>NC_084893.1:1417500-3817500 GCF_958979055.1 Alnus glutinosa
TCGATCGATCGAACTTAAAATTCGATCGATCGAACTTAAAATTCGATCGATCGAATATTTGCCCGAAGTCGATCGATCGAAATAAAAGTAGATCGATCGAAATTTCCCAGAAACTGCTTTTGCAGAGCGCGCCAGAACGCCCAATCAGAAACCAAAAAGCAGTCCTCCCTCTGATTTCCGCTGCAGAACACGCTGGTTTCGTGTTTGGGGTTGTCTCTAGCAGCAGAGGAACCCTAGAGGAGGGTAGAGGAGTCATTTCTTGCCCTAGCTCTCTTCTATAAAAGCTATAGCCATGCCCCTTGTTGAGAGAAGAGTAGAGAGAGTAGGAGAGGAAAGAATAGAGCAGAAACTCTGTAGATAGGTTTAATTTCGTGCTTCTTGTAGTGTAATTCAGTAGTTTATTTTCAGATACTTTCTCTTTGTAGAGCTTTTTCTTTCATTTCCATGGTTGTTCATCATTTTCTTGTGGTGTTCTTAGTCATGGAAGGTTAGTAACCTCAACTAGGGTTGAAGATGAAACCTTTCCATTGATGACACTCACAATCTTGCTGTACCACTTGCACATTTAATGATATATCATATTAGTTGTTCAAGTTCCATTCATTTAAAGCTTTATCTTTTGCAATGAATGTGGTTAGTGGTGGATAGAGGACATTTTATGTGTTTCAACCGACTAATACATTGTTTTATCGGTTTGAATGATGATATCCATTGTGATTGAATGATACATTGGATGTTTTGATTTCAATCGGTACTCTTTGTGATTTGTCAATGTGTTGGATTCATTTAATGGTTCTTGGGTTTATGGTTAAGAGACTTGAATAACACCCTAAGCTTAATGTTCTTTGGGTGTTCAAGTGGAAACCAAGAGTGTGAGTTGTAGGATTTGGTTTGGTGGATTCCTTAACCTTAGTTCATTTTAATTTGCATATTTCATTACAATCTCTTTTATTTAGTCTTTTGTTCTTCAACCATTTCTCAAACCTTTGGAACTAGGTTAAAATGGGGTTAATCAAGCAAGACACTAATATTTGACCATTTCCCTGTGGATTCGACCTCGCACTTGCACACACTATATTGCAAACGATTCGTGCGCTTGCGAGTACTATTTAAAACACACATCAAGTTTTTGGCACCGTTGCTGGGGAAATTGGTTCAAAAATTGGTTTTTGTTTGATTGATTTTGTTTTTCTACTAATTAGATAGATTTTTGTTTCATTTTTACTGTTGTTTAGCTTCTGTTCTGCATTCTAAGTCTTTCCTTTGTTTTTCTCGGATCTGTTCTGCAGCTTCTGCAACTTACTGGGTGCCCTGAAGAATCAATCGATCGAAAATAAATTCGATCGATCGACTTTCGATCGGTCGACTTAGAATCTGCACTATAAAAAGACGATCAATCGACAATATATTCGATCGATCGACTTTCGATCGATCGAAATATACTTCGATCGAACGACTTTCTGCACAGCAGCAGCTCGGAACTAGGTGAGTATCTCTGTTCCAGTACTTTTTTTTATCCATTTTGTTCACATTTTGTTCATTTTTGTTTCTGTTTAATAGTATTTTGCTGCTTGTTTAATTTCCTTTTAGTTCATTATAATTTAGTTCAAATTCTGTTTAGTTTGTGTTTTATACTATCCTCAATTTGCTGTATTTTGTTCCAAAAAAAAAGAGAAGAGATTTTCTGTTTTATTTCTGTTTCTGTTCCTGGCCCTGCAAATTTCGAATATTCGATCGATCGAATATTAGTTTGATCGATCTACCTTCGATCGATCGACCATTACATTCGATCGATCGACCTCAACTCAGAAGGCAGCTCCTGGATAAGATCAGTAGCAGAAAATTTTTACCAAAAATTCTTTTTGGTCCCAACTTGTAAGTATTCCTGTCTTTACTTTTACTGTTGTCTTGGTGTAAATTGTATGCATTTGTGTTAGTCTTTACAGTTTATCTTAGTTGTGTTATTTTTCTTTGATAAAAATAAAAAAAATAAAAAAAAATAAAAAAAAAAAGAGAGAGAAAATATTTTGCTAGTATGGGTTTGCTTAGCAATCTAAGGGCAATGACAAGGTAAATTCTGGCAATGATTGGTCTTGGGATTTAAGTGTGTCCATTGTGACCCCCCTCACCTACCTGGGAATTAGCCTAAATTGTACTTTGGAGAACTTTGTTCCCTATTAGCAAATTGTTTTCTTTATTTTTGGTTTGTTTGTTTCTTTTTCTTTTGGTTAAACATTTGTGTATGTTTGGTGTATGCTTGGTAGAAGATCATTGAACTTAGACTTGACATCGTTAGATCCCGAAATTGAAAGAACTCTTAGGAGAAATCTTAGAAATTCTGTTGAGATGGGAGATAACATGCATGCAAATGAAAATGAGAGGAATCGGGGAGAAAACGTGGATCATACTAGAACACTTAGGGATTTGTTTGCACCCGTTGCAACAAATTCTCCTTCATGTATCGTGTTACCCCCAACCAATGCCACTCATTTTGACCTCAAGCCTCATGTCATTCAACTCCTACCCGCATTCCATGGCTTAGACCTCGAAAATCCTTATAGCCATGTGAAGAAATTCAAGGACATCTGTGCCACCTTCAAATTTCAAAATTTTTCTGAAGAGTCTGTGCATCTTAGGCTATTTCCTTTCTCACTCCATGATAGGGCCAAAGCATGGTTGGATTCAAACATGCCTGGTTCCATCACTTCTTGGGAAAACTTGTTAAACAAGTTTTACAACAAATTCTTCCCTATGTCCAAAGTCAATGAGTGTAGGAAGGAGATAAGCTCATTTACTCAAGAAGAAGATGAGAAATTTTCTGAGAGTTGGGAGAGATTTCAAGATATGCTGAATAAGTGCCCTCCACATGGATACGAAAAATGGAGACTGGTGCAATTTTTCTATCAAGGATTAACTCAATCCAATCGTAGCATGATCGAGTCAATGAATGGAGGCGCATTTCTAAGTTTGACGGGAGAAGAGGCATATAGGACCTTAGATCAGTTATCCGACAATTCCCAACAGTGGGATTTTTCAAGCTGTCGAGATAAAGCTGCTCGCATTCAGAAGAAGGGAGGCATCTATGAGGTTAAGGAGGACATAGAATTAAAAATGAAGATAGATGCCCTTACCAAAAAGGTCGAAGCCCTAGTTGTTAGCAAATCCATGAATGCTGCCAACCCATTCCATGTTGACTGCTGTTCCATCTGTGCTAGTCCCTTGCACTTAGCACAGACTTGCCCATCATTACCAGCTTTTGTCGAATCACCAATGGAGCAAGTGAACGCTTTCAACGACTATCGAAAGCAAGCCAGTGGACCTTTCTCTGAATCGTACAATCCAGGGTGGCGGAACCACCCTAACTTTTCTTGGAAGCAAAACCAGCCCATGGCTCAAGGGGGAGCTCCTCACCAATCTCATACTCAATACCCCCCTGGATTTCATCAGCCGGTTCACCATCAAAGCCGTCCAGCCCAGCCAGCACCATCATACCAAAACCCTACTCAAGCCCCTGCCTCTTCTTCACAATCTTCGTTGGAAGACACTCTTAAGGCCTTCATCCAGATTACCGGCCAATCCATCAATGATGTGAAGAATGCTACCATGGTGAACACTCAAGCTATTGCCAAGATGGAGACCCAGATCGGGCAAATTGCTAGTCACTTGGGGGAGAGAGAGAAGGGAAAGCTCCCTAGTCAGCCTGTGCCGAATCCAAAGTTGCAGTTCCATGAGGGAAGTTCATCAAATGCAGTGCATGGGCAGGAGCATGTGCAAGCCGTTGTCACCCTTAGATCAGGGAAACAAGTGGACAACCAAGTGGTTCAACCAGAAGAGAACCCTGCTGCACAAGGAGAACAAGGAAGCAGGAGCGTCGAGAAGAGAGATGCCGAGCCATCTACATTAGCTCCGACCATAGAGACTCCTCCTCCTAGGCCGTTTATACCTAGGGCGCCTTACCCTGATAGACTTCTCGCGCCCAAGAAAGGAGGAACATTCGAGGACATTCGGGAGGTATTCAAACAAGTGCAGATCAACATTCCATTCTTGGATGCCATCCAGAAAGTGCCGTCTTACGCCAAGTTCTTAAAGGACTTAATCACCGTCAAGCGGAGGAACAATGTCCCGAGGAAAGTTTGTTTGACCGAGCAAGTCAGCTCAATCCTCCAATACAGGCTGCCCATCAAATACAAGGACCCTGGATGTCCTACCATCTCTTGCACAATAGAAGTCAGCCACATTGAGAAGGCCCTGCTTGACCTTGGAGCCAGTGTCAATCTCCTACCCTATTCAGTTTACCTGCAATTAGGATTAGGAGAATTGAAGCCCACCTCTATGACATTGCAATTGGCTGATCGGTCAGTGAAGATACCACGGGGAATAGTGGAGGATGTTTTGATTAAGGTGGATAAGTTTTACTTCCCCGTGGATTTCATAGTGCTTGACACTGAGTCGATACAGAACGTTGGAGTTCAGATACCAGTAATCCTAGGACGACCATTCTTAGCTACGGCTAACGCCCTGATCAACTGTAGGACGGGGGTAATGAAGATCTCTTTCGGCAACATGACGGTAGAGCTGAACATTTTCACCATTAGCAAACAGCCGAGGGAGTGCGATGAGATCAACAATGTCTGCTTGATAGAGGAAATCTTGGAGGAAAGCATTGAAGAATCAAGCATACAAGACCCCCTGGAAGCATGCCTTGCTCAATTTGGAGAGGATCTGGACTTGGATGTACTGCTTGAGCAAGCAAATGCTGTTTTGGAGTTTGCTCCTCTAGAAAGCAAAAATGAAGAGGAGGCAGCAGTACCTGAGCCTCCAAAGAAGGAACTTAAGCCCTTACCGGACAATCTCAAGTATAAGTTCCTCGGTCCAGCAGAGACTTTTCCTGTAATCATAGCTTCAGATCTTCACACCGCTCAGGAGGAGAGGTTGTTAGATGTCTTGAGGGAGCATAAGGAAGCTATAGGCTGGAC
Source organism: Alnus glutinosa (assembly GCF_958979055.1). Lineage (NCBI taxonomy): Eukaryota > Viridiplantae > Streptophyta > Magnoliopsida > Fagales > Betulaceae > Alnus > Alnus glutinosa. Next base: position 1,422,477 of record NC_084893.1, read on the forward strand.
CATTGAAGACATTAAGGGAATCAGCCTCTCGGTGGTGATGCATAGGATACACTTGGAGGAAGACACCAAGCCATCGAGGGAGCCACAGAGAAGGCTCAACCCGACCATGCAAGAAGTCGTCAGAGGGGAAGTCATCAAGTTGTTGGATGCTGGCATCATCTACCCTATCTCTGACAGCAAATGGGTGAGCCCCATTCATGTCGTGCCCAAGCGAGCTGGAGTTACAGTCGTGCAGAACAAGGAAGGCGAGTTGGTTCCAACTCGAGTACAGTCTGGATGGAGAGTCTGCATCGACTACCGCAAGCTGAACACCGCCACCAGGAAAGATCACTTTCCTCTTCCGTTCATTGATCAAATGGTGGAGCGTTTGGCTGGGCACGAGTATTATTGCTTTTTGGACGGTTATTCTGGATATAACCAGGTCCCTGTGGACCCTGAAGACCAAGAGAAGACGACCTTCACTTGTCCATTCGGAACGTTCGCCTACCGACACATGCCCTTTGGCTTATGCAATGCACCCGCTACGTTTCAGCGGTGCATGATTAGCATCTTTTCTGATATGGTGGAGCGTTTTCTGGAGGTGTTTATGGACGACTTCTCGGTTTTCGGGTCATCTTTTGAGGAGTGTTTGCACCACCTCACGTTGGTTTTGGAGAGGTGTAAAGAGAAGAACCTAGTGCTCAATTGGGAGAAGTGTCATTTTATGGTACAACAAGGAATCGTGCTCGGGCACGTCATTTCTCGTCGGGGGATAGAGGTAGACAAGGCGAAGGTAGATCTGATATCCAACCTTCCGCCCCCACGGACGGTGAAAGAGGTTCGCTCTTTTCTGGGCCATGTAGGATTTTATCGGCGATTCATCCAAGATTTCAGCAAGATCGCCCGGCCTTTGTGCAAATTGTTGGTGAAGGAGGCCCCTTTCATTTTTGACGAGGACTGCAAGAAGGCATTTGGGGCCTTGAAGGCAATTCTAACATCCACACCCATCATTCGGCCCCCGAGCTGGGGCACACCTTTCGAGATCATGTGTGACGCGTCAGATTACGCCGTTGGAGCTGTGTTGGGGCAGCGCGTTGACAAACTTCCCCACGTCATTTACTATGCAAGTCGGACTCTAAACGACGCCCAGCTGAATTATTCGACCACTGAGAAGGAGCTGCTGGCAATCGTGTTTGCTCTGGACAAGTTTCGATCCTACCTCATAGGATCGAAAGTCATCATCTACTCGGATCACGCGGCATTGAAGTATCTTTTTTCCAAAAAGGATGCTAAATCTCGCCTCATCCGGTGGATCTTGCTCTTACAAGAGTTCGACATTGAGATTCGGGACAAGAAGGGTTCCGAAAACGTGGTGGCTGATCATCTCTCGAGGATTACCGTGGACTTCACGAAAGAAGCCGCCCCCATTTCTGAGACCTTCCCTGATGAGCAGTTGATGCATATTGCTCATACTCACTCACCATGGTTTGCTGACATAGTGAACTATCTTGTCACCGGTCAAATGCCTTTGCATTGGGGACGACAAGATAAGTCCAAATTTATGTCCATGGTGAAGAATTTTTTCTGGGACGATCCTTACTTGTTCAAGTATTGTCCCGATCAGATCATTAGGAGATGCATTCCCAAGCCTGACCAATCCAGTGTCCTCTCCTTCTGTCATGATCATACCTGTGGAGGCCACTTCAGTGCGAAGAAGACCGCTGCAAAGATTTTGCAGTGCGGATTTTACTGGCCTACCATCTTTCAAGACGCTCACACTTATTGTGTTTCATGCGAGCGCTGTCAGAAGCTAGGGAGTATTTCACGTCGAAATATGATGCCCCTCAACCCGATTCTTATTGTTGAGATTTTCGATGTATGGGGCATTGATTTCATGGGACCTTTCCCAAACTCCTTCAGCTATCTGTACATTTTGGTTGCTGTGGACTACGTGTCCAAATGGGTAGAGGCAGTTGCCTGCAAGACCAACGACCACAGAGTTGTGGTCCAGTTTTTAAAAGACACTATATTTGCTCGTTTTGGTACTCCTCGAGCAATTATTAGTGATGGAGGAAAGCACTTCTGCAACCGGGTCTTTGAACAGCTGATGAAGAAATATTGCATCACGCACAAGGTTGCCACTCCCTATCACCCTCAGACGAGTGGACAAGTGGAGGTTTCAAACAGAGAGATCAAGAGGATTTTGGAGAAGACGGTAAACCCGTCAAGGAAAGATTGGTCTCTCCGGTTGAACGATGCATTATGGGCATACCGGACAGCGTTCAAGACACCGATTGGCATGTCACCCTACCATATCGTGTACGGGAAAGCATGCCATCTGCCTGTGGAGTTGGAGCACAGAGCCTACTGGGCCATTAAGCAGCTGAATTTTGATCTCACAAAGGCTGGCTCACAAAGGAAGCTCCAACTCAATGAATTGGAAGAGCTGAGGAACGATGCCTATGACTGTGCTAGGATGTACAAAGCACGGATGAAGAAGGCTCACGACCAGAACATATTGAGACGATCTTTTGAGCCCGGTCAGAAAGTCCTTCTTTACAATTCACGTCTGCATCTGTTCCCAGGGAAGCTTCGATCTCGATGGACAGGCCCTTTCATAGTTCGATCAGTATTTTCTTATGGGGCCATTGAGATTGAGGATCCAAAAAATGGCAGCACGTTCAAGGTGAACGAGCAACGACTGAAGCCATTTTTGGAGTTACAGAGCTCGGAGGTTGAGACGACCCTTTTAGAGGACCCGAGTTACTCGGAGTGATTGTCGTCAGAATGGAAAGTCTGGCTGAAAACTGAAAACTTAGCGCTTGTGGGAGGCAACCCTCATCATTTTCCTATCATTTGATTTTCTTGTGTTTTAATTGTGATTTTCAGGACAGTGTCTGCCATTCAAGTTTGGGGGAGCGCTTCTCTTACAGTGTGTCCAACTTGCATCACCCTTCGGTATTGTATCTCTAGCCACATTGGGGACAATGTGTTATTCTAGTTTGGGGGTGGGGTAGACATTTCTGTCTGTTTTCATTTAATTCTTGTTTTGTTGCCCTGTTAATACTCATTCAAAAAAAAAAAAAAAAAAAAAAATTCCTTATTGTTAGTTGAGCATAGTTACATCTTACTATGGTTTGCACCTCATTGGTTTGTTTAACATGTTGAATTTTGCATATCATTAAAATCTAAGATCTTTTGACTCATCTTTGGATTAGAGAGACTTGACATGTTTAATTTATTTAGCACAAGCACATTAGCATTGTTTTTGTGGGGTATGAGATTTGAATTAAAATTTATATGTCTTGAGATTTGTAGGATGACTTGTTGATGAAACCTTGGCTTATTGTTAAAAAAAAAAAAAAAAAAAAAAAATGCTTAGAATAATATCACCAATTTGACTTCTCATTGAGTAACCGGGCCCCTTGCCTCATTAAGCATTGGGTGTTCGCGTAAAAAGATGAGAATTTCAGCTTGGATGATTGTTTGGCTAGTTTGACTTCGTAGCCTTTTTTACTTGAGTAATTAAACCCTTAGGGATGTTTTTACATCTAGTGCCCTAAGACCATCTGGTTTGGGAGTCACTGGCCCAACACTCGTTACATAGGTCGATTAGAAAGCTTAAAGGAGTCAAACATTGCACAGCAGACACATAATAATAATAAATGATAATAAATGTAAGATAAGCCTTGGTTATTTGACGGAAGTCCTGCGAATTTTTGGATATATGTGCTTTGAGGAAAATCGAAACCCCATGACTCTATGTTATTCACACCTTACACTTTTGAACACGTGTTGTCTCAATTTTCCATCTATGAGTTGATCGATTTTTGATAACATGATAATGTGATATTCATTTTGTTAAACATGCTCATGATGTGTGAACCATGTGTTTGAATGATGATTTTCGCTCAATTGATAATACGGCATTTTAATGTTTGTGGGTTCCATTTCTGGCAAACCCTCACGAGACTTCACTCGTCCACTAGGAAGTCCTAGGGGTTTAAAAGGCTTGTTGCATATGCTAAATGCAATCGTTTCTCCCATGAAAGAGGACTTATGTTTCATGCTTTGATTTTGTTTTTCATTTTGTTTTTGCTAAGGGACTAGCAAAATGTAAGTTTGGGGGTATTTGATGAGTGCCAAATATTGTGTATTTGGATCCCTTGATTTGCACTAGTTAGACCTTTAGCCTTGTTATTTTCTAATGTTTTGGTTAGTTTTTGTGTTTTCTGTTTCTATAGGACAATAAGAGAGGAATGACAAATTTCATAAGGAAATAGCTGGAAATTCAAAGACCCTGACAAGTCGATCGATCGAACTTAAAATTTGATCGATTGAATATTTGCCCGAAGTCGATCGATCGAAATAAAAGTAGATCGATCGAAATTTCCCAGAAACTGCTTTTGCAGAGCGCGCCAGAACGCCCAATCAGAAACCAAAAAGCAGTCCTCCCTCTGATTTTCGCTGCAGAACACGCTGGTTTCGTGTTTGGGGTTGTCTCTAGCAGCAGAGGAACCCTAGAGGAGGATAGAGGAGTCATTTCTTGCCCTAGCTCTCTTCTATAAAAGCTATAGCCATGCCCCTTGTTGAGAGAAGAGTAGAGAGAGTAGGAGAGGAAAGAATAGAGCAGAAACTCTGTAGATAGGTTTAATTTCGTGCTTTTTGTAGTGTAAGTCAGTAGTTTATTTTCAGATACTTTCTCTTTGTTGAGCTTTTTCTTTCATTTCCATGGTTGTTCATCATTTTCTTGTGGTGTTCTTAGTCATGGAAGGCTAGTAACCTCAACTAGGGTTGAGGATGAAACATTTCCATTGATGACACTCACAATCTTGCTGTACCACTTGCACATTTAATGATATATCATATTAGTTGTTCAAGTTCCATTCATTTAAAGCTTTATCTTTTGCAATGAATGTGGTTAGTGGTGGATAGAGGACATTTTATGTGTTTCAACCGACTAATACATTGTTTTATCGGTTTGAATGATGATATCCATTGTGATTGAATGATACATTGGATGTTTTGATTTCAATCGGTACTCTTTGTGATTTGTCAATGTGTTGGATTCATTTAATGGTTCTTGGGTTTATGGTTAAGAGACTTGAATAACACCCTAAACTTAATGTTCTTTGGGTGTTCAAGTGGAAACCAAGAGTGTGAGTTGTAGGATTTGGTTTGGTGGATTCCTTAACCTTAGTTCATTTTAATTTGCATATTTCATTACAATCTCTTTTATTTAGTCTTTTGTTCTTCAACCATTTCTCAAACCTTTGGAACTAGGTTAAAATGGGGTTAATCAAGCAAGACACTAATATTTGACCATTTCCCTGTGGATTCAACCTCGCACTTGCACACACTATATTGCAAACGATTCGTGCGCTTGCGAGTACTATTTAAAACACACATCAAAGCTCATTGAGATGGTTTAGTTTTATGCCTCGAGGCTTTTTCTCCAAATGTTTTATGTTCAAATAGATTTGTAGCTTGAGAGTGCAATTTCCAGGTCATTAGTAGCTGCAAACTAAATAACAAAAGTTTATTAATACAAACCAAAAGTGATCATTAATACAAACCAAAAGTGATCATGAGAAGTTCCTAAATAACAAAAGTTTGTCTAAATAACATATAATAATGATCATAACAAGTTCTTATGCCTCACTATGTAGTTGCCATAAGTGCTCGACAAGGTCCAACTGGAGTTAAGAATGAGTTTCCGTATCTCTAATACAATGATGGCTTTGAATGAACTCCTTAAAGTCATTTGTAAGCCCAGAGGTCACTGTTTCAAGTGGTTGGTTGAATTGTTCATACTCAAAGTCTTCTGCTCCATTGTTATTCCACTCATGTTCAACAATCATATTATGTAAAATTACACATCCTATCATAATGTCTTTGAGCATTTCAGGGTAAAAAAATTGTGCAGGCCCACGCACTATTGCAAATCGTGTTTGAAGTACTTCGAAGGCACGCTCCACATCCTTCCTTGCCGACTCTTGGGCTGCAGCAAAGTGCTTTCTCCTATTCCCTTGAGGAGATGAAATTGTTTTTACAAATGTTGCTAATTGCGGATATATGCCATCAGCGAGATAGTATCCCATTGTATAGTTATGATCATTAATTGTGTAGTTGACAGGAAGAGAACGTCCTTGAGCAAGGTCAGAAAATAAAAAAGATCTATCTAGCACATTTATATCATTATGAGACCCGGGTAACCCAAAAAAAACATGCCATATCCAAAGATCATATGAAGCCACTGCTTCCATAATAATAGTTGGTTCACGGATATGACCAGAATACATACCTTGCCACGAATCTAGCGATGTCTTGATTGTTGGGTGACCTTAAGTATTCTTCTGAAAAATTGAAATCACTGCTTTAACAATTTTTTTTAGACTCAATGCAGTGGGTTCTCCAATCTTCAAGTATTCGTCCATAAAATCAGCGGTAACACCATATGCAAGCATCCTAAGTGCCGCAGTAATCTTCTGAAGGGAAGAAAAACCGAGTCTTTTGGAACCATCTCTTCGTTGGACAAAATAAATATCGTGAGCTTCAACCGCATTTTGAATACGGCAAAAAAGAAGACGACTCATCCGAAACCTCATTCGAAAATATTTGTGAGGATATAATGGCCGTTCAGCAAAATAGTCGCAAAAAAGATCTTTCTCGGCTTGCAAGCGATCACGCATCATGAATGTGCGGCGTTGTTTAGAAGGACTATGTAATGTTGATCTTTCTTCTTCCATAACAAATTTTGCAATTATCTCTAACTCTTCATCTGAGTCAGATTCAATAAGAAGCATTTTTTTAAAAAGAGAGCGAGCCATAGAGGATTGCTCTTGCCAAATTTGATTGGCAGTGGTGGGGGTGACCCTTCACAGATGTTGATTTATTCCAAAATCCATGGTCTGCTTTATGATGTATTTCCAACCACTTCCATTAAGGCATTGGTTTTGTACCCATCAATGCTCATTAAGAGCAAAATGGTTGGTGAGTGCCTCCATTCAATTCCATTGACGTTGGTCCATCTCATATTGAATAACGTTGGAAGGTTGGTGAGTGCATCCATTCAATTCCATTTAAGGCGTTGGTCCATCTGATATTGAATAACGTTTGAAGGTCTTGGTTTTTACGCATCAATGCTCGTTAAGAGCAATATGTTGTTGGAGTATCCAACCACTTCCATTAAGGGGTTGGTTTACATCTGATATTGAACAAACATTCTGCAGTATCGGGTTTGTACGCATCAATGCTCATTAAGAGCGATTTGGTGTTAGAGCATCCATTGCCATTTATAGATGATGTTCATTAATTGGTGGCTTCCATTGTCATTCATTCACAAGCTAGATGGGCGTTGGAGTTGTATGAGCATGGGATTTCTAATAAATTTTGGTTTCATGTGACAGTTAAAAGTAGTTGAAAGTGGTTGTTTTAAAACTAATAAAAAAATAGTATTTATTTGAAGTAGAGAATATTTAGAGAGTTTGATATTTGATGCCTTTAAAAAGTAGATCTCCAAAATAACAAAAGAGTATTTTTTTCCCCAAAATTTGAGGAAACTTTGAGGAGCTCATTACAAATGCTCTAAAAATGAGTGGGAAAATGTTACCAAACATAATTGATTATGTAATGATGAGTTGTACAACACACTTCTCCTTCTGTTTATACACTTTTACCCGCTAGGACGTACATTTTTTAGAATTTAAAGGCTAAAAATTCACGTACGTACATCAACTAGGGTTTTCCTTTATGGAAAAAGACGACCATAAAGTGCAGATGGACTTTCAACTAGACATAACAAGGGATAATTGTATCGTTTGTCTCTGGGGTTGGTCATAATTATTTTTCACTCCTTGTGGTTCAAAAAGTTCATAAGAGGTTCTCGTGGTAAACAATAATTACGAATCCCTCCCTTGACCAATTTTTCATTCACTAGGTTAACAGATTCTGTTAGTCAACCACGTCACACTCAATAGAAAGCTAATACGTGTTAATTACAATAAAAAAAAATGTGTCAAGGAAATGATTTGTAATTATTGTTTATCACGAGGACCTCCCATGAACTTTTTGAACTACAACGAGTGAAAAATAATTATGACCAACCCCAGAGACCAACGATACATTTATCCCTAAAAATAATATCACATAACATTCTTTCTGACCCATTTATGTGATATCAATTTTTTTTTTTGGGGTTGTATTGGAACCTAAAACAGGTTTTGTTTTGAATGCAAGCGACAAGCGTGCATGGTAGTAAAACATTGGAAAGTTAAGTAATTATTCTTTTACGACCATAAAACTCAAAGATGTAAGATGTAAATATTGAAAGTACTCCACTTAATAGTCTGCTTGGAGTACTGAATTTATTCGCAGGACCCTTTCGAAAATTCAAACTTGGAATATATGGTGGAGGTCAACACATTCTTTTAACTTTAGAAGATTCAAATGACCCAACCAAATCTAAAGAAAGCGACATGTTTAGTCGGGTTAGGTGGACCCTTGGCTCTATAAATAGATCGAAATAATTGTTATTCCCCTCTTAGGCTATGCATACCATTCGACTAAAGATTAGAGGGCACTTCGTTTAATTATCTGGTATGATTTTCTCTATCTTTTGTTGATGTTTTACATTATTTGATTCTTTGATTTGATTTCTCCATGGATATCTTCGTATTTGATTTGAATCGTTAAGATAAAATGTCTATAAAGTTAAATTTTTCGTTTTAGATTTGCAAATGATTCGTTTTGTGAATGGCATAAGATTTTTTTTCTCAATCTATATAGGTTTTGGTTTTTCATTGATTTCTGGTTATATATATATATAATTCCAACAACTTTTTTTTTTTAAAAAAAAAAAAAAAAAAAAAAAAAAAAAAATTAAATTAAATTAACAATTGGATATGTATAATCCACTTGTAAGAAAACAAATTCAACAATTAACTCGACAAAAAAAATTGTTAAACTTACACAAAAAATTGTTCAAAAGTTATAATTATACTATATCCTAAATATAAAAAGATTGGGTTGTCCTTCGCACTAGTCAATAGTACTTTCACCACCTTTCCATTCTTTTTTCTTTCTTTTATGTCTTTTCGATGGACACAACATAAAGGAGAACGACAACGGTCTCATCCACGGCCCTTTCTTCTTATGTAATAAGGATATTGTTTGACAGTCACTCTCAGTTTTTTTTTCTTTGAAAAGTTAACTTTTTTTTTATTTTTTTATCAACTTTTTTTCACTTTCTATATCATTGCAATGCTTTCTTTTTCTTTAATTTTTTTTTTTTAACTTAAAAAAAAAAAAAAAAATCTTTCTATTTTACCTCACGTTAATACATCCTTATTAATTACTATTACAGTCTCGCCTATAGTTCGAAGCCATCAGAAAATTCAACGTGCCAATTAAATAAATATTATTTTGATTTTTCTGACTTCTCACTGCACTTTTACACGTAAGCTAGCTGTAACGTACTTTTATATAATTATTTTTATATGTTTTGGACAAGTTGGTGGAAAATGTCTAGGCCTTTTTAACTTGGAAAAACCACCGAACCGTCGAGTTTTATTTGATATATTGATGGGGATAGGTAGCATTGGGCTAAAGCTCTGTGGCGTCTATAAGATATCTTTTATATTTACAATATTTTTAGATGTTTCATATGATATGAACTTTTGAAGAAAGTCATTTGTTTGTTTGTTTGTTTGTTTGTTTGTTTTATCTTCTTTGCTATAGTAATTGTGGTTTTCTTTTCTTATTGTTGTCATTATTAATTTTTTGATAAGCTATGAAGTGTGTTAGTTTAAGTTTGATTCCTGGCCTCAACGGACACTAAGGACGACAAACTAAAACTTTTTCATCAGTTAACCAAACTTGGAAGGATATACTTCATAATCCATTAATTAAAGCTTTTAATTGGAAAGCTAGGAATTATTATGTTATAATTATTATTTTTTGTATTAATTAAGGAATTAAAATATTATGAAACTCTAATATCTATTATGCAAATAATGAAATGACATAAACTCCACGTAATAGTCTACTTGGACTATGTACTCCATTAATTTACTTGTGAGGAAAGTCCATCAATGAACATATGTCATGAATACGTACATGTTTAGCTTTAGAAGCTTCGGATCACGACGCGAAATAATCTAGAGAAAGCGACATCCGACGTGATTTGTTTTCTACCATAAACCCCTCAGAGTCTTTTTGAAAGTTACACATTTTTTAAACTATTTAAATAAAAAAATTGAGAAGCACGTAAAATTAAAACATGTACTTAATTCTCTGATGCAAGTGAAAAATTTTCATCCTTAAAATATTTGGACACGAGCCGCCACATTTGCAACAGACTTTTGTCTTTTTGTGTGTGTCAAAAAGACACAAACAATTATTGACCATACTATATATATTCGTGGTACGGACATCATACCAGCTGTGTCACTTTGCGGGACCCTTTATTAACGTCATATATAATGATGTATGACAAACGCTTTTCGGGACCCTTTTAAGCAAAAGTCGGTGGACGTCACACTTCAGCCTTTAGTAGGACCCATTTGTTTCCGACAAGTTGGTGGCCTTTTTTAACTTTGAAAAAGCAGGCCTTGGATAAACGCCCCACTGAATCTATTGAAAGTGATGTCACCCACCTACTTGGCTCTGTTCGTTGTGTCTCTCTCTCTATATATTTGAGATTCAGAGCCGTTGCCATTAATTTGTTCAGGAAGCAAGCTGCACTAAACATTAGAGAGTAGCTCGACCGATCTATCTGTAAGAACCTTGTTTGTGTTTACTTAGATTTTTATCATTCGTTCATTTTATCTGGTTTCTTTTTTCTTTCTTGATACCTTTTTTCTTTTCTAAGCGATTACTTTGCTAATACTTGATATATGATTTAAATTGTTAAGACACAGTTCTAGTTAAGTTTGTAATTGAGTACAAGTTTTTAATATACGTTGTTTTTTTTTTTTTTTTTTTTTTTTTTTTTGATTGTTTGTTACCTATATAACTATTGAGTAACGTTATATTTCACATCACTATTTTACAATATATATATATAGGTTGATTGAAAATATTACATCAATATACTACAATAATAGTAGGATAATGGTGTGATATATATCATTACTCATAAGTACTATTACATAAATTTATGAACATTCACATCCGGCTAAGCATATTTTAGCTAAATAATGATATTTTTTTATTTTAACTACTAACTTTACCAAATCACCTATATCACACATTTTTTGTCCATTTTTACTATAACGCTAACCAAAATAAATTTTGACTAGTTAGTCCAATGAAAATGCTCTAATATCATATGTGTGTTGTTCTCATCGGGTCCGTTGAGTGAAAAGTGGGTGTATTTTCTCTAGAAAGTTGAGGATGGAGGGAATGAGTACATTGAAGAGGTCCGGGTAGATCTCTGGATCAGAGCTTGGAGCCAGTGCACTTCAGATGGGGTTTCAAAGGCCCGCATTGTTCACCCCTTTACATTTATATATATCACATGGAAAGGATCCTAAAATTCATGTATTCATGTTCACCTCGCGTTTCATTCTTTGTTGTAACCTAAATTTTTATAAATATATATACTTTTTGCTTTGTAGTTTCACTTGTTATATGTATACAGATTTTATGGAATACAATAGTTGTAACGAATACGTGAAACGTGACAAAATATTTTTCCTCTATTTTGCAAATCATAGGATCGGCAGAAAGAAGAGGAGTCGAGCTCAAATTTGAATTTTGCAATGGCAGAAATAGCCGAAGATAAATGTGTGGATAGCAAGTGCTGTCGACAGATGCTGACTTTGTCAGGAAATGACATAAAAGAGGGTAGAGTGTATATAGCCAAGTTAGATGCTACCATATTCTGTCCCACAGCTTTTGGTTATCCTTCAAATCAACGCAAAATTGTTGAAGATCTTATTTTCTATGACTGTGACATTGAAAGGAAACCTTGGACAATTCGTTTTCACAGCGATGGTGACGGATATTATCTCACCCGAGGGTGGAGCCAATTCGCTCGTGTGAAGAAGCTACGTGAAGGAGATTTAATCACGATTTATGAACTCAAGTCTCGAAAAGGAATAAAGGAAAGAGCCTTCATGGTTGGAGTAACTCGTAAAATGGACGTGTTCAAACATCTTGGAGTAGATTTGAGAAAGACAAACAATCATGAGTGAATTTAGCTCCTGTGTTTTATTTTCCATTTGTTAAATCTGGTAGAACTTGTCAAATATGGAGAGGGAATAAAAAACAGAGCATGATAATGGAGAGGAATAATTATTGTTATTCATTCCATGCATCGAGTGTTCTATATATAGACTTTACAATAAGAATAAAAAATACAATCAGAAGGAATATTTACAATCCAGCTTATTTAACAAATTAACCAACTATAGAATTTTCTAGAAGACTCTAGCTAAAAGCTACGTATCATGTTTATTTGTAATTTTGCATGTGCGACAGTGCGAGTAAAGTCACTCGAGCTCCATGTCTTGCGCTCAAGCTCTTTAACTTGTGCTTGAGCACTGTCTGTGCTGGAGCTATTTTTTTGTTTGCTCGATCGCTTGATGCTATCTTGATAGAATTTGCTTTCATAGAGTCGCATATTAAATTGGAATGATTATGTTTTATTATCGATATAAATTACAAAAGATGTCCACCTCTCCTCCTTAACTCCCTTGGCCAGCCACCACTTTCACCTAATCAAAGCCATAATCATCACAGAACAATGTGCAAAATATTTTAATTAAAATATTAATTAATTAATACTTTAACAATATGTAATTATCTAGTGAGTAAAAAACAGAATACTCAAAAAAGCTCGAAACTCTTTTTATTATTATGTCACATCAACCCACCAAACCCCTTTTTTAAAGGTTTTTTAAAAATAAAACTCATCCTAAAAAGGTTTTAAAAAGCTCAAAAGATTGTTGTAGGAATGCTTAAAGATATGCTTCTAAATTCCAAATAATTATTACTAGCCGCTAGCTGGTCACAAGTGTACGACCTCAAGAAAATTGAGAAGATCTTGTGGGACTGATGCAGGAGGAAATCAGATACAACTATAGAATTAATTGGTCTATGATGTGGAAAGGGTCAACTACTCAAGAAGGAAAGAAAATATCTTCTAAATCACAATTACCAAAGGTCTCTTCTTTTCTTTTTGAGTAGTTGACCCTTTCTTTTCTTGCCTAAGCTAAATGAATCTCATCGCCACATCATAGACCAATTAATTTTATAATTGTATCTGATTTCCTCCTGCATCAGGGACCGAAAAGCACCATCAATCGACACCCAACAATAAGAAAGCGCGAGGTGCTAAATGCAGTTAGCATCGGCTTTTTGGTGCTGAATTAATGATAGCCATTTGTTAGCAGCAGCTTTTATATATACTCTTGATGAATTATTTATTCAAATTGTTGAAAATTTCAATCCTTAAATGTGATGGGCGATGTGATTGGCATGAAACAAGTAATAAAAGAGAAATTTAAATAAGAAAAAATAAAATAAGAATAGTAGAATAATTTAAAATATTTTACACTTAATATAGAGTAATTTTAGAAACTTTAGGGCATCTCTATTTCATAAGTTAATCAAATTAACTTATGAAATATTTTACATAATCCTGATATGCACGTGATTCCAACCCACGTTTGTATATGTAAAGCTAAAAGCAAGATCAGATAATTGCTAGGGTTAAGTAATTTAATTAATTTGGACTAAACAGTAGTGTATCATTATTTCAAGCGTATAGAGTTTAATTAATTTGTGCAATTAATTAATGAGATGATGTGGCTTATTTTGCGTCACTCAAAATAATCCCCAAATACTGATCAAAAATCTTTTGAAGCCTAATTAATCTTCATATATCTTTGTTGTATATATCTTCGTCGCTACGAACTAAGCAACCGTTCTCAGTTAAACTAGACACTGAGTTATTTTCTTATTAATTTTTTGATAAGCAATTAATTAAGTACTAGTTAATTACTTAAGTTTGATTTCTCAACACTAAGGACGAAGTGACCAACCAAACTCTTTCACAAGTTAATTAATCAAACTTCGAAGGATACTTCAGAATCTATTAATTGAAGCTATTACAACCATAAACCTCAAAGATCGATGTAAATATTGAAATGACATAAACTCCACTTAATAGTCTACTTGGAGAGTTGGAGTGCTGAATAATTCAATGAACACTTTTAACCCTCTTAAGCACTCCAACGGCTCTACTGTTCTTCTTAAAAAAGTAAAAAAACCCAAATTCCAAACCGACAACAGTTACTTGACTAGTTAGCTAGGCTGCCGGGGAGCCTGTGATTGTGGGGGAATTACTAATTAGGACAAGAACTTGAGGCGAGAGGAGTAGGTGGCTTTTGGTGACCAGTTTGCACCTACTGCCAATGTGTGCATATATATATATATATATATGGTTGAGGCGAGAGGAGTAGGTGTCCGCCATTAAAGCACCAGTTTGCACCCATACATGGCTCATCTCTAGCCACTCCGTCGAACTTGCCTGCCAATTTAAACATCCAAAGACACCAATTTCAATTAATACGAAGCTTGCTTGTTCTGATGGACAAGAAATGTTGCATATATTCTCAAGTACTTAATTTTTTATGTGCATTTAATTATACTCTGACATTCTTGACTAGCAATCATTTTTTGAGAAAGCGTCGAGAATTGATACGTGTGACACTTAGACCCATCAAACTATCATTTTGTTATTTTTTTAAAAAAACTCATATTTTCTTTTAAAAAAAAAAAGTGAAATAAAAAATCAATTTATTTATATGTATAATTCAAACCTGAAATGGTGGAGGTCAAGACATTCTTTTTAACTTTAGAAGATTCTAAATAACCCCACGAAATCTAGAGAGAGCGACATGTTTAGCATGGGTTAGGTGGCCCCTTGGCTCTATAAATAGCAATAATTGTTATCCACTCTAAGGTTATGCATACCATTCGACTATAGATTAGAGGGCACTTCGTTTAATTATCTAGTATGATTTTCTCTATCTTTTGTAGATGTTTTACATTATTTGATATTTTGACCTGATTTCTACATTGATATCTAGATATTTGATTTGAATCGTTAAGATAATTTTTTTTATGGATTTGCAATTTATTCGTTTTATGAATTGCTTGAGTTTTTTTTTTTTTTTTTCCAATGTATGTTTTGGTATTTCATTGATTTCTGGTTATATATATATATATCTCACTCTATGTAATTTTCCGAATTTTTTAAGTTTAATTTTTCTCATGCTTCGAAATTTGACTGGGTACTTATGCATAGATTTTAAAGAATAAAATGTTGATTGCAACAGTTGAAAAGTAAAAATAGAAAGAAAATATTTTGTTATTCAAAAGCACTTCATTCATTACTTTGTCACTTAATTAATTTGTTCTTTTTGCTCGATCTATTTTATAATTACAGGAACGGCAGAAAGTAAGATTGACCGACTGACCATGGCTGCAAGATCAATTATAAGCCTAAACTGCTGTTCAAGAAGAAATTGACAAAAAGTGATTTAGAAAGAATGTTTTTACCGCGATCGGAAGTTTTCCAAATCTGCCCCGCAGCTTTTGATCGTCCTTCAAATGAAAGTCAACGTACTGATCCAATCCAACTTCTAGTCTACGACCCTAACAGGACTCGCTGGAGCATGAATTTAACAGAAACTTCTGATGGAAGATGGAGGCTCAACCCAGCAGATTGGGGCCCATTTGCTCGTGAATGAAACTTTAGTGAAGGACATGAAATCTAATTTACTGAATACAAGTGCTACATAGGAACAGAGGAAAGATTCCTTGTGATTGGTCGTGTCCAAATTCTTGGAGGAGTAATTGGAGCTAGATTTGAAATGATTGGTGGTGAATGCAGTTTTATTGTTATGTCTGAATAAATTGCTCTCTCAGAGCATTGGATTAGATATATAGGGCAGCGTGGTTTGTCTTCTGCTTTGAGCTTGGAGTATGTACGTAGGCTTCTTTAATATTATGAATTATGTGTACGTGTATGCCGTTGTTGTAAGAATGAGAATTAAGGTGATCAAATAAAATCAAATATTTGGACTTCTTTTATTTCTATTTTTGTGGCTGACAAAACATTGAAACGTATATATATCACATGCATCCAAATTAAATATATAACAACTAAGGAATAGCTGGACATTATCATAACTCAAGCATGAACAATAACATTAGTCGAAGTAAATTTTGTTTAATTAGCACTTGCAATTGCTTTAATTACTCTAAGGACTTTTTTCTACCTTTATTTTTTTTTTTGGAGATCTTTTATATCATTTGGTATTTCAAGTTTTAACCTGATTTATCCGTGAATATCATGGTACATATAGGACATATATATCATTTGGTATTTCTTGATACCCCCTTTTTTTTTCTTTTCTTTTTTTTCTAAGCGATTTCTTTGTTAATATACGTACGCTTACTGACTGGGATAAACTTGATTAGATACTGCAACACAAAAGGTAATAAAAGTCAAACGTGGCCTCTTTCAATAAAATGCTTATTCGTTAAAAAAAAAAAAAAAAAAAAAAAAAAAAATCATAAAATTACTTTTATCAATTTATCAATAAATTTATGAAAGGATCTCCTGCCATCACCTCATCAAAGTTATAATCATGACATATATTACAGTGGGATGTGTTATTATACACATATTGTGCGTGTGTATATATATATATATATATATTGTGTATACATACAAACATTGTATGCATACTCATATTTAGTGTGTGACTTATATATATATAGCACCCATCTCATATACATGAGTTCACATAAATATAAATGTATGTATAGTATGTGTACAAATATTATTAGCCTATAACAACACTACAAAAAAAATTACATTTTGTACTTGCATTTCGCCACGTGTACGGACACAGTACACATGGCAAACAGTTTGCCACGAGTAAATAGCCACGTATGCGACTCGTGTTAAATCCAATTGTTACTAAATGCACATTTTACCGCGTGTATCACAATACACGTGGCCACTATGCCGTGTGTATCGTAGTACACACGGCTGACAGTTAGCCACGTGTATTTAGTACACGCGGCTAACTGTTTGCCGCGTGTGCTTCAATACTCGTGGCCACTTGGCCACGAGTATTGAAGCACACGCGGTAATTGTGGCCACGTGTATTGAAGTACACGCGGCAAACAGTTAGCCGCGTATACTAAATATACGTGGCTAACTGCTTCATTTAAAAACAATAATAAAAAAAAAAAAAAAAAAAAAAAATATGAAGAAGAAGAAGACAAGAACATAAGAATTTTCTTTTCTTCATCTCTTTTTCTTTTTCTTTTTTTTTTTTTTCACCTGTATTTTCTTTCGCCGGAACTACTTTTTTTTTTCCTCCTTGCTGGAAACTTCTTCAAGGCCAGCACAATCTTCCCCTTCCTTCCCCATGAAATCCAATTCAAAAAATTACCAACAAAATACCTAAAAATCATCAACAAAATCCAAGAATTACCAAAATTGTCCAGTCGCCGAAAATTAGATTCAAAAAATCAAAACAACGAAATCAGATCCCTACATCACCGCATTACCATAAAGTCACTAACAAAACACTAAAAAATCACCAACAAAACACTAAAAAATACCAACAATCACCAAAAATCAACAACAAAAACCAAAAATCACCACGTCGTCGACCACGGCTCATCACTGCCTTGGATTTTCCTTCCCCAGCGATGAAAAAAACCACTAGCCTCTTTTCCTCATCATCACCTGCAAGTTTCTCCGTCACCGATGATCAAAATGCACTTCTCTGAGTGGTAGCGATCCAGTTGTCATCTGCCGGAAAAAAAAAAAAAAAAAAAAAAAATACAAACAAATTAAAGTGAGACAGAGAAGGACGAGAGACACAGGAGATTTCCGAAATTTGTTTTTCAGCCGTCCACCACTTGAGAGACGAGAGAGTTGAGAGCTTTTTTTGTTTTTGTTTTACAAGGGAAAGGAGAAGGCTTTTCCCTTCTAGAGAGATGCAGAACATGTTGACAGGCTTTTCATCATGTTGCCTGTTACATGCGTTAAATGCATGTGACAGGTGACTGGTTTTTAAAAGAAAAAAATAATTTCAAAATTTTTAAAAGCTGAAAATTTAGAACTATGTCCACAGAGATGCGCGGGAGAAAAAAAAAATTAATAAATTAACCACGTGTAATAATTATATTCAAAATAGGCACGTGTAGTAATATATGTGGCCATATATAAAATTTTAATTAATATATATTTAATAAAAATAGATGGACACGTGTATTAAATACACGCGACTATATGTGATCGATCCACAAATAGCCACGTTAACATAAAGATACGTGGTTATTTGGATGTGTAGCTACAGTGACCCCTACTGTAGACACGCGGCAAATTGCAATTATTTTTGTAGTGCAATAATATCTTTGACTGCATATCCACTTGCACGAGCAGTTGGTCGGTGCAACAAATATAATTTGAATGAGCTACGTACTGTGTGTTTCAGATCAATGGTGAGTGGGGCATTGAGGTCAGTAAGTTATGATAGAATTAATATGAAATAATTCTTTTTTATGTTTTTTTTGTTAGTGAAAAATTGAGCAATGTCTTTGCAGTATATCTTGCTCTTCCCCCTTCATCTTTGACTAGCAAGAGTTTCTCAATACAACTCGCAGCATTGGAATGAACATCATTCGACTCTGCAAGAAGAAACCGAAACAAATCTCGGAAAATTTGTATTGCAACATCCTTTGGTATTTGATTCCAATCCTGACGGTTCAATTTGGTTTGGTTTGGTTGTGTTTTATCCAACCACACGCTTCATTGTTTTATTAATTGTAAGTCTTGTCAACGTGTGAATTTAGTTTTTGTATTTTATTTTCCTTATGTTAAAAGAATCTAATATAATAAGTCAAGTAAATTCATAAGCATCAACCAGCACAACGGCACCCAAGCGGATACATATCGTCTGTCAAGTGGGGTCTTAGTATATGAATTTATTAATTAATACTTTAACAATTGCGTAGAAAAAAAAAAATGGTCCACTACTTTGACAATCTGTATGTGTTTCTAAATTCTCTAGACGCCAGCCGACCACAATTGTACGACCTCGAGAAAATCGATCGAGAAGAAGATCTTGTGGGACCAACGAGAAATTTAAATAAAAAATAAAAAAACTCTTAATTATGTATATATTGGAACCCACTCTTATTTGATTGTGCGTGTAAGTAACCCAATTCTTGAACTGCATGTCTAATGTAGCAAAAAGTGTTTTCATTATTTGTTTGTTTGTTTTGAAATGTTGCTAAGATGTATGATTTAAACATTGAGCTGACTATAAATTCCACTTAATTAATAGTCGACTTGGAGAACTGAATAATCCAACAAATAATTTAAACCCTATTCGCGGGACCCTTTTGGCATGTGAGCAAATTTGGTGGAGGTCAAGACATTAGAAGATTCAAATGATCCACGAAATCAAAAGAAAGCGACATGCATGTCAGGGTTAAGTGGCCCAGGACTAGCTCTATAATTTGAAGTAATTTTTATTAACTGATGCTCCGTTTGTTTCAGTGTAAAATGATTTCTGAAAAATGATTTTGGCATTTTTTTATGTTTGGAAGGGGCAAAAATAATAGTCAATCGAAAAATGATTTCGGTTTGACAAAAGATGCTTAATAAATTTCAAAAAATGATTTACGCTTTTTAAATGCCATCTGGAAAAAATAATTTACGCTTTTTAAAAAGCGTAAATCATTTTTTCCAGATGGCAAACGCATTTGACCGTCTTTTAAACGATGCAGTCACGTTCACGTTCAAGCATTCAACCACCAACAGAATCTGGCCAATGCCGAAATTTGACAACGTCCGGTCACCGTTGTTGAATTTCGGCCACCTTCGCCGGAATCCAGTCAGCCCAGATTCTAGCGACCAGACTGGTTGCAATCTAGCCATCTGGCCAGAACTTGCCAGAACAGCTGGATTTCGGCCAACTGGTTGGATCTAGCCGAATCCCAACTAGCCGGTTGTTCTGTGCCGGTCTGGCCAGATCCAGTTGGTCTTTTATATATATATATATATATATATATATATATATATATATATATCATTTAGGCATGTCACTAAATTTTTTTAATGACATGTCCAACTAGGCACATCAATATTTGTTCACACGCAAGATAGTGACACGTCAAAAAACTCAGTTTTGTGACTGACTCATTATTGACGTGTTAAACACATCAATAATGTTGCGTCAGTAAACTTTAGTGCCTTGTCAGGCCTCAATAATCTCTAGTCAAAAAAAATTAAAAAAAAAAAAAAAATTTAGAAAAATAAGATTTTTGTAGTGTTGAAAGGCCATGCATTTGTCTTATTTTCAAAACTCGGTTTGTCTATCGATCACGTGCAGTTGCATACCGTGCATTTGTCATATTTTCATGGTCTTGGCATCTGATAATAATTGAACAAAAATTTTCTTCAAACTATTAAGAGGCTTGGTAATTGTGATGTGACAAATGTGATGGTGGTTTTGTGTGTTTTAATTAGGTGTTGAGTTGTTTCAGGAGTGGAGTTAGAAGTTCATGTGGGTAGGGGCCAATAGCCAAAAAAAAAAATTGTTGACAAGGGTCAACAGGCTGAATTTTTAATTTTTTATCTTATATTTTTTTATTTTTAAATTTTTTTTTTTCAACCTTATAAATTTCTTTTTCAAGAAATTGAGGGGGGAGGGGGGCCATGGCCCCTGCCAGCCCCCTTCCTCCGTCACTGAGTTGTTTGCTAATGTTATTAATTATTTTTTTAGTTAAAAAAATCTTAGCAAATGAGCCCTTATTAAGTTCACCAATTAACTTGTTGCCTCATTAACGAAGGGGTTTTTTGGTAATGAGTTTTGTTGTTTTTTGTTTAAAAAGTAACAAAAAGTGATTTGTTGTGGTATAAAAGAAAAATGAGTTTTGAATGGTTTGCAAGAGAAAAGAAAAAAAGAAAATAAAAAAATAAAAAAATAAAAAAAAATAAAAAATTGTTGATAATAGTTTTGAAAAGAAATTGACTTTTTTTTTATTATTATTTTCCTTTTGTTTTAACACTTTTACCATGCAGCTAGGATTTTTTTAGAATTTAAAGGCTAAAAAGTCACGTGCGTACATCAACTAGGGTTTTACTTTATGGAAAAAGACGACCATAAAGTGCAGATGGACTTTCAACTAGAGTTGGAATATTTTGGGGTTTTTTTTTTTGTTTTCTATTTGAAAATTGTCCAGATAAGATCTAACTATGACCAAGCAGGGCGCCACATGCATGTATATACTCCCCTTGCTGGAACCCATTAATTGTTTCAATTCCAACAAGGTGGTGGCCTTTTAACTTAATTTGAAAAAACATGCAAATAACCATTGACTATCTGCCTAGAAAAGAAAGAAAAAAAAAAGATTGAGAAACAAGCGAAATTAAGTTCATCCAAACTTACACGTGGACAAGTTAGATCTTCCAAAAGAAAGCCCCTCCACACTGCTAATCTTCTGCCTCTTGAACAAATATACATGCATCAGTTAATTAATTGGTTCATCATGTCTTATCGGCCAGTCGACCACATGGTGGGGTTTGTCTGATGTTTCACCAACCCTGATTCGGAGTACGCAACAAGTTTAATTGACCCACGTACTACATCAATTTTGTGTTACGCCATTAAAGCCATATTTGACTATCTATCATGCATGACTAATTGTGTAACACCTGCTGCATGCCGAGACATATTTACCTACTGTACGTGATAAAGACCGACACGACAAAAGGTAACAAAAGCTACTTCCATTATAGCCGGCCGTATGCATACATATTCATTTGATCGTCTAGTTGGCGTACTAAATACTCCATTGTTTCGATCATCATTGTAACCACAGTCAGCTCGATGCTTTTGCTTAAAAAGATTCGCTTCAACACAATCCTGATATGCACGTGACTCCAACCCACGTTTGTATATGTAAAGATAAAAGCAAGATTAGATAATTGCTAGGGTAAATAATTTAATTAATTTGGACCTTTCTTATATGATTTTTCTAAGGATATCTTGATATATTATTTAAATTGTTAGGATTGACTTGTAACACTGAATTTTCGTTTTAGATTTATAAATATTTGGTTTTAAGAGAAATTTTAAATTATATTAAGATCCGTGGGACCCTACATGCAATTGTACGACTTATATATTCTTCAACCCCATGCACCATCGACACATCATGATCAAACTATCAATGTCAAAAGAGACCGGCCTCGATCACCAAAGATTTTTTTTATTCATAGATCATAATTAATCTCTTCGTATTTGGATGGGGTTAATTTCGATCTAACCTTTTTGCTAGAATATTTATATCCATACAAATAGATTTGAAAAGCTGGTAGCTAGGCGACAATACATTAATTAAAGTCACTTTCGATCAGCTCATGACCATTTTAACGGTGTTTAATTTGTGTTCTCCGACATATCCATTTTAAGAACGTGTAATCTGCATATTCTTAATTTCATGAATTTGTATTTATATATTTTTTCTTTAACACAATCTGATAATGGCTGGCTTATGAAAATCAAGGTACCCAAAGAAAGAAAAAAAAAATGTAGACATGTACAGTACTGTGTTCCAAATAAATGGTGATCAAACGGTGGATGGATTATGATCCTTTATAATTATTTATCCGAATTTAAAAGAATTCGAGCAGATAATTGAAATATTTTAAGAGAAACTTTAGGCCAAGGCATCTCTATTTCATAAGTTAAATCAAATTAACTTGCAAGTACACCTCAGAATCAATTAATTAAAGCTTTTGGTTGGAAAGCTATTCTATTGCAAATACAAAACTCAAAGTTAACGTAAATATTGTAATTACAAGACTCAAACTCAAAGCTATTTTATGGATTATGATTCTCTACAATTATTTGTCCGAATTTAAGAGAATTCGGGCAGGTGATTACGAGAGATCACTTATGAGACTCACTTGACCAAATAAGAATTAAGCTGCCTAACCATTTATCCGGTCATACGGGTCATATAAGTCTACTCGAATTATTTCAAATTCGAACAAATAATTTTAGAGAATCCTAATCCACAGTGAATTAATATCTCAGCAATTTGGATAGTATATTATGAGAAAACTCATATAATAAATTTTAGACTATTCAACAATCTAACCAGCCAAATAAGTTCTATATAAATTTTTAATAATTTGAAGAGTAAATAGTTGAATATCCAAATAAAGTGGTATGTCCCAATTATCTCGGCACGCCTCCAAAATCTAAGGATTCTAATGATAACCCCAGGCGGCACGTGGACAAGGTAGATCTTCCAACAGAAAAACCCTCCACGTGGGTTTGTCTCATGTTTTGTGCTCCACGCCCACACGCTGCCTCTTTTCATTGACTCGTGGTACGGACATCATACATTTCTTCGTTAACGACAAAATTAGTTATCCATTTTCCATATGATGAGAGTCGGTACATAACCTGGCGGCACATGCTAACACTCTGATAAAGATAAATGTCAGAATATATATTTGTCTTATTCTAATAATTAAATTTTTACAAATTTGTATTATATTATATTTAAAATTATGAATAATAAGAAAATTTATTTTTGTAAAATTATGTTTAGATGATTTATAAAATCTGAGACAAAATTGATAAAATTTTAGTTCAATTTGAATTTAAGAAATCTACTCAAACATGTTTTTAAAAAATTAATCAAAAATAAAATGCTATCCAAACATGCTCATTCGATTCCACAAAACATTAGATTGCCATTGAGAGAGAGAAGAGTTTTTAAGTTAAGCTTAGTAAAAGGGATTAGGATACACTAAAATTATTTGTACGAATTTGAGAGAATTCGTGCAGGTAATTATGAGAAATTACTTATGGGATTCATCAGACTAAATAAAAATTAGGTTGTTCATCCATTTATTCGGTCAGATAAATTTCATAAGTAATTTCTCATAATCACCTGTTTGAATTCATTTAAATTTAGATAAATAATTGTAGAAGATTAATTTTGATCCAAAAGACTTTATAGATCCGCTATGACAAAATTAATTGGTTATCTAATGATGACAAGTACCACACCTGTCAGCCCACGCTTACCTACTTTGATAAAGATAGATACCATAAAAGGTAACAAAAGTACATCTCCATTAAAAACAAGATCCATATTGTTTTCCAAACAAAACAAAGGAGAACGACAATCGTTTCATATTCGGACTTTTTTTTTTTTTTTTGGTTTACTAAGCGATTTCTTTGAATACTATAAAACAACATGGTTCGTTTCAACCCCCCAAAATTTTTAACGAGCGATGTGACCCAATTCATGCACATAAAAGTTTAAAGTCGACTGATACAATTATTGGCCAGTAAGCTAAAAGTTTGACCCAATATCATAAGTCAATTAGTTCGTAAGCATCAACCTGCACAACTGTCGAACGTACAACACCCTTGCGGATATTTATATCTTCTGTCACGTCTTATCCAGTCGACCATGGTGGGGTTTGTCTGATAGCCATATTTGACTATCTAATGATTAGTTGTGTAACACCGGCTGCCGACACATGCTTAACTACTTCTCAACACTAAGGACGAAGTGACGAACCAAACTTTTTCTTAAGTTCATCAAACTTGGAAGGATACTTCATAATCTATTAATTGAAGCTTTTACGACCATAAACCTCAAAGATGTAAATATTGACTACTTGGAGTGCCGAATGCTCCAATTATGAACAATTTTAACCCTATTCACAGCACAGGACCCTTTAGAAGATTCGAACGTGAAATGGTGGAGGTCAAGACATTCTTTTAACTTTAGAAGATTCAAATGACCCCACAAAATCTATAGAAAGCGACATGTTTAGTCGGGTTAGGTGGCCCCCCAGCTCTATAAATAGTTCTGTTATCCACTCTAAGGCCATACCATTCGACTAAAGATTAATTAGAGGGCACTTCGTCTAATTATCTGGTATGATTCTCTCTATCTTTTGTAGATGTTTCACATTATTTGATATCTTGATCTGGTTTCTTCATGGATATCTTGATATATATTTGATTTGAATGGTACAAGATAGAATTTTTATGGAGTTAAACTTTTGTTTTAGATTTGCAATTTATTCGTTTTGTGAATTGCTTGAGATTTTCATTGATTTCTGGTTAACCATATATATATATATATATTATAGTCACCTCATGTACGTCTCACTCTAGCTATATATATGATTTTCCGAATTTTTTAAGTTTACTTTTTCTCATGCTTCGTAATTTGACTTGCTATTTGTGCATAGATTTTAAGGAATAAAATGTTGATTGCAACAGTTAAAATAGAAAGAAAAAAAAATTTGATATTCAAAAAAGCACTTCTTTTATTACTCTAGCTTTGTCACGCAATTTGTTCTTTTTGCTCGATCTGTTTGATATAATTACAGGATCGGCAGAAAGTGAGATCGACCGACCGACCGACCATGACTTCAATCGCAAGAGATCGACCCGTGCTTACCAATTTTAGGCCTAAACTGCTGTTCAAGAAGATATTGACACAAGATGATTTAAAAAGAATCTATTTACCGAAGGAAGAAGTTCCCAAACTTTGCCCCGAAGCTTTTGATCGTCCTTCAAATGAAAGTCAACCTACTGATCAAATCCAATTTGTATTCTATGACCCTAAGATGACTCGCAACTGGAACGGGTATTTCAAAAAAACTCCTAATGGAATAGGATGGAGGCTCAACGGAGATTGGAGCGAATTTGCCAAAAAATTCCGTGTAGGACAGGAAATCTACTTTACTGAGTACAAGTGCAACAAAGGAACAGAGAAAAAATTCATCATGATTGGTGGTGTCCCACTTCTAGGAGGAATAATTGGGTAGATTTCAAATGATTGGCGATCGGTGTCGTATGCTTTAATTGTTATGTTTTATTTTATTTTGTAATGTTTGAAAAATTGCTGTCTCGGCTGGCCGGGCAGTGTGGTTTGTCTTCTTTTGGTCAAAAAAGCGTGGTTTGTCTTGGGCTTTGTACGTGTGTGCTATTGTTGTAAGGATGTGATCAAATAAAATCAAATATTTGGACTTCTTTTTTATTTCTATTTTTGTGTGTCACAAAACATTGAAACGTATATCATATGCATCCAAAATATATTAACAACTAATTAGCAATAGCTGGACATTTATCATACATAACTCAAGCATTCACAATATTATCATTAGTCAAAATAAATTATGTTTAATTCGTAAGAACAAAAGCAAGTTCTGAAATGCACATGTTCTATAAAGTGACGTGCGTTGTACGTACGGATATCCCCCAGTAAGCTAAAAGTTTGACACAAAACCTATTCTATATATATATATATGATTTTTCTAAGGATGTCTTGATATATTATTTGAAATTGTTATGACTGAACTTTTGACCCTAAATTTTTGTTGTAGATTTATAATTATTTGGTTTTAAGAATAAATTTTAATTTATACTAGCAAGTGTAGGACTTATTCTTCAACCCCATGCACCATCGACACATCATGATCAAACTATCAACGACAAAAGAGACGACACCGAGGGTATAATTTTTTTATTATTTGTAATTATTCTCCTCAGTCCACGTCACACGTTCAGCCACTAAAAAAAGTTTGCTCCATGCAGCAAAGTAGGCCCCGTATTTGGATGGGGTTTCGATCTAAACTTTTAATTTGCTAGTGAATTTGAAAGGGACCGAATTACGTAAAAAAATTGCTCTACTTTCTAGGTCTACCTGCATGGGCAGTTGGGATTAAGATCTCCTCAAATTTTTTGCCCGAATTTGATAGAATTCGAGCAGGTAGTTGTGAGTGAGCATTTATGAGACCCATCTGACCAAATAAAAATTGAGCTGCCCAACTGCTTATCCGGTCAGGTGGATACCATAAATGCTCACTCACAACTATTTGCCCGAATTCTATCAAATTCAGACAAAAAATTTGAGGGGATCCTGATCCGGGCAGTTGGGCGGTGCGACAAACTACCGCATACATGCTTCCGCTTTTGACGCTTCCACTGATTTTCTATTTCCTTTATTTTAAACAAAAGTACACGTACACTTAAACTATTAATGAGCCACTTGATGTACGAAAGACCTATGACGTCTATTCATGTGGACCCCAACTGATAAGATTCTAGACTCAAGGTTGGGGCACGTGCATACATGTGTCTGACCCCACAGTGGTCTTTTTTGGGCCTTGTGTTATTGGCTATTATCTAATGATAGAGATGTGTAACTAACTACAGGTCACTATAGAGCTCGATATGATTGATGGGGTCACTTACCTTTGGGCTGCAGCTCACACCAAAGATTTTTTTATTCATAAATCATTATTAATTATCTCCTCGGTCCACGTCACACTTCAGCTACTAAAAGTTTGCTCTGATCGAGCAGCCACATTTGCAACGGACTTTTGTCTGTTTGTGTGTGTCAAAAAAGACACAAACAATCATTGACCAAACTATTATATATAGTATTCGTGGTACGGACATCATACTCGTGTTACTTTATTAAAGGCATATCTAATGATGTGTCTGACAAACGCTTTGCGGGACCCTTTCAAGCAAAAGTCGGTGGATGTTACACTTCTGCCTTTAGTGGGACCCATTTGTTTTCGATAAGTTGGTAGCCTACTAGCCTTGCCTTTTTTGAACTTTGGAAAAGCATGCCTAGGATAAACCCCACCCCCACTGAATCTATTGAAAGTGATGTCACCCACCTACCCAAGCCGTAAAGTACATTAATTGATGTCATTGTTAGGCCTACTTGGCTCTGTTCGTTGTGTCTCTCTCTCTATATATATATTTGAGATTCAGAGTCGTTGCCATTAATTTGTTCAGGAAGCAAGCTGCACTAAACATTAGAGAGTAGCTCGACCGATCTATCTGTAAGAACCTTGTTTGTACATGTTTACTTGGATTTTTATGATTCCTTCATTTTATCTGGTTTCTTTCTTGATACCCTTTTTCTTTTCTAAGCAATTTCTTTGCTAATACTTGATATATGATTTAAATTGTTAAGATACAGTTCTAGTTATACTAAAATAAATGAAAGAATCTTAAAATTCACGTATTTATGTTCACCTCACGTTTCATTCTTTGTTGTAATCTTAATTTTTATAAATATATGTACTTTTTGCTTTGTAGTTTCACTTGTTATATCTATACAGATTTATGGAATACAATAGTTGTATCGAATACATGAAATATGACAATATTTTTCCTCTAACTTGAAAATCATAGGATCGGAAGAAAGAAGAGGAGTCGAGCTCAAATTTGATTAATTCTGTAACGGCAAAAACAGCTGAAGATTTAGGTGTGGATAGCAAGGATTGTTGACAAATGTTTTTCAAGATTTTGTCGCAAAATGACATAAAAGAGGGTAGAGTATATATAGCCAAGTCAAATGCTACCATATTCTATCCCACAACTTTTGGTTGTCCTTCAAATGAACGTAGAGTTGTTGGAGATGTTATTTTTTATGACTGTGACATTGAAAGGAAGCCCTGGACAATTCATTTTTGCAGCGATGGTGACGGATATTATCTCACCCGAGGGTGGAGCCAATTTGCTCGTGTGAAGAAGCTAAATGAAGGAGATTCAATCACGATTCATAGACTCAAGTCTCGAATAGGATCAAAGGAAAGAGCCTTCTTGATTGGAGTAACTAGTTAAAAGCTACGTATCGTGTTTATTTGTAATTCTGCATGTGCGAATAAAGGCACTCAAGCTCTATATTTTGCGCTCGAGCTCTTTAACTTGTGCTCGAGCATTGTTTGTGCTCGAACTGTTTCTTTGTTTGCTTGATCGCTTGATGCAATCTTGATAAAACCTGCTTTCATAGAGTCACAAATTAAATTGGAAGGATTATGTTTTATTATCTATATAAATTACAAAAGATGTCCAACTCTCCACATTACCTCCCTTGGTCAGCCTACCCCTTGAGTCTTAACCTCTCTTTGCAAGTTTTTTTCTTCTCTCCCCTTTGTGCTATTAATGAGATGATGTGGCTTATTTTGGGTCACTAATTACGCATTGTAGGCGCGTAATTCTTAGAAATTGAAAAGATCTCAATCCACTTGGATGATCCTTCTACCCAAATGACCTTTTTAGTCCGAAAATGACCCCCGGCTCCTTTTGTATCCTGATAGTCCACCCTGTATTAGCTAGATAGGTATCTTTTGGCCATAAATTTGCTTACGCTACACGTGCAATGAGATGTTATAGATGTAGACAAATAACTGACAACAAAATTGCTGCATGCTTCGTTGATGACAAAATTTGTAATCTAGTGATCGATGAGTTGTGTACGTAACACGTACGCTTACCGACTATTATAAAGTTGATTATATATATATTAGATACCACAAAAGGTGGACTTGTAGATCTTAGCAGCAATTTTCTTTGCGTTTTATAAAAAACCAAAATCAAAATCAAAAAAATAACACACAACTTTAATTTCTTTTTTTTTTTTTTTTTTTTAAAAAAAAATGCAAAATTTCTTTTACCTTTGTCATATCAATTTCTTTTTGGGGGTGGTATTTGAACCTAAAACACGTTTTGTTTTGAAGTAATTAAACTAATGCGAAAAGATGATCTTAACAATTGAAATTGAATATTAATTTAAAAATTTTATACGTTTACAATTTATATATAACTGTAACAATTTTTTTTTAAAAAAAATAATAATAACTATTGAATATGTAAGAACTACTTGTAAGAAAACAAATTCAATAATTAATTTGACAAAATAAATTATTAAATTTATTACAAAAATTGTTCAAAAGTTATAAATATATATATCATATCATAAATATAAAAAGATGGGTTGTCCTTCGCACTAGCTAATAGTACCTTTCCATTCTTTTTTCTTTCTTCTATGTCTTTTTGACCAACACAACAAAATAAAGGAGAACGAAACAATGGTCTACTCATCCACGGCCCTTTTCTTATGTAATAAGGATTGTTTCACAGTTACTCTCATTTTTTTTTTCTTTAAGAAGTTAACTTTTTTTTTTTTTTTCACTTTTTATATCATAGCAATGCTTTCTTCTTCTTCTTTTTTCACTTTTTCTTAAAAAAAGATAAGAAAAATTAAAATTTCTTTCTATTTTATCTCACGTTAATCCATCCTTATTAATTACTATTACAGTCTCGCCTATAGTTCGAAGCGATCGGAAAATTCATTGTGCCAATTAAATAAATAGTATTTTGATTTTTCTGACTTCACACCGCACTTTTACACGTAAGCTAGCTGTAAAGTACTTTTATATAATTACTTTTATATGTTTTGGACAAGTTGGTGAAAAATGTCTAGGCCTTTTTAACTTGGAAAAACCACCGAAAACTATCAAGTTTTATATGATTGATGGGGATAGGTAGCTTTGGGCTAAAGCTCTGTGGCGTCTATAAGATATCTTTTATATATATATATATATATATATTATTTTTAAATGTTTCATATGATATGAACTTTTGAAGAAAGTCATTTGTTTGTTTGTTTTATCTTCTTTGCTATAAATCGTAATTGTGGTTTTCTTTTCTTATTGTTGTCATTATTAATTTTTTGATAAGCTATGAAGTGTGTTAGTTTAAGTTTGATTCCTCAACGTACACTAAGGACAGCGAACTAAAACTTTTTCATTAGTTAACCAAACTTTGAAGGATATACTTCAGAATCTATTAATTAAAGCTTTTAAATGGAAAGCTAGGAATTATTATATTATAATTATTATTTTTTGTATTAATTAAAGAATTAAAATATTATGAAACTCTAATATCTATTATGTAAATAATGAAATGACATAAACTCCACTTAATAGTCTACTTGCACCATGTACTCCATTAATTTGCGTGTGAGGAAAGTCGATCGGTGGATATATGCCATCAATACGTACATGTTTAGCTTTAGAAGCTTCGGATCACCATGCGGAATAATTTGGTGAAAGCGATATTCGACATGATTTGTTTCCTACCATAAACCCCTCGGAATCTATTGAAAGCGATGTGACCCACGTAGGGTACCCCGTGCATGCCGTACAGTACTATATATATAGAGAGAGAAAGTGTCGGTATTCAAAAACATTTTATTTTATGAGATATGATTAATTATCAACTTTTCATACAATTATCCTATGTGACAATAAATTATAGGCTCTTTGAAGAAAAAAAAAAAAAAAAAAAAGGAAATAACAACTATCCTATGATTCCCTGCCACATAGGATAATTGAATTTTTAATTGTGTGAAAAGTTGGCAAGAAATTATATCTGTTATTTTATTATTTTGTCATAGGATTGGAAGAAAGAAGAGAATTCCGCAATGGCTAAAAGAGCGGGAGGAGATGCATGTGACAGTGGTGGTGAAAGAGAAAAACATCAAAGGTGTACACAGGTGTTTTAGAAGATTTTGTCACGTAAAGACATAGAACAAAGTCATAGAGTGTATATACCCAAGTCCATATCATCTTGTCTCGGAGCTTTTGGTTGTCCTTCAAATGAATGCAGAGCTGTTGAAGTGGATTTTATTTTCTATTACAATGAAAGGAAGCCCTTAACCATTTGTCTCCGCAACGGCGGTGATAGATATTGTCTCACCTGAGGGTAGACCCAATTTGCTTGTGTGAATAATCTAAGTGAAAGAGATATCGTCACGTTTTATGAACTCAAGTCTCAGCAAAGGAATTGAGCAAAAAGCCATCATGGTTGGAGTAACTTGTAATCACTACAAAAATTCTCGGTTTTAGTAACGTAGATTTACTAACGTGCAAAAGCCTTTTTCAAGTTAGTGAACTGTAGTAATGTGAAATTAGCGGCGTGATTTTCATGTTCCTAATCTCTCAGTTAGTAATATAATTTTAGTAACGTCCAAATGGACATCACGTTACTGCATAGTAACGCAGAAAAATTGCACGTTAGTAAATATATAGTAACGTGCAAATGAGACGCCAGTAAACATAGTAACGTGATAATTTACGTTGAACGAATTTTTAATTTAATAACGTGCAAAGTGTTGCACGTCACTAAAATTAGTAACGTGATAAAAATTATCACATCACTAATTGTAGTGACGTGTAACACTTTTGCACGTTACTAAATTAAATTTTTAAAAAAAAAATCGTCACTAATATATATTTTTAGTAACATGTCTTAGCACGTTACTAAAATTATGTTAAAAAAAAAAAAAATTGTTAACCCCAACGCACAGGGCTTCATCTGAATCATCTCTTCCTCCAGCTCCAATTCAGCCATGTTTTCAAGGCTTCAAGCAAAAAATCTTGAAACCAATATTCAAGGCTTCAAGCAATGCACTGCACTCCATTAAAGAATATTCATTAATTACCTCTCATGAAACCACTGCACTCCATGCCATATTTTGCAAACTCCAATCAATATGAATTAAACACTCTCACCCATAAGAACAGACACACTACATAGACACAGAGAGAAACAGAGAAAGAAAGATACCATGGCAGAGGAAAACAAGAGCTTTTGGAGAAGAAAAAGGCAACCATCTGCAAGTAAAGAGTTGCACTCCTCTTGAATTCATTCTGTATTCCTGATATTGTTTCACAAATATTACAAATATCACAAATATTCTCAACACCGTAACAAAAAGAGAAAATCCAATATATATAGCTGAAGGAAGAAGAAGAAGAAATGAAAGACTTATTTGTTGATATTAAAAAATGAAGAAAAAAAAACAGTTATGAACCCATCAAATCTATTACCCATCACAAAGACAGTTTTGTGAATAATTGTTAAAAATTAGAACAAAAAGAAAAGAGAAAAAAAGGCCAGAGAAATAACAAGAGAAGAAAGCCAAAAGGCGAAACCAAGGTGGAGAGAGAGAGAGAGAGAGAGAGAGAGAGAGTACCTAGTGGGAGAAAGCAAAGAAACTCAGAATACATGGGGAGAAAAAATGTGTTTTAAAAGACCCAAAAAGGCTGGAAAAAAAAATACAAATTTTTTTGAACTTTCAAGGGGTGGCGCTCGCGGGACACGAAAATTTCGTGTCCTGCGTGCACGTGACTACAAAAAATTTAGATTTTAGTAACCTTGATCTAGTAACGTGCAAACCCTTTTACACGCTACTAAAGTGTAGTAACCTTACTTCAGTCACGTGATTTTCAGATTACTAAACCCTCAGTTACTAAAATAAATTCAGTAATGTGAAAATCATCACCACATTACTATTTAGTAAAGTGAAAAAATTTGCACGTTACTAAAATTTAAAAAGAAACAAAAAAAAAATTAAAAAACAAAAAATTAAACTTTTGGGTGAGGTGCGCGTGGGACACAAAAAATACTTCCCCCCAAAAGGCTCAATCATGAGTTTTTTTGTTTTTTAATTTTTTTTGTGTGTGTGTGTGTGTGTGTATATATATATATATATTGGTTTTTATTCTTAATTTTCATTTATGTTTTTTTTTTTAAGAAAAATTATTTTTCTTTTTCTTTTTCTTTCCAAAAAAAATAATAATAAAAAAAACACGTTTTTCTTTTTTATTTTTCGTTTGCTTTCTTTTTTATTTTATTTTTTCTAAAAAATATTGCTTTCATAATTATAAATTATTTTTTTGTTTGTTCTTTTAAATAAAATTCTTTTTCGTTTTTAAATTTTTAAAATTTGTTTTTTGTGAATAACTTTTTTTTTTTTTGGAAAAATTGGCTTCTTTTGTTTTTTTTTTTTTTTTAACTTTAAGTTAAATTTTGGTTTTTTTTTTAAACGTCATTTTTCCTTTTTTAAAAAAAATAAAAAATTTCTTTATTATTATTATTTTTTTAATTTTAATTTTGTTAATTTTTTTTTTTTTTTAAAAAAAAAAATTATTTTCTTTTTTTTCGAATTTATAGACATTTTTGTCTTATTGAAAAAAAATACATTTTTGCCTTATATAGTATGTTAAACTAACATATTAATTAGTTATTAATACTTATTATATAACATATATTTGATAGCTAGTATATAACTAACTATAAAATATAGTTTACTTACAAAAAAAAAAAAGAAAAAGAAAAAGAAAAAGTAGTTATATATAAACACACATATATCACATTACTTATGGTTTACCGATCAAATTGAAGCAATACACTTTGATCGATCAGAGATATTCTATCGATCCTGTGATCTTGTCATGATCGATTGGGCTAGTACTTATTAGGATTGATCGGACGTTCGATCGAACCTTCACTGTGTCAAGTATGATTGATCAAACTCTTTCACGATCGATAGATCATCCGATCAATCACGACAAATCTATAGGATCAATAGATCCTTCGATCGATCATGATAGATCAATAGGATCGATAGATCATCCGATCAGTCATGGTAAACTATCCGATCAATCATGATAGATCAATATGATCGATCATGGTAGATCAATAGGATCGACAAATCAAACGATCGATCATGATAAATTAATAGGATCGATAGATCATCCAATCGATCATGATAGATCAATAGGATCGATATATCATCTGATCAATCATGGTAGATCACCCTATCGATCATGATAGATCATCCGATCAATCATGATAGATCAATAGGATCGATAGATCATCCAATCAATCATGGTGGATCATCCAATCGATCATGATAGATCAATAGGATTGATATATTATCCGATCGATCATGATAGATCAATAGGATCGATAGATCATCCGATTAATCATGATAGATCATCCGATCGATCGTGATAAATATCCGATCAATCATGATAGATCAATAGGATCGATAGATTTTCCGATTAATCATGGTAGATCATCCGATCACTCATGATAGATCAATAGGATCGACAGATCATCCAATCGATCATGATAGATCAATATGATCATTAGATCATCCGATCAATCATGATAGATCAAATATGATCGATAGATCATCCAATCAATCATGGTAGATCATCCAATCGATCATGATTGATAAATAGGATCAATAGATCATTTGATTGATTGCAATACATCAATAAGATAGATAGATCATCTGATCGGTCATGATAGATCAATAGGATAAATAGATCATCTGATCGATCACGATAGATAAATAGGATCGATAGATCATTCGATCAGTCATGATAGATCAATAAGATCGATAGATCATCCAATCGGTCATGATCAATAGAATCAATAGATTATCTAATCGATCATGATAAATCAATAGAATCAATAGATCATCCAATCAATCACGGTAGATCATTTGATCGATCATGATAAATCATTTGATAAATCATGATAGATCAATAGGATCGATAGATCTTCCAATCAATCATGGTAGATCATGATCGATCATTATTATTTAGTGAGGTGTTAAACTTGACACGTCATTAATAATTTTAAATTTAAAATTTTTTTTTTTTTTAAAAAAAGAAAAAATCGTACCAAATTAGAAACGTGCAAGAATTTTGCATGTTAATATTTTAGTAACGTGTAAAAATTTTGTGCGTTACTAAATTTAGTAACGTGCAAAATTAGTCAGGTTACAAATTATTTAAAATTTTATTATTTTTTAAAAAATTATATTGACATAAGATTTAGTAACGTGCAAATTTTTGCAAGTAACTAAATAGTAATGTGCTAAATTTTGCACATTACTAATGTAGTAATGTGCAAAATTTTAGGATTACTACTTTAGTAACGTACCAAATTTAGTAACATACAAATTTTCACATGTTAATAAATAGTAACGTATTAAAATTAACAGGTTACTAAAGCTGTTAGTAACGTGCGAATTGTTAGCATGTTACTAATGTTAGTAACCCACGAAAATTTGTACGTTACTAAATCTTCAATTTTTTTTTGTAGTGAATGGACGTGTTCAACTTTTCGAACTAGATTTGACAAAGATCCAATCTTGACGGCTCATTTTGGTTTGGTTTGGTTATGTTTTATCCAACCACACGCTTCATTATTTTACGAATTGTAAGTCATGTCAAGCGTGAATTTAGTTTTTGTATTTTATTGTCCTTGTTTTGAATCTAATATCGATCATAAGTCAAGTATATTCATAAGCATCAATTTTCTGTCAAGTGGCCAGGTGGGGTCTTAAGTATATTAATTTATTAATTAATACTTTAACAATTGTTTAGAAAAAAAAAATGGTCCACTATTTAACAATCTGTCTAATTCTCTACCCACAAGCCAACCACAATTGTACGACCTCGAGAAATCGAGATGATGTATCTTGTGGGACCGAAGTGAAATTTAAATAAAAATTATAACTATTAAGGAGCGTGATTGTTGCACTACCGGTGCACAACATGTGCACTCACATCAGACGCCCATGAATGACCCAAGCCACCAAGGCTTTACAAGGAAACCCTTCCCCAAACAGTCACTCACCAAGCTCTCAACGTGGCTGGCCCTCTTCCAACACACATTCGTTTCCAACAGCACCGCAGCCCTCTTAGCTTTGGTTCCAGCTACCTTCAACACATGCAGTACGCTTTCTATTTCTAGCAACACCGAAGTCCTCTTGACTTGCTCTCAGCTACTCATAACTCTCTAGCATACATATAGCACATGGACTCACTTAGCAGCACTTAACTAATTCTCACACAATGGAGCACACTTAGCAAAGTACGTTTAGAGTAAAAGCCAACCCAGCAATGAAGCCCCAAGCTTCTATTTATAAGCCCCAGCAGGTCTTCATGCTCTTGGCAGTGGGCTGCCACCTGGTGTACGCCCACTGCCCTTAATCAAGGCAGCATGGCATGCTGTCACCACTCAGCATGCCCAGCAACCAACCAGCCTTGTGTCACAGGCTCCCCAGCCCATTTTGAATTCGCCCCATCCATGCCTCTGCTGTACAGCAGCATCTCAGCACCCCATAATACTCAGGCCACGTGTAGCAAGCATCCTTGGTCCATTCGAATTCAACCAACAGCATGTCTAGCGCACTGTCCCAAGATAGCACACATGCAGGCCCTTCTGCAATCGCACAACCACCCACACAAGGCAGCAGCAGCAGCTTCTCCAATGCCCAGCCAACATACTGCTGCATGCTTATCTCTTGCAGGCATGATGCAGCGCCCTTTTTGTAACGACCCACCCCAATGACACAATATTGTCCGCTTTTGGCTCCCCAAACCAGACTTCCCAAGAGGTCACCCATCCTGGGATTGCTCTCGCAGAAGCACGCTTAACTGCAGAGTTCTGATAGGTTCATGGTCATCACGGCTTTAAAACGCGTTGTATCATAAATGATGCATTTATACATATAAGCACATTCTCATTCCTAGGCGATGTGGGATGTCACACCTTTTGTCCATTGCAACATGCAATCCCCTGCAGACAGCTTGGGCTGCGCCCATGACAGCATCACTGCCGCACACAACAACCACCTCGCACGCCCCAGCACGTGCAGCAGCTTGGCATCATTGACATTCACCTTGCAGCACTCTTCCTTAATGTAGGCAGCTTGGGCAACGCCCTTGATAGGTCCACTGCCTCATTCAAATCTTTCTGCACGCCCAGCACATGCAGAAGCCTTCTGGTGCAATCATTGCACACATGCACAGTACAATCACTTGGGCAGGACAGTGCCACCACGTGGCCACTTCCTGCAGGCATTCCACAGCATACTCAGGGACATTCTAGGTGCCATGTGGCCCCTCTCAACAACATCTAGCAACAGCATCCAGTCAGCAAGCAACTAAGGGCCTGGGCCACACTCAGTCCACTCACAAGCCCCCACAAACATGTCATGTGCCCCACAGCAGCTCTTTGGCCTCATCAGCATTGGCCATGCCCTAGCATAGGCCAAACCAACGAACTCCTTGTAGGAACACTGAGCCATCTTCTCAAGGTTAGGCCTCAACCAACCCTCCAACAAGTATCTGGGCCACGTGCCATCCATGAACCCAGCAACATCCTTCTTGCACCCATGGCAAGCCTCCCTCATGCAATGGCTCGACGGTCAGCAAGGGTGCAAGGCACACACTCGTGCTGCCGCGCCACAGCCATTGTCAAGGTCGTGACAAACCACCCACACCCCTTGAATTCGACGTCCTCGTCGAACCGGTGAATGAACTCTCCGTGACCTTCACCCGGTCCTTTCTCAAAGCATTCTGAGGCAGCTCAAACATGACCTTTGCTTGTCCAGAAGTTTTGACTTTCTGTCCCATTTCTTGAGCAATGATCTTTAACTTCTGCCCCTGCTCTAGCCCTTGCTTCTCTTGCGAGGCTGTGAAACTCGTATCCCTTCTTGTCCTCTTCTTGTGTTGTGCGTCCACCACTTGAACATCATATGGGGGCACCTCCACCTCAGGTGCCAACATTCGCAGCACATTCAGCCGCACCTGGAGGGGGTTCATCCTGGCCACAAGTTCACCATCTCCCTCCTGAGTCTCAAGAGCACCCAGTTGCTCTCTTTCTTTGGGCATTCTTTTGGCCGATGTGGTCCACCACATATGAAGCAACCAAAGTCCCGCTTACCTTGGAACTGATTCTTGCCCTCTTTGGGCTCACCTTTGCTCACTGCATCGGCCTCATTTCCCTTGTTCTTGTGGCCCTTGGCCTTGAACTTGGTTTGTTTTTTACCTTCGTCTTTCTCTTGAAGAAAGTCCAGCAAGCGGTCTGCAGCAGCTACAATAGCATTGAACTCCCGTATTCCTTGGCTCCGAAGCTCTTGTTGTGCCCACTCTTGCAGGCGAGACATAAAGTTGTACAGCTTGTCCGCTTCCGACATATCCTTGATCCCCAGCATCAAGGAGCTGAACTGTTTGACATACTCCCGCACTGTCGAAGTATGCTTCAGTTTTCTCAGCGCGTCCCTAACGACCCAGGCAGTGTTGCAAGGCAGGAACTGTACCTTGAGCTCCTCCCGCAACTCACTCCAAGTCTCTATTGATGGCTTCCCCGCATTGGTGCCATCCTCCAACCGGGTCTTCCACCACAACTTCGCATCACTCGTCAAATACATTGTAGTGATGGTTATCTGCTCCTCAACAGGAATATGGGCAGCTTTGAAGTGCTGCTCCATGTCCCAAAGGAAGTTCTCCAACTCCTTTGCACTGTGTGTGCCAGTAAATGGCGTTGGCTCTGGCACCCACACCTTTCTCTAGCCCTCCCCACCACTAGGAGTTCCAGTAATGGCCTTCTTGATCACCATCAGTTCAGCCTCATACCTTGCTGAGAACCCTTTGATCTCATCTTGCAAGGCCTCAATCTGCTCAAGCAACCCTTCATTGCGATGAACATGCAACGTGGCCATCTCTTCCGCCTGTTCGTCCATCCGTTGCAAGAGTTCTGAAGACTTCTCTTCGAGGGACTTTTGTATTGCAACCACGTCTCCTTGGGCAGTAGCAACCCACTCGCACAGTGTCGAGGAAGAACAGCTTTCCAACGGCAATCCAAGGATAGCTTCCAGCCTAACCACCCTCTCCTTTAGGTCTTCTATCTGATGTGAGTGCACATGTTGTGTAGCGATAGTTTTTCTATCATTTCCCAACTCTTAATTATTTAATGATGAAGTTGTGTAACACGTACGCTTACCGACTATATTAAACTTGATTAGATACCGCAACACAAAAGGTAATAAAAGTCAAACATTTTTTCATTTATTTTTAAACAATTTCATTTTAAATATTTTTCTCATTTTAACAATTTTGATGGAAATAAATGGATTTCCAAATATTACAAATGGTTTTTTTAATAGTGTAAATAACCCAATTCTTGAATTGTACGTCTAATAACGCTTTTATCGAGGTTAGATGTAAACATTGAAATGACTATAAACTCCACTTAATAGTCTACTTTTTAACCCTATTCGCGGGACCCTTTTTGCATGTGAGCAAATTTGGTCAAGGCATTAGTGACTTAAGAAAATCGAGGCATGCATCCAAAGAAAAAAAGAAAATCAATAAAAACAATTAAACGAAGACATGTACGTGCGTACCGTGTGTTTCACATAAATGGTGATCGAGTGGGGCATTGAGACCAGTAAGTTATGAGAAAATTTATATGAAATAAGTTATGAGAGGATTAATAACGAGAAGTCCCTTTTGTATTCTCCAATAATTATAATATAGCTTTTTAAAATTATCATTGTGTTTGTAATTGATCATTATTGAATTTTGATCAAATGATGATTTAAAAGCCATTTCATTATTAGATGGACACAAGAGAAATTTATAGAATTTTAACTTTTTTTGCACCAGAATTCGAAAGATGCTTTTACCAATATGACCTTCTTATTCTGCAAGTGATCGGCTTTCAATGACTTCTTTGTCTTCCTTACTCCGAGCTCTCCCGCACCTGAACGAAACTAGGGATGAGTTAACCAACAATTTTATTTATTTATTTACTTTTTTTTTTTTTTTTACAAAAAAAAATTTCATACTTTTTTTACATTTTTAATAGTTGGTATTTTTTGAATATTTTGATGCCTAAAAATAGCTTAAAACTCATAATATGAGAATATGCCAAATGCATGGTTTGAATACTTTGGACTTTGCAAGGGACTTTAATTTATTTGCTTGTTTGTGTTTGTCAAAAAGGCTCTGAAAAAGGTTTTGATCAAATGATTAGTTAAGGATTAACTTATTTAAATTTATTAATTAGAAACCGTCGTGGGAGTTTCTAATAATATCTTTAAACAGATTGAGATTACGCGCGACATGTCCTTAATTTCTAAGTTAGATTAATAAATAAAATAACTCTTGAAAGTAGCAGCCCTCATCAGGTAAAAAAAAACAACTCAATTAAATTAATTATGAAGAAATAACAAGCTGAAGTAGGATATATCATATATAGGCTTAATTCTGTGATTACAAACCATTCACTTTTTGAAGCATAACATGCATATATATATATATATATATATATATATATATATATATATAGGCTATATAGCTAACTCAAAGCACACAACAACGTACATTATTCTTACGTACGTAAGAAACAAATACATAATCAAATTGTTTAGTTACACTTTATTGCAAGACTTTTAATATTAATCCATCACCCCTCGGCCTTGTTGAAATCTTTTTTCCACTCCAATCATGAGGAATGTTCCTTTTTCGGTCTCTGACGTAAAATCTAACCAATTAATCGTCCAAAAAGTAGATTAGAACCAATCATGAAGAATCTCTTTCCAGTTCCATTTTTGCATGTGTACTCATGAATTATGATAGTATCTCCTTGGCACAATTTCTTCGCCGTAACAAAATCACTCCACCCTCCGGTGAGATAACATTTGTTACCTCTTCTATGGAAGACCATTGGCCAGGGACGCAAGCCAGCATCAACGAAAGAAAGATCATCCTTTTTATAATAAGTGATTTGTTCACTTTCATTTGGAGGAGAACCAAAAGCTTGGGGACAGATTCTGCGAGCAGCTGTGTCCTTTATGTAGAGTCTAGAGGATTCTGTCATGTCATTTTGTGTCAACGCGCGTCTTGTCGTACACCTTTGCACAGTCAAAATCAATTAGTACTGCTGGAGCCATGGTCCGATTCGCTTTCTGCCTATATACTACAATTAATTTTCAAATCAGAAGAACAAGACAAAATTAGTGACAAAGTAATACATGAAGTGCTTTTGAGAATAACAACGTTTTCTCTCTATTTTTAACTTTTCAACTGTTGCAATCAACATTTTATTCCTTAAAAAATCTATACACTAATAGCAGCCTAGTCAAACTACGAAGCCCGGCCGCCTCAACTAGCTACCACAACCAGTAGAGCTCTGAGCTTTGGATAAGTTAACCAGAACTGTATCTTAACAATTTAAATCATAAATCAAGTATTAACAAAGAAATCGCTTAGAATTTTTTTTTTTTTAAAAAAAGGTATCAAGAAATACCAAATGATTCTAAGCTTTGGATAATTTAACCAGAACTGTATCTTAACAATTTAAATCATATATCAAGTATTAACAAAGAAATCGCTTAGGAAAAAAAAGAAAAAAGAAAAAAAGGGTATCAAAAAATACCAAATGATATATATATATATATATATATAGTGACGCAATCATGTCGACACTGTCATGAACTCATTAACCATGCATGCAATGCAAGTCGCGGAGAACGTGCCTCCTTGTCACCAACCACACTTCGAGTGGGCAACAGTAGTCAACAAATTAATTAAATATATAACTTCTAACACATAGTCAAAGGCCAAGAAAGAAATCAACAATATATTTATATATACCCACACTCCAAGTGGGCCACAGTCAACAAATTAAATATGTAACGTCTTACAAATAGTCAAACGCCATAAAAAAAAATTATTATTATATAACTTTTGACATAATTTTAATAATATTTTTTTAAACTAATCATTAATTTTTTTTTTTTTTTTTTTTTTTTTTTTTTTTTTTTTTTATGTAAGTCTTACATATCTAATAGTTAATTTTTTAAAAAAAAATTATTGAAATTTTATAAAATTTGTAAAAAAATTATAAACTTATCATAGATTTGTGAATCTCTGAAAGTGTGTTTATCAGGATCGAAGGTTTTCTTTGTTTTCTTTCTGCAAATTCGTTCGCTATTCGTACACATGGTAGTCGTCTCACCTTCGCCTTGCATAGAAAAAGTAGCATTTTGTTTTTTTGGCCATGAAAGTCCTGTCAATTATATTACAAATG
The DNA here is from genome assembly GCF_958979055.1 of Alnus glutinosa. Classification (NCBI taxonomy): domain Eukaryota; kingdom Viridiplantae; phylum Streptophyta; class Magnoliopsida; order Fagales; family Betulaceae; genus Alnus; species Alnus glutinosa. The sequence goes on from NC_084893.1 coordinate 1,465,100, forward strand.
TATGCATTAAACATATGATTTATCATGGATCGATGACGTTGACATGCTAATTGAATTTGTAGGTCCTTCGCATGCACTAATGTATGCATTAAATGGACCACTTTTTGTTTCATTCAACGTGACCTAGCCGACAATTAAGCAGTTAAAGTTTAACTTCTTATATATATCATTCCGATTTAGTGCTTAATTCAAAAAAATTATAGTATTAGTTTTTTCAACTGTCTACGTTTAATTTTATTTTCTCTCTGTGTCATTAAAAACTTAAAATTAAATATGAACGGTCGAAAAAACTGCAGCACATGTGTTATAGCTTTTTTACCGCACCAAAGCAAAATCTTTTTTCTTTCTTATTTTTTTTTTCTTACTAGTAATGCTACATACCACACAAATATCTCATAAATATCTCACAAAATTGATGTGACAAAGTCTAGTAGTCATTGATTTATTTATTTTCAACAATGGTTGATCTAAGAGTTTTTTTTTTTGGCATGTCCACACAAAAGGGGAGAGGAGGGGATTCAAACTAGTGACCTCCACTTCATAAGGCGTGATCCCTAGCCGATTGAGCTACCTCTTAAGGACGGTTGATCTAAAAGTTACTAAACCCTGCCACATCAGCTTTAGGAAATATTTGCGGAGTGTTTGTGTGGTATATAGCTAGCATTACTCTTTTTCAACCACAAAAAAAAAGAAAAAAGAAAAAAAAAGTGAAGTAATGCAAAAAAACCACATTTTTATCTCACAATTATCTCGATCAATCTTTGTTATCGTAGCGTATAATTTAATTAAAAAATAAATGATCCTTCAGCGACGGTAGATTATAGAATTATCTAAAATATACTTATATTTTTCTCCTAGGCAAAGAGAATCATTAAATAAAGAAAAACGATACAAAGTTGCAAACAATAACCCAAAGCCCAGATCAACAAGAGATTCGGCTCAAAGGCCCAAAAGAAGCGCGAGAAAACCAACGGTCGGGAATGAAAAAACACAAAGGATAGAGATTCTTGAGCATCACTATGGATCTGGGCCTGAGTGATGTATACAGCCCAGCCCTAATAATTAACATCTAATAGGCTACACACACGTACGATTTCTGAAACAATGATAAAGTTGTTGTTATCTATCACTACTGTGCACAAATACCACTTTTTTTTCTTTTTCTTTTTCTTGTATTTTTTTTTTGTTTATTAATAATAAAAAAAAAGACAAACTCCGACACTAAAGTTCATAATCTTCTTTATATTTTGTAATGAGTTATGTGGGGAGTACTACGATTTTTAATATAAATTTCTTACAAACTTAATATGGCAATTTATGTGACGCTTATTGTATTAGGAATTAAACATTTAAATTTTATCGTACTTGATGTGGCAGTGCTATAGTTAATTCATATGCTCATGTAACACTTATTACGTCAGCTACTAAATAATTAATTTAATTGGAGGCTAATGTGATAATGCCACGTAAATTGTTATTTCAGTCTATACAAAAATTGGTAGTAAAAGTTATAATACGTGAACGATTTCTCCTTTTGTAATAGTAACAACATAACTGCATTAATAATGAGAGATCATGTTCTTTCAAAAGTAAAGCATGCAGGGATAAATAAATTATTTTTTTAAAAAAAAAAAAAAAAAAATGGAAAGGGGAAGAAAAACATAGAATGATAAAATTACATTGATGTTTAAGCACACAAGCATTTGGAAATACTCATGCATGCAGAACGCGCAGTACGTGAAAGATCTTAAGCATTTGGAAATACTTAAAACATAAAATATTGTTATAAATTTTCTTAGTTTGTAAAGTTAAATATATGGTAAAGCTATTTCTTATTTAATATTTAGGCAAGCAGTCCAAAACCCTTCCCCACCAATATTGTCCCTTTTTTGGGGTCAAATTCTTTAGAATTGCTATATGTAGAATTTATAAACTTTGTTGTATATTAAAGACGATTTACCAGTAATTAACTTGATAGCAGATTCTTTTCGAGCGGGGTAAATATCGTCTTAAAGATATCAACTCTACGCGCCTCAAAGCCAACTTTTGTTTCTAATTCTTGTTTTTTCTTACATATATTTTCCTAACAATTCCAATGTTTTGTTTCTGATTGTTTTAATTTTCTTTATCACATAATTTTTCAACATATATAAATGACGAAAGAAATATTTTCTTAGAAGGAAACATGGAATGATTTCTAAGCATAAGCCCTCTTAGAGCACTCCCAAATTTTCAATGGCTTATGTATTTTTATATGCAAAATAGACCAAAACTTACTTTATTTATTTTAATTAAATGGGTTTCAAAAGGTACCAAACATCCGATTATCTATTATTTCACTATATCATTTAAATATTATTTCTTTATCTTTCTTTATTTTAATTCTTAGATATTTTTTCAACGATAAGTCTTTTTTTTTTTTTTTTAACATGGTACTTTTTTTTTTTTTTTGGATAATTATTTGAAATAAAGTCACCAAAATTTTTGTTCTCATTTGAGGTGGTTCGTATGAGTGTGACCTTAAAATGACAACTATAGATTTTGTCATATTAATATAGACATACTCTGAAATACAATTTCTCAGATTCGGAGATATATTAGAATATTGCTATGGCGTAAATGAGTTTTGAAGAGACAGAGTGAAAGAAAGAAAACAAATAAACAAAGAGATGCATGTGTGAATAGTACTGCAACTCCACATGTGAAGTTGCACTATTCACAAATGCATCACAATGCATTATGCATTTGATATGCATAATGGGACGGAGTGACTTTTTAGTGAATTGATTAACTATTTTAGTTTAAAAGTGAAAATAACTAAAGCCATTGCATGAGAATGCTCTTACAAAGCTACCAGCTTAGGGACCAACCTTGTCATCATCTTTCTTTGGAAGCACTAGATCTCAAGGAAAATAGTTGGGAGTATAAGCTCTTACTATTTGGTTTTGTATTTTGATTTAATAAAAGAAGAAGAAAAAAAAATTAATTTAGGAGAAGAAAGAAAGATATAAATGAGTGAAGGAAACAACTTAATTGGGTGAAATTGGAAAAATTGAAACGGGTCAAGTCGTTCAGGAGTTTTCTTAGAAATTTCAATATATATATATATGCTTTAAGATAGGGAAACATTTTTCACTGCAATCATGATCAGTAGCATAAAGATGCCTCTGATTAATTGTTAATTAATTAAGTATATATACAATGAGTAGCATAAAGAAGCCAGCTGAGTAGATCAAGCGTGGCAAACCTTAATTGGATCAATATTTGCGATTCTACAGTCACGTGTACGTATCTCAATGAACATGCAAATCGGTGTTTATTTATTGGCCTTTAATAACTTTCTTTTCTAATTAAAGTCCGGTTAATTAACACACGGCTTCCGACCAAGTTACCAAGAAAGGCAAGTCTAATTTGTTAATATCTTTTTCAAATATTAACCTATGAACACCAAAACATACTTAATTAGTATTATTAAAAAGATCTCTCTAGAATTCTCTCTACCTTCTCTCTAGAATTCTCTGGTGTCCTTGGTTACAGTCTCCATGGGAGGGAAGCTTTGTGCTTCTCTTCCGATCACCCATCACTGTTCCATACCTCATCTTTTCATCCTCCCTGCCCACCGTCCACCCTTCTCACCTTTTGTTATTCATCCTTCTTTTTTCTGGTGTTTTAAGTCACTGGAGATAAGGCATAAACTCCATCTATCCCTCTATCTTTTTCAATGTTTTATGTCACTGGAGATAAGGCATAAGCTCCATTTATCCCTCTATCCTTTCAATTCTTTACATGTTTTCCAATTTATCACCACACAGCGTCTGTATACGGTTTTTTCCTCCGCCCCTCATCGTGTTCTATGTAACTTTTGGAAAGGTTTTATGATTGAAATTTTCAAATCTAGATCTACTCTCTTTCGATTTTTACATGACACGCTCCTCACCAACGGGTTCTCCGGCGTCCCCGGCTTCCACCGATGGTCTCCAGTTCCTCCACCGCCGCCTACTTCCCGGCGCGTGGCTTGCACGCTCCAGAGCGTTCCTCGTTCTGGCCGGCGCGTGGCCACCCCGCTTGATCCCACTGCTTCCCACCACTTCGGCCACCGGTGGTTCCAGGCGAAACCGGTGTTTTCTGTTGTTGAGAGGCCTCCTCTCGGCGGCGCGTGTTCCTCACGCGCCGTCACGGACGGCTCCCACTGCTCCTCCTCCTACCGGACGGTTGCTGTTATTGTTTATGTGTTTATTTATTTGTTGTTTTTTTGGGCTTATTTGTTGTATCCCTCTCCCCCAGTTTACCCCTGTTTTTGTGTTTGGGTCCTTGTGACTCAATACACTTGTGATATCACCTTTATTGGTGACCCCGGCTTTGTGGCATCAGTGCCTCGAGCCAAAGGGCTCGCATCTTTGGAAGCATTGCCCCCGTGTACTTTCATTCTTAGTTTTAAATTTGGGTTGCCCAAGCCCTCCTGTTTTTGTTCTTTTAAATTTTCATTGTAATAGTTTTTGATATACTTAAAAAAAAAAAAAAAAAAAAAAAAAAAAAAAAAAAAAAAACCTATGAACACCAATTGAAACTTTTGTGAGAAAATAATTTAGCAGGAAAATAAGATAATAAAATAACTAAATCGCACCATACACTAAAATTTAACTTGGCTCGATCGGCTTAACAAGCTAGCCAATATATACATGTGGAGACAATAAAGAAAAAAATAATTTTAAAAAAATAATATAAATATATTTTCTACGCTTTTCATTTTTAAATTCATTAGAATTGATGAGTTTCACAAATTTAATAATAAATTTAAAATTTAATTATATAAAAAGTATGTACAAATACATGTGTATCATTTTTCTTAGAAACAACACATGATGTCGCTTTTTATTAACTTTTAATTTTTTACATTGTGCAATACAAACTTTAATTAGAGGAGCTGAGTGATGAAACCGTCCCATGTCAAACCCTTTTTATTATAAAAAAAAAGGGTGCGGACCCGTTCCCACAAATCATTTTCATTTTTCCAAACTTTGACCGGAGTCAAGTCGGTTAAAAGAAAGATTCCATCAACTTCGATCAAAAGAAAAAAATGAAAACAAAAAAATCAATCTCTCTTAATCCTCTGAAAGGAAGAAAGACATGCAAAACAAATAATATATTGCTACTGCTAGGCCCCACACATTGACTTGACTAATCAAGTCAAACAAACGTCACATAACCAATCAGGTACGTCACAAAATCTCAATCAACCAGCTAGGGCAATTAAAGACATACCAAGAAGACATTAATAAAGAAGCAATAGGCATGACAATCACATGTGACGAGAAAATTAAGAGCGATAATTAATGGAACATGCACTAGGTGGACAACTAGCTCTTTATGTATTAACATCATTTCTTTTCTTTCTTGTTTTGAGCGCGATGCCAGGAACAATATTACAACTTTTAATATAAATTCATGTAGAATAAAACGATGATGAGGGATTGAGGGTCATAGTTATGCAAAATCATGTTTTTGAAGAAGAAAATGCACATAAGAAAGAATGCATATATGCACATATATGATATGATCATGAGCACATTAATTCCGAGCTAAAATATGCCGTTTGTGTACACATAAGAAAGTATGCTTCATAAGGTGCAATTTAACAAGAGAAAGCTTTCTTTCTTTTCATCAAACACACTTCACCTTCTTCGTAATTAGATAGAAAACAAGGGGGAACCCACGCAGAAACACTTACAAGAATCTCAATGTCACAGAGCTTGACATGCCCACGTTCAACCTTTGATCTGAGTCTTGCACTTTCAATCTAGCTACTTGGTTTAACGTTGTTAAAGTAATGATTAAATGATTAAATTTATTATCACTTTTTACTATTTTAAGCTTTTGGGATAATTAATGGTGGTTTAACATGGTATCAGAACTAAAAGTCTTGAGTTCGAATATTGACTCTACCATTTACTTCTTATTTCAATTAAATATTTCAATTGTTAGCTCTACCTATTAAAAAGAGAGTAACATTGCTCGTCGTGGCAACTTATATTAATCACAAGGGTAAAACAACAACTATCCAATACACGGAAGAATCCCAACCACCACTGTCGTCTATCTTAACCTTTGCTTCTTCTTTTTCTCTAAAGCCAATCAAGAGGCATATATATAAATATCCCTTAATATCAAATGAACAAGATCGAAAAATAGTTGGAAATACATTGATTTTGTTTAGCAAAATTCTTTAGATAGTACTTTTTGCTTTTTAGTTATGACATAAGGTAAGTGTAAATTAAAGTAGTTCCAAGTGTTTTATAATTATTTAATTTGTGTTTTGATTAATTTGTTTGTTAAAATTTTTATTTTATTTTTTTCTAAAAAAGCTACTTAAAAAGTGGACAGCACATATTTATCTATATTAATTTATCTGAACTTCACAAAAATTTCCTTCCCAAATCAATGAATATAATAATTAACAACCATAAACATGAAATCTCTTGGCTCTATCAATTAAGTGCAAAGAAATCCCAAACGTGTTAGAACTAGCTACTTTATTACAATAATATTCGATCAGCTCAAAATCAAAAGAAAAGGAAACCCCTTATCCAAGACGATAAATATATGATCAGACGTACCCGTGACGCCGCATAACAAACAAAATTCACGTTGCTTACAATATAAAACAAAGTAGGACGGTCTTGAGCAAGAATTTCCCCGTACGTTGTCTAATTTATTGAAGCTCCAAAAATCTGAATACTTTCTTTGCAAGAGGTTCCAATCATGAACACCATTGTTCCTGTCGCTCTCCGGCACCTGAGCTCGTAGAAGGTGATACTATCTCCTACGCTTAGAAGCTTTGCTTTAGCAAAACGACTCCATCCTCGGGTGAGATAAGCGCTTCCACGACTTGTACTAAAACGCATTGGCCAGCTCTTCATTTGAACGTCATATACACTCACTTCACTTCCATTTGCTGGGGGGCAGAATTTGGCTGCATCTGGCTTCAGTAAATAAAGCCTATAGCTTCCTTTTCGGCGTATGTCACTTGGTGTTAAAGTCTTCTGAAACACTTGTTGGGGTTGGTACTTTCCGTATATGCATTTTGAACATGCTTCTGTGTTTCCATGAACTTTGCATGGAGGAAGCCATGCAGGGTATATTTCACTTGAAGAAGCTGTTTGACCTCCTGCTGTTGCAGCCATGTATATATGGCCGACGTCAAACTTGGAGGAAAAAGAAGAATCTATAAAACCTCAAGACGAACAGAACGTACTACTTGTCAAACTTTGCAGAATTGCAAAGTAAAAGAGAAAGAACAGAGGAAAAGGAAAAGTGCGTTGCAAGAAATGAAGAAGAACTTTGATCTTCTATTGATTTGCTTAATCGTAAAATACAAAGGAAGAAAGTACTTATACTCAAACAATAAGCACACGTGCTTGATTAACTTAGACACTAACTAACTAACTTGAAGAACAAGGAATGTAAATAACTATACAACTCTCTGTTACAGTAAGAAAAATAAGACAGCTGTACAATGACTAAGCTATACATTTCCAATACTCCCCCTCAAGATGGATGATGGATATCCATAACAGACATCTTGGACAAAAGACTATGAAAAAGGACACTGCCAAGAGGTTTTGTGAAGATATCGGCTAACTGGTGTTGAGATGGAACATGAAGAGTTTTCATAAGCCCAAGTTGGATCTTTTCCCGGACAAAATGGCAATCAACATCGATATGTTTTGTTTGCTCATGAAAAACAGGATTGGCGGCGATGTGTATGGCAGCTTGACTGTCACAAAATAAGGGAGCAGCCTTTGAATGATCAATGTGAAGATCATGAAGCAAAGTCAAGAGCCAAACAAGCTCACATCCAGTAGAGGCCATTGAGCGATATTCAGATTCGGCAGAAGATCGTGAGATGGTGTTTTGTTTCTTAGACTTATAGGAAATCAAAGAAGAGCCAAGAAAAACACAAAATCCGGTAATGGATCGCCTAGTATCCAAGCACCCTGCCCAATCGGCATCACAAAAACCTTTGAGTGTAAAATCAGATGCAGCAGGAAAAAATAAGCCTTGTCCAAGTGAGGATTTAACATATCTCAACACTCGATAAGCAGCATCAAGATGGGGCTGCCGAGGGGTGTCCATAAACTGACTAAGAGTTTGGACCGAGTAGGCCAAATCAGGCCGTGTAATTGTTAAGTAGAGAAGTCTGCCAATAAGTCTCCTGTAGGAAGTAGGATCTGTCAATAAAGAACCAACATCTCTAGATAGCTTCAAGTTTTGTTCCACAGGAAAAGAGACAGGTTTAGAGCCCAACATGCCAGAATCTTGGAGAATTTTTAAAGAATATTTTCGCTGAGAAACAGAAATGCCCTTATCCGTCCGAGCAATTTCAAGGCCTAAGAAAAATCTTAGAACACCAAGGTCCTTAAGTCAAAATTTAGCATTGAGTGTACCAATAAGAGATTTGACCGCAGTCGAATCATTGCTTGCAATGGCAATGTCATCAACATATAGTAATAAAGTAATGAAGGAGGATTCTTGAGTTCTTGTAAACAAAGAGTAATCGGCCTTAGATTGTGTGAAACCAAGATCAATCAAACAATCTGAAAACTTATAAAACCATTGCCTAGAGGCCTGTTTTAATCCATATAAGGATTTGGTTAACTTGCAGACTTGAGACTCCCCCTTAGTCTTAAATCCGGGAGGTAGCTTCATATATACTTCTTCATCTAATTCACCATGAAGAAAAGCATTGTTTACATCAAGTTGATGTAAAGTCCAATGCTTGGCAGCAGCAACAGCTAGTAGGGTCCGAACAGTGGTCATCTTGGCCACAGGAGAAAAAGTTTCATGATAGTCGATCCTTTCATTTTGAGTATAACCCTTGGCAACCATACGGGCTTTGTGCCTTTCTATGCTCCCATCAGCTCTATACTTAATTTTATACACCCATTTGCAACCAATGGGTTGTTTGTGAGGAGGTAAATCAGTAACAACCCATGTGTGATTCTCCTCAAGGGCTGCAATTTCAGCAGCCATGGCATCTCGCCAATGTGCATGTTTAACTGCCTCATGATAGAACTGTGGTTCAACATTAAAAGAAATGGAGAAACAAAAACGTTTGAAAGGAGGAGATAGTTGATCATAAGACACAAAGGAAGAAAGAGGAAAGGGATTACCTGATTCACCAGAAAAAGAATCCTTAGAAACAAAACCTTGTAAAGTAGAAGCAAGATGGCAGTGATACTGCTGCAGATATTCAGGTGGACGCCTGATTCTTGTGGAATGTCGAATAACAGAAGGACTAGGATCAGTGAGAGTGGGAGGAGAAGGAGAAGAAGAAATGACATGAGAAGGGGATTCTGCATAGGTGGAATTTGGAGGAACAGAAGTAGTAGGAACAGGGTTAGAAGAAGAAGAGGAAAGAGTGTCAAAAAATGGAAAATCTGCAGAATCAGTTGGAGAAATAACAGGATGGACAAAAGATGTTTCAGTGGATGTGATAGGAAAAGATGAAGATGGAAAAGATGGAGATGGAAAAGAGAAACATCCATCAGAATTAGGATGCAAAAGATTAATGGCAAAAGGGAATATATGTTGATGGAAAATAACATTTCTAGAGATGAAGACAGATTTGGTTTGAAGATCATACAACTTGTAACCTTTAATGGCATAAGGATAACCAATAAAGACACAAGGTATGGCACGGGAATCAAATTTATTTCTAGCTCGGCATAAAGAAGAAGCATAAGCTAGACAACCAAAAACTTTGAGATGAGAATAAAGAGGAGGTTTGGAAAACAAAATTTCATGAGGTGTTTTGTTAGATAGATTGGGGGTAGGAATACGATTAATGAGATGAATGGCAGTAATAACACAATCTCCCCAGAATTCAAAAGGTAAGTGAGCTTGAAGCCTCAAAGATCTAGCCACATTTAAGATGCGTTGATGTTTCCTCTCAACAACAGAATTTTGTTGAGAGGTTTCAACACAACTTAGTTGATGAATAGTCCATTGTTTAGCAAAGAAATCAACCTGAAATTCAGCACCATTATCAGATCTTAAGCATTTGATGGTGTGCTGAAATTGAGTAGCAACTAAATGAAAGAAATTTTGAAGAATTGATCGAGTTTGAGATTTTTGATGCATTAAAAGCACCGAAGTGAATCTACTATAATCATCAACAATAGTAAGGAAAAATCTGGAACCATTTATTGAATTGGTGGAAAAGGGTCCCTAAATGTCACAATGTATCAATTCAAAAGGATTACAAGAAACTGAATTGCTATGCAAAAAGGGTAGTCTATGTTGCTTAGCAATGGGACAAACAATACAAACATTATTAGAATCAAAAGGAATGGAAGGAACAAGCTTATGTATAAGACTTATTCTAGATGATGAAGGATGCCTCAATCTGTAATGCCAAATATCAGCAAAGGATGAAGGAGTTTTGACTGAGGTGGAGAAGACTCGAGGACTGGAATCAGTATGAATAGAATCTGAAATCTGCAAGTAGTAAAGACCATTGTGCTCCTTACCCACCCCAATCGTTTTCCAATGGCTCAAAGTCTGTATGAAACAGTAATTAGAAAGAAAGATTAAGCAACAATAAAGATTTTTGATAAGCTTGCTTGCGGATATCAAGTTGAAATTAAAAGATGGCACACATAAAACATCAGTGAGAACAAGAGTTTCTGAAATTTTAATAGTGCCTATGTGAGTAACCGAAGCAATAGCACCATTTGGTAATTGAACATTAGTGGAGATAATGGCAGTTATGTGAGTAAAAAAAGATATAGAACAAACCATGTGATCAGTAGCCCCTGTGTCGACAATCCAGGGAGGCTTTTTGAGTGAAGAAAAATGAGAATGATGAGAAAATTGAGAAGAGAAAACAGAATAATGTGAGTTGAGAGCAAAAATACCAGATGATGTAAAACCTGTGTTATTCGGATTTGACTGAGGAGCAACATGTCCAACTGAATGAGCAGCAGGCAGTGAAGATGCATATTGATGTTGAATAAATGCCATCAGCTGCTTGCACTATTCAAGAGTGATGGGAAGTTGTGGAACTGAATCAACAGCAAAATCGGTTCCTGGTATTTGGCTAACCGAATGAACAGAAGATTGATTCTTGGTGAATTTGAAGCCAGGTGGAAACCCATGGACCCTATAACACTTGCCAACCGTGTGTCCAGGAATTCCACAGTGAGAGCAAATAGGTTTCTCTTTGCGATTGTTCCATTTACCAGACTTATGCATTGGAGCCACATTAGCTTTGGTCATGAGTGCTGCAGTTTCATGTACCAAAGGAGCAACAGAAAATCTCCTTTTGTCGCTCTTCTTGAATTATCAATGAGAAAACCTTGTTAAATGGGGGAAGAGGATCATTGAGAATGATTTGTCCCCGAATATGAGCAAATGAATCATCAAGACCCATTAAAAATTGGAACACATGATCTCGGTTGTGTTTCTCATGAACAGCCCGCATTCCTCCACAAGTAAATGAAGGAATCGGATCATAATTGTCTAATTCATCCCATAGACTTTTGATTTTAGTGAAATAATCACTAACTGATGAATTTTCTTGAAATAGGTTTGCAAGAATTTTCTGGAGTTGAAAAATTCGAGGACCATTACCTTGAAAAAAACAATCCTTTAGATCCTGCCACATTCAGGCACAGGTGGTGATGTATATCACATTGGAGGTGATTTCCTTTGAAACAGAGTTCAAAATCCAGGCAATAATCATATTATTGCACCGAGTCCAAGCATGAAACGTTGCTTCATCTGCAGGAGATGGTTGAGGCAGAGAACCATCGATGAACGCCATCTTATTTTTGGCTATGAGGGAGACAATCATGGATCTATTCCATGTATTGTAATTAGGACCAGTGAGAGGTTGAGAAACCAATACTGATCCTGGGTGATCGCCATTGCTCAAGTAAAAAGGACTAGATGAATTTTCAGTCAGTGATGATGAGGTAGAAGAAACAGCCATTGATGCAAGAAAAAGAAATGATTTTAGGAATGAGTGAAGACGAAATGATTTGAGGAATTGAAACATAAATGAGAGAAATTGAATGAACTTTCACAGATTTGTGAAAAGCTCTGATACCATGTCAAACTTTGCAGAATTGCAAAGTAAAAAAGAAAGAATAGAGGAAAAGGAAAAGTGCGTTGCAAGAAATGAAGAAGAACTTTGATCTTCTATTGATTTGCTTAATTGTAAAATACAAAGGAAGGAAGTACTTATACTCAAACAATAAGCACACGTGCTTGATTAACTCAGACACTAACTAACTAACTTGAAGAATAAGGAATGTAAACAACTATACAACTCTCTGTTATAGTAAGAAAAATAAGACAGCTGTACAATGACTAAGCTATACATTTCCAATACTACTTCAAAAATCTAAAATCACAGCATTCACAAAAATAATCAATAACACATGCATCAAAAAACAAAAGTTTGACAAATTCTATCTCAATGATTTAAACCATATATCAAGTTATATATCCTTTACAAAAATCTTATGAAGCTACCAAATCATATATCTCACATAAACGGAACACTCTTCAATGTTTAATTGAATGGTTATAAGTATAGGCGAATATATATATAGAGAGAGAGAGCGGAACCATACGAATTCAGTAAGAACTGTATTTAAAGTGAATGCACCATAGCAATTTTCTTAGTATTGAAGGTGAGAGCAAAGCCATATAGCAATTTTCTTAGTATTGAAAGTGACAGCAAAGCCATATAGCAATTTTATATTCTGACTAACTCAATTCGGCGGAAAACTCTGTCTATATATAATATATATATCATCCTTGACCAAAGATAAATAATATTATTTAAAAGCGTTAATTAGTCAATATCAAAAGTTAATTATTTTTAAAAAGTAATATTTTTCTTCACATTCATTAAATCAAGTCACAAACATCCTGGTAATTTCGAAAGAAATTTCTTAATAATATTGTTGTTCATTTCCACACCCACTAACGATCTTGATTATATATATATATATATAGTCCATGTCATCATAGAGATATGATACATTTATAACTTTTGTACAACTCTTGCACAATTTCAATAATTTTTTTTTTAAAAAAAATTAATTATTGAATATGTAGGACCTACGTATAAAAAAACACATATAATAATTAATTTTTAAAAAATAATTATTAAAATTGTACAAAAATTATATAATAATCATTCTCGTCATCATATTAATACAAAAGGAAGAGCGAAGAGGAATTGGTTGTGGTGTCACTGGTGTGTAACAGTCCAATGTCTTCTCGATCTGAAGATGTTGGTGATTTTATCGCACAACTTACATTCTGAAGCGCGTGAAAAGCAATCAAGCGAATTAAAGAGAAATTGAAAAGCAAAATGATACGGCAACCGTTGATATGCGATAAGTGAGCGTTCAAATCTTAAAGCAAAAAAAGAACAGAAATGTCTCTTGCACAACAGTTGTGCAAGAGACAAGAGACATGGAGTGGGTTTCACGTGGGACTCATGTGATGAGACCTACCCATGTCTCTTGAATCCTGCACAACTGTTGTGCAGGAATCATGTCTCAAAAAAGAATTCTCATATTCAAGTAGGCTTGGCAATTCGGGTTGTCGTGTCAACCCATTTAGTTGGCGTGTCAACCCATCGGGTTAGCGTATCAACCCATTTAACTAATTTGGTAAAAAATGTGTAATTATCGCGTCATAAATATGCTATAAACGGGTTGATGGGTCATAAACAGGTTGGTGGGTCATAAACGAGTCATTAATGAGTCATAAACGGGTTGACGGGTCATAAACGAGTTATAGCCTAAACCCAAACCCTATATATTCGTATCGTGTTCATGTCAGATTTGCGGGTCGTGTCAAAATTGCCAAGCCTAAATTCAAGTGAAAAACCTTTCCACTTTTTTGATGGGAGCCATGTGGCCAGAACCCTGCACTATTTTGTTAATTTTATGATAAAATTTTGAAAAATATATATATAAAAAAAAAAACTCCCGAACTAATAATCGATTTTATAATAGCCTTCAAATTTTTCAAGTGCACTAATGTGGCCCATCAAATTATCAAAGTGTGTCAAAAATACTACTTTTGTCGAAATATTCATATAATATCCTTATTCTCCTAAAAACTTAAAAAAAAAAAAAAAAAAAAAAAAAAAAAAAAAAAAAAACTATTTATTTTAAAATAAAAAATTAAAACCTATTAATATAAAACTCAAAAGTTAAAGAAATTAAAAATTAAAAATAATTAATTAAAAAAAAACAGAAGCTAAGAAAATTGGTGGCTCTACAGCCACCCCAATCAAAAAAAATTAATTTCTTAATTTCTTTAACTTTTTAGTTTTATATATATATATATATATATATATATATATATATTATTAACAGTGACACGTGTCATCATTTTATTAGTATTGAGAATGACACTAACAGAATCTATCAAGTATTTTGATGGAATTTGTCTACAATGATGAAATTGTTATTTTTTGCCTACCTTAAAGACCTTTGAATTATTTTTTATTCTGCAGTGAGCGATTTGTAATTTAGGCCAACCACATGGATTAATTTTGCATTTATTTTCTTCTAAAAAATATATATATTTTAGTTTTTTTTTTTTTTTTTTTTTTTTTAGTTTTAGTTTTAGTTTTAGTTTTTAAGATAATAGGGGTACTATGAACATTTCTACAAAAGTGGCATTTTTGGCACACTTTGGTAATTTAATGAGTCACATTAATACACTTGAAAATTGAGAAAACTATTATAAAATCGACTGTTAGTTCATGAAACTTTTTTATATTTTTCCTTAAAATCTTTTATGCTGTAATTATGTGTTCACTAGGTTTCACGTTAATTAAATAAAGTTATCATGGTCATTGGGATGGTTTCGGATACCTCAATTTAGGATTAAGATTCTCTTAAATTATTTGTCCGAATTTGAGAGAATTCGGACAAGTGATTGTGAGATATCACTTATGAGATCTACCTGATTGAATAAGTGGTTGGGCAGCCCAATTTTTATTTGATCAGGTGAGTCCCATAAGTGGTCTTTCACAATCACCTGCTCAAATTCTCTTAAATTCGGACAAATAATTTGAGAGGATCCTAATCCCTCTATTTAGCCATTTGGAAATAACCGAGTTACTCTTTAATGACCATAGAGAGTAATTCGGCCGCCCCTAATTTTTTTTCAAATTATTGAGTGGAATGCAACTTTTTTAATTCCTATTTTAATTAGGATCCAACTAGACAATGTTATTTGCCTACCGAATGAATGAGAATTCTCTAACTTGGCTTTGAACTTCTTGGTATTAATTTCCCCCACACATTGATTGAGAAATGTCGTAATTGTTTGTGACGTATATACCTTGATTAGTTGGACGGCATTTTTAATTGATTTAAACAGTAAAATTAGTTGATTGTGAGGCTTTAGATATTTTGTTGTAATGATTATAAACTTGTTACATCAAAGTTGGTGGAGTCAGGAGTGCAATGTTCATGTGACTCATACCGCCATATTGGTTTGTATGGAATGGAATAAATAAGGACAGTACGTGAACTTTGAATTAGTGTAATGTTGATTGTGCCGTCCTATATTATTTGGATAGAAAAATAAAGGTGTTTATATATATATATATATATATATATATATATTTGTAATTTTTTTTTGAAACGATGTGTTTTAAAATTGTGATGGTCATGAACCTATCATAACTCCGCAGTTAAGTGTGCTTATGTGAGAGTAGTAATAATCTCCTGAAAAGTATGATTTAAGAGATCCAATAATAGATAATATTATGCCGTTGAGAGTGAACTGTTACATTGATTATATGCTTTTACTATAAGTGAGTTGTTTTAAATGTTTTTACTTAATTAGTACTTTTCTTTCTTTCTTTCTTTCTTTTTTTTTTTTTTTTTTTTTTTAAAAAAAAAAAAAAAACTATAAGAGCTGTTACTCTTTTAAGTTGTAACTAGGAATTGAAATAGTACATAAAAATCGAACTTGTAGTTTGTAATTTTTCTTTTTTAGCGAAATATTCTTCGCTAGTACTTTATGTAATTTTCCTTTTAAGATTCTAGTTTTTTATTTCATAAAATTAGAGAAATATTTATTTTCATTCTCCTATATATCAATCGATTGATATCTCTTGTCCATTTTCATACAATAAACATGTAAATCTATTATTGAATTTGTAGGATATGGATTCCGCAATAAGTTAATTTGTGGATTAGTTTTTTTTTAAAAAAAAAAAAGATGGACAAGATATGCATGTGTAGGAGAGTGACATCAAACACATCTCATGAAATTAAGACCTTAATTTATGAAGATTTCAAATCTAAGATTTTTTTTTTTTTTTTTAAAAAAAAAAAAAAAAAAAAACCAGAAAAAAAATCTAAAATATTTTTCCATTATTTGAATGGAGCGATGCCAGAAACAAACTTCTAATTGGTGTTTATAGTCTTAATTAGTCTAATAATATTTCGAAAAGACCTTCACAAAACTTGACTTTCTTGGTAAAGAAATAAGATTTCCAAAATTTGCTGTATATTATATATTTATTAGCCTTCGGCTGTGTGTTTCTCGTGTGGGTGTACGTGTGTGAGAGCCATATAGAAGTATGCCCTTCGGCCATGAAGCAAGTATTTGACCCGCCTAAACTCACCCAGCTGGCCGAGTCATCTCTAATTTCTGTGTTTTGAATGATTATGGGACGGGCCGGCCCACTGTAACTTTGATTAATATTATAACCACAAGTTTTCTACAAATCAATTTAATAATCCTTCACGTACATTTATTTTCCTCTCATTTGTGGAATTAAAGTACGGATTATTAGAAGATAGTGTTGAGATGCAATAATGCCGTTCTGTTCGCATGGATGTTCCTAGAACATGCTTTTCAAGGTATGATTTCGAATGCCATAGGCCCATAAAAAGCTTTAACTTCTCTCTTATCCAACGCATATATTACGAAGTCATTTTAATCTAGTTTATAAATCGCCCTTCTATTATTCGAGCATAAATCTACAATCTATTCAATCCCATCCATTCATGAACGTACGTAATTGGCTTTAATAATAATCGATACAAACCTCAAGTAGAATTTGCCATTGAAAACCGGCTTGTAGAGGAAGGTGCACAAGAGTTTATACACATATTATTAATTAAGATTGTACTTGAGAGTTGAGTCATGTAAGACAATTAAGATTGTAAAACATACCTTAAGTGAAACTAACCCTTGAAAATTGGCTTGCAAGAGAAAGGTACCTAAATGCTTATATTCAGTGGCAGAGCCACTAAGGGGCTTGGGAGGGCCCCCCAAGCCCCAAGGTTCTCTCCAAAAAAAATTAAAAAATTAAAATTTTACCTCAAATTTTGTTATTTTTTTTTAATTTTGGCCCTCTCAAAACTTTTTTTTTTTTATTTTTTTTCAATTTGGTCCCCCAACTTGGAGGGGCCGGCTCCACCCCTACTTATATCCTCTTAACCAATATTTCACTTAGGATCTTAACATATCATTGTGTGCTGTGACCAATATCTACGATGACTCATTCTATGGACATTGGCCCAATTATAACCCTTTATTTGCTCAATAATAACCCTTTATATTTTGGTCACCGGAGCACCGAGGATCGATGCTCTAAGACAAAATGTTAAGAACGAAACTTTATTAAAGTTCAAGAACAATAATTGGTTATTTCTGCATGACCTTTTTTCCTCCTTAGCCCATTACATAAATACTAGCACAGAGCTAGGTTTGCCAATAAGGAAACTCTCTGCTAGTCAATGTTTTATTTTAGGATACTAAAATATATATAGTTTCAAAAGAAAAATAACATAGAAAATGGAAAAACAATCATGAATAGCACGGGGATAATCGTAGAATAAAAGTATATGATATCTAGAATTACTCAATCCCTAAATATGAAATCAACTAGCTCAAAAAATAGTTTATAACAAATTAGAATTTGGATAGCAAATATTTACCTGAAATCACCAAAATTTCTTCTTAACCACAAACATGAAGTTTAATCAGTCTTTTTTTAATTCCGCATTATATTGTCATACACATATTCAACCCATATTCTAAGTGTTGTTTGGAGTTTGGTTTATATTTTTATATATGCTACTAAACAGTTAAATTAGATCGAAAATTATAGTAAAAAAATGTAGTATTCAAAGTATTTTTCTTTTGTAATATTAACATCGTAACTGCATTAAAAACGAGGGATCATGCTGTTTCCCAAGTAAAACATACAGGATAAATTACATTGAGTCAAGGAGCCAAAGTGATTGGTTCACAGCCATCTTGTACACAGGTCAACACATCCCTGTAGTCCCTTGAAATGGTGAAGGAATCATTCACCTTTCCATCACTGCTCTTTTTGTACTCCAAGAGAAGGGATGAGTGGTCGAATGCAGTGAGTTTGACAAAGCCAAAGTCAGAATCTCTGTGAATACTCCACCTGGTTTGCACCGGTCCAAAGCCCGAGAAGCGGGACCCTCCCCCTCCAACAACTATATTTATTGTTCCATTAACGGTGCCTGAATAGTGAGATCTTTCTGTATTCACGCACTGGTTCTGCATC
The DNA here is from genome assembly GCF_958979055.1 of Alnus glutinosa. NCBI lineage: Eukaryota > Viridiplantae > Streptophyta > Magnoliopsida > Fagales > Betulaceae > Alnus > Alnus glutinosa. The sequence goes on from NC_084893.1 coordinate 1,483,701, forward strand.
CCACCCCCACATAAACATCAAGTGAATCAGAATATATGTCAACTGATCATCAAAACAAGTACAACAGATATGGCCTGAAAGGTGATTAAGAACTTGCCCTGATCTCATCAACTTAAGCATTTGCAAATACTTAAAAGACACAAATGACAGAAGAAATCTTTTGTTCCATTTTTGTCTTGGCCATACCTGGTATATGGGGCATGTTCTCTCGTAGTTATGGACATGGCCAAAGAATGCTATGTCCACTTTGTACTTCTGCCAGAGCTTTTGCAAGTTTTCTCTTCCCATGGGCTCCCCGAATGAACCATCCTCCCAATATGAGGAGGAATAACCAAGAACACGATGAGCAATGAAGATCAACCATGGCTGTTTCTGCCTATCGGCTGTTGCAAGACATTTTTCGATGAACTTGTACTGTTCAGAACCCTCCCTCCAATCGTGCTCACTGTCAGCTATACAGAAGCGGAACATGCCATAATCTGTTGAATACCTGCAGAGACCAACCAACAATAAATTCAAAGGGAATTTTGAAAATTGGCCTTAACAGAAGGTGGAAGCAGCTTCTTTTATTTAATTTTTTTTTATTTAATTGGTTTGGTTTGACTAGAAACTTGAAATTATAAAAAATCAGCCAATAATGCCTAGCTTTCTCTATTAATTTGGCGGATACTAATTACAAGACTTGAAGGGATTGATTATCTATTAAGGAACTTGTTTGTTTATGTTGGATGGTCTCTCCCATGACATGTGCAGATATATGTCATGATGCCATGTCCTAATTAACTGGAACTGGACAACCTACTTGCTCATTCTTTGGCACACTTTTATCATTTCTTGTAGAAATTAACCTTGTAATTCTTCTGCCACATAAAAGACTAAATTCTGTTTAAAAACTTAATGAGATAGAGAAGAGACCACATTACTTACCAAAACTTAGCTCTATTCTCAGCAGGAACATAAAACATGGTCTCAGCAAGAACACCACATTCACCACCTGAATCATTAGAGTCATAGAAGGACCCAGTCCCCGGTACATCCCGTTCATGATTGCCACTGCAGTAGTTACTACATGTAAACTCCAATAGATAGCAGGATTTTATGCTTAAAACATAACTATAAAAGCAAAGCAGCAAGGACATTGCAAGCATGCGAACCTTGCAATCATGTATGGTACAGTTGACGCAATGGGCTCGATCTGTGATGTGAATTGGTCCCACTGTGAGATGTATCCATTTGCGTATGTGATATCTCCTATGTGAAAAACTATGTCGATGTTGTCTATGTCTTTGATGAGTTGATCTGTGGTATTGAGTGACCCTGGCTGATAATTATTGTACTCATTTGAACCATCACGTTCAGCCTGAAACATGTGGACAAAGTGTAAGTAGGAATGCATTCATTTGAACCATGAATGTTTGTAAGATCTTATCGAAACCAAAGAAGAATGAGCCGCTACTAAGAAGAAATTTAGAAGAGCAGCCATAGCCCATAAGACATGTTATAAACAGTTGCCAGGATTTCATGCTCTCAATTGAACAGGGCAATTGGTACTAATGAATTTAATGGGCCTAGTTTGGAAGGCATTGCTTGAAGCATGTTTTTCAGCAATGATATGGTATTAATCTAGATAACTGGAGGACAGAATAGGAGAACTGATTAACTTTCGATACAAGAGTCGAGGATTTCTCAATTATTGTTTCCATGTCCAGAAATACAGAACAGCTATTATCAAGACTCTCATCTATTATCAAGAATCAGGATTGGTTTTGGCAGGGGGCTAGGTCAGATGATTTGGTTGCCATCCAAAGCCGGTTATTTGTTGGAGAGATATGGTTATCGTGTGCTGTATGATTCTGGGCTCTCTAAGGATGCAAGACTCTCATCTATTATCAAGAATCAGGACTGGTTTTGGCAGGGGGCTAGATCAGATGATTTGGTTGCCATCCAAAGCTGGCTACCAGAAATTATTTTTGGGGTTTCTGATATGCCCATTTGGAAGTCCAGTACTGGCACTTACTCATGTGCTGACACTTGGGATAATCTTAGTAATAAGCTTCCGGAAGTTGCTTGGTGGAGATTGGTTTGGTTCTCTTTAGCTATTCCTAAACATTCTTTTCTTTGCTGGCTTGTGTTTAGAGATGCTATCACTACAAATCAGAAGCTGGCTTGTTGGGGTTTTAGTGGAAATTTGAATTGTCTTTTCTGCAATGGATGCATTGAGTGCAGAGACCATATGTATTTTAGCTGCAGCTTTAGCCGCAGGATTTGGAGGGCTGCTATGAAGGCTTGTGGTTTTGCTGATCCCCCTTGTTGTTGGGATGATGTTGTGGATTGGGGTATTTCTAATTTCCATGGTAAGAGCCTGCAAGCCTGCTTAGGTAGGCTGTGTTTTGGCTCGGTGATATATCATCTTTGGAAGCATCGTAATGATCTCGAGCATGGAAATATTCCGCGTTTAGAGGAAGCTATTTTGGTCCAGGTTTTTTGGGATGTTCGCACCAGACTTCTAGCTAAAGGGAGGTTTAAGAGTTTATCTTCTTGATTAGAGTTGGTGTATAGGTGGAACCTTCATCCCTTGTTGTAACCTGTTTGATTTCTGATGGGTAGTTGATTTTTGTAAACTGCTAGCTTTGATGCAGTAGGGGTTTGCTGGTTGGGGTTAAGCTTTGTGCTCCCCTGTGTGTCCTGTTTTGTGGGCGTGGACCAGATTTGATTCTGGCGTGTATTTGTGGTTGTTCTTCTTCTATAAAGTTTTGGTTCATCTAAAAGAGAAATACAGAACAAAAAGAAAAGGCCACACACTATATCTTTCAAGGTACTGGAGATCAATGTTAAGAGGTCAGGAATCAAGACATACAGAACAAGAGAAAAAAAAGTTTAATAGCAGAAGGCAGCTCATTCCTTATTTATCATACTTTCTGGCAGTTTCTGCAACTCATTCTCTTAATATTACCTTTCCCATGTCACCGAATATCACAACACGCTGCAATGAATCCTGCCCTGGATATGGCGATGACTTGAAATAATAAGACTTGCTCCAGATATAGGTACCATTAAACAACCTATGACCAAGCTTGTAAGTGTACCTGAATAAACAATCATCATCAGAATTCAGAGCCTGGGAACAACCATCGAAGCACTTCTGCAACATAATGCTTGTTAGTTAAGGTAATTACAGTAAGTTTGGCCACAATTCCTTCAAGAAACTCGTGTGAATGAAACCAGGATCGCGCCAACCAACTGTTCTTGCCGGCGGACCTGCAGAATGAAGAGCTCAATCCTCATGTTCATTGGTATTTTTTTTTCCCCCCAATTACAATTAGAGGAAGGAAGACAAAGATTATACCACACATGGCGTTTCGTTTAAAAGTCAATGTTCCGGCAGGCGATTGAGTTTGAGATTCTCCCTTAAGACCCCACTCAACAAAAGGTACAGCCTCAATAACATTGCACCCGCTTGTCCATGTTACTGTCATCTGCATAATAGCAGAACAATGTTTCATGGACATGTGAGTGCATATATTCATACTTGGAGCAAAATAAATTATACAAAACATCACACCATTACATTAAACAGTTTTGATTATCTTCTGATTGACAATAATAGAATTAACGCTTAAGTGATCATCAATATTATTTAGATTAATATCCAGATTTCTGTGACAAGAAAAAAGATAATGAACTTACTTCGTTCCAATACTTCCCTTGAGAGAGGCGAGGATAAAGAGGTGCCTTTGGATTTGCAAAAGTTACGGTATTTGAAACTGCCAACAGTTTTGGCTGAAATACATGCAGGAATACAAACTTAGTCTAGCTACACTATAAGTCTCCTTGGCTTTTCTGAATGATTTAGGCTTGAATTTAAAAAGAAATAGACTCAATGCACCAGGTCAACACAAGAACCTACATTTAATAAACCGCCTGAGAATAATGCAAAAGAGAAATCTGCCCGCTGATTGACCAATCGAAATTTTAAAGATGTTTTCCCTGTCTTTGAATACCCACCATTGGATTCATTGGCAAACTTATACTGAAAATGAAAAACACTCATTATGGAATTAGTTAGAAAAAACCAAATGCAAATGGTTCAAAATTGACTTGATTTCAACATAGATAAATTGTTATAATACGTACCTTTATTGGAGCTGAGCATATATATGGAGCCTGTTGTCGTTTTGGTTCATCATCATGCGGGCAGGTAGATGAGCTGCCATTGTACAGGATGACATAACTTCAGTCACAAGCTCTAAAAAATATACATGGAAGAATCCTACATTATGCAGTCATCAACAATGATGTGCATGATTATGGCCCTATGTTGATGCAGCCAACCCCAAGTATAACAAGGAAATTGAATACAATTTTTTTGAGTTTAGTCTTCTCCATGCAGTCAAACTAAGTACAAAAAGAGCAGCGAGGAAATTCACAAGAGGTAGTACTAATGCAAACATTACTTGAACTTTGCTGGAGAGAAGACTGCAACCCAATCCTCTTCAGAAGGGGCAGGGCACTCAAGTTTCACTGTGACCCACTGAGAATCTTCCCCCTGCGAGTAAATCCTATATCTAATCAACTTGTTTAGAGCACAGAGTGTTCGGCTTATAAGCTATGTCTCAACTCAATATAAAATTACAAAGAGAGAGAGACAGTTGACTGAAAGCTGGTAGTCAACGATCAGATCTACACAACCCCAAAACAATATAATACGTTTATTCAACCCATCTTAACCATGTAAATGATCGTCAGAAGATCAATTGATGAATGGCCATTACACCAACATGGGATAGTATCCCATAATACCATTAAGCAATAGAATTGATACACAAATCTATTCTTTTAGACCCTTTTTCTGAACCTGAACAAAAAACAAGTTAGTGTTACCTTGGTGCCAAGAAGGGCAGGTTGTGCTGTGATAGAAGCATCATCATGAAGAGCATAGAGGACCCTGTGGATGGCAATCTTGGATAGTGGCTGCTCCCCAACTCCACCATGTCTACCATGAGCTGCAACACACTGCACTACCAACAACAATATCAATGAAACTTCCCGGAACACGAAGCTCTCCATCGTTCTGTAACCAGACAGTCCAAACCTCAACACAGTTCATGAACAATGAAGTCTCAGCCGGCCTATTTAATTAAGCCGGTGAACGACAAAAAAAAAAAAAATTAATTGTTAATTATTCAATAGAGAGAGAAAGAGAGAGATGACCTCTCATGAGATTATTTCAAAAGACTAAATGAGATTATTTCAAAGCCTTTTAATTAGCTTATGCTATCATGTAACATTTGTTACAAAATTTTCATAATTTAAAGAAAGAGCAATTAATCTATTAGTAACTCTTAAAAGACTAATTTTCCTTTTTAGTTGAAATTTTATTTTATTGTATCAATGATGTACCGGATGTCACGTGACATGGCAACATATCAGTCACATAACATTTTGTACCCATTAAATACAATTATATAACATAATGTATATTGTTAAATATAATCAAATAAAATTCTGACCATAAAATAACTCAACTTCAATTTAAAGGATGGAGGGTCTTGTTACCAAATGATTGTCTTCAATCTTAAGGAAAAGAAAATTTTGTTTGCACAAAAGGGGAACTTTCAAATTTCAATGATGAATTGCCTAACCTTAATAGTTGACCAATGAAGTCTGTGTCATATTTTTTTTTTTTTTCAATTTAATATATTAAACTAACGAGTGTCTTTAAAGCATGTCACCTAGCTACCTTAAGAACACATGTTAATTTAGTAGACTAATTTTTTTTTTTAAAAAAAAATATTCAACTTAATTTAGAAAAAAAAAAAAAAACTTTATCAGCCAAATTATCTCTTTCTCTTGAATATTATTTGGTTAATAAAGGAACAATTTGGCTGGTGAATTTGATAGGTCTCAATGTCTCATTATGTACCTCATTCCAGCTCTCTCAAGCTCGGCTTCCCGTTACACCTATTTTCCACGAGTCAAAATTGTCAAATACTATTTATTGAAAGAATAAAGGAATATACTTATAGTATAATAGTTTTTATTATAATTTATTAGAAATTGATGTGATAGACTGACGGTCTATAATTAGTGAAATAAGTAAAAATATATGATTAATAAAAAAATTATCAATTAATTAAATTGAGAAGACAAATTTTTTCAATTTTTTTTTTTTTTAGTTTTTAATACTTTAATTTTTTTTTTAAAAAAAAAATTAAAGTTTTTAATTTTTTAATTTTTTTATATAATTAATAACACGTGTCTACTCTCCGGAGTTGACACGTGTCCAACCGTTAGTTTTTGGATAAAAAACTAACTTATGTACTAATTTCGTCTTTTTTCAAACTATGTAATACAAATAAAAGCACATAAGACAAAAAATAAAGTTTTTAAAACAAGATTTGTCATGTTTTATCAAGGCAACCCCAAGTCTTCTATGAAGAATCAATATTGTGCAATATGTCTAGAACCATATATTTTTTGGCCATTACACAAGCTGATATCCACCAAAATCAGTAAGAATTCACAAGCTAATCTGCCAACAACAAAAAACCTCCTATCATAGATGAATAAACAAATTAAGTAGGAAATCACAATTTCAGTATATTAATAACTTCCCAAAATACTAACTTTGTTGTAGCCATATACAAAAGCACATGTAGTACTCATTTACCATAGATGTTAATAACTAAAAAACAAATCACATATAGCCACGTACAACCATATCTTGTGCACTGCAATCTCAAAAAAAAAATACCACATCACATAAAAATTAGCAACTTCAAGAATTTCCATAGGCGTTGATGTTATATGCACCAAACACACTTGTAGTAAATGAACATACAGGATCTTGAAACATGGCAAATGTAATTGCAGAGGGATACTCCATAGTTGGCAAAAAAAACACCGTAAATAATTCACAAATAACAAAAATTAGATAAATGGGAAAAAAAGAAAAAAAAAATTTCACAAATAACGTAGATCTTTCTGAAGGTGTTTCTAGATCCAATGTATTTTATTGCATTGCCTGCCTTTCAACCTGATAATGCAGATGATTGTACAATCTGGACTTGTTAATAATTTCATGATCAATATTGCAGCCAAAACTGGTAGCAGTTTCAAATTCCATTTCATTTGTCAATCCTAAAGCACCTGTATATCCGCGCCTTGCTCAGGGGAAGTCTTGGGATGAGGTAAGTTTTTTTTTCCCCCAAGTTCTTGAAGAAATTTTGAGAGAAAGGTTTTTGTCAACTTGACTAAAAACCGTAGCATACTTCTTATTTATACTGATGTACAAGGTGTAGATACAAGGTAAGAATCACAAGGAAATCTGCGCCTAGTCTATAAGAGTACAAATCCAATTACAATCAATTACAAGAAAGGAAAGAATCAGACATGGAATAGAATGGACGTGCATAAGTCAAGTCTTGGACTGCACGTGTAGTCGTGTAAGGAAGTCCTTGAGCAGCACACAAAGGTCTTGGACAGTGCGCATGGTGAGAAAGGAAAGTTTCTGTGAACAGTTGGAATATGGATGCATATCTTCAATATTCCTTGCTGAATTAGGAGCCTTGATTGCAGGGACATATACTGGAGTAGGATCTGTGATTGCAGTAGAATCCGGATGCTTGTGTGTCACGGTATAGGCTGTGATCATGGCTGGATCTGATACTGATACGGGTGAATTGGCAGCTGCTGATGAGACTGCCAAGGTGGAGGAAGCAGCTGCTGATGAGGCTGTCAAGGTGGAGACAGGATGTACACTAACATCCCCCCGCAAGCTGATAGGGGGAGCAGCCACCAACAGCTTGTTCTTGAGAAAGGAGAAGCGGGCAGAAGACATACCCTTGGTAAATATGTCGGCCACCTGATCATGAGTAGAAATAAACCGGATGGAGATGTCCCCATTAAGCACCTTCTCACGAATGAAGTGGTAGTCCACCTCGATGTGTTTAGTACGGGCATGGAAAACGGGATTTGAGGCAAGGGCCAAGGCACTGAGGTTGTCACACCATAAGGTAGGAGCAGCTGGAAGAGGAATGCACAGCTCCTTGAACAGCATCCGAAGCCAAAACAACTCAGCGGTGGTGAGTGCTAAGGAGCGATACTCCGCTTCGGTGCTGGAACGAGAAACAACGGCTTGTTTCTTGGCACTCCAATATACCAAACAATTGCCAAGAAAAACACCAAAGCCAGATGTGGAGCGACGATCATCAGGGCTGCCTGCCCAATCCGAGTCAGAGTAAGCCTGCAAATGAAAGGAACCAGGCTTGTAGAGAAGGCCATGATCTGCGGTGTTCTTTAAGTATCGAAGAACCCTTTTAGCGGCTGTCCAGTGAGTAGTGGAAGGAGAGTGCATGTGCTGGCACAACTGGTTCACCGAGAAGGCAATCTCAGGCCGAGTGAGAGTACAATAGAGGAGAGCACCAACAACCTGGCGATACTCAGTGAGGTCCGGTAGGGGGTCCCCATCAAACTTGGACAATTTAGCTCCAGCAGGGCAAGGGGAGGTAGCAGGCTTTGCACCAAGCATGTTGGTGCGATGCAGCAAGTCCCGGATGTATTTAGCTTGACATAAGTGGAGAGAATCAGGGCAGCGAGTAGCTTGAATGCCCAAAAAGAAACCGAGAGGGCCCAAGTCCTTCACAGGAAACGTCCTTTGCAGTTGAGTAATGAGAGCAGTAAGAGCATCCATGTGGGTACCTGTAAGAACAATGTCATCAACATAGATTAGCATGTACACCTTAACAGCACCATGGATGAAGATGAATAAGGAGGAGTCCACCAAGGAGGCAGTAAAGCCAAGTTCCAGCAGTGAGGATGAGAGGCAAGTGAACCAAGCCCGTGGGGCTTGTTTGAGTCCATAGATGGACTTTCGAAGTCTGCATACAAAGTCAGGGTGTTCGGTGCTAACGAACCCTTGAGGTTGCTCCATGTAAACCTCTTCCAAGAGAGTACCATGCAAAAAGGCATTGGAGACATCCAATTGCCTTATTGGCCAATTAAAGTGCACGGCCATAGCTAAGACAATCCGGATAGTAGAAGGTTTAATAACCGGACTGAAGGTGTCCGTGTAGTCCACACCACTGAGTTGTTCAAACCCTTTGGCCACCAACCGAGCCTTGAACCGATCAATAGAACCATCCGGTCGTTGTTTGATCTTATACACCCATTTATTGCGGATGACATTGTGCCGAGGAGGGCGGGGACAAAGAGTCCAGGTGCCATTACCCACTAGAGCATCAAATTCCTGAGACATGGCAGTCTGCCATCGAGGGTCAGTGACTGCCTTAGAGAAACACGAAGGTTCAGCATCAGGTTGGGCAGCAAGGAAGGCAGTCGGAGGATGTTTGGTATGACAGAGGAGTTGGTAATCAGGAAAAGGTTTCGGCTTCAAAGAACCAGTGCGGGAGCGAGTTACCATAGGATGACTGGGAGGAGGGGGCACAGCAGTAGGTGAAGGAAGGGATATAGAAGAGGGGACAGCCTCAAGGGTAGGGAGAGGTAAGGTGGCAGCTGGAGTCAGGGGAGGCGCTGCAGGAGTAGCATTAGAAGGGTTAATATTAGGAGATGCAGAATCTGCACTGGTGGAAGAGGAAAGGGAAGGTTCAAGGGGAGGAACCGGAGATGAGGATAGGGACAGAGGAGTGCTGTCATGTGGGGCCAAAGCCTCTAAAACAGAGGTATTGGTAGTAGCTGAAGGGGAGCAAATAAATGATGGAGGAGCAGGAAAGCTTACCGGGAGCAACAGAGGAGAATCAGATGATGCATTGATCCTGGAGGGCAGCTTCAACGCGGCATGTTCCTTTGCAGGAAAAGAATGCTCATCAAAGATGACATGGCGTGAGAGATAGACCTTATCAGTAAGGGGATCAAGACACCTATAACCCGCATGACTATATCCCAAAAAAATACAGGACTTAGATCGGTATTCCAACTTGTGAGAGGTGTAGGGTCTAAGTAAGGGAAAACATTTACACCCGAAAACTCTAAGGAGGGAATAGTTTGGATGTCTGTGAAAAAGCTTCTCATAAGGGGAAGAGTGATCTAGAACAAGAGTGGGAAGCCTATTGATAATATAGACCGAGGTGAGGAAGGCATCGACCCAATACCGATTGGACAAACCACAATGAGCTAGAAGAGTGAGCCCGGTTTCAAGAATATGCCGGAGCTTTCTCTCAGCCAAACCGTTCTGCTGAGATGTGTGAGGACATGTCTTTCTGTGAAGGATACCATGCTTGGATAGATTCTGCTGAAAACGAAGAGAAGTAAATTCACCCCCTCCATCTGATTGGAGTTGCTTAATTTTGCAGCTGAATTGTGTTTCAACTAAAGTTTGAAATTTAATGAATGAGTCATAGGTTTCAGATTTGGTATGCAGAGGGTAGAACCATGTATATCGACTAAAGTCATCTATGAAGATGATGTAATACTTACAACCACTTATGGAAGGGACAGGAGATGTCCACAAATCAGTGTGCACAAGTTCAAGAGGAGACATGCTAGTGCGAGTGGATGCAGAGAAAGGGAGCTTTCTACTTTTGCCTAATTGGCATGAATCACAAAACTCAGTTTTATTCAAGTTCTCATTAAATGTAGGCAGTTTGTGTGCCTTTATTACACGAGAAACATTATTAAAAGAGGAGTGGCCTAGCCTATAATGCCACACGGATAAGGAAGTTCTCAAGCCTAGAAAAGCGGTTAGCAAGGGTTTGAATTTTGATGAAGCATTCTTGAACCGCAGAGGATACAACCCGTTTTCACTCCTTCCTGCCAGGAGGATTGCATGCGTCTGAAGGTCCTTCACAAAAAAATGAGTAGATGTTAGCACAAAATAACAATCATTGTCTTGACAGAATTTTTGGATAGACAATAATTTAGCTGCAGCATGTGGACAATGAAGGATGTTTTTAAGGTGAAAATCAGAATGAGGAGAATGAAGGATGGCTGAACCAGTGTTCTCTATGGCAAGTCCTCCTCCATTGCCGACTGCTACTGTCTCATTTCCCGGAAATGGTTGCTGCTGAAGGGACAAATTTTCCAGCTCGTTGGTGATGTGGGAGTTGGCTCCGCTGTCAGCAAACCACTGCTGATCATCATGAGTGTTGTTAAGGTGAGCCACCATGGCTGACAGTTGGGCTGGGGGATGTCTTCCCTGATATGAATGGTCCATTCTGTGGAAACAATCAAGGGCCTGGTGACTAGTTTTGCCACATATTTGGCAGGGAGACCGAGCAGCTGGAGGAAAGGTGCCATTAGCATGAGGAGAAGGTTGCTGTGGAGAAGCAGAAGAGCCATAGCTTGAAGAGCCCTTTGTCTGTCCAGGGCGTGGAAAGTACTTTCCAGGAGGATGCATCTTCCCTTTGCCTTTCCAGGATGAAGGGTTCTGTCTAGGAGGGCCACCAGGACGCTGCATGAAGAGTGCAAAATTGGAAGAATCCTGCACTGGTGTTTGCTGTTGGTTGAGCAACATCTCGTGGTTGAGGAGCTCATCCTGGAAATCTGCAAAAGAAAGAGGGTTATCCCTTGTTGCCAAACCATAGGATGTAACAAAGGCATTGAATGTTGGATTGAGCCCGCTGATAATGTAGGATATCAAGTCTTCATCATCAGTAGGCCTTCCTATCACAACAAGCTGATTAGCCCATCCTTTGGCCGTTTTGAGGTATTCAGCACAGGACTTAGATCCCTGGTGAAGGCTTTGAAGTTGGCGCTTCAGATGGGAAATTCTGGACCTGGATTGGGATGCAAACCGATTGGCTAGTGTGGTCCAAACCTGTCGAGAGGTGTGAAGACCATAGACACTAGCAAGAACCGACTCAGTGAGAGTCACATTGATCCAGCTAAGAAGGCATTGATCCTTCTTAATCCAAATAGAGTGTAATGGATTTGGGACTTCTTTCCCTTCATCATTAGTCAGGAAAGGAGGAGGGCAGGGTTCAGAACCATCCGCAATGCCCATCAACTCATGGCCTTTCAGTATAGGAACGATCTGAGAGAGCCAGAGTAAGTAGTTGTTTTCATCCAGTTTGTAGGTTAAAAACTGGTTGAAATTTGGTACCACAAAGGTGGTAGTGGGAGCAGGAACATTGTCATTGCTGCTAGAGGCCATTAGGAGGTTATTGGAACAAGAGAGAGGTGTTGAGCGGAAGTGAGAGGGAAGATCGAAGAGGTGTTAGCCTAAGAAGGCTCTGATACCATGAAGAAATTTTGAGAGAAAGGTTTTTGTCAACTTGACTAAAAACCGTAGCATACTTCTTATTTATACTGATGTACAAGGTGTAGATACAAGGTAAGAATCACAAGGAAATCTGCGCCTAGTCTATAAGAGTACAAATCCAATTACAATCAATTACAAGAAAGGAAAGAATCAGACATGGAATAGAATGGACGTGCATAAGTCAAGTCTTGGACTGCACGTGTAGTCGTGTAAGGAAGTCCTTGAGCAGCACACAAAGGTCTTGGACAGTGCGCATGGTGAGAAAGGAAAGTTTCTGTGAACAGTTGGAATATGGATGCATATCTTCAATATTCCTTGCTGAATTAGGAGCCTTGATTGCAGGGACATATACTGGAGTAGGATCTGTGATTGCAGTAGAATCCGGATGCTTGTGTGTCACGGTATAGGCTGTGATCATGGCTGGATCTGATACTGATACGGGTGAATTGGCAGCTGCTGATGAGACTGCCAAGGTGGAGGAAGCAGCTGCTGATGAGGCTGTCAAGGTGGAGACAGGATGTACACTAACAGTTCTGACCAAGTTCAAATGGACATTTATTATGAGTTCCAAAGCTAAATATTTGATACTGAGGGTCCTTTTTTAGATAGAGTAATGATTGAACACCATTCAAAGATACAACTTTTCACCACCTTGCCTATGTTGCAAGGTGGTCCCCCACTACTTTTTGAGTTTTTTTATTTTTTAAAAATAAATTGAAGTAGGGGACCACCTTACCACATAGGCAAGGTGGTGAAAAGTTATATCTTTGGGTGGTGTTCAATCATTACTCTTTGAGATAAATATTCCCATGGCAGATTCCACGGAGTGCATACTCTCTGGTTCTTCTTGAAAACTTTCCTGAATTAATTCTAAATCTGTAGGTGCTTGATGCTAGTACGTTTTACAAAAATCCTAGATTGCAACGTCAATGTTACGGTCACCGGTCAACTTTGTGTTTATGCCTTGTTGTGATATATGAACATTAAGCATGCAGAAATTTTTATGCAGATGACAGTTACCTGGACAAGTGGCTATGACATAAATGAAGCTGTCCCATTTGTTGAGTGGAGTATGAAGGGGCAATTTCCAGTTCGCTCCCCAGCTGGAACATTGACTTTTACTAGAAACAGCATGTGTGGTATGATTCAAAGTTCATCTACTCATGCAAAGTTAATTTTAGTTATAATCCAAGGCACCTTGATTGTCAACTCCATCACTATTTTCTGATCGAATATACCTTTTTGAATTCTACTTATCCCAGACTGCATGTAAATCAGTTTCTCTAGTTATTTATGCTATTTGAGAACACTTCAAGTTGTGTTTTCTCCTTATGCCTTTCAATAATAAATAACAGCTCACAGTGGCCATTTTTATGGCTTTTTCGAGTGTCCGGGAGTTTATGTTTGAAAGTCATACCATTTTATGACTATATATAATGTTAGAAAGTTTTGATAGTTAGGTTGCCGATGCATGTATTTTCTTGGCTTGTAATAGATTTGGAGCATGGACTCTTATCACTCACAAATTTTTTCACAACCTAGACCCTATTGCATACGGAAGTGCAATTAGTGCAGAATGTAGGCCTGTTCCATAAGGTGTTTCTTTGTTGCTCTGCAGGTTCACCTGCAAGGACGGTTGGCTGGCGTGATCCTGGTTTCATTCACACAAGTTTCTTAAAGAACTTGTAGCCGAACACTGTGTAGGCATTTCAAGATTCTTTTTCCTTGGCATAGAAGTGTTATGACAGGATAACTATCTATTCTGAAGGTTGCTGTGATCTATTTTCAGGTACACTTACAGGATGGGCCATATCTTATCAGATGGTTTAATTATCCGGAGCAAGTTATATTCATTCAAATCATCCCCATATCCTGGACAGGACTCATTACAGCGAGTTATTATATTTGGTGACTTGGGAAAGGTACTATCCTGTGTTGACTAAGAGAAATTTATAACGAGAAGGAAAAATAAAATTAACTTAGTGGCCTCTTTTTGGAAGGAGAAATTCGATGTTACCTAACTACACACCAAGTGCAGCATCAGGACATCCTTAAATTAAGATGTCAAACAGCATCTTGGTGGATTCTCACGTAAAATATAGAAGAAGAGATCAGATCTGACATGATACTGTTGGATTTTATGAGCCAGCACGATTTTCTAGGCCTGTCATTCCCTTTGGTCTTTCAACTTGATCAGATCATTCCTTAATGCTTTCAAATTCTCTTTATTCTATTTTTCTCTCATTTGCTGGTCCATATCATAAACTCTTTCAGTCGTTGGCAAATAATTTCATCCTTTTACTGGATAAGGCCATATTGGAAGAATTTTACTGTCATTTTGCTTTTAGGATGTTTGATAACTGAAATGAAATGGTCGTGCTACTTCTCTGCATATGCCACATACACATCCTTTTGGCACTGTTGCCTTCATCCTCACTTCAAAGAGGGTGCACAAGCATCGATTTATTTGTAACTTTTGGGTTGCTTCCTGTTCTTCTTGATTCAATTGGATTTTCCACCTTTGTCGATCACAACCGTGTATACTGTAAGGCCATATAAATGCTACAGATTTGCCACATGCACACACAGGTATCAATAATGAGGTCAAAGCTCAAGTCCAAATCCGAGTTTTCTTATATTGAAGCTAGTAGTGAATGGTTAAATCTAGGATTAAGTAAACAAAATCTTAAATCTATGTCTCATACCGCAGCACTTAATAACTGATGGGTACCACCTAATACATCTACTTGGAAAATGAGGAGGATAAGAATATCATTTCCCATTTCATTTTCTGTTTGCCAAACTAGAACAGAACTTGCACTTAGTCAGGTGCTTGAGACTGTAGCTAGGGATTCAAGACTCAAATGCAAGCCTTTCCCTAACATTTTCATGTTTGTTGTTATCAAAGAAATGTGAGTCAATTGAGTTTCTTGTGCTTGATGCACACATAAAGCAATCAACATTTCTTTTTGTGCCTTTCAGGGAGAGCGTGATGGCTCAAATGAGTATAGTAATTATCAACCAGGTTCGCTGAAAACTACTGACCAACTCATCAAGGACTTGGATAATATTGACATAGTTTTCCATATTGGAGACACATCATATGCAAATGGATAAATCTCGCAATGGGACCAATTCACTTCACAGGTGGAGCCCATTGCATCAACTGTCCCATATATGACTGGAAGGTTTGTGCCATTTCCATAACTTATAGCCTTCTGTACATAGTTTTGTTTTAGATATTACTTCATGAAACTGGTTGAAGAATCTTTTTTTTTCTTCATTTCTCCTGCAGTGGTAATCACGAGCGCGATTGGCCAAATACATATTCACTTTATGAACCATAACTAGCTTATAGGCTATAGCTAGCTCATCAAAGCACACAACAACATTCTTACAATCTTACGTAAGAAACAACTAAAGCTATATTGCAATACTTTTAATATTAATCCATCACCCCTCGGCCTAGCTTGTTGAAATCTTTTCCAAAGATATTAACCTCTTTTTTCCACTCCAATCATGAGGAATGTTCCTCTTTTGTTCTTGAGCTTATAAAAAGTGATGCCATCGTCTTTCTTCAGATTATTCTCACGAGCAAAGCCGCTCCAAGCCTCCAATTATGGGTGAGATGAGATCTGTTATCAGCACTTCTATAAAAAACAACTCCCCAACCCCAAGGTTTTCTTTCTGCCGTGTCATAGAAAGTAACGTCAATTTTAGTCCCTTGATCACCTTCAGAATTAATTGAACGAAAACCAAAATCAGGGGAAAAGAATATGTTCTCATATTGGTTCGGTATATAAACTTTATATTGAGTGTCACTTTCGATCTGACAACTCCTTATGAAACAGTTCATTTTGAGATATAAAATCCTCAAACATGCATTTGCAACATATTTCTGTGCTTCCATGACCTTCACATGATCCACTTGCAGCCATGGTTAATTAAATTCACGTTTCTGCAAATCTGAGTCAAAATCACAAGATCAGTCAAAATAAAGCAAATCCAAGAAAAAAATTTCAACAGTAAAGTAATATTCTTATCTTAACAATATATGTCCTATATATGCCATGATATTCACAGATAGATCGGGTTCAAACTTGAAATACGAAATGATATAAAAGATCTCCGAATAAAAATAAAAATAAAAATAAAATAAAGGTAGAAAAAAAAGTCCTTACAGCTAAAACAATTGCGAGTGCTATCCTATCCATAATAGTCAAAGGCTAGAAAACAAAAGAAATCAACGGAACAATAGAAATCAACGGGTGTGTAGAAAACAAAAGAAATCAACCGGGTGTGTGTGTGTGGGGAAGGAAAAGAAATAAGAAATATGTGTGTGTAAATAAAAGAAATAAGAAATATTTGTTGTACAACTCTTGACACAATTTCTATAATTTTAACAGCTTTTTTTTAAATTAATCATTGAATCTTTTACTACATGTGGGTCCTACTGCTACATATCCAATGATTGATATTTTTTTAAAAAAAAAAAAAAAAATTGTTAGAATTATATAAAGGTTATGTAAAAGTTATAAATGTATCATATCTCTATACGCAAGGAGCCGAAGACGACAACCAACAATTATTGGCAGCAGCTTCAGCTTGTCCTCATGCTCCAACCATGCGTTCTGAAGGGAGAGAGGGGCTGAGGGGGCAACTTTATGCGTAACATTTCAGTTTTACATTGAAAAGATAAACAGTTTTTGGCGGATAGCTTTGTTTACAAAAGACACTTTTTTATGTTAACGACACGTTTGGGTGTTTGATTTTTTGAAATCAAAATTTAACTATTATTTAGTGCACAAATTTCGAGACAAAAAAGATGTTTAGATGATTGATAAAATTTAAATTGTATTTAAAATCATGTTTAGGTGATAGTTGCATGGGAGTTTTTTTTTTCCTATAATTATGATATGAAATGATTGGAAGCATAAAAAATTATGTCAAATGATTAAAGTTATGAAAATTAATATAAAATAATTATTAATTTAATATAAATAAATTAACCAAAAAGCTCTATCTATAACAGAAGTTTTATCTGAACGATATATATATATATATATATATATAGAAAAGAAAGATGGACAAAAGCTTACAGGTCTCGTCGGATCCTGGTTCTAGCAGCTCTTCCCGAGTGAAGCATGCAGCATCCAAGCCAATCTATATGTAGACAAGTGTCACATCTAGCTACAGAACTATATCTGCTACCTACTTTCTCTTTCACACTAACATCTCTAGCACACTACGTTCATTAATAAAATTTTAGTTCTGTTTTTTTTTTTTTTTTTTTTTTTTTTAATGAAAACAGTAAGTAAAAAACTTAAAAATAATAATAATATTTAAGTACAAGTAGGAGCAACGGATATATATTTTCCAAAAGAACGAAGAGAAACAGAAAATAAGCACATTGCTAATCTTCTACTTTTTTTCTTTTTCTCTTTCTTTTTTTTTTTCTTTTTTTTTTCTTTTTTTTTTTGGTGGGTGTAAACTGTAAAGTTCATGTCTTATTCAGCCGATCATGGGGTTTGTCTGATGTTTTGTGCTCCACGCCTCAATTAAGCTGCCTGTTTTCACCGACCCTTATTCGGAATACGCCCCAATTAACAATATTTGCACGCCCATTCTCGTGGTTATTAAATGCAGTTATTATCCGTTATATGTATACGAGGTAATAACATTTTAGGTTTTGAAATTGTAATTCTTGCTTCTATAAATACAAAAAATATGCATTATTTATAGTTGAACACTATTATTTATATCACGTTTGCTAACCATTTTGCCATAAAATTTTCATCTCAAACATTATTTAGCTTCATACATCATTTATTTATAGTGGACAAAGGAAAATATATATATTAAAAACCATTATATATCCACGTATGAAATAACATCAAAACAATATTGTTTTAGTGTTATATATTAGATTTTCCGTATGTTGACTGTTCTAATCTTTGACCCACTTCATTCGCTATTCGTACACATACACATACACATGGTAGCCTCACGGCCCTCACCTTTGCCTTGCATACAAAAAATAGAACATATATATGATTTATCATGGATCGATGTTGACATGTTAATTGAATTAATTTGTCAACGTGACCTAGCCGACAAGCAGTTAAAGTTTAACTTCTTCTTATATATATTATTCGAATTTAGTGCTTAATTAAAAAAAAAAATAATAATATATATACATTTGATTTTATTCTCTCTTTGTCAGGCACCCCAAAAAAAAAAAAAAAAAAAGACATGTACAGTGTGTTTCACATAAATAGTAAGCAGTAAATTGATATCTCAGCAATTTGGATATATAGTATATTATGAGAGAACTTGTATAATAAATTTTAGACTATTTAGCTATCTAATCAGCCAAATAAATTCTATATAAACTTTTAATAATTTCGACAATAAATTATTGAATATTCCAATTAACTCAGCATGCCTCCAAATTCTAAGAATTCTAATTAGAGTAATGACTTTATGGAAAAAGACGACCATAAAGTGCAGATGGACTTTGAACTGGAATCTATTTTATGTCTAATTAATTTTAGACTATTTAGCTACCTAATCAGCCAAATAAATCTATATAAACTTTTAATAATTTCGACAATAAATTGTTGAATATTCCAATTAACTCAGCATGCCTCCAAATTCTGAGAATTCTAATTAGAGCGATGACTTTATGGAAAAAGACGACCATAAAGTGCAGATGGACTTTCAACTAGAATCTATTTTATGTCTAATTAAAGAAGTTTAAATCAAATAAAATAAAATAAAAAATGAGTTTTTTTTACATGTCTAGTGTCTACGGTAATCAACCTTTTGACACGTCACTAATTAGTGATGTGTGAAAAAGTGACACATCAATAAATAGTAAAATTGCCACATTGTTAAATTTAAAGTCAATTTAATTTAAAAAAATTATATCTATTATTGACGTGGCAAAATGTAACACGTTAATAAGTAGTGACATATCGAATTAAAACATCAATAAGTGTTGACGTGTTAAATTGGCACATAAAAAAATTTATGACCTGTGACATCTCACATCGTCTGAGAATGAGGATGTGCTTATATGTATAAATGCACCCTATATGACATAACGCGTTTTAAAGCCGTGATGGCAATGAACCTATCAGAACTCCGCAGTTAAGCGAGCCGCCGCGAGAGCAATTCCAGGATGGGTGACCTCCTGGGAAGTCTGGTATGGGGAGCCAAAAGCGGATAATATTGTGTCATTGGGGGTGGGTCGTTACATGACCAATCAATTCGCACGTAAAAAATTATTGACGTGCCAAATTAGTATGTCAACAGTTATTGATGTGCTAAATTCACTCATCAAAAAATTATTGACACGTAGTTTTGACAAGTCAATAATTTATTGACGTGTTGAATTGACACGTCAATAATTATTGACGTGTTATTATTTCACATGTCAAAAATTAATTAATTAATATTTAGTTGGTATACCTTATAGTTAGTTTTTAATTGGCTGCATTATGTTAACAAAATCACTATTATGTAAGGTTGCTGCTTTATACAGGGTTGCCGTTTTATTCAGAGTCTTAAGATGGGAAGGGTCTTAATATGATAAGTATCAGTGTCACAAGCATCAAGAAGACAATTTCTGATTTCTAGGAAGATTCTACACACGTCTCAGTATTTTTATCATAACTTTTTGTTCAAATATCGGATTGAGATGAAATTAGTGTCGTTGGAAAGCTAAGAAAAAATGTTACAACTTGAACGTCTGGACGGCCAAGAGAAACATCCGAATGGAAAGTGAGTGCGTCCGGAATTCCTTCAGACACAGAAACAGCTAGCAACTGTCCGGACGCAGCCCAAAGAACTTCGAATCAGAATTGTAAAAGATCTTTTAAAGCCTATAAATAGAGGTATCTAGGCATGTAATAATTATGAATTCAGTATTGAATTCTTCTGTACTTAGAGATGGTGTTCAAATAGAAATTGTGAAGATCTACTAGCTCTTTAAGTGTTGTCCAGTGTGTGACTTGTTCGTGTTGAAGTCTATCTTAGGGAGGAGCCCTAAGGTAAATGAATCCATTAAAGACTCCTTCAAGTATGTGACTTGGTTGTGAGGTATTCATGTTCGGTTACGTGTTAGAGTGCAAGATACGATCGCTGCATAAGGGTATGTGAGTGTTATTGTCTTATTACTAGCTTTGTCTTCTAAATAGTGGATTTTCTGGGTTTGGCTGCCCCGGAGTGATTTTTCTCTTAATTGAGTTTTCACTTCGTTAACAAAATATATGTCTCTTTTAATTTTGCACTTTTGATATTTTGTTACACGTTGCACACACACAGAGTAAATTAGAAGTCTCTTTATTTTTCAATTGGTATCAGAGCGGGTACACTCTTTTTGGACTAATCTCCTGAGTGTGATCCATATTTTTGTTGACTTCTTTTATCATGAATTCTTCTATGTTATTTAAAGAGAATTCTGATACTGAGCTCCTTGAGAATTTTCTTAAACTGTGTAAAAATTCTAAAAATTCCAATAAATAGCTCAAAAAGGTTAAGCAAGAAAAAGAGTCTTTAATCATTAAATTGTTTGAATCACATGCTTTAATTGACTATTTAAAATCTGAGAATACCATGCTATTTGACATTATTAATACACTTGAGAATAAATTAAAAGAGAATATGAAGGTCTTTTGAAAAAAATTCTCTAGTAATAATTTAAAAAGCATGTTTTGCATTCATTCAGATATTTCTAACAAGCCTGACTTAATTGTTAATGATTTGAGTGCTTCTACTTCATTTGCTTATGATTTTGAATTAGATTCTATTGTTATTAAGCCTGTGAGAGTAGATACTACTTGTTTGGATAATTCTGAAATTCCTTGCCTAAATAATTGTGTGAAGCCTAAATCCAAAGATACAGGTACACAAGCTCATGATAAGTTTGTCCCTACATGTCATAATTATGAGAAGGTTGGTCACATTAGACCAAATTATTTTTTGTTAAAAACCCACAGATCTTGGATTAAGCAGGATACTCCGAGGAAATTTAAAGTTGAAAAATCTTCCTCATTCAAATATGTCCCTCCACACAGGGGACATATAAAAAGTAAGGACAGTGTTATTTGTAAGAATGCTAACCTAAAATCTGCAAAGACTGTCAAGAAGCAATCAAACAAAAGAAGTTTACCCACCTATCATCACTGCGACATCACCGGTCACATCCGACGCAGATGTCCACAGCTCCAGGCTCAGAAGTCGAAGGTTCAGATGGAGCTGCTAACAAGAGCTGCATCAGGCACTCTACCTCCGACGGCATGTCAGGCTCCATGGCATCAGCAGAAGTTTGTTCTTACCAATTAGAGTAGCAAACCAAAGAAGAACAAATCAAGGTGCTACAAGAGAAAGTCGTAGAAGCCCAATAGCAAACATGGCTATGAGGGGTTGCTGAGTCTGATGCAAAGTATGCTAAAGAGAATGGCCAACATGGACAAAACCAGTAAACCACCTCCACGGGTCAAGTAGGTGTGGGTCAAGAATGATGAGATCATTCACCCCTCGAGGGGGAGTGTACTCACCTAGTAAATGTGAAGTCTCACCTAGTAAATGTGAAGTCTCACCATGACTACGATTTTGGTTCCTAAATCCTAGTGCATGTCAGGTATGTTTGCATTGCATTGTTTATCATGTCACATCTTATTCAAAGCCTTGCATTCTATTAGAGGAACCATTTATTTTATCTTGTTGTCTTGAGAAATTTCTGTAGGTACTATTTGGGAATGACAGAAAAAGCACATCAGGCTGTTGTTTTTCTGTCTTGATAAATTATGAACCTTTCGTGTGAACATGTTTGATTTTATCACACATGCTAGAAGGTGTTTTTGTGTTTATCTAGCATGTTTTTGTTGTTTTTCTGTCTTTTTTTTTTCAACATAAAAAAATAAAAAATAAAAAAATAAAAAATGAGAAGATGCAGAAATTTTTTTTTTCTTTTGTTTTGATAGCGTTTTAGATATTGCATGTATTTTTGTTTGAGATAACATTAAAAAAAAAAAAAAGAATAAAAAAAAGGAGAAGATGCAGAATTTTTATTTTTTTTATTTTGACAGCTTTTCAGATATTGCATATATTTTTGCTTGATATCTTAGTTCATTTTCCATTGATTGACTATACTTATATATGATTGAGAGTTTACACTTGATATTTGCTAAGTTTTCATGTTGCATCTTAATAATAGATAGTTGCTTTTCATGTGATGAAAAATTGTGCATTATCCAAAGTTTCCCTAAGGTAATTTTTTTTTTCTCTCTGATTTTTAGCTTCTGAAAATTTTGATAACGGAAAGATTTTTTTTGCTAAGATGATCAAATTGACCAACCCGCTAGTTGAACCTAAAACCTAAAAATTCTGGCATTTTCTCTAGATTGCAGCACCAAGTGATAAAAAGCATTCAAAAATCAATAAATATGGATAAATAAAAAATCCACTGCTTATTGTGCTATAAATATGTTTTTGAACTTGTCCCTATAGAAACAGTCAGTGACCAAATCATTGCGAAAATAGACGGTCACTAAAGGACTAAGTAAAAGAAAAGTGATGTATCTTAAGGGGAGTGTATTAGACGAGGGTAATTAGGCCCAAGTAAAATAAGGTTTGACTTTTAACTAATCTCACATTAATTTTCTCTCTTGTTTAGAAAATTCAGTAGCTTTGAATCATATCAGCAAACTTCATACCTTATTGAGAAAGCTTTTACACACACAGGCATTGCATGAGTTGAGTAATCTATTTAAAATTTCTATCTGCAAGGAAGTTTGTGTTAATTGAATACTTAATTCTCAATTATATCTTTGCATATTTTTGATTTGTCATTTGACTATCTTATCAATTATTTATACATGCGTGTTCTAAAGCTAACTTTTGGAAAAATTATTATTTTTGCAAATTTTTCTCTGATTTTCAGCTTTTCAGTGTAAAGCGTCCGAACGAACTTGGCTTAGAGTCCGAACGCATGCGGCCCGGTCGAATTGCTAGTCTGGAAAGTGGACCGTCCGGACAAATTGGTAACACATCCGAACGCGATCTTTACAGTTTTTATCTGTTTCTTTGCTTTCTCTGTCATCTTCACACCACTGCATCTTTATTGATTTATCATGTCATGTTGTATGTTTGTCTCATGGATTTCTCCCGAGATTTTAGCATTCTCTGCACATCTCTTCTCATTCCATGATATTCTCTGTGTTTTCCTTTGTCCTTTTAAGTTTTTGTGCTTTTTAGAATATTGGAATATTTTCTTGATTGTAATATTTGCTTGAGATATTGTGCTTGAAAATCCTATTCCGTCTATGTGTTGGGTTGATATTGATATATCTGGATTATTTAGATTACTATATTTGCTTATGTAATTTTGGCATCCAATTGACTGCTGTCATAATACCACATTGTTTTTTAAACTAACAGGATCTAATTTTTCTTAGTGGTAGTATTTTTGGAAATATTTCTGTTTAAATATTTTCAGGAATATGTCAGCCAGCTGCTTCCAGCACAACATCCGACAAATGGATTCTTTGGAAAACAGACTGTTGTTGAAAGTCATATTCTCAATTTCCAAAGGTCTCGGGATTTAGATGAGCTTTTTCCCCTCAGCTCATGCAGAGCCTTCCATAGCATCCTTCTTCAAATCTACATCAGTTAGAAGTTCAGTGATGAATCTTTGACACTCATCAAGGAGGTACAAGACTTTTTTTTTCTTTTTTTTTTTTTCAATAATATCACAAGGGTTACAGAAGAAAAGAAAAATGAAATAAGCTCCTTAACAACAAAAATCCAACCAAAAAAGCAATACAAATATTAAAACAAACAGTAGACAATAGATAAAAAGAATCGGACCACTCTAAAGGCGCACAAAGTGTTAAACAAAGACAAAAAGACTTCGTGAGAGCCTCAAGACAGGCAAACAGTCTCGAGATTATGTTGTCTTAGGTTTCAAAACATGATAGACATGAATTCAATAATATTGCACAAATATTTGTTTACTTTACCCGTTAATAGATTTTGATTGTATTCTTTCAAGACTTATTGGCCTGTGTTTGGTCACTATATACATAATAGAAAATGCTTTACTTATATATATATAGTAAAAGTAGTTTTCAAATATGTAATATTTAACACTCATCAAGGAGGTACACATGAAGGATGCTGGTGAAACTTTCGGCTCTGGTGTAGCCTTAAACCTTGAAAAAATTGGCAGAGGTCAAGAGAGAAACTCTGGGAAGGGCATATCTAAATCCAAAAATGTGTAAGAGCAAATCCAAGTTTGGACGACAACTTGAGTGTTGGAATTATGGCAAGACAGTCTACTTCAAGAAGAAATGCAGAGAACTAAAGAAGAAGATGACTGGCGATGATCCTACAAATGTCGTGGTGACAGAAGAAGTGCAGGATGCTCTACTTCTCTCTGTTGACAGTCTCTTGACTCTTGGATTTTGGACTCAAGAGCCTTTTTCATACCACAGCAATCCGTGAAATTCTCAAAATCTATGTTAGTGGAGATTTCGTGAAGGTGCACTTGGATAACGGATCGACACTGGATATTGTGGGCATAGGTGATGTTCGCATTAGAGTCCACAATCACTCGGTATGGAAGCTACAAAAAGTCAAGTATGTCCCAGGGCTGAAGAATAACCTTATTTCAGTGGGGCAACTTGATGATGAAGGACATTCTATTAACTTTTATGGCGATAAGCGGAAGGTCAGCGTTGGAGCTAGGATTTTGGCTCAGGGATACAAGACATGTACTCTCTATATGACTACAAATATTATAGATACATTTGCTATTGTAGATGCTAGTGTCAATTCAAAATTGTGGCATCTAATTAGGCTTGGGCATATGAGCAAGAAAGGGATGAAGGTATTGTTGTCAAAGGAAAAACTACTGGAACTAAAGTCAGTTGAATCTGACATATGTGAAGGTTGCATCATAGGGAAGCAGAAGAAGATGAGTTTTTTCGTAAAAGCTGGCAAAGCACCTAAGCCAAAGACGCCGGAACTGGTACACACGGATTTGTGGGGTCCCTTCCTAATGGCATCTCTTGGAGGCTTACGGTACTATGTTACATTCATTGATGACTCAAGTAGGAAGGAATGGATTTGCTTCTTAAAGCTTAAATCTAATGTATTTGAAGTTTTCAAGAAGTGGAAGGTCATAATAGAAACAAAAACTGATTTGAAACTAAAGTGCCTAAGATCATACAATTAGAGGGGGGGGGGGGGGGGGGGGGGAATATGAAGATGGGGGTTTCAAACAGATTTGTGCGGTGAATGAGATTATGATGGAGAAAACTATCCCAGGAACACCACAACAGAATGGAGTGGCTGAGCGCAAGAGCAGGACCCTCAATGAGCATGCAAGGAGCACGAGGTTGCATACTGGACTGCCAAAAACTTTATGGACAGATGCAGTAAGCACTATTGCTTACCTAATAAACAGAGGACCCTCAGTTCCTTTGGATCATAGACTAGCTGAAGAAGTCTGAAGTGGAAAGGAAGTAAATCTTTCTCACTTGAAAATTTTTAGTTGTGTTTCATATGTCTGCATTGAATCTGATGCTCATGGCAAGCTAGATGCTAAGTCTAGAAAATGTTATTTCTTTGGCAATGGAGATGAGTAATTCGGGTATAGGTTTTGGGATGATCAAAACCGAAAGATCATTAGAAATGAAAATGTTACTTTTAATGAGAAGGTTGTGTATGAATGATTAAGTGTAGAGCCAGCAAGTATTGAGTCAGAGGTTGAGAAGCTTGAACTTATCAGACTAGATGGAATTACTAAAGGCGCAGCTCAAAAAAGGAATTCAGAAATTGAAGTGGATCTAGAAACTGAAGCGGGTCTAGAAGTTGAAGAAACAGTAGATTGATCGGTAGACTAAACAAAGTACACCAATAGTGGCTGTCAAAAGGTCTCTCAGAAACATTAGACCTCAAGAGCATTATTCATGCTCCTTGTTCTACATTCTGTTGACTGATGGCAGTGAACCAGAAACTTATGATGAAGCCTTGCAGGTTGAAAATTCAACCAAATGGGAGTTAGCCATGAAGGATGAGATGGACTCATTGATGACTAACCAAACATGAGAGCTAACCGAGCTACTAAAAGGAAAGAAGGCTTTGCATAACAAGTGTGTGTATAGAATAAAGGGTTAGCATGATGGTAGCAAGCGCTACAAGGCAAGATTGGTTGTTAAAGGCTTTCAGCAAAAGAAAGATATTAATTACACATATATTTTCTCCAATGGTATAGATGATAACAATCAGATTAGTACTGGGAATTGTGGCAACAGAGAATTTACACCCTGAGCAGCTAGATGTGAAAAAGACGACATTCCTTCATGGTGAGTTGGAGGAGGACATCTACATGCTTCAGCCGCAGGGATTCGAAGTATAGAGAAAAAAGAATCTGGTGTGCAAACTAATGAAAGCTTATATGGCCTGAAACAAGCTCCAAGATAATGGTGCAAGAAGTTTGATAGTTTCATGTGCAATACTGGGTTTACGAGGTGGAGTGCAGATCATTGTTGCTATGTTAAGGGTTTTGAGAACTCTTATATCATTTTGCTACTGTATGTGGATGATATGCATGTTGCAGGGTCCAACATTGGGGAGATTAATAATATGAAGAAACAATTGTCAAAACAATTTGTAATGAAGGATTTGGGAGCTGCAAAACAAATCTTGGGTACGAGAATTATCAGAGACAGGGCCAATGGTACACTGAAACTTTCACAGACAAAATATGTGAAGAAAGTTCTCAACAGATTTAGCATGGATAGAGCTAAATCAGTGAGCATACCTTTGGGAAGTCATTTCAGACTAACCAATGATCAGTCACCAAAGACAAATCATGAGAAGATCTACATGAACAAGGTACCTTACACCTCAGCTATCGGTAGTTTGATGTATGCTATGGTGTGTGCAAGACTGGACATTGTGCATGCAGTGGGAGTAGTGAGGAGATACATGAGCAATCCGGGCAAGCAGCATTGGGAAGCAGTCAAGTGGATTTTGAGATATTTGAAAGGGACGTCAAATACATCCATTTGCTTCAAGGAGTAGACTTGAAGCTACAGGGTTATGTGGTTGTTGATCTAACGGGTGATGTTAATAGCAGGAAAAGTACCACTTGGTTTGTGCATACTCTAGGTGGTACAACTGTTTGTTGGGCTTCAAAGTTGCAGAAAATTGTCACTCTTTCCACAACAGAAGATGAATATGTAGTTGTGATAGAGACCGGTAAGGAGATGGTTTGGCTACAAGGTTTCTTGGATGAGTTGGGTAAGAAGGATGACAAAGGCAATCTACATAGTGATAGTCAGAGTGCAATCTTCCTTGCAAAGAACTCGGCGTATCATTCAAGAACGAAACACATTCAGTTAAGGTATCACTTCATTTGCTCTCTTCTAGAAAGTGAACAATTAACCCTTGAAAAGATTCGTGGAACTAAGAATCTAGTAGACATATTAACAAAATGTGTAATTATTGAGAAACTGAGGTTGTGCTCACTGCTCAGCTTCAGTTGGTCGACGACCTTGAGGATAGGTGGAGGAGACGTCTTGAGAAGATTTGCTTTTGGAACTTGATAAAATTCAAGTCAAGGAGAAGATTGTTGTAGTATGATTTGAAATCAAGTAAAGATAGTGGGGCCTAGCCTTTTGTTTATTTTTTTTCCAAACTGGTTTTGGAATCCATAGCAGACTTGGAGTCATTGTTTTTTAGCTAACGTGTTACTTGGGATTTGATTCTTGTACAACACCAATACAACAACTGTACAACAACCCCTCATGTGAGGGATTGTTGTACAGTTGTTGTATTGGTGTTGTAAATCTAATATTTTCCTTCCTAGTTGCTGTTGGTTTTGGTTTACTTCTCAAAGTAGTAGTCGGCTTTATTACTTTTACAAGTTGAACTTTTGGCTATATAAAAGGAACGTAGCTTTAAGGTTTTTTAATGCACATAATGAAAAGATAAATCTCACATTGGTTTCTCACACCTTGTAGTGTCGTACATGGCTCAGAGAATTAGAAAAGATTTTATCTTCTATGTATTAATTTTCTTTTTTGTGAGAGGGAGATTTGAGTGTATTGAGGCTTTAAGCCTTGAGTGAATTTTTTCCTGTAATCATATTTGATAGTAAATTTTCTCTAGGTCGTCTCCGACAATGGATGTACCTCACATTGAGAGAACCATTTAAATCTTAGTATTGTATATGATTGATTTATTTTGTTGTCTTCTTATTTTTCTCATCTCATAGGTCTTGAAAAATATGATAAATTTCCTAACATTAAGACCTTAGATTATGAAGAGGTTAAATCTAAGATTTCTGTCTTTTTCTTCTTCTTTTTTTCCTTTTTTCTTTTTCCTCTCCTTATTTTGTCTCAAATAAATAACAAAACAATAACATTAAAGGACGATTAACAATCAATCTAACATTAGCTAGAGAGAAAAGCTCTCAACTTTCTAGAGAGAGAGAGTTTGCTTTCAAAGATTTGTTTGCTGGGGGAGGGAGGTTTTACGCCTCCCTCCTCCCGGCCTTTTGTCCTCCAAGCTCCTCAAGCTTTGGAGTTTTTGTCCTTCCCTGGCTTTACCAGTGGAGGTTGGTTTTTCTTCCTACCTTTAGGGTAGGGTGTTTAGTTCCCCCGAACCAGTTTTCGGTGGTGTTTTGGTCTTCCGACTCTTCGGGGTTGTGAAGTTTTATTGTGTTTCTTTGGTTTTCTTTTCTGTTTTCTGGCAGGAAACTTCCAGTGTATTGTTGGCTTGGATCCGGTTGTTTTCCTTGAGTCCTCAGTGGTTTTCGTCTCTCTGGCAGTGTGTTTATAGTCTTATTTTGAGAGTCAGATCTGTGCGTTTTCACCGGAGATATACTGTCACGCGCTCCGTAGCCGCTTTCGCCGTCGTCCCCCGGTCCGACTGTCATAAGCTGAGGTCGCGTCGTTATTCCCTGACCGGCGCGTGGCCTGCACGCACCGGGATCTTGTCGGCGCGTGAGGGCTATGCTTCGTTTCTCAGGCCTAGTTTGTAGCTGTTGGTGGTGGTCCGTGGTGGTTGGGTGCTGCTGGAGTCTCAGGATATGGCGCGTGTCTCGCACGCGCCGATTCAGGCAATGACTGGATCTTTCCAGCGAGGGCAGTGGATGTTTTTCTGTTTGGATTGTATATTCTTGTCTTTCACAGTGTATCTTTGCAATGGGCTGATATTGCATGGGCTTTTAGGTGGCTTTAAGCTAGACCAGGCCTCTTTTCTTGAGTTGGGTTGTGCTTTATTGTATTGAGAGGCCCAAATGTATATTCATGTAATGTTAGTCTGTTGTATTTGATAGCTGCTTCAAGTCGGGTTTTTTCTTGACTTAGTGCGTAGAGATTCTTTATCTCTGGTCACTGCCATGGCCTATGGGCTGAGCTTCCGCCTTCGGGGCTGTGTAATCGCCTTCTGTTTTTACTCTTGTATTTGTGTAGACCTTTGGTCTCTTGTTTGTCACTTGTGATTCCCTTTTAGGACTTTTATCAGAAATGAAGGTGATGTTCAAAAAAAAAAAAAAAGAAAAAAAAAATTAAAGATTCAATTACATTGTTCCTATTAAAAATGTAATAAAATATATAAAAATGGGCGGCCGTGAGGTGTGAGCCCACCCGTCTAATGAGGGCAACACCAGGGTCTGAGAGGTGGTTCATGGCCATTGGCCAACCCATCTGTTTATTTTTTATTTAAAAAAAAACACTTAATGTGAATGACATAATATTATAATTTTCATCTCACTTTTATTATTTATTTGTTAGAAAAATGGCAGATGGAATTCTTAAACTTAGAATCTTCATAAATCATGTTTTAATTGTTTAAAAAAAAAAAAAAGATTAAAAACTGAGATCTAAAAAACAAAATCGGTAAAAAAACAGAAAAATAACCTAAAATATTTTTCCATTATTTGAATGGAGCGATGCCAGAAACAAACTTCTAATTGGTATTTATAGTATTAGTATAATAATATTTCAAAAGGGCCTTCACAACTCGGCTTTCTTGGTAAAAAGAAATAAGATTTCCAAAATTTTTGCACACTCATACAAGAACAAGAACATTTAATTGATCTATATTATATATTTATTAGCTTTCGGCTGTTTGTGTTTCTCGTGTGGCCGTGTGTGAGAGCCACAGAGAAGTATGCCTTTCGGCCATGACTAAACTCACCCTGTTTTCAAAGTTTGATTTTATATTATAACCACAAGTTTTCTACAAAGAAATTTAATAATCTCTCACATTTATTTTCCACTCTCATTTGTGAAATTAAAGTAGTACAGATTATTAGAACATAGTGTTGGGATATAACAGTGTCGTTTTGCTTGTGTGAATGGTTCTTAGAATATGCTTCGTGATGTACGATTTTGAATTTCATAAAAGACTTTGACTTTCTTCATTGGACACCAATTAAATTTTAGATGAGATGGTCAAAGGCCTGATCCAACACATAGTTCAAAGACATTTTAATATAGTTTATAGATCACCCCTCCATGATTCGAGTATGAAGCCACAATCTATTCAATCTCATTCATTCGTGGTAGTTGGCTCTAATAATAAATGATACAAACCTCAGGGCTCAGGCAGAATTCACCTTTGAAAAATGGCTTGCAGAGGAGGGTGCACAAGAGTTTATATGCATATTGTTAATTAAGATTATACTTTAAGTCATATAAGACACTTAGGATCGTAACATACTCTAGGTGAAACTCACCTTTAAAAATTGGCTTGCAAGGAAAATGTCTCTAAATGCTTATTATATACTCTTAACCAATATTTCACTTAGGATTTTAAGGACAAAAATTTCATACAAACCAGTTTGTAAGAAATTTTATACAAACCATATCTAAGATTAATATGTCTCTTGGCATGTAAGAAGCACATACTATTAAAACAACATGTGCTTCTCACATGCTTTTTTAATAGCATTAATAAAAAAAAATGTGTGTTTCTCACATGCTTAAATGACACGTGTCACTTTTATATGTGCGTTGTAGAAAATTTCTGTTTGGATCTTAATATATCACCATGCTCTACAGCCGATATCTACAATGGCTCACTCTATCAACACTGACCTAATTATGATAACCCTTTATTTTTTTTATCAATGGCCCAATGATAACCTTTTATCTTTTGGTCATTAGAGATTCTTCCGGGTGACAAGAATAATAATTGGTTATTTCTGCATGACTTTTTCTCCTCCTAAGCCCATTACATAAATACTAGCACAGAGTTTTTTAATAAGGAAACTCTCTGCTAGTCAATGTTTTATTTTAGGATACTAACATATATATGGTTTCAAAAGAAAAATAACATAGAAAAACAATCATTTATAAATAGCATTAAACGTCAGCACTGTTAAATAATTGTAGAATAAAAATATATAATAAATAGTATTAATTAACTACTCAATCCCTAAATATAAAATCAACTAGCTTAGCATTGTTAGATAATTGTAGGATAAAAATATATAATATATAGTATTAATTACTCAATCCCTAAATATAAAATCAACTAGCTCAAAAAAAAAAATATAGTTTTAAACACATTAGAATTTGGACAGCACAGATTTACCTGAAATCACCAAAATTTCTTCTTATAATTAACCACAAACGACGGGAAGTATAATCACGGTCTGTCCGTCTCGATGCCGTATATGAGCAACTTTAATACTTTTGACTCATTGATTGACCATCTTTAACTACGTACGTACAACTATTTCACAGCAACACCAAATAGGCTAGGTGGAAAAACTAGCTTGCACAAGAAAAACTAAGTAAATAAAGAAAAGTAGCGGAACATCGATTTAAAATTATTATGTGCATTTAATTGGAAGATTTACATATTTCATGTTAATCCAGAATTTTGAAATGTACGGAGAAAAAGTTTAATTTGTCCCACATTTGCTGAACACAAAGAAATCAACTAGCTAGCTAGTTTATAAAGTATCATCATATCTTCGCTTAATATTTAACAATAAATTGAGTGATGGAGAAGAGATCGAGTTAACTGTTGCCGCCTACATAATGAGTGCGCATCAGAGCGAGGAGTAATTGAGGTTATATATATGCTACTAAACAGTTAAATTAGATCGAAAATTGTAGTATATATAAAAGGTATAGTATTCCAAGCATCTTTCTTTTGTAATAGTAACATCATAACTGCATTAATAACGAGGGATCATGTTGTTTCACAAGTAAAGCATACAGGATAAATTATATTACATGGAGTTGAGGAGCCAAAGCGATTGGTTCACAGCCATCTTGTACACAGGCCAACACATCCCTGTAGTCCCTTGAAATGGTGAAGGAATCATTCACCTTTGCATCACTGCTCTTTTTGTACTCCAAGAGAAGGGATGAGTGGTCGAATGCAGTGAGTTTGACAAAGCCAAAGTCAGAATCTCTGTGAATACTCCACCTGGTTTGCACCGGTCCAAAGCCCGAGAAGCGGAACCCTCCCCCTCCAACAACTATATTTATTGTTCCATTCACGGTGCCTGAATAGTGAGATCTTTCTGTATTCACGCACTGGTTCTGCATCCCACCCCCACATAAACATCAAGTGAATCAGAATATATGTCAAGTGATCATCAAAACAAGTACAACAGATCATATGGCCTGAAAGGTGATTAAGAACTTGCCCTGATCTCATCAACTTAAGCATTTGCAAATACTTAAAGACACAAATGACAGAAGAAATCTTTTGTTCCAGGGGAACATGGAATCATTTCCAAGTATAAGCTATATGTTACTATTTGAGAGTGCTAGAATATAATTTAAATGGTTAAGTCTACCATTTCCTATTAGCTTAAGCTTCTGAGACAAGACAAAGATTCTGAGTGCAAACCTTGTCTTCGTCTTTTACTCTCATTTCAGTTAAAAATTCAACGTATTGAAGGAGCTTGACACGTGAGGTTAAGTGTGCTCTTCGGCTTAGGGACTAACGTTGTCATCATCTTTGTTTGGAAGCAGTTAAGGAATATAGTTGCCATATTCATTGGTTTAAATTTTGGTGTCAAGTTTATGCATGTACACAGACACCTCCATTTTTGTCTTGGCCATACCTGGTATATGGGGCATGTTCTCTCGTAGTTATGGACATGGCCAAAGAATGCTATGTCCACTTTGTACTTCTGCCAGAGCTTTTGCAAGTTTTCTCTTCCCATGGGCTCCCCGAATGAACCATCCTCCCAATATGAGGAGGAATAACCAAGAACACGATGAGCAATGAAGATCAACCATGGCTGTTTCTGCCTATCGGCTGTTGCAAGACATTTTTCGATGAACTTGTACTGTTCAGAACCCTCCCTCCAATCGTGCTCACTGTCAGCTATACAGAAGCGGAACATGCCATAATCTGTTGAATACCTGCAGAGACCAACCAACAATAAATTCAAAGGGAATTTTGAAAATTGGCCTTAACAGAAGGTGGAAGCAGCTTCTTTTATTTAATTTTTTTTTTATTTTTTATTTAATTGGTTTGGTTTGACTAGAAACTTGAAATTATAAAAAATCAGCCAATAATGCCTAGCTTTCTCTATTAATTTGGCGGATACTAATTACAAGACTTGAAGGGATTGATTATCTATTAAGGAACTTGTTTGTTTATGTTGGATGGTCTCTCCCATGACATGTGCAGATATATGTCATGATGCCATGTCCTAATTAACTGGAACTGGACAACCTACTTGCTCATTCTTTGGCACGCTTTTATCATTTCTTGTAGAAATTAACCTTGTAATTCTTCTGCCACATAAAAGACTAAATTCTGTTTAAAAACTTAATGAGATAGAGAAGAGACCACATTACTTACCAAAACTTAGCTCTATTCTCAGCAGGAACATAAAACATGGTCTCAGCAAGAACACCACATTCACCACCTGAATCATTAGAGTCATAGAAGGACCCAGTCCCCGGTACATCCCGTTCATGATTGCCACTGCAGTAGTTACTACATGTAAACTCCAATAGATAGCAGGATTTTATGCTTAAAACATAACTATAAAAGCAAAGCAGCAAGGACATTGCAAGCATGCGAACCTTGCAATCATGTATGGTACAGTTGACGCAATGGGCTCGATCTGTGATGTGAATTGGTCCCACTGTGAGATGTATCCATTTGCGTATGTGATATCTCCTATGTGAAAAACTATGTCGATGTTGTCTATGTCTTTGATGAGTTGATCTGTCGTATTGAGTGACCCTGGCTGATAATTATTGTACTCATTTGAACCATCACGTTCAGCCTGAAACATGTGGACAAAGTGTAAGTAGGAATGCATTCATTTGAACCATGAATGTTTGTAAGATCTTATCGAAACCAAAGAAGAATGAGCCGCTACTAAGAAGAAATTTAGAAGAGCAGCCATAGCCCATAAGACATGTTATAAACAGTTACCAGGATTTCATGCTCTCAATTGAACAGGGCAATTGGTACTAATGAATTTAATGGGCCTAGTTTGGAAGGCATTGCTTGAAGCATGTTTTTCAGCAATGATATGGTATTAATCTAGATAACCGGAGGACAGAATAGGAGAACAGAGAACTGATTAACTTTCGATACAAGAGTCGAGGATTTCTCAATTATTGTTTCCATGTCCAGAAATACAGAACAGCTATTATCAAGACTCTCATCTATTATCAAGAATCAGGACTGGTTTTGGCAGGGGGCTAGATCAGATGAATTGGTTGCCATCCAAAGCCGGTTATTTGTTGGAGAGATATGGTTATCGTGTGCTGTATGATTCTGGGCTCTCTAAGGATGCAAGACTCTCATCTATTATCAAGAATCAGGACTGGTTTTGGCAGGGGACTAGATCAGATGATTTGGTTGCCATCCAAAGCTGGCTACCAGAAATTATTTTTGGGGTTTCTGATATGCCCATTTGGAAGTCCAGTACTGTCACTTACTCATGTGCTGACACTTGGGATAATCTTAGTAATAAGCTTCCGGAAGTTGCTTGGTGGAGATTGGTTTGGTTCTCTTTAGCTATTCCTAAACATTCTTTTCTTTGCTGGCTTGTGTTTAGAGATGCTCTCACTACAAATCAGAAGCTGGCTTGTTGGGGTTTTAGTGGAAATTTGAATTGTCTTTTCTGCAATGGATGCATTGAGTGCAGAGACCATATGTATTTTAGCTGCAGCTTTAGCCGCAGGATATGGAGGGCTGCTATGAAGGCTTGTGGTTTTGCTGATCCCCCTTGTTGTTGGGATGATGTTGTGGATTGGGGTATTTCTAATTTCCATGGTAAGAGCCTGAAAGCCTGCTTAGGTAGGCTATGTTTTGGCTCGGTGATGTATCATCTTTGGAAGCATCGGAATGATCTCGAGCATGGAAATATTCCGCGTTTAGAGGAAGCTATTTTGGTCCAGGTTTTTTGGGATGTTCGCACCAGACTTCTAGCTAAAGGGAGGTTTAAGAGTTTATCTTCTTGATTAGAGTTGGTGTATAGGTGGAACCTTCATCCCTTGTTGTAACCTGTTTGATTTCTGTTGGGTAGTTGATTTTTGTAAACTGCTAGCTTTGATGCAGTAGGGGTTTGCTGGTTGGGGTTAAGCTTTGTGCTCCCCTGTGTGTCCTGTTTTGTGGACGTGGACCAGATTTGATTCTGGCGTGTATTTGTGGTTGTTCTTGTTCTATAAAGTTTTGGTTCATCTAAAAAAAAAAATACAGAACAAAAAGAAAAGGCCACACACTATATCTTTCAAGGTACTGGAGATCAATGTTAAGAGGTCAGGAATCAAGACATACAGAACAAGAGAAACAAAAGTTTAATAGCAGAAGGCAGCTCATTCCTTATTTATCATACTTTCTGGCAGTTTCTGCAACTCATTCTCTTAATATTACCTTTCCCATGTCACCGAATATCACAACACGCTGCAATGAATCCTGCCCTGGATATGGCGATGACTTGAAATAATAAGACTTGCTCCAGATATAGGTACCATTAAACAACCTATGACCAAGCTTGTAAGTGTACCTGAATAAACAATCATCATCAGAATTCAGAGCCTGGGAACAACCATCGAAGCACTTCTGCAACATAATGCTTGTTAGTTAAGGTAATTACAGTAAGTTTGGCCACAATTCCTTCAAGAAACTCGTGTGAATGAAACCAGGATCGCGCCAACCAACTGTTCTTGCCGGCGGACCTGCAGAATGAAGAGCTCAATCGTCATGTTCATTGGTATTTTTCTTTCCCCCCAATTACAATTAGAGGAAGGAAGACAAAGATTATACCACACATGGCGTTTCGTTTAAAAGTCAATGTTCC
Source organism: Alnus glutinosa (assembly GCF_958979055.1). Classification (NCBI taxonomy): domain Eukaryota; kingdom Viridiplantae; phylum Streptophyta; class Magnoliopsida; order Fagales; family Betulaceae; genus Alnus; species Alnus glutinosa. The sequence continues at coordinate 1,520,240 of NC_084893.1, forward strand.
GGCAGGCGATTGAGTTTGAGATTCTCCCTTAAGACCCCACTCAACAAAAGGTACAGCCTCAATAACATTGTACCCGCTTGTCCATGTTACTGTCATCTGCATAATAGCAGAACAATGTTTCATGGACATGTGAGTGCATATGTTCATACTTGGAGCAAAATAAATTATACAAAACATCACACCATTACATTAAACAGTTTTGATTATCTTCTGATTGACACTAATAGAATTAACGCTTAAGTGATCATCAATATTATTTAGATTAATATCCAGATTTCTGTGACAAGAAAAAAGATAATGAACTTACTTCATTCCAATACTTCCCTTGAGAGAGGCGAGGATAAAGTGGTGCCTTTGGATTTGCAAAAGTTATGGTATTTGAAACTGCCAACAGTTTTGGCTGAAATACATGCAGGAATACAAACTTAGTCTAGCTACACTATAAGTCTCCTTGGCTTTTCTGAATGATTTAGGCTTGAATTTAAAAAGAAATAGACTCAATGCACCAGGTCAACACAAGAACTTACATTTAATAAACCGCCTGAGAATAATGCAAAAGAGAAATCTGCCCGCTGATTGATCAATCGAAATTTTAAAGATGTTTTCCCTGTCTTTGAATACCCACCATTGGATTCATTGGCAAACTTATACTGAAAATGAAAAACACTCATTATGGAATTAGTTAGAAAAAACCAAAAATGCAAATGGTTCAAAAGCGACTTGAGTTCAACATAGATAAATTGTTATAATACGTACCTTTATTGGAGCTGAGCATATATATGGAGCCTGTTGTCGTTTTGGTTCATCATCATGCGGGCAGGTAGATGAGCTGCCATTGTACAGGATGACATAACTTCAGTCACAAGCTCTAAAAAATATACATGGAAGAATCCTACATTATGCAGTCATCAACAATGATGTGCATGATTATGGCCCTATGTTGATGCAGCCAACCCCAAGTATAACAAGGAAATTGAATACAATTTTTTTGAGTTTAGTCTTCTCCATGCAGTCAAACTAAGTACAAAAAGAGGAGCGAGGAAATTCACAAGAGGTAGTACTAATGAAAACATTACTTGAACTTTGCTGGAGAGAAGACTGCAACCCAATCCTCTTCAGAAGGGGCAGGGCACTCAAGTTTCACTGTGACCCACTGAGAATCTTCCCCCTGCGAGTAAATCCTATATCTAATCAACTTGTTTAGAGCACAGAGTGTTCTGCTTATAAGCTATGTCTGAACTCAATATAAAATTACAAAGAGAGAGAGACAGTTGACTGAAAGCTGGTAGTCAACGATCAGATCTACACAACCCCAAAACAATATAATACGTTTATTCAACCCATCTTAACCATGTAAATGATCGTCAGAAGATCAGTTGATGAATGGCCATTACACCAACATGGGATAGTATCCCATAATACCATTAAGCAATAGAATTGATACACAAATCTATTCTTTTAGACCCTTTTTCTGAACCTGAACAAAAAACAAGTTAGTGTTACCTTGGTGCCAAGAAGGGCAGGTTGTGCTGTGATAGAAGCATCATCATGAAGAGCATAGAGGACCCTGTGGATGGCAATCTTGGATAGTGGCTGCTCCCCAACTCCACCATGTCTACCATGAGCTGCAACACACTGCACTACCAACAACAATATCAATGAAACTTCCAGGAACACGAAGCTCTCCATCGTTCTGTAACCAGGCAGTCCAAACCTCAACACAGTTCATGAACAATGAAGTCTCAGCCGGCCTATTTAATTAAGCCGGTGAACGACAAAAAAAAATAACATTAATTGTTAATTATTCAATAGAGAGAGAAAGAGAGAGATGACCTCTCATGTGATTATTTCAAAAGACTAAATGAGATTATTTCAAAGCCTTTTAATTAGCTTATGCTATCATGCAACATTTGTTACAAAATTTTCATAATTTAAAGAAAGAGCAATTAATCTATTAATAACTCTTAAAAGACTAATTTTCCTTTTTAGTTGAAATTTTATTTTGTTGTATCAATGATGTACCGGATGTCAAGTGGCATGGCAACATATCAGTCACATAACATTTTGTACCCATTAAATACAATTATATAACATAATGTATATTGTTAAATATAATCAAATAAAATTCTGACCATAAAATAACTCAACTTCAATTTAAAGGATAGAGGGTCTTGTTCCCAAATGATTGTCTTCAATCTTAAGGAAAAGAAAATTTTGTTTGCACAAAAGGGGAACTTTCAAATTTCAATGATGAATTGCCTAACCTCAATAGTTGACCAATGAAGTCTCCGTCATATTTTTTTTTTTTTTCAATTTAATATATTAAACTAACGAGTGTCTTTAAAGCATGTCACCTAGCTACCTTAAGAACACATGTTAATTTAGTAGACTAATTTTTTTAAAAAAAAAAAAAATATTCAACTTAATTTAGAAAAAAAAAAAAAAAAAAAAACTTTATCAGCCAAATTATCTCTTTCTCTTGAATATTATTTGGTTAATAAAGGAACAATTTGGCTGATGAATTTGATAGGTCTCATCATGTACCTCATTCCAGCTCTCTCTCGGCTTCCCCTTACACCTATTTTCCACGAGTCAAAATTGTCAAATACTATTTATTGAATGAATAAAGGAATATACTTATAGTATAATAGTTTTTATTATAATTTATTAGAAATTGATGTGATAGACCGACGGTCTATAATTAATGAAATAAGTAAAAATATATGATTAATAAAAAAATTATCAATTAATTAAATTGAGAAGACAAATTTTTTCAATTTTTTTTTTTTTAGTTTTTAATACTTCAAATTTTAAAAAAAAAAAAAAATAGAAGTTTTTTATTTTGTATTTTTTAATTTTTTTACATAATTAATAACACGTGTCTACTTTCAGGAGTTGACACGTGTCAAACCGTTAGTTTTTGGATGAAAAAACTAACTTATGTATTAATTTCATCTTTTTTCAAACTGTGTAATACAAATAAAAGCACATAGGACAAAAAATAAAGTTTTTAAAACAAGATTTGTCATGTTTTATCAAGGCAACCCCAAGTCTTCTATGAAGAATCAATATTGTGCAATATGTCTAGAACCATTTTTTGGCCATTACACAAGCTGATATCCACCAAAATCAATAAGAATTCACAAGCTAATACCCCAACAACAAAAAACCTCCTATCATAGATGAATAAACAAATTAAGTAGAAAATCACAATTTCAGTATATTAATAACTTCCCAAAATACTAACTTTGTTGTAGCCATATACAAAAGCCACATGTAGTACTCATTTACCATAGATGTTCATAACTAAAAAACCAATCACATATAGCCACGTACAACCATATCTTGTGCATTGCAATCTCAAAAAAAAAAATACCACATCACACAAAAATTAGCAACTTCAAGAATTTCCATAGGCGTTGATGTTATATGCACCAAACACACTTGTAGTAAATGAACATACAGGATCTTGAAACATGGCAAATGTAATTACAGAGGGATACTCCATAGTTGGCAAAAAACACTGTAAATAATTCACAAATAACAAAAATTAGATAAATGGGAAAAAAAAAAAAAAAAAAAAAAGGAAGTCTTTGATAGAGGATATGTTATGATAAAAATTTATCTTTATTAAACTTTGTTGATCTATCAGCCCTAAAGTAGCTGGCCTCGTATTGGTATTCATAATATTCCAATAGAAAATAAGATTTTAATACGAATTAAATCAAAATACATGTTAATGTAAATTATTATAAATAATAATAATAATAAAATGTATGTAGGCATAGTTGAAAGTTTTAAGGACGGCACCAACCCTATCATTCACTTTCTAGAACTTGATTTTAGCAGTCTGAATTTCATAGCTAGGAAAAAAAATTATTTTCATGTCATATACCAGAATTACATCCAACATTTTTTGCTTGAAAAAAAGTGGTTGAGGCAGTGCCACGGTGGGGCTGCGGATTTGGGGCGAACGGGTGGTGATGGTGTAGATCTTCCGATTGTGGGAGTTTTTCTTTAGAACATCCTTAATAAGCTCTCCAAAGTTTATCTAAATTTTAGCTAAAAATGTACTTTTGTTATTTTAACTACTATTTTTAACAAACTTCCTACATAAAACTCTTCAAATATTTCTCTATTTCATTTATATATTAATTTTTATTGGTTTTAAGTAACCACTCCTAACAAATGAGAAGAGGGGAAAAGTAAAAAGTGAAATGAGAAAGAAATAATTAAATATGCAATAGCTCATGAAATTTGAGAGCTAAATTTGAGTGAAATTATGACAAGAGCCGAAATAGAGAAATTATAGAGAGTTTGTTGAAGTAGACTTTTTTGAGTTTTTATCAAATTTTGGAGAAAACTTTACGATAGAGAGCTCACTATGGATGCTCTAAAACATCCCTAGTAAGCTCTCTAATTTTTCTCTAAATTTTAGCTCAAGAATTTACTTTTTTGATTTTATCTATCACTTTTAAAAGGCTTCCTACATCAAACTTTTAAAATCTCTCTATTTCAATTAAATATTAATTTTTTATTAGTTTTAAGCAACCACTCATAACAAACGAGGAGAGAGAAAAAGTGAAAAGTGAAGTAAAAAGAGAGAAATAACAAAATATTCAATAACTCATAAAATTTGTGAGCCAAATTTGGAGTGAAATTTTGACAAAAGTTAAAATAAAAAAATTATAGAGAGTTTATTGAAGTAAGCTTTTTTGAATTTTTCACAAAATTTTGATAAATTTGAAATAAATAGTTCGCTAAGAATACTCTTAGGCTCTTAGCCTATATCGTGTTTTGGGCGGTAGGGGATTTTTCTTTATTTTTTTGTAAGGTAAAAATGAGAGTTGTGAGATGGATCCGGTATTTCAACAATATTTCATTTTTTTTGTTTCCTGATTATTAGTGGGCATAAACCCTTGTTTTCTACCATGACAAGGGCTATCTTTTCAATTTCTTTGGAGTAGTCGATGTTGTTTGTTTATCTTCTAGTACTCACAACTCACAAGGTCTATCCTCCTCCTTCTAGTGTTTATCTTCTACGATCATTTCTCCTGTCGAAACTGAGACAGAGTTGGAGAAGGAGAGAGAAAGAGCAGAGACAGTCCGCTGTTGGATTCTTTTAAATCTCAAGCCGACTTTCTTTGCTTCTCTGTCTCCTTAAGTTCACGGCACCCCGATAATTCTTAACCTTTATTTAGGTGAATAATAATTATCAACCGATGAAATTGAAAACCCAGAAAAGAAAAAGAAGTCTAAAAGACTCGAGTGATTCCTGGAGACCTCAATGGAATCCTATCCGAATTCAAAGTCTTTGAATCTATTTATACACCCAAAAAGAAGATGAAAAATGCGAACTTTAATATCTCTGCTATAGGTCCCAGAATGGAGAAGAGCTTAATGCTTTTTGTGTTGTTGGGATTCGTGGGATTCGGCCTTGGCTTAGTTTCGGCTGATAACGATGGCTTCGGGGTACAGCCATTGTCAAAGATTGCCATTCACAAAGCCACTCTTGCTCTCAATGACTCCTCCTCCATTAATGCCTCCCCTTCCCTTCTCGGCTTAAAGGTAAAAAAATTCATACACTATATGCTCAGTGGTATAGGAATTTGATTTTGTTTTGTTACTGTTATGGTTGTGTGGACTACTTTCTTGGCTCATTCGTAGAAAACCAGCAATCTTAATGTGTCAGACTTATGACCACTATTTGGCACCAATTAGATGATAACAATTTTAAATGGCTGCAAAATTTACTGTTGTTTGGTGTATATTATGATATTCCTTGTATTAAATTTATGGTCTTTGTTAATTGGGTTTATCTTTATAACTTGACGGTTGTTGAATCTATTATAGTTTGGATACTGCATTTGAGTTTCTGTGATCATCATATTTAGACCCTTTTTGGTGGTGCAAAGTTTGGTGATGTGATCATCATTTGAGTTTACAGGGTGAGGACACTCAATTGGTAATGGTGGACCTTGTAAACCCTGAACCGTCCACGGATGATTGGGTTGGAGTTTTTTCTCCTGCAAATTTCAAGTATTGTTCATCCTTGTCCTTATGAACTATTTAGCCTTTTTGTTTTTATTTTTAATTGAATAGAGTTCAATGGAATGTGAATTATCAAGTTCATCTAATTTTTTGCAACAATAGTTGAGGTGCTAAAAATCATGCTTATTTATTACAGCATAAGTAGGAAATTGTGCATGATATATCATTGCAGAAATTGAAGGAGTTTTATTTTGATACTGCAGTTCAGCAACCTGTCCACCAGTAGATGACCCAAAAGAACAGACTCCATATATATGCTCAGCCCCTATAAAGGTGTGTAAGATGTAAATTGTTACGTTAAGATTACAATGACTTGTAGAACAATTCCGTTTACACGTCTCTAACCGATGTGTGTTGAATTTGTTCTCCCAGTATATGTTTGCGAATAACTACAATTCACAATATACAAAAACAGGCAAGGCTTCTCTGAAGTTCCAGTTGATCAATCAGCGAGCAGATTTCTCCTTCGCATTATTTTCAGGCGGATTGTCAAATGTGTGTCCATGATCTACAGATATTTCCATTTTTTTTTTTTTCAAACCATACTTGTAACATAGATCTTTCTGAAGGTGTTTCTAGATCCAATGTATTTTATTGCATTGCCTGCCTTTCAACCTGATAATGCAGATGATTGTACAATCTGGACTTGTTAATAATTTCATGATCAATATTGCAGCCAAAACTGGTAGCAGTTTCAAATTCCATTTCATTTGTCAATCCTAAAGCACCTGTATATCCGCGCCTTGCTCAGGGGAAGTCTTGGGATGAGGTAAGTTTTTTTTTCCCCCAAGTTCTGACCAAGTTCAAATGGACGTTTATTATGAGTTCCAAAGCTAAATATTTGATACTGAGGGTCCTTTTAGAGTAATGATTGAACACCATTCAAAGATACAACTTTTCACCACCTTGCCTATGTGGCAAGGTGGTTCCCCACTACTTTTTGAGTTTTTTTTATTTTTTAAAAATAAATTGAAGTAGGGGGTCGACCTTACCACATAGGTAAGGTGGTGAAAAGTTGTATCTTTGGGTGGTGTTCAATCATTACTCTTTGAGATAAATATTCCCATGGCAGATTCCACGGAGTGCATACTCTCTGGTTCTTCTTGAAAACTTTCCTGAATTAATTCTAAATCTGTAGGTGCTTGATGCTAGTACGTTTTACAAAAATCCTAGATTGCAACGTCAATGTTATGGTCACCGGTCAAGTACTTTGTGTTTATGCCTTGTTGTGATATATGAACATTAAGCATGCAGAAATTTTTATGCAGATGACAGTTACCTGGACAAGTGGCTATGACATAAATGAAGCTGTCCCATTTGTTGAGTGGAGTATGAAGGGGCAATTTCCAGTTCGCTCCCCAGCTGGAACATTGACTTTTACTAGAAACAGCATGTGTGGTATGATTCAAAGTTCATCTACTCATGCAAAGTTAATTTTAGTTATAATCCAAGGCACCTTGATTGTCAACTCCATCACTATTTTCTGATCGAATATACCTTTTTGAATTCTACTTATCCCAGACTGCATGTAAATCAGTTTCTTTAGTTATTTATGCTATTTGAGAACACTTCAAGTTATGTTTTCTCCTTATGCCTTTCAATAATAAATAACAGCTCACAGTGGCCATTTTTATGGCTTTTTCGAGTGTCCGGGAGTTTATGTTTGAAAGTCATACCATTTTATGACTATATATAATGTTAGAAAGTTTTGATAGTTAGGTTGCCGATGCATGTATTTTCTTGGCTTGTAATAGATTTGGAGCATGGACTCTTATCACTCACAAATTTTTTCACAACCTAGACCCTATTGCATACGGAAGTGCAATTAGTGCAGAATGTAGGCCTGTTCCATAAGGGGTTTCTTTGTTGCTCTGCAGGTTCACCTGCAAGGACAGTTGGCTGGCGTGATCCTGGTTTCATACACACAAGTTTCTTAAAGAACTTGTGGCCGAACACTGTGTAGGCATTTCAAGATTCTTTTTCCTTTACATAGAAGTGTTATGACAGGATGACTATCTATTCTGAAGGTTGTTGTGATCTATTTTCAGGTACACTTACAGGATGGGCCATATCTTATCAGATGGTTTAATTATACGGAGCAAGTTATATTCATTCAAATCATCCCCATATCCTGGACAGGACTCATTACAGCGAGTTATAATATTTGGTGACTTGGGAAAGGTACCATCCTGTGTTGACTAGGAGAAATTTATAATGAAAAGGAAAAATAAAATAAACTTAGTAGCCTCTTTTTGGAAGGAGAAATTCAATGTTACCTAACTACACACCAAGTGCAGCATCAGTTCCCTTTGGTCTTTCAACTTGATCAGATCATTCCTTAATGCTTTCAAATTCTCTTTATTCTATTTTTCTCATTTGCTGGTCCATATCATAAACTCTTTCAGTCGTTGGCAAATAATATCATCCTTTTACTGGATAAGGCCATATTGGAAGAATTTTACTGTCATTTTGCTTTTAGGATGTTTGATAACTGAAATGAAATGGTCGTGCTACTTCTCTGCATATGCCACATACACATCCTTTTGGCACTGTTGCCTTCATCCTCACTTTAAAGAGGGTGCACAAGCATCGTTTTATTTTTAACTTTTGGGTTGCTTCCTGTTCTTCTTGATTCAATTGGATTTTCCACCTTTGTCGATCACAACCGTGTATACTATAAGGCCATATAAATGCTACAGATTTGCCACATGCACACACACAGGTATCAATAATGAGGTCAAAGCTCAAGTCCAAATCCGAGTTTTCTTATATTGAAGCTAGTAGTGAATGGTTAAATCTAGGATTAAGCAAACAAAATCTTAAATCTATGTCTCATACCGCAGCACTTAATAACTGATGGGTACCACCTAATACATCTACTTGGAAAATGAGGAGGATTAGAATATCATGACCCATTTCATTTTCTGTTTGCCAAACTAGAACAGAACTTGCACTTAGTCAGGTGCTTGAGACTGTAGCTAGGGATTCAAGACTCAATTGCAAGCCTTTCCCTAACATTTTCATGTTTGTTGTTATCAAAGCAATGTGAGTCAATTGAGTTTCTTGTGCTTGATGCACACATAAAGCAATCAACATTTCTTTTTGTGCCTTTCAGGGAGAGCGTGATGGCTCAAATGAGTATAGTAATTATCAACCAGGTTCGCTGAACACTACTGACCAACTCATCAAGGACTTGGATAATATTGACATAGTTTTCCATATTGGAGACACATCATATGCAAATGGATACATCTCGCAATGGGACCAATTCACTTCACAGGTGGAGCCCATTGCATCAACTGTCCCATATATGACTGGAAGGTTTGTGCCATTTCCATAACTTATAGCCGTCTGTACATAGTTTTGTTTTAGATATTACTTCATGAAACTGGTTGAAGAATCTTTTTTTTTCTTCATTTCTCCTGCAGTGGTAATCACGAGCGCGATTGGCCAAATACTGGGTCCTTCTATAACCATATGGATTCAGGTGGGGAATGTGGTGTGCTGGCTGAAACCATGTTCTATGTTCCTGCTGAGAACAGAGCTAAGTTTTGGTAAATTGCATTCTGCTTTATAATGAATGGGGCTCAAAATACATAGACGAACATACAAACCTCTCTATATCTAAGTTGTAAAGAGAGCCTCCTCTGGAACTAGTGATAGACACAAGAGAGAGGCTACATTACAATGGGTAATCACAAAAAAATTTCCAACTCCACGGCAATCAAGTCAAACAAAACTGTTTGGTCTCTTATTTTCATTATTGCTTTTATTGCTGTAGATTAGTGCCTTTTATTATAAGCCTTTTTGTCCAATTTCTTAAATGAAAACTATGAATATGCAGGTACTCCACGGATTATGGCATGTTTCACTTCTGTATAGCCGACACTGAACATGACTGGAGGGAGGGATCAGAACAGTACAAATTCATTGAGAACTGCCTTGCTTCGGTAGATAGACAGAAACAACCTTGGTTGATCTTTGCTGCTCATCGTGTCCTTGGATATTCCTCTGACTATTATTATGGCCTGGAGGGGTCATTTGAAGAGCCCATGGGAAGGGAAAGCATGCAAAAGCTTTGGCAGAAGTACAAGGTGGACATTGCATTTTATGGCCATGTCCATAACTATGAGAGGTCATGCCCCATTTACCAGGTACAAATAACGGCAAGATTATGTAGGTTATATCAAGTTCATTAAAACAAGTTTGAGGACCTATGAATCCATGCATGTGTAGATTTTTTTCATCATGCATACATCAATATGCAAGTCATTATTTTGACTTGTTTTTTAAAAGTATACGACTCATCGCAGACTGTCGAAAGTGTTTAATCACTGGCTGCAGCAGGGTTGTTGAAAGTTAGTTTCCATTTTTTATTTTTTTTTTGTTACTTTAGAAGAGAAAGTCTTTAATATTTTATTGTAAATTTGCTGTGGTGTAGAATCAATGCGTGAATTCAGAAAGGTCTCATTATTCAGGCCCTCTGAGTGGAACAATCCATATTGTTGTTGGAGGGGCAGGGAGCCACTTATCACAGTTTAGCCAAGTGACTACCAAATGGAGTATTTACAGAGATTATGACCATGGATTTGGCAAACTGACAGCATTCAACCATTCGTCTCTCCTCTTTGAGTACAAGAAAAGCCGTGACGGAAATGTATACGACTCCTTCACCATATCCAGGGACTACAGAGATGTCCTGGCTTGTGTACATGACGGTTGTGAAGCAACCACTTTGGCAACTTAATCAGTACCTTAAAACTCTTTCAAGGAAACTTAGGTGATGGAACTGTGTTATATTAATATTCTGAAAATAATAGAGGTTTTGGAAAGTTAATTATTTTTCCTCTCCTGCTAGTTGTTGCTATATTATCACTTCTTTCCTGTTTTTATATTTGATATATTTGTTTTAATCTTCGAAATAATGTCTAAAATTAAGGTGGGGCTTGAATGGAAGTCATCTTTATCCTGTTCTTATGTTTAGAATTTTCAAGTGTTGTACCAAAAGTCTAGGTTACTTGCCAAGTATAAAAGGAACATGAAACTGAAAGGCCTATGGGGAGATTTTTATGGCCATGGAGAAATTTTTTCAAGCCAGTATGTATTAGCTCCTCTCTTTTTTCCCTCTCTGGGGTATTAGCTTTTTTCCATGTCCCTGACTTCAATAGGAAAACTTTTTTATAATTTACTGACACGTGTCAACACACATGGCTCCAATCACGTATTAACATGTGTCAGTGAGTTGTAAAGAGATATAGGTGTTGCATTACTCTTTCAATAATGCGTAGAATGACAAAAAAGACCTCCAATCAAACATTACTATAACAATTAAATACTAATTACCCAATCATTGTCATTCTATAACAATTAACTACTAAAAAAATATATAGTTTTGCGAATTTAGGAGATGAACAAATTGATGTGAATTGGCATCAATAAATAATTTACTGTTTTTCTAATTTTTCACATGGGACTCGTTTTTCAAGATTTGTTACTGTCTTTCATAAATAAATGTTCCTAAAATTAAACTATATATACTTTATAGTTTAAGGGCCTGATGGCCTCAAAGAACAATAATAAAAATAATGACACATTTCAGGAGCAAAATATAATATAGTTAGGACCTAACTTGCTCATAAAATTATGTTACACGTATCTTTAAAAATAAAATAAAATAATAATAATAATAATAAAGTAAAGATGAGTTGCACATGTTTAGATCTCCCCACATGGTTTAGTTGTCAAAACAAAAATACTTTAGTAGTTTCTATTAGCGAAAGAAACCATTTGTTCATGAACAGAGATTAAAAAAATAAAATAAAATAATTAAAGCCGTCGTTGACTATATTTTAAAATTAAGAAGAAAAAAAAATAGTACTTTTAAAGAGCCAAAGCAAAATTATCTTTAGTGCATGCATATAATAAGAAGTAACCATACCCCATGCATAGAATATTTAATTAAAATAAAATTTGAATTATTAATGTAAAGTTTGAATTCAAAATTATTACTCTAATACTACCTTAAATAAATGAATAACTAAAAAATATATTAACAATAACAATAACAGGAATACAACTGATTATTATCAAACTGTAGAGAGTAATCTTAAGCCTACATGCATCTTAATTTGAAGGAAAAATATTATCAAATTGTAGTCACCAGTCAAGATCGATGCATTCATATGGTGAAAAAGTATAACGATCGAGGTTCTAATGTTTTGATAAGAAATTTTCGTGGATATATACGGGAGCTTGTTGATGATTTTAAATTTTCATAAACTATAATTATGTTTTTTTAAGAATATAATCGATTTTAGGTAAAAAAAAAAAAAAAAAAAAAAAAATTGATTTCAATCACTGAATTATATATCATTTCTAGTTTGTCCACGAACTATCAATTATTTCAATTCAGGATTTGAAGTTTTGAAAATGAATCAATATTATGTGTACTGCATGTGTCTTATACATCATTACTATATGAACAACAATTATTGACGACCAAACGTTTTTTTGTTTTTCTTTATTATGTATTATTGAGTAGGACTAGCAATTTTCGGTACGATTAGGCCTTAAATCTGACATGAACCCAACACAAAATTAGCGGGTTATAGTTGAAGGGTCCGGCCCGTTTAATTAAATAGGTTGAGTCGTTAGAGTTAACCTATATAATCTTATATCCATGTCTTGATACGACCCAAACTTGATATGCGACATGTATGGCTGACAATTTTTGACATAATTCGTAAGTCCGGCATAAATCCAACACGAAATTAGCAAATTAGGGTTAATGGGTTTGATCTGTTTAATTAAATTGATTGAATTTTGATTGACTTACGAACATGAATTGCCACCCTCCTATTGTATTACGAATATGATCATATATATATGATAGGTCAAATAATGCATGTTTTACAAAATCATAAAAAAATTGAAACATGTGACATGTATATAATTATTGATATAGGCAATATTGTGTGTTATCACATGTCTTCTACAGGACCTGTCGTATTATCGATCTCATTGTTAAATGCACATTGTGTGTTAAATGCACATGTGTAACATAAAAAACTAGTTAATTTGGAGATCCATTATACTGAACTGTTCGGAGACTAACCCTCCGATCGACTGATTGGGATGAAATGGTATTATAAAGTGTTGCAAAATTATAAGGTAAAAGCTTGAAGAGTTGTATCCTAATTTTTGCATTGGTGTTGCTGTTCATCACTTGCGGACAGAGAAATGTTGTGCTACTTGGTAAAACTCTTAGGATTAAAGAGCAGATTGTTTCTAGAATCAGATGGGAAGTAAAGGCTCGGATTTTGGCTAAATTCCCTCCTAAGATCGAATTCCCCTCAACTGTAATTGGTATTTGTTGTGCTGGTTGTTTTAGTTCAATTGATGAGCTGTTTTGTTTTTCCTAATTAGTTAATTTGCTTAGTTGCTATTTTTTGCAGCTTGTTGTGTTTCCCTTTTGGAACACTCGATTCCAGTTTTGACCAGAGTGTTTGTGACGTAGCGTAAGCGAATAGAAGTGAAGAGAATCTGTGTTCTCAAGCACAAACGTTCAACTCGCAAGCTGAAGAGGAAAAACAAACTTCCATTCAATAATAATCAATCATTGATCCTTCCTTTCTTACATTGTCTCCCTATTTATAGTGAAGCCCTAAGGGCTTGTAAAGGAAATAAACAATAATAAAAGTGTGCAAATCTTCCTTAATCAAAGGAGATTTGATTGACAAGAAAATCCCCTCATTTGAGGAAAAGCACGTTATGGTAATCAACAAAAAGGAAAAACATAGAAATTCAAATCAGCACAAATTCTTCCAGGAAATTCGCGTGCCACAAAATCCTCCAGATATCCGTGCAGCTGCATCTCTAGGAAATCCGCTCATCTGATCCTTCCGCAGAAGTCTTCTACTTTGATTTACCGAGCTGGGTCTTGGTTATTTGCCGAATGGGACCGAGATGGTCTCGGTTATTTGTCGAGATTGGATCTCGGTTTTTTACCGAGACAACTCTCAACACATTTCGACTATGTGCCAATCCAAAAACCTCGTCTCGGATATTGTTCGAGATGACATTGTCAACCTTCCGAGGCGCCTCCTCGGATTGTCCTACATTCGGAGATTTGTCAATAATCTCTTATTTCCTTCTTGGTGTTTCCTCTTGATGGCAGTTGATAACTCAGAAGATCTTTCGCAACGTTAATATCAGAATCTTTATTATTCGGCAGTCTTCTTAATTAAGATATTTAGGATATTCTGCTCATCTTGCCCTCGATATATGATTTCCATCTCGAAATATTCTATTTGTCTCGGTATCGGGATCTTTTGGTCGTCTTGGTTTTGAAAGGATATTTCTATCTCAGCCTTGACATATCTCGGCCTCGAAATCTTGAGTCGACTCGGGAAATTTCATATTTGGACCTCGACAACTTTAAGTCAACTCGGCTTCGGAATGCTCTTTCGGTCTCGACCTCGAGGTATCTTGGGCTCGACATCTTTTTCCTTTTGTGCTTCCATTGTCGGCAAATAACTTTCCTCATGTCCACTCGGTGCCAACGACACAATTGTCCATGAATAAGCCGTTTGACCATAATTTTGATGTCAAGTCGGACCCTCTCGGTAACAAGGGCATTTCGGGAACAAGATGGAAATCTTGTCCTACATCAGTTTGTAATGTGGTGTTTGGTTTATAAAGTTTTTTTTTTTTTTTTTTGAAGGGGGTTTATAAAGTTTTTAACTCATAAATTTTTTTTTTTTTAAAAAAAAAAAAATCTTCAAAATTTAAATTAAATTTGTTTTTAATATAAGATTGTTGTCAGGAGTACTAATGTTTTTATTACAAATTCTTTATAAACTAATGTATTAGTTCACATGATACTTATCACGTCTATGACTAAAAAAATATAGACCGGCACGTGAATTTTTTAATTTTTTTTTTGAGAAATGCTACATATACTTAAACTTTTACAAATGCAGCTTTACTAAGATGATGTGGAATTTATTCATTGGTACTCATAACATTTCTTTTTATTAATTATTTTAATCATATCTAATGAATAAGCTCCACATCACTTAGTAAGGCCCCCTTTGTAAAAATTTAAGTATATGTAGCATTTTTCTTTTTTTTTTTAAGTTAGAAAAAACCAGACAATCACACACCAACTCTTTGCTCCTTATATATAGGTACTTGTGGTCTTCGCTTCTCTCCCACACAGCCTAATTAAGCCTCCATTAATGGTTTCTCACATCTTCAGCTGAGTTTCCCTTCTTCTTTTCTCTCTATTCCTTCCCTCATTCCACTCCTTCTTAACCTAAAAAACAAAAAATAGTAATTATATATAACAGAAAGCAAAAGAAATGAAAGCAGGCAGCTCTCTGCAGTACTGGTTGAAGATGATCTTCAGGATTGTGCTCGTTCTGTGCCTGCAAAGTTTGTGCTTGGCTTCTGCTCACGGCAGGGTAGGTGATGACATGCATCCACTTTCTCATATCAACATTCATAAAACTTCTCTTGCCCTCCGTGACTCGGTCTCCATTAAAGCCAGCCCACTCATTCTCGGCTTGAAGGTACCAATCCTTTTGCTTTTTCTAATGTGATTGTCTTCCTTCCAATTCTGCGTTTTTAGCTACCTATATATTGGTTTATAGTATTTACTTCATACAGTGTTGTTATTGCTACAATGGCCGCACGCCAAGCACTAACAGAAGCTAGAAGAAGAACAGACCGTGATCGGTGAGGTAGTATGGCCGCACCTCCGGTGGAGCTCTTTAACCGCTGTTCCCCTCCCAGTTTCTTTTTGGTGCTTGGCTGCGTTCATTGATATTTTATAAATTATCAATTTTTTTAATACAATTTTTATAAGTTAAGTTGTTAATACAGCTTCTATTACAACCTTTTTTTAAAAAAAAAAAAAAAAAAATTCACGTGATAATTTATATTTTATAAAAATAAGTGTTATTCGAGTCTCGATATGATGTGAGCCTGATCGATATGCGACATTTATGGCTGATAATTTTTTACCCGATTCGCAAACTCGATACGAATCTAACACAAAATTAATAAATTAGGATTGAAAGACTTAACCCATTTAATTAAATTGATTAGATTTTGATTGACTTACGAACACGAATATGATCATATGTTATGTCAAATAATGCATGCATTTAGTGTCTAATGTGATAAGTATTATATAGATTATCACGCACATTAATTTGTAAATGTAATAAATATTATGTGGATCGTAATATCCATATTTTAATAATTAACATGGTAAATATTGTTATGAAACATCAATTTATAAGAAATTTACTATTAAAAAGAAGATATAGTACCCTACAAAAAGAGTCTTAAGATTATCTTAATCATGAATTCATGATTGTGACCCCTTTTATGGATTTTAAAAGATATATATAAAGCTGCAAAACAGGTGTTTGTCTTTTCATTTACCTAAACGGCTAAAGAAAAAAAGCTAATTTATCGCTTAAGAAAAGAATGACATAATTTTTTACAAATTAGTTTATAGGAAATCTTATACAAATTATATCTAAAATTGACATGTGTTTCTTGGCATATGAGAAATACGTTATTTTAATAGCATGTACTTCTCACATGCTTTTTTAATAGCATTAATAAGAAAGAGAAATGTTACATGATAAATATAGGTGTCTGTCTCCATTCAAGCGAACCCAGTTGTTCTTGGGTTACAGGTACAAAAATTTCGTAATCTACACAAGTTACTTCAGGAAATTCCAAAGGCCTGTGCCTTTCATAAGGATGTTGAATTCATTATTCATGATGTAATTCTCGTCGAGTCTAGATTGGTCACAGTCAAGTTTTGATGTGGGTTTTTCTTCATATGATTACAGGGCGAGGACACTGAATGGGTGACCGTGAATCTTGTAAACCCAAATCCTTCTGAGGATGATTGGGTTGCCGTTTTTTCTCCTGCAGTCTTCAAGTAATCTACATCTCTATAGCTTTATCAGTCTGTACAGTTTAGCTAGTAATTTTCTGTTCACAAATTAGATTGAATAGAATGGACAACTTAGTCAATGGCTTTTCAAGAACAGAGTTTTTTTTACCAAATAATGGAGATTATAGTTGTGGGACTAAAGTTGCCTCTGTTAATGCATAAATTGAAGGAATGTTTTTGCTTTGAATTGGTGATCCAGCGTAGTGGATTGCAAAACAAACAATAGTAGATTACCAATTCTTCCCAAAATTAAGAACAAATAAAGGATTTGAGGTAAAATAGATAGAAAACCACTCCTAGAGTGTTGTTTTTATTAAAACAAATGAATAATAATAATAATACAAAAAAAAATATTTAGTCAATGAAATAAAGTCGGTTTGGCGACTGGCGCAATCTCATCTAGACGGGCCTACTTACTCATTTGGACGAGACTTGTGATAAAGCTTAAAACCTGAAAAAAAAAAAAAAAAAAAAAAAATTCTCGTCCGGTCCGGTTTCCAAGGGAGTTTCTTGAGTACTTTTTTACCATATCTTTTTACGGCCCGTTTTAACTTGGTAAACATTGGAATTGGAATATTTTCATGAAATATGACTTTGAGGAGCTTTTAATAAGCTGTCTAACGCCACCAAGTTTGCCTGCATCCGATGTCGGAATCACAAACATTTTTATTAAGACTGGTCTGATTGAAAACTGGCCTGCATCAATTGGCAGCTCATCAACCTGTCTACCAGTGAATGATGAAGATCAAGAACCATATATATGCACAAGCCCGATAAAGGTGTGTACAATTTGAATTGAAAAACTGAGATTAAAGTAGCAGATAAAATTGGTAAATTCCTCGAATTTGGTTTTTGCGTCTCTAACTTATGTGACGGTGAATATCTTTGTTGTAGTTCAAGTATGCAAATTCCTCCAATTCAAAGTATACAAAAACTGGCAAAGCTGTTTTGAAGTTCCAGTTGATCAATCAGCGGGCAGACTTCTCCTTTGCAGTTTTTTCAGGCGGTTTGTCAAATGTGTGTCCCTGGGTCTTTTGCTGTTCTTATGCTTCATAAATATGTTCGTATATCTTTGAACTGGACTTGTTAGCATCCTGTTTCTTCTCAACTAAGATCCTAGTGAAGGCCTCTATACTCATTTCATGTTACTGCATCTCTTAACGTCCAGATTAACCAATTTTTCTTCATGTGTACTGCTAAGTAATTTTGTTATCGAATATTGCAGCCTATATTGGTGGCAGTTTCAAATTTCATTTCATTTGCCAATCCTAAAGCACCTCTATACCCACGCCTTGCTCAAGGGAAATCTTGGGATGAAGTAAGTTTACCCAAATAAAAGATTCCTGTAAAATCTTCTGATGGATATTGGATATCAGGTCCCAACTCCTAAACTATATGTTTGTCAAAGATAAATTTCTGTTCAGTTTTTTTTTTTTTTTTTTTTTTTAAAGTCTTAAATCAGTATGTTTGCCAGGCGAAGTTGATTTAAATCAATTCCTTACAAATGCATGAAACTCCAGCTGTTGTTGAAACTTTCTAAATTAACTCTTCTTCTGGTTTCGGCTTGCAGAGACGTCTATACATACTATGCAAGCAGAATTTTTATGCAAGCTTTTGATGTTATGCAGATGACAGTAACCTGGACGAGTGGCTATGCAATAGATGAAGCTGTTCCATTAGTGGAATGGGGTCTGAAGGGAGAAACTCAAACTCGATCCCCAGCTGGAACATTGACAGTTGATCAGAACAGCATGTGTGGTATTATTTTATTTCATCTACCAATAATTTTACCCCACTGCATACTTTCCCTTATGGATTGCAAGTTGATCCTACCATGCATGCTTATATGCTTTGATTTCTACTGTAACCTTCAAAGAAAGCAGAAAGACTCTTCTCAATAAATAACACTTCACTCTGGCCATTTCTATGCTTTCTTAGAATACAATAGAAAGTTTATGCTTCAAAATCTTGCCAATTCATGACAATACATGTTGTTAGAAAGGTTTGATAGTTAGTAATTTGCTTATTTCTAGCTTCCAAATGGGTAAGTTTTATTTTCAAAGCTTGACCTCTTGCCACTATAAGCACAGGTTGTTACAGCCTAGACTCATTGCATAATGATAGTTCAATTAAAGGGGTTTGTAGGGCTGTTGGCCTGTTGCATAATGAGACTTCCTTGTAACTCTGCAGGTTCACCTGCACGGACAGTAGGCTGGCGTGATCAGGGTTTTATACACACAAGTTTCTTAAAAAATTTGTGGCCGAACTCTCTGTATGTTTTTAATTGCATTTTCTTGACATAAAAGTATCCTCAAGTGTTGATGATATATGTTGACCGTTGTTATAGTGGTATTTCAGGTACACTTACAGGATGGGTCATCTCTTGTCCAATGGCTCATGTATCTGGAGCAAAACCTATTCTTTCAAATCATCCCCATATCCTGGACAGGACTCACTACAACGTGTAATAATATTTGGCGACATGGGGAAGGTAGTGTTAAGTACTGACGTAAAGAAATTTATAAGTATTGAGAGTGTTGTTACGGTAATTGCTTTTATTACAAGTCGCTTACAAATTGACATGACAGTTCACCCATGTTAGATACTATAATGTGGACAGACATGTAGTAATTCACATGGATTTCCATAAAATGTGGACTATGTGTGAGTTTGTAAGAGAATTATAGTAAAAGTTGTAATATCCCAAGCATTTTCCAAGAATTAAATATAAAAGAAAGGGGGAAAAAAAAAAAAAAAAAAAAAAAAAAAAACCATATGAAAGGAAAAATCCATTGCTCCAAACAAATCATAAAGACAATGTCAGGAAATATGTTAACTAAGACATCTACTAATTGTCATAGATTCTTGAGCCCATTGGCAATTAATGTCCATTGTTTGCCCTGAGAAGACCTGAGTGGAAGATTATAATTGTCATCGTCTGGGTTCCTGAATTATAGTTGACATCACTCGGTCATTCTGCTGCTCTGTCTGTGGCATATATCTCCATCCCTTTGTATTATTGCTCTTATAGTCAATTGTGTCTACAATGGAATTTATCTTTCTGTAAAAGCGGATGCATTATAATTCTTTTAGTTGATTTAGAAATACAGTTGGATTTGCTCAAGGAAGTTTCAATAAAATGTAAACACATTGTTATGCTTCTTGGCCCATAGGACCACTTAGATTAAAGGCCATGATATGTGCTACAAGTTTTCCAAAAATCCATATAAACATATTTTTCATCTATAAATGCTTCTGTATTATATTCAAATCCCTCTTGAGACCCATTCAGCTTGCAGTTAGTATTGAATGGTTGAAGTTGCTTTGTCTACCCATATCGGCATATCTCTAGACATAGAAGTAGATTAAGGTAACACCTTGAATCTTTCTACTTACCTTGTTAGCTCTCCATTCGCTGTACATTTTGCAAATAGAATTAATAGATATTAAATCTTCAAAAATAGATGGGCACCAGCTGATATATCTACAGTTTGAGAAATTGGAGCAGAAGTAGCATCTGAAAGATGTCATTTGTTGGTTTTTGAACTAGAAGGGAAACAGCATTCAGAAGGCGAAGGGTGCTTGAGAACCATTGCTAGGAGTTTAAGGCCCATGTGCACGCCCTTCACTTTGCATCTATGTTGCTAGCTAAGTTGAGTTTCTGTATTTTCAGGCTGAGCGTGATGGTTCAAATGAGTACAGTGATTATCAGCCAGGTTCCCTGAATACTACCGATCAACTCATCAAGGACTTGAAAAACTATGACATAGTTTTCCATATAGGAGATATAAGTTATTCAAATGGATACGTCTCACAGTGGGACCAATTCACAGCACAGGTGGAGCCCATTGCATCAACTGTCCCATATATGGTTGCAAGGTTTGTCCACCTGTTCATTGTTTGTTTCATCCATACAGGAAAGTTACTTGATAACACTGGTTAAAGTATCTTTTATGTGATCGTCTTACAGTGGCAATCATGAACGTGATTGGCCAGATTCAGGATCCTTCTATCAAAACACAGATTCAGGTGGGGAATGCGGTGTGTTTGCTGAGACCATGTTTTATGTTCCTGCTGAGAACAGAGCTAAGTTCTGGTAAATTTCATATACGTTTTTCCAGTATCTTATATGTTTTTTGGAATGTTGAAATATTAGGATGTGGCTTAGCAATGCAGGCACATTGACACAAATTTTTAAATTACACACGTGTGGGCTCAAATTCCATATTTATTTGAAATGGGGGTAAACTATGAGTCATGGTTTGAATTCAGAACATTTATTCTAATACCATGTTAAATCATCATGTATCGGAAAAACTTAAGCTGATAAAAAAGGAAAAATTAATAATTTAATTAATACATTAGCATGAACAAACCTTCCTTATCTAGAATACACAGAGAGCGTCCTCTGGAATCAGTACACCGAAAAAGATAAGAGTACATACAGATGGTTCATCAAAAGAACCACCCAGGTACCTTGGCATTGCGCTTAGCTACAACGTAACTAGGGTTTGGTCACATAGCGGCAATATTACTTGGTATGTTAGATCACACCCTAAGCACCTAACAGTTTGTTTCCTTGGGGTGAGGCGTTGACTCCCACATTTTTGGGAGCAAAACCATCTCTGCATTTATGGTGTATTTGATATGTTTGAGATGTGCCAGCCACAGAACTGGTAGGTGTTTTATGTTTGGTTAAACTGCTTGGAAGGGAGTTTAATTCCTGTCATAACTTGTCCAATTAGAGATCAGCTTGGTCCATTTTCCCAACATTCCTTTGTTTCTTATCTGAGATTTGTGAAAATGTTTACAAAATGTACAGGTATTCAACAGATTATGGCATGTTTCACTTCTGTATAGCTGACAGTGAACATGACTGGAGGGAGGGAACAGAACAGTACAAGTTCATTAAGCATTGCCTTGCATCAGCAGATAGACGGAAACAACCATGGTTGATCTTTGCTGCTCATCGTGTTCTTGGATATTCCTCCAGTAATTGGTACGCCGAGGAGGGCGCATTTGAAGAGCCCATGGGAAGGGAGAGCTTGCAGAAGCTTTGGCAGAAGTACAGGGTGGATGTCGCATTTTTCGGCCATATACATAACTATGAAAGGACATGCCCCATTTACCAGGTAAATGTCCATGTGCAGCTTTCTTCAAACACACTTGATATACAATTCACTATTAACATCATTTGGTTGCATTGGTATAGTTTGAACAATGATATATGAAAATGCTTTTATGCAAGTCCCTGTCACAAGCAGCATGATAATACTTTAAGCACTGGTCAGCTGCGTTGTTGAATTTGTTAGCCAGCTCTTACTTTAGCATTGTAGTCTTTCTCTTTTAAATTTTCAAAGTTTGTGTTAAATCACTACTTGTCCTAAAAACTAAAGCTAATAGGAAAAGGTAAATTTAATCACTTAATCAGTACTTTAACACTCCCCCTCACGTGTGAGCTCAAACTTCATTTTAATAGGTGAGGTCCAACACGTGGAATAATTAATTGAAATTGAGTTAAATGGCGAACTCAAGGTTCGAACTCAGGACCTTTGGCTCTTATACTGTGTTAAATCATCAATTGTCCTAAAAGTCTAAGCTAGTAGAAAGAGGTAAATTTAATCACTTAATCAATACTTTAACACTGTGCAATACCAAGTTTGAGGCGACTTTCATGTAGAACTGACAATTTTTAACACGACTCATGAACCCGACATGAACTTAACTCGAAATTAGTAGGTTAAAGTTAAGTGGTATGACCCATTTAATTAAAATGGTCAAGTTAGAGTTGATCAATATAGTTTTTATATCCATGCTTCAACATGACCTGAACCCAACATGCAAACACAAATTGTCACTTATAATTTCATTCCATGTCTCTAATTGTTTTTTCTTTTGTCAATGCTGGTGGTGTGTAGAATCAATGCGTCAATTCAGAAAAGTCACATTATTCAGGCACCATGAATGGAACAATCCATGTGGTCGTTGGAGGGGCAGGGAGCCACTTATCAAAATTCACCACAGCAATACCCAATTGGAGCATTTACAGAGACCATGACTTTGGCTTTGGCAAACTGACAGCATTCAATCACTCTTATCTACTTTTCGAGTACAAGAAAAGCAGTGATGGAAAGGTATATGATTCCTTCACCATTTCAAGGGAATATAAAGATGTCTTGGCTTGTGTACATGACAGTTGTGAACCCACCACTCTGGCGTCTTGATCTGTATCTTACAGTTGTTTGAGGAAAACTTGTGCCTTATGAAATTTGGCACCAGTATCAAACCTTCCATTGATGCAATTGTGTTGTTATTAAAGAAATAAAGGCTATGATTTTACTTATAACGGTATCTTACATTTCATGAACAAAGTAATGGTATCAGTGACATCCATTTCAGCATGAAGCAATATCTGAGGGCAGGAGTAGAGCTCTTTTTCTTTGGTGGATACATTCTGGCTAGTATATGATATGAAACATGCAATAGAAAAACTGTAGAGAAAAAAAATGTGAGGGGTCTACTACCAAAGGACAAAAGGATTGCTAATTAATAGAGTGATTAATGCAGAATCAAGTTACAACAGACCACTCCAAGGTGCAAGTTTTGGCCCAATAGGTATCATGATAAAAATCTGCCAAGAACACACATTTTAAACAATATCCCATGTTTGGCATCCTGACATCAGGGTTCAAAACAAGTCAAACAGTCCATGTCCAAGCTTCATAAGTTCAAGGGAAAAACATAAAAAAGCACCCTTAACTAAAAGCCGATTTTAAAATAGCCCCATGAATTTTTGAGTCTGCTAAAGTGACCCATCAAACTATCGAGGTGTGCCAAAAATGTAATTTTTTCTGATAATACCCTTATTCTCTTAAAAACTATTTTTTAATATATATATATATATATATATAATCTCTAAAAGTTAAAGAGAATAAGGCTATTATTGAAAAAAAGTGACATTTTTTGCACTTCTTTATAGTTTAATAAGTCACTTTAATACATTTGAAAATTCATGAAATTATTTTAAAATCAGTTACTAGTTAAGGGGCTTTTATATATTTTTCCCTACGGCCTATCTAACAGTAATGCCATCAGACAAGATACATGTTGTTGGCTTAGAACTTGTCCTTGACTATATGTGTCAATGACGTACATATTGATTACAATTCTCGCCCTTCCAGACTAATGCTAGTAGGGCGACTTTATATACTTTGGGGTTTAAAGAGAGATAATTTGAAATGAGATATTTTTTATATTTAAATATTAAATCAATAAGATTTATTTTAATTTAAAATTGGTTCTTCTCACTTTTGAGATTCAATGTTATATTGCTAGTAACAAATTTCTATTTTTTTTTTTTTAGTTCCAATTAATTTTTTTGTCCTTCCTTTTTAAAAAAGTTTTTTATATATCCATATGCATATTTATAGTAGAAATTTATAACTAAAAATATCTCTAATACTTCCAACTTACACAAAAAAAGACAAAAATTTCTTAATAATTAGTAATAATTGACTAATTATACAACGCAACAATTAATTGACTAATATACTTAAATTAAGTTTTTGTTGACAAAAAAACATAATACTATTTTTTTTTTTCAAAACAATTTTTTTATTCAACAAAAACATAAAATGTCTAGTATTTCCTTTTGATTGTCGGGAATCTCTTCAAGCTTATCCTACATCACACGTACTCACGAGGGTGGCTGTGGACCACACGTTACTGACGACAAAAAAAACTAGGAAAATGTGTGGTTTGTTGTGCTATCACAAGCCCGAAGAACACAATCATGAAACTGAAGGGCTATGGGAAGATTTTAAGGGATTAACCATTTATATTAGAAAAGATTTCAACCCACTATATATAATAGCACCGACATAAGATTTTTATAAATTGATTTTATTGGAAATTTATATATATCGGTCTCTAAAAACTACGTGTTTTTTTTAAGCTATTAAAAAAAGCATGTAATAAGCATTATAATTAAAAAAATATATAATAAACACGTGTCAATATTAGGAGTTGATTTGTAAAAACTTTCATATAAACCAATTTTAAGGATTCCATGCCTTTGATTTCAATAAGAAACATGCTAGCTAGACCAACTTTTTAATAATTTGTTGACACCGATAAACATACATAGCTTCAATCACATGTTGATATGTGTCGATAAATTGTAAAATAGTTGTAAATGTAACATTACTATTTCAATAATACTTACAATTTGTAACCAAAAAAAGAAAAAACAGTAGAAAAAAAGAGAGAGGGAGGTTTGTGAATTTAGAAGATGGACACAAAGTGATGGGAAAATAATCTCGATCTCATCTTGAAAAAGTACTTGTGATTTATAGTTCTCCTCCTCAATTGTGAAGATTTATCTTTATCTTTCTTTGAGATATTTTTTGGTGACCAACTTCTCTATGTTCCTATAGATTTCAATGGATTCAAAAAAATTTTCTTCTTTATTTTACTTCTGATGCCTCAAATAATTCCCATACTCAATCTTAACCCTCTAATTTTATGTTAAATTCATGTCAAGTTTACAGTCATATAAAACATTGTCGGCCCTAATTTATTTTGTCTTTATGAGATATATTTCTAATGTGGGTATTGGTGCAAAATTTTCATAACTCTAAAATAAGAGTGAAATGCTCCTAGAGTACATTGTTAGAGGTGTAAATCCGGCCGATTGTAACCGGTAACTGATAACCGAAAAACCGGTTTGGTACCTAATTATAAATAACCGATAACTGGCTACTCGGAGCCGGTTACCGGTTTTAGCCTTTTTAGAAACCAGGTTATAACAGGAAAATAGGGTATATATATATATATATAAAATAAAAAAATTAGTAAATTACAGCTGATACCCTTTAAAAAAATAGTAAAAAAACTAGTAAATTCACCATAATATCTTCTGAAAATATCACTGATTTATTTAATTCATTGTCCAAAGTTTTTATTTCTCTCATTACATTGAGTTCTCTTTTATAACAAAGAATACAAAAGTCCAAACAAAAGAAATCAGTCTAAACTTGGGCATTCTCCCAGCCATATATATCACATTTGCTTAATGGGACAACCCCTTCCGCAGCATTTGGAACACTTGAGAAATTGATGTACTCGGAGCTGGAAAACAATGGCTTGACCGGGTCGGTACCTCCGGAGTTGGGTTCTTGCAGGAATTCGACGTTGTTGAATCTGGCAGGGAATAAACTGAATGGGTGCATTGCCGGGACAGTTGGGTGGACTTAATTAGCCAACTTCAAGTTATGAAGCTTCAGTCGAACAAGCTGGTTGGAGAAATCCCAACTGAAATTACCCAATTACAGAAATTATCAATACTGAACATCAGCTGGAATTCCCCAAATGGTTCACAGTTGCCAGACTAGGCTCACCGTACGTTGTCATGCCGCTATACCAAGCGTCAGAGTAGCAAATATCGTCATCTCATTGCTATTCTCAAATGTTGCATAATTTCTTGATTGAATTAGGCTCAGTACTTTAAAAATGTATCAATATTATGTGTACTGCATGTGTCTTATCATTACTATATGAACAACAATTATGGATGAACAAACATTTTTTTTTTCTTTGTTAGGTTTTTTTGAGTAGGACTGACAATTTTTGGCACGATTGAGCCTTAAATCTGATATGAACTCAACACAAAATTAGCGGGTTATAGTTGAGGGGTTTGGCCTGTTTAATTAAATAGGTTGGGATAGAGTTAACCTATATAGTCTTATATCCATGTCTCGATACGATCCGAACCTGATATGCGACATTTAAGGCTGACAGTTTTTGATATAATTCGCAAGTCCGACATTAATCCAACACGAAAATAACAAATTAGGGTTAATGGGTCTGATCTGTTTAATTAAATTGATTGAATTTTTTGGATTTGCACAATTTTCACTCGTGAACGCGCTATCTTTTAATTTCCTGTTTTGTCTTCAAAAAGATTTTCTTAGATCCTATCAATGGAAAAGGGGCCAATGACTGAGATTTTCCTTCCTATCTGCCATTTTTTTCCATCATTTTGATGTAACGGTTGATCCTATCGAGAATAGAAATTGAAACAATTCAATTCACTTGACTGGTTTGTGCATGGTCGGCATAATGAACCAGCATCCGAGTTTGACCGGAGATTAATTTTTAAAAAAATAAAAAATAAATAAAAAAAGAAGAAAAAACCGTTTTTATTTTTTATTATTTTTTTTTAGATTTTTTTAGTTTATTTTTAAAAAAATTTAATAATTTTATGAATGATATTTTTGTCACTATGGGGACATTGATATTTTTCGGTAGTTTAGAAGAAAAAATTAACACAATTAATAGTTTAAAAGGACATTAACAATATGATGGTAATTTGAAGGGGGTTATATTTACTTTTTTCTAAAATAAATAAAAAATGTTGGGTTCTTTGACCTTTTTAGCTTGTAGGCCCTTGATTAGGTTGGGTTCTTTGACAAAAATGTTGGGTTCTTTGACAAAAAAATAAAACCTTTACTATTTGCATTGATGATAGAATAGGTTGAAGATAATATTTAAAAACTTGTAAACAGGAAAGCCAATCACACATTTTCTTTGATTGTAGCTTCAACAGGACAAATTGGAGATCCATTTTGCTGATGCTGGGCTGACCCTCCGACCGGTTGGGATGAAATTGTACGTATTATAAAGTGTTGCAAAATTATAGGGTAAAAGCTTGAAGAGTTGTATCTGAATTTTTGCCTTGGTGCTGCTGTGTATCACTTGTGGAAAGAGAAATGCTCTGCTACATGGTAAAACTCTTAGGACTGGAAAGCAGATTATTTCTAGAATCAAATGGGAAGTAAAGGCTCGGATTTTGGCAAAATTCCCTTCTAAGAATTTCCCTCAACTGTAGTTGGTGTTTGTTGTGCTGGTTGTTTTAGCTCAGTTGATGAGCTATTGCGTTTTTTCCTGGTTAGTTTGCTTAGTTGCTGTTTTTTGCAGCTTGTTGTGTTTTCCTTTTGGGACACTTGAATCCAGTTTTGACCGGAGTGTTTGTAACGTGGTGTTTGGTTTATAAAGCTTTAATTCGACTGAAAAAAAAAAAAACCTTTAAAATTTAAATTAAATTGGTTTATAATATAAGAGTAAAATTGAAAATGAACACATTTTTCAACACCAAAATTGTTGACGTGAAAGAATGTTGTTAGGAGTACCAATGTTTTTATTTCAAATTCTTTATAAACTAATGTATTAGTTCACATTATACGTACGTATCACGTCTACAGCAGAAAGAATATAGATTGGCACGTGAATTTTTTAATTTTTTTTAGTAAGAAAAAACCAGACAATCACACACCAACTCTTTGCTCCTTATATGCAGGTACTTGTGGTCTTCGCTTCTCTCCCACACATCCTAATTAAGCCTCCATTAATGGTTTCTCACATCTTCAGCTGAGTTTCCCTGCTTCTTTTCTCTCTATTAATATTCCTTCCCTCATTCCACTCCTTCTTAACCTAAAAAACAAAATAGTTATAATCTATAACAGAAAGCAAAAGAAATGGAAGCGGGCAGCTCTCTGCAGTACTGGTTGAAGATGATCTTCATGTGGATTGTGCTCGTTCTGTGCCTGCAAAGTTTTGGCTTGGCTTCTGCCCACGGCAGGGTAGGTGATGACATGCATCCACTTTCTCATATCAACATTCATAAAACTTCTCTTGCCCTCCGTGACTCGGTCTCCATTAAAGCCAGCCCACTCATTCTCGGCTTGAAGGTACCAATCCTTTTGCTTTTTCTAATGTGATTGTCTTCCTTTCGATCAATTCTGTGTTTTTACCTACCTATATATTGGTTTATAGTATTTACTTCATACAATGTTGTTGTTGCTACAATGGCCGCACGCCAATCACTAAAAGAAGCTAAAAGAAGAGAACAAACCGTGATCGGTGAGGTAGTATGGCCGCACCTCCGGTGGAGCTCTTTAACCGCTGTTCTCCTTTCAGTTTCTTTTTGGTGCTTGGCTGCGTTCATTGATATTTTATAAATTATCAATTTTTTTAATACAATTTTTATAACTGAAGTTGTAAATACAGCTTCTATTACAACCCTTTTTTAAAAAATATAAAAAATAAATTCACGTGTTAATTTATATTTTATAAAAATAAGTGTTATTCGAGTCTCGATATGATCTGTCTGAGCCTAATCGATATGTGACATTTAGGGCTGATAATTTTTTACACGATTCGCAAACTCGATATGAATCCAATACAAAATTAACAAATTAAGATTAAAAGGTCTGACCCGTTTAATTAAATTGATTAAATTTTGATTGACCTACAAATACGAATTGCTACTCTCCCTATCGGACAAGGATCCTCTCCATTTGAAATGGAGAGGATTCTCTCCATTTAGTTAAACTAGCTCATAACCCGCGCTATGCGCGGGATTCTTCATTATAATTTAATTTCATAATTTAAACACATCTTCATCATACTTTTTATTATAGGTTAAAAAATGCTTGTAAAAAAAATTATCACAAATTTTTCAATAAAAAGACAATAAAGGTTAAGACTCTTAATTTTATTTTAACTTAAAAAAAGTAAAACTTTTTAAAATATTTGTTCACATAATTGTATTTTATAAAGAACAGAAGTATACAAAAAAAAAAAAAAAAAAAAAATCAAATATTACAGCATAAGCATATGTACTGTAGTTTTTACAATGGTTAAGATGGTGCTATAATTTTTTTACAGCACCTAAGCCAAATCCTACAAAATAAAACAAAATTTTTCACTCAACATTTAATGCGATCAAATAAATCCTCTCACATCACGTTCAATGCTTAATCAAATAATTTTTTACCGCATTTTGCTTTCAAAAGTAAAATAAAAAATAAAATAAAAAACATTAAACATTCAAATATATTAAAAAATAAGAGCCTTAATTTTGTTTTTAATCCATATAACTTAAAACATGTTAAAATCTTTGTTCACATATGAGTAGTTTAAAATGAAAGGAAGTATAAAGAAAAAAAAAATAAAAAATAAAAAATAAAAGGCAAAAAGGAAACCTGTAAATTATGATTATCAAAGCAAAAATAAAAAAAAAAAAAAAAAAAAAAAAAAAAAAAAAATTAGCAAGAGTCTCTAATATTATTGGTGTGATACATATTACATTTCGATACAAATAAAACCCATATAATTCTGAACATTCTAAAAAAAAATACATAGCAACCTAAACAAAATGGCTGAAAATCGAGTAAATATATTATACAATCAAAAACAAAAATATTTCATAAAACATTCAAATGAACTAAAAAATAAGACACTTAATTTTAGTTTAATCCATATAAGTTAAAACATGTTAAAATCTTTGTGCTCATATGAATAGTTTATAATGAAAAAGAAGTATAAAGAAAAAAAAAATAGCAAGAAGAAAACATGGTTTAATTTAATTATCAAAGCATTAATAAAAAATTAGCATGAATCTATAACATTGTTAGTGTGGTATCTATTATATTTAAATATAAATAAAACCCAAGTAATTATAAACATTTAAAAATATACTGAACAAACTAAACAAAATATTTTTGTACGAATACAAAATAAAACAAAATCTTTCATTAAACATTTGAAGCAATCAAATAAGTCCTCACATCATGTTCAATGCTTAATATCTCTTTGGTCATGTTTCAAAAGTATTTAAATTCCTTTTATGCACAACAATCAAATAAATTTTTGCCTTGTTTTGCTTTCACAAGCATAAAAACACTTTCAAAAAAATGGCTAAAAATGGAGTAAATCGCATAAGCAAAAAAAAAAAAAAAAAAAATAAAAATCAGGAAAACGTAAGAGTCTTCATCTTAGTTTAATCCATATCCATTAAAATATGTTTAAATCTTTGTTCTCATAGGTATACATAGTTTAAAATGAAAAGCGTAAAGAAAAAAAAAATCAAGAAGAATACATAGTTTAATCTAAATATCAAAGCATTAATACAAAATTAGTAAGAATCTTTGTGTGATACCTATTACATTTCAATAATTTTGAACATTAGGAAAAAAAAATACAAAGAAAAATAAACATTTTTTATGAAAATTTTGAACTTAATGAAATCTCATGTAGGTGTAGTTTAGAATGAAAATAAGTATGAAGAAGAAAAATAGCAAGAAGAAAACTATGATTTTGATTATCAAAGCATAAAATATAAAATTAGCAGGAATTTTTTTTGTTCTAGATGTGAATCATGTGATATCTATTATATTTCAATCATATATAATTCTGAACATTCGAAAAAGCAAATGAACGAAAAAAAAATAAATAAAAAAAATCTCATAACATTCAAATGAAGAATTGCTCAACCAAAAATTTCACAAACAAAATAGAAACATATTTAGATTTCAACCAAAAATATAAATCATTAATTGAGAGAGAGAGAGACTACTTGTATCATTAATAGAGATAGCGAGATATTAAGTAGGCCGGTTCAATTTTATTTAAAACACCTGTTCAGTTACTAAAAAGTATAGATTCATGCCACGTGTCACTATTCTATGCAATTCTAGGGAAGAACTCGGCTTTATATATATAAATATGATAGGGAGGGTATAGTTGTGCTCGCTTCCTCTTATAACAAAATTAATTTAGAAATCTTTATGGTTGGCTTAATTTCTAAGTCGCTTTCTAGAGTTAAATTTCATTAAAAAAAATTGACAAATTTTGTTAAGTGCCACGCCAGCGTCAATAAAATAGCTATACGTGTGGATCATAATAAAAAATAAATAATACTTAAATTTTTTTTAAAGAAAAAAAGAGTGACTCTCAGTTGGGCAGCCACCCCCTGCCAGTAAGGGTGACCCAAAAGCCACCCCTAGATGCCTTTGGGGTGGCTGCCGGCCTTTTCTAATTGATTTTAAAATTAACGATAGTTACGATACAAGTGATTAGTGTACAGAAAATTGTTAAAAATAAAAAATAAAAAAATCTCGTGACGTGAAACCTTCCATTCAATGGCGTTTGCCTCGATCCCAAGCCGCCCAGAACCGGAAGTCTTGTGGTTTCTTACAAGTACTTCCAACTCAGACTTTCTCTGCTTCTCCTCTGTTCAAGCATTCCACTTCTCCTTCTTAATCAGTGGGCGATGAAAATCTGTAACCCAAATGAAAATGAAGAAAAGTCAAACACGAATAGAATTAAAGACCCGGATAATTCTAGGAATCTAGAATGGCATCCAAATCCTCCAAACATAAATTAGGGAGTTAGAAACATGTGATATATCATATACGGTCCGAGAAATGGAAGAGAGCAGTCGTTGCCTAATGGTGTTCTCAATATTTGCGCTGCTTTTGTGGTTGGCAAGCTTGAGCTCGGCTTCTGCTCACGTTATTGGGTATGGCGAGCAGCCACTGTCCAAGATTGCCATTCACAAGACCACCTCGGCACTTCGTGAGTCTGTCTCCATTCAAGCGAACCCAGTTGTTCTTGGGTTACAGGTACAAAAATTTCATAATCTACACAAGTTACTTCTGAAAATTTGTAAGGCCTGTGCTTTTCATAAGGATGTTGAATTCATTATTCATGATGTAATTCTTGTCGAGTCTAGATTGGTCACAGTCAAGTTTTGATGTGGGTTTTTCTTCATATGATTACAGGGCGAGGACACTGAATGGGTGACCGTGAATCTTGTAAACCCAAATCCTTCTGAGGATGATTGGGTTGCCGTTTTTTCTCCTGCAGTCTTCAAGTAATCTACATCTCTATAGCTTTATCAGTCTGTACAGTTTAGCTAGTAGTTTTCTGTTCACAAATTAGATTGAATAGAATGGGCAACTTAGTCAATGGCTTTTCAAGAACAGAGTTTTTTTTACCAAATAATGGAGATTATAGTTGTGGGACTAAAGTTTCCTCTGTTAATGCATAAATTGAAGGAATGTTTTTGCTTTGAATTGGTGATCCAGCGTAGTGGATTGCAAAACAAACAATACTAGATTAACAATTCTTCACAAAATTAAGAACAAATAAAGGATTTGAGGTAAAATAGAAAGAAAACCACTCCTAGAATGTTTTTTTTATTAAATCAAATGAATAATAATAATAATAATAATAATAATACAAAAAAAAATAATAATAATAATAAAATTAGACTCTAAAATAAAGTCGGTTTAGCGACTGGCGCAATCTCGTCCGGACAGGCCTACTTACTTGTTTTGGACGAGACTTGCGATAAAGCCTAAAACCTCAAAAAAAAAAAAAAAATACATTCTCGTCCGGTCCGGTTTCCAAAGGAGTTTCTGGAGTACTTTTTTTCCATTTCTTTTTACTGGCCGTTTTGACTTGGTAAACATTGGAATTGGAATATTTTCACTAAATATGACTTTTTGGCGCTTTTAATAAGCTGTCCAACACCACCAAGTGTGCCGGCATCTGATGTCGGAATCACAAACATTTTTATTAAGACTGGTCTGATTGAAAACTGGCCTGCATCAATTGGCAGCTCATCAACCTGTCTACCAGTGAATGATGAAGATCAAGAACCATATATATGCACAAGCCCGATAAAGGTGTGTACAATTTGAATTGAAAAACTGAGATTAAAGTAGCAGATAAAATTGGTAAATTCCTCGAATTTGGTTTTTGCGTCTCCAAGTTATGTGATGGTGAATATCTTTGTTGTAGTTCAAGTATGCAAATTCCTCCAATTCGAAGTATACAAAATCTGGCAAAGCTGTTTTGAAGTTCCAGTTGATCAATCAGCGGGCAGACTTCTCCTTCGCAGTTTTTTCAGGCGGTTTGTCAAATGTGTGTCCCTGGTTTTTTTGCTGTTCTTATGCTTCATAAATATGTTCGTATATCTTTGAACTGGACTTGTTAGCATCCTGTTTCTTCTCACCTAAAATCCTAGTGAAGGTCTCTATACTCAATTCATGTTACTGCATCTCTTAACGTCCAGATTTACCAATTTTTCTTCATGTGTACTGATAAGTAATTTTGTTATCGAATATTGCAGCCTATATTGGTGGCAGTTTCAAATTTCATTTCATTTGCCAATCCTAAAGCACCTCTATACCCACGCCTTGCTCAAGGGAAATCTTGGGATGAAGTAAGTTTACCCAAATAAAAGATTCCTGTAAAATCTTCTGATGGATATTGGATATCAGGTCCCAACTCTTAAACAA
This sequence comes from Alnus glutinosa, assembly GCF_958979055.1. Taxonomy (NCBI): domain Eukaryota; kingdom Viridiplantae; phylum Streptophyta; class Magnoliopsida; order Fagales; family Betulaceae; genus Alnus; species Alnus glutinosa. Next base: position 1,554,416 of record NC_084893.1, read on the forward strand.
TATGTTTGTCAAAGAGAAATTTCTATTCAGTTTTTTTTTAAAAAAAAAAAAGAAGAAAAAGAAAAAAGTCTTAAATTAGCATGTTTGCCAGGAGAAGTTGATTTAAATCAATTCCTAATAAATGCATGAAACTCCAGCTGTTGTTGAAACTCTCTAAATTAATTCTTCTTCTGGTTTCGGCTTGCAGAGACATCTATACATACTATGCAAGCAGAATTTTTATGCAAGCTTTTGATGTTATGCAGATGACAGTAACCTGGACGAGTGGCTATGCAATAGATGAAGCTGTTCCATTAGTGGAATGGGGTCTGAAGGGAGAAACTCAAACTCGATCCCCAGCTGGAACATTGACAGTTGATCAGAACAGCATGTGTGGTATTGTTCATTTCATCTACCAATAATTTTACCCCGCTGCATACTTTCCCTTATGAATTGCAAGTTGATCATACCATGCATGCTTTGATTTCTACTGTAACCTTCAAAGAAAGCAGAAAGACTCTTCTCAATTAATAATACTTCACTCTGGCCATTTCTATGCTTTCTTAGAATACAATAGAAAGTTTATGCTTCAAAATCTTTACCAATTCATGACTACATATGTTGTTAGAAACGTTTGATAGTTAGTAATTTGCTTATTTCTAGCTTCCAAATGGGTAAGTTTTATTTTCAAAGCTTGACCTCTTGCCACTATAAGCACAGGTTGTTACAGCCTAGACTTCATTGCATAATGATAGTTCAATTAAAGGGGTTTGTAGGGCTGTTGGCCTCCTGCATAATGAGACTTCCTTGTAACTCTGCAGGTTCACCTGCACGGACAGTAGGCTGGCGTGATCAGGGTTTTATACACACAAGTTTCTTAAAAAATTTGTGGCTGAACTCTGTGTATGTTTTTAATTGCATTTTCTTGACATAAAAGTATCCTCAGGTGTTGATGATATATGTTGACCATTGTTATAGTGGTATTTCAGGTACACTTACAGGATGGGTCATCTCTTGTCCAATGGTTCCTGTATCTGGAGCAAAACCTATTCTTTCAAATCATCCCCGTATCCTGGACAGGACTCACTACAACGTGTAATAATATTTGGCGACATGGGGAAGGTAGTGTTAAGTACTGACGTAATGAAATTTATAAGTATTAAGTGTGTTGTTATGGTAATATAGCTTTTATTACAAGTCGCTTATAAATTGACATGACAGTTCACCCATGTTAGATACTAAAATGTGGACTGACATGTACTAATTCACATGGATTTTCATAAAATGTGGACTATGTATGAGTTTGTAAGAGAATTATAGTAAAATTTGTAATATCCCAAGCATTTTCCAAGTATTAAATATAAAAGGAAGGAAAGAAGAACCTTACGAAAGGAAATATCCACTGCTCCAAACAAATCATAAAGATAATGTCAGGAAATATGTTAGAGGCATCTACTAATTGTCATAGATTCTTGAGCCCATTGTCAATTAATGTCATTGTTTTCCTTGAGAAGAACTGTGTGGAAGATTATAAACATATTTTTCATCTATAAATGCTTCTGTATTATATTCAAATCCCTCTTCAGACCCATTCAGCTTGCATCTAGTATTGAATGGTTGGATTTACTTTATCTACTCATATGTCTAGACATAGAAGTAGATTAAGGTTAAACCTTGAATCATTCTACTAACCTTGGTAGCTCTCCATTCGTTGTACATTTTGCAAATAGAATTATTAGATATTAAATCTTCAAAAATAGATGAGCACCAGCTGATATATCTACAGTTTGCGAAATTGGAGCAGAAGAAGCATCTGAAAGATGTCATGTACTGGTTTTTGAACTAGAAGGGAAACAGCATTCAGAAGGGTGCTTGAGAACCATTGCTAGGAGTTTAAGGCGCCCATGTGTACGCCCCTCACTTTGCATCTGTGTTGCTTGCTAAGTTGAGTTTCTGTATTTTTCAGGCTGAGCGTGATGGTTCAAATGAGTACAGTGATTATCAGCCAGGTTCACTAAATACTACCGACCAACTCATCAAGGACTTGAAAAACTATGACATAGTTTTCCATATAGGAGATATGTGTTATTCAAATGGATATGTCTCACAGTGGGACCAATTCACGGCACAGGTGGAGCCCATTGCATCAACTGTCCCATATATGGTTGCAAGGTTTGTGCAACTGTTCATTGTTTGTTTCATCCATACATCAAAGTTACTTGATAACACTGGTTAAAGAATCTTTTATGTGATCGTCTTACAGTGGCAATCATGAACGTGATTGGCCAGATTCAGGATCCTTCTATCAAAACACAGATTCAGGTGGGGAATGCGGTGTGTTTGCTGAGACCATGTTCTATGTTCCTGCTGAGAACAGAGCTAAGTTCTGGTAAATTGCATATACGTTTTCCAGTATCTTATATGTTTATTGGAATGTTGAAATATTATGATGAGGCTTAGCGATGCAGGCACATTGACACGTGGGCTCAAATTCCATATTCATTTGAAATGGGGTAAACTATGAGTCATGGTTTGAACAAAGAACATTTGTTCTTATAGTATGTTAAATCATCACGTATCGGACAAACTTAAGCCGATAAAAAAGGAAAATTTAATAACTTAATTAATACATTAGCACGAACAAACCTTCTCCAGAATACACTGAGAGCATCCTCTAGAATTAGTGCACCGAAAAAGATAAGAGTACATACAGACATACAGATGGTTCATCAAAAGAACCACCAACTCCACCCAGGTACCTTGGCATTGCGCTTAGCTACAACTAGGGTTTGGTCACATAGTGGCAATATTACTTGATGTGTTAGATCACGCCCTAAGCACCTAACAGCTTGTTTCCTTGGGGTGAGGTTTTGACTCCCACATTTTTGGGAGCAAAACCATCTCTTCATTTATGGTGTATTTGATATGTTTGAGATGTGCCAGCACAGAACTGGTAGGTGTTTTATGTTTGGTTAAACTGCTTAGAAGGGAGTTTAATTCCTGTCAAAACTTGTCCAATTAGAGAACAGCTTGGTCCATTTTCCCAACATTCCTTTGTTTCTCATCTGAGATTTGTGAAAATGTTTACAAAATGTACAGGTATTCAACAGATTATGGCATGTTTCACTTCTGTATAGCTGACAGTGAACATGACTGGAGGGAGGGAACAGAACAGTACAAGTTCATTGAGCATTGCCTTGCATCAGCAGATAGACGGAAACAACCATGGTTGATCTTTGCTGCTCATCGTGTTCTTGGATATTCCTCCAATGATTGGTACGCCGAGGAGGGCGCATTTGAAGAGCCCATGGGAAGGGAGAGCTTGCAGAAGCTTTGGCAGAAGTACAGGGTGGACGTCGCATTTTTCGGCCATGTACATAACTATGAAAGGACATGCCCCATTTACCAGGTAAATGTCTGTAACAAGTCTGTTACTGATTTAGAGATTTAGGGTTGATTTGTAAGAAATAGAGATGAAATGAGATTGAGAAGATTTAAAATTGAATAGAAAAGATATACTGATTACACTATTTAGATCAATTCGAGTTTGATGGAACTCCTCTTACAAGACTAAAGCTAATCTACCTATAGAACTAAACTTGAGATTACAATTCACTGAATGCCTAATACAAGATGGGTTTGGGGTTTTATAGAATAATCCATTGTTGCCAGCTAAGCCCAAGTTTTATAACAAACTAACAAAACCCATTTAGTTATAACCATCTAACAAAGCCCATGTGATTGAATTATTCTTACTTGGCCAAATCTGTAGACCATAGACCTGTTACAATGTCCAAGTGCAGCTTTCTTCAAACACACTTAATATACAATTCACTATTAACATCATTTGGTTGCATTGGTATAGTTTGAACAATGATATATGAAAATGCTTTTATGCAAGAGTCCCTGTCACAAGCAGCATGATAATACTTTAAGCAATGCTCAGCTGCATTGTTGAATTTGTTAGCCAGCTCTTACTTTAGCATTGTAGTCTTTCTCTTTTAAATTTCCAAACTGTGCAATACCACGTTTGAGGCGACTTTCATGTACAGTTGACAATTTTTGACATGACCTGTAAACCCGACATGAACTTAACACGAAATTAATAAGTTAAAGTTGAGTGATATGACCCGTTTAATTAAAGGGGTCAAATTTGAGTTGACCTATATAGTTTTTATCTCCATGCTTCGACATGACCTAAATCCAACACGCGAACACAAATTGTCACACCTACTTTCATGCCATGTCTCTAATTGTTTTTTCTTTTTGTCAATGCCGGTGGTGTGTAGAATCAATGCGTCAATTCAGAGAAGTCACATTATTCAGGCACCATGAATGGAACAATCCATGTGGTCGTTGGAGGGGCAGGGAGCCACTTATCAGAATTCACCACAGCAATACCCAATTGGAGCATTTACAGAGACTATGACTTTGGCTTTGGCAAATTGACAGCATTCAATCACTCTTATCTCCTTTTCGAGTACAAGAAAAGCAGTGATGGAAAGGTATATGATTCCTTCACCATTTCAAGGGAATACAAAGATGTCTTGGCTTGTGTACATGACAGTTGTGAACCCACCACTCTGGCGTCTTGATCTGTATCTTACAATTGTTTGAGGAAAACTTGTGCCTAATGAAATTTGGCACCAGTATCAAACCTTCCATTGATGCAATTGTGTTGTTGTTAAAGAAATAAAGGCTATGATTTTACTTATAACGGTATCTTACATTTCATGAACAAAGTAATCGTATCAGTGATATCCATTTCAGCATGAAGCAATATCTAGAGGGCAGGAGTAGAGCTCTTTTTCTTTGGTCGAAACATTCTGGCTAGTATATGATATGAAACATGCAGTAGAAAAACTGTAGAGAGCAAAATGTGAGGGGTCTACTACCAGAGGACAAAAGGATTGCTAATTAATAGAGTGAATGCAGAATCAAGTTACAACAGACCACTCCAAGGTGCAAGTTTTGGCCCAAGAGGTATCATGATAAAAATCTGCGAAGAACACACATTTTAAACAATATCCCATGTTTGGCATCCTGACATCAGAGTTCAAAACAAGTCAACAGTCCATGTCCAAGCTTCATAAGTTCTAGGGAAAAACATAAAAAAGCACCCTTAATTAAGAGCCAATTTTAAAATAGCCTCATGAATTTTCGAGTGTGCTAAAGTGACCCATCAAACTACCAAAGTGTGCTAAAAATGCAATTTTTTTTTTCTGATAATACCCTTATTCTCTTAAAAACTAAAATATATATATATATATCCTAAAAGTTAAAGAGAATAAGGCTATTATCGAAGAAAAAAAATGGTCTTTTTCACACACTTTAGTAGTTTGATAGATCACTTTAACGTACTTAAAAATTTATGAGATTATTTTAAAATCAGTTGCTAATTGAGGGAGCTTTTATATTTTTTTTTTTTTTTTCTGAGTCCTATCTAACAGTAATGCGATCAGACAAAAGCACAATGACAAGATACATGTTGCTGGCTTAGAACCTGTCCTTGACTATATGTGTCAATGACATATTGATTACAATTCTCGCCCTTTCAGACTAATGCTGGTAGGGCCGAGTTGATACACTTTGGGGTCTATGGATATAATTTTAAATGATGCATTTTTTATATTTAAATATTAAATCAATAAGATTTATTTTAATTTAAAATTGATTCTTCTCACTTTTGAGATTCAATGTTATACTGCTAATTTGCTAGTAACAATTTTATATAATTTTTTTGTTCTTCCTTTTTAAAAAAGTTTATTATATATCCATATGCATATTTATAGCAGAAATTTATAACTAAAAATATCTCAAAATAAACACTATCTATGATATAAAATTATAACAAAAGAACAATAGGAGGTGCATTATCAAATACCTTTCAACTTTGCTTTATAATAAAATCATCTAATACTTCCAACCTACACAAATAAAGACAATTTTTTTTAATAATTAGTAGTTATTGACTAATTATACAACACAACAATTAATTGACTAATATCCTTTCATATACCTAGTATTAATTTTTTAAATTAAGTTTTTGTTGACAAAAAACATAACACTATTTTTATTTTTTTTTAAACAATTTTATTATTCAACAAAAACATACAATGTCTAGTGTTTCCTTCTGATTGTTGGGAATCTCTTCAAACTTATCCTACATTACACTGACGAGGGTGGCTGTGGACCACACGTTATTGATGACAAAAAACACAAGGAAAATGTGTGGTTTGTCACTTTGTTGTGCCTAAACATAAGGTCAAAACACAATCATGAAACTGAAGGGCTATGGGAAGATTTTTAGGGATTAACCATTTATGTTGGGACAGGCCAAAACAAAATCCAGCTCACAAAGTTTGCCCAGGCCACAGACTTTTGTCTGAGCTAGGCTAAACAGAAGCTGTCCTACCTCCCCTGTTATGAAAACCACCCCCTTTTGACGTTTTGAAGGCAAATTGAGATGCTACAGTGGATTGCAAAGAACGAATGGTTGGTGTTGGGGTGGGGGTCCGATCGCATGAGGGTGCTGTGAAGGCTGCTTTTTATGTGGTAGAAAAGGGTATCATAGACCTTGCAATAGCCGAGGCTTTGGCTGCATGGAAGGCGATCCAATTCTGTAATTCCCAGGGCTGGAAACATGTTCTATTTGAGGGGGACTCACAGCTGGTGGTAAAGGAGCTCAATAGTTCTACTAAAAGTTGGAGATCTTTTGGCAATTTGATAGAGGACTCTAAGGCAACTTTTCTTAATTTTGATTCATTTATGGTTCAGCATGTTAATCGGATAGCGAATTCTGCTGCTCACTGTTTGGCTAAATTGGCTTTATCTCTAAAGCTAGAACAGGTGTGGATGGAGGGATGTCCCCCTCCCATCCAGAGTATTGTACTTGCTGAGCAAGAGTATTCACTTTGATTTATAAAATCATCATTATTCAAAAAAAAAAAAAAAAAAAAAAGATTTCAACCCACTATATATATTAGCACTGACATAAAATTTTTATAAATTGGTTTGTAAGTCGGTCTCTAAAAACTATGTGTTTTTTAAGTTATTAAAAAGCATGTATTAAGCACATGTAATTAAAAAAAAAAAAAAAAAAAACATATAATAAACGCATGTCAATATTATAAGTTAATTTGTAAAAACTTTCATAAAAACCAATTTTAAGGGTTCCATGCCTTTGATTTCAATAAGAAAAATGCTAGCTAGACCAACTTTTCAATAACTTGTTGACACTGATAAATATACATGGCTTCAATCACGTGTTGATATGTGTCTGTAAATTGTAAAATAGTTGTAAATCTAGCATTACTATTTCAATAATACCTACAATTTGTAACCCCCAAAAAAAAAAAAAACAGAGGGAGGTTTGTGAATTTAGAAGATGGACACAAAGTGATGGGAAAATAATCTCGATCTCATCTTGAAAAAGTTCTAGTGATTTATAATTCTCCTACTCAATTGTGAAGATTTATCTTTATCCTTTTTTGAGATATTTCTTGGTGACCAAATTCTCCCTGTTCCTATAGATTTCAATGGATTCAAGAAATTTCTCTTCTTTTTTTACTTATGATGCCTCAAATAATTCTCATACTCAATCTTAATTCTTTAATTTTATGTTAAATTCATGTTAAGTTTACAATCATGTAAAAAATTGTCGGCCCTAATTTATTTTTTGTCTTTATGAGATATATTTTTGAGGTGGGTGTTGGTGCAAAATTTTCATAACTCTAAAATAAGAGTAAAATGCTCTTACAGTACATTGTTAGGGGTGTAAATTTGGCCGGTTGTAACCGGTAACCGATAACTGGAAAACTGGTTTAGTACCCGGTTATAAATAACCGATAACTGGCTACCCGAAGTCGGCTACCAGTTTTAGCCTTTTCAAAAACCCGGTTATAACCGAAAAACCGGATATATATATATATTAGTAAATTACAGCCGATACCCTTTAAAAACATAGTATAAAAATTAGTAAATTCACCATAAGATCTTCTGAAAATATCACTGATTTATTTAATTCATTGTCCAAAGTTTTTATTTCTCTCATTACATTGAGTTCTCTTTTATAACTGAGAATATATACAAAAGTCCAAACAAAAGAAATCAGTCTAAACTTGGGCATTCTCCCAGCCATATATCTCACATTTGCTTAATGGGACAACCCCTTCCGCAGCATTTGCTTAATCGGCCATTCAGTTTATTCCCTGCCAGATTCAACAACGTCAAATTCCTGCAAGAACCCAACTCCGGAGGTAACGACCCGGTCAAGCCATTGTTTTCCAGCTCCGATTACATCAAGTTATGAAGCTTCAGTCGAACAAGCTGGTTGGAGAAATCCCAATTGAAATTACCCAACTACAGAAATTATCAATACTGAACATCAGCTGGACTGTCACAGGCTCCATCTTCAATTCGTTGGCTTCTCTTTCTGTTTGCTTCTTGTTTTTGGTTTTACTGTTCACCTTTTAGTAAAGTAAACGTGTTAGACCTGTCAAATCGCAAATTATCTTACTGCTTTTATGCCACGTTTTGTAACCCTCTCCCTTCCTTTATCTTTCTTCCTTTTACTTTTTGTCAGGATACGACCTCGTAGCAGATTGATGTCTGCCACAAATCTCCAACACTTGAAGTCACGTGTTGAAGAAGTATTTCATGTTGGTAAAAATTTATATTTTAACCCTGTTTTTTCACAACTTAGAAGATTGTACACAAGCCAATTGTTTTTCATGACAAGAGTAAAATAAAAAGAAACATAAAAAATATTGGGTCTACCAAAAGTCTACACCTACCAAAAGCTTAGGGGAAAGGATACAGACATGTGGGGCGTCAGGAAAAAAGAGAGAGGAGAGGGGGAAGGGGTTAGCAAATGGGACTTTTGAGAGACGAAAGTGAATTCTCTCTATTTTAACCGAAATGATGAGGAATTGATCCATTGTAATGCAAGAAGCAAAATTGTCATAAGGAATAGACTACTTTCCATTTCAATTGAAATGAGAAAAAAAAAAAAAAAATCCGTTTGCGTAAGAGACTAGAAATATTTTGTTCATCTATGTGTTTTTACTCTTCTTACATCTTTTCTTTTGTTCATCTATGGTGTAAATTTATAATTATTAAATTTGTGAAATTTATATGTGAATTCTGTATATTTAAGTAGATTTTTTTTATTTTTTAAAAAAAATGGACAATCAGAGGCGGAACCACGTGCATGCTGGGGGAACGAATGTCTCCCCAAAAGTTTTAAAATTTAGCTTAAAATATATAATTTTATAAATTTGTCCTCCAAAATAATTTTTTTGTCCCTCTTAAAATTTTTTCTTTCTACTTTAATCCTTCTTTTATTTTGAAAAACCAAAAATATCCCTGCTCACAAGTCACAATCAAAGCCTGCACTGCCGGGCTGCACGTCTGCAAGCAGCAAGGACCATTACAGCATGAAGGGCTCATGTTTTGTGTAAGCTTTGTGTTGAAAGGAGGGAAACGAGTGGACAAGAGAAAGAGAAACGTGTTTGGCAAGCATTTTTGTTTTGTTTGTTTTGTTTTTTTGGCCAAACTCATTTTTTAATTAACAAACAATTTTATTTTATTTTTCATACAAGGTTTAAAACTTTTTTCATCTTTATATCACATTAATCAATATTTATTACTATTTTTTTAAAAAATAATAATAAATATTAATTGATTTGATATAAATATCAATATTTAAGTTATTAAAAAAGCATCTAATAAACACGAGCAATAATTTAAAAAAAAAACATATAATAAATACATGTCAATATTAAAGGTTGCTGTGTCTTTGGCCCGTTTGTAACGTGGGCCTACTGTAGTTGATGGAAAAAAAGACAAAGAAAAATTATGAAGTAGGGTTTGTCCAAAACAGCTACATTTTAACACGTGGGGTTCAGCATTCCACGTGAATTTGTACGGTAAAAGATAAAGTTGATTGTACGATGTTTATGATGAATTGATGGCATGATTGGCATGGGTTAAAAGTAGCTAGATATTTATCACTACACTCCAAATTCCCTTTTTGCTGCTAACCTCTCATTTTCTTAAGTCCTGACTATTTTTCCCTCCATCTTCAATTCCTTGGCATTCTCTTTTGTCTTTCTTTATGTTTTTTGTGAAATTTATAATTAAATTTGTGAAATTTATATGTGAGTTCTGTATATTCAAGTAGATTTTTTTAACCAAAAAAAAAAAAAAGAAAGAAAGAAAGAAAGAAAAAGAGAGATGACTACATGAAAGAGATCGTGTTTTGTGTAGGCTTTGTATTGAAAGGAGGGTTTGGCAAGCATTTCTGTCTTCTTTTTTTTTTTTGAGAAAAGAAAAAAAGAAAAAGGCAAGAGCTCATTTTTTACATTAACGAACAATTTTTATTTTTTTTTCTTTCATACAAAATTTAAAATTTATTTCAGCTTTATATCACATAAATCAATATTTATTACTAATTTTTTATAAAAAAAAATAAAAAAAAAAGGAAAAAAAGAAAGAAAGAAAAAGACAGAAGAATAGTCTGATCTGTTTGGTGACCATTGTTGAGAGAAATTTTTTTGTTGAATAGTAATAAAATGTAGTTGATGGATATAAAGTAGAAAGAGGTTTAAAATTATTTTATGGATAAATGAAACAATTATTTTGTAGTATTTATTATTATTATTATTATTATTTGAATAATAATAAAAATGATTGTTGAGATATAAAAAGTCCCTTCTTCCGATCACAAAATAGATGAAATAAATGAGAAAATGGATTTTGTTAAAAATAAAAAATTGAATGTTTGAAGGCGATATTTTTTTAGAGAAGTGAAAAAAAAAAAATAGAAAAGAGGGTAGGGGGTTATTAAACAGGGAAAAAATTAAAATTAAAAAGAAAGAAAAAGAAAAGGAAAAAGAAAAAGAAAAAGAGCAATAAGACTTCGCCAAAATGGTGCTAGGGCCTTGCTTTTTATGCCTAGTCCAGGACAGATGCTTTTGCCCTACAACTATAAGGTAACCAGAAGAGCATAATTACAAGGATCGTGATGGGTCCCATCACATGGATCTTGAGTTGTATATGTATTGTGCAACTTTATTGTCCTATTGTCCGTTTGGATGTTGAATACGAATATTATTCGAATATACTGTGCGAATTACGAGGTTTGACTTTGTGAGATAAAATTTAAAAAAATTTAAAAAAGTTAAATAAAATATGATTTATTTTTGAAAAAAGTTGAATATTATTCAACTTTATTCAACTTTTTATACGAACCATCGTGTCTATCCTCTAATGAAAAATACTATTTAGTAAATAATTATAATTGAAATAACTCGACAATAAAAATAATCTTTTAAATCAACATGACTTTATTAAAAAAAAAAATTAATAGTTAATTTTTATCATCTTAACTATATAATAATATACTAAATTGCATTTCTCATCCTTGAACAAAGAGCATATCCTATTTCTCCTCACATATATGGTGTAAGAGTATTCCCAATGACTTTTTCATAATTTTTTTAAATTTAACTTTAAAAATCTACTTTAAGGGTTTTAGCTAGTAATTTTTTTAAATCATCTAACAACAAATTCTCTAAATGTTTATCTACTTTAAATAAATACTATTTTTTAATCATTCACAATAACTACCATGAATACCATTGTCTTTAAATAAAGGGATAAATACTTTTTTACCATATGTGGTTTAACGACTTTATTTTTTGTCCCTTACGATTCATTTCGTATCATAGATGGTACATCAATTATGGCTAAGACAAAAATGATACCTTCGTCCAAAAATTTACAAAAGTCCATGTCATATGCCTTAAAAACCGTCACATGTTCATATGCATAATTAAAAAAAAAAAACTAAAAAAACTAAAAAAACTAAAAAAAATAAGAAAAAGCTTAAAAACTTATAAAAAGAAAAAGAAAAAAAGAAAAGAAAGAGGGGTAGCTGGAGCCGAGCCACCCCCAAAGGCCATGAGGGTGATTCAGCAACCCCCACAAGCTCAAAAAGTAATAAAAAAAAAAACAACACTCGAGTTAGGGTTTAACCCCTGGGAGTGGCCAAACTACCCCCAAGCCAAAAGGGGTGGCCGAGCCACCTCCATTATAGCCACCCCTCTTTCTTTCTTTTTTATTTTTAGTTTTTTAATTTTTAGTTTTTTAATTTTTAATTATTTAAATGGACAAATGTCTTTTTTTTTTAAGGCATGTGACGTGAAATTCCGTCAATTTTTGAACGGAAGTTGAACGGAAATACCATCTCCATCTTTAACCATAATCGATGTATTATCTACGATATAAATTGATATAAAGGTTTTAACTCACATGAGGTCACGTATTTAACGCTTAAATAAATATTATTTTCTCTACTTTGGTACGGTTTGCAAAAAATACTAATAAAAAAATTGTAACATTGTTTTGCTAAAGACAATCACACGTACCGTACACCAACTCCTTGCTCCTTATATATAGGTACTTGTGGTCTTCGCTTCTCTCACACACAGCCTAATTAAGCCTCCATTAATGGTTTCTCACATCTTCAGCTGAGTTTCCCTGCTTCTTTTCTCTATATTTCTTCCCTCGATCATTCTACTCCTTAACCTAAAAAACAAAAACAAAATAGTAATAATATACAACAGAAAGCAAAAGAAATGGAAGCAGACAGCTCTGAGTACTGGTTGAAGATGATCTTCAGGATTGTGCTCGTTTTGTGCCTGCAAAGTTTGGGCTTGGCTTCGGCTCAAGGCAGGGTAGGTGATGACATGCATCCACTTTCTCATATCAACATTCATAAAACTTCTCTTGCCCTCCGTGATTCGGTCTCCATTAAAGCCAACCCACTCATTCTAGGCTTGAAGGTACGTACCAATATTTCATCGATCTACATATATACTTTCCTTATTTTTACCCTCATTCAATTTTTCTTTTTCCTTACTCAGTTCCTTTTGTTTTTTTAATGTGATTGTACCTCGTTCGTTCCAATTCGATCTGCATTTTTAGCTACCCTACCTATATGTTGGTTTATGGTATTTACTTCATAAAATGTTGCTGTTGGTATGGTGACCTCACGCCAAGCATCAAAGGGAGCTGAAAGGACAAACAGTGACAGGTGGTTTTGTCGGACTCTCGGTGGAGCTCTTTAACCGTTTCTTCTCATTTTCAACCTTCTTCTAGTGTTTGATCTGCGGTCATTTTCAACCTTTTAGGAAAATGTACATATATTTTTTTCAAACTAGTCATCACATTATCAATGTTCATCACAAACTACTAATTATATCAATGTCTTTCATAAACTAAAAAAAAAAATGTCAATGTTTTTCCTAAACTACCAAAAAATATCAATGTCATCCCTAATCACAAAAATACCCTTAAAAAAAGTAAGTGTGTCTGAACCACCCCCATGTACATCTGACCGGGAGTGACTGAGCTACCTTTTAAGGGATGGATCGACCATCCCCAAAACTAATAGATCGAGCTGGTCTAGCCATCCTCAAGTGTTTTTTGGGAGTGGCCAAGCCAACCCCGTCAGATTCAGCGATGGCCAAGCCACCCCCTATAAGTTTCAAGGGTGGTCGATCTACTCCCCGGAGAGTGGTCAAGCCACCCCAAACAACGGTTGGAGGTGGCTGGTGCAGCTCTGCCACTCCTAGGAGTGCTTTTCAAACCACCCTTTATTTTATTTTATTTTTCTCTCTTTTTTTTTTTCTTTCAGTTTTTAGTTTTTTTTCTTTATGACGTTTTAGGGGTATTTGTCTTATTAAAAAAAATTATAATCATTTTTGTCTTTTTGTTGGCTTAGGGGATTGGACATTGATATTTTTTAAGAATTTATAGGGACATTGACACAATTGATAGTTGAAAAATATTGACAATGAAGTGGTATTTTGAGGAGAGTGTGTATTTTTTTTTTTCCTAACTTTTACAACAAATTTTGTTTACAAGTCTTAATTGGTGAAATGATTAAGCAAAAAATCAGACTTATCAATTTAATAAGTTAGTGGCCGACATGTCAATCATTCACTTTTATTAATTTTACCAATTATAAACTGTCATTTATAAAGAAATTATAATAAAAATTGTAATACCTCAAATATTTTTCTACTTGTATATATTCATGAACACGTGTACCCAAAGATTGGTCGATGGTTATTGAAGGATATTTTTGTGAAAAAATGATAAAAATACTCACAGTGCACAATAAATACACAACACCAAAGAGACACTAGAGTAGGGCCTACAAATTGGCCCCACTCTATTTTTTTTGTGAGGGAAACAATAACAATCCAAGTGGAATGCGTGTACTTTTGCCATAAAAACTATCCCATGACGTGAAACCTTCCATTCAATGGCGTTTGCCTCCAAAACAGCCAATTAATTAAGAAGGCTCGTGGTTTCTTAGAAGACAATTCATGCCGACTTTCTCTACTTCTCCTCCGTCCAAGCATTCCACTTCTCCTTCTTAGAATCTTAGTACGTGACGAAAATCTTAAACCCAAATGAAAATGAAAAAAGAAAAAGAAAAAAGAGTCCACGAATTGGTCATGCAAAAGCAGATTTTCGCATGGCGGCCGGAATTGGCCAATGGCCACGTGTAAAACAAGAAAATGACTACCGGTGTGGCACTGGCCGGAGGATGGCGAGAGCCTCCGACTAGAGGATTTATGTTAATTGGGCGCTTATATATGATATTATCAGCTCACATGCATTCAATTTTGATGTTCATGATATTTCAATATCTACAGATCGATAGAGTTAAGTCTTTGATGTGAGTTTTTCTTTATAATTATATGATTACAGGGCGAGGACACCGAATGGGTGACCGTGAATCTTGTAAACGCAGATCCTTCTGAGGATGATTGGGTTGCAGTTTTTTCTCCTGCAGACTTCAAGTAATCTACATCGATCTCTAGCTTTATCAGTCTGTACAGTACTCTAGCTATATAGTAGTTTTGCTTGGATATATTGGTGATGTAGCGTAGGTGTAGTGGATTGTAAAACAAACAATACTAGATTAACAATTTTTTCGAAAATTAAGAACCAATAAGGATTTGAAGTAAAATAGACAGAAAACCAGGAATACATTGTCATTTGATTTTTTTTTATTTATTTTTTTTAATGAAATATGACTTTGTAGCCCTTTTAAGTTTTAATAAGCTTTCTAACCCCACCAAGTCAGTTTTCCTCCATCCGATGTCGGAATCACAACATATAGGCTTTTTATTAAGACCGGTTTGATTGAAAACTGACCTGCATCAATTGGCAGCTCATCAACCTGTCCACCACTGAATGATGAAACCGAACTTGAAGAACCATATATATGCACAAGCCCGATAAAGGTGTGTACAATTTGAATTGAAAAACTTAGATTGAAGTAGCAGATAAAATTGGTAAATTCCTCGGATCGAGTTGGTTTTTGCTTCTCTAACTTATGTGATGGTGATTGGTGAGTATCTTTGTTGTAGTTCAAGTATGCAAATTCCTCCAATTCAAAGTATACAAAAACTGGCAAAGCTGTTTTGAAGTTCGAGTTGATCAATCAGCGGGCAGATTTCTCCTTTGCAGTTTTTTCAGGCGGGTTGTCAAATGTGTGTCCCTGGCTCTTTTGCTGTTCTTATTATACATGCATGCTTCATAAATATGTGCATATATTTTTGAACTGGACTAATTGTTAGTATCCTTGTGAAGGTGTCTATACTCATTTCATGTTACTGCATCGCTAAACTCCAGACTAACCAATTTTTCTTCATGTGTACTGATAAATAATTAATTATGTTATTGAATATTGCAGCCTAAATTGGTGGCAGTTTCAAATTTCATTTCATTTGCCAATCCTAAAGCACCTCTATACCCACGCCTTGCTCAAGGGAAATCTTGGGATGAAGTAAGTTTACCCAAATTAAAGATTCCCATAAAAACTTCTGATGTTTTTTTTTTCTTTTCTTTTTTTCGTTTATGATCTTTTTAAGTTTTAAGTCAGTATGTTTACAAGGAGTAGTTGTTAAAATTCAGTAAGACTTATAGTTTTGGCACTAAGAATATGATGCTTAATTATCCAAGTTCTTATGGTTTGGGCTTGCAGGGACATCTATACATACAATGTTACAAGCAGATTTTTATGTAAGCTTTTGATGTTATGCAGATGACAGTAACCTGGACGAGTGGCTATGCAATAGATGAAGCTGTTCCACTAGTGCAATGGGGTCTGAAGGGAGAAACTCAAACTCGATCCCCAGCAGGAACATTGACAGTTGATCAGAACAGCATGTGTGGTATTATTCATTTCATCTACCAATAATTTTACCCCACTGCATACTTTCCCTTATGAATTGCAAGTTGATCATACCATGCATGCTTTGATTTCTACTGTAACCTTCAAAGAAAGCAGAAAGACTCTTCTCAATAAATAATACTTCACTCTGGCCATTTCTATGCTTTCTTAGAATGCAATATTATAAAGTTTCTGCTATAAAATCTTCCCAAATGGGTTAGTTTTTATTTTCAAAGCATGACCTCTTGCCACTTCATTGCATAATGAGATTTCCTTGTAACTCTGCAGGTTCACCTGCAAGGACAGTAGGCTGGCGTGATCAGGGTTTTATACACACAAGTTTCTTAAGACATTTGTGGCCGAACTCTGTGTATGTTTTTAATTAATTTCATTTTCTTGACATAAAATTATATATCCTCCAGTATTGATGATATATGTTGACCGTTTTTATAATGGTATTAATTTCAGGTACACTTACAGGATGGGTCATCTCTTATCCAATGGTTCATGTATCTGGAGCAAAACCTTTTCTTTCAAATCATCCCCGTATCCTGGACAGGACTCGCTACAACGTGTAATAATATTTGGCGACATGGGGAAGGTAGTGTCTAGACGTAGAAGTAGATTAAGGTTAATAGATAATAAATCTTCCAAATTAAATTAGAGTTTGTGAAATTGGAGCAGAAGGAAAGCTTCTGAAAGATGTCATTTTCTGGTTTCTGCACTAGAATGGGAATAGTATTCAGAAAGGGGCTTGAGAACCATTGCTAGGATTTTAATGCACACCCTTCACTTTGCATCTGGGAGACTCTGTTGCTAGCTAAGTTGAGTTTCTGTATTTTTCAGGCTGAGCGTGATGGTTCAAATGAGTACAGTAATGCTCAGTATGGTTCATTGAATACTACCGACCAACTCATCAAGGACTTGAAAAACTATGACATAGTTTTCCACATAGGAGATATGACTTATTCAGATGGATACGTCTCACAGTGGGACCAATTCACGGCACAGGTGGAGCCCATTGCATCAACTGTCCCATATATGGTTGCAAGGTTTGTGCAACTGTTCATTGTTCGTTTCCATCCATACATGCATGAAAGTTACTTGATAATACTGGTTAAATAATCTTGTATGCATGTAATCGTCTTGCAGTGGCAATCATGAACGTGATTGGCCAGATTCAGGATCCTTCTACCAATATCCAGATTCAGGTGGGGAATGCGGTGTGCTTGCTGAGACCATGTTCTATGTTCCTGCTGAGAACAGAGCTAAGTTCTGGTAAATTGCATACATGTTTTTCTAGTACAGTATCTTATATGTTTGTAGGAATGTTGAAATATTAGGATGAGGCTTAGCAATAAATTGTTAAATTACCCACGTATCGGCTCGAACTCCATATTTATTTGAAATGGGATATCCCAAAAGTTTATATTGAAAAGAAAATGTGAATTTAATCATTTAATTAATACATTAACATAAATAAACTTTCTTTCTCAAGAATACACAGAGAGCATCCTCTGGAATTAGTACACAAAAGAAGGCAGATTACATACAAATGATTCATCAAAAGAACCACTAACTAGGGTTTCTTCACTCAGTGGCAATATTACTTGGTGTGTTAGAATCACACCCTAAGCACCGAACAACAATTTGTCTCCATGGGTGAGGTTTTGATTCCCACATTTTTTTGGGACCAAAACCTGGCCTTCTCTTCATTTATGGTATATTTGATATGTCAGAGATGTGCCAGCTAGAATTGGTAGGTGCTTTTATGTTTGGTTAAACTAGTTAGAATTGAAGGGAGTTTAATTCTGTCATGACTTGTCCAATTAGAGATCAGCTTGGTCCATTTTCCCAACATTCCTTTGTTTCTTATCTGAGATTTGTGAAAATGTTTACGAAATGTGCAGGTATTCAACAGATTATGGCATGTTTCACTTTTGTATAGCTGACAGTGAACATGACTGGAGGGAGGGAACAGAACAGTACAAGTTCATTGAGCATTGCCTTGCATCAGCAGATAGACGAAAACAACCATGGTTGATCTTTGCTGCTCATCGTGTTCTTGGATATTCCTCCAATTATTGGTATGCCCACGAGGGGTCCTTTGAAGAGCCCATGGGAAGGGATAGCTTGCAGAAGCTTTGGCAAAAGTACAGGGTGGACATCGCATTTTTCGGCCATGTCCATAACTATGAAAGGGTATGCCCCATTTATCAGGTAAATGTCCATGTGCAACTTTTGTCAAGCACACTTTGATATACAATTCACTTTTACCATTTACCATCATTTGGTTGCATTGGTAGTTTGAACAATGATATATGAAAATGCTCTTATGCAAGAGCCCGTCACAAACAGCAGAATAGTACTTTAAGCAATGCCCAGCAGCATTGATGAATTTGTTAGCAAGCTCTTACTAAAGGCATTGTAGTCTCTCTCTTTTGAATTTCCAAACTGTGGCATACCAAGTTTGAGATGAATTTATCTAAGGCTAACAATTTTTTACACGACTTACAAAGACGAAAGTCACAACATAAACCCAACACGAAATTAATGAGTTAATGTTAAGGGGTCTGACCCATTTAATTAAATGGATTAGGTTTGAGTTAACCTATTTAGTTTTATACTTATGTCTTGACATGACTCAAACCTAACACGTAAACACATATTGTCACCCCTACTTTCATGCCATGTCTCTAATTGTTTTTTCTTTTTGTCAATGCTGGTGGTGTGTAGAATCAATGCGTCAATTCAGAGAAGTCACATTATTCAGGCACCATGAATGGAACAATCCATATTGTCGTTGGAGGGGCAGGAAAAAGCTTATCAGAATTCGCCACAGCAATACCCAATTGGAGCATTTACAGAGACCATGACTTTGGCTTTGGCAAACTGACAGCATTCAATCACTCTTATCTCCTTTTCGAGTACAAGAAAAGCAGGGATGGAAAGGTATATGATTCCTTCACCATTTCAAGGGAATACAAAGATGTCTTGGCTTGTGTACATGACAGCTGTGAGCCCACCACCCTTGCAAATTGATCTGTATCTCTTAAAATTGTTCGAGGAAAACTTATGCCTTAAGATGTTTGGCACCAGTATCTGTTATTAAAGCAGGCTATGACTTTTACTTATTATTAAAGATTGTATGGCACCATGAATCCGCTACAATTGGCACCCGAATTGCACTCAATTCAGACAGCCCTATAGAGAGGCTGCCAGGGCAAGCAAGCCCCATAACTCCCCTTTTTGCCTCATAACAATTTTGCTGGACCAAAGTGTATTTATAGTATGGAAGAGGAAGGTAAAAGAAAGCGTTAAAAAGTTATAAATGTGAGAACACATCACCTCAGTACATCTTTGTACACTGCCGAAAAAGAAGGCTTACATACAATTACAAGTATATAAACTGACCGCTAGATCCAGAGTTGAGTTTGGCTTGTCTCTAGTGAAAAAATCACGAGAAATCCTCTTGTCAAAAAATAAAGCAAGCCATACTTGAACCACAAGTGATGGAAGCTTTTGAGAGAAGGAAGCACCCCAATGATCCCTTACATAATAATATATTTCTTCTATTTAGCAGGCAAACGCTAACAAAAAAGAAAAGAAAAAGAAAAAAGAACTCCTATCACTATCGTTGACAGTCACCATCAACCAACCATCTCCACATCAGAAGGCTTGTTTTCTTGATCAATTGATGAGCTAATAGATGCTAGCAGATCATCAATTTTTAGGGGAGAATGCCGAGCCATATACTGGAACATAACCTGCAAGAGTAAACTCCAAAAAGACACAAGTGTAAGCTTTTAAAGAAACCAGTTTACTTTAATATAGAAAGATTATAAAAAATGATGAGGCAGAAGAGGGGGGGAGAGAGCGCGGGGAAAACTAGCATTTTTTTTTCTTCTTTTGGGGTTAATAAAATATAGAAAGTAGCTAATTATATGAAGGCATGCACATATATATTCCACAACTCAAAGTCGCAGGATTGCAAGTACCAACTACAAATTACACGGGAGGATGAACAACTGAGGAAAATCTCCTCCGATCTTTTCGTCAGACCATAATATATTCAACGAGCAAACATGCTGAACATTCTTAAGGCAACAATCTTTCTTTTTTCAATTTTTCGTTTTCATGACGCTGCAAGGGTATAGGCAAGCTTAATGGGACAACGGCAACATGACCTTCCCCTTACAGAAGGTTCGGTCAAAAGAAACTATGCCAACTCCTCAATGGTGTTAAAATTACTGTTTTACAGCATTATTGCTTTTTCTTTTTCACAATGTGAGTCATTTGTTATCTATTTTGACTAGGTACGCAATATATAAGATGTATTAGGACCCAAATCAAATTCAATAAGTGATAATGTTTAATATCTACCAACCTTGGAGTAACTATCTGCAAAAGCACGCGCTCGATTGGACTTGCCAAGATAATGTAAATCAGCCTTCTCAAGCATCCCATTCACAAAACTCAACCCTCCATCACTGATAGCAAAACGCAGAAGATTTCCAGAACCTAACTCTGACTGAAAATTTAAGAAATTTAAGATACATAGAGTAAGGAATTGGCTTGTTAAACAAAAATAATGAGGAAAATCATATGGAGACTTGGCATCTTGCCACTGACCAAAATAACAATTCCCTCATGCATGGATGCCTAAAATTTTCTACTCTCTTTCTAGTATGTATTACGGCCACTTAGTATGTAAAGACAATCACTTGAATCAGTTGACACCATTACTCATCACATTATGCACCAAGTTGGCTAATCATCATTTTAAAGTCTAAACTAAACAAACCTTTTGCATAAAGCCCGCATCTAAGCAGCCAAATACCACAGGAGCTTCATCTGAGGTAGTCAAGTTTCCATTATCTTGTAGCTCCAAAACTACCTGATAAAAAAAAATTTTAAAAAAAAAAAACAAATAAAAAATTAGCTAATCACAATATACAGCTATATTTCATAATACATGTGTACAGAAACATTCATATGGTTTATGAAAACATTTAACTTCTCAAAAAGCTTTATGAAGTAATGAATTTGGTTGGCCTCAAAATCTGCATTTCTCTATAGTATCTTCTCCAACCTAGGCTACAAGATCAAACTTTCAAAAGAACATTGATGTTCATCACCTAGCTTGATAGAATATTTCATTTTCGACAAAAACTGTTTATCAAAGTCCATCCACCAGACTGCAGGTACATAATAATCTATTAGCATGAAGCATCAAATTAAAAGATGAACAATAGATGAACTAACCCAAGTCAGAACTTTATTTAAATACATTTCATGAACAACGTAATGGCATCAGTGACATCCATTTCAGCATGAAGCAATATCTGAGGGCAGGAGTAGTGCTCTTTTTCTTTGGTGGAATCCTTCTGGCTAGTATATGATATGAAACATGCAATAGAAAAACTGTAGAGAAAACAATGTGAGGGGTTTACTACCAAGGGACAAAAAGATTGCTAATTAATAAACAGAATGCAGAATCAGGTTACACAGACCACTCCAAGGTGCAAGTTTTGGCCCATAAACTACTTAGCAAGAGGTATCATGATAAAATCTGCCAAGAACACACATTTTAAACAAGATCCCGTGTTTGGCATCCTGATACCAGGGTTCAAAACAAGAAGTCAACAATCCATGTGTAACGACCCACCCCCAATGACACAATATTGTCCGCTTTTGGCTCCCCAAACCAGACTTCCCAGGAGGTCACCCATCCTGGGATTGCTCTCGCAGAAGCACGCTTAACTGCGGAGTTCTGATAGGTTCATGACCATCACGGCTTTAAAACGCGTTGTGTCATAAAGGGTGCATTTATACATATAAGCACATCCTCATTCTCAGGCGATGTGGGACGTCACAATCACCCCCTCTTTGGACCCAGCGTCCCCGCTGGCGTCCCTCATTGGGCTTGTGCACGCTCCCACCATCTCAGGCTGGACAATGGCTCTAATACCATTTTCAACGACCCACCCCCAATGACACAATATTGTCCGCTTTTGGCTCCCCAAACCAGACTTCGCAGGAGATCACCCATCCTGGGATTGCTTTCGCAGAAGCACGCTTAACTGCGGAGTTCTGATAGGTTCATGACCATCACGGCTTTAAAACGCGTTGTGTCATAAATTGTGCATTTATACATATAAGCACATCCTCATTCCCAGGCGATGTGAGACGTCACACCATGTCCAAGGTTCATAAGTTCCATCTAACGGTAATGCGATCGGACAGAGCTCAGTGACAAGATACCTGTTGTTGGCTTGGAACCTGTCCTTGACTATCTGTGTCAATGACATATTGACTACAATTCTCGTCCTTCCAAACTAATGCTAGTGGTGTATTTCCAGTCTGATAATGTGCATGCCTAAGAAAAAATAATCATGAAAATGGAATTAGGAAGGACGTAAAAATTAAATAAAATAAATAAAATAAAATTGCTTGGTAATTAACAAACACGGCAAGATATGAACCCCTCAACTCACCCACGACGTCATTAGGCCCAAAGGAATTGAATATGTCATAACTAATCTAATACAACATATAATAAAAGTAGGTTCAGTGATATGACAACCATGTCTTAATACACCGTTGGAAATCACAATGAGCAACAATAAGAGACACTAATGTAAAGTGACTGGAAATGTATAGATGTTAATCATGTGCTCCCTTGTGCATAGTTTGTTGTGCCCAAATCATAAGGTCAAACGGGAAAGCAGTAAATGAAGACTATCACAAGCACGAAGAACACAATCATGGACACAGTTCAACAATTTGCACATCTCCACAATAAACCAGTGAAAAAAAACATCAGCTTAACCCTCAACGCTAGTCCAGAATGAAACCCAATATGTAACCAAGTCCTAATGACACTACAAAAGAGCATACACACCCAACCAATGCCCTAGGACTTTCTAATCCTAATCAAGCAGGTAACTCTTCAATTTAGCGCAACCAAACCAGGTTCACATTAGGACCCTGCAGAAGCTTAGACTTACTTGACGCATAAAATACATCAAAACTTGGGCATCTTCCAACGATACGAACAACGTAATAAAAGGAAAAACGTATTTACAGGCATCATTGACCTATAATTTTACTCATCAACCAATGCAACATTAGAAACTCAAAGCATATAACATTGGCCAGCCTATCGAGGAAAAGGGTCTTACTTGTTATAAAATAACAAACCGTCCTTCACATAAGGGACTGATTCAGTATAAGTTGCAGACAGACCAGCCTGGTCACAATTGTACACCGGAACCAGACTAAACCTGTACCTATGATACTGTGAAGGCGGGTCAAAAGCACCAGTCTCAGCAAGCTTAGAGTTCAACCAAAAGAACCTGAACTCCGCCGAGCAGTCATAAAGCGAGTAACCCCGCCAGCAAACCATGTCGATCACATAGTATGTCTGATCCGCCTGCAATCCACAACCTCAATTTGATCAAAAAACTCATCAATAAAAGAAAATGCTTAGTATATGTTCGAGTTTCACGTGTAATGGAATCTATAACGTTGTTGATCCCAAGTTGTTCTTCCGTGTTATGTCAAGACCTAGTTAATATAACATTTTGGACAAAGTTTTCCTACAAACTGGATCGAAATAAATTCCGACGATACAGTCCATTAAACTGATAAAGTTAAAAAATGCATGTGGGAATCACATGCTCTAAAAACATATCGAGATCCCCTGCAATGCCCTACCCCTTGCAATCAGATAGGTAATTGTGAGAAGTCCCGATGAGCCCACCTGCTCGAGTAGGGGGCCAACTTGTCCGAGCATTTGCTCGGGCAGGTGGGCCCATCGACGCTTCTTACAAATGCAAGAAATCCCCCCGATCACTCTAAGAACATATATAAGTTTAGGATCCCTATCGCTTTAACAATATCTATCATTTTAATAGACTAGTTTGGTGAAAAACTTTGTCCTAACATTGTTGACTCCACTTCGATCTGACATGTCATATTAAGGTCTCACATTTTGTATCAAGGCCTGACACAACGTTCTGACATACATTAAGGTCTAAGAAAAATGAATGGTAATCCTAATGCATATACCTCGTGAAAGATGCAGTCCAGTATAGTGTATGATTGGGCAGAGCCTGAAGCGTCTCTGGTCCTAGCTCCGTTGGGTAGAGCAGACGGGAAACGGTGCAGCATTGAACCGTTCCGTAATCTACTAACTGTGGTACCATTAGACGAAACGACAAAGCATCGCTTCCCAGCAGGCCTTGCAAAGATATACCTATAAGCAATAAATCAAAAAATAATAACAATTAACGAACAAAAAAATAAATTAATAGGAAATGATAAAGAAAGAGAATAAGAACCAGTCTTGAGCGAGTTGATCGGGGACGTCGATCATCCACTCGGGAAGCATCAGCTGCCTAGCGAACCACTTCCGAGCTTGGGCCCCTTTCAGCTTGGAGGCCTCGCGAATATCGAACTCACTCGGAGAAGCAACTTGCTCGGTTTCGGGCGCGGGTTCGGGCACGGACTCGGGTTCGGGTTCGGGTTCGGATGTGGGTTCGGGGTGTGGGAGCTGGAGGTAAAGGAGGGTGGAGGCTAAGCAGCGGGCGTGGTGCTGGGCGTCACGACGATTCTGTGCTTGGCGCTGCAAGGAGAGTTCCCTGCGCCTCTGCTGGTCAGAGATCGCCGGTCGTTTGAACGGACGGCGAAGATCGTGGGGCGCCATGGTCTAGCTTCGTCCACCTTCTCTTCTACGGAATTGGCCGCCTTGCCTTTGCTAACAATTGTATGCACTGAAAAAGAGGGAACCGTTTATAAGGAGCAGGTGATGCAAACTATCTCTTGGGATTTTCGAACCAGAATCATAAGTCGACGGCGTTTTAAAAGAAATACTGACGAGAATCTCGAGTTGTGCTGTAATTGGAGTAAAACATTACCTGGTGACGTTTTGAATTAGTGCACGCACTTGTCTGCTGTTTCTGGGCGTTGATGGGGTGTTGCTGTTTGCTTTCAAGGTGTTTGTTGTTTGGTTGCTGCCGTTCTGGTGCCCTTTCTTTGTGTTTCAGCTTCTTTTGCTCAAGGCCGAAGGGAAACGTGTCGTGTGGTTTTAAAATAATGTTTAAAAAATGCAATTTTATATATATATATATATATATATATATATATATATATTTTTTTTTTTTTTTAAAGTGCAATTTTTTCAAAACGTAACCTTAAACAATATAATTTATGCGATTTGATTAAAAATTCCACTTTTTAGAGTGCAATTTTGCAAATTAAAAGTATAACAATTTAGAAAAAAACATTAGTTAGATCCGCGCTATCATTTCAAAATAATTAATCAATTTGAAACTTTTTTATAATTTCTTATAAAGCTCAATTTTACCTAGTAATTAAACAATATAGGACTTAATATCTATGAATATTTTTATAAATCACTCCCTATATGTGAGCTACTCATCTCTTCTCAATATGAAACTGTGGTGTTACAAAAATTGTGATTCTAAAGAAATTGCAGAAAAATGTATTATTTGAGAATATATTTTTTAAAAATATATCGTAGATACCTGCATTTTAAAATTGTGCGTTTTAAAATCGAAAACATAAAGGGAAACTTAAATATATCTAGTCTAGTGGTTTCACTAATTTGCAATTATCTCTTTGGGTTTCACTTTGTGATTGACAACTCTTTGGAGCAAGTAAAAAACACAAATAAATTTATGAACATCTTTTTCGTTAGAATTTATAAAACTTGACTGAAGTCGTTATTATGTCATGTCATTATTAATCATATTGCAACACATATCACTTACAATGAAAAAATATAAACAAAAAGTAATATATATATATATATATATATATATAAGTGTGTGTGCGCGCACGTGTGGAGAGTCATCCAGCCATCCCATATATATATATATATAAGTGTGTGTGCGCGCACGTGTGGAGAGTCATCCAGCCATCCCATTTGGCCATTTGTGGTTTAGCCATCCGTAGGCCGAATAGAGGAGTGACTCGATCTGAGTAATGTTAGAAGTTCATCTTGTGTCCATAAAAAAAAAATTTAGATTGCTTTTAAAATCATTGTTGAGTGTTTGATTGATTACTATTAAATTTTGATCAATATGTGATTTTTAAAGCCATCTCATTTTTTTATTGACAAGATGGCCATTCAGAATTACTCGACTCGATCCCCTCAATACTTATTTTTATTTTTTTAAAATTTATATATATATTTTTTATTTAAGTGACACGTATTGCAATATGAATGATGCTGATGTAGCATAATAACGAATTCCATCAAACATTCTAATGAAAGAGACATCCATGAACCTATTTATGTTTTTTTGCTTATCCCAAAATATTTTTCAATTACTCTCAAATGAGTAAAGGTCGAAGAAAGACTTTTATCCGCCATTGTTTATCTAAAAGTGACGTGATTTTTAAAATAATTTTTTAATTATAATTTAATAGTGATTCATTCTAAATCTAATAATATAAAAGTTACATTATCTTTAAAATGATAAAAGAGAGACAAAAGTCTTCGTTCTAAAATTACTCAATCTACATATCGGTGAAATTATGTTTGTACCGTTTGGATGCAAGTAGAAAACGTTTTATACTTGCTACAATGTTTACTTTTTTAAAAAACAAATCATATTTTATTTAACTTTATCAAAAATAAATCATATTTTTTTAAAACTTTTATAAGTAAATCATATTTTATTCAACTTTTTATAATTTTATCTTACAAAATTAAACTTCAAAATTCGTGAATCAAATAAGAATTGAATTCGGGTTTAAAAAATTCAACACCTAGACGCACTAACTTTGCATTTTTCCGGAAAGAAAAACTTTTAACACAAGTGAGGATCATAAACGGCATCGTTTGAGGGCAAGCCGAAAAATGAAAAACAGAGCCGCATGCCCGCAGCAGCATTTCAATTCTGGAAAATAAATCCGCTGTGAGGGTTAGAAGTTAGAAGGAAGAACCCAATTCTCGCTTTCTAGGGGGATTCGGGGGAATGGAGCGCAGTCTGTGGGGTCACTTGCCGCTGTTGATGAGGTCGAATTCGAAGGAGTCGGTGGAATACATTCTTCAAGCCCTTTGGAGAACCCGAAAGACCGGCCTCGACGCCTCCGACCGCCTCGTCATCCGCGAAATGCTCCAGCTCAAGGACGACTCCGACCTCGACCCTGTAATCCCACTCTATCTCTCTTAAGACACACACACACTTGCTATGAAACATCCGTTGACTGTGAAATTAGATGATTCTTTTTTTTCTTTTGTGGGTCTTATAATTTCTGGTCTAATTAGTTTTTTTGTTTAGATGTCTTTTATTTATTTAAGCTTTGTGAGTGGTATGGTATCGTTGATCTTTGTAAATTTTCTATGTTGCAGCTTTTGGTGTGCCTTCGGATGTTGATCCGCAGGTGTGTTTACGATAATGTCGGCAAGGATGACATCCAAAAACTGTTTCCCAATGAAGTATTGCCTGAGCTACAAAGACTATTGACGCTTATGCTGCAAAAGTTTCAACGAGAATGGCGGGAAGATCTACTCAAGGACCAGGTGAGAATTTTGATATTTTAGGATAAGTTAGACTTTTCCTTGAAGCTTAAATTGATGGCAAATGATGAATTTAATCGCTTAACTATTATTCTGACACTCCTTCCCACTTCTAAAATCCCGAGGTGTGGAACTTCTTATCTTGAATAGAACGTAGAGTGGAGTGAGGTTTCAAACTTAAGACTACCCTACCTTATCTGATATCACGATGAATTATCAATTGTATCACTTATCACAATAGTTTAAGCTGATATAAATGAATTAATTTAAGGGAAAAGTAATAATTTAATCCATGGGGTTTGTAGTCGTACCAATTTGATCTCTTTAAGATACTTTTGATATCTAGAGATCAGTTTGGTACAGCTACAAACCGAGGGATCTTTAAGATACTTTTGATGCCCAGAGATCAGTTTGGTACAACTACAAATTTAGAGATCTTTAAGATCTTTTGATACCCAGAGGCCAGAGTTCAGTTTGGTACAACTACAAACCTAGGGGCTAGTTTTTTTAATAGATACTTGAAAACGAGATTACAACTAAAGCTTTGATACACCAAAGCTTAAAACAGAAATAAACCATTATCTAAAACATATCGTAACTAAAGACAATCCAAACTAATGAAAAGGTGGATCATTCCCACTGACTATTCGGATTGAAGGAATAGGTGGGAATGCTGCTAGCTGTGACCCTGGCTGCGGCCCAATGTGCTATATAATGAGCACAGAAGTTTGCACTTCTATTGACCTTCCATGCAGTCCAAAAAGAGTCAGCAGGAATAGAGTCAATGGTATGATAGATAGTTGATGAAATTCACCAATCTTGAGCAATTTCTGGTTGCTGGAGAGCAAGAATAACGATCTGGGAATCACCTTCTAGAATGAACCTTTGGATATTTAGAGAAACTGCTAATAAAACAGCAAGATTTGCTGTTAGAGCTTCTCCCATATTTGGTAGACATTGGGAGCTAATCTTGGTGTCCATTTTGATGATATGTCCCAGATGATCTCGACACACAGCAGCTTGAGCCGAAAAATTATCTCGTATTGATGTATCAAAATTGATTTTGAACCATTGCAGCGGAGGTGGCATCCATTCTTCTTCAAGTGGAATGGAAATATTCTTCCAAGCTACCATATGCTCAAGGGATACTTTGATAATTTTCCTAGAAAGATTAAGAGCATCAAAAGAAAGATTCTCATGATAAGCCTTGTTTCGTGAAGACCAAAGAAAGTCACAAGCCACTGCTGCAAAAATTTGGAATCGATAATGATCCTCCTTTAGAATTTTGAGAGTCGCTCCAGGAGAGATAATTACTTTAATCCAATCCAACATATTGGTGAAGTTGAAAGACAGCGAGTCAATTGGCCAAAAAGAATGTCGCCATATTACTCGGGCAAAAATACATTTAAAAAATAAATGCTGGATAGAATCTTTTCCACCTTTGCAAAGAGGACATGCAGCAACACTGTCTAGAGAAGAAAAAATAGCATTCAACCGTTCCATAGTAGGAAATAAATTCCATGCGACTTTCTAGATAAATAACCTCAATCTGTCATTGAGATTCAGCTTCCAAATACTCTTCCAAAAATTAGTTGAAGTTCTTGGCAACATAGGAGTAACAGGATTACCTTGGAGAGCAAGATAAGCAGAAGAAGTTGTAAATCGTCCTGCTTTCTTTCTTAATTTAATTGCTTAATCATTATTCTAGAAGCGCACAAGAATGTGACATCGTATTTGTATATGAACAATGCCTAGGTTACTTTGCCCCGGTTGAAGGCAATGACATGGAATATGGCAAACCAGGATGCAGAATCAGCAGACCCTGTGGCTGTTATCAACTTGAAGGTATCTGAAGTTCATCACCTACCTTTGAAATTTTAGTAGTGAAGGCTCTCATAATGAATGTCCTTTTGTTTTGGCCTGGCCCGTTTGGAAACTAAGAAAAATTAAACTCTAGATAGACGCCTACTGGAATTATATGACAATAAAAATTCGCTAAATGGTCTGTGTGCTTTTTATGTGCCTATTGACTGTAAACACTCTTTGTACAGCTTCAAAATGATGCACAGTCTCACTCAGGAGAATTGGATGTGAAGTTCCAACTAGCTAAAGATACTCTACAGACAATGCTGAGGTCCATGTCCTGTATAAGAGATCAGTTGTCTGACATGGTGAGCGTCATCCTTAATTTTTGGTTCTTCATCCCAACAGGTTTTTCAAAGTGAAAGTATGGTTGTCTAACTATGTTGTATCATCTTCTTTTCAGGATGAGACCTCAAACAGGCATTCATCCCAAGAAACCAATATGGTGTAGCTTACAATATGCATGGAATTATGCGGTATGGCTTGGCCTCTTTCTTTCTTTCTTTTTTACATTTTTTTTTTTTTTTTTGCCCGGGGGAATGGACTTTTCAATCGCCCAACATAAAGCATAAAGTATTTAGTTCACTAAAATGACACCCTTGCACCAAAAGCACATGCTTCTATCGTGCTGTCCCATCTGTAGTCTTCCTGCAAATTGTCCCCGGGGGGGGGGGGGGGGGGGGGGTGGTGTACAGAGGGAGAGGGAGATCATGGACGATGTTGTCAGGTATTCTGAGCAGATAGAAATGGCAGTTGTATATCTGGTTACTTACTGGTTCAA
Source organism: Alnus glutinosa (assembly GCF_958979055.1). NCBI lineage: Eukaryota > Viridiplantae > Streptophyta > Magnoliopsida > Fagales > Betulaceae > Alnus > Alnus glutinosa. The sequence continues at coordinate 1,584,851 of NC_084893.1, forward strand.
CACAAACTACCTGTGATGTAGTTGATCATGAATTCTTACATATTTATGCAGACACCATACTTAGCCTTTTACAGAGAGCCCACAGCAAAAACTTGTTTCCACATGGAAAATGGTAAACACAATGTGTTACTAATCTACAGTATATTTCAAAGCAAGAACTCACTGATGAAAGCTATAACTTATCAACATCTAAATGGCATTAAGAAGAAGAAGAAGAGGCTTAATTTGCCCATTGATAATTCACATGTACTATTTGGTTATGCTTTTTGCTTGTACTACTAAAGAAAGAAGAGTGAAAAGAAAATTGTACAGATATCACGCATAGGTGTGTTGTTGATGACAATGGTAATGTTGGTAGTGATGGTGGTGGAGTGAGGAAAAAAGTTAAATGTTTGTTCCTGAAAACAATAATTAAATGCTTGACAATAGCGCAGTTTCTTCTTTTAGCTTTACTGCTTATAGAAAATGCTTGTCTGGTTCTTAATGAAAACATAATCCTTATCATGCTGTAAGCAAAGAAACATCGAAAATACTCTATTCCAAACCATATGATAGAAACCAGAGAGTTGTACCACTGAACCAAAGAACATGTCAGGTTTGGCTCATTATGCCTACTAAATAATCAATGGACTTATTTCAGTTGGATCCTCTTTATTGTCTTAGAAAATACTATGAGAGAGAGCGCTTTGTATTTGAGTAGCTTTGCTTATACAAGTTGCTGTTGTACGGCAGATTAAGGAAATGGATCTTGATCAATCACATGTCCTGTGAGCTGCTCAAGAAAGGTAGATCCACCTCAAATCTGGCAGTCACCACAGCACCTCTATTATGTTTCTCCAAGTTGAAAGAAGAACAATGAATATGTGTAAGGTCCTGCTGTTTCGCAATAGACACATGAAAAACTGTAATTGTATATAATACAATCTTGGTTCTTTAATTCTTTATGACAAATTCTCAATGCAATTATATGTCAATATTCTGAGGAAGTTAATGGTCTCTTTCACTTTTAGTAAAAGATCGAAGCCACCCCTTTTACATGAGAAAACACCATTATGAGTTCTGTGCTACAATCGGCTTTTGTTAGAAGCTCCCTCTGGCTAAAACAAGGCCTTGCCCAAATAGGAAACCCTTTTGTTAGGATCCCCGAGCTCAGGCAACAATTTTCTGCGGAAGGAGTAATTTTTTAGGGCTGATAATTTTTTACAAGCTTTGCAAATCCGACACAAACTAGACACAAAATTAGCGGTTAAGGTTAAGCGTTTGGCCCGTTTAATTTAATGGGTCGTGTTATAATTGATTTATTAGTCTTATATTCATGTTTCGACACGATCTGAACTCGACACATAATATTTAAGGCTAATAATTTTTTACATGACTCGTGAACTCGACATGAAACTAACGGGTTGGGGTTGAGGGGTCAATCTATTTAATTAAATTGATCGGATTAAGATTGACCTATATAATTTTATTCATGCTTTGACATTATTCAAACTTGACACATAAATACGAATTATCACCTCCCTTAAAGTTTTGGAGCGTACAAATTTCAGCGCATACAACTTTCTCGACAGGAGCAATATTACAATAAATATGTAATGTTTCCATTCTTTTCAATGGTAAAAGTAGGAAATGATGTTATTCTGTTATCATATGTTGTAAAGGGTCATTTGTTCAGCCAGAAAGGAAAGCCATATATTTATTTAGGGTCTTTTTTTCTTTGGAAACAGTGTGCCATTGAACCCCACATCTCTGCCAATGAGACAAGCTACAAAGAATAAGCGAAAAATAAAAGAAAAAAAAAAGAAAAAAAAAAAAAAAAGGGGTCCAGTTTTCACTTTAGTTGCTTTAAACTAGAGAGAATCAAAGTATTAGGAATATTTCCCGACTTGGGCATTTTGTAGAGGCTATTAAGAGGGAGCTTGACTTTTTCCAATCTATCCTTTTTGTTTATGCGCCCAGAGAATTCAATTATGCAGCACACAGACTCGCAAAGGAGGCTTCTGGCTCTTGTTTAGATCGTGTGTGGTTGGAAGAGATTCCCAGTTGTATTTCTGATGTTGTTCTTAGAGAACAGATTGTCTCTAGATCCTAATTATTGGATCACTATTTGATGATTTATGAAGAATGATTCGATTTGTTCAAAAAAAAAAAATATATATGATTTGATTATAATTCATAAATGTAAATATCTAATTTTAAACAATAACAAATTATATTTTCGTCATAAGTTGCAATTAGTTATTTGTATCATATGCAATACAAACAATTAGTATAAAATGGCCGGTGAGCTTCCCACTTGTTTAGACTATCCGAGCAAGCAGGGCCAATACGGTGATCAGCTAAAATAATAAGAAGATCATCTGCCCGAAAATAATAACTGTTTGTATTACGGACAATTAATTTTACATTCGATTTCCAATTTCAAAATATAAGGTAGATGCATAATATGACCCTAAGGTTGACGTTTAAGCGGGTTGGTTGATTAACTACCAAAATATTCTAACGATTAAAAGGTATTGCTTTTTGTCTTATGCATTGAAACAATAACTAATCAAGTTTAAAGTCCCCAAAGCACAAGTAGTTTCCAATTGAGTGAACCATTTATTTTAGGTGCTAAATCAGAAAGCCACCATGTTAGTTGATGTAAATGATTTGACAGATGTAGTCTTCAAGAGATAGTCTCAAGAAATCAACGGCTAGTCTTGCCTAGGAATTGGTCAAATTTGAGGGTTAGCACTTAGCAATCTTATAATTATAAATTGAACCTGGCAACGAACAAGTGGATGTTTACATGGACGACAATGTCAACAACTTTTGCAACATAAACCTAACGGGTCGTTTACGGTGTAGAAAACTATTTTTTATATTTTGTCAGTAAATATATATACTTGATTCAAAATAAAAATAAATAAATAAATGCTTATACAATAATACGAACTTGGAGAGAGTAAGCATGCCTCCGGTGTGTTGTGCACACAAGATGTAAATTGAAGGTGTGACTTCAATAATTAAAAATACGTAGTACTTCCAGTTTCTATTCGGTGTACATTTTAATTAAAAAAAACTCACATTTTATATTTTATATACTTTATTCAAATAATCTTTTTAATAATACTTTATCTCTCGTTCTCTACCATTCTTCAAAATCCTGAATCTCTCTTAATTATTGCTCACTACTACCATGAATCTTCGCCATTGTCCATCGTGTTGGGAGTAAGAGTGAGAGAGAGAGAGAGAGAGTTCAAATTAAAGAGTTTTTCTCTCAAATTTTCCAAAAGTTTTGGTTGATTTCTTTCTTCTTTTGAACAAATCTTCCCAAATATGATCCTCAACAATGGCAAGTATGCAACTACTAGGAAAAAAAAAAAAAAAAAGAGAACAATTTTCTATGTCAAATTAAAGAGGGGTGTGTACACCACCTTTGAAAAGTTGTGCAATCAGTTTATTACTTTCCTATTGTGGGTGGTCATGCTTCACTTTACCCCCATGATTTTTCATTAAAGAACTAATTAAACTTTTCTTGCCATAAAAGACAATAATGCAAAAGACTGGGCTACCACCACATTCTACAAATTGTTATTATATAGATATATATATATATATGAAAGCCGAAATTGATTGCATAATTGCCAATTTAGTTCAATCACTCCATCCATTTATATCAATTTAATAGACGGGAAAGAAAACTTTGTCCTAATAATATTTGTTTCTAAAAATAATAATAATAATAAAATAAAAACCTATTCACTTACGTTACCAATACATGAGTACAAGATAAGAATTAGCGCGTACCAAGAGTAGGGCCCATTGGCCCAATCCAGGTAAGCAAATCGAACCACACTCCCAGGTCAAGTTCATGACCCTACACAAAACAAAATCATTTTTTTTTTTTTTTTTTTTTTGTAAGATAATTTTATAATAAAGTTTTAAAAATTATATAATTATAGAATTATCTGAAAAAATCTACGAGTAATCTCATTCTCATCTCTGAGCCCCAAAAGTCCACAGTAGCGCGTCAGAAAGTTCCCGCACGTTACTCCCCGGCTTCGTTCACACTCACTTCTCCTTTTGTTGAAAAACCAAAAACCCTCCCCCCCACTTCTCTTCATTTCAGCGTCAACCTCAGCTTCTCCGAGCCGAAACCCAAACCCAAACACACGCACGCCCTCTCTCTCTCTCTCTCTCTCTCTCTCACGCAAACCCAACAAAGAAAAGAGAAAATGGCCTGGCTATCACTATTTCTATCCCCAAATTTCTAATCCCTAATTTCCTGATACCGAACCATTTTTCTCTGTCTCTGAGACTGAAACCCTAAGAATCCGAAACCGGAAATGGCCACCACGACCACGACGAGCATCAATACAGGCGGAGAGGATCGAGTCCTGGCCACGGCGCAGCAGATCGTTAAGAGCCTCAATACGCCGAAGGAGGTGAGGGAGGACATGCTCTTGATCTTCTCCAGCTTCGACAATCGGCTCTCGAACATCTCCAACTTGATCAACGGCGAGGATTCGAAGGCCGAGGACGACCGGTTTGATGCGGCCGAGAAGGTCATCCTCCGGTGTGATTCGAACTCGGTTGAGGGTTCGAGGCGGTCGCTGAACTGTGAGGAGTCGCAAGTCGAGTTCGAGTACTTGTTGGCGGTCGACGAGATTCTGAAACGGATGGACGAGCTATCCGTCCGGTCCGATACGGAGATTGTAGACCGGGCCGAGACGGCGATCCAGGTGGCGATGTCGCGTCTCGAGGACGAGTTCCGCCACATCATGATCCGGAACACGGTCCCGCTCGACGCCGAGCGCCTCTACGGGTCGATCCGCCGGACCTCGCTCTCGTTCCCGGTCAACGACGGCGAAATCGTTGATGACGACTTCGAGAGCTTCAGCGAGGAGGACCGTAGCTCCACGCAGCGGTTCCACGAGCGCGGTGCGAGTATAGGCGACGACGTTTCGGTCGATTTGATCGATGCGAAAGCGGTAGATGAATTGAAAGAAATTGCGGACCGGATGCTTCGCTCTGGCTACGAAAAGGAGTGCGTTCAGGCCTATAGTAGCGTCCGTCGCGACGCGCTAGATGAGTGTCTTGCAATTCTAGGGATTGACAAACTGAGTATTGAAGAGGTTCAGAAGATTGAATGGAATTCCTTGGACGAGAAGATGAAGAAATGGATTCAGGCCGTTAAGATTGTTGTTAGGGTTATTGTCAGCCGTGAGAAAGTCCTCTGCGATCATATTTTCCATGATGCCGACGGCATCAAGGAGATTTGCTTCAACGAGACCGTGAAAGGCTGCGTGATGCAGCTGTTGAACTTCGGCGAGGCAATTGCAATCGGGAGAAGGTCGCCTGAGAAGCTGTTCAGGATATTAGACATGTATGATGTGACGGCAGACGCATTGCCTGACTTGGAAGCGATGGTTACTGATGAATTCGTGATCAATGAGGCGAAAGGAGTGCTTTTCGGACTGGGCGAGGCGGCTACCGGGACATTTGTGGAGTTTGAGAATGCAGTTCAGAGTGAGACATCGAAGAAACCGATGCAAAGCGGTGACATTCACCCCCTGACCCGGTATGTGATGAATTATTTGAAATTGATTGTGGAGTACAGTGATACTCTGAACTTGCTGTTGGAAAGTGGTGAAGATGATGGGTTTGATGCTTTGCAAAATGATAATGATAATGATAACTCCAAACTGTCTCCGGTAGCCCATAGGTTATTGTTGTTGATATCCTCGTTACAGTCCAATCTTGAGGCTAAATCGAAGCTCTATGAGGATAATGCCCTGCAATATATATTTCTGATGAATAATTTTCTGTATGTAGTACAGAAAGTGAAAGATTCGGATCTTGGGGAGGTTTTAGGTGATAATTGGGTTCGGAAACGTCGTGGCCAGATACGGCAGTATGCAACAAGTTACCTTAGGGCTTCTTGGAGCAAGGCATTGTCTTGTTTGAAGGATGAAGGGGTTGGTGGGAGCACAAGTAATACCGCAAAGGTGGCTTTGAAGGAAAGATTTAAGAATTTCAATACATGCTTTGAGGAAATCTACAGGGTTCAAACTGCTTGGAAGGTTCCCGATGCCCAACTTCGTGAAGAGCTGAGGATATCTATATCGGAAAAGGTGATCCCGGCATACCGCTCGTTTCTGGGGAGGTTTGGGAATCAAGTAGAAAGCGGAAGACATGCTGGGAAATACATAAAGTACACTGCAGATGATTTAGAGAGCTATTTGTTGGATTTTTTTGAAGGAACACCCCGAGTTCTACACCACATGAGGAGAAAAAGTACATAGGATAAAGGAATCTTGTATCAGGTATGCCCCCTGCTTTCATCAAGGACTAGTTGGGAAAGGAGTTCGCCTGTTATGTGTAGCTTGATTGTATGATTTTTATTTTTGTTGTTGGTAATGTGATAAACCTGGGATTTTATGAATGTTAATCCTCTCCCTCCCCACATGCTATATACTGTAATAACTGATGTACATGTGTTATAGATTTTAGTTTTTGTACGTGTGGATTTTGCCATGGTTCATGTATTTTATTGCCATGAATCGCCATTTGCCTTGAAACAAGCTTGTGTACCAAAGTCGTAACCTTCTGGCCCACTTAATTTGGTACCCTATGAGCTACTTGATTGTATACTTGCTGCTTTAGCATGTTTGTATTTTTATTTTAGTTTTGGTAGTGCAATTCTCTTGCTAAGTGAATGTTTGTGCTTTTTAAGAACCAAGCTCGTTATTGTGTAAGATGGTATTTACACAGAAGTTAGTACAACATATCAAGTTTTTTTTGTTCTCCTGTCTAATTTGATGGGATATCTGGTGTATGAATGGAACCAGGTGACAGAGATTGAAATGCGGATGTATTCTGTTTTCATTCCAGAAGTAGGAGATATTTGGACATTGATACTAATTAATTTATGGATTGTTATATTAAATAGATGAATTGATGAGTGTTCATGCAAGAAGGATAGGTTCAGAGATGAATGCATTTGTAAAGCAGGGACTAACTGAGGAAATGATATGAGAGATTAAGGAGGGTTTGGTCATGTGCAACAATAGTCGATGATTGCATCAATAAGGAAGTGGTCTGACTCAAGTTAAGGGCTCTTCAAGAAGGAGAGGAAGACCATAAGTTTAGTTGTCAGTAAAGACAGGCTCACCTAATTAAGATAAAATATTATACGATATGATATGTAGGTCATTTTTTGTGGTTAATAATCAGCATATTAGACGCATGTTAGCATGACACCCGTGATACGTTTTTCAGGTAAAATTTTAAACACCTACAACAGAGTCGATATATATAAGTTAACTTATGTCAGATGAACTAGATTGTCATTCCTTTCCTTTGAGGAGCTTCGTCATTTTATTTTTGTTTCCTAAGCATGCACACAAAACCTGTAATGACAAATATACCCATTTTCTCGTGTATTAGATAACAGAAACACGTGCAAAGCTTTGTCCATCCATCAAAATTTTGACCCACACCAATCATACATGTTAGAACTTGATACTCGTCTTTGTGTTGAGATAATGTGCTTTAAATGCCTAAGATGTCTTGGGGCTTGTGGAAGAAATGTTTATCCGAAGTTTATGTACTTGTTTAGGGTTTAATGTGGATACCTTTGTAGATGCTAGGAGGAACGTTTAAAAATTATGGTTACTCCAATAAGAAATGATATTTCAGGGATAATTATGGTGTCAAGAATTTGCATCTTGTAAGAATTTCATCTGCAACTTGGAAGTTTTTGAAAGGGATTACATTTAGAGCTGCATCTACCATGAGGCGGCTGTTGATGTTGTTGATTTGGATCTTACCTGGTTTTTGAAGTTGCTTTATATGGCCTTTGGATCTAAAAGAAGCTTTTCTGTGTTCTGTTTCTGAAATTTTCAGATGACTAATGAAATTTTTGCAGTCAGGCAGTATTATCAGAAAAGATAAATTACCATATTTTTATCATACAACTATTTCACACTGCAGATGTGGCAATCTCAATCAACCCTTAGATATTTATTATTTTTAACAAGGACTAATTCAATGGTTGATTGGGACTGCCACGTTAGTATTATAAGACAGTTGTGGGATAAAAATGTAATTTCTAGCATTGCTCTACAAGAAAACCCAACTTTAACAATAAGTATTCAGAAATTAAAAATTAATTCTAATGGGACCCTCCTGTCAAATGTTGTCATTTTTCTATGTGAGAGATTGTCAGATGAAACCAAACTACATATTTTCAGTAAATTGTTTGTAGAAGACAAGAAGAAGAAGAAGAAGAAGAAGAAGGAAGACAGGTATACAAGTTACAAGGAGCCCAAAGCTGTCGGTAAGGAGAAAAGTAACGAATATATTACACGTCAATTCCATCTAGTTTCGTGTTTACTTCAATTCTGCTAGGAGCACATCACATCAGAATGTTTCTCCAAACATATTTGTCAGTGGATTCCAACCTTGTTGGTTCATCTGATTCAATAGCTATTGTCATGTAACGAACTCCCACCTGATCGGAACAGTACGTTTCCAGGTGATTGGAGCTCATAACCCCACATGCTTAATGGTTCTAAGCAAGTGTGACACAAAAACATGCTCTGGTCTTGAAAACTGGTGGAGCTTATTTAATTGCACATTTGCACCTTCCATGCCAATGTTGTAGGTTATTGTGACAATTTATCCATCTTCTATCTTTCTTAGCCATTGGTTACTTCAGGCCCCATGTAACTTGACCCAAGGGGGCCTCCTTGCTCCACTTGGTTTCCCATTATTGGAAGAGCTACATCGACAGTATATCAATTGTCTCCCAAACCATGAGCCATTGCAGAGCTTATGGACCCCCGCCCTCCTATCTTTAGTGCTGCTATTATTGCCTTATTCATTGGACTAGGGAAGAGTGAGTAAGTAGCATTGCAACCAAGCATTTATTGTTGGCAGAAGAACAAAAACGTAGCATATATGTTTGTTAACGTGTTTTTTGTTTTTGGTTTGAGAAAGTGTTCTAATATGATATAAAGGTAGTTTTATATTTTGAGGAGTATTTTGTGTTTTTGACTTGAGAACAGAAAGGAATGGCGTTAACAAATATGGGCAATTTTGGTCCATGGTGAATTTACTTCCAAATTAAATAGCAATCAAATGATAATCACCAACGACAGTGAGGCTGCCGGCTGTGGATGACAAAGCTCCTTGTAGTGAACAAAAACAAACAATGGTAGCCTTCACAAGTCAACCCATAAGAAATATTTTTTAAGTTAAAGCTGAGTTTTCTCCAACGGTCAAAAATTCTAAAGAGTATGCCTGCCTTCAGGGAACCATCTGACATGTCAAAACTGGGTGCAATGAGAGCTGCACATACATTATATAATTATATGTGAGTGCGAGGGTGTTGGGATCTCATCTCAACAGGAGTTTGGACACCTGCATAATTAGTATTGTTATTTGTTTTAATCTCTAAGAGCTGCGACGTCCGTTAACTGATATGAACATTGATTTGTAGACCAAACAAAAATTGTAGAAGTGGAGTTAGCGACCATGCCGCATAAAGAAACGGCTGGCATTCTAGAGGTGGAATCATGGAAACCTGTTTGTACCCAATGCCTGTTGCCTAGCATGAAAGGTCCGCTTTGTCCATTTTTGTTGTGGATTCCGCTGCCACGGCCGTCCTCAAAAGCCTTTAATGCAAGCCGTACTTGACCTTTGATTACAGATGATCTCATTTCCCAATCAAACTTGAGATGTAAATCTGCAACATTGTTGCCAGAAAGGCAATAGCTATCCTTATTTGTTTGGTGTGTTAACCCAACAACTCCCTCGTAGGAATAGAGTTGTACCAATCATAAGTCACTTGTGCCGCTGCTGATTCAAGCATGCTTGTTTTCTTCCGTAGCCATCGAGAAGCACAAACCCTTTTAAGTATTCGTGTTTGCGTTTCATGTTCAAATCTTGTCGAAACATAAATATACTATAACCCTCTAATTTCGTATTAGATTCGCGAATCGTGGTTAAAATTGTCTTAATCCGACTCATTTAATTAAACAGGTCAGACCTTTCAATCCCAACCTGTTAATTCCGTGTTGGGTTTGTATGTCGTGTCAAAAATTGTTAACCCTACCTTTTAAGAGATCATCATCAAGAATCATCTTTAAGTACATAAATATACAACCCAAAGTGATTCAAAATGCTTGCTTTTGTTTTTGGGATCGGTCTACTGATGACAACCCTCGGAGCACCGTGGAAGAAGTTTCACAACAGAGAACACATCCACTGTCGGTAGAAAAATAAGCACGGAGTATCAAGATTCGAGTACAAAGGTACACGAGTAAGGAGTTTATTTGTTAGACCAATTCTAATACAAAAACCTCGCCTCAAAAGTTCATCGATACAGCAAATATACATAAAAGTTAGATCAGTTCAACTGGAGAAAATTTAATTACAGGAGCTTGCCTACGCTGCCATCACCACATTTGACAGTCTCCAAGAAAACCACCAAAGAGCAAGGGCAAAGATTATTACAAGTAAAGGAGAACAGATGGGGGAGGGGAAGTCAACCAGTGAGGAAATTATCAGAATGCTATTCTTCATACCTCTTAAACCCTGCTGCTTTGTGGCAGCGGGAGAACACCATCAAAGAAATCACCAAAGTAGCCACGCGGCTCATGTACTAGCCTTGAGATGATGTCTCTGAGCGTGATCACTCCTTCCAGATTCCCGTCATCATCGACAACATATATCCGGTGGACCTTCTCAGAGTCGAGGAGCTGAATCAGTTCTTTCATCGTGTGGTCCTTTTTGCACGTAATCATGCCACTCAAAATTGGGGAGAGCTCATGATGCTTCTCTAAGTAGTTTCTAACAGATGTCAGGAAGTTCTTTGCTGTGATAGATCTGTTAAAACATGTCAAATGAGTGCAATGGGAGTCAGCTTGATTGAACACTAGCTATGGACCAGAGCCTAAAACAAACTTGATAAAATTGCAAACTTCCTTAACCCGATTCTCTTTATCAACAAGTTTATATTAATTTCGATTTAGAAATAGAATTCTGATGTGGTAGACAATTACAATGCACAGTACAGACGAGAAGTTAAGATTCATAAGCTTGTCATGTGCATCTAACATGGAAATAACCAGACCTCAAAACAAATACCCATGTCACCTATAGTAAAGGATCATGCCAACCTTCAGATCACTTCTCTGATGTGGTGAACTACAACATATTTGTTCTGTATGGAGGTCCGCCAGTGTTGAGGGTTCCACATTGGTATCAACATTACCAGTTTTATTGTTTATGACCTCCTTCAGAACTTTGACAATCAGTTTTATTAGCATGCCATTAACTCTAAGGATGGAAAGAGCAGGTTGAATTATCTGATTAACCTATTATCCTACTGCCATCACTAATCAATCCCTATAGAACTTCAAGGGTCAAACATAAGACATAACGAGTAACAAAAGAAGCACGATTCTAGAAATTAATTTGGCTACAAACCTATAATCATGATAGATCTCTGGTGCGGTTAGCAAGAACTGAACATCTCTTAAACTTATATTACCCACTGCCCTGCTACCACCACTTTCAACAACAGGAATCCCTCCAATCCTCTTTTTCCTCATCAGCTTAAACGCCTGGAGCACTGGTTCATCCTCATAGACCTACAACAGAAAGTAAGCATATAAGACAATTCATTAAGATGTGAATATTTCTAGGCCAATCTTTCTAGTGTGACCCAGTGAATATCAAGTTCTAAGCCCATGAATAGGCTCAAATATCATAGATAAAAGACATTTTCTAGCGAATGAAGGTGAGCAACCAAACCTTTTTGTACCATGGGGGCATTTTTGTAAGGGCCTAAGTCGGGACAATAAAATAAGGTTGGAATTCCTCATAATTCATAAAATCTAAAGGTAGATCTAATGTTTCTAGACAGGAACTCTTTAACAAATAAGGAACTTCAATGGTCATGGTTTTACAAGCAAAAAGCATTGGGTCACTGATTACACATTATGCACTGAGGATATATGTAGCAAACTTAGCATCCACAAACATAAACTGAGAAGAGAAATGCACCTTGATGACGCGATCAGGGGTCATCACTGGAAGACCAAGTTCAGATAGTTTCTTGGTTCCCCAACTTTCAAACCATTGAAGCCCAGCACATTCAGCTAGCATATGAATAACGGCAGATTGAGTGATGATGTTATCAATTTTCCCTTCACCCAAATCAACTACAGGAAGACTCTTTAATTTGTACTTTGAAAGCAGTAAGAGCATGCTCAGAAAAGAGTTGGATGTCTGCAAAGCAAGAAATGGAGCCCAGCGGAATGACCCAGAGATGTCACGAACCTGTATGCCAAAAAGTTCATAAGCGTTTTCGGAATTTTTGTGGAAGTAATAAAAAGGAAAAACAAAATGGGATGGAACAAAGCTTAAACTAGTTATAAAAGTCAGAAGTAGAACCTTTGTGTTTTTATACAAGCGAGAAGAAGTCAGAGCTTCAAAAAAATTTCCTGAAGTTGTTGCAGCAGATTCAGGGCCTAGGAACCCAGTTTCACCATTCACTCCATTGGCTGCCGCTGCGAAAGCAGTTGCACTGGATGGACTCCTGGGAGATGGTGGTTCAGACTGTCAAGAACATAAGTTGTCATGTTTTTAGTTTTGGAACTGTGAAGATAGCCAAGTCAGAATTACATTCATGTTGAAACAATCCTAAATATATGAACTGAAAGCATCTAAAGAAAAGATTCAACATTATTGGAAAATCAAGAAGAAATAGTGGCCAATCTATGCCCTAAAGGCTGAAACAATTCATCTGATAGTAAACCTTCAGTTAGTTGCTGCAAAAACCAAAGGGAATGATAAGTAGAGAGAATTATGCCTCTACATATGCTTAAGTTCCTCATGAGCGTAAATCCAAGTCAAATTAGTCGAGTAGTTCTATTAGGTCCAATTACGTGGTGGTTTTAGTTTCTTGGATACCAACACGTTGGAATCTTTTATTTAGTTTCTTTTTCTTATATCTGTCATCAAGAGCAAAAGAGATTGTTTGTGGTGACATAAGTCCCTCCCTACAACTCATGAATTAAGAATTCTCGCAACAACAAGGTCTACTCTGCAATTATACAGGTTAATTAGGCATGCTAACCTGATGCAGAATCCAAACAACAATTCCTGCAAACTCAACTATGCCAATGTATCTGTCAATCCAACTGGCATCCTCAGGTGCATCAACATCCACCACGGGCGCACTAAGAATTTTGTGTTGCGCTAGTATTTGAACAGCTTCAGCCAAACTGGCATCTGATTTTATCTCAATAACTGGATGCAAGAATCATGATGCACTTAGAACAGGAAACAAAAAAGGCATGCAATAATGAATGTAGAGAGAAAAAAAAAAATACAATTTGCACTACATTTGCATCATATTCAAAAGCCAGTGGATCCATACTATAACAATGACTTCTGATGCAAAAACAGATATAAATACTCTTTTGTTAGCCAGTTATACCAAAAAGCTTCGGAAGCAGGCCTCACATTCACGGGTAATGGACAAACAATGTATATCAAGCAATGACACAATAACAACTAGTAAGAAAGCAGAGCATACAGCAATTTCTATCTCATCTAGTTACATTTTTCTGTTGGTTAGCCTTCCCAGAAAAGCTTAGATATATCAAAGAACATAATTTTTCAACATAAAAATACTACCTTGCTTGGATTTTATTATTATTATTATTATTATTTTATTTTTTTTATTTTTTATTTTTATCGTTTCCTCCCTAAAACAACATTAAATATGAATTTTAGTCAAAAAAAAATTCTTTTGTTTTAGTCAAATAAAAAAATTGAAACATCAGCTAATCAACCTTATCCGGTAGCACAGGAAATAATATTTCTTTGGATTTCTTATTTCTTTCTCTGTCAAATCACTTAAAACTTTTTCCATATAAAAATCTTACCTTGCTCGGGTTTTTCTTTTTCTCTTATATTTTCCTCCCTAAGACAACAAAACATGAATTTTCTTGACCAATCAGAGAATACAAAAGCTACAGTCACTCTTCTTCACTACCTTTCCCCATTTCATTATTTCAAAGCTTCTGTACCTCCTCATACAAACCATCTTGAGAAATTAAAACACCCAAACAAAAAATCCGTTTGCAGCAGACAGTCTAATCAACTGGGATATTAAAACCAACCGAGATCATTCCCAAACTTTGCCTATTACCAGTATACATCAAACATTGTATACGAAATTCACCTTCACCATCAAACCGATGCGTGATATCTCAAATATTAACAGAGCTACACATGCACAGATACATATATGTATATATTTGAAAATTGATACCTATATCTGAAGGAGCCGGAGGGAAAGCAGAGACAGGGATGCTCTCAAAGCAAGCGTTGAGCTTCTCAGTAGGACTGAGCTGTGGCTCCATTACATCCCACAGGTCCTCCACCCTCATCCCCAACTTCGCCTCCGGACTCGACAACCCACTCCTCGGACTATCTCCCATCGCCGCCATCACACCAAAACTCTTTCTCTGCGACTCTGAAATCTGAATCCGACAAGCGTAGGATCTCTAACTTATACGACATATCAGGAAAAACTGACATCTATAATCTGTGTAGCGAAACTTGTCGTGCACGTGTGATCGTGACGGTTGAAACTGTTTACTTTGAGTTGAGCCTCTGATGTGTAAGGTTTGAACACGTGTAGAGCTGTGATGCATGGGTGTGCATTGATTGTGATGCACTCGACCGGGCAACTGTCTGACGTGCTATTTGCCATGCTTATCCAATTTCTTTTTTAATTTACTTAATAATCAAGAAAGACAGTCTTATCCGGATTTTAATGTTAACCGCGGGTGAGCTACTCTAACGCGCACCCGTGCGCGTTTTCCTCACTTACGTTTGGTGGGTTAACGACACGTGGATGCCGCCCCCGGCTATAGAGTTGCATGTAGTTGTGGGCTGGGATCGGGTGCAAGTTGTAATGGGCTGCTTCGTCGACGGGTATACATTATGAGTTAAGCATAATTACTGTATATATATATATATATATATAATATATGTATTTAATTTTTTTAACGGTTTAAATTTAATTCTAAAATTTTTATAAGAATAAGATAAAGTAAAATAAAATGTGGACCGTTAAAAAAATTATTGCACATATGCTATAATTGTTTTTACTGCACTTAAGTCAAATTTTTCATGTTATACTGATTAACACAGTATGTATTAAGTGGCTTACAATATCAACCATTTATATATATATATATATAAAAAAAACACTTAAAACACGTTATATTAGTTTGTGTAAAGTGAGTGTCATAAATAGGCATGAAGTGTAACATTACTTCAGCCTTATCGACAATGATCATCTCCATTTCATTTGAAATGGATAATTGATTATTATCAATTTTATTAATAGGATTTTAAATTGATGTATCTAATGGTGTGTGAGAGACTATATTATTTAAATTTTTTTAAAAAAAATATGATAATATTAACATCATGTACACCATTAAATATATTAACTTTAATCGTTACCATTAAATTGATAGTGTCTATTTCATTTAAAAATAAAAAAATAAAATCTAATTCTCATTTAGAGGCTATTCGAACTCAATTTTGCTGGGATAGGTATTTAGGGTAGGGCTCAAATGTCATCTCACCTGAAGTTATCCATCGGTGCAACGAGCAACCTCATTGCACATACTCTAAATTAGTGGTTGTGAGACTCTGGATAAAGCTTCCATATAAATTTGATGGTAATTAGGTTAAAAGGTTAGGTTCTTGAACAGTTTATTAATATCTCTAGCCTTTATTGATGAATAATTAGGATGTTTATTGAACTTCTTTAGCTTTGTTTATTGATGATAAACTGATTACGTTACGGACCAATTTCATAATTTCCATTATTATGAAGCGCACACGTTCACCGATGTAGTGTGATTATTATTATATATTAAATTATTAATGCAAACATCCATGTAGCCATGTAGGGCCAAGAGTATGCAGAAAGCCAAGGCCCATAACCATAAACATCCAGGCAAGTCCATACTTTTTTTTATTTTTGAGGCTTAAGTATAATTAGGCTAATTAGGCCACCATTTAAGGCTCTTAATTTATTGAAAGCCTCCAAAAAAAGGCTTTTTAGAGCATTCCTAGTAGCCTCACCAAATTTTACTCACCAAAATAACTAAAAATTACTTTTTTCTATTCTGATGAGCCACTTTATTAAAATTCTCCCAGCAGCCTCACCATTTTAACTAGTCAATATTCACTATTCCATTTAAATAATAATTTTTTCATATTTCTTTATTTTTTCTCTATATAATATTTTTATAAAAAATCATTTATATCCATGAAATAAGGACATTATCGTGTGAGAGATGGGACATGAGAGAAGAAAATGAGAGAAAAAAGAAAAAAAGTGTGCTAATCATGTGAGAGAGAAATGTGAAACAAAATTTGGTGAGTAGGTTGTTGAGTGAAAATGCCTGGTCTAATTTGACTAGTAATTTCAGTCATCAAATTTTTTTGGTTAAAATGGTGAGGCTGCTGGGAGTGGTTTTTAAGAGTTTTCATCAAATTGGCTCACCAAAATAGCTAAAAAACTAATTTGATGAGGCTACTAAAAATGCTCTAATTAAATTTGTCTAAAAAAAAAATAAGTAAAAAAATAAAAGAAAGTAAAAGGCTTCAATAAGGAGAGGTTAGTAATAAGAAGTGATTGATGTGAGTTTTGGTTTTTTGGTGAGAGGGTGGGTGTCTAAAAAGTGTGTATTTGATTTTTTTTTTTTTTTTTTTATCTTTTTCCAATATATTAACAAAAATTGATCATGAAAATTTGATTAGTAATTTTACATCTCAAAAAGCTACAAGATTGACTTTTAAACTAATTTTCAGTACTTTATATTAAAAATTATTATATTAATATTTCAAAATTAAAAATGCTTCATTTTAACTTTTTTCTTGCCATAGGCCTCAATTATTACTAAGCCTCTCCCGCACAAAACACTTATAAAGCACTAAAAACTATTTTCACATTTATATCACATTAACATATTTTTTACATTAATGAAAGAATTGCGTAACTATTTATATATATATATATATATATATATATATATATATATATATATATATATATATATATATATATTACCCGAGTGGGGTTGAATTGCCTCTCGAACATGGTAACTTATTTATATATCCATATGGATTGATCCAACATCGCATCCATTTAAATCATTTTCAATTTGTTCTTTTCGATTGGTAAGATCAAGCAAATGGGTATGCAAACTCTCATGTGCAAACGTTGAGTTAAAGCCAATAAAAGAACCCATCATGGTGATAGGGGTTAGGGATAAAACGTGAAAGGAGGTAATTAAGGTCTAAGGAAAATACATGATAAGAGGCGGGTGGAGTCAGCTTTTAGACTTTGAAGAGACCAAATTGAAGGGGCCAAAAGTAAAAAAAATAAAAAAATAAAAATTAGAAGTAAATTTTTATTTTTTTTTTTTTTTTTGAGGGAAAAGCTTGGGGCTTGGGCGGGCCATGGACCCCCAAGCCTTCACTTAGCTACGCCCCTAATAAGATGGTAGGGAGTACGATTCTCTTCATTTCAAGTTAAATTGAGATGAGCCGGTTATTTATTTAAAGAGTGGCAAATTTGTAATTTTATTTTTTGATTTTAGACAATTTTACCCCTCTTAAATAAGGAACCGGCTCCTATCAATTTCAAATATAATGAAAATAATTCTTCTTCAAGATGATAGATGGCAAAAGGAAAATATAAGGTACTAATTTCTATTCATTGTAATATTATTAACTATGTAAGTATGTCACTCATAAGAAGCTCTCTTAGAACTCTAGCATTGTCTTTGCAAAATCACAAATGCTTCTATCACGCGTATAAAATTAACTAGATTTGTTAATATCACCAGCAAATCACAATTTAATTTCAACATTACTATTTTTTCAAGGGGCAAAATAGACTCAAATCACACAAAGAATGTACGGAAAGAATAATGCTACACACAACCCTCTTTTTATTTTCTTTTTTTCTTTTATACTTTTAGATGTTGTAATGTCAAATGTGCCTCCATCTCTTGGTCGGTTTCACCCCAACCGCCATGTGGGGTTTGTCGGAACATCTCGATCTGGTTGTCGTGACCAGGGGAGGATCATGTTACTAGTCCCATTATTATTATTTTTTTCTTGGAAAAAAAAAAACTATTAAAATTCTGTTTAAATTAACTTTTTAAACTCCAAAACTTTTTTCTGTCCCCGGTAACCTAAAATTATATTTTCGTCTTTGGCTATGACCACCAAATCAAAGAAATTTATTGGCCACGACCACCTTGTAAGGGGTTGTAAGAGGGTGATTGGTCACCCACTCAAATATTTTTATTTTTATTTTTTATTGACCGACGTGACATTGTCGCACCGTAAATTTATTGGGGGCAAACATGGCTAGCATTGCCGCATCATAAATTTAAGAAGTAAAATATGGTCAATTTTTTTTTTTTTTTTTAAAAAAATATATATATATACTGAAAAATGCGTACTTTTGCTGAAAAAACTGAAAAACGGGCGTGTCTATAGCGGAGGAATTGTCGTGAAAACGTGCGCTTATACTACTGGTAGTCGCACACGCACCTGATTCACTCGCGCTTTTGTTATTGTATTTTGCGAGGAATCCTTTTTCACGTCAAGCGCCATGGAGGGCTCCTCGTCCTCTCAGCCGTCCGATTCAAGCCATCCAACGGCTTCTGGCGCTTCCAAGTTCCTCGCCGACCTTCCCTCCCGGGGCCTCTTCTCCTCCACCGTCATCTCCTCAAACCCGGTGATCTCTCTATCTCCTTTAACCCGTCGATTTTCTCGATTTTCTGTTTGGTTGCCGAGAAAAACAAATTGAGGGAAAATTTAAGAAATTATAGTGTGGGTAGTTTGGGACCTGTAGAAGTAAAACGAAAAAGAAATTGTTCCTTAACTGATAGTTAAGCAAGTATTTGAGTTTGATGTGGATGTTCCATGCTCATGTTTGCATTTTGTGAAACTAAAATATGTAAATCTTGTTACTTTTATGATTTTTCGGGAACCAAATAGGCGGTTTAGGGTTCAATGTTGATTTATGCATGTACATATGTATTTTCAGTGACAGTGATTATGCTGTTTGATGGTTAGATTTTGGTGTTTATTGTTTTGCAAATTCGATTGTTAGATTGGACATGAAATCACTGGAGTAATCATGGAAGAAGGGGTTAGTTTTTGGCTATGGTTTGTGAAGTAATCATCTTTAGTACACCCGAGAAATACTTTGTTTAATGTGTTTTGTGCATAGTATGAGAATGAATACATATTGCCTTTGAGGCTGTAGATTAATGTTGACTATTATTCTTGGGTATTGGTTTAGGTAAGAATTGTTTGAAAATTGGAGTGGATTCAATTTTTATGTTTGTAAATTTATAAAATAAACATTAAACTCTGCTTCCATATCTGTTAGTATGATTTTTTTTTTTCTTCCAATACTATAAAGAGTATGGCATCTGTTGGAGCTGGTTTTTTGATGAATCGGGATGTCAGGCATTTAATGCAGTCTTCTTGATGTATTAGAGAAGGCTATCTTCTCTCCTTGTTCATTTTTTAGCTGGCAACCAGAACGTGAAGCAGTTTAGTCTTTGAATCTAAGGAGGTCATGATTATTTGCGGTTGCTGGAGTTATAGAGTTTTAGTGTTTTGGCTTCCAATCTAATGTGATACAATTTCATTTTAGTAATTTGCTCCGAGGAGAATGTTGGCAGCCGCTTGTAGTAGTCTTTGATGTCCTAAAGC
Organism: Alnus glutinosa; assembly: GCF_958979055.1. Lineage (NCBI taxonomy): Eukaryota > Viridiplantae > Streptophyta > Magnoliopsida > Fagales > Betulaceae > Alnus > Alnus glutinosa. Next base: position 1,604,687 of record NC_084893.1, read on the forward strand.
CAATTAGTTGCTATTTTTGTTCTTGTTTTGGTTTTTTATTGTAGGATTCAACGCTTGCACCTCCATCAAGAAAGGTGTATAAATGGGATTTTTTTTCCCATCGCATCCTTATTTGCTGAGATGCGTTTGGATACAGTTGATCACTGTATAGTCACTTTCCCAGTCTGGCTGTATGACTATGCTTTCAAGAAGTTAGTGATTAGTTGGTTGTCTCCTAGGACTTTTATGCTTTATTTATTTGTTTTTTTGGATTTTGTACTTGAAGCACACTTGGTCTTTTGTTGTTCTATGTTCCAGCTTTATAAGTTCTTCTGGATAAGAAAGATGGATACTTCAACACCCAGATGTTAAAATACAGTTATAGTTCAATTTAGAGTTTGCTATGGATACCGTAAGAGGTTGGAAAGTAACCTTTTAGAATCCTTTCTTTCAAAGAATTAGAAACTTTAGTAATAAACAAAGGGGAAAAGGAGGGAAGAGGCAACACCATGCATTCATGAGAAACAAGTAACTTTGCAAATAGACTTTGGTCCTTTCATTTCCTTGAATGCTGAATCCCATCATTATGATGACATAAGAATCAGCTTCTCACATTATTTAGCAGATGCCGTGTAATCGGTATATATGGTCTGGTCGGTGCTGGGGAAAGCTACCGGCTTGTTTCGTCCAATCCCCAAAAGAAGTCAGTGCTTTCCATTTTGATAGAGTTCTATTAAGGTGGCCGCCCAAGTTGCTTACAATGCCTCATTGCATAAGCAACCAAGCCCCTGCCAGTGACAACAGTTTACAGTTCTTTTTGAATGAATGAGTTCTTTAATGGATCAAATGTTTGAATTAGCATAAAGCCTTTTGATAGAGAATTGTTAAAATCTACTTGTTACTATTAGAATGGATCACTCTATCCTATGTAATGTGTTTTGTGGTGTTCTTGCATAATGCTAAAAGAAACAAAATTTGAAAATTATTGTGTTATATGGTATTTTTCAGCAAATATTCATGCCTTTTCATTTGAACTTTTTGTTCTTTTGGTATATGGTTCTTTTGTCTGCATAGTTGGTCTTAATTCTTCATTCATGCATCCCTACATATATTTACCTCTCAAATTCATTAGATTCTTGTTTCAGGAGCTTTGACTTTTTGTTAACGTATTAAGAACTTGTGCAGGGCGGAATGCGAGTATATATTTGTGACCATGACACATCACCTCCAGGTCTCTTATTCCTTCACATTTGTCATTAGATTCATGTTTTCTTACCTTTTTCTCATCATATTTGTTGGACGTTTCCCTCTTGGGCAAGTGTATCAATATCATTGAACAAAATGAAAGAAATCGAAATAATATATGCTGAAATTATGTTATGCTCCTCTTGATTTATTTTGTGTTGTTTTCACCCACTATTTGCATATCAACGTCTAGATTTTATGAAAGAGAGGGATTGAATTTCATGTAGTTTTACTTCATTTTGATATAGATCTTAATATAATGTGGAAGTTCTGACCTGTCTTTCTTGTACATCCAGACGGCCAACAGATAAAAACGAACCAACAGAACATATTGATTAGATCACTCATGCTTAGGAAACAGAAGGGTGATTCTAGTTCGAAGGATGTGAAGGGTGTAGCTGCAAGTGAGAGTTCTAGAAAGAGGTATTACCGCCATCTCTTGTAGATGAATAATGCTTAACCTGCCTTAATAAGATTTACTTGTGTGTGTGTTTCCTATTAAATTTTTGATATGTCTGCCCTGAGGGTTTGGATTATACATCGCATGTCCGCACTCTTTGCCACAAAATGACATAAGCATTTAGTACGAATTAACAATGAATCATCAACTTGTCAACTACCCTTTTCATATGTTCCCGGCTACTGGTGTGCAAATTTGACCATATTCTGTCTGATTACCTTCCATTATTTAATTGTTTCAGGGTTGCTGAAAGATCTGCAGATGGCAGGGCTTCGGCTAAGAGAGCCACTATCCAAATTAGTTCTCGACAAGGTAAGCTCTGATGGTTCTTGTATTGCATTATCCATATCTTGGTGGATTTCCATCTGTAAATGTTATAAAAAATGAATGGAGCTGTTCAATATCCATCAGAAGATGCAATATGCTTTAGATGTTAGGCAAGTTTTTAATTCTGTTGGACGTGTTATAGACATATGTGAAACCTATTAAATTTATGATCTCGTTATTCATTTTTGTCATAAATTTTATCACCTTTGAACATGCAGAAGGTTCGAACAGTCAAGCATCTAATAGGGACTTCCAAAGCTTCACAGTGGAGAGGCTTCGTGCCCTTTTGAAGGCAAGAGGTCTTTCCCTTAAAGGAAAGAAGGCAAGTATCAAGACAATTTGATCTACGTCCAGCTTAGAACTCCCCCTTAATTTCTAAGAGTCTAAGATAGGGATGTTTGTGGTGTGTGGTCCATTGGCAGTTCAGATCCCATCATTTGGGATGTCCTGATTGACAATTACACTGTCCAAATTTCCATTCTCTTTTTGCTTCTGCATTCATTGATGCATGAAATCACGTGCAGGATGAGCTGATTGCACGCCTGAAAGGGGCAACTGGATAAGCATATGGCAGGAAAGAGAGAAGGGATGGTAGTGGGAACGAACAAATCTTCCCTCCATGTCTACACATCAAGAGCAAGTAGGTTAATGTTCTTTTTGATGTAATATAGGATTAGCAAATGATGGAACTAATGATGGTCTGAAGGAAATTCTGCGATGTTGCATTTTGTATGATTGTGTTATTTTAAGAGTATTTGTGCTTTGTGCCAAATGTTTTTGTATAAACCATCATCCATGCGCGTCTTCACTAAAAATTTGAAAATATATAGAGATCTTATCCAGACAATTAAACAAAGTGGACAGAGTGCGATGTTGCTCATGTTTGAAGGGCAGTCACTTCTGCCTAACTTGGCTATAACAATCTTCTAGTACCTTGGATCTTTTATTGCTCTAGTTTTTTCTACAGCACTTGAGCCAAATCCTATTTCTCATATGAGGGTAAGCTTGATTGGAGTTGGTTTTGGAAGACCGGAAGTCCACATCAAGTTCGGCACTTGATTTTGTTGTCATGCTGTAGCTGCCAAAAGTACTGTCGTGTTTGTGTGTTTTAATTTTTTTTTTTTTTTTTTTTTTTTTTAATTTTTTTGAAAAGTACACATAACCCCATCAAACTATCACTCAATTGTTAATGTACCCCCTAAACTACCAATTGTGTCAATGTCCTCCATTAAACTACTAAAAAATGTCAATGTCCTCCCTAAAACCAACAAATAGACAAAAATGACCTTAATTTTTATTTTTTTTTGAATAAGACAAAAATGTCCTCATAAATTCAAAAAATTAAAACTAAAAAACTAAATAATAATAATAAAAAAAAAACTAAAAGAAATGATTTTAAAAAAATTAAATAAAAACGAAAAAAAAAAACAAATTTCTTAATTTTTTTTAATTTTTTTTAAAAAGTAAACAAAAAATAACTGAAATTTACTTTTTTTTAAAAAAATAAAAAATAAAACAAATGAAAAAAAAAAGGAAAAACCAGTTTTTATTAAATTAAAAAATGAAAAAGAACAATTTTTTTAAAGAAAAAAAAATCGAAAAAACTAAAAATAACTGAAATTTATTTATTTTTTTTAAAAAAAAACATTTTTTATTAAATTAAAAAAACGAAAAAGAACAACCTTTTCTTAAAGAAAAAAAAAGGAAAAAAAAAACTGAAAATTATTATTTTAAAAAAAATAACAAAAAACAGTTTTAATTTTTAAATTTTTTTTTTGGAATAAATTTTTGTTATTTTATATTTTTTTAATAATTTTTTTTAGTTTTTATTTTATTTTAATAATTTTATGAAGGACATTTTTGTCATTAGGAAGACATTGACATTTTTTGGTAGTTTAAGGGGAGACATTAACACAATTGGTAGTTTGAGAGATACATTGACAATGAAGTGGTAATTTGAAGGGATTATATGTACTTTTTTATGGTTTTAGCGAGAATCATAGACCGAAAATTGCTTTCTTTTGCAGAATAGAGAAATTTGCTATCCATGTAGTTGGAGATTGTGACAGCGTTAAAGTCTTTCAAAGAGAATTTTAGTTTGTTACTAGATATGTTTCAGTTCTTTACTTGATTAATTCAGTGTCAAATCGAAGCTGGACTCTCATTTTTCCCCTTGGTATGGATTGGGCAACTTCAGTTCAAGGGCACCTAGTTTGTCTTTGAACCAGACATTCAAGAAGTTTAATATTCTTGTTGAAACTGAGAAATAGTACAACAATATCATACGCTTTTTGCTCATAAATGGACATAGTTTACCTTCGGAAGAATTATTACAGTCATCTATTAAATTAGCATCTGTTTTTCATCTCAATTTAATAGAGAGAGAGAGACCTAAATACAATTTTCTAGAGCCCAATCGACCAGGTTAGGACTTTTCTGAAGCCCAATCGGCCAGGTTTGGACTACAGTCATTACGCTATTAATAGTATGAGAGATTTTGAAAATTGAAAACAGGGAAGCGGATGACAGTCGACAGATATCGGGCCGAATCCTCTCCATTTTGCCAGTTGAGGGCCACTTAGGATGACATTGACAACAATCCGAGTCTCATTCAAAGATAATGTGGTCTAAAGCCCAAAGACTCCCTTGTCATAGCTAGAGGGCTACTGTTATTTGGCTGGTCATGCAATTTAGGCAACCCCACGTGGGGGGTGCATGATTCATTTACCTAGAGCAAGTGTGCCCCGCATTCGGAGCTGTCTAGGATAGGTAAGCCTCACACGGTCACACCCCTTTGTAAGGGTTGTCTGAATTGCATACGATTTAGATAGCGAATTTAAGGGAATAGAACTCTCTTCGTTTAACTATTTATTTCATCGTTATAATTTAAAGTTTGTACATCTAATGATGTATATGAAATCGATTTTGACACGTCTTTTAAAAAGTTTATATGATTTAAAATTATGTATATAGTTAAATACAACAACTTTAAATCTTGTCCATCTAAAATTGTGGTGGATTCTCACCCTATCATAGTCATCGGGTCTTAAAAATTGACTCGTCCTTCTCACATACCCAAGTGTTTTTTTTTTTTTTTTTGGGTAGAGAATAGAGATCTTTCTGCCACGAGGAAAAAAATAATTGAAAAAACAAATATCAAAGAAGACGTATTTATATGGTATTTGAGATTTGAAGACAAGCGTTGAGATTCGCAATCTAGGTTGTCCCGCAACCCATAACGCCGAACTGGGCCCCCGGGAGAAGATGCTTATCAAATTATCAAACTATCAACCAACAAAGAACAGCGGCAAAGTGCATGCGCATTACGAAGAGATTTTTATCATCCTTTTCGCCTGCCTTTTTTTTCAATCGCATTAGAGAAATGTGAGGCCAACCCCAACGGACGTGTCAAAATTTGCCTTTAATTCCACGACTTCTTTTCCAATATCGTTTTTGCCATGAATCATGATAAAAAAAAAAAAAAAAAAAAGTCTTACTCTTATATATCTTTTAATTCAGATTTTTTTTTTTTTTTTTTGATCTAATGCTTTAGAATTCTTTTTAAGCAATATTTTCTTATTTAGAGGTCACGTATGTATGTGTCAATTGATAGAAGATGCAATTTGACTGTGGACCTGTTTTATTTTGATACGTGATGAGAGGGGCACTGGCCGGTGTTCGATCATTATAATTGGATCGATGATAGGAATTTTGTTGACAATACAAATTACAATGATACTAAAAAATTACTTCTCCATATGTGTAATTAAATTCTATAATATCTATGTAAATTAATGTAATTAAATTCTATATAATTACAAATTTTATTATATTTCACAAATTGATATAATAGTCTATGTAATACTTACTTACCATGCCAGCAAACATAGCTCTAAACTCATTTGACAATCCTCTTTTGGACAATTTTTTACTTTTTTAACAAAATAAAAATATTAACAAACCACTTTCACTTTTATACCGCATCATCACAAAGAACAAAAACAAAAACAAAAAACACCCAATGTAACCCAGCATTTTCTTGCCTTAAACTGCGTGAGTCAAAATTATATTTATAGAGCTCGTTTGGGTGTTCAATTTTTATATTATATTCAAAATTGCGAATAACGAGATAACTTATTTTTTGAAATTATGTTTGGATGATTTAAAAAAACTTAGAGTCAATTTCTTTTTTAAAAAAAAAAAAATAGAAAAAATCTGAGTAGAATTTAAATTCTAAAAAAAACAATTCAAACATATTTTTTTTAAAATAATATAAAAATAAATAAATTTTACCCAAACATGCTCCATTATTCACGGTTGTTTAAAGTGGATGTGTCCGAACGCATCGACATGCCGCAAATGAAAAACCAGTGTACGTACGTGTTGGGCGGAAAAAAAGAAAGAATAAGAAATGAAAACGTGAGTGTCGACAGGCTACAGCCGACCATCGTAGCTACAGAAGATAAGGTGCGTCGGATTCCGATTGAATGGAGTAGGATTATTCAGTTCAGTTCCGCTTTGGGAAACAAAAACGTGCTTCGGCCAAAACCTTTCACGTGCGCATTTCAATTGATTTGAACTTCCCATGGATTGAGACTCCAGAGGATGCAATACCTTCTTTTATTTTTATTTTTCTTTTCCTTTTTTGTCATTGATACTTCATTCCAAATAATGCATGATCTTGGCAACAACGCAAAAAACAAAAACAAAAATAAAAAAATAAAAAAAAATAAAAAAAAAACCTTTAGTTTGACAAGACTTAATTTTAAAACTTTTTAATGGATTTTTTTTTTTTTAATAATACTATTTAGTAGATAGTTACGTAAGTTGAAAGATATAATAGTAAAAATTAACTTTTGATTATTATGGTTGACTTGCCAATCAAACATTCTTAATTATTTCACTATTGTTACGTCATTTAATTTTGTTAGTTTGCAGAATGAGTATTCTAAGTCCCAGGGGTAGCTCAATCGGCTGGGGACCATGTCTTATGAAGTGGAGGTTTCTAGTTCGAATCCCCTATTCCCCCCCCTTTTGTGTGGATATGTTAAAAAAAAAAAAAAAAGTATTCTAATGGAAAATAAAATAGTTATTAGGGTTAAATAGCTTATACACCTATGTGCTTTACGACCTTTATTTTTTGGCCCATCAGTTTTACTTTTTATCAAATTTAGTACTTGTGGTATATGAAAAGACTAAAATGGTACTTCCGTCCAAAACTAACGTCTAGCCACATCATCCTATAGGTGTCGGCGTATATGGGCGACACCTGTCCCCGTGGCACACCTCAGCGCTGACGTGGCTACCTTTTTTTTATTATTATTATTTTAATGATTGCTTAAAAAAAATAAAAAAATAAAAGGGTTTTGGGCCTTGGGGGTGGCTGGCCACGCCGCACGGGGTTGGTTCGGCCACCCCCAGACCGGGCGGTCTTGATTTTTTTCTTTTTGAAAAATAAAAATAAAAAAATTTGAAAGAAAATAAAAAATAAGTTTTTTTTTTTTAAAAAAAAAGAAAATTGTAGTCTATTCCCATTATAATAGCTATTTTTTTAATTTTTTAAGAGGAATATATGTATTCCTCTTCGTAATGGAATAGACTCCTACTAAACAAAAGAATGAGTATTCCATAAGAATAATCATTTAATTTTAGTAATCTATTTCACGAATCAAACGAAGCCTAAAAGTGTTAATACACCAAGTATTTTTCTTTTTTAAATCTCTTATCCACCCCCCTCCCAGCACACACATACGGAATTTGAAAAATAATAATTTGGATTAGAACCCTTTCAATTTTCTAAAAAGCTATACGTACGATCATAAATAATCTTATTTACTATTTCTAAATAATTACTTTATCAAAAAATAACAATTAAAAACTTTTGAAACTCTACAATGGATTATATATAGATCTTATTTTCTTAAAATTTTGGATGATAAAATATTCCCCAATTGATATATTTTGGCTGTCTATGTATAGCGTGCATACCACGAGTGGATTAGTTGATCTGAGTGACTAATTGAGATTTTTTTTTAATTGATTTTTATTTTTTCTAAGAAAAAAATAGTACCATCTTTAGATAAATGTTATAGACCATATATATATATATATATATTTTTTTTTTCTTTATTGATATAGCCGTTTAGGATATTGCATGCATGTTTAAAATCATATATGGTCTGTTTAGGTGTTGAATTTGAAAATTATTTGAATTTATTATGCGAAATATAAAGTTTGACTTTGTGAGATAAAATTTTAAAAAATAAAATAAAATATAATTTATTTATTTTTTAAAAATAAAATATTGTTTAGAATAATATTAAAAACAAACACACATTAATATTTACGCGCGCCATGCACCGTAAATATTGTGCGCCTACACCGACTTGCAAGCACGTTTAAAATGTGAATGCCATGAGTGCTATCAGCTACGTACCTACGTGCTTCGATCTGAAGCCGTAAGAATTTAAAGGCACGTTGAAAACTAAGCCAATGTGCTCGAGCTAGATTGAATTTGTGCAATCATTACGGCCGAAATCAACTACTAGCCAAAATGCTCTAAAATGCTTATGGTATATATACATTAATTTTATTTTTTATTTTTTTAAAAAAATAATTAATCCCTGTTTTAAAATTAGATAGTTTTAAAATTTCATTACATTATAATTTCTTATTTTTATCAATTATTACATTTTAAAAGTGATAAATATTGATATGATAAAATTTTAATGGTTAATTCAAAAATGATAATTAAATATTTAAAGAAATATATTTGATATAATATTCTAAAAATTATAAATAATAAAAAAAAAATCTTAATTTGTATACGTACTTCACACTTTTCAGAATTCAGACTGCATAATTATGCCAATAACAGTAATGTATGAGTTTTTTTTTAAAAAATAAATAAAAGTAAATTATGAGGGACGGTATATATATATATATGAATACTTATTTGTTTTTTAATTTTTTTTTTTTTGTATTTATTTTTAAAATAAAAATATTAACAAATAATTCAACCTCACAAATTGACCTTATAGTAGAATTATATTTTTAAGAATAGTGGTTAACAACAATAATCGAATGACTTTTGTTTTTTTTTTTTGTTAAAAAAGTTCGAATTTTAATATAATTGTATACTAGAAACTAATCTGTTTTTTTTATTCAATACTAGAAAACCTAACCCCTTCATTGCAAAAGGGTCTGAGTGCGCGCTAGTTTTACTTATCTAAATTGACCCTAATTAAGATCAACATTAGACTATAAAACTAAAAGTCTACACCTAAAACCCAGTGCTCAAGATCCCATGGGATAATTTAAACTTCTTGTAAGGATTTACTTATTAAAATAGTTCAAACTTCAAAGCATTATATTTGCATAAATTAAGGTCACGCGCGTGGACCCATTAATTAATTGAAAATATTAAAAAAAAAAAAAGAACCCGAAAAAATCCGAAGTCGGGGGAGGAAGGTATTTTCGCCGTAATATATTTCAGAGACGTCGTTCATATCACCTTACCGACCCCACTCGCCGTTTTTCCATTTTAAGCTCGTGAACCATGTGCGCGCCCACAGGCCACAGTCTTTTTGCCCTCAACAGCCAAACCCTACTACTACAGTCTTTCTGCCTATTTCTCTCATAACTTGTGCCTTAAGCAAACACACACGTGTGTGTGTATATATATATATATATAATATAATAATTTTACATGTCCGGCCACCTAGTCGTTTATATAGCGTCCTTTTCGTCCACATTTCTTTGATAAAGTCTATCACTCTTACTGACTAAACCATTAACCATGTTTATCTTTCTTCTAGCGTTCATCTCTCTAGGGTTTTTCCTTCTCTCTTCCTTCTTCTCGTTCATCCTCCAAATCCATCACGATTGTCGGAAATCGTCCACCAGTACTCATGGCCCTCCTTCGTACCCAATTCTTGGCTGTCTAATCTCTTTCTACAAAAATCGCCGACGCCTCTTGGACTGGTACACAGACCTCTTATCTAAGTCACCCACACAGACCATCGAGGTTCGCCGGCTTGGTGCCCGACGGACTCTCGTCACCGCAAACCCTGCTAATGTCGAGTACGTGCTCAGGACCAACTTCAACAACTTCCCCAAAGGCAAGCCATTCACCGAAATCCTCGGGGATCTTCTCGGCTTTGGCATATTCAACGTGGACGGTGAGTTATGGGCCACTCAGCGCAAATTAGCGAGTCATGAATTCAGCACCAAGTCCTTGAGAGAGTTCCTTGTCAAAGTGCTTGAAGATGAAGTCGATCATCGACTGGTATACTACTATTAAATCACCATTTATTCTAAATATTTAAGTTGACAAAAAAAAATTAAATTATTTATACTCTGTCATAGGTACCATTGCTTGAGGAGGCTGCTGAGAGTGGGAAAATCCTGGACTTGCAAGAGATATTGAGAAGATTTGCGTTTGACACCATCTGTAAGGTGTCGTTGGGGACAGACCCGTGTTGCCTAGACCTATCGCGGCCGGAGCCGCCGCCACTTGTAAAAGCCTTTGACAGAGCGTCCGAGATAAGCGCCATGCGTTCAATGGCCCCGGTGTTCTTGGTGTGGAAGATCAAACGCGCGTTGAACATAGGCTCGGAAAAGAAACTCAAAGAAGCGCTCAGCGTCGTGCATGGCTCTGTGGCCGAGATCATACGAAACAAGAAGCGAATACTCGAAGAAGATCAAGAAAACATGTACAAATGTGACGGCGACTTGTTGTCGAGGTTGTTGCTGGCTGGTCACGACGAGGAGGTGGTAAGAGACATGGTGATAAGCTTCATCATGGCCGGACGAGACACCACGTCATCGGCCATGACGTGGCTGTTCTGGTTGCTTTCTAAGTACCCAGCCCAAAAACAACTCATTCTAAACGAAGTGAACTCGGCACTTGACAATGGTGAAAAGCCACTGGACTTTGAAACTCTCAAGGATATGAGGTTCCTAAAAGCTTGTTTGTGCGAATCCATGCGGCTCTACCCACCCGTTGCGTGGGACTCAAAGCACGCTCTCGCCGACGACACGTTGCCTGATGGGACTTCTGTTAGGAAGGGAGACAGAGTCACGTTTTTTCCTTACGGGATGGGAAGGATGGAGGAGCTCTGGGGAAAGGACCGGTTCGAGTTTAAACCTGACCGTTGGTTCGATGGGATCAACGGCAGTGGAGAGCTGAAACTGGTGAGTCCGTACAAGTTCCCCGTTTTCCAGGCCGGTCCGAGGGTGTGTCTCGGGAAGGAGATGGCCTTTATACAGATGAAGTATGTGGTGGCTACAATTCTGAGGCGGTTCGAGTTCAGTCCGGTGTGTGAGAACCAGCCGGCTTTTGTTCCTTTGTTGACTGGTCATATGGTCGGTGGGTTCAATGTCATGGTGCGGAAGAACAGTGGTGGCTGTGGTGAGCCAATGGTTGGAACTTAGATTGGCCATTTTCCTTGGGATTGGAATCCCTTTGCATTGCACTTGTAGAGTTAATTAGTATTTGGGAAAACCAAATTAAGCCACAGTATTAATTGTTCTTTTTCCAATGTTAATTCTATTTCTAAATCCCAGCTTCGGAATTTTGTTGATACTTAATTATATTGGAAACTAGGGTTTAATCAATAAGAATTGGAATATGCCCAATAAAAAAGAAAAATAATAATAAAGTTTGTCCTAATCTTAACGGATCTAATTTAAATTGAATTTGAAATCTAAATGGACTTTAAAAAATTACAATTAAATTTGCAATATAATGCCCGTATATGTTGTCATATCACATATGATCAATTTTAAGATGGATCCTGGCCTTTAGAGGCCAATAAGACAATTTTTTATAATTAGGATATATGAAAGCATTTTTATTTTTACCTCTCACTAGTCCAAGATGTGAGATAATCTTAACGTGGAATTTGTAATAAGGAACGTGTTGTTTGTGTATTTTATGACAGAAATATGAGATCGATGTGTACTATACAAAAGTTGTGCACAGGGACCCTATATGCAAAAAATAAATAAATAAAAATCAATTTGTAATTTAGTCTTGTGTTTTGCAATAGATACCCCATTTAATCAACAGTTCTTCGATGGAAAATCACACCTAGCTAAGAGAAAGACAATAAAAAAATTAATATGGTCAAGTTTAATTAGTTCAAACGCTATCTTTTTAGGATGAATATTTTAAACATTTTAATTTAATTAGCCGCTAAATTAATAGAACTATAATCCTATGAAAAGACAGCCAATGAATCAAAGCTTAATTTCCGCACAAATTAAATATTCTCAATATATACTACTACTTGTGCTTCGAATTGCATTCAGATGCTGTCTACTTTTACTGACTTTGGCAACCTATCAAAATCGAAGTTACAGCAAAAACATGACATAGACGATCAATTCGAGTGATCATTATTAATGTTCTAGGCATATTATCAACCTTTGAACAATGATCCATCGATCGATGCGTGTGCATGCATTCAGACCAAGAAAAAAGAAACTTCTTCTAATCCTTTTCCTACAATATATCATAATCATAATTGACTTTACTATAGCAAGCCCTATACCAGTTGAAATCTTATTCCACATTCCCACGTCCATAGCCAAGAATTTATCGGAATTTAATTTATTGTCCACCAGTGTTTTACTCTAAGTATCCACACGTCACGTCACGACACGACAGACACCCGTATGCGCCAAAAACTAAATTCCAGCATATTTTGCTATATATATATATGAATGTGGGCGCTGTTTTATCGCCGGAATATGTAGTAATTTTGGTCCTGCAGTAATCGATTTGTAGCATGATAAATCACTTTAAAGTTTTCTTTTAAATTCTTTGGAACTCAATCTATTAAAATGCATTTGATGATCAATTAAGTCAATTTAATAGATTAGATTAGAAAAACTCCCTTAAACTCAATTTAAAGGAAAGTTTTGTCATAATCATACACACATAATTATAAATATTTACAGACACGCTCGTATACTTTTCCATATCATCTAGGCAGTCATTGTCAATTAATTCGAAGGAAACTTTAGGTGTGTACGTATATATCTCGAAATTATGATCGTACATGTCACAATCTTTGATTTGGCTATTTCGTATGGAAGTTAATTTTTTCCAGAGTTGGAATTAAATTCCAGATTAATTAGGGTTAGCATAAACTTTTTCTAACTTTCACATATATATATATATCAATTATTGAAGTACTCTTGGGGCCCGGGCAAACGACTGTGCTTTAATTTGTCCATTAATTTGACAGGAATATGCATGTGTCCCTCATCACTCCAAACCCCACGTATCCTCTTTTATCCTTGGGTTCCCAAGGATAAGATCGAAGGGTACGTAGGACCTCGATCTAGCGTTTATTTTCACAAAAAAATAAAAAATAAAAAATAAAAAAATAAAAAAATCTCTTTTAGCTGGTAGCGAAGTTGTAATTGTTGTTGCAAAATACATCTCTTTTTAAGGGTCAAAAAATTCAGAGAAAAATTTCGATATATTCCTAGTATTAATCTCATGTAAATTTCCTTGCGCAACGAGGGTTTTTCTCTACCCTATTAATTATTTTATCTCTTTTTGAGTTGTCTTGCAATCTCAATCAACAGGTTTATTTACTATCATATGTTGTTAAAACAATTTTTATTAATTTTATTAGAAAATGACTTACACAATAATTATGTAATTGTTGTGCAAGGTCTTAGAGACATGGGATAGGTCCCATCCCATGTCAAAAGGAAGAAGGCGACATTGATTTCCCAATTTTGGTCCACACTCGACACCGATCTTCTCTCAACCAAACTGAAAAAGCAGGTGAGTGTCTTTTTCATTCCTTTTTTGTGCTTTCTATATAGTTTAAGGTTTGTCGGCATTTGGGTTTTGAACAGCGGGTGTGTGCACAGTAACTGTCGGGTTTTTGGGGGTTTCGGTTGTATGGGATTTGTTTACTAATTTCTAGGGTTTTGGGGTTGTTGGGGATTTGGGATAAAAGCATTACAACTGTCGGAAATTTGGGGGTTTCGGTTGACACTAATTTGAGTTGAAGGTTTATTTTTTTTGTTTGCATATTTTAATTGTGATTGGTGATTTGTTTCCTAATTTCTAGGGTTTTGGGGTTGTTGGGGATTTAGGATAAAAGCATTACCACTGTGGAGAATTTGGGGTTTCGGGAATTTGGGGGTTTCGGTTGACACTGATTTAAGGGTTTGTTTATTTGTTTGCTTATTTTAATTGTGCTTTAATGACATAGCTCAAATAGAAAATACAGTGGACTTTATGTATGCTTCGTAGACACTTAAAATACCCAAAGCACAGAAAGTGTATCATGAACACATCAGAATGAGAAAAATAATTTTACATTTCAACCATATTATGTAACATACCCAAAGCCACAGAAGAAGAAACAAAATTAGATTCTTCTTAAATTTATCCCAAGAGCTGGTGGTAAAAAATGCTTAGGGTACATAACCTCATTGTTGTTCCCAATAGATTCGAGTCAAAGTAAAATCAATTCAAAGGCCATCTAAAGATGCCAGCCATGTTAAGGATACAAGCCTACCCAAACCTTCTATAGAATAGAATTACTTTTGTATAGGATGCCATATGTACATGGCAGACATACCTATATGCACAAAGATACATAGACAACTCAGTCACTTTCCCCCACGCCAAAATTTTTTTTATCAAATAAGTCCTTCACCTTTTCACAAATAAATAAATCACAGCACACAGAAGCCAAAAAAAAAAAAAAAAAAAAAGGATGCATAATTTATAAAACATTCTAGTAGGTTAAAGTCAGTCCAATCATAAACTAATCAAGGAAGAAATAACTCAAAACATTCTAAAACTAACCAATGGTGTAGTCCAAGCATCCAAAGCATATGCTTTGAAGATAAAAACCCCACACACTAAGGTCCCCTCAATCTTTTACCATTTCTAGTTGGTTGCATAATATAGTGGTCTCATATTCTCTCTTGGAGCATAACATATTAATTCACTGGGGGCATATTGAGGGCAGTGGGTTCATAGCTTATTTTTCGCTTGATGAATTATGTTGTAAATGTAATGTAATATAAAATTAAAATTGTATACTAGTGGTCCCCTAATCCAATTGATAATGTGATATTTTTGCATGTGTAGGATGAAATTGGTGTTTGAGATAAATTAGGGGGGTAGGTTCGACAGAGCATATGGAGTCATCTATTCGGGGGGTGAAATAGTTATTCATCCTAAAAGTGTTGATCCGGATAGTTTTACTTTTTCTATGCTTGAGTCTATTGTAGAACAATATGGGTACAATCCGGGTGACTTAGTTTATTTTAGAGACCCCAATAAAGATCTAGTTGTGGGTTTGCATCTAGTGTCATCGGATTATGATGTGCATTATATGTCATCGGTACATATAGAGAACAATGTTGTTGAACTGTATATTGTTTCTTTCCAAGATGATGGGGATGGGGAAGGTTGGTAAGATGATGAAGATGAAGATGTTCGAGGTAGGGTTGCTCTTAATGATCCATGGTGGGATGATAAAATTAGCGATGATGAAGATGTTTTTGAAGTTAATTATGATGTGAATAGGGTTGGCCCCTCAACTTATGAGTGTGTGGAGGGTGATAGGGAGAATGGGGATGGGGATGGGAATGGCAATGGGAATGGGAATGAGGATGGGGATGGGTTTGAGGGTGCTGGAGTTAAGGGTAGGAGTGGGCCATCTACATCTGACCACGGCATGCAATCATTTGAAGATGTTTAGGTGGTTAACAATGATTCTGAAATGGGTAGAAGTGACATCCTGTTGTCACCACCTATTAGTGATGATGATTCTGGTGAGATTTCATCTAATCTTGGTTCGGAGTTCCATGCGATGGACCTTGTCAATCCAAGCCTAAAGTTGAAGATGAAATTTTCTACTTTACAGCTGTTCAGAGAAGCTGTTAAGCAGTACAATGTACAAAGGGGCAAAGACATTCAGTTTGTAAAAAAATGAAAGAGCCAGATGTGTTGCAGTTTGTAGAGATCCCTCTTGTGACTACAGAGTCTATGGTAGACAGATGAGTGATGAGCAGTCTTTTGAAGTAAGGTCCTTAAGACCTAAACACTCTTGTACTCGTGTATACAAGAGCTCAATTGTGAAGTCTAGGTGGATATCAGATAAGTTGTTTGACAAGTTTAAGATTTAACCAGACATGCCACTTGAGGTGATACAAGATGAAGTGAAGAGAAGATGGAACGTAGAAATGGCCAGGAGCCAAATATATAGGGGTCGAAGAAGGGCAGGAAAGTAGATTTTTGGTAATCTGGGTGAACAGTACGGCAGGTTGTGGGATTATTATGAAACTTTGAGGCAAACAAACAAGGGCAGCTGTGTTATGATGAAGGTTGAGAGACCTACCCCTGACTCATAACCTATGTTCCAAAGACTTTATATGTCCCTTGCAGCCATGAAGCAAGGGTTCATTGAGGATTGTAGGCCTGTTATTGGCCTGGATGGGTGCTTTCTAAAGGGTCCCTACAAGGGAACACTACTAGCTGCAGTTGGCAGAGATGCCAACAACAATATGTACCCTATTGCAATTTTCGTTGTGGAAGCTGAGATAAAAGAGAGCTGGACTTGGTTCTTGGAGTGCCTAGTTTCAGACCTTGGGTCCCATGCGAGGCATGTTAGGCCTACTTTCATTTCTGTTCGACAGAAGGTTAGCTTTATTACTTACATGACTTCTTCTTCTTTTTTTAGAATTATAAATAATTTTACATTTCATTTTACATTTTATTACTTACATAACTTTACATTGGAATGATGTAGGGTCTTATTCCAAGCTTTGATGTTGTTATACCTACGGCAGACCACCAGATATGTGTAAGGCATCTATATGCCAATTTTCGGGATAAAGGGTTCAGGGGGGTGGCACTGAAGGAATTATTGTGGGCTGCAGCATCGTCTTACACTGATATTGAGTTCAAACATCACATGGAAGAGATTAAGAAGTTGAATCATGCGGCCTTCAAGTATCTAGAGAAGATTGATCCCAGTGAATGGTCAAGATCATGGTTCAGTGAATATCCAAAGTGCGACCTTCTTGTCAACAACATCTCTGAGTGTTTCAACTCATATATCCTCAAGGCTCATGACAAGCCGATTTTGACAATGTTGGAGATGATTAGGAAGCAACTTCAAAGAAGGTACCAAGTAAAAAGAAATGACATTAAAACTTTGAAGGGCAAGTTGTGCCCTAGAATTGTTGACAAGCTTGAGGTGATTGGGGAAGAGGCAACAAACTGTCTTTCCCGTTATGCTGGTGATGACCTCTTTGAAGTAGAGCAGGGACGTAGAACGTATGTTGTGGATTTGGGAAAGAGGACATGTGGGTGCAGGAAGTGGGAGATGACTGGGATCCCATGTGCTCATGCACATTCTGCAATTACCTTCCATGGACACAAACCGGAGGATTATGTGGATCACTGCTATAGTATTGAGATGTACAAAAAGGCGTATGCTCCTATTATATATCCAATTCTGAGTGAGGAACAGTGGATTCGGACCCACCACAGTGTTTTGGAACCGCCTAGATTATGAGTGACCCCAGGCAGACCTCGAAAGGCTAGGACAAGAGCTCCTGATGAGTCAAGAGATCCGAATAATCCGAATAGGATGAGGAAGTTTGGATTGAGGGGTAAATGTGGTTATTGCAAAATGTTGGGCCACAATAGCAGGACTTGTCCAAGGAATAAGCAGTTGGCATCAAATTATAGGCAGACCGCAACAAAGGTTGAGTTGCCTACTCCACCCCCAGCCAGTTTGAGCTTACTACCCAATCATTTTACTGTTGTTGTTGATATTTACATGGTTTGGATTCCTTACCTTTTGCATTTTTTTTTTTTCATCATGGTGAGGTTCAGACACAGAGTGAAGGATGCAGCAGTAGTATCAGGGGGGGGGGAGGGAACAAATCCAGCGAAGAACATAAGAAGGGGAGGTGTACAACCACATAACAAAATAGTAAGCATACAGTCACACTTTTGAGTAATATATTGCATGCTTGCATGATATTGATTAATCTTATTTGTTTATGTTTATAAGACAAATGCAAGGAAAATTGTAAGTACAGGTGTTTCAACACCTAGTTGTAGTAGGAATACACAGCAACCCACTACACCACCTTCTACATCTGTGCAAAGAGATGTGGTATTTACCGAAAGAACTTTATTTTGGTTTTTTAATAAAATCACATGTGACATCCTGTTGAGTATTTATCATTCCAACTGACATTAAACCGATGGCAGGAAAATATTCCGAAATTAACACTATTAAGCTGGAACAGGCAACCTCTTGCACCTGCACCTAGACCACCACCACCACCAAGGAGGATGTTAGGCAGACTAAAAGTTCCAAAATATCCCAAACCACCAGTTTGGATTGACCTTACCGAAAGAACAACAGATGGATGTGGAGGGAAAGTGTATGGTAAAAACCTAGCAACCCCAGTTGTGAAATCGTCAACGATTGCCAAGGAGAAAGGAAACGGTAAAAGAATGGTGCATTCAATTGGGGAAGGGATACAGATCATGGACTCAAAGATGAAGAAGAAAAGGCCAGAGTGGAAGCATTGATTAGCTCTATTTATTTTTCTTTTTCTGGTGTAATGTTTTATTTCAGACAATGAAATGTGCAATGTAATTATGTGTTTAAAGGTAGGGTTGCATGGTAAAAACTGCAGGGTTTTTTGGACAATGTAATTATGTGTTTGGAGGTAGGGTTGCTGTTACGTACCAGATGAGATAAATGATGAGAATGACAAAGTTCACAAGTAGTCACGTGTCTTTGTTATTTGGTTATTATGTATCTTTATTATTTAGTTATTATTTATCTAGTAGAGTCTATCTTTAAGTAGGGGTAAATGGATAATATGTTATCCCTAAGTGTTTGAGTAATTAGGCACGTAATAGTTGCATGGTAAAAACTGCAGGGTTTTTTGGACAATATTATTTGAACAATGAAATGTGTAATGTA
Organism: Alnus glutinosa; assembly: GCF_958979055.1. Classification (NCBI taxonomy): domain Eukaryota; kingdom Viridiplantae; phylum Streptophyta; class Magnoliopsida; order Fagales; family Betulaceae; genus Alnus; species Alnus glutinosa. Next base: position 1,623,701 of record NC_084893.1, read on the forward strand.
ATTCGAACTACCCTTATCTATCCATTATGTGTTTGAGTAATTAGGCACATAACAGTTGCATGGTAAAAACTACAGGGTTTTTTAGACAATGTTATTTGGACAATGAAATGTGCAATGTAATTATCTGTTTCCATTAAGAATTTATGTGCAAATTTACCAAACTATAACTCATATCTCATATTAGGTTGGATTACCCTTCAAGCTATCCAAAATTTTAAGCTGAAAATAACCAAAAGATCAACAATTCTAAGACACATACAAAAAATAACCAACTACCAAATCACATACATCCCTTCGTGTTTAGGTTACAAACTTGTGTCCAAAAGATCAACCCTATACACATACAAAAAATGGCCTACATTACATCAAAAATGTCAACATTACAAAACAAAAGACCATTGTCTTTAAGGTAACAACATACGACCACGTCCAACTTCAAACACACCCTTTGAAGTTGATCCTGCCATAAAAAGGTATGCCACGATCAATATCCATGTACATAGAATTATTGTCCTATAATTATTCTTCATTGCTTGATAATTGATCTGCCCAATCTCGATTTCTTTACAAAGGGCGGTATTTTCAATCTCCATCTTCGCCACCGCCTTTGTAACTTCAGTTTCAACCATTATACGACATTGTTCAGCTGCTTCACTCTCCATCTTCTCCTTCAACTTTGCAACTTCGGTTTCAACCATTGTACGACAACGGTCGGCTTCTTGAATCAAACTTACATGTCATTCCCGCAAAATGCCTACTACTCTCTCTCTCCATATTGACACATTTTAGGATCAATCAATTCCCAAAAACTACATGCCCGATTTATCTACAAAACCACCCACACACAAAAAAAAAAAAAATAAGAACAACATTCCATCAACCCTAAAAACAAATTACCACACCAAATGTACCAATAAATTAGAACAAAACTGCACTTAAAATGTTAAACAAAACTGCACTTAAAATGTGAGGACCATTTTAATAAACTACATTTTAAACAACTACAACTACTAAGAAACTACATTTTCAATCATCTCTATTCTTATGCATTAACTATCACAATTTCATGCAAAAATCCATACCTACATTAACAAAACACTGAGGAACAGTGCATTAACAACTCAGTATTTTCCAAGAATCTCTATCAAGCCTCCCATAATTCGGCAGATTGATTGAAGCATTTCATCATACACCTCGTGTGCATATTTAAATTTTTGTTTCCTTTATACAAAAACTCATTAAAGAATTGCTTTACATTGTTCCAAAATCAAACAAACTCACAAATTGGTATTAATATTCCAAATCCAAAAGTCATGAACACTGCCCACTTTAATAATGGGCACAACCTAAACCCTAATTTTCAAAATAATGAAAATCTGCAACGTCCTCATCATATAAATTTACAGTTAATGAGAGTTTTAGACTTATACCTTGTAATTCTCGCATTTTCGAAACCTTCTACCGATTTTTTTTTTTCGGTGTACGAGGTTAACACACAAGCCGGACGCTCGCAATAATAGAGTGGCTTCACTGCAGATGTTGCCCAACTCGTTGAGGAATCCGAATAGCAGTCCCCGACGGTCTAGATGGTTGCATTATCGGCAATAGTAGGACTTCGAAACCTAATTTCTCCAGCTCCTATGGTCTGTTTCGGTGTGGAAGAAGACAAGAAATAAGCCTCATTAGGTCGACAATATAAGTGGAGTAGGTTAGATGATGTCGGGGGTACTTTAGGGATGAAAACTGTGTTAAACGTGACCGTGCACTGCACGTGACACGATTTCCGTCTAAAATGACAGGCATGTGGACGAAAGGTCCACGGTTGCACACAGATACAACTTCAGGGGGGCCATCTACCAAAAAGTAAACATTGGACGTCAAATTGCCAATGGGTTGATACATCAGGGGGGTAAAGTGTATTTTCCCCTAAATCTTTTATTAAGAGATGGTTATCAAGATAGTGTGGAGCTTATTCATTGTTGCCCGTAGTATTTTCTTTTATTAATTATTTTGATCATCTTCAATGAATAAGCTCCACATCATCTTAATACTCATCTCTTAGTAAAAAATTTAATACCCAAAACATTTCTCACTTAATTAATAATTCTCAGCAAATAAATCAAAGTTGTGTCTCCCCTGACAAAGAATCTTTACCCCTTGGAAGTTGGAAGCATGCATTAATGTTGATGGACAACGTATGCACGTACACGTTGATATTGATCAAACATGTTGAAGTAGCCATTGTAGCGCAAAGTTAGGTTCGAGGGGACTTGCCATCGATCTTGGTGAAAATGCTGGCTAATCAGTAAGTATTAATTTGTTTTGAGTCGAAAAACAGAAAGTTCGTCAGTTTAATTAGTACAACTACACTAAAAAGAAACAACTTCCAAACGCATTGTGCAAGGGAATTGAAAAGGAAAAATCTTCCTACACAATCACTCACATTAAAGGGTCTTACCAATATGAGTGATTGTATACAAATTGTGCACAATCTAGTGTGCAGAGATCAATCCCCAATTGAAAAACTAAAACGCTCCAAACTCTCTCATACCTAAACTTTTCTTCCTTTTGGTTTATTTTTGCTTATGTTATTGTTTGGCTAGAGATTTTTCTAGCCTTTCTCACGTCGATCTTTTGAGGTTTTATCTATCATTCCATATGACTTATCTTGCCCGAATCTGCTATCTCGGTGTCTTGGCTTCTCCTCCATGCCGTGACTTTCTTCTCCTTGTCTGTTGTCTTTTCCTAGTGTCGGTGGCCGTTTTTATCCAAGTTCTTAAATCTGGTTTTTTCAAAGTTAGATCTATGTTCTTCCGATAGTTTCTATCTTCCACATGCCACTCCACTGCACTCACCAACATGTCAGCTCCTCGACGCCACCAACCGTGTTGCCTATCGCCTTCCACGCGCCAGCACGTGGCTCTCAAGCGCCGGGTTGCACTTCTAACGCGCCGATGCTTGGTGCCTTGCTACCCTCTGCTTCGCCGGACACCGGAGTTGCTGTTTTTTGGGCTTTTTTGCTATTTATTTGTTTTCTTTTTCTTTTTCTTTTTTATTTATTTTTTATGTTGCTTGAGTTTTAGTCTCCTTTAATTTATGAGAGATTTTTGTATTTAAATTTGTGTCGGTGTCTCTCTTTTCTGTAATCCCTGATTTAGACTTTAACAATGTTTTTATCGCTTCAGCCATCTTCGAGTGATAGTCACTTTTCCCAAGTGGGAGTACAGATTGACTTGTTTTACTTTGTGCCCATTTAGTTTATTTAACCACCTTGTGCAGGCCATTGAGAAGGCTGAGTCACTTACTTGACCCATTTCTTACATTTTATAATTATCTCACTACTATTTTAGTCTGGTTTAGGTCTATTGTTGCAGAGTCCACCCATTTTTTATTTATAGGATTGTCCACTTCTTACTTTATATTAGAAGTGGGAAAGAGCCTCCCATATAACCATTTTCCTTATTTAATTAAAAAAAAAAAAATTGTACAACTATTCGTGTTCTAATAAAATCCGAACAAGAATTTCCCACCAGATATATAAAGAAAAAAGGCCTACGACTCTCTACTTTAGCTACTGTTTTTTTTTTTTTTTTTTTTATATTCTCTCAAACAGATTTTCAATTCTACTTTTTACTTGTATTTAAATATATATATATTTTTTATTATATTTTTGCCAACAGTAAATGAAAGAAAAAATATTGAATTTTCACACATTCTTTGAGTTACACCGTACGAATGTTGTACCAGTTCAATATTCTAGCAAAATTACACAATTTATGAAAGCAAAGCAACCAAAAACAAAGCAATTGATTTTTTTTTTTAAAAAAATAAAAATAAAAAATAAAAAATAACAACTAGAAACATCCAATAAAACTAATAATGCAAAGGACTTCCGGTCTCCCACATGCATCCCCACGTGGAGATCTGCAGGGGCTGCAATATTATTGCTAGATATTGCTTCAATTCATATGTATGTATGTACGCATGGATGGGCAATTTGCTTGAACATGTGCTATATGCGACCAGGGCTTTAAACTCTTTCGTCTTGACTCTTGAGGTCAAACATAATAAGCATGGTAGTCCCACTACTAAAGTACTATCCAGCATGCTCATAAAAAAAAAAAAAAAAAAAAAAAAAAAAAAAAAAAAAAAAAAGGTACCATACCAGCATTTAATTTCTGTGCTGAGAATTGGATGTGAATTTTTAATAATTTATTGTTTATATTGCTTGGCAACAAATTTGATAGGGCTTTTATAAGGCTCACCTGACCGAGTTACGATGCAGACTGTCCGAAACCTGCTCGGACAAGTGAGCAATGTAAGAGCTCTCTCATATTTTCTATCTGAATTGTTAAATTGTTGAGAATCTCTATTCATAAATGATCTACTATTCAGTCACTAGGTCATATGGTCTCCAAACATCTGCATGACATAAGGTTGGGCGCATATTTTTCATAACATAATTGGAGGAGAGTACCATGGAGCGGTGGTTACTTGGTAAACCTATTTAAAGAAGTGTATTGTCAGAAGAATTATAATTTTTATTAATAGTTCACATGATACTCGTGTAAACTGTTGCGTCAGGCACTAAATGATAAAATTTGCCTATCAAATTTGCCTACATTGTGTTATGATGCTCATATGAACTAAATTTAATTTTCTATTCCTTAATTTTTTTTTTTTCTCTCACTTAAAATTCTAGTTCCACCCCTCACTCTACTCAACAGAGTTGGGAGAAATATGAGGGTTGGACTCTCAATCAAGATCACCACACAATCGAGAGCCATTATTAGATTAGGTAATTAGGTGACAAGCATTGAAGAGGTAGTGGGGACCAAGGGGATTGATATAGCAAGTGATATTGGACTTCATATTCTTTTTTGGAGGAGATTTCTTGTGAATCAGTTGGAGCTTTTATCCTGGATTATTGCAAAAGTCACTCTATTTTAAGCCATAGAATTGAAGACATCAAGTTGTTAGTCTTGCATTTACAAGAGTTCTCTAAATGGGATCTTTTTTGGGACTGAATTTTGGAACTCTCCCATCATGCACTACTATACCATGGAGTCTTTTGTCCTGCAGCCAGCAGAAGAATGCACTACAGATGGATATCATTTAAGCTTAAAACATTTGATGGAATGGCCTTCTAGTATTTGGTAGAATAAAGTTTTCTTAAAATTAAGCTGACATATGTCCAAAATGTATATGATTCTTACATGTTAAGTTGACAATTTAATTTAAGATTCTACATGCGACATATCATACTAGACAGAGATTTCCTACAATTGAAAATCCCTCCTTTTACCCTTTCTCTCTTTTCTTTGAGCGGGAGTAAACGAGAGAGGCTCCCTTGTCCGAACATTAGAGTCCTGCCCCAGCAAGGAGCCCACCCCTTGTAAGGGTAGGAACTCCCTTGTTTGGGTGGGAGAGCCTCTCACAATCTCCTGATATTACCCTTGCCTGATCACTTTAGGCAGAAAATAGCGGGAGATATCCATATCAGACCCGGCACCAAACTTAAAACTTGATTGCTACTAGTCGTGCTGGGACACAAATTGAGTATGGACAAAGCCATGTAATTATTGTATGACTGACACCATATGGAAGGCCATTTAGTCACATGACCCTAATTTTCCTGCAGTGAGCAAATTACGTGTTAAGATCAAGATCTGGAGAATCTACTAATTAGAGGTTGAAGGTAGCACTCATGTCAAACAAAGTAACAAGTCTATTCAACTTATGTGTCCAAAATACATGTGATTCTCACATTCATTTTTAATAAAGCAAGTGATTTTGGACACATCATATTATTAGACTGGATTAGAGGAATTAGAAGAAAACTTTCTCCCAACCTTCAACTATATCCATTCGTGTCACTTAGGAAAACGACTTCCAAGGCACGTAAATACATGTGATTTACATGAAAACGCTCCATTCTTGTCCCTAGTATCATCGACCTCACCTCAACCTAATGCATGGTTAGATTTGGCCTTAAAAGCATAAAGGTGGAAAAGATTTGACTGGTCAATAGCAAAGAGTGAGGCAAGGTTTTCTGTAGTTGAGTGAAACCAGTAACCAAATGTCTGCAACCTTGAGCCAAAAGACAAGACAAGGTCAAGCAATCCAGGATTTCAGTATTGAGCCATATTAAGGAAAGAAAGAGATACTTTTTTCATGGACAAGAATTAGCTTCTACCCCAGCACATTTCATAATATTAACTAGCCAGAACCACCGAATTTTTTTTCCTATATCTAGAGCATCTCATACATTCCTAGGAGAAAAAAAGAAGAATTGAATATCAAAAATAAGAAGAAGAAGAGAGAGAGAGAGAGAGGATCTGGGGGATTATGTTAGAATTATTGACACGACACGCAAACCAGATGCTAACAATTCAACAAATCCTCACTCAAGTGCTACCAGGAGCATCACTTCCAGCAGCCTTGCGGTTCAGGTAACGAATAACAGCATCTTCAACCCTGAAGATTTCACCCAAAAAAATGAAAAGAAAGTAAGAGAACTGCTATACACTGCTTTGCATGGGATAAATGTTTAAACAGAGAAGATATCAGGTGGAGACACAAAAATTAACTCAACATTGAGGTCATATTAAGCCTTTGTGGCAATAGCATAAGTCAAAGCAATTTGATTTGTTCTAGTTTGGAGACTAACATAAAATACATTATCATTGGTTAATATTGTATTTAGAATGGATAAGTAAACATGACAAACTAAAAGTGCACACCATCCACTAAATATGAAGCACTGTGATCAGCAAGGAACCTTCTTATGAATGAACTAGATCCATACAAGTTATGGGAGTTGCATACAACACTTCATATTTTTTTAAGCTGCAATTCAAATGGTTCTTTCCACACAACCATGTTCAATACAATAGAAAAGTCAAACTTTTTAATGAAAGTATCAACAAAGAATTAGGACTATCATTTGATGATTTTATTTTTTTGACAAGACTTTCAGTCAATTTTCTCAATCAAAATCTTCTGGCAGCATAATTACTTTGCAGTGATTTTTGAAGGAAGAGCAAACTCAAACAGGATCTTAAAAAACTCATTCAATCAAGATACTTTATACTGCAAACAGTTATGAAAGGGATATGATAGTGGGTAACAATCCTGTCTCCTGTTTTTAATTTTGATAAGTTACAAAGATCTCTCTAGTCGACATGGAGAACTTCTATTTGTAACCAGAGAATACTACTATCAGATAACCAATGGGAAAGCTAGGTAAAACTTTATATCAACACAATCTATGAGATTAATAAGGAAACAATGCTAACTGAATTTGAATACTTGTATATCGTTTTTCTTTGCATCTTTCTTATTTCACCAACCAAGTGCTAGTCACCCAAAGAAAGAAAACCAAAATCAATCAAACAAACAAAAAACAAAGGACAAAAAACTTTATTCAGTTGGCAGAAAATGAGGGAAATAATGAGAAACAGAACAGAAGCTTACCATGGTTGATTATAGAAATCAGAACGGCGCTCTTTTTCTGAATTATGGCTAGCATCTCCAGCAGCAAGCTTTAGATCCTTGCTCTGAGAAGCAATCAAAGCATTAATAAATTCTGCCGGAGACAGACAAAACCCAAGAAAGAAAGCCCGCCTCCGACGATGCTCATGAATCTTCTTTATAGAAGCACAAATCAATTCATCACAAGCATCAATCTCTTTGTGCCTTTCAGTGTTTGACAAGAAGGCAGACATATCCTTCTCTAATTGAAAAGGCACATCAACCAGTACATCATAACAAGTACTTCCAGCAGGACAATTTCCTGAAAGCTTGATTTTATGCTCCAAATGTATAGGCAGTGGGGGAGTCAAATGCTGTGATATCTTCTGCGTAACCATGGCAAATTTCATCTTCTCTTCCCCAAACACTTTTTGAAGCGGTGGATCACATACAAAGAAGGAAGGATCATTTGGGTTCTGCAACTTCCTAGCCTTCACATAGTGCCAAATAGCAGCAATAATTCTTGGGCGTGTCTCCACCTCAATTCCAAGAACTTCAGTCAAAGCCGGTGAAAGTTTAAATTTCTCAGGAACATAGTTCATTTCCAGTCTTATTATTGCAGTGAATTCCTTATCACCTTTTTTCTTCACTTCAAATCCCTCATGAAGAACAGGCGACCGAGCACTCTCCCACAGAATTACATGGTTATCTGGATAGAGGCTTTGGTCCAAGTATATGGTAATTTTCTTGAAAAATGATGAAAACTTTGAGTAAGAAGACCTCGTTTTCTGCGTCATTCCAGCCAGCAAAGGATCCTTTCCATCTTCCAATATCCTCCCAATTATCTTAAGTGACCAAGAAGGAGGCTCTGCATTCTGCTTCTCAGGAGTTGTTTGCGTCTGATTTGAGAAGGTGTTGAAAACATAAATCCGGAGTGTTTTCTGAACACGGGAAGGGCTTTTAAGGGACTCCTGAATGTCAATCTTCTTTCTTGCCAAAGCAGCATCAACCCGAGCCTCCAATTCAAGCATTTGCGTATAAAGAGCAGACTCTGGCAGAAGTGCAGCCACTTTGTCAGGTATTTGCTTCTCGGGTAACTTCCGCTTCTTTCTACGGGCAGCTGGGGTCAGCTCCATGGTCTTATATGGTGAACCCGTGTTGGCATTGGATGAACCCGGAGGCCGAGAAGGCGGCTTTTGAGCCGTCCTCTTGGCACTCCCAGTACCAGGCGTCGGAGCAGAAGGCGTTGGCACGGCTACATTACTAGTGTTTCCAGTATGCAACTGGGCTTGAGCTTGTAACTGAGCTTGGAATTGGGCATGGGCAGCCTGAGCTTGGGCTTGAGCATGAGCCTGTGCATACGCTAGCGCCTGAGTCTGAGGCTCAGACAGCTGAAAGTGGCCTGGAAAGTGAGACCCACCTTGTGTTTGAGCTTGTGACTGAGAGAGAAGATGGGGTTGGTGGTTCACGGGCATAGATTGTGGAACTGTCCCAGAATTGCCAAAAGGGATTGGCGCCCCGACATTCTTCTTGGGGTTATTATTATTCATTGAAATCGCTGTCTAACACCCAACCTAACAATCCAAATCCTTTAGGGACCAAAATACACCATCAAAATCCACAAAACTTTAAATTTAAGCCTCTCGAAGCCCTAACTCAAGCATACTAAACCCAAAATTCAAGCTTCATTTTGCCCAATTAAACTTTAACCGATATTTTCAGCAATCAAGGATTAAATTCAGCGTACACCGTGAAATTTCCTGAATTCCAAAAAAGAATTCCCACACGGCGCCGTTTTCGTACCTTTTTTTACAGAACCCTAGCTTCACAAGCAAAACCCAGATCTAGAATCATAAGCTGAGCACAATGAACCCCAACGAGTTGCCTTGAAACTTAAACTTCAATTCAAAAAACGAAGCTAATTACGAAAAAATAATATGAATGATAGACAAACTCATACACATGTGAGGGAAAAAATATGTTAAAGAGTAAGCGAAACGTTCTTACTGGTCCGTTTCGCTCCGCTTCTCGTTGTCTCTGCTTAGAGATCGCCAACGAAGCCGGAGTGGTTCTCTTCCTCGGGGAGCTCTCTCTCTCTCGCGCACTGGTATTTTCAATTGTGGTAGTGACGAAAGTGCCCTCGTTTAAAGTGACAAATTTCTAACGAGGAAAGCCCAATTCGAATACATATGGGCTTCCATTTTGGCCCAATCCAAATAAATATTGGGCCAGCCCAAGCCCACCCACACACAATATAAACACGTAAACCCTAGCGCCAACACTTTTATATCTCTGAGACCCTCTGACCTCGTTTTCCTTTGGCTGGGATTTTGGGAAGGCAGCGTCGAACAGAGTCAGAAGCCATGGTTAGTTTCTCTGCTAATCGATTTTGGGTTCTCTTTGTTTAAGCATTTGGAAAGTGCTTTTCTTGTTTGTTGAATCAGAAAAACAAATAATAGTAATGAAGGCAAACTTTGCTTCTCAAAAGCTTTGGCTTTTGCTCTTGATTTCTCATTGGATGTGTTGTATTGAATTTTCAGGTGAAGTATTCGAGGGAGCCTGACAATCCCACCAAGTGTAAGTTGATTTTTAAGTTTTTTTAGCTTTTCAATTCTAGTTTTATTCTATCTTATTTGGGTATTTGTTTGGTAGCTGAGAAAATGCTGGATAATGAAGAAAGCTTATATTTTGATTGTAGAATTTTCCATTTTTCTTCTATTTGAAAAACGTGTGTACATACTCTTAAGGCTTGGTTGGGTTTTGTTGTTAATTTTCTGCTAAACATAAGTATAAAATATTGGATTCAAAAATTCTTTTCTTTCCTTTAGTTCTACAAGCAACTATTCTTACTAATATAGAAATCTGACATGTTACTTTCTGATCATGTTTTCAGCCTGCAAAGCAAGAGGATCCGATCTCCGTGTTCATTTTAAGGTACCCTTTTGGCCAACGTTGTTAAATATCTCTGTTGTGTGTATAGAGTTTGTTTTGACACAATTGCTTTTGTTGTCTGCTGAAGGTTTTTTATTTTTTTTTTGGAAACCTACTTGCATGGTTATTGGATAAGCCTCTGTGGGTTTTATACTGGCAAAAAGTTATTCTCAGATAGTATACTCTCATTCTGATTCTGTAATTACCGGAGATACTAAATTTTTGGACTTAATTTTAGGGGCTTTTGTCTTTCCTCTTAAGTTTCATTCTCTTGTCTTCTGAAAAGGTGAGAAATGTTTCTTTATGAATCTTGGCTAAAAAATAGCTCTTTTTTCCACCCTTCTGTCAAAAAAACAATGATTCCATTAGAAAATGGTGGAACGTCAAGGAAAAAATGTGGAGATGGAATGTACTCCCTAACCAGAATACCAAAGAGAGAACCAAAGGATAGATGGTAGAAAAAGTTGAATGTGAGATCTGACATAATGTCATCTCCATGTGCCACTGCTTTTCTTTAGCTCTTAAGTCTGCTGTTTGATGATATGAAAAAGAAAACGGCACTCTTAGGTGCCCATATTATTTTGCCTGCCCTTAATGAGATTAGCAACTTTCCATAGCCCGTTCTAAAATCTAGTTCAATCATTTTTCAAAAGTTATCTGAATAGTGAACTTGCTGCCTCTTTGAGTTGAGCCATAAGTAGTGATGTCTGGTGTAACACATGGCTATGGCTTTACGAATTCGCATTGTCATTCCTCCCTCTTACCATTTTAGAGTGCCCTCTTTCTTAGTTATGCTCGCATAAGGAGGCTGTTATGTTAGTTCCAATGCATTTTATAGAGCTTAAAATACAGAATTTAAGGTAGTTGACGTAGCAGTGGATGCAGCAAAGCATACAAATGTTTGTACCTTGTCATGCAATAATTGCCTCTAGAAGTTCTGACATAAAGTTCTTTATATGTTGGAATTATGATTCATATTTACTAGCTATGACATCATTTTTGGCTCCTTTGCGTAATATTCTGTTTGCTTCTGGTGGGTTATTATCTTTTTAATGTGTATGTACTTAGATTCATTTCACCTCCTTATATAGAACACAAGGGAGACAGCCTTTGCAATTCGAAAGTTGCCTCTGGTCAAGGCCAAAAGGTATTTGGAGGATGTTTTGGCCCACAAGCAAGCCATTCCATTCCGGCGCTTTTGTCGTGGAGTTGGGCGAACGGCACAAGCTAAGAACCGCCATTCAAATGGACAAGGACGCTGGCCTGCGAAGTCTGCAAAGTTTATTCTGGATTTACTAAAGAATGCTGAGAGTAATGCCGAGGTTTGTAATATTTTACTTGAATTCTTGTTATTTTGGGGTTCCATTTCTGTTGTCTAAACACACCACATTTTCGTGTTGTCAACCATTCTCTAGGTGAAAGGGTTGGATGTGGATTCACTTCACATATCTCACATCCAGGTAAATCAAGCCCAGAAGCAAAGGCGTCGCACATACCGTGCTCATGGAAGAATTAACCGTGAGTGCTTCTTCTTGTCCACTGCTGAGTTGAGTTGTCTTTTCTCTACTTTAGTGTCAAATTTTATGTTTACATATAAATTCTTTTGGCAGCCTACATGTCATCTCCATGCCACATTGAGTTGATTTTGTCAGAAAAGGAAGAACCTGTCAAAAAAGAGGTAATTTGAGACATAATGGTGTTATTTTGTGTGAAAGTGCTTGCTTTTTATTTGTAAAAACTTTCTTTTGTACTTGTATCTTGTTTATGATAGTCTCCGAAATCCAGTCATAAGTGGTATTGACATTATTCAATGTTTCCACTAATTTTGCAGCCTGAGACTCAGTTGGCTCCTAAGAAATCAAAGACTCAAGCCCTGCGTAGCGGTGCTTCTTCTTGAGATGCAGAGTCGTAGACCGTATTTCAGCGTTCTTCTTTCTTAGTTGTTTCATGAGAACGTTTTTGTCTGTCTTATTTAATGAAGTGCTATAAACTCAGAGTTCGTCTCTAGAGAATCTTGTATTGTGTTTTTGGAGCTTAATGCAAACCATTTTAGACATTTTCTTCCTCGATCTGCGTGGGCAAGATTCCATTTCTCAATGTGTTGACTGGTGAGTAGTACTTGGAATTTCGGATGGTGTTAAAAGTGCCACAAATTGTTCTTGTCGGGGCTCTCGATCACCTAGCCCCAACCCAGTGAAAATAAGAATTTCCCTTAAAATTATTGAAGGGATTTGGATTTGGCTTGGTTAGATGATGAACTAGTTCATTTCAGCTCAAATCAACTTGACTTGAATTTGGTTTGTCTAATAAATAAGCGAATTTACTCGTATAAATTCGGCTTCAATTTTATAATTTCGTATAAATTTTGTATAATTTTATTTTTATAGTTTTATTTTAATTTTATAATTAGAACATCTTAAATAAAGGACTATCTTCTTAATATATAATAAATATAGCTTGAATTATTATTATTGTGAATCTTGATATTATGTTTGTGTACATGAGTATGTGTATAAACCTGTGCATAATGAATTTAGTTATATATATATAGACAAGTTAATTTATTTAATTAACTCAAATGATTAAATCTTCATAATAATTAGTACAGATTTACAAAAAAATAAACAATCATAATATTTTATGATTTAATTTATATAAAGAATAAATAAGTCAATTGAACAACTTATGAATAAGTTTAAGTACGTTCGAAAAATTAATGAGTCAAACTTGAGTAAATTATCTAACTCAATAAAAACTCAAATTCTGCTCATGTTCGAAATAAAATTAAATAAACTGAGCCTTAACATTCCATACTCAAATCAATTTAATGGGTAAGATTTAATTTTATTCTCTTTCACATGAAAATTTTGAAATTAAATCTAAACTAGTTAAAAAACTACAAGAACTGTACTATAATTTTTCAACAGCACCTCAGTTAAATCTAGGTGCTAAATCCATTTTTTGAAGAGCACCTTTGAATCTTTGATACGCCTATTTACCGAAATGGTATCTTACCATCTAACTTGAAAATGAGAGATCCTATACATCCTCCCTCCGATCGCTTTGGAGGGGGGCAAAAGAAAAAGAAAATTAATTAAACCAGAAGCGAGGGCTTAAGAATGTCGAGGGTAAAAACACATGGACAGAAAAGAATCATTCCACCGAATGAAGTTGAATGACAAGTATATTTGGATTACAAAACGGCTCATTAATGCCAACACAAAACAATCAAGACTGTTGCACCCAAAGAGGAGCTTCAAGGTTGCACAGCTTCCAGAAGTTTCTCATACACCTGTCTAGCAGACAAATCTTCCACCTAATGCAATCATCAAAAGTTAATAGACTTGGCAAAAAGTCTTAGCAAAGAACCTTAAAGACATGCTTTACTCGAAATGTGCCTCACTCAAAAATAGAACACAGAAATGGCCAAAAAAAAAAAAAAAAAAAAAAAGAGTGCAGATAATGCAACTTAAACAAATAAACTAATGCAACCTCCTCTAGACTCGCATTGGCTTGAAATGGTCATTAAGGGCCTACATACCACTTGAGACAGTTGTTTGCTATTGGGATATGTACACACCCATGAACCACATAAGTAGTAAAAGCATATCCTATATCTAGTGCACATGTTTTCCCATTAATGCATTTTGGTTATTCAAAGTGTTATTTGGCTAAATTGATCAGGCAAAAAAAAACAAGGTTAAAAGGCAAATCTGCCTCTCTTATCCTTGATTATTGGAGAATCTACCTATTTGAATTAACAGGGCGGGCATAAACCATATGGTGTAGGGGTGTGTGGGAGCATGGTTATCTTGAAAAGCAGGACACAGATTCAGCATGATGGTGTCAACATGTCAGCCATGACAAAGTCTACAGTTATAAAAAATATGAAATTACTCACAATCTACTTAGCAAAACCTAAAATGAGAACTAACACATGAGAAAACAGACGGCCACATCCTTTCATACAGATACAAACAAAGGAAAATTTAATTTAACTCACCACAAGGAGTTTTGATTTGTTATTCCACCCTCTCTGAAGAGTCATCTGGCTCAGTCTCAGACCCAACACCTGGTTCCAAAGGAAATGCGTTTATGATTAACTAGACATTTAAAGGTTAAAAAAAATGCGGGATCAATTTCATCGCCTAAGATGAATAGGAGGCATACTTTGCCCATGAATTCCAACAGTTCATTGTTAGCTTCCCCACGGGCTGCAGGTGCAGCCACAGTAACACGAACATCATCAGCATTCACTCCTGGCATGAAGCATAAGAATTACCAGTTAAGAGCAATGCTTGATTGTTGCATAAATTAGTGAAAACGTTGAGATTTTGGGTAGAGGAAATTAAAGGGTAATATGTGCAAGTGTACCAGAAAAAAACAATTATGATGTTCTTTTTTTTACTCGTATATAAATGAACGTGTACAAAGGTAAAGCATATATACGTGTATATATATACTTACATAACACATACATATATATATCGCGCACACAAGCACATGGAGGTATCTATAGCTTGCGCCCAATTAGGCAAAACATATTATGTTGAAGAGTAGTCTGCACCAAACATTCAGAAAATGCTGGACAAGCCCTTGGAATTTGAGATAAAAGCCAAGCAATAATGCTTGGGGCAGACATGCATCCAGCAATAGTCCCTGGATCACTGTCTTTTCCTAAGTTTCCACTTCAAAGACCGCTCTCATAGGTTGACTTTGAGGACTATTGTTGAAGTATTAAACCCAAGGCATGTACCTCTAAGAAGGGACTAAACCACTTCAAAACCATTTGATAGGAAAGGCACTGACCAAATTTGAATTCTCATCAACAGATTAAAAATTTAAAATTTAGAAACTGCATGCACATTATGAGTCAACTGAATTATCAACTGGATGATTTGATCAAACCATTGCATGCAAAGGTTATGGCTGAGTTTACCCAGAAAAATATCAAATCTGTTTAAACTTTTGCTGCAGAAGCAATGCATGTTAAATGAGAGAACATTTTGTTACTTGTGATGGCTGAGCGTTGGGCACGGTCTTCAACTTCTATAGCAACTTGAACAAGCCCTCCTTCTAACTGTGATATACAGGGTGGAACAGGAGCATCCTACAGCACATACCAAAAAGTAAAGATGGAGGATTTTAAAGTTTTAAATTCGTATGGATGTTCATAATTTAAGACTGAGAATCACTTGCAGAGCAAGTGAGAACAAATACATGCATGCAGAGACTCAAATCACCACTAACGATCCTGAAAATGTCAAGATGCATACGAGGCTATTGGCTCCAAATTATTGATTAATGTAATTACTGACAGCAATAGTCTACAGTTCAACTATTTTCTACATTCAAGCCTACAGAGGATGGTTGACAATAAGCCTTTATAACCATTTCTTATACCTGTGGGTTAGTTTCAGCAGCAACTGTACTAAGTGCACCATCAACAACATAAACAAAAGGAGCAACTTCCAGATCTTCTTCCGAGCGGTAGCAGACAAAGAGCCCACAACCCATACAGTTCATACGGAATTGCTTCTCCAGTCTCCCTTCACCCCTGAATAAGAAATATCCAGAGCATAGCTATGAGCTCTAAATGCATGTATACTTATACTCAAAAAACGATAATTACAAATAACTTATTGATTCAAAAACATAATGTGCTCAGTAGACAATCTCAAGACAAAAGAACTATTGTAATAAACTACACGAATGTGCATTTAGCCATAAGCTTAACTTACATAAGTCTAGAAATAATACAAATCATTTTTTCCTTAAGAGACAAAAAAAAAAACAACAGAAAAGCACAAACTGTTTAAATGATCTAAAAAATTTAAAACTAAATACAATGCACAAAACCCTTTATAGGTAATTAAATTACCGTTTCAAGAGAACTTTTCCTGCATCATTAATGTTCAGCCTCGCAAGATGCTTGTTCTTGTCCAACACATATGCTTTGTCAGTCTTCCTTTTGGGCATTTTCTGCAACTGGGTATCTTATAAAAAATATGCTTCAGTATGGAACAAATGTCCTAGATCAAACGAGGAATGCTACAAGGATGATCGTAAATATAACAAGTTATACTAACTTTAAGGGGATGCAATGTGTAAATGCAAGTAGTTAACCGTTATTCACTATACAGTAATCAAATACAATCTGCCTCTGAAGTTGTGTTGAGACTGTAATATATTAAACTTAAGGTGTATGTGAAACTTCTCGTTGTTAGCAAGTATGCAACATGTTGAAATAATTGAAGTCCTATCATCCAAATGAGAAATCAATTTCCTGTTCTATATAACAATACCACACTTTTTGAACTTCATCCAAAGCCAGTGCACATCAGCAATACAAATTAGGGTAAAAATTAGGGCAAATCAATCTATTAATCTGCTCAAAAAAAAAAAACTTTTGAGAGCTCATTAAGGACCTTATTTCAGATTAACAGTTATTAAGAACAAGAACGACGGCGTGGCGATGTCACACACACAGATTTTTTTTTTTTTTTTTTTTATTTTTTTGATGAATAAGTTGAAATTGATATTAACAAAAAGAATAGTACTGTACAAACACCGACAAAACCAATTAAACCACAAACAAAACAGATTCATGTGGTTAAGAACTACAATTACATAGAGTGATAGACAACAGAAGAAATAAGCTGAGGGGAAAATCGAAGTGTAGGATTTAGATATTATATGATTTGCCAACAGTTTTCTCTGGAATCAAACAAAGAATTTGAATTAGAGAGAGAATAAGAACCTGTTATGAGGACGTGAGAGCCACAGTGCTTGCAGTAATAGACGAAGAGATCGGAGTCCGGTCCCTCCGGAGCCGCGTCCTCGCTTGAGTACGTATGTGTTGTTCTCTTCGGCATTTCTTTGCTCTTTGCTTCTTCTTCTTCTTCTCAATATGATCCAAGGTCGTCTGGTCTATTCTTGGCAAGGAGAACAGTATGAAGACCGTGTCGTTTCTATACTATCCGGCTTTTCTTTTTATGGAAACTTGAGGAGATTTTTGTTTTTCGAAGGGAAAAATTAGGAGATTTATCATTTATATAATGATTAATGCTATTTTAGTAATTGTGATATTATTGTCGTGTGATTTGATGATAAGACTGTAAAAGTCCGTCATTATATCAATATTTGTTAAAACAAAAAAAAGATGGGCTGAGTTTTATTATTACGTCATATTAATTATACGATAGCTATATAATAATATATTAAATGGCAATATTCTTGGAGAAAAATGCAAAATCAATTCATGTGGTTTATCTAATTTGTAATTAGCACATTGCGGTATCAAAATAAACTCATAAGTCATTGAAGTATGTGAAAATAATAATTTACTCCCTACAGTTAAATTCTGTTCATTTAATTAACAGATTCGATTTCAAAAAAAAATAAAAATTAACAGATTCTGATAGTGTGACACATCAAAGCTAATAAAATTATGAGACGTGTCATATTTAAATCAATATCACACTAACAGAATCTGTTAATTAATTGGACGAAATTTGACGGTGTGAAATAAATTGTTCTTTTAGTAATGCGTATGGATCACACTACGTCACCCTCTCACCCCCTCCTCGTTGTCCCATCGATACTCTCGAAAGAATTTCCCACGTTGCTAACAAAAAATGGGCGGAGTCCTTAAAACTCTATATGAAAGAGGCAAAAACAATAAGCCTACAGAAAGAGAATGAATAACTTTCTCATATACACTCAATGACCCACTTTTTCCTTACCTATAATTATGAGTGTTTAAGCGGTGCGGTTATTAATCGAAAATACCCGGTAACTGCTAATAATCGACAACAACCACTAACAGAAAAAATCAAGAAACCAAAAATAACAGCAACTGAATAACCGGATACTCGGTTACGGTTACGGTTACTGGTTATTGGCGTTTAAAAAATCAGTTAATAACCAAATAACCGCAATCGATTATTATTATTATTATTATTATTATTATTATTATTATTATTATTATTATATATATATATCACTGATCAACTCAGAATTACTTCCCATGGCCTTAAGTTTGGGAATCTATTTTGCCTTATATCATTTTTCCGGAGCAGAGTGCTTTTGTTTCGGGGCATTTAATTACTGATAATGTTCTAGTGGGTTTTGAAACACTTCATACCATGGCAACTAGACTTTCGGGTAAGGATTGTTTTATGGCAATGAAACTCGATATGAGTAAGGCATATGATGGAATAGAATGGGATTTCTTGGAAGCAATGTTTAGGAAACTAGGCTTTGCAGATCAGTGGATCAATCTTATTATGCCTTGTGTAAGAACGGTGTCTTTTTCTATTATTATCAATGGACGGCCTAATGGACAGATTATTCCTACCCGAGGTCTTAGACAAGGAGACCCTTGATCACCCTATTTGTTTATTTTATGTGCTGAGGCTTTGTATTCTTCTATTAATAAGGCTGTTATGGATGGTGATATCCACGGTGTCCCTATTTCTAGAAAGGGAATTTGTATTAATCAATTATACTTTGCAGATGACTATCTTCTGTTTTGCAAAGCTAATATGGGAGAATGGAGGAGCGTTCAAGGGGTCCTTTCCACTTATGAAACTGCTTCGGGTCAAAAGATTAATAGAGAGAAGACTGCCATTTTCTTCAGTAGGAATACTAAACAGGAGGTCAGTGAGGCTATCTCTCAGGAGGTGGGAGTTGATTGCTCCCAGCAGTTTGAGAGGTATTTGGGTTTACCGACCCTCATTGGGCGTTCAAGGGTTTCATCTTTTAATTATATAAAAGGGAGGATTTGGTCTAAGCTTAATGGGTGGAAGGAGAAGCTTCTTACACATGCTGGAAAAGAAGTTATTTTAAAGTCAGTCATTCAAGCAATCCCTACCTACACAATGAGTGTGTTCCGTCTCCCAAAAACTTTGACTAAAGAGATTAATTCTCTGATGAGTAATTTCTGGTGGAGCTTTAAAGATAATTTCAACAGAATTCCTTGGATGTCATGGAAGAAACTCGGACGGAAGAAGGAGATTGGAGGGATGGGCTTCAAAGAGCTGGATTGTTTCAACATGGCCATGCTAGCTAAACAGGGGTGGAGGCTGTTGAAATTTCCAGATTCTCTTGCAGCTCGAGTGCTTAAGGAGAAATATTATCCGAAGTCAAGTTTTTTGCTATCAAACTTAGGCAAAAGGCCTTCTTTCGCCTGGAGAAGCATCTGGAACACCAGACCTCTGATTGACGAAGGGATTATGTGGAGAGTGGGGAATGGGTTAAATGTTAAGATTTGGGAAAATAAATGGATTCCGTCTACTGCTTCTCATAAGATTCAGGATCCTATAAGGGTATTATCCAGAGATGCAAAAGTAGCAGAAATTATAAATTCAGAATTAAATTGGTGGAATATACCTCTCATTGAGCATATTTTCCCGGCTGGAACGGTGGAGAGGATCTGTAGCATACCCATTTGTCCTCGATCCCAGGAGGACCAGATGATATGGGCAAGAACCAAATCGGGCCTTTTCTCTGTCCGAAGTGCATACCATCTGGAGGTTGATTGCAGGACTCGGGATCAGGGTGGCTCATCGAATGGCCCTTCTTCTTCGTCTCTGTGGAAGATAATCTAGAGTTTGAAAGTTCAAAGGTTAGTCATTTTGTTTATTTGGAGAGCTTGCAACGAAATTCTTCCTACTAGGGGTAATCTTTTTAAACGGAAGATAATTCCTGATTCCCTATGTCCGATGTGTGGTTTGGAACCTGAGACGAGTGGTCACATTTTATGGTGGTGTGAGTCTGCTCGGGCAGTTTGGGGAATGTGTGGAGGGTATTTACAGAAGAGTTTGGTGGTTTCAGATGACTTTCTGAGCATTTTTGAGTATCTGTGTGATAGGCTCAATAATGAGGTGTTAGAGCTTTTTGCAGTCATAGCATATAAGCTTTGGCTCCGTCGGAATAGAGCTGTTTTTGATGATTTGTTGATGCTTCCCTCTTGTTTGTTGAAAGGGGCCACAGAAATGTTAGAAGAATTTCGTCAAAGCCACGGCGTAGCTACGAGTCTTGCTAATGATCGCCAAGCCACCTCTTCACAGTGGGTCAAACCGAGTGCGGGTACAGTTAAGATTAATTGGGATGCAACTTTGTGTTCTAGGAAGAAGATTATGGGCGTAGGGGTGGTGGCCAGGGACGCTACAGGGGCTGTGAAGGCAGCTTTGTGCTCTTATTTGCCCTATGTTACAGATCCTTCTGTGGCTGAATCCCTTGGAGTTCGTAAGGCAGTAGAGCTTGGCCGGGATATGGGATTCCCTTCTATTATGCTTGAAGGTGACGCTAGAGAGGTTGTGTTAGGTTTAAGGAATCCAGATGCTTGCAGGGGTAGCCTTCATAGTGTGCTTCTGGAATGTCGATTTCTCTTAGAGTCTTTTCAGTTCATGGAGTGTAAATCATGTGCGTCGTGATGGAAACAAGGCTGCTCATAAGCTGGCAAATTTAGTTGTTTCCCACTATGGTCACCACGTGTGGGTGAATGTGTGTCCTAAAGAGATTTGGAGTATTGTCTGTAATGATTCTGTTTATTAATGGAAGTATTTCCTTTAAAAAAAAAAAAAAGTTTGGGATGGGCGTAGCCGTGGTCCTAGTCAGCTTGCTTTGGGCAAGAGCCACGGCTCAATAAGGCTGCACCAGTGTGCTCATTGGCATGGCTCCATGCCTTAACTATGTCACTGGTTGCTCCTCAAACCCGTCTTCTTCCTGCTGCTCACAACTCGCCAGTGTTGTGCAATCACAGCCGCAATGCCTTTGCTCAGCGCTTAATGCTGGCGGCGGTAAATATTGGATTTGAAAAAAAAAAAAAAACAATAAGAGAAAATCAGTTATCCGGTTAATAATCAGCTCAACATTGCCTTTACCTTTATCTTATTTGCAGGCTTCTTCTTCCATGTGCTTAGCACAGAGTCACTGTATCAAGTGGGATTGATCACCCCATATTTCGTTGAGCCATGAAGTCATTAACTACAAAGCTACCAAATGAAATTATATGTTCACGAGGCCACGTCTCAAAATAAAGTGTTATATGTAATGCATTAAGGTACCACTTAACAATTAGTGTTCAACAATTGTATTAGTTAAATTTAAATCGCAACTATTATTTGATTTGATATTTAATCTCATGTAACATGCATGGATTATGATTGATATGATATAATATGATAATACGTACAAATTGAGGAGACAAGCACATGAGACAACTTTTTTGAAAGATAAACAAATCTAGAGCCTTTATGTGAGACTGATCGATACAACACGTTGGACACCAGTTAATTTAAAAGTTTAAATCTATAGGTTTTGATATATATGATAATATTATAATTATAATTCACTTTATAACTAACTTCAAAAAAAAAAAAATTATGGAAAATAAAAGCCAAATGATTAGCACGAGGTACTGGAAGCCAAATGATTAATCTATAGGATCCTGGTTGGACCTCTACGCTCGAAAGCCTACCACTAAAAAGAGCCAAATGATTTTATGACAAACGTCCAAAGAGTGGAGCATTCACCTTTGTTAGGATTAGAAGATGACAGATTTGTCATACTGATCACATAGTGCAACTTTGCTGCACACGGGTTTGCAAAGGCGACAATAAAATACATCATAGATTATGTATGGATCGAAGAAATTTTAAATTGTATCTGTGAAGTTGTAACCTTATAGCAATAGGTTCTAATTTTTGAGATCTTTGACTTTTCTTTTTTTTTGGTTATAAATGAAGATTATTAAAATTTCAAAAAAAGAAAAATACTTCAATCATTATGCAATTACAGTCCCATTGGGTAGTCTCACGACTCTCATTACAACAAATACACATCAGCTTATCTCTTTAAGATAAAGTTATGGGTCTCTGTCGGGTTTATTTTCTACGTAAATACCATTAACATCATTATTTATTATGGTATTTTTTGTATTTTCATGCTTCCAAAGATCATGTCCTTGGTGGCTCATGCATGTTACACACGAAGTCCTTAACATTGTTAGGAGAAAAAACATATTTGATGCTGCTAGGACACTTCAAAAAAATTATAAATATTTTATAAATTGATGTGATAATTGATGTGGTAAAAAAAATGATTGGGGTGTTAAATTTTTACAACATTTTTTATACAAATTGATGTGGCCGTTTATAATTGGTAATTTTTTTTTAAAAAAATATATATAATTGGTAAAATAATTAAGAGTATATGGTTGACAAATCAGTCAGTAATTTATTAAAAGATGTGATGTACATCATTCTATCGTCTTTCTTTCATCCTCCTACTTTTTAAAATCATTATTGAATATGTGGGCTGCATGTGAATTCCCGCATGGGCCCATAGATTCAATGATAATTAACATTGCAAAAGTCATGACAGTTCAACGGGAATAAATAGTGACGGGCCCAAAAGGGGGTCTAGAGAGGGCCATAGCCCCCTCCCGCTCCCTTTCACAAAAAAAAAAAAGAAAAAAAAAAAAGAAGTTACCTAAAAACTTGTTACAAAAATATTATAGGTCTTTATTTTAAACGGGAATAAGTAGTGACGAGCCCAAAAGGGGGTCTAGAGAGGGCCATGACCCTCTTCCGCCCCCTTCCACCAAAAAAAAAAAAAAAAAAAAGTTACTTATAAACTTGTTAAATATTGGATGGAATTTCACAGTAGAAAATAAATCGTTCTATTAGTAATGCGTATAGATCACACTACGTAACCCTCTCACCCCCTCCCGCCGTCCAGACGATATTCTCTAAAGAATTTCCACCTCGCTAACAAAAAATAGGCAGAAATCCTCAAAACTCTATGCGAAAGAGGCGGAATCAATAAGCCTATAGAAAGATAATGAATAGCTTTCTCATGTGACCCACTTTTTCCTTACCTATAAGCTTTCGTTCTCTCATTTCCTTCTTCCTTCCTTCATCAACTGAATTGTAGGAGGTGTTTCCGCCGACATCTTCGGCGAAACTTTTTTGATACTTTGTCTTATTTGCAGGCTTCTTCTTCCATGCGCGCCTGCACGCAGTCACTGTATCAAGTGGGATTGATCACCCATGCATGTTTCGTTGAGCCATGAAGTCTTTAACTACAAATCTACAAAATGTAATACATTAAGGTACTACTTAACAATTAGTGTTCAACAATTATATTAGTTAAATTTAAAGGATAATTGCACCACTTGTCCTTAGTGTTAGTCTAAATTACGAATTACTCCATGTTGTATTACAATTATAAATCACTCCCTGAACCTGTTATTCGTCCACCAAATAAATAAAATCCATTAGTAAATTACAGTACAACTGATATTTAGAGGTTGTCTCACTATTTATATGATGTGGCAAACTAACGGATTCTGTTAACTTAGTGGTCGAAAAACAGGTTTATGGAGTGATTCGTAATTATAGTTTGACATAGATACCCTACATGAACTTTTTATACCATAAGGAATTATTCGTAATTTAGGCTAACTCCAGAGACCAATAATGCAATTATCTCTAAATTTTACTCGCAACTATTATTTGATTTGAGATTTAATCTCATGTAATATGCATGCATTATGATTGATATGATCAGACTGATTAAGGAGATAAGCACGGGAGACAACTTTTTTTGAAAGATAAACAAATGTAGATCCTTTATGTGAGACTGATCGATACGTGTACAACACGTTGGACACCAGATAATTTAAAAGTTTAAATCTATAGGTTTTGATATGATAATATTAATTATAACTATTAATTCACTTTATAACTAACTTAAAAAAAAAATAAAAAAAAAATTATGAAAAATAAAACATGCGGGCTTGTAAATGCGGCAATAAAACATGTAATTCACTATGCATGGACGGAAGAAATTTCAAATTGAATCTGTGAAGTTGTAATCTTAGAGCAATAAGGTCTAATTTTTTAGATCTTTGACACTAGTTTTCTCGGTATTAATAAAGATTATTAAAATTTCTAAAATAAAAATACTTAAATCATTATGTAATTACAGTCCCATTGGATAGTCTCACGACTCACATTACAACAAATACACATCATCTTATCTCTTTAAGATAAAGTTATGGGTCTCTGTCGGGTTTATTTTCTACGTAAATACCATTAACATCATTATTTATTATGGTATTTTTTGTATTGTGATGCTTCCAAAAATCATGTACTTGGGGGCTCATGCATGTTACACACGAAGTCCTTAACATTGTTAGGAGAAAAAACATATTTGATGCTGCTAGGATACTTCAAAAAAAAAAAAATTATAAATTGATGTGGTAAAAAATGCTTGGTGTGTTAAATTTTTACAACAATTTTTATACAAATTAATGTGGTCATTCATAATTGGTAAAATAATTAAGAGTGTATGGTTGACAAATCAACCATTAATTCATTATGAGATATGATATACATTCTTTCATCCTCATATTTTTTAAAATTACCATTGAATATGTAGGCTGTGTGTGGATCCCACATATTCAATGATAACATTGCAAAAATTATGACAGTTCAATGTGAATA
The DNA here is from genome assembly GCF_958979055.1 of Alnus glutinosa. Lineage (NCBI taxonomy): Eukaryota > Viridiplantae > Streptophyta > Magnoliopsida > Fagales > Betulaceae > Alnus > Alnus glutinosa. The sequence continues at coordinate 1,648,621 of NC_084893.1, forward strand.
AGCAATGATGGACCCAAAAGGGACTCTAGAGAGGGCCATGCCATGGCCCCCTCTGCCCGCTTACACCAAAAAAAAAAAAAAAAAAAAAAAAAAAAAAGCTATAAACTTGTTAAAAACAAATATTCTAGGTATTTATTTTTCTACTTTGACCGCTATAAAAAATTTCAATATAATCCGGCTCTCTTCAAGTTAAATTTCTAGTTCCGTCAATGAAGGTGAGTGAAGTTTCTTCAAAAGTATAGAGCAATGCTATAAACTACATTTTTATCTCACAATATCATACAAAGCTAATGATGAATATCCGATGTTGAGTTGTGATGGGAATGTGATTCGTATAGCTTTTTTCGGGTAGGAGATATCACAATAATTTATTTCGGGTAGGAGAAATCACAAAACTTCATTCAAGGCGGGAGAATACCGCAACTTTCACAAATATTTTATCTGCTTTTCAGTAATCACAACTAGACTTTAAATAGATACAATAAGATGACTCCCAAAATTGACAAGACTCCTAATTAATCATACTTATAATTTTAAATAACATAATCCTAATTTGAAATGATATAATCTTAGGCCTCGTTTGGTTTGCGGAATGTCTATTCCATTAGGAAAATGAATAACTATTCATGGGAATAGATGAAGGTGGAATGGAATAACTATTCCTATTATTTTGTTTGGTTGTAACGGTGGAATAGAACATTGCATATGTATTTTTTTGTTTGGTACAGTGCAATACATTGGTGAATGGAATCATATTATAATCAAATTTTCTAAAATACCCTTATAATACAAATATAATTTATATTCTTGAGGGCATTTTTTTTCTTTATTTAAGAAACATAAACAATCATACTATGACCTTTTTTGTTTTTCATAGAGTTCATGGCTTCTTCTTTTCTTTTCTTTTTTTCATATACAATTACGCTACAAAATGATTTATAAGGAAAAAAAAAAAAAAAAAAAACACACACACACACACACACATAATCATCATATCACCATCATAAAAAAATAAAAAAATAGATCATCTGCAAAGCCCTTTTTATTTTATTCTTTTTTATTTGTTTTCCAGCAACAAACATTCATTCTTTGCTTACAAAGTAAAATGATTTATAAGAGAAAAAAAAAAAAAACATAATCATCATAAAAAAATAAATCATCTACAAAGCCCTTTTTATTTTATTATTTTTTATTTGTTTTTCAGTAACAAACATTCGTTATTTGCTTATAAAGTTTTTCTCAAACCTCCGCAAGGCAATTGGAGTCCCCCCGATATTAAGAGGTACTCGTTTTGCTACATCTAAGTGCATTCTGTAGGCTAAATCATAGGAGGAGGAAAAAAAAAAAAAAGAAGAAGAAGAAAGACTACCCCACAACAAATTAAGTTGGGTTGAGAAACAGAGAGAGGGGGATGAGAATATAATTGCAGAGATGGAGAAAGATATTGATGGTGCACTTGAGTGATGAATTTTTGAAATCAGAATTAAATTCTTATTTTGTTTGCGAATTTTGAAATTTGACTTTTTAGAAAAAAATTGAATAAAATATGATTTGTTTATAAAAAGTGGAATAAAATATAATTTGTTTTTTAAAAAGTTGAATAAAATATTATTTATTTCTGAAAAAAGTAGAATCAGAATTATATTTTATTGTCAAAATTTCGTATCAAAACACACCATGAGTTGAGAAACAGAGAGAGAGAGGGATAAGAGACTTGGGTGTTGAGAAGGTTGGAGTTTTTGGGCAAAAGACGAATTTAATTTATTCCCATAGGAAAGGAATAGGTATTCCACTTCTTTTTTAGTAGAATACATATTCCTCTTCGTAAGGGAATAGCTGAGAATAACTATTTCCTTAAATAATATACAACCAAACAAAAGAATAGATATTCCTTTCCATGGATCTAATCCGCAAACCAAACGAGGCCTTAGTCAAACTCAACTATTAAATCTATCTAATACTAATTTTGTCCCTATCAGCCAACGTGACAATTCTAACAAACTCTTAGATGAATCGTTATTGGAAAAAAAAAAAAAAAAAGTTTAATGGTTAATTGGAATTACCCTATCAACATTATAAAACAACAATATAAAATAAAAATATAGTATATAATAATATCCGAACAATTTTCAACTTATTTAGAGTCAACTCCACCCGTCCCAGCAAAAGGGTTTTTACGTTTTACACGCGCAGTTTAGCACACACACGCCCACGTATTACGGATAGAAGAGGACGAAACATGCAAAACCGTAACGTTCATGTTGGTTTCCTGCGAAGGCCCGCCCATCACTGTTCAACATCACCATTCAACGGTTACACCTTCTTCTTAGGTACTTCCGCCATGCGCCTTCCATCCCCTTAGCCTCATTGTGTTAATTACAACAAGCAATGAAGCAAACCTCCTCGTTGTTATTCTCGTACCATTCTTCTCATGTTTTGTTTGTTAATACTCTTTCTTTTTAAAAAGAACTTAAAAATATGTTTTGACTTTGAGAGTAATTTTAAATAGAGTAATCATACATATTAAACTTTCACCGTGTTCTCATTTTAGTGCTCATTAATTATTTGATCAATTATTGTTAAAATTAAAATAAAATTAAATTAAAGATTGATAAATACTACTATATAAGTCCAATGATACGAGTGTGCAGTAAATAACTTTAACTTTGTAAAGTATTTTGCGAGTGATTTATGTTTGGAGTTATTTATTAATGTTTTTATTTTTTATTTTTTATATGAACAGAAAAACCGATCTTCATTGATATATCAAATGTCCAAAGAAAAAATACAGTGAATAGAGGTACAAAACAGCTTACACACTAAGACAAAAAAAATTCTGACTTGGATGCTACCTACAAATACCAAATATTATAGAAACAGACATATGAGCATCTTTTTAACAATAAAACGCCACAACAAAGGAAAGATGGCTGATATAGCTATCAACCCAAAAGTTCAATAATATCTGAAAATTTAATAGACAGACTTGCAAAAACCAAAACAAAAAACACCAAATCATAGATCCGATGTCGAGGGAGACTGCCGTCGCTGGAGACAGTGCGTGTAGACCACACACCGTCCCTAGGAACCTCACTGCAACAGGCAGCCGCTAGGAACCATCGAACACCACCGATCATGACTTGGGAGACTGAGTGTGGCCCCCACACACGGTTGCCCAAGGAGAAGATCCCTGGCGCGTGTTGGCCATGCCCCGAGCACTGAAGTCCGACAACGCTGTGACTTGACACAACAGAACCGGAGGAGGCCGACAAACACCATAGAGGGGTGCGTGTCAGGCTGGCTCTGTCGGATAGATATAGATTTGGCTTCAAATAGTAGATGGAGAAAAAATAAAGCCCCGCCAGCTATCGTTGGTAACACGCCGGTGTCCCTTCCCAATGCCTTCCTGCATGAAAAACCCAATAGAAAACACAAACAATAACACTATAGCTCTTGAAGGACTAGGAGAAGATTCAACCCTACTGAATCTATCTAGGGAGAAACAAAAACTCTCAAGCCCAAAACAAATTAGGAGAAAACCAAAACAATAAATCTAAACTACCATGGGAGGAGGGAAGCATGGCGCCTCCCTGAACATTGACCTCGACTTCCTCTCTCTTTCTTTAAGCTCTCTCAAACCCTAGTGGTGCGAGAGGGTATTGCTACTTCACTTGTTTATTAATATTTTTATTTACAGAAATAAAAAAAAAAAAAAAAAGAGTAAAAAATGTTATCAATAATCACAAAGCCATTCCCATTTCAGTTTCAGGAGATATGACGGATGGTCAAAAGTCAAAACAGCAAATTATATAGTAATGTGGATTTCTTATTATATACAACTGGATGGTGAGGTACAGTGTAAACATATATATATTCCATTATCGCATACTTACCCACTAATTATTAGGTAACATTAATTCGGTCATGCAGATTTTTGTACGGTCAAATTAAACTATAGGTATGTATAATACAAAGAAAATATGGTCGGAATAACACCAGGAGCCAACAAGGGAGCCTCCAAATCCAATAGTTAAAAGTCAAATAATTTTCTAAATGAGATTTTTATTTTTATTTTTTTTGTTGGTAATAAACTTCACCCAGAGGATAGAACAAACAATAAATTAAAATAGATAAATTAATGCTTGGTATCCCGGCAATTTTTTTTAGAATTTGGTTCAAACCTAATGTGTTACAATCTTATGAAACAGTGACACATTTTTCTAAAATGATAGATCTCATTAAATTATGACACATCAGGTTATAACTAAATTCTAAAAAAAAGTGTTTGAATGTATATGATTCTTCATTAAAATAAGCTAGGGGCAAATCATTACCAATATAAATGGGAAAAGAAGGGAGGAGAGAAAAATAAGTCGGAAGGTAGCCGGAGGCCCAGAGTGAACTCCAGTTGTCGCTCAATAAGTTACATGATAGGTGCACAAGTTAGCACTTATAAGAGTTTTTGGATATTGGATGTCATGTATAAGATTAAATGGGTACAACTCGAATTCGTTAACTTTGTATTGAGTTTGTATCATATTCAGGTCGTGTCTAGATATGAGTATAAGACTATAGATGTTAATTATAATTCAGTCAATTTAATTAAACATATCTGATTTCTCAATTATAATTTGCCAATTTTATGTTGGGTTTGTATTTAATTTCGAAATGGTCAGAAATTTTCTACAAACCGGTTTGTAGGAAATTTTATACAACCCACGTACAAGAGTGACACATGTCATTTAAACATGTAAGAAACACATATTTTCTTATTAATGCTATTAAAAAACATGTGTTTTTTACATACAAAGGGACACATATCAATCTTATATGTGAGTTATATGAAATAATATATGCTTCTTACATGTCAAGGGACAAATATCAATTTTATATGTGAGTTGTATTTAATTTTATATCAAAAAAAAAAAAAAATTGTTAACCTTATTTTATATATATATATATATATATATTTCTGTATTCGTAACATACGCCGTACGTAAATCGGACACAGGGGTATGAGGTATCAAACTGTCGATGCACCAACCGAACACAGACAAATCAATTTAAAAAAGAGGAAAATGAAAAAACACAAACCAACAATTACATAAAAATAATAAAGCAAGTTCCTTATTCTATCCCCCATCTCTCTCACACACACATTGCATTTGTTCAAACACGAAGGCAAAAAGAAAGAAAGAGAGAAACAAAAAAACAAAGACAAGAAGTAGAGGCGGCATGGTTTCGACGAGGAGAAGTGGATCTCTCTCCGGTAACAACAACAACAATAGCAAGAGATCATCGTCGTCGGAAGATAAACCTCCTTCACCGAAGCGTCCAAAGGTTTTAAAAAAGGAAAAAGAAAAAGAAAAATAAAAATAAAAATAAAAATTCAACGCCTTGAATTTCTTTTTTGCTGAAATATTTGGGAGAGTGAGAGTTTAGGGCTTTTGAGCGATGGATTTGTGCGGTTTCAGGTCGATAATGGGGGTGCCTCGGAGAAGCCGACGCCGGCGGGGGCCGAGAATTCTAAGGAATCGTGCAGCGCGCCTCCGACGTCGGAAAACGCGCCGATCGCCGGAGACGACGTGAGCCCGCGGAAGGGCGAGGCCACGCCCGTGGCGGCGCCGATCGCGGAGGGTGAGCGTTTCTCTCTCGCACTCTGAAGAGCTTTTTTTTTTTTTTTTTTTTTTTTTTTTTTTTTTTTCCCTCTCTTTGTGCGTTTCGATTTGTGAAATTTTTTTATAAGATTTGGGTTTGGCTTTCAAGGGGCTTCGCCGGCGGTGATGGCGGATAAGCCGAGGAGTTCGTTCTCGTCGTGGAGTGGTTATCAGAAGCGGACCAATCCGGCGACGACCTTCGAGTCCTCGATGCCATGGTGCAAGCTCCTATCACAGTCTGGACAGGTTTTAGAAGCATTTCTTTTGGTTAACTGGGTTTCATTTTGTAGGTTTGAGGATTAGATAAAGCGGGTTTTTTTTTTTTTTTTTTTGATGTTGTTGTTGTTGGGTTTGAGTTGAATTGGGAAATTGTAACAGTCTACCAACTGGAGCTCGTTACTGTTGACGGTTTAATTTTTCTGTGTAGTAAGTGCTTTTTTTTCTTTCTAATATATGCCGCAGAATGCAAATGTTCCCATATGCACTGAGAACTTCGTGATTGGTTCAAGTAGGCACTGCAATTATTCATTGAAGGATCAGAGTGTTAGTGGGAATCTATGCAGAATCAGGCACACGCAGGTATATTTTGAGCTTCAATATGATTATGCGGCCAAATATTTGTAGGATTGAAACGAAATTGGGCATGGTTTTGCTCACAAGCGAGCACATACACGTTTGTTGTGACTCTGATTGTACTTGGGTGTTATTGGTTTTCTGTCTTTTTGGAGATGAACTCCTTAGAAATATGTACATGCAGTATGAGTACTCATTATTTCTGGACATGATCAGCGCGAAGGCGTTGATGTAGCCGTGCTAGAAATTATGGGGAGCAAGGGAACGGTGCAAGTAAATGGGACAAATGTCAAGAAGAGTGGCGGCAGCTGTGTGCTTAATTCCGGTGATGAGTTGGTGTTCGGGGCAAACTATGCTTATGTATCCTTCTCTTTAGTTTTTGGGTGGTTCTTCCGTTGAGTTGTCTGCTCTCCCCCCCTCCCCTCCCTTTTTTCCCATTCCTTGTTATATTCTTTTTTTCTTAACTGTGACCGAGTGTTTCTTATCAAAAAAACTGTGACCGAGTGTCTACAACTGTGTTTGTGTATTCCTTAATCCTTATCAACATAGATCTTTCAGCATCTGATGAATGAGGTTGCAGTTAAAGGTTCAGAGGTTCAAAGTCTTGGAAAACTCCTGCACCTCGAAAGGAGGGCGGGAGATCCTTCAGCCGTGGCTGGAGCTTCCATACTGGCCTCTCTTTCTAGCATGAGACAAGATCTATCACGTTGGAAGTCTCCAGCGCAGACCATCACTAAAATCCACCAGGGTCCTGAGGTACCTACTCAATCTGTTGTTCATGATGGCACAGAAGTTGAGCTTGATGGCCTGGAATGCAACTCGGCACCAAACAGTGGGAGTGATAAAGCTGCAGAAATTGGAACAATCGACAAGAACTCTCTTCACGATTGCAACCCGGACTCTGGCATAGAGACTGGCAATGTAAAACTCTCTGGGGTGAATGATTTGCTAAGGCCTTTGTTCAGGATGTTAGCTCAGTCAACTAGTTGTACACTGAAATTGAGCAAAAGTATCTGTAAACAGGTTTTGGAAGAAAGAAACGAGTGGATGAGGGATTCGCAGCCAGCATCAACGTCGGGTATGTCTTTGCGGTGTGCAGCATTTCAAGACGATGTTTGTGAAGGAATTATCGATGGCAGAGACATAGATGTTTCATTTGACAGCTTCTCTTACTACTTAAGGTATAATTCTTTCATGATATGCTAAAGTAGCTTGATTCAGTATCACACCGGCTATTCATTAGATCTCTTCTTACTTTTAGATCTTTTCAGCTCCAAATTTTTGTCTGTGTGCTGTGTACAGTTTTAAAATACAATTCCATTTTAGTTACTTCTTTATATTTGGCTTGTTTTGCCTTCTTTCCTATATTTCTTATTCCTTTTTTTTTGGTTGGGGGGGGGGGGGGGGGGGGGGGGGTTGGGCTTGTGTAAGGCAGAATGGATATTTCTGTTGGATAAACTCTATTTTGCCTTTTTCTGTGGTCCTCAATTACTACTGAATATAACAATGTGTAAGTCATGAAAATGTAACATGACGTGTTTGTTGCATTTTTCTTGGGTAATATTCAAAAAACTCTAAAGTTATTAAATCCTTCCTGAAAAGGCCTCTGTTAGTCATTAGATGTTACTTATGGAAAATTCCTCTATGTCAAGTCAAACGGTTTATTTTTTGACCTCTAGTGTACCTTTTGTTTATCAAATCATAAGTTTTAAGTTACTTATCAAAAAAAAAAAAAAATCAGAAGTTTTAAGTTCTTTTCTGAGAGAAGAATAGAAACCAATTTCATTAACTTATACCTGGATGGAACATGTAATGCAACGACAGCTGCGTTTTTAGCTCTTTTAGGGAATCCCCAATTTCCGAATCCCCAATTTCATAAACCCTCATTCTTTTCAAGTCTCTTTTTTTTCTTTTTTCTTTTAATTCTCTTTATACTTGGACACCTGCTTTTTTAGCTCCCTTGGTGATTAGTTTTAATGATTTTCTTGTTCTTTTTTCTCTTTCTAGTTAGGCATTTCTCTTGTATACTTCTTGTGTATCTGGGTTTACGTTTTGCAAGCAGTATACTTCCTGTGTATTTGAGTTACATTTTGCGGTTTTAACGATATTTTGATTACTTAATAAAAAATAAAATAAATATGATGGTGCTACTTTAACTTGTGAAGAAAGGGTTTATTTTATTGTTTCTAGTGGAAGGAGATTAGATAGAGCCCGGTGTTTTGTGGTTTCCTAACTTAGATCACATAGAACTGTTATTTTATATATTCATTTGTTGACTGGTGATGATATGTTAAATGTTTCGTGATATTGAATTATGTAGTTGTAACTTGTGGTTTCAAATTTTTTTTTTTCCTCTTGCAGTGAGAACACAAAAAATGTGCTGATTGCAGCTTCATTTATACACTTGAAGCATAAAGAACATGCAAAGTATACCTCAGAGCTTACTACTGTGAATCCAAGAATTTTGCTTTCTGGTCCTGCAGGTCTGTGGAGTTTTTTTTTTTTTTTTTTTCCAAATGAAATTTAATCTTCAAGATATGTTTTGATGCTGTATTGGCTTACATTCCAAAAAATTGAACTGAATTTTTCTATTTTTAAATCTCTTTACAGGGTCTGAGATATATCAAGAGATGTTGGCAAAGGCACTTGCTAACTACTTCGGAGCTAAATTGCTCATATTTGATAGCCATTCATTTTTGGGTGTAAGATAAAATTACCTTCTTGAGTGTGAAATTAGTATTACAATTGTACCTAGCTTCTTTTGGACTCTTATATTGGAGTTAAGGCTCTCCTCTTTCCTTGCTGTTTGAGGGGCTCCGGTGACTAATTCTCATCATGGTCCATTGAGTCGTTGCAGCTTTTATTTAGTTTTTATTTTCATGATCTAATTTCTCTTTTGATGTTGCTTTACTTTCGTTTAGAAGAGATTGTTAGACTAATCGATTGGAATATTAATAATAAAACATATTGTAGGGTTTATCATCAAAGGAAGCAGAGCTGCTGAAAGATGGATATAATGCAGAAAAATCCTGCAACTGCCCCAAACAAAGTCCTTTACCCATGGACTTGACTAGGAGCACGGATCCATCAGCAGTGGAAGTAGATCCACTCAGCTCTTCAAATGCACCTTCTTCGAATGGTTTGGAATCTCAACCTAAGATGGAGACTGAAACTGTACCCTCTGCCTCTGGGACATCTAAGAATTACGTGTTTAAAATAGGTATTCCATTTTAAGTTACATATAGAGATGCCTTTTGCACTTCACTTTCCAGTTTTTCTCCCACTTTTTTTTGATGTTTTTGATATTCTTTTGTTTTCCTCGGCATCATTTCTACAAATATGAATTGTGCAGGTGATAGAGTACGATTTAATGGTTCAGCTTTGGGTGGCTTATATCCAGCAGCATCTCCTTCACGGTAACATCATCATGGATAAAATTTACTAGGGTTGTATTATCTTCTTATCTTATTTTTTATGAATTATATTATCTTCTGACCTTAAGGAGTGCTTCACTTCTATTTATAAAGAAGAAAAAGAAAAAAAAGAGTGCTTCACTTCCAGATGATGTTTGCCTATTTGATCTCTGTGTGATTTTCAATTGAACTTGAGTTTTATATCTCTTAGAGCATTAGTGCTTAGGCTCTCCCTCTCTCTCTGTCTCTCTCTCTCTAAACTTAGGATATTACATTGATCCTGTTTATTTTTGCGCAAGATGAATTTTAGGATTATCATGCTGTAAAATATGCTTGTTAACTCAATGTGTAGGGGCCCACCTAGTGGAAGCCGTGGAAAGGTGGCATTAGTTTTTGAGGAGAATCCATTGTCAAAAGTTGGGGTAAGGTTCGATAAATCCATTCCAGATGGGGTTGATCTTGGAGGTCACAGTGAGGGAGGTCACGGATTCTTTTGTAATGGTAAAAATCCTATTCAGTGACACCATTTAACAAGCTTCAACCTGGCAATTTGTACTATATTTTTCAGCATTTTCTATTGCTCTCTCTCTCTCTCTCTCAGTTACTGATCTTCGTTTGGACACGGGCTCGGAGGAATTGGACAAGTTACTTATTAACACTTTGTTTGAGGTAGTTTTTTTCTCCCTGTTTTGTGCTTCTTCTTTTCATCATCTTCTTGATGACTTAATAATATCTTTTTCTCAGGTTGTAACTAGCGAAAGCAGAAGCTCACCTTTCATTCTATTTATGAAAGATGCTGAGAAGTCTATGGTAGGAAATGGAGACTCATATTCTACATTCAAAAGCAAACTTGAAAAGCTTCCCGATAACGTGGTCGTAATAGGTTCACACACTCATATTGACAATCGCAAAGAGAAGGTAACGTGTTGGGGATTTAAAATTTCCCTTCAATTATAGTCAATGCATTTCTATTTAATACAATGTGAGATGAGGTATTAAATAATTTTGTCTTTGCTGTGTGTAGCAGCAAACTTTGGTGGCTTTGTCCATTAGATCATGTTGTCTGAAGTGTGTTGTGCTCCATTTCTGTTACTTATTAAAAAAAAAAAGTGTGTTATGCTTCATTTCTATCTACTAGACCAATAATTCATTCGAATTTTTGCCCTCTTTGCCAGGCAAAATTTTCAGTACGAGATTAGGAACTTACAAGATATGAATATTAGGTTTTTGGTCAAAAAGTAGCAGGGTTGACAACACCATTTTCTTAATGGTAGGGGGAGATTAGTACTGTAGGTTTTAACACTAAAGGAATTGCTGTGGGATGCCATCTAGTCTAGGAGATGGATGCCTGGAGGAAGTACAAACGGCCTTCATATGGAAATATGCGAATGTATAAGGGCTGGGGAGTGCTGCCTACTAAGGGCTAACAGGTGTACCAGTATGACAGAGAAAGAAGAAGTTGAAATAGGTCCTGCTTGGGGAACCACTCATCACATTCTACTACAATTATTTGCTGCTTACCTTGATGGTCTGAGGACATGAACTATTTCCGTCTTAGCATCTACATTGTGTGACATGTACCCGTTTTTGTGCTGCTTAAGAGAGCAATCCACTTTCCAGGGTGGTGTTTGGCATGTGACTTAATAGTGTTATTTAATAGAACAATAGAAAGTTTAGAAGGAAAAGAATATGATAGAAGGTCACTGCAGTCAACTTGAGGTCAAATCTTGGATTTAGGGGAAGCTAATTGTTTTTTTTTAACCTGTATATAGCATTTTAGAGTATTTTCTTTTGGCTTCCTCATGTACAATTGTGATCACCTTACTGTGTAATTTTTTCCCTTGCAGGCACATCCTGGTGGTCTGCTTTTCACGAAATTTGGCAGCAATCAAACTGCTCTTCTTGACTTGGCTTTCCCGGTAATGTTTATACTCTAAAAACATCATGGCTTCCTATTTTTCCTTAAAGTTGTGCATGCCTATTTTGAATGTGGATTGTTCTCTGTGTAGAAAAAGGGTCATTTGCAACTCAAAGTTTTTATTTATAAGAAAGATGTGCTGCTGTTATTAATATTTTTTGGTTTCTTTATGCATAGACCTTTGGAGAGGCATTTCCATAAATTTAATCTTGCTTTTGATGCTTTGAAATATTTATTGACAGATTACATTGTTCCTCCTTTTCCTCTTTTTCCTCTTGCTTCTTCGTTTATTCTAATATATGTCCAAGACTATGTTATGTGTTTCTTTGGACAAAAAGAAAGTTTGCAGTTTAGGATATTCACTTTACTAATTTGGAGTCTGAAATGCACGTGCCATAATATTCTGCCCTGTTAATCAGTAATACCTAAAATTTTATCTCGTCTTTTTTTTAGGTAGAATGATTAAAATGTTTCATGAAAAATATTTTTTTGATAAGTAATTTAAATTCATTAAAAGCGGAGTGGGGCGCAACCCTAGTATACATGAAGTATACAATAGAATATTATGTTATGTTTTTTCCCTTAATTTTTTTCTAATGATTTTCCTGCTTCAATGTTACACCCTCTTACCGTAGGAAGACGATATTATGCGTCGCTTGAATCAGAAACATAAGGATATGAGAATTCAATCAACTTAAAATCAAAGTAAACCAAATGTTTCATAACAATAAAAAACTTAAACTATCGTATTACTGTTATTACAACTCATCCCATTAAACTTAACCTTTAAACCCTTAGTCTTAACATAGCAATCATGCTGGAACAAATCAATCTAATGTGCTACGTGCACTTATTCAAATCCTCTTCTAGGTGAAGGCTTCCGGCTCTAGTTTTCTTGGCCTGTAACCATCTATGACATTACCTGTGTTGTTTTTTAAACATAAAAACAAAGGGTGAGTCGAATACTTAGTAAGTAGTTACAACATACAGTAAAAGACATTAGAAACAATTTCATTTCAAAAACATGAAAAATGCAGGCAACATTCACACATATCATAAATCTTCTTTTTCCTCTCAAGTGGCTGACACACAATTATGCCATGTGTGTAAGGGTTGGCAATCACGAGGATCCTGGATCCGCTACTGTGGCCACGGGTGGAGCCGCGTCTAGGATATGGACATCACTCGATAAACAATGGTGCACTTGAGCGAGCCATTCCCGGTAGATCATACAAGATTGTTGTCCCCGCCCATTAGCTCTAGTACCATCCCACCATTTCATATGGCGAAGAAAAACAGTTTAGAACATTTCATGTGTTCATACAATTACCTCCTTTTTCTTTCCTTCCTTTCTTCTCATTCACTTTTCATCAAGCATCATAACGTATTTATAACATATTCATTACATAGAGGAAGCATGCGCATTAAATCAATTACATTTAAAATTCTTTATCAAACATATAGTATTGGATGCATAAAAGGGGCTACCAAATAAAGGCTAACATTATATCATATACCTTGAAAACAATTTTAAGAAAAATATGGCATTGACATTTAAAGAAGGCTTTGAAGGATCCAGGTTTGGATTTCGTCAACTACTTTCGGGAGGATATAAAAGCCCTGATGGTTCGAGGGAATGGGAACAAGGCCGGCCGCTTCCTAGAGGTGGTAGCCTACGCTGAGGGTGGTCGGAAAGGGGCTATTTGGCTCCCCGAAGGCCGTGGTGGGTGGGGTTGGTCTCGGGTGGTGGGTGAGTTGAGGAAGCTGCTTTCTTTTCTCGGTTTAAAGGCTCGGTCGCCGGGTGGTGGGATATCTTCTTCGGAGGGGACTCCGAAGGGGGGGGGGGGGGGAGTTGAGCAAAGCTCTGGATTTTCAGGGAGCCACAGATGGGTCTCCGACGGGTGTTAAGAAGGGAAAGGGATCAGGTCCTCCATCGTTCGCGGAGGTGGTGCGCTCGGGAGCTACCGCCTTTGTCTTGGGTTGTCGGTCTCCGGTGCTGATTTCGGGTCGGTGCGATTTGGAGAAGAAGCCGCCACCAGTGGGTTGCTCCGCCATGGAGAAGCAAGCGACTGGTCCCCTAGGTAAGGACCGTTGTGTTGATGAGCGTCTCAGTTCAAGAGTTTGCATCTGTTGTTCGGCTTGCGTGTCTGGAGGGTTCGAGCAGATTCTAGAGATCCTTGGGCGCCTTTCCAAGGCTTTGTTTTGGGCTTGTGGGTCTTCGCTTAGATTGGGCTTGAAGTCCTCTGTTCGGCTTAAAAGAAGGTTGGGCTTTGTAGCGGGCCGGATGCTTAAGAGGTGCAAGTCTGCTTTCAAAGGGTCCCGGTTTCGAGCTGGGGCTAAGGTGCCTAAGCCCTTTGAGAGGGCTGCTGAATCGGGTCGTGAGTCGGTTTCGAGGCGGGTCTCGGGTTCGGGCTCGAGTCCTAGTCTAGGTTTGGTTCAGCTTTCTTTCCCCCCGGAGGCGTCGTCTTCGGCGGCCATCTCCGTTGAGTAGCCTTTGGCGGCGGTTCCAGGTCCAGTCGTTCAGCGCTCTCTCATCCCGGAGGCTTTGTCTCCGGCGCCTTCTGTTGAGTGGCCGTCGGCGGCAGTTCCTGCAGGTCCCGTCCAGTCGCTCTTTGCTCCGGTCTCTTTTTCGGCGTCTTCCGGGTGGGCCTCTCTTTCCCCGGCGTTTTTTGTGCTTGCTTCTCCGGTGTCTTCTGTGCAAGGTTCCTCTTCTGCTCTGACGGAGGAGGTTTTTCAGTCCCCAGGTTCTTTGAAGGGCTCAAACCTTGCAGAGTTTGGCAGGGCTCTTCCCTTTTCGTCGGCTGCTCCTTCGGCTCCGGCTGGGTTGTTAGTGAGTTCTGATTTTTCCAGTAGCTCGTGTGGTTCAGGGACTTCCGTCTCTGCTGTTGCTCCTTCTCTCTCAGGAGCTTCTAAGTTGGGGGTGAAGATTCGTTCTCCCCCCCTTGCTGCATTTTAAACCTTTTCAGCATTATATTAGGAGGGCTAGGGAGTTTAGGGTAGGTCACTCAATGAAATGGAATGATGGGTTATTATCGGACTCTCTGGAAGCATCGAAGTTGTCTGCTAGCCTTGTTGTCAATAAGGTGTTGATGGTTGAGCCTCCTGCGATAAAGGTTGTAAAGTCTCCAGTGAAGCAGGGCATGCTTAGGAAGGGGTTTCTCAACCCTCGCCCGATTGTTTCAAGCCCTTCGGCTTCGCCTCGGGAGGTCATCGATGTCGGGGTGGTAGGACCTTCCTCCCCTCCGAGTGGTTGCATCATTCCTTTTTCTGTTGAGGGAAATGGATTCTCCCAATCCAAGAATTGGCCTATCGGTTTTGATCATAACGGGGAGATTGTGGTTTGGGAAGAGGAAGATGAATTTTGGGATGGATTACCCTTGGATTGGGCGTTGGATGAGGATTTTGCGTTGGCTGGGGACTTTGGGGAGGAGGTTATGGCAATTCGAGATGCCATGGAAGAAGAATTTCAGCGGGATAAGATGATTGCGCGCCAGAAGTCCAAAGGAAAGAGAGAGCTCCTGAATCTGCATAGCTCCATCAATTATGGCGACGATTTTATTCCTGTTAGGCGTAGGAAAGGCAAGGCTCACGTGAAGTAGGCCTTGGCGGGTTGTGGGTTGTTTTTTCTGTTGCTTTTTGGATTTGCTTTGTAGTTCGGCTTCGGTCGGCTTGGGTTTTGGGGTGTCTCTTGTGGTTTCGGTCGGCTTCAGTAGGCTTGGTCTTTGGGTGCCTCTGGGTTTTGGTTGTAGTGGGTGTCTTTTTTTGGGGGCATTTCGGGTTTTGTGGGTGTTGTTGGTGCGTTTTGCTGTTTTTGGGCATGTTCTTGGGCTTTGGGTTTGTAAGTGCTCCTCGTATACTGCCTGTGTACTGGGGCGCCTTTCACTTTTTTAATAAAATTGCTTATTACTTATCAAAAAAAAAGAAAGCAAAGGTTTGGTCATATCTACTTACCTCGTTCCTTAGCTTTAGGAATTCAACGCACTTGACTTAGCAACCTAAGCAAACATTTACGAGCAATTACTATCTATTAACGCTTTCGTATATCATTTATTCTTTTTTTCTTTTCTTTGTTTGATCTTCCTAACCATTGCTTCCACACTAAGTGGCAGATTTGATATCTCCTCTTTAAGACACTTATTTCGTATTTCAAGTTCGATTCTTTTCTAGAATGATCACACTATGCATGGATGTTTTGTTTACTAACACCCAAATTATGCAATGTGAGCTTATTCTCGTGCTCTTTAGAGTGTAGGTCCCAACACCATTTACATAGTCTTTATACAGGGTTAAGTTCGATTCTTTTCTTGAATGATCGCACTATGCATGTGTGTTCAGTTTACTACACATGAATCATGCAATGTGAGCTTATTCTCGTGCTCTTTAGAGTGTAGGTCCCAACACCATTTACATCTAGTCTTTATAGGGTTTTTAAGTCACCTTAAGGTCCCCAAGACAGGTCTGGTCTTGGTTCAAAAAGATAGGCATTAAGGCCTCAAGGTTCAACTAATGTGTCAACAAAGATTACTCTGTGCAAACCCTACATATGTCCAATGATCGCATGGTTTGGACCATTGGAGAGACAACTCAAAGAGGATTTGTTCTATGGTTACTTTGTTGCAAAACATCCTTTTGGAAAAGGCCCTACAGCCACCTTTCTTGGTGACTGCAGTGCTGCAGAATTTTTTGCAGCAACCTAATCTTGTTGTTTGGTCTCTACAGTGCATTGTGACCCACTTGACCAGTCATACAACATGTTATGATAATGTCAAACATTCAGGAAATCATGTAATTGTGTTGTATAAACCATATCCATGTCGTTTAAGAGAAGAAATCAGATCCAAAGGGTTTTTCCTTGGTGCTGACAGCGTGCATAGGAAACTCAAACATCAAACTTTAATGCTGTTACTCATACTTTTGTAGGTTTCTGTTATGGTTCTCATAATAACATAACTAAATATCAATTACAAAGTGGCTTATTAGAACTCAGACCTAAGCAAAATCTGGCAGTGAACTAGAAGAAATCCAAAAGACATCTTTTCCTCTTTGGCAGCAAGAGTTCTCTGTGCAAGAATCAGGTTGTTACACTGTTTTTGCAAGATTTAGGACAGGAATTAGGAAAAACACAAAGGAGAAATATTTCTCAGATTTATTGAAAAGGAATTCTCAAAAACTTGAAGGAATAATTGAATACACTTACCAAAATCTTGACTAGAAGCTGTACAGCAAGTGACAGCTTCTGGGAGTCAGTTTTGAGGCTCAAATTGCAACTGACTTTGCATAAAAACAAATATAGAAATTTTAGGTAGGCTATATGCAATCTGAATTTCAGTTTTTCAATAGAAAAGTTAGAGAAAATCTGGAGAATCCTACCTGTTTTGGTTGCAGCTGTGACGGGGATCATTTGTAGGTATTTAGGTCTGAGCTTGGAGAGAGAGAGAGTGAGAGACTGACATGAGATGTTTTCTGGAGGCTGTAAAACTGGCAGCTGTTAGAGTGAACTTAGGGCACGTTTGGCACGCAGATTAGAGTCAGGAATGGAATAGCTATTCCTGCGGAATAACTATTCCATTCGTTTATTACTCCGCTATTCCCAGGAATAGCTATTCTTCAAATTGAGGAATAGCAACATTGACAGAAACACCCTCACACCCACTTTCTCTATCGTCACCCCCTCTCTCTGCGATGGACGAGAACTTCCATCACACCAACCACTGCCACCTGCTCCACCTACGTGGGAGTTGCCAAAATTGGATGGCTTGGGGTCATGGTTGGAGGTGGAGGCTGAGGTGAGGAGCACTTGACAGTGGTGGTGGAGTTGATTGGCTTCTAGTTGACGGCGTTTGAGGGCCAATTCTTCTCTGGGCTTTGGTCAGGAAGACTAGCTTCTTGGCGGCGGCGCTGCTGATGGCGGAAACGTCTTTTGATTGAATGTTTCATGGTAATCGCACAACTGATTGGAGGGTAGAGAGATGTCTTGCTTGGGTCACTGCATGAGGGGTAAGATGCACTCCTAGGCGCTTCCGGAAAGTGTTGTTGGACCAATTTGTTGAAGTTTATAGCAGATACAGAATGAAAATGATACAAAACCAAACTTCAGCCATTTTTTTTTTTAATATACTTTTTCTTTTCGGAATTTGATTTGTTCTCGGTATTGTTTGAATGAAAAATGATACAGAAAGAACCAATTTGTTGAAGTTTATAGCAGATACAGAACCAAACTTCAATTTTGATTTGTTCTGGGTATTGTTTGAATGAAAAATGATACAGAAAGAACTTATTTGTTGAAGTTTATAGCAGATAAATAGTGTTACCGGAATATGAATTATGCTCATCACATTTGGACAATGTTCTGGGGATTATGTGATATAAAATTAATTCTTCTCGTCTATGAAAGTTGGAGGTTCTGTTGTATGACGATTTCTCCTCCTGATTTTGTTCTGTATCACCTGAAGAGATTGAAGCAGATATCGAACCACCTGAACACCTTGAACTCATCATGCTTGGTCCTTTTATATTGGCTTTCAGACACATAGTTGGTGAAATCCACTCCACAATAAAGTGTGCTTGAATTTAATTATATTGCTTATTGTTGTGGCATGAATTAAAACAGTAAAAGCATAACTATTCTATTCACCAGTGTATTGCACTATACTAAACAAAGGAATGCTTTTTCAGTTTTTCTATTCCAGTGTTACAACCAAATTAATGAATAAGAATAGCTATTCCATTCCAGCTTTTTCCATTCTAAGTAATAGCTATTCAGTTTCCCAATGGAATAACCATTCTGCGTACCAAACGTGCCCTTATGGTTTTTATTTAGCTACAATCTAGCAGTAGCTTAGGGTTTTAGTTTCCTTGTAAAACTAAACCTCTTTTCTTTTTGAAATAAGTTAGGAAACAACTCTTAGAAAATAGGTAGGAGTTGGGATTCAATTAGGGCTTGTTTTAACAAAGAAAACTTCCCTTTTTGGAGAAAAATAAACCTGACCAGATTCTATTAGGTTTTGGACTTTACCATTATTGACTTTTTTGCCCTTTATAAGACTTTTTCAGCCCTCTAACATACCCCCTATTAAACCCATGAAATTAAAAGAGATAATTAAGCAAACAACTACCACACCTTTTTTTTTTTGATAAGTAAGGTTAGTTTTATTGAAAGCGTAAGGCGCCCCTACGTACACTGAAGTATACAACAGGAAACACCTAATTAGAACAAGAACAAGAAGCAAGAAGCAAGAAAATCAGCAAAGCTGATGGATAAAGGGTACAAAAAAGTCATCGACCAGAGATACAGCTTACGGAGAAACAACTCTAACACCTCTTCAAGGGAGCTTTCTAGGTTCTCAAAACACCTAAGGTTTCTTTCTCTCCAAATACACAAAAATAAGCATATAGGCACCATCTTCCACGTTGTAGCGCTCCTTGATCTCCCAGACTTCCACCAACAAGCAACTAGGTCTAGCACACTCTTAGGCATGACCCAAGAAATACCAAAGCGAGAGAAGATGTTGTTCCACAGAGCGGAGGCCACATCACAATGCAGAAGAATATGGTCCACTGATTCCCCATCTCGCTTGCATAGGCATCATCTATCTACAATGATTATGTGCCTCTTCCTGAGATTGTCCAAAGTAAGGATTTTACCTAGAGCTGCAGACCATGTGAAGAAAGCTGCCCTCGGGGGTGCCTGAGACCGCCACACACTCTTCCAAGGGAACCGAGTTCCACCAGAACACGTGAAGGAACCAAAATAATTCTTAACCCTGAACACACCTTTCTTGGAAGAAACCCAACTAAGGCAGTCTGCCCGATCTCTATTCACCCTAGTAGAGTGCAAAACCTGAAAGAAAGAGGCCAAAACATCTAGTTCCCAATCATACGCCTCTCTAACAAAGCTCACATTCCACTGAATGGACCCGCCCAAAATCTCCATATTGTCAGCCACTGACGCATCTTTTACTCGAGCAATACCAAAGAGATCAGGAAACACTTCTTTCGGAACCGTATCTCCGCACCACAAGTCATGCCAAAATCTAGTCCTACTCCCATCCCCCACCTCATATATAAGAAATCTGGAAAAAGTCTCCCATCCTTTCCTTATGTACTTCCACAACCCTACTCCAAAAGCCCCTGCAAACTCACGGGAGCACCACCCACCCCACAAACTACCATACTTGGAGTCCACTGCAACTCTCCACCAAGCATCTCTTTCCAAGACAAAAGCGCCATAACCATTTTTCTAACAATGCACGATTGAACAACACCAAATTCCTAATGCCAAGCCCCCCTTTAGAAATTGGGGTGCAAACCTTTGCCCAATTCACCAAATGGTATTTAAATTCTTCTCCCATTCCACTCCAAAGAAAATCTCGTTGTAGCTTCTCAATGCGAGAGGCAACACACAGTGGAATAGGGAACAGAGACATGTAGTAGGTAGGTAAGTTGGAGAGAGTACTCTTGATAAGGGTCACCTTCCCTCCCTTGGAGAGGTATGACATTTTCCAACTAGCCAACCGATTTTCAACCTTCTCGATAACTCCATCCCAAATACGAGTGGACTTGTAGGAAGCCCCCAAAGGAAGACCTAGATACTTCACTGGCAAAGAAGCAACTTCACACCCTAAAATGTCGGCTAACCTTCCCACTTGAACGACATTCCCCATTGGAATAAGACTAGATTTGGCCAAGTTGACCTTTAAACCCGAAACAGCCTCAAATAAGAGAAAGAGACTCCGCAAATATCGCAACTTGGAGGAGCAAGCATCACAGAAAATCAAAGTGTCGTCAGCAAACAAAAGATGTGAGAAAGAAGCATTACCCACTCTGAAGCCATCCAACAAACCCCCACTGACCGCCGTTGTAATCATACGACTCAAAACCTCCATAACAAACACAAACAAAAGAGGAGACAAAGGATCCCCTTGCCTCAAGCCTCGAGAGTTACTGAAAAAGCCCTTGGGCGAGCCATTAACTAGCACCGAAAACTTCGCAGAAGAAAAGCATCGAGCTATCCACGAACACCATTTACCCTCGAAGCCGCACCTCCTCAACACATACAGGAGAAAATCCCAATTAACATAATCATAAGCTTTTTTCAAGTCCATCTTGCAAATGACGCCTGACTCCCTTGATCTAATTCGACTATCAAGACATTCATTAGCAATAAGGATCGGATCGAGAATCTGCCTCCCTTTGACGAAAGCACTCTGGGATTTAGAAATAACCTTTTCCAAAACCGTCTTCAATCTGTTAGCCAAAACTTTAGCAATAATCTTGTAGATACCTCCCACAAGGCTTATGGGCCGGAAATCTTTGAGAGAGATAGCACCAGGAATCTTAGGAATAAGCGCAATAAAAGAAACATTCAGACTCTTCTCAAACACTTCTTTAGCATGAAAGTCAGAAAATACCTCCATAATGTCCAAGCGCAAAATCTCCCAACAAGCTGGGAAGAAAGCCATAGTAAATGTTCACCATTCATAGCGAACACTACCTTCCTAACCTCCTCCTCCTTGAAGGCTCTCTCCAACCAACTTGCTTTTGACTCTAGAATAGCATTAAAGGAAAGATCATCCAACCGAGGCCTCCAACTGTGCTTCTCAGAGAAGAGATCTTGATAGAACTGAACTACATGCTCACCTATCTCAGCCGGATCAGAAGAAATAAAATCTCCAATCAACAATGAGTCAATAGAGTTGTACCTTCTATTTGAATTGGCTATGGAATGGAAGAATTTAGTACATTTATCACCTTCTTTTAACTACTTCACTCTGGACTTTTGCCTCCAACTAACCTCCTCCAAAAGAGAGCATCTCTCTATCTCATTAACAATCTCTAACTTCTTTAGGAGTTCCCCCTCAACCAAAGCCCTACTACCTTCAATAGTATCGAACACCTGAAGCTCTTCGAAAAGCTTTCTCTTGTTTCTCTCTACGTTACCAAAAACCTCTACATTCCAAGTCTTCAAACTTTGTTTGAGAGCCTTTAGCTTACAAGCTAACACAAAACTAGGAGTGCCATGAAAAGAATAAGAATCCCATCACTGTTTCACCAACCCCACAAAGCCATCCGCCTTAAGCCACATATTCTCAAACTTGAACGGCCTACTTCTTGCAGAAGAGAGAGCATAATCGAGAAGAATAGGAAAATGGTCAGAGTAAAGGTGGGAAAGCCTCTTCTGAGAAGTCACCGGAAACCTAGCTTCCCAATCAGGAGAAACAAGAAATCGATCAATCCTGGACCAAATGGGAGGATCACAAGAGATTGACCAAGTATTAGATCCTCCAGCGAGAGGAAAATCCATAAGACCTTGATCAGAGATAAAATCACAAAAATCCCTCATGGCAGACACACTACCATCTCCAGATCTGTCGCTAGGGAATCTAGTAATATTGAAATCACCCCCTATACACCAAGGCATCCTCCACCAACTAAGGATCCCAGCCAACTCATCCCAAAGCCCCCTCCTATCAATCCTGAAGTTCGGACCATACACTCCTGCAAAACCCCACTCAAAATGATCTGTAACATTCCTAAAGGAAACTGCAAGCGTAAAAACCCCCACGCACACATCTACTTTTTCCACCACCCTCTTATCCCACTTGATCAGGATACCCCCGGAAGCCCCACATGAATCCAAACAACACCAATCCACATGATTGCACCCCCATATGCTTTGCACAAAACTTCTAGACGGATCTATAACTTATGTTTCTTGGAGGCAAATAATATCCACCTTCCAATCTCTGAGCAAGTTGCAAATCCTTAGGCGTTTGCGCCTATCGTTCAGGGTGTCACATTCGATACATATCAATTTTGGCTTATAGTTGCAAAAGCTATATTTTAGTGCATATATAGAACACTCTTTTGATAGCTGAAGTGCAATTCTGAAAGCGGGAAGACATGAAGGTACCATGTTCCTCTGGGCCATCTTGGAGATTGACTTCTAGTTTTACCGAGTCTCTGCAGGTTGAGATTACTTCTTGTGTTTGACATAGATCATGGAGAGTTGAAGTTTGAAAGGATTTTTTTTCATGCTATTAATTAGTTTTTATGTATAGAACTCTTTGCATAAAATTTTATTCTATTTTTTAACATGTCTATGTGCTCCCTCTCACACATAGACAAAGCTTATTTTTATGGACTATTGTACAGGTTGTTGAATGAATATTGTGAGATTGTGCTGTCGCTGACAGAAATTGTTCATTTACAGCAGCATGATCTTACTGCGTTTTTATTTTTCAGGATAGTTTCGGAAGACTGCATGACAGGGGTAAGGAAGTCCCGAAATCGACAAAACTTCTGACTAAGCTTTTTCCCAATAAAGTAACCATTCACATGCCACAGGTCTGTATAGTGGATTCTGTATGTTCAGTTACTTGGCTTTGCTTTATCAATGTGTTGCAGAAGCTTATAAATCTTTGCAGGATGAAGCGCTTCTTGCTTCGTGGAAGCACCAATTGGATCGAGATTCCGAAACCCTCAAAATGAAAGGAAATCTAAATCACTTGCGCACCGTGAGTAATTTTCCCTACTTACATTATGGAGCATCAAGCATTATTGTTGCTTTTAATACTTAGTTTAAAATCACTTCATAGATAGGTACATTAGTCAGTTAACATTTCTAATAAGTGATACAAAAGTTGAATTTTGAAAACCTTTTTTAGGTGTTAGTTAGTATGTGGAATGCACAGGGAGCATTCTGCATGAGTGTTCACATTTTACTGTGTTGAACTTTGTGCATTGGTCTATGGTTGAAAATGGGGTTTTTTGCAAATGATACTGATGTTTACGGCTAATATGTGTAGGTTCTTGGTCGGAGTGGGATGGAATGTGAAGGACTTGAGACATTATGCATTAAGGACCAAACACTTACGAATGAAAGTATGCTCTATTTTATTAATATCTAGACAAGATGGTTTGCCAGTTTTACTGTGTTTTATTTTAACCTTTTAATCTATTTGTTTTGTATTGCAGGTGCAGAGAAAGTAGTTGGATGGGCTTTAAGCCATCATCTAATGCAGAATCCTGAAGCTGATCCTGATGCAAGGCTTGTATTGTCTAGTGAGAGGTAATTGATAGGTTGTTTGCTGCCATCATTTTCATTCATTGTTGGCTGAAATATTAGTTATTGGATGGAAATTACACAGTTGTAATGCCATATTGCAATTCTGGCAGCATCCAGTACGGGATTAGAATCTTGCATGCTATCCAGAATGAATCTAAGAGCTTGAAGAAGTCGCTTAAGGTGATTATTATACATTTCCCCAAAAGATTGTACTTTTGACCAGTTTTATTTTGTGCAACTGTTGTGTAATAATCTTTCTACTGATTTTTTGGGCTGAAATCAGGATGTTGTCACAGAAAATGAATTTGAGAAAAGGCTTCTAGCTGATGTTATTCCACCCAATGACATTGGAGTTACTTTTGATGATATTGGGGCTCTTGAAAATGTGAAGGATACGCTGAAGGAGTTGGTGATGCTTCCTTTGCAAAGGCCTGAACTTTTTTGCAAGGGCCAATTAACTAAGGTTTCTATGTTCTCTCTATTCAGAGAAAATGTGATGCTTTATTTAAATATTGATGAGTTACAATTAGTTGGCCTATTGGTTCATTTCTTTCTATCTATAATTTCTACTACAATTTTTTATGGCTTAATTATTAATTTTTTAATTAAAGAAACATTTTCACTTTGCTCCTAGGATGTTGGTTCCATCATAAACGGGTTCTATGAGCAGATCATCTATTTTCAATCTTTTCTTGGGTGATCTTAATCTAGAGTAGTTTGACCAATATTATCAAATTTAAATTTATTTTTTAGAAGCTGATTTTCCACTCTCCTATTCATTTTTGAACTTCTTGTGTTATCATTGCTAAGTACCGGTGAAATTGAAAAGATGGAAATGTGTGTATAATGGGTTTCTGGCTTTCTGCACAAAATAATTATGCTTGATCTTTTATGAGTTGGTGTAAGCTTCTATATTTGTCTGTAAGTATAACTAAACACAAATACGTGATCATAGATACCTGTGTAGGTTTTGAAACTGTTAATATCTTTGCTCTGGTTATTATTATTATTTTTAAAAATGTTATTGCTTCTCCGCCCTTAGATTCTTCCTTTTCCTTCATAAATTTGCTATAAGCAACACTCCATGCCTCTTCCAGATTTAACAGACATACTGGTGCAAGAGAGCACTTGTATAAGCAGCTGCTATTGAGCTGATTTATAAGTTTTTAGAGGAACAAGCTAACTGTATATCTTTTGTATCTAGCCTTGCAAGGGCATATTATTATTTGGACCCCCCGGAACAGGTAAGACAATGCTGGCGAAGGCTGTGGCCACTGAAGCTGGTGCAAACTTCATCAACATTTCTATGTCCAGCATCACATCTAAGGTTAACAATGATAATTTGCTTCATTGACCGTGGCACAATCACTATGACAACTTCATTTCATAACTTTAACTGATGTTTTGTCCTTACTGCAGTGGTTCGGTGAGGGTGAGAAGTATGTGAAAGCTGTTTTCTCACTTGCCAGTAAAATTGCGCCCAGTGTTGTATTTGTTGATGAAGTAAGCTTTTTAAGTGCTTTCATGTTGAATTTGTGTTTGTGAATCATCCTCAAATCTTTTTTTTACTTGGTCTTCTTATAGGTTGACAGCATGTTGGGCCGGAGAGAAAATCCTGGGGAGCATGAGGCCATGCGTAAGATGAAAAATGAATTTATGGTGAACTGGGATGGCTTACGGACAAAGGACACAGAGCGGGTTCTGGTACTTGCAGCTACAAATAGGCCCTTCGACCTTGATGAAGCAGTCATTCGAAGGCTTCCCCGTAGGTAAAACATCATGTCAAACTGGGCCCAAAAGTTTCATGCATACTTATGGACGTAAAAAAACTTGCCACTGTGCTTACACGCATCTCTTGGGCTAGATTATTTAATTTTAACATCCTGGTAACTTTCGAGTGTAACAGAGCCCATGTTCTCATGCTGTATGTTCTTCGACAGATTGATGGTAAATTTGCCAGACGCAGCAAACAGAGCGAAGATACTAAAAGTCATACTGGCAAAAGAGGACTTGGGAGATATTGATTTTGATGCAGTTGCAAATATGACAGATGGATATTCTGGAAGTGACCTGAAGGTGACATTTGTTGCTAATTTAATTGATGGTTGCAGTTTTATTGTTATTCAATCACCGGAGTGACTGTCATTATATTTACTGTCATATTGCAGAATCTATGTGTAACTGCTGCTCACCGTCCAATTAAAGAGATATTGGAAAAAGAAAAAAAGGTTTGTATCTTCTATCCAATCAATGAGCAGTTAAGCAATTTGTTCTTCTTGCTCATCAGTGTTGCTTGTGATGTGTTATCAAAGTTATTTGGGGCAAGCTGCAGCCCAATCTTTACCTGCCAATCGAGTTTACTAGTATCATGTGTTTGCTGATCAAAATACCTAATCATTAAAAGGGCCTTCAAAACATCAATAGGAAAGTAAAGCTTAAAAATTATATGCTAAATGTCCAATATTCTACTCCTGTGATGCATATTTGGTTCCAAAGCCATTTTATACATCAACTTTTTATTGCCAATGAGCTTCAACTCAAAAGGCACGTCCTCCCCTGATAATAGGGTTGAGGTCGTGGTCATGGATTCAAAAACCACTAGGTGCATGTGACTGATAAACTAAAAAACAAAAAACAAACACGATTTATTAAGAAACTGCAGAATGAATGTGAACTAAAGCATGAAAGAGAAAAACTGAATTACATGTGCTTGTTCACTTAGATTCATTACCAGTAGATGTAGGTGCTCTGCCTGGAAGCAAATATTCTGTAATCTAAATATGTTAATAAACATACAGGAACATGCTGCAGCTTTAGCAGAAGGAAGACCCACTCCAGCTTTGAGTGGCAGTGCAGATATACGGTCTTTAAACATGAATGACTTTAAATATGCTCATGAACGGGTAAGTGAAACTTATATATCCATTGATGTGACTCTTTTTTTTTTTGTTTTCTTAACTTTTTTTTTAATCTGGGAATAGGTATGCGCGAGTGTTTCATCCGAGTCTGTGAACATGACTGAGCTTTTACAATGGAATGAGCTCTATGGTGAAGGGGGTTCCAGAAGAAAAAAGGCTCTGAGCTACTTCATGTGAGGGATTTCCTGTACAAATGGTTATTTTTTACTCATCTCTTTGTTCTAAGCCCCTGTGCTTTAGTGAGTTTTGCTCTTTCTCTTAGGGCTTGCTAGGGAGCCGTTTTGTCTGTAAAATGAAATATAGGCATTAAGTTGTTTTTTTCCCCTCGAGTTAAATTTGTGGTGGAGGGAATAAAGTGAGTGTTAGCCCTTCCAAAGCCTTGGCTTGGCTCCACTGCTTTTGTTTTGTTCCCCATCGCCTTGTTGTCAACATAAAGAACTTGTATTTTTGAAGTTTATCAGCATCAGAAAAAGAAAAAGAGGACCCTATGCGCATATATATATATATATATATATCTATATTTATAGGCGTTCTTTATGGGTTTGTTGGAAATTGAACAATAAGCAGCGACACTGACGCCATATTTATGAATGTATAAACTATATATTATGCATGCAGAGCCTGTTCAACAGTACTTTGACTCGACATTGTTATGGAGGATGATTTCCTTAAGCAACTATGGCCTATTTATTTATTCATGCTGAAGCAAAGAGTATTATTTACTTTCATATTTTTCTTCTTTACCAAGAATCTGTTGATACACTGAACTCAAAGAAAATCCCAGAAGTTTTAAAAATAATGAAGGTGAACTTGAGATTGTAGATCAAAGACTTGCTTTTCCATACACCAAATTATTTTTAATCTTTACCCGTTCATTCATTGAATCATTCTAAAATATGCAAATTTATTTCTTAATAAAAGACGAATGTTCTCCAAATTGGGTTGAAGGAATTTTTTTTCAATCTATAAAATTGCCATGTGTTTTTCAACATGTGAGAAGTAAATGATATTTTAATTAGCATGTCAGAATCACTTGGGTTTTTAATAGAATTTTTAGAAAAAGTACAAATTTTTTACATGCTCAAGAGATGCATGACATTATTATAAATTGGGTTAGAACTCAATTTGTTCTTTCAAAACATAGTTAAAATGCAGTTAATTGGTTGATAAATTTTGTAAAAGAATGTTGTTTCTATTTGGCTTGGAAAGTTGTGTGATTTTAGCAATGCACCATTATCGGTTAAAAAATGAGAAATTAAATATAAATAGTTGAAAATACTACATCTTAGTATTATTATTATTATTATTATTAATTAAGGTTTTCAAATTGTCATTTTTTTTTATAGACACCCTTCACGATTTGTTTAGTTTGGCCTGCGAAATTGCAGTTGGACACACTCATTAAAGCATTTTCTAACTTTAATGGAGAAAACTATCTTATGCAAAAAAAATGTATATGAAGCTCTCTCATTAAAGCATTTTCTAACTTTAATGGAGAAAACTATCTTATGCAAAAAAGTGTATACGAAGCTCTTATATGAGATCTACATCCGTCATATGGCATTCACACTTGGCAAGTTGGCTAATCAGAATGCAAATTTGGGTGAAAATGTAGATGTATTTGACTATCTACTTTAGCTCAAAAGTTGGTGAATTGCTACGGTGCTCATCAAATGTAGAAGGTAATAAAAAAAATAAAAAATAACTCCCGATCAGACACGTATATGTGCTTTGAAAAATAAATAATATTTAAATGAAATAGTGAAGGTGGATGGTTAAAAATATAAAATGAGATGTAGGTGCTTTGGAAAAACGAGTAAGTAAAATAAAATAAAATAAATAAATGTGTTTTTTTTTCTTTTAACTAAAATGAAGAGGATATTTGCTAAACAGAATGTGAATTGTTTTATACACTATATTTTCTTTATGAGTAATGCTATTATTATATACACACTGATATCTTACTATGCTTATGTGATAGTGCCACTCTATCTTTAGATTTTTTTTTTTTTAATAAGAGGTGATCCAAATGTGAATTTATACTACCACATCAATATAACTAGATAATAATAAAATATTAGTGTGATATATTGCATTTCTCTCTCCCTTACCATTGGTTATTAAGCTGAGTTTGGGTCTTGCATTTTACATGTATAGCCAAGTAATTGTTTGGTAACAAAACCTTTGACCATTTTTATCTTCAAAATAATCTTACACAATCAACATTTTGAAAGAAAATATAAGGTTTCGTTTGGTTTGCAGAATTGACATTCTATTAGGAAAAAGAATAGCTATCCTTGAGAATAGAAAGGTGGTGGAATTGAATGGTTATTCCTATTATTTTGTTTGGTAATAACTCACACATTTTAATCGGAATTAAAAAAAATTACTAAAAAAACCCTACATTATACTATTATTATTTATTTTTATTTTTTAAAATCAAACTAAAAAAAAACCCAAAAAAAAAAAAAAATAAAAAAAAAATAAACTGGTGGGTGGCCGCCGCCACCCCCGACGAGAACTGGGGGTGCCAGCCCTAGTTGCTATGGGGGTGGTCGCACCACTCCTTGCCCTCCACAGTGGCTGGCCGACCACCCCAATCTATGGGGTTTAGTTTTTTTTTTTTTTTTTAAATAAAAAAAATATATAATCTTTACCCCAAGGAATAACTATTCCTCTCATTTTTTAGATGAATAGGTATTCCTCTTCATAAGGGAATAGCTATTCCAATGATAATAGTTATTCTATGGAATATACCTCTACCAAATTAAATAATAGTTATTCCTATGGAATAGCCATTCCATTTCAGGGGCCTATTCCTCAAACCAAATGGGGCTTGAACGAATGGAAGAATAAAGACAATAGCAGAAATAATAAAATAGAGACAAAAGAATTTTACATAGTTCGGTTTGTGACCTACGTCCACATGATAGAGCCCAAAAAGCTACATTAAATTGAGATAGCTAAAAATGGTAATCAAATTTGATTAATTTGATTATCATCAAACCTAATTACAATCAACCTTATAAAAGGAAAGTAGCGTATAATATCAATATAATATATTTCATTTAAATATAAGAAATATAATCTCTGAAATATATTCTCTAACATTCCATAATATATGGAGAATATATTCTCTGACTCACTTATAAACCATTCAAGCAAATCATATAGAAAATTCCTTAAATTTCGGTAAATGATTTTAAATTAAACAGATGAAATTTTATTATATTAATGTTTACCGATATTATATCATTATTTGTTATTTGTAAAATATAATAAATATGAAGGTAAAAACTATTAAAAACTATATAATATTTATATAAATCTACGTGAAAATTGAAATATAATATGTGGGTCCACTGACAGTTTATAAAACGAGTGGCTCCAAGTTTCCAACTGGTAGAGGTAGTTTGTAATTTTTTCGTCAGCCACACCGAAACAGGAAAAACCCCGAATCCGAAATGGCGGATCTGATATCGGCACCCGCACCGCCGAGATCGGCAGCGGACTTCTTCTCGGACCCTCTGGACGCCCACCCGCTCTGGTTCAAGCCCTCGCTCTTCCTCTCATTGACCTTCGACTCTGAGTCCTACGTCTCGGAGCTCCGGACCTTCGTTCCCTTTGACACGCTCCGATCTGAGCTCCAGGCGCACCTGGCGGCCCTCCACCACGAGCTTGTCGACCTGATCAACCGCGACTATGCCGACTTCGTCAACCTCAGCACCAAGCTCGTCGATGTCGACGCCGCCGTGGTACGCATGCGGGCCCCGCTGGTGGAGCTCCGGGAGAAGATCGATCAGTACCGGGGCTCCGTGGATCGCTCGCTTGTGGCCCTCAAGAACGGGCTGAAGCAGAGGTCGGAGGCCGCGACGGCGAGAGAGATCCTCGAGCTTTTGCTCGACACGTTTCACGTGGTGTCGAAGGTACGTCTCTGTGCGCGCGCGAGTGATTTAGGGTTGTTTGGACCTTATTTGAGCTTAGTAGGAATTAGAACGTATTGGTATAAGATCTAATCTTCCCATTTGTTTAGGTAAAATGATGTTTGTGATTTTTTGGTTGGAAGGTTTAGTTTCGATTTCAATCTGTGGTTGCTTATTTTACCAATGTAAATAGAATTGGATTCAATTGCATTTGAGTGTTTCTGGCTCAGTTTAGAATTTGGTTCAATTGCATTTGAAAGCTTTGGATGTGATTTGTGGCTTTCTGCCGATCTGGGTACCTATTGATTTATTTTTACAATAGAATTTTCTCATGTGCAGGTCGAAAAACTAATAAAGGAACTACCAAGTGTTCCTGCTGATTGGTCAAATGGGGATGTAAACTTGGTAGAGAGGAATTCTATGAGCAATGGGGTTTCTGCGCCACTAGTTGAGAATGGGACAAATCTCAGAGAGACTCAAAGCATGCTTTTGGAGAGAATTGCCAGTGAGATGAATCGGTTGAAATTTTATATTGCTCATGCACAGGTATTTTTTGCTCTCCCTCAAGTTTAGTTTGGTTTTCTTTTATTATTCTTTATTAAGATATGTATGATCAAGTTATCATGACATTCAAGCATGAACATTTAGAATTGAGGATGTTTCTTATGGACAAAGCATGGGCAAAGATGCTGAGGAATTAGTATTTTGCATAGAGCATGATTTTTATTTTTTCATCAAGAACTAAAAATACTTAATACAAAATAAAGATAAGTAAACATAATAGGCCGGACCAAGGATAAAATCTGAAATAAAAACAAAAATGGCACTCACGACTCGGGCATGTTAGCTATCACAAACTGAAAATAACGATGTTTAGGAAAGGAAAACGGTAGAAATGTTATTGTTTTATGTGCATTTTTCATATTTTTACCCTTTCCAACAAATATTGTTTTGTTGCTTTGTACGGAATGTTTTCTGGTTTGTTGTAAGCTTTCTGTAGTTTGCTGGCGAGTTGTTCCCAGTGTTTGAGGTGTATCCAGTGTATACTAGAGGGATTGTACTGTTTGGTTATAAAATTATTGATTCATCGAAAAAAAAAGAAAAAGAAAAAGAAAACAGTGAGCATATTTGTGGTGTCTTTTGTTGGGGGGGGGGGGGGGTGTTCTGTTTGATGTGTATGTTTTTTTTTTTGTAAGTAATAAACTGGTCTTATTAAAAGTTTAAGGCACTTTTAAGCATACTGGAAGTATACAAGAGGATGCACCTAGCTAGAAAGCGAAAAATGAAACAGCCCACAACAAGAAAGAAACCCTACAACCCTCAACAACCAAAAACCCTCAAACCCGAACCCTCAAAATCGAAACCCACAAAGAGCACACAAAGCTACAGGAACGAAGCCCAACCAAACCCACAAAAATGAAAGCCCTAAAACCCAAATCCCCCAAGGAACACCCCTTCGATCTCCAGACACGCACCCTTTTCATGTTGGGATGACAGACACTCAAGGGGTAAAAACCATCTACCCAGACGGGCCAAAGCCAACCGGCCACTACTGAGAATGAGTCAAGCCATCCAACCCGATAATCGCCCCCTTTTCGGCAATAGGAGCAGCGCAACCATTCCAAGGGGAAGGAGCATAACCAACCACCCATTTTTCAGCAATAGGAGGCCGTTGAAGATCGGATGTAGACCCATGATCCAAAGAGCACTCAAAACCCACATTCACAACCAAGGAAGACTCCAGAACAAGATCAGAGGAGGTCGCGACAGAGCCTGACTCAGCCACCGACGATGCTGAACCTGAAGTTGCAGATGACAACGCTGAGGGAAGAGGGTTAGAAGGAAATCTGGGTGCTAGAAGGAAAACTTCTTATCATTTTTGTTGATATTAGCGGACTGAGTTGAGAGTATCTTTTAAGAGGCAGAATAAGCAAATTAGTTTTGAATGTTATGGCTTGAAGGTGTGTTCTTATCTTGTAAGTAGGTAGAGAGTAATTTTATATTTTTTTACTTATCACCAAAGGAAAGAAGAGCAGTGATTAATGAGGGGTAGTTGGAAAGTGACTCAATTTTGGGTTTAAGGAAGTATTGATAAATTTGTTGTATGAGCTCACAAGAAGCAGAGATTTCCATTCAAGGTGGATATCGTATGTTGTTCAAGACTCAAATTTCGAGAAAATATACAGCTATATGAAGCATGTGAGCTAAGAAGTGTTGGTTAAGGACTCGTGTTTGTGTGCGTTGGTTTTGTGGGTTGATCGTTGATGTGTTGTATAAGATTGAAGGAAAGGGTCAGGAATGTTAGTGTGTCAGACATATAGCCTGAAAGAGTTGATTGATACCTCTATTTATGTATGTTTACATGTTTATATAAGGAAATTGATGTATCCTTATCAGTAGATATGAGGTTTCAATATAGTTTTCCTTGGAATGCATACCTTCTTTCTTAATTAAAACAGTACTGATAGTTTAAGCATGTTGAGAAGGGGATTCAAAATGCTAGTTTATTGTTAGATGCTAGATGGGCTGGCAGGATGCATATACTTTTTACAGCCTCAGCATCTATATCACGAGAGGGGAGAATGGATTTCAGTTTTCTTGTAGGGGGCTTGTGAAAAATTGGAGCCAGCATTTGTCAGATAGGCTAGCTAATATTAATGTGTATTAAAATGTCAAAGATTGAGGATTAAATATATCTTGCAATGGAGCTTCATTTCCTTTTATCTGTTAGTTCCCAATTGCATTTGTTAAATTGAAATTTTTATTAAAAAATAAGTATCCACTTACCTGCAAAATGTAGTGGAAATTCATTGAGCTTAAAGTTGCTTTCTTTGGTACTCGTACATTCTGTGCTCATCTCGTTTCTATATTTTGCCAGTACAGAACCTGCCTTTCATTGAAAACATGGAGAAGAGGATTCAGAGTGCTAGCCTATTATTAGATGCAAGCTTGGGACATTGTTTCACAGATGGGCTTGAGCACCGGGATGCAAATGCAATTTACAATTGTTTACGTGCTTATGCTGCCATTGATAACACTAGGAGTGCAGAAGAAATTTTTCGTACAACTATAGTGGCTCCATTGATACAGAAAGTTATTCCACATGACATGTCAGCCGTGGTTGCAGGGTCATCCAGAGATGAGCTTGAGAATGATTATCAGCAAATCGAGCAATGTGTTGATAAAGAATTCAAATTCTTACTGGAAATTTCTTCTGCTGGTATGATCATCTGCCTTTTGTGTTAATATCATATTCCCAACGACTTAAAATCTTTATATCTGATATTTGGGCGGCTATGGCAATTCTTTCATCATCTGGTGCTATTTAGACCATATGCTGTATTGGAAGTCCCGTTCTCACAACCTCACTCCATGTTCTGGGGGTCTTCTTCTCTTCCTTGTAGGGTCACTGGCCAAAATCACATCCATTGTTTCAGTCATTGGTCTTTAGTTTATAAAACCTGTCTTTCTTAAATTTATATCATCTTATTCTGATCGGTGCTATCTTTAACTTGTAGTAGTCTATTAATCTTTCCTTTCTCATAGACTTTTTAAAAAAAGGGACAGTTTGCATTTTCAGTCATCACTCTGGAACAATTTTTGACCTCCATTCATCTTGCTAATATCTATTGGCTACAACATTGCTAATCTCTGGATAATGGATCCAATATGACTAAAATGTTATATTATAGCATGTTAAATAATTGCTGTTTCTTTATATATGAGTCATTACTATTGTTTATGAATGCCATTAACTTTTTTGATGTTTGTTGGTTTGTTCAGAAAATTCAGGTTTGCATGTATTTGACTTCTTAGCCAATTCCATCCTTAAAGAGGTTCTCTCTGCAATCCAAAAGGGAAAACCAGGTGCTTTTTCTCCAGGAAGACCTAAGGAATTCTTGAAAAATTACAAATCAAGCCTAGATTTTTTGGCACATCTAGAAGGTAGTGATCAAATCTCTCTCTCTCCCTCCTCCTTACTATATCTTCCTTTAATTATCAAAAAAAAAATTGTGCCTTCAAGATTGTAAAAACTTGGCACTACCAGTATGACAATCTATTAATGCATTTCTCAAGTGATTATTTAGGACCATAATGTTACATGTATTTTTGCATATAAGAGCATATATTGTTCATTGAGTTATGACATCCAATTGTCATGCAAGGGTACTGCCCGTCCAGATCTGCTGTTGCTAAATTTCGAGCAGAGGCTGTTTATGTTGAGTTCATGAAGCAATGGAACATTGGGGTTTATTTCTCTTTGAGGTACTCACTGCAACTCTATTATGGTTTATATCCTTATAAAATAGGTAAAGTATTATTTAATAATGTGGACTGCTATTATCAAAAAATAGGTAAAGTATTTTTTTTTTTTAAAAAACTTATCAAAAAAAATAATGTGGACTGCTATTATAACTACAACTAATTCAGATTTCAGGAGATAGCAGGGGCTTTAGATTCTGCACTTACAGCCACCAGTCTTGTGCCTGTTCAGAATATAGATTCTGGTGGAGGAAATTCTCTTGTATTGACTTTAAAACAAAGTGTTACTCTGTTGGAGAGCTTGAGATCCTGCTGGAGAGAAGACATTCTTGTGCTTTCTTGCACTGACAAGTTTCTTCGCTTATCTTTGCAGCTTCTTTCAAGGTCAGTTATATTGGAACTTGGAAACTTTCTTCCAGTCTATTCTGCTTATACGGTAACGATTGATTTTCTATTTTTGGAAATATATTAGATATTCAAATTGGTTGTCATCTGGACTGGCTGCTCGCAAAATGGGTAATACAGGCTCCCGCTCTGGATGTGAATGGGTTGTTTCAGCTATGCCAGACGATTTTATTTATGTAAGCACTGTATCTTTTTTCATGACATTTATCATGATCCTTCCTTTTTTTTTTTTTGCCAATGTATAACATGTTAGTCTTTGAATTTGGCTCTTTTTTTCTCAACCTGTAGGCATGTGTTGAAGTTTTGTTTAGTAAAATAGCTTGTCATAGATTTTTTTTTTTTTTTTCAAAAAAAAAAAAAAACCTAGTGAAAAGAGAAATTTATGGAATTTGTTTTGGTTAACTTTCATGTGCCTAATAAGTTGACTTAGATTTGTTACTCATACTGGCCTAGACAAATCGTTAGTTTCTGTAAAGATCTCAAGTTACAATTGACAAATTTTATTATGATCGGTTGAATTTTTCTCAAGAAAAAGAATAAAAGTTAAATCAAAATGCATGAGATGATGCTTAGCCTGGCATATTGATAGAGGTTATTGGATCTGCAGATTATTCATGATGTAAATTGTCTGGAAAAGGAGGTTTGTGGTGACTACCTGGAACAAGTACTTCAACTTCTGTCTTCATGCTCTGCTGATGTTCTTGATTCAGTAAAACATAGCATTTTACAAGGTGGAAGATCATTGAAGGATTTAGTGCCTCTGGTTATTAATACAATAATAGAGGCACTGGTTGAGAAGTCTGTTGAGGTAAGCTTCTTATAATTTTTCAATGATATTGTTTGATTTGACCATGGAAGGTGATGAGGGTGCTTCTGTTTATTTATGGCTTCAAATATTTCCTTGATTGTGATAGTATGGTGATAGACTTGATTTACTGGCTAATTGGGGCTATTGGCAATTTGAAATATCTGACCAACTAGTTCATTTGTTAGCATTCTGTGTTCTTTTTTTTTCTTCTTCATATTTTAAAAATGTTTATGAGTTATGATTCTTTTTCATTTTTCATGTTTCTTCTAAAAAATAAATGTAGGACTTGAGACAGTTGAAGGGAATAACTGCAACTTACAGGATGACTAATAAACCTATTCCTGTCAGACATTCACCCTATGTGTCAGTAGTATTGCGACCCCTGAAGGTATGCAATTCTCTTTAGTTTATAGCTGTTGTATCCCCTCTTATCCAAGCTTTGATATTTTCTGTTCTATCTGAGTATCTACTGTTGCTTGATTCCTTGATTGTGTCCGAAGTTTAAAAACTAACCATATGATTCATTGCTCTAAATTATGATAGCCTAAGTACAGGACACTGTCGACTTTGTTTGATATTGATGACTTAAGGATGCAAAGCTCTCGCATCTTCTGGTGTATAACATTTTCATTTCTTCATTCTATTTTTGACCTTTTAGATATGTCTTCTCATGATTTGCATAAATAACCATTACCAACATATGTGGAATCTGGAATTTGGACATGAGCAAAAGCTAGACAACCTACAAAAGAACAATTGAGTTTCAGCATATTACATGGGTATGGATACAAATATTTGGTGAGGCTGCGCTTGCAATCCCCAAATATTTTGTTCCTGTTGAGAAATATCATTTTTTTGTATGTTGGAATGTGGAAAGACCCAAAAAGACCTTAACTATTCGTAGAAGAAACAGGGAAGAATAGGAGAGAATGAAAAGCAATGGGTATGTGGACCATTTTTTTGATAAGTAATAAACCATTCTCATTGAAAGCGTAATGCACCCTTAAGAGCATTCCTTGTGAGCTCTCCATTTCAAATTTTTCACGAAAATTTGGTGAAAAACTCAAAAAAGTCCACTTTAACAAACTCTATATTATTTCTCTATTTTTGGCTTTTGTCAAAATTTTACTCCAAATTTGGCTCACAAATTCATTGAGCTATTGAATATTTAATCATTTTTCTCTCCTTTCACTTTTCCTCTCTCCTCATTTGTTAGGAGTGGTTGCTTAAAACCAATAAAAAATTAATATCTAGTTGAAATAGAGAAATATTTGGAAGAGTTTGATGTAGGAAGTTTGTTAAAAGTAGTAGTTAAAATAACAAAAGTAGATTTTTTTAGTTAAAATATGGAGAAAATTTGAAGAGCTCACTAGGGATGCTCTAAGTACACATTAAGTATACTAAAGGAACCACCTAACTAGAAAGAGCAAAACGACACTATAACTAATCAACAAAAAAAGTCACTATAACTAATCGACAAAGGAGACACATACGCTGCTGTCCATAGATACAATGTTTTGTAGAACAACAATAAAATTTCCCTTAGCATCCTCCCTGTCCTTAAAGTTTCTATCATTCCTTTCCCTCCACAAACACCAAAAGAGATATGTAGGTACCATTTTCCACACCGTATCACTCCTTGGCATGCCAGAAGACCACCATCAATCATATATATCAACAACACGTCTAGGAATGTGGACCATTGTACTCACTTTATTATCTAGTAGTGTATCAAATTTAGTAAAAACACAATTACCTTTTAGACTTGTACTGTTGAACCTTAGTAGATTGAACAATACTGGTAAACAATATATGTAATCCAAATAGATGTCTAATTATTAAATTTTCAGATTAGGCAGTAATTAGTTCTTTGGCTATATTCATCTATCGATGATGCATTATATTTCAGGTTTTATCTCAAATTTACACTTACAGGTTAATATGGCAGATTACTTTTGAATTATTAGTTTTTATATTGAACTACCGACTGCTCCCAGGCTCTTTTGGATGGAGAGCGAGCTACGGCATACTTGACAAGGGAAACTAGGAACGAACTACTGCTTGGTGCTGCAACTGAGATCACTGGTCGTTATTATGAATTAGCTTCTGATCTTGTCAGTGTGGTTAGTATCTAAATGCCAGTTACTTCTGAAAATTTTTCGTTCTTCTACAATTCTCCTTGCCTCGAAATATTATCCTTTAAAAAATTTCCAATATCATGACCAGGCTAGGAAAACAGAGTATTCTCTTCAGAGAATACGACTAGGGGCACTACAAAAACGAGCTGGAGCAAGCTCAGATGTGTCGGATAATAATGCGACCGACACCGACAAGATCTGTATGCAATTGTTACTTGATATTCAGGTAAACATTATCTGTATATTATGGCCATCCTAGATTTCTGTATCCTTGTGTGCATGAATCATGAGTCACCATAGACTTCTGAGATGACTTACACAAATTTCCTTTATAAATATTTTCACCAGGAGTATGGCCGCAACCTCTCTGCCCTCGGGGTTGAAGCAGCCAATATTCCGGCCTACCGTTCCTTGTGGCAGTGTGTTGCCCCTCCAAATAGGCAGAGCACGATTACTTTTTAGAGGGTGGTCATTTGGCTGTAAGCCCCTTGTAGATGTACTGTTTTCTTTTAAGTCAAAAAGAATTTCACTGTAAGTTGGTTTTCTTGCTAAATAAATTTGTCGTAATAGTTGGTTCGTGGACATTCTGTGCAGTGTTCTTGCAAAGTAGAGAGGCTAAAGAGCTTGGATTGAGGCAACAAATTTTGTACCAATTTTTTAATTATTTGTTCATGATGTCTATGTTCTGTAAAAATCAGAGGAGAAAGCTCAAATTCGGATTATATCAAAATGTTTGGAAGTTGCTTTGGAAGCTTAGCTGCTAAAACAAGATCTACCCTTTAAATTATTATTTTTTTTTTATTTGTCGTGAGTTGCTTAATTTGCATATATATATATATATATATGGTTTCATGTCTTTTAAAATTTCAAATGACATGATAGCATATACGTGAAGTATAATTTGGACCACTTGTTTTGGGCAAGTGGGCCCTGCACTTTGGGCTACTTGAGCCAGTTTGGCCTCACAATTCGGACAGTCTAATTGTAGGAGATTTTGATCCGGCTTGTTTTTTCACAAAATATATATATATAAAATCCAATATATGAAGGCCTCTGACTGTATTTTGTGTAATAACTTAGTAATGCTAAAAGTTTTTTTTATGTCCTTCCAGTATTTTGATGTAGTAAAAATTACTATTGAATTTGTGATTGATCATTATTAAATTTTGATCATGTGGTGATTTTAAAAGTTACCTCATCATTAGAAGAACACAAGAAAAACATGTAAAATTAATCGTAATGAGTACTTTTTATAGTTGAGATTTATTATTAGAAAGATACAATAACACATGTACGGTACATATGGCTGCCCATTGCCAAATGCATAGCTGTTAAAGATAGAACGTTTTTATTAATAATTGGAGTAGCAAACAAATAGAAAAATAATTACCACTTGTTCCTCTCTCATAGACACATGCCATGATACCATACACCTCCCCCTTGATTTTATTTATTTATTTTTATAAAAATTCCCAAAATGCTTTGGGTGTAAGGAAGGTGTAGAATGTGAGTGTAAAAATAATAATTTCTCATTGAAATACATCCTCGTTTGATGACTTTAGGAATCCTCAGAATCCTAGTGGATCTAGAACTTGTTGATGAGTTAACCCATATGATCATGGTTTCTAGCCGTATGTTATATATATATATATATTGTGTGAACCTCAATTAGTCCAGTTTGGTTTAGTAGAAAAAAAATAAAATAAAAACATAAATAAAAAATTGATTTAAGAAATTGCCATATATACTTTTAGTCCATGCACGGTTTAGATAAATGACCAAAAATAGATGAATAATAGAAGATGGACAGAAATTTTCTCCCAATTGAATTAGAGGAATTAAACTGACGTGTTCAAAATATATTTAATAGATTGAGTTAAAAGAAATTCTTTCAGCCCACTTAAACAAGAAAACTTTGTCCATAGAAGATAGCAAGCCGAGAGCAATATTTGTTGATATTATTATACGGGAACAATTTATTATTATGACGTGACGGTGACACATGGCAAAAGCTCACGCCCTCCCAGGTTGAGGCTTCAATTTTTGTTATATATTATTATCATATTACAAAAGCCTCTAGTAAACTAGTACTAGGCAAATCAATTCCTGTGAGCTTGCTTCAGTTCTGCTCTAGCAATGGTGTATCATCCAATCCATCTTCAATGGTGAGCCTATAGTCATTAGTACCAAAATAGCGGTCACCAAAGTCTCCCAACCCTGGTATAACACAGAACTCATCGTTTACTGCAACATCAATCTCTGAAGTGACTATTTTTATGAATGGAAACCTTTTGCATACATAATGTATTCCCTCAGGAGCCTGAAATTCGTGTCAAAATTCATAAATAAATCCGTAAGTACACATTGAAAAATAGAAATTGAGGAATATATAGCAAAAACAAGAAACAAAACTTCGCATTCACATCCGGCTCAATAAATTTGCTCTCCATTTTGATTTTTTTTTTTTTAGCTACCAATTGTCATTATTCTATTTAAATATTCATTCTCAAGGATTTCTTTATTCTTTATTGAGACTTAAGAGAAGAGAAAATGTTAAGAGATTAAAAAAACTTTGTTTTTACATTTGGTGAGCACCGTAGAAGCTCACCAAATATTTCTCTAAATTGTTGAGCCGGATGCAGCTCATTTTGCTCTCATTTTAGTATCCTGACTAGCCAAAATAACATTTTGCTAAGCCGGATGAGAATATTGATCATTTTAAGCTAACTCACAGATATGAGGTTTAGGAATATAATTCGAGACTCGGGGACTCCTTTCTGTGTAAGGAGTTCAATTGTTTTCACCGCAGAATTACCTGTAAGAAAGCGAAGAAAGCCATCCTATATTAATTATATATACTTCTTCCTTGAATCTGGGATTCTTTTACTAATAATATTAGACACTAATCAGTGGGAATAGTTGACACCTGTAGCAAGAACTGGATCCATAAGGAGGACATGCCGTTGTGAGATATCTTTAGGAAGCTTCTCATAAATGAGCTGCGTGGAAGAGGAAGGAGATGAAGTATATTGTGGGAAATTCTTTTCACATTGAAAGAATAAAATCCCATAAACACTTCAAATATAATGTAACACCTGTTTCCCATTGTCACCAGAACGGTGGATCAGGATTTTCCCTATTTTAATTCCCTTACAGCATGCACGTAGTGCGTTCTCCATGCTTTCTCCACTGAAAATATATCAGATTAGGGAAACTAAATAATAATAATAAATAGATAAACTAATAATTCTTATAAAAGTAAACAACATAGGATTTTGGCCTCACCTTCGAATAATGGATACACCACATAATTTCTTACAAAAATCAACTCCAGTATACATTGATCCTGCAGTAGAATGAGAAGTTAGTGTTAAGAGATTTGATTTGCGGCAGAGTTTGACAATAGCATAGCAGGATCAAGTATAAATCAGACATAGCATAGCATTATCGGTCGTGTCGAGTCATAAGTATAAGACTATATAAGTTAATCTTAATTCCGACCCATTTAATTAAATAGGTTATATCTCTCAAATATAACCCGTTAACTTTGTGTTAGGTATAAGACTATATACGTCAACCATCATCCTGGCCCATTAAATTAAACGAGTCAGACCCTTCAACCTTAACCAGCTAATTTCGTATCAAGTTCGAAGGTCGGCAATTGTATGTTACTTTTTCCCCCTGCCCCTTAAACACACCTGTAGGAGTGATTACTTGCTTCTCTGTAAAAGGCAGGTGGCCAAGACCATGTTCGACTACCTGGAAAATTCAATAATCCTCAGTAATATATTAGACACAAAGGGTGTACAAATTAATCGTCCTTTAAATTAACTAATTAAAGACTCTAAAGCACTACGTACCAGACGAATCAAACGATCCGAGTAAAAAATAAAATCATGTTTTGATATTTCTCTGTCACGAATTAGAGTGTGCATGCCTCGTATCTGTAAAAGAGATCCAAGGAAAAGATTCACTGAAGCTCAATTTGACAAGAGAAGGAAATGCCAACACACAATACATGTGGATTCTATCCCATGCATTGTAATCTTTCTTCCACTCTTCTTCTTGGTATCATGTTATATGTCTTTATGCACCCAATGAAAGTGCATTCTACACTGCGATTTTGCAAATAAAAAATGTGTACCGTTTGGGAGTGCGTTTTCAAAGAATTGTGATTTCAAGCAAGAGTGCGTTCTTAAAAACTGTGAGTTTATCAAACGCCTAACTACATTTTTCAAATTGTTGTTTTTAAATAGCACGTTTGAAAACTGCAAATCCAAACGGTTTATGAGACTATAGTATTTGACGATGATGAAGGTGATAAATACCTGAAATGTGGAGTGAATAACATTCAAATTGGGATATATCTTGCAAAGGTTATGCTGACCAAGCTTCGTGCTGATATGTTGTACAATTAAATCAATTGCAACATGATTCTCGCCGCCTCGGGGTATGATGACATCGGCATACTTCTTTGATGGAAGAATAAAATCATCAAAAGCAGGCTTCACAAACTTCGAATACTGCACAGTTCATGAAACAATTGGAAACTATATGTTGCCACATAAATAAGTTAAACTAGCTTGTTCAAGATCAAAATTCAAACTCATAAGCCCAAAATTAAAAATGAAAAATATAAATTGACTCTGTTTGTTAATGTGTTTTGAGGGCTGTTTTTTGTTTTTGGTTTGAAACAGAGTTCTGATGTGACATAAAGATGCATACTCAATTTGTGTTTTTAGGAATGTTTTGTTTGTTTGTTAATATATTTTACAGAAACTCTAAAATAAGCATGAGAAGATGCACGAATATAAATCATCTTCACATCCAATTGTGTATTGGCTCTAATACCCAATAAATGCATACAATGCTCTTTCTACATCAATTAATGAGCTTTTGGTCTGCCCAAATGAACTCCTAATTATTTTTCCATGGACATGGATGCACTTATTATACATTGCCCGAATACATTATTAGACTCTTTCTAAAGCTACTCAGAAGATTTCTCAATAAACAAATTATTTCCAAGCCCTGATATCATCAATGTCAACATCATCACATCAAATTATGCTGTATCGATGCATTTAATTTTATAAAAGGAAACAATGATTCTTGCCTGCTCAAGAACAGAGTGTATATCTCTACCCCTCTCAACTGTGTCACGCCTTATTCTTCTGGCAAGCCTTACATCAGCATCTACGTATAAATTTAAGCATAAGATCATAGCCAATGAGAGGAAAAAATGCAGATATTTTAACAAGATATAATTGAAAGAAACCTGCATCAACAAAAATCTTCATATTCATCAAGTTGCGAACACGTTGATCATGAAAAACCAATATCCCCTCCAATATTATTACATCGGATGCATTGACCTGCCAAAGTATGACCAAACAAAGAAAAACATCTTAAAATCTTCAAATTAAAAGAAAAGACATGATTCAATGTTTTTCTCAATTGTTTAGCCAATAGTACAAGAGAAATACCTGTCGAAAACTGTCAGAGGACCGCCGATGTTTCTTGAAATCGTATATTGGAACATGAACAGAATGACCAGATTTGAGCTTGCCAACGCACTCTAAAAGTTGTTCTGTGTCGAATGCATCTGTGGATAGACCATAAACATTTTACTAAATTGATAATTATTTAAATAACTCTACATTACTTGATCCATGGTAAACTTACCGGGGTGATCAAAATTATACTCGTGTACATGTTTCAATTCCTCATCTGTTAAACCACGATAGAATGAATCCTAGAAAAGTCATAACAAAAGTTGTTAAGAAACTAAAAGAATCATATTTATCAAAATACTCACAGAAATTGTGATTTTATCAAATGCTTAATCGCATATTTAAGATTGCAAGCACAAACGGACCCTAAGAAGAAAAAAAACCAAAAACTCGACCTGATTGACAAGCACAACCCTATGATCATGGAGTTGCTGAATTATCATGTCACACACCGTCGTCTTGCCCGATGCCGTACCTCCAGAGACCCCTACAAAGAATTC
Source organism: Alnus glutinosa (assembly GCF_958979055.1). NCBI lineage: Eukaryota > Viridiplantae > Streptophyta > Magnoliopsida > Fagales > Betulaceae > Alnus > Alnus glutinosa. The sequence continues at coordinate 1,692,717 of NC_084893.1, forward strand.
CAGAAAACTACAAAAACATTAATCATATCACAACAATATCACTGTGTTTCACACAGCAGCATTAATCTCATTAATCACTCGCTTCGTTCCTTATCCTCCATTTGGCTGCTGAGAAAATGTTGTTAAAGTCATGTCCTTCATGTTTCAATATCCGTAATAAGAACGTGAAGATGCTCACCATCTGTTTGGTTTCCGAGAAAACCGAAACCGAAAATTCTCTGTTCTCAGCAATCAAGCAGAGCATGTTTTTTATCAAATTATTTACTTCTTTTTTTTTAATATTAAAAAGTCAAAACCGGAAAAACGACAAAAGAAAAAATGTCAGCGATTACGTTCGTGTTCTCCGAGGTTTCGGTCCTAAAGTTCCGAATATTATATACGTATATATGTACATGTACTTACCGATGACGAAGGGCTGTTTGGGAGGTGCACTAGAATCACCAGGGGGTGTAGACGACGAGGAAGTCAAGGAGGACGGCGATGACGTGGAGGGGTCGAGAAGTCCGTCGGGACGCAAACCGGAGAAGTGAGCACCGGAGGCAGACTCTATCCCGTAGTCCATTGTTGTCGACGACGTCGCTTCCTCCGTCATTGTATTATATCTCTAATTTGTATGCGTTAAAGTTAGAATATAATATTGTGGGAGTTATATATATATTGTTTTATATTATTCTTCCCTTTTTTTTTTTCTTTTTTTTTTATTGTGTTTTCACTTTTCAATATAGATTAGTCATTTAGTGGGGTTTCCTCATTCCTGTAAGAGAACCGGTGCTTACGATAATAGCGTGTGGTGCAAGCGAATCTCCTTCAATAGTTGAGAAATAATCTATAAAATGTGCAATTGAAGTTTTTAAAAAAGCTACAACTAAGGGAATCCAAGTGATAAGTCGGAGTTTGAGTTGAAGTAAAATTGACACGCGTTTAAAGTATACGTGAATTCTCATATATATATATATATATATATATATATATATATATATGAAGTAATTCTAGAAGTTCTTCGTATGTTCTTCTGAAATGAGGTAATTTTTAAAATTAGTGTTTGATCAAAATTCAATAGTGATCAATCATAAGCGCAATAATGATTTTAAAAAGGAAAAAGTACACATAATCCCCTCAAACTACCACTCAATTGTCAATGTACCCCTTACACTACCAATTGTGTCAATGTCACCCCTTAAACTACAAAAAAATGTTAATGTTCCCCTTAAGACCAACAAAAAGATAAAAATGACCCTAATTTTTTTTTTTGGATAAGACAAAAATGTCCTCATAAATTCAAAAAATTAAAACTAAAACTAAAAAACTAAAAAAACTAAAAAAGAAATATTTAAAAAAAATTAAATAAAAAACGATTTTTTTTTTTTTTTAAAAAAAAGAACAATTTTTTATTTTTTATTTTTAAAAAAAGCAAACAAAAAATAACTTAAATTTATTTTTTTTTATTTTTTTTTAAAAAAAACAAATGAAAAAAAAGAAAAAAGAAAAACCAGTTTTTATTAAATTAAAAAACGAAAATTTTTTAAAGAAAAAAGAAAAAATAACTGAAATTTATTTATTTATTTTTTTAAAAAAAACAAATGAAAAAAAAACCTGTTTTTATTAAATTAAAAAAACGAAAAAGAACAATTTTTTTTAAAAGAAAAAAAACGAAATAAAAAACTGAAAATTATTATTATTTTTTTTAAAAAAAAAAACGTAAAAAACAGTTTTAATTTTTTTTTTGGAATAAATTTTTGTTATTTTATATTTTTTAATAATTTTTTTTTAGTTTTTATTTTATTTTAATAATTTTATGAAGGGCATTTTTGTCATTAGTGGGACATTGGCATTTTCTAGTAGTTTAAGGGGGAAGATTGATACAATTGATAGTTTGGGGGGTACATTGACAATGATGTAGTAATTTGAGGGAATTATATGAACTTTTCCCTTTTAAAAACTACCTCATTTTAGAGTGACACATAAGAAATTTTTAGCATTATATATATATATATAAAATACATTTTAGACATACCTGAGTTTAATATACTGAATTAATTAAAATAAAAACTTAAAAAAAAAAATTGAAAAAAAAAGAGAGAGAAGGGGTAGCTCTTTTTTTTTATCAATTTTTTTTTTTTAAAAGTTTTATTATTCAATTTTTTTTTATTAATTTTTAAAGCTTTTTATTTTTATTTTTTTAATGCATATGACACGTGTCAATACCTTAGAGTAGACACGTGGACTACCGTTAGTTTTTGGACGGAGGTTACTATTTTCATCTTTTTTATAGCTCAGGTACCATCCGTGATAAAAATTGAAACACGGGAAGCAAAAAATAAAATAGTCAAACCACATGTATTAAATCCTATTCAATAAACTTGAGTTAATATTGAAAGATGAAAGTCATAAATAGCACTTTATTGTGAGAATTTTGTTTGTATTTATGATTATGTAATCTCATAGCATGTGACTATGATTTTGAAGAGCTTTATACTTTGTAAATTTGTAATGTAAGAGTTTTATACTCATGACATTTGATTAATGAAATACTCAGATATTTCGTTTAAAAAAAAATAAAATTTGCTAGGCGCAATTATTGTACAAGTATTTTATCTCTTAAAATTATATGTGTTATCATCTCACATTTGTGCCGTCATTATAATTGGAGTTCTTAAAATTATTTATAAAGCTCAATTTCACTTAATAAATAATTAATTAAGGGTAAATTACAGTTTAGCCCCCCAAATTACCACCCGTTTTGCGGATAGCCCCCTAAACTGCCAACACTCTGACTCTGGCCCCCCAAACTGCCAACGACTCCCAAAATGGCCACTCCGTTAGCTCTTCCCGTCAGAATGGATGGAAAACACATCACGTGCACGGCACGTGATATTTTAGGACTCAAACCACCGAAAATGCCCCTGTCCTCAAAGTTTAAATTACGAAATTATCCTTGTAAACAAAACAAGCGCTTACCCTTGTACAGAGTGGTATTTGGTAAAATGATTTTACGAAAATGCCATTCAGGTAAATAGATGGGCATTTCGTTTTTAACCTAGAACCATTTTACACCTAGAAGTATCCGGAGCTGCTGTTCGAGTGTGGGTGTTTAGGGTTCAGCCGAAATATTCGCCGGAGTGTGGGTATTCGTCGGAGTGTGGGTGCTGTTGTGCTAGCCGAAATCGTCTCCGGTAAAAACCCAAAATCGTGGACATGGCGCGCAGTGATTTTAGCCCTCTTTCGTGAAAAAACCAACCTAAAATCTTCGCCGGAGTGTGGGTCTTCGTCGGAGTGTGAGTGCTGTTGTGCTAGCCGAAAATTGTCTCTGGTAAAAACCCAAAATCGTGTGCTTGTTGTGGTGTGATTTTAGCCCTCTTTCGTGAAATACCCAAAATCGTGTGGGTTGCGTCGCCTCGCCGAAGTTGAATCGCCTTGCCGGAGCTACCTTGGGTCGCCTTGTCGAAGTAAGTTCCCCTACTTTGCTGGATTTCCGCTGCAGTGCTTGGTTGGAGAAGAAGGTGGTTTTTCCGTCACCAAAGGTAACAATGACCAATTCTTATATAATGTCCAGACTTGATTCTTTTTTTTGTTTTGTTGTTTTTTATGATTTGTGTCTGCATGTCGGCCTACCCGACAACTCCTTTTGGGGGTAGGGACGGATTCCTTATGTAGGGACAATGTTTAATCTGTTATTTGTCTGGTGCTTTGTTTACTTTGTGGTAGGCATTGTGACTAAAATAAAGTTGGAAAATCTGTGTTGGGTGGTCCCCTGACCGTGTGAGTGTATATTTCATGTGGTCCACTAACAGTACTAAGTCTGTGTTCGGTGGTCCCCTAATCGAGTGAGTGTGTATTTCATGTGGTCCACTAATAATTGAATATCTGTTGAATTGTGTGTGGTCCAGCTCTGGCAATGCACTTTTAGATTTGCCAATGTAAATATGAGGGCCATGGTGAGTCCTTGTGCATATTAATAATGCACACCATGCATGCACTCGTCCGATATGTAAATATCAGTGCCTAAATATCAGTCTTTTACTTATATATTCGCCTTAATGCTAAATTTTAGATTTGTCTAATGCTAATTTATTTATTATGTTTTGTTGTGAAGATGGCTGTACACGAACTTGTTTTCGAGGTGCATTTTGGTGGTCATATAGATAGGCGGCTTATGGATTCATATGTGGGTGGGGATGTTGATGTGTTCAAGGAAGTCATTGCGGAGGATAAGATGTCATATTCAGTGGTTGAAAATATTGCTAAAACTTATGGATATAAATCAGGGGATTTAATGTACTACTTACTGCCAGGTAGTACTATTCGAAATGGTTTGACATTAATTACATCAAACCATGATGTAATTGAAATGGTTAAACTCCACCAAGGTCTGCCAATTGTAGAGTTGTACATTGTTTCATTTGATGAGCCTTTACCCGACAGTGAGTATGAATACGATGATGATGATGGTGATGATGGGGGGTATTCTAGGATCGAGAGAGACGATCCGTATTGGGATGAGGTATATGAACCGGATCTTTTTGTTGAAAATAATGATATTCCTGAGACTTCCATGGGGGGTGACATGGGAGCTGGTCAACATGTTAGTGGGGGGGGCATGAGAGAGGGTGAAGATGTCCCGGGGGAGGGCAGTGTAGACAATGAGGATGGTGAGGAAGGTGAGGAGAGTGAGGAGAGTGAAGATGGTGTTGAGGATAATGATGATGACGATGATGCCAACTCAGACATGGCGCGCAGTGATATTCTAATATCTCCTCCCAACAGTGACGAGGAGGAAGAGGTAGCACCTCAGAGTAAGTATGTTACAAAGTCATCTGAGTTCCAAATGGCTGACTTGGGGCACCCAGAGTTCGTGGTGGGTCAGAAATTCTCATCAATTAAAATTTTTAGAACGGCTGTTAGGGAATGTAATTTAAATATGGGGAAGGATATTAAATTCAAGAAGAATTACCTCGCGAAGTGTATAGTTGTATGTAGGGATCCAAAATGTAAGTATAGGTTGTATGGTCGCAAATGCAAGGAGGAAGAATCGTTTGAAATACGATCATTCCAGCCTAAACACACTTGCCGGAGGAATCATAAGAATTCGATTGTGAAATCGTCATGGATTGCAGATAAACTGATTGACAAGTTCAGGGCACAACCTAACATGCCTGTAAAGGCAATCCTAGGGGAGGTGAAGGATCGTTGGGGTGTGGATGTAAAAAAAAACAGATTGTATAGAGCGAGAGTACTTGCAAAAGAGAAGATTTGTGGGAAAGTGAATGTTCAATACCAGAAGCTTTGGGATTACTGTGAAACAATAAGGAGAACTAACATTGGTAGTTGTATAATGATGAAGTTGGAGAGACCTATACCTGATCTACCTGCAAAATTCTAGAGATTGTATTTCTCATTGTCTGCCATGAAAATCGGTTTTATGTCTGGTTGTCGGCCAATCATTGGATTAGATGGATGTTTCCTAAAAGGTCCATACAAGGGGCAACTGTTGACTGCAGTTTCGAGGGACGCCAACAATCAGATGTATCCAGTGGCCTTCGCAGTTGTAGAAGCTGAGGTAAAAGACAGTTGGACTTGGTTTCTAGAGGCTTTGTTATCGGACCTTGGCAATGGTCCTGCAGAAGGATGGACGTTCATTTCTGATCGTCAGAAGGTAACACTTCAATTACTTTTTCATTCATTGAATCATAGTTGTGAATGTTTGACATTTTAATTTCATTGTATGTAGGGTCTAGTTCCGAGTTTGGATTTGGTTGCTCCTGGTGTTGAACATCGGATTTGCGTAAGACATTTGTACGCAAACTACAGAGACTCAGGACATCGTGGTTTGGCGTTGAAGGACAAGCTATGGAGCGCGGCTGCAGCCTACACTGAGGCTGATTTTTTGAGGGAAATGGATGAATTAAAGGGGATAAGTCCGGATGCGTACGATTACTTGTCGAAGGTAGATCCAAGTACGTGGTCTAGAGCTTGGTTTAGCACATTCACCAAATGTGATTTGATTGTGAACAATCTATCAGAGTGCTTCAATGCCTGGATTTTGAAGTCGCGTGATTTGCCAATCATATCGATGATGGAGATGTTGAGGAGGAAATTGATGAAAAGATACCAGAAGAAGAGAGAAGGCATCAGTACCATGGAGGGCACGGTTAGATGAATGCGGGCAGGATGCTGGTCACTGCTACTGCACATACGCTGGGGATGGATTGTTTGAAGTCACACACATGGAGAAACAATATGTGGTGAACCTAGTGAGGAGAACATGTGGTTGCAGACAATGGGACATGACCGGTATCCCATGTGCACATGCAATCTGTGCAATTTGGAGTGATGATGCTGACCCTCTTGATTATGTTGATGATTGGTATACTGTGGACATGCTTAAGAAGGCATATAATGAGATTGTTTATCCAATGCCTGGAGAAGATCACTGGACAAAGACAAACGGCGAGCATGTAGACCCACCAATGGCTAGAATACAACCTGGGAGGCCGAGAAAAGTAAGGACAAGGGGTCCAGACGAGCCTAAAAATCAGTACAGGATAAGGAAGGGTGGGGTTACTATGAGATGCTCCAGATGCAGGGGGGTTGGACACAATGCAAGGACATGTCCCCGGATAAGAAGAGAAGTAGTGAACTACAGAGGAGACGGCATGAGTGCATCTCAGGTGAAATTATATCATGTTTGATTTCTACTTTGTTACTACTTCTTCAGTTTTGTGGGCTGCTTAAGAGCATATCACCCCCTTCAAATTGACAATTTTTATTGTGATAGGCACAAGTTGATGATGGTGGTCAAAGCTCCCTCTGTCAAACATCTGATCTCCGGTCTACAATTGACGTTGAACCAGTGAGTTTCAAAACACACAGTTTGACCCACCATTTACATTGCAATTTACACTAATGTTGAAAACATGTGCACATTTTGCAGCCATCAATTCCCCATAATACCCAACCTACTACTATTGCTTCATCTAGAGGTATGGGTCAGAGTAGAGGTAGGGGTAAGGATATGAGTATTGGTAGGGGTAGGGGTAGGGGTAGGGGTAGGGGTAGGGGTCAACCTACCCCACAAGGGATGCCATCTGTACGAACAAGAAGTCAATATGCGTCACAGAATCAGACTCGAACCAATTTCATTGTAAGCACTCATCTACACTCCTCTCTTATGTGTTGATTTCTAATTATTACTTATTCAAACTATTGATTTTGTTTTGAAATAAATTACAGCCTGAAGGTTATGTGAACAAAGTAAGATGGTATGGACCCCAAACGATCGGTCAGCCTTGGTCACAGCCTCATCCTCAAACAACTGTGATTGTAAGCACTCAAAAACATGCATCTACATTTTTTTTTTAGATGCACTCAGTTTGTTACTGCATTTTTAGATTATAGAAATCAGTACCCTAATTAATGGTTTAAATTTAAATTATAGTCTCAAGGTACTGTTAATACAGTAAGACTATATGGACCTCCGCAGACAAGGAGTCAATATCAGTCACAGCCTCTGCCTCATACTAATGCTATTGTAAGCATTCAAAATCCCCATGTTATGTGTTGGATTTTGATTTATTTTTTACTCATTGTGACCACTAATTTCCTTTTGAATTTACAGTCCCAGGGTACTGTCAATACAGTACAACATGGCTCTTCTCAAACATTAGGTTGTTCTCAGGCATTGGGTTCTTCTCAGCCGGTGGGGTCTTCATCAAGGCCGGTGACCAGAGCTAGAAATATTGTTCCAACAGTAGAGAAAGCAATGGAAATGATTGAGGCTAAGAAGAACAAGAGAAAGAGGCCGGATTGGAAGTGATTGAGCATCAATGTTGTTTTGTTTTTAACTTATGTGGTGTTACATATGCAACTGTTAACTTATATGGAATAGTTTGTTGGGTTGCGGTGTGATTTATATGTTGTTGGATGACACAACATGTTTTTTGTGTAAGTATGTTTTGGATATGTTTTGCTGACAAATAGCTATTTTAGGGATTGTAATTGGAATGGCTATGGTACAACTATTTTGGGGATTGTAAGCGGAATGGCTATGGTGTAGGGCAAGTATGTTTTGGATATGTTTTGTTCACGAACAACTATTTTCGGGATTGCAAGTGGAATGGCTATGGTATTTGATGTCAACTATTTTTAGTATTTGAATTGTTTGAGTTTGAGTTTGAGTTTGTGTTTGTGTTTGTATTTGGATTGTAAATTTTATACATCCCTTACAAGTCCATATCAAAAATCACACTAAAATGTGCATAACTCCCAATTACAAGTGTGACCATCTTTAAAATCACACTAATGTCTACAACAAAATTACAAACATCAAATTCAACCACTTTCAGTTTAACATCAAGTAAGTACCTCTAGGTTGACCATAGCCACTAATGGCCACAACAAAATTACAAAACATTAAATTCAACCACTTTCAATTTAACATCAAGTAAGTACCTCTAGGTTGACCATAGCCACTAAGATAAAAAACTAAAAGCAAAATGACTACTACTATCACTGCTCGAGACATCTTCCAATTAGATTGATGCAGCTCCAGCTCTTGCCTAAGTCTAACATATTGAGCATTACATTTTGTTTCAATCAACTGCTCAAGTCTATCAATATCTGCTTGGTGTCTATCCTCCATGCGTTTGAAATGTTCCATTACTTTCACCTCATATGGCAACATCTCATTATTAGCCCATGCGAAAAAATCACAATCACCATCTCTCTACATGAAAAAAGGAAGGCAAAAAATTATTGAGCATAAGACAAGCGAACAAAGTATAACACAATCTTAATTTCAAAAATTACCTTGTAGTTTTCACACCCATACCACTTCCTAGCGCTATTAGACGTAGTCCAAGCGTACCTTACACGTGCAGGTACTCCACAATAACATAATCGACGTACAGTTGTTGCATCACTATTTGTCGACATTTAGTCGTGCCTACGCAAAAGACATTTTGTACCTTATAACATAGAATCCAACCAACCAACCCACCCACCCACAAAAGCAAAAATCTCATTTTGTACCTCATCCAACGAACCACATAACATTTTGTACCTCATAACTAATCATCCAACCAACCAAGCATGTCAAACAAGCAAGCATCTCATAACATAATTATTTTGATCTAATCATAATCATCTATCTTCAATGTTTTCAAAACAATGATCAAAGTGATTCCAAGAAACCTTATTCCAAGAAACCTTGATGACCACACCAATTGATCCAATGTGAAACATATGTGACAGAGATTTCCTTAACATAATTCATGATGATTAGCTGTGGATTGTAATCCTCTAACAAAATTGACAATTGAGAATACATGTACTCACTGTCAAACATGGAAATTAACCAGCAATAATAAGACTCGATTTGTACAAATGGAACAAAAAACAAAATTATTTGAAATAGATTACCACCCATCAACAATAACGACCCAGAGCCTATGACAATCAATCCAACAAGCAAAAATCAACCATAGATTACCGCCCATCAGCAACCATAAATTTCAATACCATAACATGCCCGAAACATCTTCCAATTAATTCAAATGCAACCAGTCAACCATTCCTTAAAAATCAAAACTCAGCTCTCAAAAGTCATTTTGCTATCCCCTAACAGACCATAAAAGTGTTAAAAACCCTAAAAACAAAAACCACTTTAATGTATGAAAAAACTGGTATAAAGCCACAATAGGACAATGGCGGCAACTTACAATGGCGGTGCTGGTGTCAACGCAGCTGGGTGTTGGGGAAATTTTCAGAGTGGAAAAATGGCCGAATGACTTTGGGTCCTTGACGCCGAAGCTGTTGATGGCTGGGCAGAAAAGATTTTGGGGTCGGCGACGCCGAAGTTTTTTTCGTCTCCAACAGTGCGACACAAAATCTCTCCCTGGCTTCCGATCGCGACCTGCGTGGAAGGTATACCCAATACTAGTCAAGCTGAAGTAAAGTAAAGAAGAGATGTCGGGCGATTTAAGTTTGGATTCAAACTCTGAGGACAGGGGCATTTTCGGTGGTTTGAGTCCTAAAATATCACGTGCCGTGCACGTGATGTGTTTTCCATCCATTCTGACGAGAAGAGCTAACAGAGTGGCCATTTTGGGAGTCGTTGGCAGTTTGGGGGGCCAGAGTCGGAGTGTTGACAGTTTAGGGGGCTATCCGCAAAACGGGTGGTAATTTGGGGGGCTAAACTGTAATTTACCCATTAATTAATTATGTGGATTTTAACATTCACAAGTCACAAGCATTTTTTATAATCTATCGACTCAATATAGACAGTCCATTCACCTAATGTGAAATTAACTTTTTTTAAACTCGTTCGAAGTATTTTTATTTTTTATTTAGATTGCGTCATAAAATCTAATTTCCAAAAAGTATTTTCAAAATAGGGGATGAGTAGTAACACATGGAAACTTTTGTAGATAATAAAATTTCAACAGAATAATTTACAAACTTGTGAAGTTAAAGGATCATAAACACTCATAACATGGAAAACCTAAAAAGATTACTGCATCATAACTCTGAATTCTTCAAAACTAAGGGCACCATCTCCATTCAAATCAAACTGATTGATCATCACCCTGCACTCATCAACAGATTTTGACTCCCCCAATCTGCTGAGCATCCTTTTCAAACTCATGGGTGTGATAAACCCACACCCTTCCATATCATACATTGAAAAAGCCTCTCTCAAATCCTTCATCTTCTCTTCCTCTCCCCCTACTTCCATTAGCCCAACAAAATCCTCCAAACCCAAGAAACCATCTCCGTCGGAATCCAATGCCTCGACTGCAAACTTGGCCTCCTGCAAAAACACTTCTCCGCCGCCCATGAGACCCAGCCGATGCCCCAAGTCTGAGGCTGATATTTTCCCATCGCCATCTTCGTCGAAGCATTGGAAAACACGCTCAAAGTCTTCGCCTTTCTTCATTAAACTGCCGACAATAAGTTGGGTGATTGCTTGTTGTGAAAGACAGAGCAGTTTGCTCTCCTGGGTTGCTGCAGAACATTGTTGTAACCATGCTTATATACCCTCTGTGGCTGCGTGTCTCGGAAGGGGAGAACCATCCATGAACATGGGAAGAATTTGCTGTGAGTTTTCGATACATAGGAAGAAGTGTTCAAAATGAAGAAAGTATGTCCGTGTTAGTTGGAGCATCTATAGGGTATATAGCTGTGACAGTCATGAGAACAGTGTGGAAAGGATTAAAGGAATAGACGGAGAAGCGGACGAGAGAGTGGAAAATTCAACCGTCTAGAACAAGTTTAGAGGTCAACAAAAGCAGTTTTCTTTTTCTCTAAGCTCGATCATAATTGAGCTCAACTGGTATAACAGTAAACAAGAAAATGTCCATTTTTTTGTCACTATCGTAGTCTTGGTCTTGCACAAAGAGGTCAAAGCGGTTGGGATTTTCTTCGATCTTTCTGTCGTTTTTTTAAGGGAAAATTGTTAAATTAGTGCATGAAATTTGAGATTAACACAAATAATTCATTATGGTTTTTCAAGTGACAAATAACCCCTACGCGATATGTCGGCGAAATTATAAATTTACCCTTACAAAATTATATTAACAAAAAAATAAAAAATAAAAAAAATAAAGGGTTGATGTATGAGTGTGGTCAGCCACCCCAAGCCAGCTAGAAAGGGTGGCTGAACCACTTCTTTTTTTTTTTTTTTTTTTTGGTCTTTTTATAATTTTTAAGATTAAATTTATAATTTCACAATGATCCAGTCGGAAATGGTCAAAATTTGTACTTGGAGAGTTATTTATCATTCAAGCATGCATACCACAAGGAGTTATTTTACACTTCTTTTTATCACAGCCTCAAACCTTAGGGTCTAATTTAGCAATTTTTTTTTTTTTAAAAAAAAAAAAAAAGCTTTAGCAGAATTTGGATAACAAAACCAAAGCAAACATACGTGGGGTCCCTCTTATTTGATATAGCAATACAAAATTTATGAAGAAAAATTATATACACTTCACTTGTTATTTTTTGGGTTGAAAGAGTTATATTATATATCAACTAGTCGTTCATGAACAAGGAGACGAGCTTGTTAAAAATGAGATGATAATTACAGAATCTATAAAATCTAAAGTTACATTCAGATGTGAATGAAACCTTAAGATGCAACTCCATTTCTTTGAGCACTTTAATACAATAAATACATGGAATTTTAAACTCCCCATGGCACCAAAAAATAAAAAAAATAAAAAACAAAAGAGAACTTCATTGCAGTAAGAACTTGTGTAGGAGAAGAAGAAGCGATTTTTGGAAACTTCTCTTACTCTCAAAATTATGGCTAAGAACCAACGAGAGCTACAAAATAGCTTCAAAGTTTGTGAAGAGAAAAATCAAAAACAAATATAAAGAACAATTCCCCCATTTCAAGCATTCCACTCTCCCCTTTCTAATCTATTCGTACAATCAATATACAAAGAGGCGTTACCGCTACAAAACTAATTCACTTCTTGTTGGTTGATGTTCGTCACTGGAGACCCACTCCATAAATCCATGATATAATGATTATGTTTCTCTGATACATCTTCTTTGTGGTTGTTGCTGTCCAGATTTTACCAGAACAAGTATCTTGCTAAAAGGTCTTCTAAAAAATTGTGCAAGTGGTTTTTATCCTTCTATGCCATCACTTCGTTGCCACTGCATCAATATCAGACAAAATTCTGTCCATTTCCTCGAAATATGGCCAGCTCTTCTTGCTTTTGTTCCCACTCTTGGTCTCCTGTCACGAAAAAAAAAAAATACATGTTGAATAAACAAAATCAACCTCGACGTTTGGAGGGGGAGTGTTGCCATCACTAACAAGAGTTTGGCTTGTCTCCAGTGAAAAGATCACTAGAGATATTTCTGTACAAAAATAATCAGTGGAGACTACCCCCAGTAAAAGAAAAATAACTAGAATTTTTCTCCAATCCTGCAATCTCCCCCGTTTATTTTTGCACAGGAGATCTCCAGTGATTTTTTTACCGGAGGCAAGCCAAACTCCATTAACAAAAAGGCATGGAGAGCGCCAAGAGAGGAACTATCATGTTATATATGAAACATATATCTCATTTTGTGTTAGCATACGTTGAAAGTCATAAACGTATTTTTAATTTAAACGTCTTCAGAATTCTTAGTACGTAGGAGAAGCTAGAGACAAAATCTCATTAAGGTATAAATCCTAAATATCGCATGCTGACAAGTTTACGTTCAATCATCTTCCATCCAGTGAAAAATGAAAATGCCACCCAAACTTTCAACAACGAAAAGGAGGGTGAACAAACCTCGTATTTCTGAACCAGAGATGCCCAGCGAGATTTGCATTCCCCTGCACTTCGTGTGATCCCATCAGACAACAAGCTTCCAGATATCTCTTCCCAGAGGGCCATTCTCCCCTTCACAACTTGGAATCTGCTATTTAATTCCCCACGCAAATGAATTAGCTGCTTCACCTCCTCAGGTTTCCATTTATTCCGCTTCACAGGCTTGGAGGATATTGGCTGAGCATTTGACAATTCTAAGGACTCATCTTTACTACCTTCAATACCATCTTTCTCAACCTGCAACACTTCTTTTGAGCGTGCAACAAAACCATTGTTAGCTTTTGCCACTTTGTCAACATGCGACGATGATGCAATGAAAGCTTTCCAGAAGTCATCTGAATCCCCGGAATCAGATAAAAGTCCTTCTGCAGAGCTGGAACTTGAAGTTGTGGTGTCTTCCTCAGGTAGTAATCTTTCGAGTTCAGTACCTTCACCTGCATGGATGAATTGTGATGGGGGGAAAAATCAATGCTGGAGATCAAAATATTATAAGAGAACAAATATTTACTTGGAGGATCATACGGTCATAATGACAAAACAACTTAGCATCCCAATGATAACTGCCCGGAATTAAGGGAAGAAAAAAAAATAAGAAAAAAAAGGTTTTACAATTTTACCACAAAGATAGAGAACAAATGCATTCCACAGCGATGACACTAGCACCCATCACAAATTCTTACTCCCAATGAGAATTACCAGCTTTTTGTGTGGAAATGTTAAAAAGCAAGGTCTGCAATTAACTACAGTTACATGGTAGATAGTTCCAGTGGCAGGCAGCACAGAGATAACCGCATCAAATCATAGGTTAGTGTAATACAGTTGAGACCATGCTGTTTCAGTATTATAGTTCATGGGCCAAATGGTTAAACTGCCAGAATAGCTAACCAGCCAAGCTCCTCAGAGCTATGGCTTTGATGCAACCAGGATTAAGGTTATTGTATCAAACAAACATAATTTCAAGTACTTTCTAAAATTTATACAATACTAATATTTTCCAATCAATCTAAAACTATTAGGGCTCGTTTGGGTGTGCGATTTTTTGAAAAATTGTGAATACCGAGAGAATTTGTTTTTTGAAATTATGTTTTGATAGATTAGAAAACCTGAGATAAAATTATAAAAAGTAGGATAAAATCTGAGTAGAATTTGATATTTTAAAAACAGTATTTGAAAAATATTTTTAAAAAATTCTCACCCAAACATGCCCTTAAATTCATATTATGGATGTATATCTTAAGTATGCATGCACGTACTTATGTATGTAATGTGGACAATACACTGGTATGAACAATAATTCTGCTAAAAAAAAATATATAATGGAAAGTTCTGGGTTTGAAAACATAAATAACATATGAAACCCCACAGAGAAGAGACACAACTTTTGTGGATTAAGATAAGTGACTGCATCATTTTGGAGTGGAGCTCATTAAATCATGGCTATTAATTTAGTGGGTTACGTAACTGCATCCCCCAAGCAGTGACGCTATTAGTAACCATTACACAGCATGCAAGGATTCTCACATGTTTATATACAATCACACATGGACATGCACATGCAAACACCAACACGTGTGTGTGACAAACACAGAGAGAGAGAGAGAGAGAGAGAGAGAGAACCTTCCAAATTTTGTTGTGAAGGTTTCACGGAATGTCTAATGGTTATGTCTTCTTCTGCATTTGTCCTATCGGACTGATTTTCTTTTGGATGTCCATCAACTACTTTTCTCAATGCTGATATCCCAAAACCAACATGAGACTTGCCAGAGAGCCTTTCATTCAGCTCATCGGTGAGAACTGCTGAAGGGTTCTCCACAGCAAT
This sequence comes from Alnus glutinosa, assembly GCF_958979055.1. Taxonomy (NCBI): domain Eukaryota; kingdom Viridiplantae; phylum Streptophyta; class Magnoliopsida; order Fagales; family Betulaceae; genus Alnus; species Alnus glutinosa. The sequence goes on from NC_084893.1 coordinate 1,707,861, forward strand.
GGCAATGACTTCAGGTCTTTTACCACTGTATTTCCTTACCATCTTCCTCAATACCTCAGCCACAGTTCTTTCCATGTGAGCTAGAGGACAATTCACAGGAAGACTCGAAAGTGCAGCATGAGCAGCTTTATGGAGTGCATCTAAGAGCTTCCCTTTGTCAAGCCATAAGCATCTTGTAGTGATTCTTACCTTCCCTTTCAAGCTATTTTCACTCAGGCCATCTACATTTTGAGGGCGTAAAATTTCCATACTGCAAAAGAGAGCTATCAGGATGTGATTATCCAGATGATAATGATACTGAACTTTATCGCAATATCCAAAAGGTATACCTGATCACTATAATGCCATCTGATGCAATTCTTTGTCTCTCATCAATGCAAAGTTCTGTTGATGTACCAAAGGCTTTATCACCATCATTATACATCAACTGCAGTAGAAGCCTCGACTTATAAGCATGTTCTTGACAAAATTATCATAATAAACGAAAAACCCTTGAGGATCACCAACCTGCAAATTCTCTTTCCCTAGGGAAGTGAAACCACTAGAAAGAACTCTTCTGTTTCTCAAATGAGAGACCCCAAGCATCTCCCCATTCTTTATAACCTGGTATAATTAAGTGAATCATATTAAATATTTTCATAATATTGTATCCTTAGCAACATGAAATGTGTATATTGTAAAACTAAACAAATCCTAACCAATACCATGTATCTTAGTAGGCATGTCGTGCACCAAAGTGATTAGACAAAACAAGTTTCTTTTCCCACATTGATGTGATATTATCACATGGGGAGGGACATGTTGACCCACATTAAAGTCATGTACTAAAAATGGAGTTCTAAATCCTAATTTTCCCATTCCTTTGTCTTGTGGGTTTCATAGGATTTACAGACATATAGCCATTTCCAGCTACATTGAAGCTGCTGCATATCTGTGACTTCCAGTGAGAAAAGGCACAAGCAAAGGGGTATCTTTTATCAATATAACAGATGACAAAAGGTCACCGCAAACTAAAACCTATTGGGCCAACAAAGAGCCAAACTGCATGTTTTTCCCCTCCCAGCCAGAGGCCCATTGGAGTGTGACAAAGCTCCCAACTTAGAACAAAAGGCACACAAAAATCATGTTCACATCCATGATATTAAGCTCTCAAGTATTGGTTGCACGAGAGAAACACTCCATGTCACTAAAACCAATAACTTAACCTCCTTGATCTTGATGAAACCAAGATTAAGCTTGGTTGAACATGATCCTCAACCTAGCAAAAAATGAGTAGATAATTCATGCTAGCAGAAAAGCCATTGCCCCAGCTCAAGTTCCAGTTTCATTCCAAGTGTTTACATAGAGAAGATTAAATGCACTCTCATCATATTGGAAGCCTGATACATTAAGATGCTAACTTGTCATAGTTCTCACACTTTTTCATCATGTTAAGCAACTAATCTCTTGACTGGACATAAAAACATTATAATAAAGAACATTGACTTACACAACTGTGTCGGATACCAGTTGATCTTCCAAGCAATTCATGCTCTTTCAGAAACAAGAGTTCTCCGTGTATGGGCAAAAAATGTTGTGGCTTCACAATTTGAAGTACTTCTTCCTGCAGAAATGTGTATTATATCTAATTGGTTTCTCGTCATAAGTATATAAGACACAAAAGAATAAGAAAGATGTGTCTCGCTTATGTGTAAAGGGAAATACATTTGCACATATATGATGCCTGATTAGATCTTACCCATGGGACATAAAATTAACATGCATCTGATTCTCATTACAATTTATTCCTCGTAAAATGAAAAATAGATAACCATTTCACATTTTAGGGGAACTCTATAGATCCCATGATTGATGTGATGATGCCATGAAAATTAGATATTCGATTTTTTCTATAATTAGAAACACAAAAAATGTTTAAGAAGATGAGGAAATGATAAAGTATACTAATGTAGGAATATCCAAATTTGAAGAAACGGCAACAAAACTTACCAATTCTCCACGATGCGCATGACCAGATGTATGCAGGCCCTCATTCTTACCCATTACAATGGAAGATCCAATCTCTGATAACCGGTTTAACATTTTCATCACTCGAGATTCATTGCCAGGGATTACCTACTCACAGGAGTCACAATTTGAACATAGTCAACATGGTCAATAAAATTCATTGTTGTATGCATAACACTTCTTTTAAACATTTTCCTCAAGTGGTCTGTGCAAAATGTTTGGTACTTTTAAACACTTACTGGCCTATCAATTAACCACTAAAGAACTTAAATTGATAAAGTGTTATGAGATTGGACAACTGATAGAAACCAAAGAAGAAACACCTTTAAGTCACTATTTTTCAATAAATAACTAAACATAAATAGAATGAAACAAAAATAATATTTGGTTTTAAATAACTGCATATTGTACAAATCTTATTACCTTAGCTGAGTACAAGATTACATCTTCCTTGCTCAGTTTGAGAGAATGGCTACTTCCATATGATGCAAGATTTAGGGCAGCACGTGGTTCTGCCTGACACAATAAGATACATAGTCATGTGCCAGTAAAATTGATCCAAAAGAAATAATGCCGTCTATAGACTAGGCAGCCACCAAGGGCATCCAAAATAGCTTACTTGAGAGCCAGTCGTGACAATTAACAAATCCTTTGGAGCGTAGGCATCAATATCCTCAACTTTCACCTATTACATTAGAATGAGTGCAGAACCAAAAATAAAAAATCAAGAGATGGATGGAAAATTTATAAATAAAAGGAGCAATATGAACAATGCCATCATTAATTTAGAATCATAAATGATGATTAAAATTAGCAGACACAGATTTATATATCAAACAAGAAGCAATACAAGGAACAAAATACAGGTATATTTAGAAAGCCTAACAGATGCATCAGCTTGAGTTGGGGCCGATTAACAACAACTTTTAACATTAATTTCAAGATGACAATCCAAAGGGTCAACCTACATATATTAAATACGGTGTATTGGCAAGATTCTGCTACAATATTGACTTTATACTCATATATCTTGTCAATATTGTTCTTTCCCCATTATTAGAGAAAAAGACTTGAACTGAAACTTTGTTGAAAGAAGTTACGGATCCAGTGTGTAATAGTCATCAATCACGAGGCTGTTACACTTCCAAACCTATATGACTTGTCTTTTTAACAACTCAACTAAGCCTTAAATGCAACTAATTGGGTTGGTTCATGTTAATAAGATGTGACTAAAGGTTTACATTGCTTGTCAACCTACAGCAAGGCCTCCTTTATTTGATCTGGGAATGGCCTTGGAAAAAGGATATAACAATAAAAAATGACATAGGCAGACTTCAATGTACGTAGGTAGACTTAAATTTTGAAATCCAACCTGCTGGATTGAACCAGAGCCCTAAGGATGTCTCTGTGAACAGGAATTACGAAGTAGACACTGACAACAGTAGTACTCTTTAATTAGTGGTGATTTAGTCAACAAGTTATACAATATTTCATCAATTAATCCCTATCTTAGTAAGCAATCTGAATGCAGTAAAAGGGTAAAGAAGTATTCATATAGACAACCACAACCACATTTCACTGAGATTCAGGGTTGAGTTGAGATGTTCTTCCCTTTAAGTGTAACACTATATAAAAACCTCTAAGCATAAGAATTAAGGTGTAGGCACAATTAGAAAAGGCTAAGGGGCAGATACAGTCTTATAAGTGGTATTACCAAAGTTGATGGATCAATAGGTGCCTTTCCATCCTTCCAAGCTGCATCCAGATATGTTCTTAAGGACATGCCAACAAATACCTATTACAAATCATAATATGACAAATTCTAAGACACATAATCTCTCTTGGAAACAAAAAAAGAAAAATGAAGATTTCTCATCTTTGTTTTGCTGAAGACCTAATTTTCTGTAAAGGCACATAGAAAGAGGTACAACTGCATGACATCAGAGGAACTGGGGAAACAAACCAATTTTCTGCCAGTTAAATCAGCAGCAGCTTTTATACTTCCAAGGCGGTGTATATTTGATGCAAACTGAGTTGTAATAACCCTTCCTTTAGCTGCTGAAATTTGCCTCAACAATGCATCTGCCACTACAGATTCACTAATTGTCCTTCCAGGTGAGAGAATATTTGTTGAGTCACTCATCATCTGCAAAGTAACGCACATTAATTGCTCTCTTTTTTTTTTTCCTTTTTTTAATTTGCTTCTATTCTCTGTGAACACTTTGAATAATGCTGTTATTGAAATGGCATTTTAACTATAACCACATTACCACAATATATTGAGTCACAAAGAGAACATGGATTAATCAAACAGAAAAGACTGACAAAGATAAGGGCATGACAATGGACTCGAGTAAAAACAAGAAGTAGACAGCAAAAGACACCATTCTGAACCCTCCAACTTCAAGATTGTAATTGAAGAGAGAATTGAGACATATAGTACAATTTCTAAAATAAAGAAAAGTGACTAAGCCATAATTTTTTTTTTTTTTGGTTTCTTTTAGAAAAGCCTCTCCAGATAGAAGGTTGCCATAAAAGCCTCATATAAACCAAATCAGGCACTAGCATTATATCAGGATTCAAAAATATGACTCAGCTGAGAGCATTGACAATATGAAATTCCTTCTCTTGATTTTACTTTCAGAACAGACACATAGAACCCATATTCTGTGTTTTGGTTCCAGTGAACCGCTACCTCTCCCCCAAAGTTAAACTTGATGTTTCCTTTTGTATGCACTGTATCAACATACAAATACAATAAAAGATCCGGGTGACTTACCAATGTCACTCCTTCTTTTGAAAGTTCCTCCAAAGCTTCACGATCAAAAACTTTACCGTCTAATGGTGTTTCGTCAATCTGTTGAAATATACTTTATACAACTTGAGAATGAAAGTAACGGAGAGGAAAAATGCACAGACAAGTTAATCTTACCTTCCAGTCCCCAGTATGAAGAATCGTACCATCAGCACAGCGAAGAACTAATCCACAACAATCAGGAATAGAATGGGTGACCGTGATAGGCTCTATTTCAAATGGACCAGCCATAAACTTCCTCCTCGTTCGAAATAGCTTAAGTCTAGATGGAAGAAAAATCCCATTCTCCTTTAGACGCTTTTTAATAAGCTGTTGAAAAGGAAAGGCTATTACCTTAATGTACCAAGACGAAAATAAACAAAATCTACAGAATTAAAAGGTACAACAAGAAAAAGTTTCACAAACACACTTACACTCACTCATATAGAAACGTCAACAATAACAGAAAGGGTATTGGTGGGATTTGTGTGGGTGGGGGGGAGGGGAAAAGAGTTACTAACCTAATATTGACATTAAGCAAACACTAATACTAATTTGCGCTACTTCCTATTAGGAATGTCATTATTGGCTGATGTGGAAACTTTTTGAAAAGCAATTCGTATCATAAAATTTATACACTTGTGACCATGTTTATATTTTTTTTTTTATAAGTAAACACAAATTTATTAAAAAATAGCAAGGCGCAACCTCCATATAATTGTATGAAATTAAATCCCTAGACAAGTACCTCCATCGTGAAGGAAGACGCAAATATTGGCGTACGAGAATCCAAAGCTGGTATTACCTGTTTAGGGAGCAACGGAACCATTAAAAACAATGTAACAGCAGAAACGCATAAAGAATAAAATACTTAAACTTCCCAGAAGAATCCTAATTCAACTTTAAAAATATATATATAAAAAAAAAAAAAAAAAGAGCAGGAAATATAGTTATCTTTTTCAGATTTTTTCTTTTGTTTAATAACTTGAGATTAGTATCAATGGAAAAGGGTGATTACAGGGCAATACATAGAAAATCAAGCATATCGCACACAGCTTTACGTGTGGCTATTATCTTACAAAGGTGCATCATTTCACCAAGGCAGGCACCAACAATGGAAGCTATATGGAGTTTGGTTGGCAATGAAAAAAGAGAAAATCAAGCATATGGCAAACTGTTGTTTTTTGGATGAATAAATTTTTCATTCTACACAGAATACAAAGTCACTCCAGAAAGAAAACCCACTGGATCACAAGTTGCTCAGCAACTAACAAAAACAACAAAGCATGACTATTTGCAATCTACTGAGAAAAGCCTAAACAACGAGACATAAACTACGCAACATACCAAACGTATCCTTAAAGCTTGATGATAATGACGTCCCAACTAGCCAATGTCAATGAATCTGGGGCCTACACCTTCAACAAGACACAGGCCCCAGACCAGCAATTAAACAATGACATTGACTAATAGTTGTCAAAGTCTTCGGTGCAGCTAATTAAAAGGCCCACACTACATGCCATCAGCTAAGGCACCAATGTTCCCCCTTCATTAAGATGAGAGTGGCAATCCAGTGACCCTCTCAATTCACCAATGATAGAACATGAGGGACAAATTGGCTTTATGCCCCATTACAAACTCTTCACTTCAGACACTCAGATAAACAAGTTAACAGACTTAACAGGATAAACAACCAAGATTCATCAGTATTCAGCCAAAATATCATTTCCAAGAAGCAGGAGGTTCTTTTTAGATGGATAAGCAGGATGCAACTTTACCCAAGGCAACGCACCAATGTGATCTTCATGACCATGTGTTATAACTACTGCTTCAATTTTGTGACTCCATCTTTTGATAAATGTGGTATCGGGAATAATTTTTTGGACTCCAAGCTCATCACTGAAATGCAAGTTAAGACATTTAATGCAAGGTCAATCCCTTAAGCTAGGTGTTTGATGAAGCATAATTAGAAAAAGTATCAATGGAAAATACGAAAACTACTGCAAAAATGAAAACTAAATCCTCCATGTAAAAAGTTCTGTTTCAATAGATGTAGTAAAAAGGAGGGGATTTATTCGCCAATTTAGATTAAAATATGAAATTTGTTAGATTCTTTAAGAAACAACAAAATCTATGACAGGATAACTAGTTTTTTAAGGGGCGAAACATCCATTAGAAGCAAAATCTTGACTTAGAAAAAAAGAATGTAGTAATCACCAAAAAAACAATTCTTCATGAATTAAAACTACAGCAAACTAGTGTCGGAAGACTTACTCTGGAAACATGACACCAGCATCAATAAGAATATAGCGATCATAATTTCCAACAAGCATGCAATTCATCCCAATTTCACCCAGGCCACCAATTGGAAGGACACGAAGGGGTGGACCATCAGACCCTTCATAAAATTCTTCCATCTTGCGCTGAACCGAGTCTTCCATGCTTTTCTTTGGCCCTTCCTTTCTTCCCATTCTCTTACGCGGTAATTTAGATCCACCAGTACCTAAGATGTGAAGAAACAGCATAAAACCAAAGAAATGCAGCTCTTGATGATAACCCAATATAGCAATTATGGGAACCAAAAACAGCAATTCTAAATATTATTCTTCATGTCAGATTTAACATCTACACAAATATGCAACCACATACAGGTGAAAGAAAGAGGAAACAAAACTAACCCAGAATTCCAATTCAAAAATACAACAAAGTTGTATGCATTAAAAGCCAACGACATGGTAAATGGAGCTTTTCCATCAAATTGCTTGGCACTCTGTTTATTGCTAAGAAAATGTTCAATACAACAACTAAATATCGAAGCTTATAGTTATCAACTAATATCTCAACTCACCCAAAACAAGCACAAATTCTGTATTTTTTTTTTTATGTAAAACTCAATCCTCCTCCCCCAACCCCCACAAATATATATATATATATATATATGCCATTTTCTTCGCTTTTTCATATCTCTCATCTTCTCAGCAACCAAACATCACCGTTTTAATAACTAACAAAAACAAAAACAGTAAATTTGAAGCATGGTCTACCTATGCTAGTTTGAGAACCAAGAGAGCACGAAACGGAACGTTTTCTCGTAGGGTTCGGCCGGCACAAAGGGCTATACGGACATAGCGAAAGAGCACCGAAAGCAGCCATTCTCGGCCTCTGGGAGATAGCGAAACCCTCCGGAAACGCCGAGTGCATGTGTTCCGGGAGAAGGTTTCGGAGCTCCGAAACGGCGAGACGAAACCCTAGAGATGTTGTAGTTGGAGTTTAGGGTTTAGAGGCTGCTTGTGCTTGGAGCGGGAAATGGAAGAGTGTGTGTGTGTGTGAGGATTTTTGTAAGGTTGAGAAATATCTTTCTGATTATTATCATTTTTTCCCGGAAGAAGACAACACGTGCGTGCCGAAATATTTTCCCCACCCACGTGTGGAGAATCGGATACAAACGCTGTGTCGTTTACGAATGACATGTCGTTTCCCGAAAATGTCGCAAAACCGATAACCTTAGAGCATTTTCATGCTACAAAAATAAGCTTTTCGTACTGAATAATGGCCGACCTGTTTTAAGAGGCTTTATATTTTTATATATATTTTTTTTTAATTGGTTGAAGTGTAAACACTTAAACATATAACGAATCTAACAAATAAGTGTGAAGAATAATATTACTCTTTTACGTTAAGTGGTAAGAAGAGAAATGTTATTACCCAAAATTACGTTCTTAAATTACGAATTATATAAATTTAAAGATCGGGAACTTTACAATTGTGCATTTCAAAAACATATCTCCTTGCGTACGATTGAAAATGGGAATTTTTTTACGTTTTCAAGCTGTAATTTTTATAAAATACAATATCAAACAATACATTTTCCACGTTTTTGTTTAATTTTACACTTTTGATATGTGAAATCGCAGGGCCAAATGAACTCTTAGATTGTTTACCTCTTGCTGATACAATGCCAAAAATCCCCCAGAAATGGGAAGTTTAACCAATGATCTAATTAAGTACAGCAGACATTAGAGCATCAACAAGAAGAAAATCCATATATTGGTTACTTCTGTGGCTGGGAAGTTAACTCGGATCACTGCTGTGCAGATTCATCTGTCAAGTTTCATTGACATGTCCAGGAAACCATGGCAGTCCTGGTTGATGGCACTGTTTTGAATCTGAAATAGGAATAATAGGTCCTAGAAAGATGCGCCACAACTCAAGTATTATCGTAACCAACATTGCGGCACCCAAAGCATCAACAGCAACTCTGGGCAAGTCCCATGGATCACCAGGTTTCTCATCAATTCTGCACATGTAGATGATTGCAATCAGGAAAACAATTTTCTTTATATAAGTAATGAACTACTCTCATTGAAAGCGTAAAGCGCCCTAAGTACACAGGAAGTATACAAAATGTACCTAACTAGAAAGAGCAAAATAAACAAGAAAGTCACTAAAACTAATCGACAGAGGAGACACATACACCGCCGTCCAAAGATACAAAGTTTCAGAAAACAAAGAAATAATTTCCTCCATACTCCTCTCCATGTCCTCAAAGTTTCTATCATTTCTTTCTCTTCATAAACACCAAAAGAAGCACATAGGCACCATTTTCCACAAAACTGATATAATGATTGAGATCAGGAAAACTGATATTATGTTGATACATGAGAAGCATAAATACTGTAAAACATCCTATACATGGATATGCCTATGGTAAGGTATATTATACACTATGGGTATACTTTCCCCTTCTGATGAATAGTGTAAAATTCTGGAGTATGCATATTTATATCGGCTAGCGCAATTATACAAGTATTAAAGAGAAGGAAAGCACAAATAATTCAAAATGACTAGCAGTTGAATTCTTACCTCAGAAACATGGGGAAGCTTACAATGAAGTAGATGGCATAAAACAGGGACCCAACTTTGTACATAGATGCCCGGTCCACAAATTGATAATAAGGGAACTGCACATATTTAACATAAAATATCGTTATCACAGCCTTATTTCACATATTCATGGCCCAGATGTGTTGTTAAGTATGTGCTTAGCTTCAACACAAAGCATTCCAAAGAGAAAAGATGATACTAAAGTGTATCATAGCAAACATTGCACATTATTAGAGCTTCAGATTTTTTATGAGTTTCAACATGTTACACTACTTGTCGTCACTTCTTCTACAAAAGGATATAAGGAAGACTTACTTAAACGCTCACCTACATGTTGTAGGCTTTCGTAATAGTAATGAAAAGAGTAACAAGAAAAGGTTTTCTTAATATGATAATCGTATTCGGTTGATTTATATTCATAATACCATGGGATAAGGCCGTAGATAGAGTTTGAATGCTGAAAAAGCAAGATCTATATACCAAAAAGCCTTTGTAAAACCATACCACTCTAACTTTTCTAGCCTTTAATCCACTCACAGACCAGCTTTGCAAGCATTCAGAATATATGTAAGGTTAGATGAAAGATCTCGATAATAGCAATGGGACAAAAGTTTTGTTATCACATACATTGGAAATGGCTATAGTCTCGAGGTATGCTATGAAATAAGCAAGAGCCAATATCCACGCAGCCTCAGTCATCCATCGAACTTTCTCTGGCAAGTCAGCAATAGAATGCCGTAGTCTGCGAAGTGTTATGTTTGATGTAACATGATAAAATAGAAAGCAAACATGTGTGAGAAGGAAAGTTGTGTGTGGTACCTGTAAAGAAACAAAATAAGTCATTAGAAATGATAACATGTAATTACTACAGAGAGCTTCTTGTTTTTTCATGGCTTACGTTGTTCATCTTCCATGATGGAAAAGTATAAGAAGCTCCCAAAACTGTGAAGAAATAGTGGGTCCAAAAGTAATTCCCAACATAGCTAAAGATTATAATCCAGAGACTGGCCTGCCACAACAATAAGTTCAAGTTTCAGGCCAAGAATAGATATCTTACAAAAAAGATCTGACTTATTGAGAGGCAAAGATGCAATGCAAGCGGATCAACTTTATCATAAGCAGAGGAGAGATAAGCACCATTGAAATGTTAAAGAAAGGTTGTATAAACCTGGCTATGGTGTTTACATTGTAAATCAATCCAGCTTATAGTGTGATCAAAGTATTTACGTGTCAATAACATTATTCCCTATCCACGAATATGGCAAATAGTCATCAATAATCACACATTTATCTTTGAAAATTACCACATTGTAATACCATATACAAACACCCTTCTCATGTCATTTTCCACATGTGTTTAAAAGCTCTACCTCTACCAAAATGCTTGAGAGTGCCATTAACCCTGCATTAGAACTATTCATACTCAAGAATAAATGTATTTAATTGACATAAGGGTTCCAGAAAGCCAAATGAAAATAAAGAGTTTAAAAGAAGAATTCCCTTGGTAATCTCACAAAAACTTAAAAAACCACAGCTTTTAGATATTTTGAGAGACACAAGAGAAGGAACTGCTGAAACTTCTATCATGATGCAATAACACACTTCTTATCAGCAAATTCATAGTCCATTTTGTATCAATCCACGCTAAAAATGTATATAACATATAAATACTCATATCCCATGCAATTCAAGGTGACAGATATGCCAAAAAGATTGTATAAAAGACAGGTCCATCACAACTGCCAATAAATGAATCATACTATAATAAATGAAAACAACATATCATCAGGAAGATGCATGACCCAAATACAACTTTCATTGTTCTATAACCTTTTCATAATTATGATATGCAAACTGTTAACCATAAAAACACTTGCCTTGACCCAATACCGATCCTTCCAAGACATACTGCTATCAGCCTGCAAAAGGATTCAAAAGAAAGAAAAGAGTTAGAGCACATAAACAATTCATAGGGCCTAAGGTTTTCCTCCATTAGGCATTCCAACCACTAAACCATGTTTCTGAGCAACTAGTTACCCTCCCCACAGTCCTTTTAGCTTCAGAGTGGATATTAGGATGAATGTACTAGCTCTAAATAGCAACAACTTCTCACAAATAATGAAAGGCTCAGCTGACAGTCAATTTAGCATTCATTAGATTTTTTGGAAAAGAAAGTTTAAAAAAATAGTTTGGATAAGCCCATCACAATTTATTCTAAGTCAATAATATTATTATTAATCTCCCATTGCCAAGCACAAAGCTAAATACTTTACTTCATAAATCATTTAAAACTTGAATTTTATCTATAAAAAAAAAAAAAGGAAATAAAAATCAGGAATGTACCTTTCCAACAAATAGCATTGGTATCAAGAAAGAAGGAACTGCTGAAACCAATCCCAGAAGCAGATACTCCAATTCTGTAAATCTCTGTCAATTACCAAAACGATACCTCTTACACAAAGTTTTCAGGGATTATCTTAGAGAGATGGCATTTTTTTAGATTTGATTAAAAACCCATTACTACCATTCATAACAACATGCAAACTGCAACTAAGATCAATGAATTACATCGTTCAGCTACATTTAAAAATCTACAAGTAATGAAATACTTATAGCAGCAGGCATAGACTGAAAATGGACCAAAAGGAAGACAACGAAGGAAAAGCCCAAACCTCGTAGAGCCTGAACGGCACGACGATTCCCAAGCAGAGAGTGAGCCAAAAGGGAGTGTAGCCGAGGAAGAACAGCTCGCCCCATCGCTTGCTCGGGTCAGGCGCGAGCCATAAGCTGGAAAAACGACAATCCGATTCCGCACCTGCGCCATTAGCCAAACGCAGTTTTTATAAGGGGATTTAGCATAAACCCTGTATGATTAAGAGAGATGAAGAAGTCGAAGAGGATGGCGGAAAATCACCCCGCATTTGGGTATTCGGATCTGGATTTAAAAATGCTGTTCGGATTTTGGGACTGACTGAGAGAGTGAACTTTGCTGATGATCAAGTCTAGTCTTGAATGCGCCGTTGATGCTCTGGGGCTGTTGAGCTGCTACACACTCGCAGATAGATAGTGCCTAGTGTATCGGTGAAACAAGGCTCACTTTCGGAATTATTTACCAAACTACCACGTTTCCGATAGGAACGCCATAATTTAGTATAAGAGATGACTGAATAGAGAGCTTCTACACATCTTCCCTTCATCCCTTTATCATCTTTTTGTAATAAAAAAATTAATTTTTATTAAAATATCAAATTAATTAATTAGTGGTTAATTTTTCAATTATACAATAATTATTTCATTAATTATAAATTGCCATTAAGAAAATTATAATACAAATTGTATTACCCTAAATATTTTTCTTTATTACTTATATTTTTTACCCATGTGGCACAGATTATACCCATATAGATTGCAATGTAAATTTGTAAGAAATTGGAATAAAAGTTTGTGATATCCAAACCATGTTTCTTCAAGTATTTGGGGACGGTGATTTCAACAATTAGAAACTAAATCAAACCAACGAAATTCAGCACTAATAAACAAGTCCACTGTTGCTGCATGATGGACAATACTATAACATTAGGATCAAGATTTCTTTGAATATTTTATCAATGAAATTCTTTAAATCATAATCATTGGTTTGGAATTCAATTGTTCATATTAATGGAAGGAATGCTAGATATATACCACATAGACATCCCGTAACTATTTTACAAAGCTAATACGACAAGGTCTAATAGTTATTGGATTTTTTTTTTTCAACAAAAGTTGATCCAAAACTAATAGACATTGTCATGTCAACTTTATGAGATGTTTGTATGGTAGGTAACATTATTAATTCTATTAGCGATTATTAACATTATCACCTTAAAAATTGTTGTATTAATTTATTCATATTTTTAAAAGTTATAATTGTTGATATCGTAAAATCTCAAGGATTGAATTCTAAACCAAGTGATGAGATACGAAGAATTCTAAAGTGATAAGGAGGATTTTTTTTTTTTTTTTTTTTTTGTTAAAAAAAAAAAAGAAGAAGTAGAGATTATTAATGGATAGGGCCCATATATAGAAGAAACTACTATGCAAAATTTATGTGCATTAATAATTTTAAAAGTCGTGCATGTTACATTTGGAGAGATAAAAAATGAATAAGAGTCTTACAAATTGCATTACTCTTCTATCTTTTAAGTTGGTGTTGACCCTGTTGGATTTTCCTTACCACATTTCAAACTATCAAATGTGTATATATATATCAAATGTATCTATATATATACACACATCTATATGCTATAATTTTAATAATTAGTATTTTATTTCTCTTTCTTAGTGTGTTCAATAAGACAAAGCGTGGACCAAATTTTAAAAGACAAAAGGTTTCCTATAAATTGGGTTGTACAAGTTTCGTATATGTTAGAATATATTATATTATATTATTCTATGTTTATTGTCTTTCCAATTAAGGTTTATTCCCTACCTTATGTAGTCTTAGGTTTCTTGCTCATTACACATCGTCTCTCTATAAATAGAGACCTATGTAATATTGTTATTATGAATAAGACTCAATATATTGTAGTCTATTATTCTCTTCTGCTATTTCTTTTCCATATATATATTTCTCCGATATATTTAACATGGTATCAGACCTATTTAAAAGAACCAATCTCTAAATTGACATATGTTTCTTCTCGATCACATGATTAAGGAATAATGTCACTTTTAAAAATTGGTTTGTAGAAAACTTTTACAACCCAATTTGTAAAAAAGTTATGTCTAATCTTAAACATAGGATTTAAGTTATCTTCAGTGTCATTGTTTATGTCACTTGAAACCCAAATCTTGGCCGGGTTGCTTTAGAATTAGATCAGAAGCCCATGTCAAGCTGTGTTTGTATACATTCTTTTTTTTTTTTTTTTTCTGTTTATTTTTTTACATTAACAAATAACTCATAATATAAAATAAGAAAATATGATGGCAAATGCTACTAGTTGCTTGGAATATTTTTTATTAATTAATGAGGAAAAATGATTACAAGGGAGAATCTTTCCCGTTCTTTATCCGATATAGAAGAGAGAATGGGAGATGGAGTAATAGGAATTAAGCATTTATCAATACTAGGTAGCTAAATGTTCCATATTCAATTAGAGTTTCAGAGCAACTATGCATGCATAATGAAAAGGGTTTCGAACCATTAAATTTGACCACCTAGTCCATAACTAAAAGACTTTAAGGCTACCATTTAGAGAGTATTAATTATGATGGTAATCCCCATTGGTAATATATGATCAATCACTAAGTAAGTTCCAGTAGTCTCCAATCTCTCTTTTGCAATAATTCGAACTCTAACTTTCCGGGAGAAATTTTAATTAATTTGCATCAACTTCTCGTCTGAATGCAATTGGATATATATCATGTTTAATGTATATTGTATAGCGTACTCCTCTGATTGCAAATATGATAGACTGCAGCAGTACTCCAAACCAACCTACATAAAGTACGTAGCCCTCATGCTCTTACTTTTCCAGGCTTCTCTGTCTATCTGTCGTCTGACGGTGACCGTTGTTTATTTTTCTCCAAGTTTTGCGGCCGCCTCAATTCTCTTCTCGGACAAGCGGTGTAGGTCTATCACAAAGGATTCCAAGTCCAATTTGACAGTTTGACACTCGACTTCTCGAGAAAAGAAAGCCAATTCCAGAGGCAACTGGCAACTGGCACTGGGAGAGTAAAACGTGAGCCAAGAAGAAACTGCGGCGCGCCCACCGAGACTACATATATTTGATATTTCAAACTGCGCTTCAATTTTCACAACTACATTTCAAACTTTGAATTGGGCAGGGCCCCCTACTTAATCAAACTGTGGTGGAAAATTTTGTTTTTATCATATATATATATCAAGACCAGGGTTTCCACTACAGAGAGGAATCGATAAGGTGCCCACTACAGATAGGGATAGGGTGATCGAGAGTGAAGAGCTGACATTGTGGGTACAAAAGCATGCGCTTTTTTTTTTTTTTTAATTTTACAAGCTTAGAGAGAGAAGCTGGGATGGAAACCAAAGTGGCTGATATAATTATATAAGGGAAGAAATCCTCTAAATAATCTTGAGTGAGATTTGGATTTTGCAGAGCAAGAATAACGTACCACTAAAAAAAAAAAAAAAAAAAAAAAAAATTGCTAGGAATTAAATGTTTGTTAGAATTTAATAGAATTTGCAAAACTATTTATGCGTGAATTTTTGAAAAATAAATAAATACATAAGTATTTTGAGAATTCTGAAAAGATTTTACGGAAAATCCTAATAGAGAACCCCTAATTGAGACTTTTCGAAAAATAAATATCTTAAATTAAGACGGTTTAAAGTTCAGATATCTTCTTTTAAAAAAAGAGAAAATTTGGTAAAATTATCTTGTAAAAAAATTAAAGTACACAAAATATAATTCATAATAGTGAAATTTAATTATTATTATAATAAGGTTGTGAAATTGTCATCTTGGAAATGTGAAAAGGCCCGCCGCCTGTCAATTGTAATGTACGATAATAGACTAATAGTAATGGACGCATTCTTGTTGCCAACTTGCCATGATCACGCCGCGTGCGTGTAGGGTGCTTCCTTCTTCACATGCATAAATAGACGGCCATTCTCCTTCTTGTTCTTCAAGGTCTTCATTAAACATGGAAGATACTCAAACTTATTTTTATGGTGACACTAATTACAGCAGCACAGACACGATATTGGAGATTGAAGTTCAGCCTTTGAGAGCTAACAACATTTCTGAGGGTGGAGGAGGGTCTTCTAGTTCTGGGTATGAGATCAACATGGTGAAATCACGACAGAAAGGAGACGACCAGATCAAAACGCACAGGTATATTTATATATATATATATGCAGATCTACGTGCTTTAATTTTATTTGTTAAATAATTACTTATTTTAAAAGCTTATACTTATAAAGTTTTTTTGAGTTTACGATTTCAAAAAGTTCAATTTTAAAATATGTAATTTGAAAAACTGATTTTTAAAAACGCAGTTAAGAGTTTAACAAAATCACAGTTTGACCTTTAAAATTGAAGGTTAGCTCTAAAATTATGCGTTTTTAAAAAAACACTACTTTACCTGCGATTTAAAAAAAAACAGTTTTTTGCGTTTTCAAATCGCAATTTTTTTAAAAACGCAATTATCAAATAATTCATTTTCTGTGATTTGGTTTAAAATCGCATTTTTTACCTACGAAATCGTAAAAATCTTAAAAATAAGATTTTAAGTTGTCTTCAATGTCATTCATTATTTATGGGCTTCATGCACTACAAGAAATTTGGTAATTGTCGTTGCTAATAGTGTACAAGTCTTCACTAATCACTTTTAGCGATGACAAATCGTTGCCGATAAGTCCTTGCAAAAAGATGGACCTTGTTGCTCATCAGCAACGACTTTTTTGTTGTCGCTGATAATGCCTTATCAGCAATGACATAAAGTCGTCGTTGATTACAACTTAATTATTAGCACCAACCTCTGATAATTTTTATTTATTTTTTTGTTAAATTGTAATTTTATTTGTAGTATTATCAATGCTAAATTTGCCATTAAATTTCTACACCATACAAAATATTTCACTCTCCTTGAGTAAAATATGATTTACATTTAATTAAAAATATGAATTACAAGTATATATATATATATATATATATATATGTTCAAGCCTAACAACTAAAATTCACAGTGGACATAAATTACACTCAATCACTACACTTTATTCCATATTAATTGTTTGATACATAGTTGCTTCTTCTTCTTCTTGGATCTATGTACTTGCTTTTTTTTTCATTAAAAGTTTTCTGTAAAGTTGAAGAAAGCACATTTTATATATAATTAGAGTATAAATTGCCAAACATATAAAATTGATAAAAAAAAATTGCATAATAAAAGGGCA
This sequence comes from Alnus glutinosa, assembly GCF_958979055.1. NCBI lineage: Eukaryota > Viridiplantae > Streptophyta > Magnoliopsida > Fagales > Betulaceae > Alnus > Alnus glutinosa. The sequence goes on from NC_084893.1 coordinate 1,725,467, forward strand.
ACACCATTCCAAAATTCCTAAAGAAGCACAGTGCACCTTATGTAAGCATGGAGGACTGGCCTGATTGCTTCCTGAATTTCTGCCACAAACTTTGGTAAAGAGAAAGATCTAACGGAAAATAGTTATGAGTTTTTAAAATATGGAATGCAAATCTTGGGTTGCTTTAGAATTAATTAGATCAAAAGCCCAAGTCAGGGGGTTCTGGATATTAATTAAAAAGGCTGTTGTTCTCTTTTGCCCGTTAAAAAACGAATAAATAAATAAATAGTAGAATTTTGGAAGACTATATATAAATAAATTTTTTTTTTTTTTTTTTTTTTTTTAAAGCGAATTGACAAGAAGAAAGAACACGAAGGAACAAATGTCAGGATCAGGAGCGAGTAGTAGCAATCAAACGTCTGTCAGTATTAATATTAGAGATGTAACAAAAGTAGTATCTTCAATTCGAGGAAAGCTTTGCCAAAAGTCTCCAATACCAGCTAAATGTTCCATATTTAGAGTCCCGGATAAACTACGTAAGTATAGTGAAAAAGCTTTCGAGCCAGAGTTAGTTTCAATTGGCCCATTTCACCACGGGAAGGAGAAGCTACAACCAATGCAAAAAATCAAGTTATGGTATTTGCATTGCTTCCTCAATCGAGCACCAACTACAGAAACTAGTTTGGAGTGCTTTGTAGAAGCCATTGGAAGAATCGAGCAAGAATGCCGTGCATGTTACGCAGGAGAAGTTAGTTTTGCAGAAAACGAGTTCATAGAGATGATGGTGGTTGATGGTTGCTTTATCATTGAGTTATTCCGCAGAGCTTCAAAGGAGGTGCAACGAGACGAGGAAGATCCAGTGTTCAATACGCCATGTCTGTATTGGGGTTTATATAACGATCTGATTCTACTCGAGAATCAGCTCCCTTGGCGCGCGCTTGATTGCCTGTTCAACCTGACCAAGTCACACGATGAACAAAGGTCTCTACCTAATCTTGTCCTTTCGTATTTTACATTCGAATGGTCCCCTCGCGATAACCTCAAACACGAGCACATACTTGATTGTATTCGAAACTCCTACATCGGAACAAGCACAGCAACACCGACCGACGCAAGAGTGATCTCATATCCAGAGCAGATTCCGTGCGTGATAGAACTTGTGCAAGCTGGAGTTAAGTTCAAAGTGGGAAGTAGAAACAAGTACTCCCTGCACAACATAACATTCAAAGATGGAGTGATGACAATCCCACAGAGGTTTGTTTCAGAGGATTCAGAATCCTTATACAGAAACCTCATTGCATTTGAACAGTGTGATCCAAGCAAGGACTTTAAAGTGACCTCTTATGCTAAGCTGGCGGACGATCTTATTAACAGTAGCCAAGATGTAGATTTTCTCAAAAATCAAGGAATTCTAAAGATATATTTGAGCGCCGAGGACGTAGCAAGTATCTTCAAAAGGCTTTATAGGGATGCTTCGGTCGGTGCTTTCGTTTACTCGGACCTTTACCGTGAAGTGAATGCATATTGTAGGCGCCCTTGGAACAGATGGCGAGCAATGTTGAAGCGCGACTATTTTGGCAACCCATGGACGATCTTGTCGCTCAATGCTGCAGTATTGATTCTAGTTTTCACCTTTTCAGGAACCATTTATTCTGTCCTCTCTTACTATCGACGCACCTCTTAGATTAGTTAAGCAATTGTAAGCTAATTAATTATCTTAGTGCGCACGCGATATATATATGTTTAATTCAATCACCAGTACTTTGTAACTAAAAGTAATCGAATTGTTGAGATTATTGTTGTTGAAATGTAGTTTTTGACGGTTGAAAAAATAATTAAATATTTAAAAATATAACTGTTAGAATAACAGTTGTACATATCAGAAAAATACACACGTAAATAATAAGCTCGTGTGTGCGTGCGACGGCGACACAACTAGCATGGATGTACTCAAAATTCAATCTAGTATAAGAGCAAGATAAATGCTTATAAAACACACAAGAAAAACTCATTGTTTTTTAATGTGGAACAGAATAATTGAAAAAATGGAGGGAAAGTTGAAATATTTAAGGGATAATTGCACCGTTAGTTCCTGTGGTATACCATAAGATGGCAACACGTGTCCACCGTAATAAAAATATATAAATTTATTAAAAAATAAATAAAAATACTTATTCTTTTAAAAAAAAAAATCAAAAAAAAAAAAAAGCTGAAGGGGCCAGCCACCCCTTTTGGGGTGGCCTGGCCGCCCCCAGCCACTCGGGGTGGCCACGCGCCACCCTAGAGTTGTCTGGGGGTGGGGCGCGGCCACCCCCAGTGGCCTAGGGTGGCCATCGATCGGGCCACCCCTAGATCTTTCAGGCCACCCCTTGTGGCTTGGCGGTGGCCGCGCGCCACCCTTGCGGCCACTGGGGGTGGCGCATGGCCAAGCCACCCTCAAAGGGGTGGCCGGCTCCTTCAGCTTTTTTTTTTTTGAATTTTTTTTTTTTTTTTTTTAAAAGAATAAGTATTTTTATTTATTTTTTAGTAAATTTATATATTTTTGTTACGGTGGACATGTGTCGCCATCTTATTGGCGACACGTATCGCTGACATGGCATTTGACGAAATCTGTTAAAAATTTTAACAGAATTTGACGTCAGGGATCGATTTGTAATTATTACATATCACGAGGACCTCCCATGAACTTTTTAAACCATAGGGAGTGAAAAATAATTAAGGTATACTACAGGGACCAACGGTGCAATTATCCCAATATTTAAATTAGAAGAAAACTTAAATTTTTATGAAATAATTTTCAACATAACCAACTTTGCCACAATGATGGCAAGCAGGGGCAAACCTTAGAGAAGGTTGTTTCTTACGAAAGTGAATAGCTCTAGACCTAGGTCTAGATACATAAGGGTCAACGAGAACTTTCTTACCCAAATCACTTCAAGCATGAACAAACGGCACATTCTTTTTATAAACATTTTTCACACCAAAAGTAGAAAGCACTTACAAAATAACAATTATCCACAAAATCAAGTCTAGATTTATCAAAACGGTTCTTTTGACAACTCAACATTTTATTCAATTTATCCTTAAGAGTTAAAGCATTCTCGAGTGATTTGTTCTTCTCATTTAAATCAACATAATTGTCAAGTTCAAGTTTGCAATTCAAAGCACAAGAGTCATCTAATTTAACAAACAAATTTTATTTTTCAAGTTCAATCTCATTAAGTTTCTAAAAGGCCTTTTTGTTTAGCCTTTTTTTTTAAAAAAAAAAAAAAAATTTAGAGAACTCCACAAAGAGATTGTAATAGGTATCTTAAAGATCATCTTTCTTCTCAGCTTCACTCTCAAATGAATCATGCAAGTCGATCTGGAGTTACATACTCGAGAAATCTTTGACACTCGATCTTTATTTGTCAGATTCATCGCTCTGATCAGTAATGTTACTACAGTTAGAGTTTTAGTTTGAGTCAAGGCTACCTCTTGATCATGACCACTTCCATTTTCCTTAATTACCACATTTCAAACTTTGAATTGCGTTTGCGTACGTAATGGTTCGATCAATAAATGGAAAGGTCTCCCTCTGCTCGATCTCTTTTTATCTTTCTCCGTCTCCCACACGGCATGCGCATGCATTCTCGCTCTTTCTTCTCTCTCACGCACGGTGACCCTCTCTCTTCGCCGCCACCCACCCACCCAATACTTGACCGTTAAAACAAGGTGAAGATTATTTATTTATTTTATTTTTTTTAAAAAAATTGAATAGCATCCTTATAAAGCCTGTTAACGTTGCAGATACTTGCTACGTCCTCAATTATATATCAGCGCTCATGCAAATAGATTTTTAGAATTCCTTGGTACGTGTTTGAGAAAACTTACTTATATATTGGCTAGTGTTAATAAGGTCATCGAATAGCTTAGCACAAAAGGTGATTTTTTTATAGTCATTGCTTGGATCACACTGTTCAAATGCAATGAGGTTTCTGATTAAACCTTTTGTGAGATTGTCATCACTCCATCTTTAAAAGTTACATTGAGCCCCACTGACGGAAATCGCCCCATTGAAGGCTTTTTAAGCCTAACTCAATTCCGATCGAGACGGCGTTTCAATATATAGGAGAACGGGATGCTAAATGCTAACATAATATTATTATTATTATTATTTTTATGGTTTGGCAATGGTTCATAAGGAATGGAATGCCCCTATTTTTTGTGGTTCAGAAAATCACCGACTACATTAAGATCCAAAGAAAAGATACAATAATAAGCTGCATGTTTGTCATCGAAAACGGTGAGGGAATTGAAAGACTTGAAAATAAAGACAACCCTTTATTGAAGCACAAATACATTGATATAATACACACAAGATATATAACTCACCAAATGCACTCAACAAATCACACACACAAAGCTTCACGTACGTGGTTACAAAGTTCTACTCAACTGAAAAGGCAATCTGAAATGAGAAAGATTTGGAGATCAGGGAGGGGACTGACTAAGAAAGACTGCCGGCCTGACCAATTGCTATGGCAGCAACCTTCAGGATTCACACTTAATGTGATTTATTTAAGAAATGCACACTGAAACAAGCACGTACCATTAATGCTTAACTGATCTAACAGGTGGGTGACGGTGGTCGATGGTAAGAGAGGATAGAATAAGTGGTTTGCAAAAGGGTAAAAAGTAGAATCAGGGTTGCAGCTATGACAGACAAGCTTGTCCATGGATTGTTAAAATAATCATGCTTCAAAATATATCGCCATCTGTTCCGACGACGCCTATAATATGCATTCACTTCATCGTAGAGGTCTGTGTAAAGGAAAACATAGTCATAAGCATCATTATAAACCCGGTTGAAGACACTTGCTATTGTCTCGGAGCTCAAAGACATTGCTAGAATTTCTCGCTGTTTGAGAAAATCTACATCTTTGGTAGTGTTAATAAGGTCCTTCAAGAGCTTAAGATAAGAGGTAATTTTATGAACCTTGCTTGGATCACAATGTTCAAATGCGACAAGGTTTACGAAGATACATTCTGTGATCTCCGACACTTTCGTTCGTGGGATTGTCATTACTCCATCTCTGAAAGTTACATTGAGCGAGTTTTCCTCATATCGAGTTTGGAATCTGACTCCAACTTTCAAAAGCTCGGTCACAGACGGAATGGGATCCACTTTTAAGAATGACAAGTGATCAGCCTGTGTTACTGTGTATGTTTCAGCGAAAGAGGTTAGGAGGCAGTCAAGTAAATGCTTGTATTGGATTTGGTGGTCATCACGAGTGCGTAGGACATATAGGGGAAACGAGCTAAGAAGATTGAGCAGGGACCTTCGTTCAGCATTTGATTGGGTCAGGTTAAACAAACGGTCAAGCACGCACCAAGGAAGCTGATTCTCAAGTAGAAACAAGTCGTTTGTTATTTCCCAAGCCATCCATGACGTATTGAAGATGGGATCTTCCTTATCTCGCCGTACCTCCTTCGAAGCTTTGCGGAAGAATTCAATGATAAAACAACCATCATCTCTATGAATTTCTTTCCGACAAGATGATCAAATTCTTCTGCGTAGCATGCACGACATTCTTGCTCAATACTTTCAATGGCTTCTATAAAGCACTTCAAAGTAGTTTCCCTAGTTGGTGCTCGACTGAGGAGCTAGGCAGTGCAGATACCATAATTTAATTTTTTCCATTGCCTGTAGATTCTTCTTCCCGTGGTGAAATGGGCCAATTGAAACCAACACTGGCTCAAAACAACTTTCATTTAATTTATAAAATTTTTCCCTCCGAAATCTATGTGGGACTCTAAATATGGAACATTTAGATGGTATTGGAGACCTTTTGCAAAGCTTTCCTTGAATCGAAGATGTCAGATTGCTTTTACACAATTCTGTCATGATATAATCATCTTCTATTTCCATGCAATATTGTTCACCGCAGTTTTCAATTCTGTCATCCTCGCGTATTCTTTTTTCTTGCCAATTCCAAAGAATATATTGCAGATCGATCTGCTTTAAAATAATTAAAGAAAAATGAAACTTATTTTTAGCTTTCCAAAAGTCTAATTATAAAATTACTTAAAACCATGCATATTTAGTTTGTGTTTTTATGTACATTTTTCACACACCAAATACTTATAACTAAAAGAAGATTTAGATGAAGACTGCTTTAATTTATTTTATTAATTAAGATTTGGGTTTGATTTAACAAATTTTTGGTGTACGTGTTGTTGTATTGATCATATATACACTGAGAATCTTTATCAAAATTATAGCATGCAGATGTCTACATACGTTATATACTTAATTATCATATTTATACGTACTAATTAAATTATAGTTCTTGGTTTTGTTAGTCTTTTCACCTGAGTAATTACTTGCAATATATATTATAAATCTTAAAATGAACAAGATTTGATTACTCGTTGTGCTGTCACAATTTGCACTAGCTAGAAGACATGACCATATATATATATATACATGCAACGTACACCTTCATATTAATCCACACAATTCAAGATATTACATGTGCTATATATATATATAGATAGATAAATATAGGAAGAAAACAGTTCTTTTTAGTATTTATCAATAAATACTTTATAATATTTCTTCTGAATACGAGTACATGCACATGCATGTACACTTGCTATCAACAAGAGGACAAAACTTGCTATCAACAAAAAGAAAATTTGGTCTTCTAAATTAAGGTACATTAATGTTTGGGGAAAATACAATTTACATGCAGCACAAACTACCGTTATTTTTGCATTTACTCTACCAAACTTTTAAAAGTGACATGCACTTACTTCTTTCAAACTATCACTTTATTAGTTTTCAACGTGAAAATTGATGAAAATTTGATTTTATTTGATGTTTTTCTTTTAAAAAAATGCCGTCAAAATCATTAAAATAAATAAATAAATAAACTAAAAAAATTGAACAATTTCTTTTTAAAAATGGTGGTTTGGCCACCCTAAAATGCAAAAAATGGTGGCTGTGGGTGTTAGGTAGAGTATATTAGGAGAATTGATTTCAGATATTTATTGTAATTATTGTTATCTCCTATAAATCAGATTTGATGGTAATTAAATTATATTGATTTGATTACCATACTTATCTACTCAAATTCTCCTATAAATAGAAGTCTAATTAATGTAATGTGAAAATATCAAGAGAAAAAAGAGTATAATATAGCCCTTTGAGCTTTACCCTGTAGACATAGATCATAAACCGAACTACGTAAAATCTCTTGTCTTCATTTTATTATTTGCGCACTTCATTGTTAATTTCTTTTAGGTAAATTTATGTTTTCTTTCAATGGAGTGTCTCATTCACCCCAAAATGAAAAGGGGTACTTAGTCAAATGACTCCACAAATATATGGGTGCAATGCAGACCGTGCAGTTAAACCATCCCCAAAATGAAAAGATTGTGGGATTGGTTTAATTAAAACATGAGAAAGTCTAAATAGTATTGTCAATCCGCCATTAAATTTATTTTTTTTCTTTTAATTAAAATTGACCTAAATGTGATGTAAATGTGAATTAACAATATCACGTGATCAACATAATGGAATGATGATAGAATGAGAGTCTACTATATAGCATTACTCTTAGCATTAACATACCTGGTTGAGTCATATGGCCTTCGCTGAGGAAGTTTTCAAAGCAGATAAAACCACTTGCATTAATTTGGTCTCGACAATTTCTTCAAGGCCTTTGGACTTTCAAGAGATCGATTAAACCCACTTGCATTTGGTCTTGACAATTTGCAGGTTCAATATCACTCGAAGTACTTAATTATAGACAATTTAAAGACAAAAAAAGGAAATATGCTTGAAACTTGATTCCAGTCAGTGCTACAAATATTAGTAAAAGTGAAAATTAAATGGGACTTTATTCCATTTTTGGTATTAGTATCAAGGAAGCTGGTTATTCGTTCTTAAACCCCCATTAGCTGCTAAACAACATTGGTTAAATTAAACCATTCTTATGAATGTTCTTCTACGAAGGAATTTAAATGTGCTAAACTACGTACATTAATTGAATTTATGTTTAGCTTCCTTCCTCCAGAATTCAGTGACAGAAATTAAAGGCAATTCCTGATCAGATCAGTTCTTTAATTAATTAGGGGAATAAGGCTGCATGGTTTCTGCAAGAAGAAGAAGACGTACAAGCAAACCAAAAGAACCCTGCAATATTCTGCCGAAAGCCGAGAAAGAGAGATGACAACCAACACAGAGGAACAAAGTGATGCGTGTAAACTTCAATGTATCTTTCCGTACGTTATAAAGTGGTGCATGCATGTGTAGACGAGTTTCTCGTGTAGATCGTATCAAAGATCGAGTTCGATCTTCAAAAAGTTTTTCACTATGTTATTAAAATCTTTGTATTAACTGATTTATTACTTTAATTTCTTTAATTTTGATTTTGATATATGTGGTAACTAAATTGAAAATTGGCTAAATAATTGAATTGGAAATATTGTGTTTAAACAACTTGGGGTCTAAGGTGTAACGACCCACCCCCAATGACACAATATTATCCGCTTTTGGCTATCCCGAACCAGACTTCCCAGGAGGTCACCCATCCTGGGATTGCTCTGGCAGAAGCACGCTTAACTGCAGAATTCTGATAGGTTCATGACCATCACGACTTTAAAACGCGTTGTGTCATAAATAATGTATTTATACATATAAGCACATCCTCATTCCCAAGCGATGTGGGACGTCACATAAGGTCTAAGCTAGAGTTTTGATATCTTACCAAGCATAAAGAAGACTAAATACAAGTCACATGAGTAGTCATGAAACCGCACATGGGCTCAACTGTTAAATCACCACTTATCCTAAAAGCTTAAGCTGATATGAAGAGATAAATTTAATCAAAACTTTAGCACTTTCCCTCATGTGTAGGCTCAAACTCCCTTTTAATAGGTGAGACCCAACACGTAGAATATTTAATTAAAGTTTGAGGTAAATGAATGAGACAAGATTCGAACTCAGGACCTCTGCTCCGATACCATGTTAAATCATTACTCATCCCAAAAGCTTATACTGATAGGAAGATGTAAATTCAATCATTTAACCAAAACACTTTAATGATTAAATTGTTAAAGAGTGAAGATGAGTGGGTCTAATTCCACAATAGCGTGTGATCTGTTCCTTTAGCTAATGAAGAAAAAGTTATGAATAGTGTTAAGACAGCTTTCGAACTGGTAGCATAAGCTTCTAGAAAGTTATTGATGTCATTTCTTGCAAAATAGTAAGCTCAATAAGGATGTTTGCTGGGGGTGCCAACTGGTTCCACTCCGATGCTTAAGTCAGTTCTTTGGATAATTTGTATGAATGCCTTAATAAATATAATTTTAGCTAGAGGAATACCTGATGGTAGGTCTGTATTTATAGTGAAAGGAGAGTCGGTTTTTCCCGAAAATGGTGGGAACAGGCTCTCTAATCGTGGGTTTCCACTTCCGGAACTTGGGCAATCACGAGGTTCGGAACGTGGGTCGACTTCATGTCTTCTAGGGTGTGGGCTTCCACGTGTTGGGTGGGCGTGTCTTCTTGTATCCAGATTGTGTGCATCCATGTTCTGGGGCATGATTGAATGGGACGTGGGTCGGGACATGTTTGAGATACGTTCCAAATATCTCGAGATTTCAGTCTTCTCATGTCTTTCCATAGGTTGTTTTCGGCTGGGCTTGGTTGGATCAAGCGATGGATCATATGGCCCGGGCAAGGGGCTCAGTTAGTGGTCTTTTTCTGGACTACGGATAGTGAGTGGGCGAAGTTGGGATTTGGGCCCATTAATTGATTAGTGGGAATATTTCGATCCCAACAAATAGGGTGTTATCTGTTGATTCTGTTCCTTTAGCAAATGATTGAAGAAAAAGTTATGTACAATTTGTGATTTGGTCATGTTGTTCTCAACTCTTGAGCGCTTCACTTTTCGGCGCAACATTTCAAACTTTCCATTTTCCTTACCGCATTTCAAACTTTGAATTACGTACGTTATGGCCGGATAGGGGTGGAGCCAGATGGTGGCCGGCTTGGGGGCTTGGAGGCCCAATGTTTTTTCAATTTTTGTCTCCCACGTACCACACAATATTCTCGCTCTTTCTTCTCTCTCACATACGGTGACCCTCTCTCTTCACGGCCGCCAGCCACCTAAGAGCATATATATTGACAAGGTTTCCAAACTTTAATCAAATCTTAGCTAAAGAATTTACTTTTGTTATTAAACTCTCTGAATATTTCTCTATTTTAACTAAATATTAATTTTTTATTTGTTTTAAGCAACCACTCCTAACAAATGAGAAAAGATGAAAAGTGAAAAGAGAAGTGATCGAAAACGGAGAGGAATTCAAAAAATAGAGAAATTGTGAGTCAAATTTGGGGTGAAATTCTGACATGAGACAAAATAGATAAATTATAAAGAGTTTGCTGAAATGAATTTTTTTGAGATATTCACCAAAATTTAGTGAAAACTTTGAAATGGAGTGCTTGTTGGAAATGCTCTAATACTTGGTCATTAAAACAAGGTGAAGTTTTCTTATCTTTTTTTTTTTTTCTTTTTTTTCTTTTTTCGGTTCTTCAATATTTTTTAGTTTTTCAAATAGGGTAGTAACTATATATGTGTATGTAAAAAATAAAGTTATGATACTTGCAATTGCAATGCCTCCTCAATCTTATATATCGAGAGCACCAACTAGCTAGGGAATTGAAACTGGCTACTTTATTTGGAGTGCTTTGTAAAGCTATTTAATTTGAAGATCGAATTGAGTAAGAATATCGTGCATGCATGACTGCATGTTACGAAAGAGAAATTGATTTTGCTAAAAATGAATTCATTTCAATGCTAATTAAGCAATATTAATTTGTATACTAATATCATCAGTGTCTATATATGTTTCTCTCAATTAATTATATATAAGTCATATATAATATTAATCGTGGATCCGGCTGATCTACCTAGCTAGCTTGCATGTACTTTTTGCCACTCCAACTACTATATATATATATATATATTTTTTTTTAATTATTTTTAATTTGTTTGTTGTTGTTTTCTCTTTTGTAGAATAATTTTTTTCTTTTTCTTTTTGGTCTCAGTCTAAGCTTTTGTTTTGTTTGGTTTGGTTTTTATTTTTAAAAATAATAATAATAATAAATCTTAGCTTCCATCTAATATATATATCCTCTCCACCTGGCGCCTGTGATATATATAGGCTTGGTAAATATATTTCATCCCAAGTTTTTAGTGGCTCATTAACTAAGCACTTTTGCAAATTAAGGCATTCTCCAAAGCCTTATATTGAGAAAATAAATGATTCTCCTCTCGGTACAACTTATATATGCTTTGTTTAATAACCGAACTAAATGATTTTATATATTCTTGAGTCTGAGTTTTTTTTTTCAGTAAAAGTTATCGCAAAAAGGTACGTACGTATGTACTCAAACTTTAAAAAGTGTTGATTTATAATTTTTTTTTTTTTAATTTCAACCCTTCGTTTGAATTTTCTGTAAAATCCTATCAAAATTTTCAAAATACTAGGATTTAATGGAAATTCTAACAGATGGTGGTTGAAATTGAAAGATTGATACTCTAAATTAACAGTAATGAAAGATTATGAGTTATAAGTGAAGTTTTTCTAAAAAAATACTTGAGTCGATTTTATATGAGTTGAGCTAGCTTGCTAGCTAGAGTTTAGTACAATTTACGGATGTATAAACTCATTGTTATTTGTCCAAAAATTCACATTTCTACTGTAACTACAAAACAAGCATTTTCAATCCATCAATAATATTATCGATGTTAGGCTTTGATTTTGTACATCGAAAGAGAAATTACTACAAAATTTAATGTATATATTCAATCATAAATAATTTTGAGATCTAAAAGAACATCGGATACCATTTTGTTAGGTGATCGATTGAGTTGGAAATTGAAATATATTAAACTTTTCTTAATACTAAATGGATAAAAATATTCTCTGATCTTAATATATTTCTCAATCATACTTTGGATCGATCTCATCTATAAAAAATTTCTGGTTCCATGTTCTGTACCATGTTAAATCTCCGACTATTCCAAAAACTAAATTAATAACTAACAAACCTCGCCTAGCTATGAAATATTTCGACACATTTTTCCCTGTGTCTTGGTCTTCCAGAGAAAAAAATGAAATAAAATAAATGAAATAAAGTCATTTTTGTCTGCTGAACCTACTAGCTATGACGTGTCATGATACCATTCATACTTGACAGGTCATGGTTGATTTGCATGAAGCACACTTGCAAAAAGCCGAGGCATCTTCAGCTGAAATGGGCAGGTGATGATGCAAAAAGGTGCAAAATTGTTGAACCACCTTTGTCCCTTTTCAGCGTTTTCACAAATCTAGCATGCCATTCTGTCGTTCAGGCCATTCACGTCTCCAAAACAAGCCCTTTGCATGCAAAGTTGCAAACCTTCACAACTCCTACATTATATATATATATATATATATATATATATATATCACTCTGTATATACACAGGGATAGTCAGATACTATACACATGCAAATCATGGGTAAGGGCAGGGACGCCTTGGTGGTTTGCAGTGACAAGAGCATGGGAATAGGCATAACAATATGGGATGTGGACACAGGGGATCATCTTCTCCACATACCAACCTGCGCATCCCCTTCTCATGGGTTATTGTGCTTGAGAAACCACTTCCTTGTAGCTTCCCAGATTCACAGACATGGGTCTGTTGGTGGCGGAGCCATCTTCATCTGGGCATTGAATAAGGTAATCGATCATCACGTACCTCAAAATTCCCATGTGAATTGAATGGGTTTCTTTTCTTTTCTTTTCTTTTCCTTTTTTTTTTTCCTAGTAAAATTGTGTCCTTTTTCTCACAGATTGATCATTGGCCTCCCAGTAGGATCCAAATAATCTTTATTTTTAGGGGTATTACATTGCATATCTTCAAATGAATTTATTCAGTTTCTTATGCATGTAATCCAATCAATCGTATTTACTTTCATTAATTGGTGAATGATCAATCACCAATGTATGTGAATTATTCTTGCTGTAAATTCTTATTCATGTTGTAGATTAGTTATTAGGGTAATTGGAAATAGGAATTGATCTCTAAAATGGGTTATTTTATTTCTCTTTTTCTGTACTTTTATTATGCAAATAGTTATATGCTTTCCGATATGCTTAAAGTTTTCGTCTTCCTTAGTTACCATTTTTTTCCCCTTATTTCAGTCATTGAATGTTTGAACTATTGCTGCAAACTTGACTCTCTTTATCCATTGATTGATCGGGCCTCAATGAACCATCATTGATCATTAGCTAATTCAAAGGCTGCTCGCTTTAGTTTCCAAATATGTAACTTAGTTTGTTCTTCGACTATTTTGTCTTCAATCGGTTGGAAGGCTAATGATTCTTGTACATCACGTCACGTTGGTGTACATCACCAAGACATACCCGACATTGGGTATGAGAACTATGCATGTGAGTCCCATTTGGCCATTTATACACATTGGGTGTGGGACCCACATGTATGGGTTCCACACCCAATGTATTTTAGTGTACACTTGATGTACATCAAGGTAATGTGCAACTAAACGCATCTCCAGTTGAAAATCCCTTTCTCTTTAAAAAAAAATTAGTTGCTGATGTGGCTCCAATCACATGCTCACACGTGTCAATAAGTTGTAAAAGAATTGTAGGTATAGCAATTTTGAATTAAAAAAAAAAGATATGGCTTAATAGAGACTTAGTATTCATTTCTAATGAGAAAATGCATCATTACATTGAGGCAAACAGTTAACCAGTTTGGATTTGCTAGAGATTTATCTGTCAGTTTGAATTTTTTCCATTGAAGTTTTGGGTGGACTTGTATTTCACAATCTTCCATATTTGTAATGCAATCTGAAACCTCAAGTGAGAAAGAGAAAGATTAAAGAATAAGCAGCTGAAGGTTTTTGCGCATCTTCCTTTAAAACTCTGTTTTATACTGGGAAAATCGCTTGGTTCGCTTAAATTTTCTAATCTTCAGCCTCAACTGCCTCTTCGGAGTTATCCAGTGGAGGCCATTGGGCCGCTTTCTTGCACAAAGGATGGCATATATCTTGCTGGCGGGGCACTTTCAGGAAATGCTTATCTTTGGGAGGTTAGTTTATCAAATTGCCTTATTCGTATAAATAATATGTTCTCTCCTGGTAAGGAGAAGTCAAAAACCTGTTTTACAAGATAAATTCATTTACATGGATATTTAAGCTCAGCAACTACATAGTGATCTGCATATTGTGATATCTAGATATATTATGTTGCCATTAGTATCCACATTTCTTCATTTGTGTTGTTTTTGGTGCAATGAATGCATCAACCTCATTGTGGGATAAGAGGTACTAAACACTGTCCCTCCTTAGATTCTTATATGGTTGAGGTAATCCACAGATTGCTAACGGAAGATTGCTCAAGACTTGGCATGCTCATGACAAATCTTTGAATTGCTTGCTGTTTTCTAATGATGATTCTCTTCTCATTTCTGGGTCAAATGATGGTATGATCTGTGTGTGGTCTGTAATTAGGTAAATGGTGAATTCCTTTTCTGTTGACACTAAAATTAGATTTAAAACCTTTGGAATGATGCATTTTTCTAATTAATTTGATGGAAGTTTGCTAGACACGGCAGATTCTGGAAGCTTGCCTTCGTTGTTACATTATTCATCAGAGCATAGATCCTCTGTTACTGGTCTGTTAAACACATCAGGCAGCTCAAGTTCAGTTCTAGTATCAAGCTCCCTTGATGGCACTTGCAAGGTGGCGACACTATGTGTATCATACTCTTAGTATCTATTATCTTTAAAGTTGAAATTTCATGTTACTATAATGGATATTATTCCATATCTCGTAGGTTTGGGACTTCGTCTCAGGAAGGCTTATACAAACTCAAGTTTATCCACTGGCGATAACTGCAATTGTTCTTGACCCAGGGGAGCAGCTCTTGTTCTGTGGAAGTGTGGATGGAAGAATTTTTGTCAACAGGCTTGATATTGGACTATTGGAGGACCCTTTCTTTGTTGCAGAAGACCAACCAGTTGTGCTAAAAGAACACAAGTAATGTATGGTGCTTGATGTTTCCTGTTACTCATTGGAAATGGAGTCTCCTTCTGTCACAGGAATAAATTGTTGAAAAACCTAGTGACTTTGACTCTCTTTTATTTGAGTTAGTATCATTCCACATTAGTATAATACCTTTGTTGATTGGCAAGCAGATTTTTATGTTGATTTGGCATTAAAATTTCCATGGAGATTGAATCAATGACAAACTGGCTCCTGTTAGCTTTACTTAACTAGGTTCGTCGGCTTTGAAACCCATATATATTTGGAAACTTCACTGCAAGTACTACAGATTTTAGATAAATACTCACACACATAACCAGAGAGATGCAATGACCATTTAGTGTTAAACTCTGGTCCTCTTTATTTTTCTTAGTTATTTGTATAGATTTTTATTCAAATATTCATGCAGTATAATCGTTTTAAATTCCCTTCATCCATGCAGTGGAGCCATAACTGCATTGGCCTTCAGTGAATCAGGTCTGATATCTGCATCTGAGGACTGCACCATTTGCATGTGGGATGTAGTCAACTTGGTGATCATCCGGAAATTCGACCATCGAAAAGGTTAGTGCAAGTATTTTGCCTTTTATTTATGTTTTCTGGAGAGGGAGCTTGCTCTTCACTTGGGTTTTCAAATTTTGTTTTGTTAAATGAATTATCCATCATACCAAAATTCAAGTTACGATTAACAAGCACATTCATTTTAACTGGAAATGCATGCCTCTTTTTTTTCCACTTCAGAATCAAACATAGTATGCATGTGGAGCAATCCAAACAACATAAGAAGTAATTTTCAATTTTCCTTTGTTTGCTCTGTATTTCTTAGTAACCAAGTAGATTTCTCACTCATTTCCCCCATCATATAAGAGAGTTGCATGAGAGAAACAAATACATGCAAACGTCTATATATAAAACCCAAATTTGAATTGATACATTTGATAAAATACTTACTTTTATGTGAATACATGTTTATATCTATGTATATGTACAAGCACAATATATCGTACATAGCTTCTAATACAATCACCGATTTCGCATCACCAAGATTGTTGTTTTCATGTATAAGCAGGGGCAGTAACTAATATGACAGTGATTCCGCAGTCCTCACTGCTTTCTGTATCAAACCATCAGAGAGTTTCAAACGGGTTCTATGTTTCTTTGCTTGACAAGTATCCTCAGCCAGCCAACTCATCCAAGGGAAGAATCACTCTCCCTTCCTCATGCTGTTCCTTTAAAGAAAATCAGATTTCCCTTGATTTCCGAAGCACTGATTCATTGAACCAGCACATATCTGATTTGGAGGTCTCTCTCTCTCTCTTGAACAGCATGCAATTGTTGACTCATGCAAAAACTATTAAGTGTCACATAGAGATAAGTTTAGAACCTTATATTTCAAGAAGAGTATTAGTCATTCTGCCTAATTATATGATGTTGTCCCATGACTGCTTACTGCAGAAAAGCAGTAGGGGAGAGATTTGACTTAGGTGCTGTAAAGAAAACGCACCAACGGTTGAGATTTAATTTCAAGTTTTTTATGAGAAAAATAGTCTGTGAAATTCAATCTAAACTGTTGAAAAGACAACAACACATGTACTATAGTTTTTTTTACAGTACGTAAGCCAAATCTGTAAGGGAGAATAGGGCCGTATCCAAATTTTAGGAGATTATGCGGCACATTTACTAATCTTATGCTTTAGTATTTTCATTTAACAATGTTATGGTATATGCACAAGCAGTTGCCAAGATTCTCTTTCTCTGCCTTGGAATATGGGCAGAAAGATGGAACTCCAGCAGCAATGCAAATGAAGGTGGAAACTTGCATAGAGAATCGGATTTGGGCCACAAGAATGACAAAGCACGTTATGGAGATGAATAAGCATTTGCAGTCACGTTTACTTGACTTGATGCAGTGCAGATTATTATGGCCTACTGAGATTGACACACCCACATCTAGAAAAAGAAAAATGCTCAAGATTGAGAGTCCACTTCTACAGGGGGAGGAGGAACCACAGTCCTCTACTAAATTTCATGATGAATAAGCATGTGCTACGAAGAATACCCACAAAAGTTTTAGTCATGCCTTGGCCTCCTCTCTTATCTTTGTAACCTTTGTAATTAATGAATTAATATTGTTTTTGTCTGTTCTTGTTTACATATTTCTTTTTTTCTTCCTTCTTTGTCTTCTTTTTCTTCTTGTTTTTGGTGGTAATTATAAAGTACTAGTCATATTGGCAGAATCATTTCACGAAAGAAGCAAGCAGCTGGCTGAAAAGAGGCCTTGTAAGAGCAGATGGAGGATTAGATCTGCATGAAGATCTGGTAAGGCCCAAACTATTGATCCAAAAGTATTAGAACCGTTGGATGCTAATTTGGTTAAATCCTTAACCTTTAGAATTGTAACATTTTACCACGCTTATGAATCCGACGTTGTCAACGGCCCAGCACTGACCCAATAGTAGATTTTTTGGTTGGCGGCTCTAATCACTTATCATCTGCCATGCCATGTGTCACAAGGCAATTGATGATAACGTGAATTCATGTATACAGCTAAGATACTTTTGATACCAAACTCTAGTACAAGACAATCCACATGAACCAAAAATAAATATTTGATACCACACACTTTTCATCTGTAATTTCTCAGCCTTGTCAGTCCAAGTCAGGTTGCATTTTCGGTAGGGGAATAAAGCCGGTCGTTTAAAAAAGTTGGTCAACCGGCTACCCGGTTACCGAAAACTATTAGTGATTTTAACCAACTAGCTATCTCGATTACGATTATCAATTTTAGCCAATACCCAATAACTACAATCAAATTTTCACCCTTAGCCTTCGGCTCTTCTAATCTAGATCATCCCTCCCACTCTCGGGGAAAAGAATAATACAATTTTTTTCATCAAATCTAACCTCCTAGATTTCTGTACACTTCTTTTAAAATAAAATAAGAAAAGTGTACGTACCCCTTAAACTATTATTCAATCGTTAATGATTCTCTGAAACTATAAATTGCATCGATATTTTTCCAAAATATAAAATCTATCGGGTAGCTTGCCCTCTGCTTGAGCAGGTTGGTCATAATGAAGTGAGGATATGAGTGCACCGGGGTTGGATCACCGGCTATAACCCGTCACTCCCAGCCAAATTCTTTACTTCCCCAAGAAAATCGTAGTAGAGAAAGAGAGGGGAAAAAAGCAAAAGCCATGTTATGGGGCTCTCATTGCCTGCTGCAAAAGGAGACCAAGGAGTGGAGGAGACTGTGCAGCAGATTGGCCTTTTCTTCTGCTTTACTCTGTTCCACATGGTTTTTGCTCATTTCTTAGTTCTGTCTGGTTTGGTACAATTGGGTAAGCTGGGGTGTGGGATATTGTTCATGAATGAGTGGTTTTGTAGTGCTTTTCTACTACTTTTGATATTAGAATAGCATGGATTTGGACCGACTTGGTAGTGGAAATTGTTCATGAATGAAGTGGAAAGTGAGCTTTGGGAAAAGGGGAGAAGATTGCAAATCCATTATTCCATCATTTCCTTCTTGAGGATGAGGGTGATGGTAGTCGTGACAAAGAATGTGAAGAACCCTTTTGACCAGAGAAAGAAAGAGTGAAAGAGAGATCGGATAAAAAGAGAAAAAAGAAAGAAAGCCAAGGATATATGGAGAAAAGATGTCCCCTTTGACGAGCATTATTGCTTGGGATCATCAATGGGAGAAATAGGGAAAGAGAGTGGAGAGACATAGTGAGAGTGGGAGAAAGAGAGAGAGAGAGAGACATGCACACTCTCTCCTCTTATCTTTCCCGCACGTTTCGTGTCCTCTGGATGTGAATGGGTGTTTTGTAGTGCCTTTCTCTATCGCTTTTGATGGCGTCTTTTTTCTCACTAATCTGGAGCTGATGATTTCGCACTTTTGTTTGAGCTTGAAGTGGAAAGTGAGCTTTGGTATTATGGAAGAAGATTGCAAATCCATTATTCCATCATTTCCTTCTTGAGGATGAGGGTGGTGGTAGTCAGGACAAAGAATGTGAACCCTTTTGACCATACAAAGAAAGAAAGAGAGAGATCCGATAAAAAGATAAAAGAGAAAGAAATCCAAGGATGGAGAAAAGATGTCCCCTTTGACGGGTATTATTATTGCTTGTGGATTGCCAATGAGAGAGATAGCGAAAGAGAGTGGAGAGAAAGAGAGATAACACACCACTCTCTTCCTTTATCTTCCCCACACAATTCTTTCCTCTGGATTTGATGGGTCTCTCTCTCTCTCTCTCTCTCTCTGTCTCGCTCGCTCGCTCTTTCTTATCAATCAATAGTCTGTGTTATATTTGCTTTGAGCATTTGCGAAGAAGGTGTTCGACAAAATGCCGACGAACCAGCCGTCTGGTCGAAGAAGATATTGGGGGGGGGGCATATGTGAAGCTCGACGTGGGCTGTGGTAGGCAAGTGTTGGATCTGAAACCCGCCGTGAATTATGGCATTCTGGGAGGCGACAGCAGCGCGTTCTCGGCGGAGGTGCCGCCGAACAATTGGATTTGTAGAAGTAGTCGAGGCCACAAAAATCTCCCTTAAGAAACTTTTCAGGGCACATGATTATGGACTTTATCAAAACATTTAATTGAGGCCCACTGCGCAAGAGGAGGCCTTTTACCACAATAATTTACAAAAGCCCAAGTAAATGGCGTTACAATATATAGCTATGTTAAATCACGATATTTGCTCTGATACCACGTTAAATTATCGTTTATTTTAAAATTTCAAACTAATAAAAAGAGATGAATTTAATTATTTATATTCTAATATTCTCTCTCATGTATGAATTTAAATTTTTTTTTAATATATGAGGTTAGGTGAAACTTAACGCATAGAATATTTGACTGAAATAAGATGTGTATTTAACGTTTTTCCTTCTTTAAATAAGGGTATATGAGTGAAGGACTTGCCTGCTCCGGCAGCGGAGACCCACCTGAACAGGAGGCCAACTCGACAGGGAAGCCGTGTTTGGACAGAGAACTTAGAATTGCTATTATTAGCATTGACCCCAGAGGCGGCTAAAAAATAAAAAACAAAATAAAATAAAAAAAAAAAAACAAAATCAGATAGGGCCCCACGTACGTGCACGCAACATTTGGCATGACAAGAGCACAGTCGCACGCCGACATGGTCGCACGACAAGCCACGCGACTTAAGTTAGAGGTCGTGGCAGCACTGAATGGAGGACACGGGACACCGGCGAGGAAAGGAAAAAAGGGTCAACAAAACTACAAGAAGCGACATTTCTGGTCCACAAGTGCTGTCGTAACACCGCGTGGACAGCGGCGCAAATAGAAACTTAAATTAAGAAACGACCGTACGTGGACGGTGTCAACTTGAAATTGTTTATTATGAATCGCCGAATCGGGGGAGTTGACGAGAGATTCCTGTTTAATGTTAATCAAAGAGGAAATTAAATAAAAATAAAAATAAAAACGAGATAACTCCATACTCCATAGTGTTATTTAATACGAATCTGGTGTCGGCAGACCTCGTAATCACAAAATAATTAATTAACAGGTTTTACCCTTTCAGTTATTCTGGCTATTAGAGCATAGATCCCTAGGAAATTAGTAAAAGATTAAGCAAATTTTAGTTAAATATTTCACTTTTATTATTTTAGTTAGTTACTTTTCAAAAGCATAAAACATCAAATTTTTTTAAATATTTTAGAAGTTCAACAGCAAGATAATGACAAACGCAGATAAAAAAAATCTCCAAAATGATCACTTGAACGCCATTTCAAGAGTGAAATAAAATTCTCAAACCAAAAGATTGACTGAGATTAGAAGCAAAATCTGAGAATAGAAGCAGCTTGCAAGACGCAAAACCTAAGGTGCGAAGGAGCTGAGGCCGAGACGCAAAGCGGTCAATAATCTTATAATACGTGCGAATATGAATATACAAATGAAGAAAAAAAAAAAGTGGCAAAACAAACTGATTCGGCTGAACAGACTAGCGATTTTGACAATCATCTAAATCACTGTAGCAGTGGTGAGCTCTATGCAGACGTGATTTTGAGGAAATTAACTTTGCATAATTTGGCAAAAAATCTTCGTTGACGAGCTTGCTACGAATGCTCTTAAACATCTCTCATTTGTTTTAAAACATGGCTATTAGAATTTAAGAGATATGATACGTTTACAATTTTTGTACAACTCTAACAATTTTTTTTAAGATTAACCATTAGATATTTATGACCCACCCACATGTAGGAAAACAGATCCAATGATTAATTTGAATCAAAATTGTTGGAGTTGTACAACAATAATTTCTCTTTAAGTATTAAGGAAAAACATATGATACGTTTACAACTTCTTTACAACTCTTATACAATTCTAACAAATTTTTTTAAAACCAACCATTGAATACGTAGGAATCACATATAAAAAAACAGATCCAATGATTAATTTGAACAAAAAATTGTTGATCGAAGTTGTACAAAAATTATACGAACAATCATTTCGCTTAAAGAAAAAGGATAAGTGAAATCTATAGAAGACTTCTTACAATTGCAAGAGATCAAGATTGAGTGATCGTTGAAATCCTATCCAACCAATTAAAATTAAAAGGACATGCCACGATACAAAAGCAATTCTGGTAATTATGGCATGGTACAAAAAACAAAAATGGTTATGGTCGACAAAGTTTGATGTGAAAGGGAAATTGTAGTAATGATACTTTTGAGAAAATCTAATAGGATGGTGTTCCTTCCTTTTAGTTATTATAGATTAAGAGGGGCCTGCAAACCTGTGTTTATGAAGCTAGAGTGCTATATATCTATATATATGTTAATGGAATCACTAATGATTTACTCTAATTTGCTTTTCAAAGTCTAACCAAGGGAGAGTGCTCCATGCATGTGTGTTGAGGGAGAGAGAGAGAGAGAGATTGATTGGACTTGTGGACGGTGGTTTCATATGCATGGTTAAGGATTCTAACGTGCATGTGCAGGGGCGGGCCAACTTTTGTAATTTGGGTAGTCAAATTGAAAAAAAATTTAAAAAAAAATAATTTTTAGATTTTTTTTTTTTCTTTGAAAAACCTTGAGACTCGGGAGAATTATCGACAGGGAGGGATAGGTATTTACTCTATTTGTTTTAATGTAAATTTTTTTTTTATTAAAATTGATTTTGTATAAAATATTATTTTGATATTTGGCGTATATAAAAAATCACAAATATTTTTTATATTTTTATTCAATCATATTAGTTTATAAAAATCAATTTTTGTTCGCAACATAAAAATATTAACATAATTTTTTTAAAATTTTTTTTTTAAAAAAAAAAAAAAACTAAAAATTTGAGGTCCAACGAGGTCCTGCGGAGTTCTGGCAGTGGTCAGGCAATTTAAGAAGTAAAAAGACCACTACTTGCACTGATGCACATGCCTCACTGATGCATGACAATGAAGTGTTCATTAGGTGGAGAGTAAAAGACAATAAAGTGTGAGGTGGAGAAACGCTGGACAGCATCAAATTGTATGCACTTTTTCAGCATATCCAACAAAATGTGAGCTATTTTTGGTCTCTAATACAATAAATGGAATATGATTTTTTTTTTTTTTTTTTATCAAGGTATTTCAGTTCACCTTTAGCGAGACAGTATCTCATTTATTGTTAACTCACACACAGTGGTAGCCTTCCGAGCGTAGAAGCCTAACCAAGATCCCCAGACTAATTTTCAACCCAATGTCTGACGCCACTTCAGGCATTAGCTAGGCCTTAAATCGTGGGCTATGCTCGGATGGTTGACCCCAATGGGAGTTTGTTATTCCCTCAGGATATGAACCTGGTATCAAAAGGGAGAAATGCCCTACTGTCCCAAGCGCTTACCATCAGGCCATCCCCTTGGGGTTATAATAGAATTTTTTCTTCTAGTATGAATAGTAAATAAATAGAAAAACCTATTCACTATTTACATTACAAACACTTTTGTATTGTTTTCTCTTTATTCCTTTCCTTTTTTTCAATTCACATGCACTCTCTTTCTCTCTCTTTCTTTTGTATTGTTTTCTCTTTATTCCTTTCCTTTTTTTCAATTCACATGCACTCTCTTTCTCTCTCTTTCTTTCATATTTTCTTTCTCACAAAATAATATTTAAAGAAAATAAAGAATTTGTTAAAAATAGTATAGAAAAAATAATGAATAGAGTAAATAATTGTACATTTTTTAATAGCTACTTTGCCTATTGTTTTAATTAAACCCTGCTAAGTAACTTTGGCCACCTTATTCAGAACAGACAATTAAAGTCCTACATATAAATTGGTACAATTAATTCATTAGGTATTAAGCATGGGAGTGCCCTTCAAAAAAAAAAAAAAAAACCCTACAATACAACTACCCAATTCTCTTTATGTTTCTCTCTCACTTATTTTATATTAAATTCTAGCAAAAGCAATCAAATCCTAATGATCCTATAGGTGGACTCCCAACAAAGATTCATTTTTAGAAATTCAAAGTCGGTCCAAAAACAAGAAAACAAAAAACAATAATTTAAAGACTAAAATCGTCATAATCACAAATGTCATTGAACCCAACATTTGGTAATCTGTCTTTATCGTTGGAGAGGGACCAAGTTCCATGAACTTAGGAGAGAATATAAAGCAACCACGTTTCATGATGTAGTCCCTTAATTAGATTAGATTAATCAACTTCCAATTAGACTATATATATAATTACTTTGATTAGGCCCGGGGGGGGGGGGGGGTCAACAAAATCTTTAGAATCAACTTGGGAATATCTCGAAATCTAATCAACAACAGTAAGCACGTGGATCTGTCAACCTCTGTGTGTGTGTGTATATATATATATATATATATATATATATATTTATAATTACTTTGCTTAACTAAAAGTCTAATTAAAACCTTGTAAACCCCGTCTCTGTATTGAAGCAACTCCTAGAGAGTTTCGTTTCAGGGTTGGAGGCACAGACAGAGAGCGAAGAAATAGAGAGGGTCTCTGTCTCTGAGAGAGCTTAGGCATTGAGATTAACTATGGCCAAGTTGAAGCCAATAATTCCCCATTGCTCACCCACAAATCTTGCTTTTCACCCACCCAAGAGAGGTATATATTTTTTTGTTTGCTTTCTACTTTTTATGTTTGAATTACTTTCTTTCTTGTGTGGCACCCAAGAGAGGTAAATTGATTAGACAAAAAGAGGGACATTTTGTTTGCTTTCCAACTTTTAAGTTTTTAATTGCTTTGGAGGGGCCAAACGAGGTGGTTGGTTCGGTCCTTTCTAATTATGATGATCCTGGTCACTTGCATGCATTCTCTCAAATCAAAACTACTCGCTCGATCAATACAATACCCTAAGTATTGCACCGGACGTCAATATGTTTTCATTACACTTATGCATGGAGATCGAGCTGACGGGGATTTCAAAGTTTTTAAATTCGTGTTTAATTATCATTAAATTCAAAATTCAATAATAATTTGTCTATAATGTAATGATAATTTTTAATACCATGTAAATTAAAAGAGAGTGGTATACTGGTTTGTGTGCAGCATTTCTTCGAAAACAATTCTGGTTTTTCCATCAAAGTTAATTATGTTCGACAAAAATTGTTATGACAGAAATTCTATTATAGCATTGTACGAAAATATATAGCAGATGTAGACCACACGATAAAAAAGAAAGAAAAAATCTCAATCTAATACCACGTGCTCCTTAATTTCAGATGCATGTGACACAGAAATTCTTGTGTAGTATACATGGGTCACATAATTGAATGTTCTGACAAATTACATGTGTGTGGGACGACCCTGAGTGTGTTTGATAAATGGTTATGTGGTGAAATTTTTGTTTGAACAGTAATAATTAAGAAGGGATTGGTATGATATAAAGTATAAAAATATTTAGAATTGTTTTATAAAAAAGTAAAAAAAAAAAAAAATTGTTTTTGAGTGATTTTTTTTTATTTGAATAGTAATAAAAATAATAATTAATGTGATGTAAAAAGTGAAAAAAAAAAAGTTAATTAAAATACTTTGAATTTGACCTTTTTTTTAAAAAAAGAAAAAAAGAGTGATGCCAAAACACACTTGTCGATCAGTGTCATTACTTCAAAATTGCTGAGGATTTTAATTTGTACGGAGGTGAACAACAAATAATTATTTTTTTTTAAAAAAAAAAACCTAATTTCTCAATCTTATAACATGTGGTCCTTCTGACAGAGAAATTCTAGTATATATAGTATGGTACATATAATTAATGTTCTGACAAATTACATGTGGGGGGGGGGGGGGGGGGGAGATAATAGAGAGAGAGAGAGAGAGAGAGATTGGTTGGATTTGTGGACCGTCGTTTCATCTGCATGCATTGCTTAGGATTCTAACCTGCATGCCTGATATGATAGCCGATAGGACTTCTCGAGTGAGGAGGTATAAGTGATCATGAGGCATCTGAAATTTTTAGGAGGCAAAGGTTGTCGTACATGGGACAAACTTGCCATGTACTTTTCATTTTAAGAACAAGAGGTTATTAATACATAGTAAGTGTTGGAAATTATTTCATTTACTGCTGTCAATCTAAAGAATTACGGGCATTCAGATTAATACCGCTCCAAAAAGAATTGGCAGTCATAAAATCGAGACAACAAGACTTTCATGTAGTTCTATTTTGAGAGATAGACATCAAAATATGAGGTAAGTGCTGATTAAATCTTGGGAATACAGACATTCTAGGACCGAGAGTCAACTTAGTCAGCCAAAAACCGAGACAAGCATGTCATGGAAATTCGGGTCTCAATCAACCTCATCCCAAAAAATATGAATTAGGACTTTACTCTAAGTCGAATTGAAGTAAGAGTCATAATCCGAGTCAAAGTCTAATCCGGTCAACTGGGAATAGGACTCCCAGTCCAAATCTGATTTCAAAAGATCTAGACCAGATTCTACGTCTATTAAGGAAGCAAAGTCCAAATAGAACTCTGATTACAAACCCAAGTCAATGAGCAAGAAACCTAATTCAATTTTGACTCTATCTATTTGTCTATAAAGAGGTCCATACTCAATGTAGAAACGACTGATTATTTTATGCATTGAGCCCCTAGAAGGATCTTAATTTTAGTTGTTTTACAGTATTTTCATCTAGGTATGTATCTCAAAACATAAAAGGCGATGTTTGTTAAAGTTATTGTTTTTCTATTTTTTTTTTATTCTCAAGACAAATATATTAGTAAACAATTCAAAATACATAAAACTTTGATTTTTTTTTTTTTTTTAACAGAATATATGCTCAACTTTTGCAAGGATAAGAGCTAACTTATTATTTTAGAAATTAGGGTGACCGCATTCCTGTGTTCTTGAAGAGAATGAGAGCAACGCATAGTACTAGAAAATTAGGGATTTTGTTGTCAACTTCGTTAGCAAGAGATGGAGAGTGACAGCAAGGAAGACTAGTGTTAGGGAATATTCGTCCCCTATCAATGTGGGGCCAGATTTGCCTTTATAATGGAATCCCGGATTTCGGACTTCGGTTTGGTCTTTGGATCTTGAGCCTCGGTCATGAGCAGCCTTTAGTATTTATTAGGCCAGTCAAATCAAGTCAAAGAAGATATAAAACGTCTACATGGAGCCCTGCGCTTGACAGGGGTAAAAGAGACATATAGCACATATGGGTATAAAAAGGAAGTAAAAAAATCATTAAAGGGTAATTCATTATTCTCGGAGATCTCTCTCTCTCTCCTCTTCTTACAAACACTGGACTGACTTGATCGTCGGAGGAGGCTTCGCCGGCCAACCCCCGGCGGGTCTTTCCTGTTTTGCAGGCCAGCATGAGGAAGAAAGGACGTCTCTGATCATGCCATGTCACCGGTATAAAAATATCATCAACAACTAGGAGGATATGTCGGAGATCCATCCATGAATTTTCATAAAGATCTACGAGGAGATGCCAAGAGTTACTCAGCTAAAATAAAAATTTTTTTAAAAAATAAAATTGTATTCATTAAGGTGATAAATTTGGATCAAGCTAGGTCAATGAACATATGAAATCAACTTTTGAGTCGATCTCCCATTCGAGAGTCGATTTTTCTTTCAACCACTTTTATTGAGACGATTGGAACCCTATCAAATTTTGTTGATTCAGTCAGGTTTCATAGGGCGGGTTAGATTTTTTTTTCCTTCCTCTCTCTCTCTCTCTAATTATACCTCGTGTGTATTATATATATATGGTTATCTAAATTATATCTCCAAATAAATCCAAAGCCCTATGCCCACTTCTCTCTCTCTCTCTCTCTCTCTTGCTCGCTTATTTTAATATTAGAAAAATAATTCAACACCACCTAAACATACAACTTTTCACCATCTTACATCATAGGCAAGGTGGTCCCTCACCATAATTTATTTTTAAAAAATAAAAAAACTCAAAAAGTAGTGGGAGACCACCTTGCCACATAAGCAATGTGGTAAAAAATTGTATGTTTGGGTGGTGATGAATCATTACTCTTAATATTAACCGCTAGCAAAATCAATCAAACAATCGCATCCTATAGATGGACTCAATAAATGTTCATTTTTAACAATTCAAAATCAGTTTAAAAATAATAATAATAATTTAAGGACATAAATTTTCTACAAATCGATTTGTAAGAAATTTTCTACAACCCACATATAAGATTGACATGTGTCCCTTGATATAATGAGAAGCACATGTTATTTAAATAGCGTTTGCTTTTTACATGCTTTTTTAATAGCATTAATAAAAAAAAACATATAATTCTTACATGTTTAAATGATACGTGTCCTTTTTATATGTGGATTGAAAAAATATTTCTACAAACTAATTTGTAAAAAATTTCTATCCATAATTTAAAGAATAAAATCATCATAATCACGAGTGTCATTGGTAAACTGTCTTTATCATAATTGGGCAGATACCAAATTCCATGAACTTAGGAGAGCACGATTCATGTTGTCGTCCATTAAATAAATTTTTATATGTGAATTGTAAAAATAAACTAATTTGTAAAAAATTTCTATCCATAATTTAAAGAATAAAATCATCATAATCACAAGTGTCATTGGTAAACTGTCTTTATCATAATTGGGCGGAGACCAAATTCCATGAACTTAGGAGAGCATGATTCATGTTGTCGTTCATTAAATAGATTTTTATATGTGGATTGCAAAAATATTTCTACAAACTAATTTGTAAAAAATTTCTATCCATAATTTAAAGAATAAAATCATCATAATCACGAGTGTCATTGGTAAACTGTCTTTTATCATAATTGGGCGGAGACCAAATTCCATGAACTTAGGAGAGCACGATTCATGTTGTTGTTCATTAAATAGATTTTTATATGTGGATTGCAAAAATATTTCTACAAACTAATTTGTAAAAAATTTCTATCCATAATTTAAAGAATAAAATCATCATAATCATGAGTGTTATTGGTAAACTGTCTTTTATCATAATTGGGCGGAGACCAAATTCCATGAACTTAGGAGAGCACGATTCATGTTGTCGTCCATTAAATAGATTTTTATACGTAGATTGTAAAAATAAATTAATTTGTACAAAATTTCTATCCATAATTTAAAAAATAAAATCATCATAATCACGAGTGTCATTGATAAACTGTCTTTTATCATAATTGGGCGGAGACCAAATTCCATGAACTTAGGAGAGCACGATTCATGTTGTCGTCCATTAAATAGATTTTTATATGTGGATTGCAAAAATAAATTAATTTGTAAAAAATTTCTATCCATAATTTAAAAAATAAAATCATCATAATCACGAGTGTCATTGGTAAACTGTCTTTATCATAATTGGGCGGAGACCAAATTCCATGAACTTAGGAGAGCACGATTCATGTTGTCGTCCATTAAATAGATTTTTTTATGTAGATTGTAAAAATAAATTAATTTGTAAACAATTTCTACCCATACTTTAAAAAATAAAATCATCATAATCACGAGTGTCATTGGTAAGGGATTTGATTCTTGTACAACATCAATACAATAACTGCACAACAACCCCTTACATGAGGGTGGGCCCCAGTATGTGGGACCCACCCTCATGTGAGGGATTGTTGTACAGTTGTTGTATTGGTGTTGTAAATCTAACATTTTTCCATTGGTAAACTGTCTTTATCATAATTGGGCGGAGACCAAATTCCATGAACTTAGGAGAGCACGATTCATGTTGTCGTCCATTAAATAGATTTTTATATGTAGATTGTAAAAATAAATTAATTTGTAAAAAATTTCTATCCATACTTTAAAAAATAAAATCATCATAATCACGAGTGTCATTGATAAACTGTCTTTATCATAATGGGGCGGGGACCAAATTCCATGAACTTAGGAGAGCACAATTCATGCTGTCGTCCATTAAATAGATTTTTTTTTTTTTTTTTTTAATGTTTGAATAGTCAATTAATTAGACTAATCAACTTCCAATTAGACAAAAACAAATATAGACATAAAATAATTAATCCAGCCACCATCTACTTTTCGTGATGTGTAGTCGGCCGGTTAGATTAATCAACACGTAATTAATTAGACAAAAGGAAAATATAATCATAAAATGATTGATTGAAGACTGAAGAGGCCCCGTGGTCAACAAAATCTTTAGAATCAACTTTTGAATATCTCGGAATCTAATCAGCGACAGTAAAGCACGTGGATCCACCTAGCTGGCAGGCGGCTGGAATATTCTCCTGTCCACGAAAACGCTAAACGACGTTGTCGCCCATTACGTTGTTGGTTTGCCCACTAAAAAGCCTTAAAACTAAAAACTCTAGCTAGCTAGTATGTACTTAAGCCCCCCCCCCGTCTTTGTATCGAAACAAGTACTACTCCTCCTAGATTAATTGTTTCGTTTCAGATCGAGTTGGAGACACAGACACAGAGCGAAGATATAGAGGACTAAGAGGAGAGGGTCTCTCTCTGTCTCAGGCATAATATATATTGAGATTATTTATGGCCCGCCCGCCCAGTTGAAGCCAATAATTCGCCATGCGCGCTCTCACCCACAAATCTTGCTTTTCACCCCCACCCAAGAGAGGTACTTTTTGATTGTTTTCTACTTTTTATGTTTTAATTGCTTTGGGGTGGCCGGAGTGGCACCCAAGAGAGCTACGTACCCTTTTGTTTGTTTTCATCTTTTTTAGCTTTAATTGTTTGGGTTTGGTTTCCATGCCACTTTTTAATTAAGTTTTAATCATGCATGCATCCATGGACAATATTGATCCAAATATATATTATTCATATCCCTTGTGTGGCACCCAGGAGAAAGTATATATATATATCTTTTGTTTGCTTTCGGCTTTCTAATTAAGTTTTAGTTGTTAATTAGAATATATATATATGGAAATACAATCAAATAATGATTTTAATATGAATGCATTTCTTTTGGGTTATTTTCGATATAGGTGTCTAATACCGAACCAACCGCCCTTCATAGCACCCAAAATATGTATAAATAATAGCTTAAATATTGCACCGGATGTTAATATGTTATTGTTACA
This sequence comes from Alnus glutinosa, assembly GCF_958979055.1. NCBI lineage: Eukaryota > Viridiplantae > Streptophyta > Magnoliopsida > Fagales > Betulaceae > Alnus > Alnus glutinosa. Next base: position 1,756,056 of record NC_084893.1, read on the forward strand.
CTAACGAGTGGGGAGTTGAGGAGCTAGACAACAGAGAGGAAAAAATATGTATATGGAATATGAATGTGGTGCTCGCATGCCTCATAATCAGAAAATAATAATTAACGGGTATATTCGGAATATCTCGAGAATGCATGCCAGGATGATACAAAAACAATTCTGGTTTTTTGTAAGCTAGTTATGGTCCGCAAAATTTGATCGATAGTGACTGCAGCGAAATTCTAGAATATATATATGGCAGTTGAGAAAACCTAATACCGTCCATGATGTTCCTTTTTCTTTGAGAATTGAGGGGCCTGCATGCAATATTATATATTCCTGTCTTTATGCAGTGCTAAGGGAATGATGATCACCTTAATTGATTTACTATTTTGCTTTTCCAAGTCTAACCATGGGACCAAGATTGCCCAATGCTGCAAGCCGTTCGTTTATGTTCGATCTCATGCATCATGCCAAATTACAATATTTTGTATATATATATATATATATATATAGAGAGAGAGAGAGAGAGAGAGAGAGAGAGAGAGAGAGAGAGAGAGGATTGTATTAATTAATTAAGATACGTGATATATACAAGTAATATTTGTGGAGGGAGGTCGATCAGGGAGGGTACGTAGTTGGAAAAGTACTGATCGATGATGAGAATCATGAAATGGATAGGAGCTATATAGCTAGGTCGTTAAAGGTTATTATCGTGCATGGGAATCTTGCCATGTTGAATATTGGACCACTAAAGATGACAAGGAAGTGTAAGGTGGAGAAAGAAGACATGCAGTAAATTGTACGGTGGAGAAACGCTGGAGAACAAGTGGAGAGCATATATATATATATATATATATATATATATATATATATATATATATATATATATATATATATATATATATATATTTATTTATTTATTGTTGCTAGGGAGCAAAAATAAATTCTGCTCCACCAATAGCTTTAATTTGAACCCTACGCAAGGGCACCTAACTTTCCATTTTCAAGATGTGTTTGTATTATTCAATTAATTAGTTTAATTTTCTAGTTTGTGGTCCACTCTATACTTATTGGCTGTGTACGTTCTTTTATGAACAATTTCATTCATCTAACTGAAAATGGGGTACTTGTTAGAGCATTAACATGCACTTGCATGTTTTTTCTTTCAAATTCTATTTATTTTTAGATCTCATTTTCACCCGTTGTCTCACCTCGTCGGCCACTGTCACGTACCCCTCCCTCAGCTCCTCCTCCACCGTGGACATCGAATTGCCATTTAATTTAATTGCCACCCTTTCTCACTGACAAACCACCCATGTGGTGGGGACTGGGACGACAATGGGGATCGATGTGGTGGCCAGAGGAATTAAGGGATAGACGGTGTGAATGACGTGACAGTATATTAATCATTTGAACCAAATTAAAATTATTGTGTACCTGGTATTACAAAGGATCTCAATCGCATTATTTGTCATGGAAATTAAGGAAGATCTCAATCCCTTTCTTAAGGATTGTAACACGCGTGAAAGGACTTGTCGAGTGAGGTTGTTACAAATATGATCATGAAATCCATGTTATGCAGGCTTAACAACAAAGGTGAAAGGTAGTTGATGTGCATGGGACATCTTGCCAAGTTGAAGATGATATTGGACCACTACATATGACAATGAAGTGTACATGTAAGGTGGGGGAAAAAGGACAATATAATTGTGAGGTGGAGAAACGCTGGACAGCAAATTGCACGGTTTCCCCATAACGAGGTAAAAGAAACAGTGAAACAGTAGTACTGCTAAATGAATATATATAATTTTTATTCTTTTAAATATCATTCAGAATCTATTCTGAGAATCATTTGCTGGTAAAAGTAATATTCAAAACTATTTTTTTCTAATTGTTTAGGGTTACTAGTCTCTTCCTCAATGTTAGTCCCGAACAAATAATTTCCGTTTAACTTGAGCACGTTGAGTGTTCAGTCCTAATTAAAACTAAGGCATATATTAAGCGTACAGTACCCCAATTCAATCCCAATGCAAGAATATAATCTCGCTCGACCTAGGGTACAAAGCGTACAACCTAGCCTGCTCGACCTAGGACATTGAGCGCGCAACTCCGCTCGACCTAGGGCATCAAGTATACAACCTCGTTCGACTTAAAGGCAAACATTAACCCTTTTTTAACTCTTTTTATGTCCCTTGAACTTGTTTCCTTACTAAAACTGGTCATTTCTTCTTCTTATTTTCCTTCCATTACATATACTTTATTTCCTTAAGACGGTTTTGAAAACATTTTTTCTTTACATTATTTTCTCAATAGTGACAACATAGATATGATTAATGTTTTTTTGGGTCGTTATAAATGATATTAGAGCAACCTAATAACATTATGTGGCACTAGAGCACTGTATGACATGGGCTGTGATAAGAATGTTAGGGATTTGAATAATGGTGATTGTGACACCCCATAAGTTAGTCTCACATTCGGTGGGTTGATTGCCCACATTGAGTGGATAGATTATTAAAGTGCTAATGAATGCTAAATCCTAAATTGATTTCTTACAAAATGAAACTATACTTTATAAATAATTTTAGAGATTGAGTTTCAATTGCAATTTAACTATTCATCTTTTAGTGATATTGTAGATGTAACTTATGTTTTTCTTATGTCATTACAAAAATGATGGGAGAAGGCTGAGAAGCTAGGGTCGTCATCTGAAGATGATGAAGACTGATCTCCCATTCGAGAGTTGATTGTTCTTCCAACCACTAATACCGGCATTATTGGAACCCGAACAATTTTGGTCGATTCAATGATGGTTGATCGAGCAGGCTGGATACATTTTTTAATGCCATAAGTTCATACACATTTTAATTACATGTAGGATTCCTTGATACCATTTTTATGCCTTTGTTATATCTCCAAATAAATCCAAATTAAAAACCCTATTCCCATTTCTCTCTCTCTCTCTCTCACTTTTTTTTTTATTTTAATCACTGATCAGCTATGGAATGATTTTAAGGACTTGAATAGTAAGTTATTGAGAAATAATGAAAGAGAAATGTTTGGTGTCCCACTCTTATTCCACCGTTGTCTACGTGGACCAATAATGTGAGAGATATTAGAGAGAGTGTAGTGGGACCCTGATTTTTTAATAACATTATTGGTTCACGTAGACAAAAGTGAGATAGGAGTGGAACATCAAGCATTTCTTATAATGAAATTGGAGAAGAGAGAGAAATTCAATTTTTTTTAAAAAAATTGGGACACCAAGCATTTATTGAATGTAATGATATTAATGTCTTTCTTAAATATTTTTTTTTTATCATAATTTGGGACCTTAATTAAAAAATATTTAGAGACTTTCCATCTTTTTAACATTCTTAGCATATATTTTTTTTTTTCCCATTCTATTTTGAACGCACTATTTTTGAATGTTTTGTGTATATTGAAGCAACACATGTAAGAGAGAGAGAAAAAAAAATCTCATATCTCATTCAATGATATTAATGCATTTTTTAACATATTCTGAGTAAATGTATAATAAATCATTAGGTTGACGCGCGATTTAAAAATGCCCCTTAACTTTTTAATTTTCAACATTGACTCCTTAACTTTTTCGTGTTTTTGAATTGGGCCATTCCGTCACTTTTCCATCAAATTTTGCAAACTCTATTAGTGTCACGTGTCTATTTTCGCTACCTAGGGGGTAGCGCGGCCATCTCCTGGCCCTTGGAGTGGCTTTCAGGCCACCCCCACTGCCCTGGCCACCTCTAGGGGTGGCCTGCAAGCCACCCCAACACCATTAAAATTTTTGTTTTGAATTTTTTTTAAAAAATAAGATTATTAAAAAAAAAAAAATTAAGGTGATGTGGCGAAAATGGACACATGTCAATAACAGAGTTTGCAAAATTGGATGGAAAAGTGACGGAGGGGCCAAATTCAGAAACACAAAAAAGTTAAGAAGTCAATGTTAAATAAGATTATTAAAAAAAAAAAAATTAAGGTGATGTGGCGAAAATGGACACATGGCAATAACAGAGTTTGCAAAATTGGATGAAAAAATGACGGAGGGGCCAAATTCAGAAACACAAAAGTTAAGGAGTCAATGTTGAAAATTAAATAGTTAGGGGGCATTTTCAAATTACGCGTTGACTTAAGAATTTATTATACATTTACCCATATATTTTTATTATAATTTGGGGCCTTAATAAAAGAATATTGATTTTAATTAAGAGCTTTTTTTTTGGAAATAAATTTTCATTAATATTTCAAAATTGTGGGCCTTATTAAATTGGAGTCGCCTGCATGATATTAATGCATTTCTTAATTATATTTTTACCATAATTTAGGGCCTTAATTAAAGAACATTGATAGTAATTAAAGCCTTACTTTTTTTTTTTTATTATAAATAAATCTCCATTAATATTTTTGAATTGCAGGCCTTATTAAATTGGGGGCCTTTGGCGGCCGCCTAATTTACTTAAGGCTTTAGCCGACCCTGATCCTATAGGTGGACTCCCATGTTTAAAAATTAAAAATCAGTTAAAATACAAAAAACACTAATAAAAAAATAAAATCATCATAATCAATAAGAGTGTCGGTGAACCCAATTGATAAACATAAACTGTCTTTGTCGTTGTAGTGAGACCAAATTCCATGAACTTGGGAGGGAAGATAAAGCAAGCACTTTTCATGATGTTCGTCCAGTAATTAGATTAATCAACTTGCAATTAGACAAAACAAATATATAAATATAGATATATATATATATATATATATATATATATATAATCACTATGAAGAGGCTAGGGCCAACAAAATCTTCAGAATCCAATATTTACTTTTCTTGAGCTGATGTTAAGGTCGGTAGATTAACGAGGTAAAACGATTAATCATTTGGTCAACAAAATGCTAAAGAATCCACTATGAAAAAGAATCCACTTTGAATATCTTGGAATCTATTCTCTCTCTCAGCCACAGTAAGCAATACGTGGATCTTTTTTTCAACTTGACAGGCGGCGGATTCTCTTGTCCCACGCAACCGGTAAACGACGTTGTCGCACATTACGTCTTTGCTTTTGCCACTTGGAAGGTAGAAAGAACCCTAGTAAATTGCGTGTGGTTGCCTTGTCTTTGCATACGAAGGGGTCCTATAAGAAAGAGCTCGGTGAGCGCTTCGTTTTTCAGGGATAGAGACAGAGACGTCTAGAGAGCGAGAGAGAGAGAGAGAGAGAGAGAGAGAGCGAGCGAGCAAGAGAGAGAGGTTATGGCTCAGTTGAAGGCAATTTCACCATGCTCATCCACAAATCTTGCTTTGCACCCACCCAAGAGAGGTAACTCTTGATTGCTTTCGAGTTTTAATTGATTTTTTTCTTCTTTTTTTGTGGGTTGTTCTTTGAAATTTATTTGCATGTTTCAATCGCATTTTTCTGTGAGCATTGATTATCCAAGATCTGGACTCTGTTTGCTTGGTGTTCATTTCCGGGGCACATGGAAGAAAAAGAGTAAAAATCTTGGTTGAAAATGTTTTTTCAACATTCTGGGCTCTGATTTTATAAGCATGTTTTTGTTTTCCATAGCTTTGCGAAAAATTGTTTCTGCTGATGCTCACCCACAAATCTTGCTTTTCACCCACCCAAGAGAGGTACCTCTGGTTTCGTTTCGACTTTTGAGTTTTGATTGTTTTTTTTTGTTCTTTGAAATTGATTTGCTTGTTTCAATCGCATTTTTCTGTGAGCATTGATTGGCTAAGATCTGTAATCTTCTTGCTTAGTCGATATACATTTCCATGGCGCATAGAAGAAAAAAGTACGAATCTTGGTTGCAAATGTTTTTTTTAACATTCTTGGCTCTGTTTTTTTAAGCGTGTTTTTGTTTTCCATGAGCTTTGTGAAAAATTATTTCTGCTGATGCTTACCCACTCAAGAGAGGTACCTCTTGTTTGCTTTCGAATTTTTAAGTTTTAGTTGCCTTCTCTTCTTTTTGTTCTTTGAAATTTATTTGCATGTTTCAATCGCATTTTCTGTTAGTATTGATTATCTAAGATTTGAACTCTGTTTGCTTATTTGATACATTTCCCAGGCACATGGAAGAAAAAAAGTACAAATCTTGGTTGCAAATGTTTTTTCAACATTCTGGGCTCTGATTTTTTAAGCATGTTTTTGTTTTCCATGAGCTTTGTGACAAAATTATTTCTGCTGATGCTCACTCACAAATCTTGCTTTTCACCCACCCAAGAGAGGTACCTCTTGTTTTTTTTTTTGGATGAATCAATACCTTTATAAACCAAACTCAACAGAAAGATCACTCCAGTAAAAACTGGATACAACATACAGCCAAGAGAACAAGCTCTCTACACAGCAAACTATCCCCCAAACAAATTACAGCACATCCAGCAAACAAAGGAGAACTAAATCAGAAAACAAAACAACAGCAATATTACAAACGCCACTGCTGAGCTAGACTACCCGAGAGGTTCTTCAACTTCCTACTAGACAGAACACGAGTTCTAACCTCCCTTTTAATCCGAGCAACAAGAGCTTCTTCAGTCAAAGGAGTATTTCCATAACAAAGGTTATTCCTCAACCTCCATAGATGGTATATAGTTGCTGCCAAACAGAGCTTACAGAGTATTGTTTGCTGACTTTTACCCTTCAAATTGCAGCTCCATACCAACACTTCATCCTAGTGCACACAAGGGTTAGAAATAAAACAATCAGCCATCAAATGACGCCAAACTCGTCTACAGAAACTACATTGGAAGAACAGATGATCAATTGATTCCTGGCATCCAAAACAAAACCGACATAAAGAATTTCCAGTAAATCCCCATCCACACATACGTTCTTTGGTAGTAAGGGCATTCCTACAAACGAGCCATAGTACAAAAGCATGACGAGGAATGGCTAATGGAAACCACACAACCTTCCACCAAGGGACCTTAGGGGCTTTATTCCGAAGAGAATTCCAAGTCTCCGAACAAGAGTAGATTCCCCTTACCGATTTCCACACAGGGACATCATCTGCACTAATGGTAATACCCGGAAGTTGGCTCTGAATATCTACCAATGCTTCCGAGCGACAGGGGGCCAAATCCAATTGTCATTTTGCAGAACATCAGCTAGTTTAGCATCAATGCTAATCCCGGAATCATAAACTATCCGAAATCCGTAAGTATCAACAAGCCTACCAGCCGGGTGCCAAGCATCAAACCAAAGAGATATATCATGACCTTTCCCAACTTTAAAGCTCAGAAACTCCTTAGCTACATCCCGGAGCTTGAGAATCTTTTTCCAACTCCAAGAACAAGTTTTTGGAAAAGGAATATGCCAGAAACTCCTCCCCTTCAACCAATTTTGCTGGACCCATGCAACCCATAGAGAACCGGCTTGAGAAAACAGGTTCCATATATGGTTAAGCATGGCAGCACAATTCCAAACATCAAGTTTCCTAAGCCCAAGACCCCCTTCAGATTTTGTAAAGCAGGCTTTGTCCCAAGCAACCTTAGCTTTAGCTTTGGTATCCTTCCCACTCCACAAAAATCTGTTGAATTTCTGTTCAATGAGTCGGATCACTTTCTTAGGGAGAATGAACACTCTAGCCCAAAACACTTGAAGTCAAATGTTTTTTCAACATTCTGGGCTCTGATTTTTTAAGCATGTTTTTGTTTTCCATGAGCTTTGTGACAAAATTATTTCTGCTGATGCTCACCCACAAATCTTGCTTTTCACCCACCCAAGAGAGGTACCTCTTGTTTGCTTTCGAATTTTTAAGTTTTAGTTGCCTTCGTTTCTTTTTGTTCTTTGAAATTTATTTGCATGTTTCAATCGCATTTTCTGTGAGTATTGATTATCTAAGATTTGAACTCTGTTTGCTTATTTGATACATTTTCCAGGCACGGAAAAAAAAAGTACAAATCTTGGTTGCAAATGTTTTTGAACATTCTGGGCTCTGATTTTTTAAGCATGTTTTTGTTTTCCATGAGCTTTGTGACAAAATTATTTCTGCTGATGCTCAACCACAAATCTCTTTTTCACCCACCCAAGAGAGGTATCTCTGGTTTCGTTTCAATTTTTTTTTTTTTAAATAACTGAGGTATCCGGGCTTCGACCCGACTAGATCCCGTGACACCGTGCTAAGCGCCCCCTTTGCACGGGTTGGGTAAAGCTCGGGCTTTGTTTCAACTTTTGAGTTTTATTTATTAATTTTTTTTTTGTTCTTTGAAATTTATTTGCTTGTTTCAATTTTACATTTCCAAGGCACATAAGAAGAAAAAAGTACAAGTCTTGGTTGCAAATGTTTTTTAATATTTTGGGCTCTGATTTTTTAAGCATGCTTTTGTTTTCCATGAGCTTTGTGAATTATTTCTGCTGATGCTCACCCGCAATTCTTGCTTTTCACCCACCCAAGAGAGGTCCCTCTGGTTTCAACTTTTGAGTTTTAATTGCTTTTTTTTTTTTTTTTTTTTTTTCTTTTTTGTTGTTGTTGCTGTTGTTCTTCAAAATTTATTTTTATGTTTCAATCGTATTTTCTGTGAGGATCTGTATTTTGTTTGCTTAGTTGATATATGTTTCCTAGGCACATAGAAGAAAAAAAGTACAAATCTTGGTTGCAAATGTTTTTTAACATTCTGGGCTCCCTTTTTTTTAGCGTGTTTTTGTTTTCCGTGAGCTTTGTGAAAAATTATTTCTGCTGATGCTCACCCACAAATCTTTGCTTTTCACCCACCTGAGAGAGGTACCTCTTGTTTCCTACTTTTTAAGTTTTAATTGATTTTTTTTTTTGGTCTTTGAAATTTCATTTGGATGTTTCGGCTGCATTTTTGTCTAAGATCTTAATCTGCTTGCTTAGTTAATATACTTTTTCAAGACACAGAAGAAAAAAATAGAAATCTTGTTTGCAAATATATATTTTTTTTTACGTTCAAGGCCTATTTTTTTAAGCATGTCTTTGTTTTCCATGAGCTTTGTTCTTTGAAATTTATTTGCATGTTTCGGCTGCATTTTCCGTGAATTATCTAAGTTCTTAATCTGCTTGCTTAGTTCATATACTTCTCCAAGACACATAGAAGAAAAAAATAGAATTCTTGGTTGCAAATCTTTTTTAACATCAAAGGCCTATTTTTTTTTTTTAAAGGATGTCTTTGTTTTCCATGAGCTTTGTGAAAAATTACTTCGGCTGAAATATATCAGTTTTTGGTGAAACCCAATTGTGAATTTACTCCCCACATGGTAGAAACGGCAGCAATTTGATATTGAGTCAATTTTCACCCAGTAATGTTATGAAATCATAAGTCTGCTGCAAACATGAAATCCATGTCTTTTGAAAGATAGAAAATGGAGATTTTGATTTCAAGTAGTTGAATTTCATTTTTAATGTTTGGTTCTGTTATCTGCAATTGAATTTCTGAGATTATGCATAATGGATTCTAATTTTACAGGGTCATTGCTGTATAATGGCAAAGTATTCTGCCCCAGGAAGTTGTCTTCGATCCCAGAGGTAGTTTATTCAATAAGCACATGGTCTTTCTGTGCCTTTCTATATATAATATTCCTTGTGTAAGCAATGAATTTACTTTGAGTTTTGTTGACAGTTGGCAGCTAGAACGAGTGAGCTCCATGGTCATGCTATTGCAACTATTAGTAACAGCGGAAATATTGTAAAGTCTCATAAAAATCAAGGTGAGGTTGTTTGGTTATTATGTTTATGCTATTATCTTGTTTGGTATTATGGGCTAAGAATTTTCGTTTTGGGAGTTAGTATCAGTCAATGCTTTCTATATATGGTTATTCTTTTCATGATAGTGTTTTTGAATTGATGGTGCTCGAGCTATCATGACTTTATAATGCTGTAATAAAGTGCTTAAAACCTAAAACGTTCAATTGACTGAGTAATGGATAATGTATGCATCATGGTGTGGAGAGTTAGAAGTAGGCCTGCCTGCATGCTGCTGTTGGGGTGGGTTTAGGAATGTTTCATGCAGGTCAGCAGTGGACATGGAAGGGTAGTAGTAGAATATGGTTAATTTAATCTGAGTTCTGGTTAGGGTGTTGGAATACCACTTATACTGAGCCAAAGGCATGAAATTTATTTAGATAGTTTATCGATGTATCTTGATGGTTGTTGTAGATTGTATCACTGTTCAACAAATACTTCATATTGGGTTTTTTTATTGCTGTTATACTTGATGAGTACCATATCTGTCTGTACGACTGAAATTTTCTTCTTTTAGTACCTAAAAGTTCATTATTAAGTTAGTTGTTGGTTAATTGATTTTAGCATAAAACTGTCAAAGGATGGGGTTTGTCAATACTCTTTGCAGTATTTCATTCAAGCTGCATTTGAATGAGGGAAATCTGAGGCTGAATGTCCTTTTATTTGAGCATGGGGTTTGAATGGGTCCAAATAAGTTCCATACGTGGGTGTCATTGCACAAATTCAGCATGTGAAAAGTTGGTTAACCACAACATTTGCAACCATTGCCCCCTTAACCAGCAGAGCACACCACCACCTCTACCATGCGGCCACCACTACCACTCTTATTCCCACTTAGAGCGTCACTGCACCGATTCATTGTCACAGCTACTTTTACCAATGGAAATGTGCCGCTGTTTGTTAGGGGCACTGCTAACATGTTATCACTGTCGCTATTTTTTCCATCACCACCACCATTATTATCATAGTGGTGACCAGCTTGTTGTCAACTATAACATTTCTTTCACCAATACCATGCCATCACCACTACCACTACCAGCACCACCACCACCACATGATAACAATTTTCTCTACTAATGTTGTGAACACAATGAGTGCTATTATGTAGGTGTTAGTTCATTGCCACAATTTTTGTTTCAATTTAATCATCCACAAAGTTACATATACAAATTAAGGGATCTTGATTATTTCATGAAACCTGAAGTAGCTAAGAGTTCTTCATATAACAGGTCACTGCATTCTCATTTTTTTGTCTACAGAAAATCAGGACTTGGCTAATATTTCCAACAAACAACTTGTGCTTATCTGTTTACTGAAATGATAGGAAATTTATGGGTTAAATCTTAATAACTTTGTGTGTGATTTTGGATGTTGCAGATTGCATCAAAATATCTCAATGCCAACAACTTAGATAATATGCTAATCTGATAGCTTATTCTATAGTTTCACCTTAATAGCATGTCCCTCGATATTGGCTTTCACTTAGTGGTGTGTTCTTGAATGTTTTGAAACTAAGGTGTCTTAAAGCTATTTTACTTGTGCTATTTGAGATTTAAATTTGTCTACTCTCCATGTATGATTTGTTGTTAGGATGCAGTTATTTGTGTTTGATATCAGTTGTTGCTGAGTGTATCACCTAATATCTCAGAGCAAAGAAGTTTGAATGAGATGTTAATCTGATAATTATCTCCTAAGTTCACTAAATGGCATGTTCCTTGATATTTGATAACATAGATGTCTTTCAAGATTTTTATATGCATTGTTTGAGATTTAGCTTTGTCTAGCCTCTGTGTTTGTAACGCCTATGATTTGCCCTTGAGATGCAGTTATCCAAGCAATTCTGCAGAGTGAGAGAGAGATTTCAATTACTGGAGCTACAAAGGTTAGAGGGTTACGTGGTCAACTCGATAAAGTTGTTCTAGCCTATAGTGGTGGCTTAGACACATCTGTCATTGTCCCATGGCTAAGGTATGTATCCTGTATCATAGTCCCTGTTTTCTTTGCTGGAACATTCCCCCTAGTTTTTTGTCAACTAAGTACGCAGGGTTCTTTAGTTCTACTCTTCTTCCCAATATAGTAGGTATTGAAATACATCTATGAGAGTATGAAACTAGACATCATGTGCTCTTTTCTTTGATGGAAATTCATGTCCTGTAGTTTTAAAATATTTATTTTATGAAGGGGGAGAGGGAGAGCATTGAGTTTAGAAGAGATAAGATAAAACAACCATTTGCGGGTACTGTATGTTGGAGTAATGGAGATAACTTCCATATAAGTATTCTGGTATTGACTCTGGGTCTAAGGAACTGTTGATAATTTTGCCTGATCAAATGTTAGTTCTATGCTTGACATTTTATTTTTGCACATTTTATCAAATATTTACATAGAAAAACTTGTGGAGTGGATGCTGCTTACTTTCTCTTTAAACGTTATATGCTACTCTGATTATGTAAGTGATTTTTTTTTTTTTTATAACTTTTGCATTGCAGAGAGAACTATGGCTGTGAAGTTGTTTGCTTCACTGCGGATGTTGGTCAGGTATGTTACGGTGTAACATCTACTTGCTACAAAGTTGCATTTCTTATTTTGTTTTCCTGTACGATTTAGTTTCAGATGATATTGTTCATATCCTCCTGACCAGTTGTGTTATTGAATTTTTGTCTTATTTGTGTGCTTGGTTCGAAATGCTAAAATTCATAGGGTATAAAGGAATTGGAAGGCTTGGAGAAGAAGGCTAAAGCCAGTGGGGCTTCTCAATTAGTGGTGAAGGACTTGAGGGAGGAATTTGTACGAGATTACGTATTTCCTTGCTTGAGAGCTGGTGCAGTTTATGAGAGGAAATATTTGCTGGGAACTTCGATGGCCCGCCCTGTTATTGCAAAAGTAAGCTCATACTTAGAAGTTTGTTACATTGTAGGAGTTTTTACATATAGTAAGCATGTCGATTTCAAGGAATATTAATAATAACTGTTTGGAGCTCTTGTATAAGTGAACTTGCTTTTTCATATGGCTCGTTTTTGTTTCCATTCGTTGTTTCTGATAGAGTGGAATTTAGATCCTCTATTCGTACTTTTGTGTAATTTAAATAAATCAACAATGGTTTTTTTTTTTTGGTTGAAGAAGCTTCCTTTCTGAGCTATTTGTCATCAACTTTTGTATTTTAAATGATACTCTTTCTGTCTAATTTTATATGTATTACTTCTCTAAAATGATTTTGTTAAAAAAAACAGGCCATGGTGGATGTTGCCAGAGAAGTTGGAGCTGATGCTGTTTCTCATGGATGCACAGGAAAAGGAAATGATCAGGCATGCCTTGTGATTGAGGTCTAGTTTACATTACCCCTTAATGAATTTTTGTCTTACATGAATCTTGCTTGTTGTTTTGTGTAATCAGGTTCGCTTTGAGCTTACATTCTTTGCTCTCAATCCCAAGCTAAATGTTGTGGCTCCTTGGAGGGAATGGGATATTACCGGAAGAGAAGATGCTATTGAATATGCTAAGAGGCATAATGTGCCCGTCCCAGTGACAAAAAAATCCATATACAGCAGGGACAGGAACTTATGGCACCTTAGCCATGAGGTAAGCTTCACCTCTTCTCTCTATTTTGTTATGTTGGTATACAATTGTCCACTACTTCATCTTGTGCAGTAATTCCTCCTCTGTCTTGTCGTGTGCCTCTGGCTTTTTTAATTGGTCTAGCTCTTGGGTTTGTGTATGTTGTTCAGAAACTTTTGTATGAGATGAGCACAGTTTTTGATTTCTTGTTCACGTCTCTCTCTCTCTCTCTCTCATGTGTATATTTTGTGCCATTAAAGGGCGACATTTTGGAAGACCCGGCATGTGAGCCTAAGAAGGATATGTACATGTTGACGGTGGACCCAGAAGATGCACCAAGTGTACCAGAGTAAGTTTTCCTTTCAAGTTCTCAATTTGACCCCTCTACTGATGTGTATGCTGTTTTATAATTCTTCTTTCCCATGCTATAATTTCCTGTAGATATGTTGAGATTGGGGTAGATTCGGGTCTTCCCTTTTCAGTCAACGGGAGGAGGCTGTCTCCGGCATCTCTACTTGCTGAGCTGAACAAGATTGGTGGAAGGCATGGAATTGGCCGAGTTGACATGGTTGAAAACCGACTTGTTGGTATGAAAAGCCGTGGAGTCTATGAAACTCCTGGTGGAACAATCCTCTTTACCGCTGTACGAGAGTTGGAGTCTTTAACAATTGATCGAGAAACCATGCAAGTTAAAGATTTGCTCTCCCTCAAATATGCGGAGCTAGTGTATGCAGGCAGATGGTTTGACCCACTTCGCGAGTCAATGGATGCATTCATGGAGAAGATTACCGAGTCTACGACAGGTTCAGTTAGACTCAAACTGTATAAAGGTTGTGTTACAGTAGCAGGCCTAAGGAGCCCATATAGCATGTACAGGCCAGATATCTCTTCTTTTGAGGACAGCCCGATCTATGATCAGGCTGATGCTGCTGGGTTTATACGCCTTTATGGTCTTCCAACGAAGGTTCGAGCAATGCTTAAGCGGGGTATCTAAGGTGATCAGGCTGATGCTTATGGTCTTCCAATGAAGGTTCAATCAATGCTTAAGTGGGTAACTAAGGCTTGGCCTCCTTTGTTTTGTCTTTTTGATTAACAATCCATTTGGATTAGTTTTTCAATTGCTATTAGGTTCTTAGGATTTACCATCTATTTACTGTTCCTTGTGAGTTTTTAGTTTTCTAGTTTGTTTTGTGATTGATCGATATGGACATCAATGGAAGCCTTATTTTTCTTTTCTGGACTTGGTTGTTCTTGTACTTCTGGTGGTGCACATCTATTCTTCTACAACTTTATTGAAGCAACTTCAATAGGATGCCCATTATTTTGGGCCCATTAGCAAAAAGGAGATGGGATTCCATCTCCTTCTGGGGGATGAACTTCATACTTGCATCCACTTTCCTTATAAAGATGCCAATCCTATAATATCCTATCAATTCAACTTGGATTTTCTGCTAGGGCAATGATTTCAATTTGTCATCCATTGTGGTTAGTTCATTTCTCTAGTAAACTTAATTCATTGATACTTGTTATTTACCAAAAAACCAAAAGGAAATATTCATTGATAAAAGCTTCTTCCAAAAGCTCAGTATTGTTTACAATTATCTACAGTTGCTATTAGGATGTCCTGCATTTAAGCACATGATCTAATCTTTTTATCTCATCCTTATCAGTTGACAACTTATCCTCCTTAACTTTATCTTCTTTATCTTGGATGCATGACTTTCAATATGCTCCCTCAAACTAAGCCGATTGATGAGGCATAAAGATCAAAACGGCTTTAAAGGCTTAATAAAGATATCAGCAGCTTGAGAAGTAAAAGAAACATGTCGAGTCTGCAATAACCCAAGTGCATCCGATCCGGCTCATGAACATAATGATAATCGTTTTCAACGTGCTTACTACGAGCAAGAAAAAAACAATACTCTGCTTCAACACTAGAACAAAAAGACATGACATGTTTTTGTGCACGTCGAGAAATACAATTGCTACCCAAAAATATACAAAGACATCATTGTAGAATGTTAAGGCATATAATTCAAGGTGCGCGCGCACATACTCTATTCTTACCTCTAACACACATCCATCCATTCATATTTAAGAGAAAAACCAAATGACTTAAACATTGGAGCTATCCTCGCCCGACATACCAAGGTTTAGATGATTCCTGCATCTGTTCATGCTCAAGACTATCCCATGCATATTTGGATTGAGATTGAACAATACCATTAAATGTAGAAATTAGAACTTGAGTGCCAAAGAAACAATGTAAAGGACCCAAATAGTTCATAGCAAATTCAGTAAGAACACTAATAAACTAATCCCTATGCATCACATACTTTCCTTCATGTGCATAGGATTGAGAAATACATGATGATCATGGTACATAGGAATCATCCATTAAATTAACCATAAGGTGGTTCTATAAACACGGATTATCTCCCTATTTTTGGTAAGTCTGCATGTAAATTTGCTGGATTTTTATAGAAACAAAGTTGTCTCATGCCGTGACATGCACGTAAGTTGTCCTTGCAGGTGGAAAACATTCTTGTATCCTATAATCCCGTGACACGTTTACAATTTATGTCCCTCCTATCCCTTTCTATGAGCGTGTGGTTCACACGAGAAATGGCGGGCAAGAAGGATGGCATTTCATGTAAAAACCTCAACAGAGTGAGGTCATTTCCACTCTTCTCTCTCTAAAACCCTCATTTTCCATTCCGTTACAACTTAACAGTTTCTTTCCCAAACGAACCCCTCTCTTTCTCTCTCTCTAAAACCTTACGCGTAATGATCGGACTGAGCCGCTTGACAACGGTAACAGCGTCGCCACCGCTGTACCGGCTGGCGCGGCTAGCTCTGAGCCGATTCTACTCCGGCTGCGCCTCGGCAGCAGCTCAGCCGCAATCCGACTACTACTACGGAGCCGAGAGCGAGCGGCTGGCGGCGGCTGCAGCAATGGCGGATTCGGAGGGCTCGGTGCCGAACCGAGGGGTGCAGTGGGTGTTCATAGGGAGCCCCGGCGCCAAGAGGCACGTGTACGCCGTGAGGCTCGCGAAGCTTCTAGAAGTTCCTTACATTTCAATGGCTAGCTTGGTCCGTCAAGACCTCAGCCCTCGCTCTTCGCTCTACAAACAGGTCTCTGCTTTTCTGCTTTCGCTTTGCTTTTTTGTTTATTTATTTTTGAAGTTGTTTTCTGTGTTTCTGCTTTGTGGTTTGGTTCTTTGATTTTGTGCTGAGAAGTGTTATTGGTTGACGTTGTTGATAATCTGTGTGTTCACGGTGGAGTTAGCAAGATTTTAATCATGATTAAAGGTGATAAATGCTAAGATAATCTTGACCATTTGATTGAAGAATGATTAGAATTTCAAGAATTCTTTATTCTACCGTAAGGTTTCGAATCCATAGTTGTTTGAATGAAGTCACAGCGATCAGGTCTGGTGTTTTGGGATTTGAGGGTGTTTTGGTCAATTCACTTTTTGAAGGTCATGGACTCATGGTAGATATGTTGCTTTGCTGGAAGGGCCATGTTTATACATGGAGCTGATAATATCTGTCTTTGTTCAACTACATTATGCATTGTGAGTTTCTCTGCTATTTACCAAAATATATATATATATATATTGCATGGAAAAGGTATTTATTGTTAAAGATATCTATTATGCATTGCCTTTTTATTGTTAAAGATAAAAATGGAAAAGATATTTACTAATATGAAGAGTCTTTCAGGATTTAACTTTTCACCTGCAATATTTTGGGCTATATTGTCTTTGGAAAATGAGGATAGGTGTATATGGGTATAGTATTTGTTGGAATATATCATGTATCGTCACACACACACAAAAAAAAAAAAGAAAAAAAAAAGGAAGAAAAAAGAAGAAAAAAAGAAAAGAAAAGAAAAGAAAAAAGAAAAAAGAAAAAAAGAAGCATCCCTATTCAAGATCAATGCATTTCCTTTTTCGGGCGGCTGTAGGGTGCTCTAAAGAAGTATTGCAAATTGGCTTCTGGGTACCAAATAAGAAAAACGATTTACTTGTATGGTTCTAAGAACACAATGGGATGCTCGGTTGAATTATGCCAAAATACGAGGGTACTAGAAGTGTATCTGCGATCTGTGTTGAAAGTACTTACAATTGTTTAAATGAAGATGGATGGTGCAGTTTAAGATGCAAAGGATAAGTGAACCAAGCTGGAAACAGTAGTTGGTCGATGAGGATTGCAGGATACATCCTTTTTGAAGTTAGTATGTGTACCAATGTGTAGATGAAGTAATTTATGAGTATTCTAAAATAACCATTCCATGTTGGCATTATTACCATATTATTGTCAATATTGTAAGGAATTTGAGAATGATTACATCAAAGCTTTCATAAACTAGCGGAGTGATTGGGAAATTTTCTAAAAGAAATTCAAGTATAATAGTACTCCTTTATTAGAACCAATGCAATATTAATATCCCACTCACGTTATATTATCTTTTTATATTTTCTCTTTCATGCTCTGAAAATAGATTGCAAATGCTGTCAATCATGGGGAACTTGTCCCAGAGGATATAATATTTGGGCTATTGTCGAAGAGGTTGGAAGATGGGTATTACCGAGGCGAAAACGGGTTTATTTTGGATGGAATTCCTCGTTCACCAATCCAAGCTGTAAGTCTTTCATTACAAACAATTGACCTTCTTTTGACTGCCCTAATGCACATTTCATTTGGAGTGTACTTGACCTTGTCAGACTACTTAAATTTGTCTTTTGAAATCCGCAATAATTGCTTTGGTTCCTAGAAATTGTTATGCTCTCAGATAAAATGGATGTAAGGTTGGATTTAATTTTCAACTTTACTTCTTCCCCGGTGTCGGTATACCTGTTGAGATATTCTGTTCTAGGGTCATGTTTGCACCTTATTAGAAACACTGCGTTGATGATAACACACCTTGCACTATTGCAGCCATGAACTGTAATTTTTTGTCACAGGAGATCCTTGACCAACTTGCGGAGATTGATCTGGTTATGAATTTTAAATGCACAGAGGATTGCTTGGTGGAACACCAAGGAGGTAGTAATTCCCCCCTCTCACAAGATAAACAACTTCCAAGGTACAAGTTTTTGGTATGTCCATGCATCTCTCTCAACCAAAATCCTTAAATGCTTATGCAGATGGTACCTGGAAAGAAAAACTCCAAGTCTATGCAAAGCAGGTAGTCCTCAATTCTCATATCTCAGTACTTCCTTGCATACTGATCTGAACTTAATCGTGAACATCCATGTTGGCATGGTATTGTTTTTATGTTTTTTACTAGTGATGGTTCCCACTGTTTTTCTGGTCCAGTCACAATTTTCACATCCCATGGTGAAATATGAAATGGTGGGATAACTTATATCTACATTGGGCAGTGAGACAAATCGAAGTTCCTGTTTTCTCAGATTTTGTATTATTCTTTCTAATTTGATGCTAGAACTGTGGTAAGTGACATCTTAGATATCTAACCGGAGAGAAGAGAAACAAAATTTGGGGCAATACAGTTTGAGTATATGACACATATTGAGATTGTTTCTTCTCCGACTTGTAATAACTCAACCTGGAATTTGCCTATTCTGAAATAGTTAATTCCCTTCCAAAATGTCAATTGACTATGGTTCTGCCAGCCATTGTAGTTCATTGTGTTTTAGTTAGATTAATTAGTCAGGAAGGACTTCTATGTATTATTTTTAATCATAGGGCAGCTGAATTCCATTATGATATATGAAAAGCAAACTTCTTGCGTCATTCTGGCATTTGTCTCTGGCTAAGGCTAACTGGGATTTAGGCTGTAGATTGTTCCATTCTTTCTTCCACTCATTCCTTCTGCTCATCTGCATGGTGACACACTTCTAGAGAGACAAACTTCTTTTTCATGCTCCAAGCCCTTGGTTCCAAGAATGGATCATAGCTCTTCTTTGAGGTAGTTTATCATCAGAGAAAACTGATACTGGAAACAGCCCTTAAAAACTTGTGCTACATTGAGACATTATTAATAACCTTTTAACAACCCTGCAGCGTGATGGAAAGCAATTTTTTTCTCTTTTAAATTTTTCCTGTCTGTGTCAGTGGGTTTATCTGAGACACGATGCTCATATTATATGTAATATATAACATAATCAGAAGGGGAGATGAGTTTTCATGATTTATTTTTTTCTTCCCAGAGCAAGCCACTAGAAGAATATTACAGGAAACAGAAAAGGCTTCTTGATTTTCAAGTTGGCAGTGCACCTGGGGAGACTTGGCGAGGGCTTTTGGCTGCATTGCATCTACAATATATAAATGCTGCCTGTTCTTCACATGAACTCACCACAGGATTCGATTGGCTTTAGCTTAGTGCTAGGATTATTTTCCGTGCTATTTTTGAGTTTACAGTAAATATGAGGCTTATTACTAAGATTCTCATCCATGTTATGACTTTACTGTAAATATGAGTAACGTGAATCACATTGTTAGGCTGAAAGTCTTGTAGCAAATGCTTTGAAATAGTGTTGTGAGATGACAATCTCTTCTACTCATGGTTTCACAAGTGTAAGCAGTTCTGATCATTCAAAGTGTAAGCTTACTGAGCTTCTACAAATGACTTCTTTGTTTATCTTTTCTTACAAATTACGCACCTGACCTATTTTCTGTCAGATTTAACAAAAAACTCTGACGGAGGGAGTTAAATAAAAGGCTAGGTAGTTTGGGGGCACATTGCAACTTTGTGTGTAAGTTTGAGAGGGTAAATGCAGTTTTCCCTTCCTTCTTTTTTTATTGTTTACATGTGTATTGCCCCTTATCGACTTAGTATAGGGGCGAACGAGTAGGATATTCCTTGGATCTAAATTCACTCTAATAGTCCAAGTCATTGTAAAGCCCCCATGATTTATTTTAATCTATCATAATCTGAATACAGGTTTCTCAAGAAAAGGATTCCACCATTGATTTGGGACTGGTAGTTCCGTAGTTGATGAAATCTATTGAAGTTACCTGGTAAACTGATTCTATATCAGTCATATCACAATTACAGCAACACATCTATAATAATATCTTTCAACTCTGCCCAGATTGAGGCACATTTATGTTTTTACATGGCCTCAAATGTTTGTGATATCTTCTACATCAGCAATGAAATAGAGATGTTCTGGAGCAACTACATGCGCCACACACAAAAAAAAAAAAATCATAGATGTGATGCAGAGTTAAATCTATGATCACCATCGCCTGTTGTTGCCTGTATTTGAGATGCATACTGTAAGTTCCAAAGCACATCCTCAATAGAGGGACGGCTACATGACTCGAGAGAAATGCATTTGCTCATTATGGAAATGACAATTGATAAGGATTCTTGCGAGCAGCTGGCTTGCACAATTGGGTCTATTATCCTTTTCTGCCCATCTGGGGAGTTAAAAGATGCCTGCAAATGAAGAATCTAATATCAGAAATTTTTCCTTCAAATATTTATGTATAGTTAGACGTATATATATTTTTGGGCCTAAAAATTAGTTTTGCTCCCTCATTCATGCTTTGGCCTCCCCCCTTCCACGAGAAATCCTGTTTTTGTCCCTGTCTGTTTCAGTAGTTTTCATGATTTTATTTTTTACGACGCGTATATTTTCTGGTCAGTTAGAGTTTCAGTACATACCATTTCATTAAGCAAGAATGCCTCTTTTCTAGCATGTATGGAAGGTCCAACAAGTGCCTCAAGTAATATGAATCCAAAGCTGTAAATATCATCCTCTAATTTTGTCATTTGCCTGAAGACATGAATACAAAATAGTTAAAATGTTAATCAACATAGACTAATATCTAGAGGTTTCGAGTAAACACTATGATGAATTTAAAAGCTTAAGTTGATAGGAAATTATTGATTTAATCAATTTTAGTTGATATTCTAACACTCTCCCTCATAATTGAAATATGAGGTGAATGACAGAGACAAAACTCGAACTCAAGATCTTCGCTCGAATATCTTGTTAAATGACCACTTATCCCATAAGCTTAAGTTAACAAGAATGAGTAAATTTAATCATTTAATTAATATTCTAACAATCATCCTGCTTTGAGTGAAGAACATCCTTACCATGATTTAAGGCCTTCTCCTTTTGCCTACAAACCAAGGGCACAAGTCAATAACAAACAACAATTATTTACTGCGAGGTGAACCAATCAATCAATCAAAATAAGAAGCCCTACCCCACATTTGTCAGCTTCTTCTGAGATAATGGACAGTCCATAGTCACTCAACTTTGCCATCCAATGCTCATTGAGCAGGATATTATTTGTCTTCAGTCTGTTTCTGAAGAAACCAGGAATAACTCCAGTATGTAAGAAGTGCACAGCCTTGGCTACACCATTTAGAACTGCCAATCTCTCTGACCAATTGAAAACCTTTCTGCAGCTATTTTCTACACATGTAAAGCTGCTATACTTTAGAGTGCAATTTTAAACCAAATCACAAAAAATCTGTCGTTTGAGAGTGCATACTACAGTTTTAAAAATCGAGTATTTCAGAATATAATGTCACGAGTCTATAACCTTACTGAAAAAAAATATGATAGCCGGAAACCTGTTGAAATTCTAGTTTATATACCCCTATTTCTGACAAAACAAGTGCAGCATTATCTTTGTGTGAGGAAAGTCATGTCCTGATGATCAGATGTTTGAAAAAATCCAGAAGACATAAGCTTCCAAAATTGCCTCCAATAAAATTGCTTACTAAATATTCCAAAATTACCTGCAAGATAAGTAGGGAAACTCCCTCTAGGAATATATTCAGATATAAGAAAGACTCTGTTCCCACTGTAATCATCTCTTCCACCAACATCAACACAGTGCCCCAAAAGGACTACCAAGTGTGGGTGGCGAAGCCTTGCAAGCAAATCCAACCTGAGTTTAAGATTTCGAATTGAATATTTCTTGGACAAAGGCAGACACCTGATAGCAACTGCGGTTCCATTCTCTAATCTTCCTCTGTAAAGCTGCAAGACAAAGGAGAGAGAGGTTATGGAAATAATAGCTTAGATGGTTGAGTCAATTGCTGTCACATATATGCGGTGTTCATAATGAGAAAAATGAGCTCAATTAAGATGGCAGTTCTAGCAGTGAGTGGTCACCTACACATCAAGTCCTTTTAATGAACTAAGTATAACAGCAATGCAGCTTGAAGCAACAAAATACTCGGGTTTACGAAATATAATTAGTTTCCTTTTGACAACTTTTTAGATTGAGCTTTTTGCTTTTTTGTTGTGATGTGACATAGAAGTGAAAATAATTTTGAGTATTTTGTGTTTTGAGTTGCTTGTTAATATTTTTGTTAAAAAGCAAAAAACTACACTAAAAAGCGTTGTCAAACGAGCTCACATGTCATCATATCTCACATGCTGTGCATGGAGGTATATACCTATAATGTCATCAAAACTACCCACTCATAACATTATGGGGTTTAGCAGTCTAACTTTTTGCCTTACTTTTCTCCTTTTAGTCCTGTTTACAAAAACTTTACATGTGTGATATGCCAAACCCACTAGAGTTGTAACTATTCAAAAACTTGATAAATCCTAGATGACTACTTAAATTTTCCCATACAATTTCATAAATATTTCTACAGCACCTTTCCACATGAGCCTTCTCCCATGAAGGCAGAGTTATCAAAGTTGTTTGTAGCTTCTTTTAGCTCTTCTAAAGTAAAAGACCGACAAACTGGGAGACCTTGCATGCCCAACTTTGCAGCTTCAGAAACAAATCCTAAACAAGAAAAAAAGTGGTTACCATAAATGTTCATCAAATTGAAAAATCAAATAGAAAACTGTTCTTTAGCTTTCAAATTCAGGCCATATTTAAGCACTATTTTCCTTTCAAGGGGAAAAACTATTTTTGCATTCTTGTTAGTAGATGACCTACTTGCATTTGCTAGAAGCTCTGAGGAGAACCCAGCTGCGGAGGTATTTTGCTCTGTTTTCTGCAATAAATGCTGCTCTGATATCCCTGGAGGGCGATATCTTCTCCACAAAAATAGAAAGCCAAAAGACAAAAGTGCCATAGCTACGAAGATTCCCACAATTACACCAACTAAAACTTCTACGTTTTTGCGTTTGGATTGTTTCTTCATGCTGACTGCCACAGCAGCCACACAATATGGTTTTTCATGCTGATGCCTTGTATCGATGGCTAAGCAATTCCCATCAAACTTGACAACTCTCTTTTCTGACTTGGTGTTCAAACAAGAAGGCAATCCACCCATTAACCTATTATTGGATATATCAACGAACTCAAGTTTTCTGCCACAGCTTAGATGGTCTGGAAGTGACCCACTAACCATATTTGATGCCATATTCAAGTAAGTGATATTGGGCAAAGAGAAAAGTTCAGTAGGAGTTTTCCCTCTAAGCATATTGAAAGACATGTCAAGGTGTTGAAGCTGACTTAATCGAACATATTGCTGAGGAATCTCACCCAAGAAGGAGTTATTGCTGAGGAAAACCATGACCACTCCTTTAGGCATTTCAGGAAGCATAGAATGTAATTTGTTTGCACTCAAATCCAGCACACGTAAGCTATTTAAGCTGCTAAGATGCGGTGGTTCTCCAGACATGTCATTGCTAGATTTGAACTGGTTGTTCCTCAAGCTTAGAATTGTCAGATTAGATAATGAATCAAACCAATTGGGGACTGTAGTATTAAAGAAATTGTCATCCAGTTTAAGAGTTTGAAGCTTCACCATTGTAGAAATCTTAGGAGGTATTGAACCAAAAAGAAAATTTGAACTCATATCAAGATATTCAAGTGAAGACAATCGATGAATTTTGTCAGGAAGTTGACCCCAAATGCCCAAAGATACCAAACTAAGAACTCTCAAGCTGTTTAGCCTCGCCAGGGTGGCCACAAAAGAATCCATAGAAAAGCTCTCTGATAGAGTTTGATTGGGAAGTGCAAACCCATGGAAGTCACTAACTTTGGCAGCCTTATCACCCATAATTCTGAGCTCAGTGACAAAATTGTCTTGGCATGTGATGTTTACTTGTACAAATGAAGACAAAGAGCAAAAATCTATGGTATGATCATTCCAAATCTCCAATTGCCCTGGGTACTCTAAGTGCTTTCTGAGCTGAAGAAGCACTTGGGTTTGAGAGGACTGTAATTGATAAGTACCAAGAACAAAGAAACTCCATGTAAAACAGAAAAGCGAAAACAAGCAACACAACCCCATGAACACTCTCTTTCTATTCTCAATGCTTCATGTAGTGTCAGAAGACTACAGAGAAAGAGAACCCCATGTAACCTGTCATTTAATAATACATAAAGCAGGAAAAATCTATAAGTGAAACAAAGACTGACCTTGAAAAGATCAAGCAGAGTCGTAGTAGTTTATATTGAAATTTTGGGTTTTCTCTGATTTTAAAGAAAACCCGGCAATGTAAAACAAGCTGTACAGATCCAAAAGCTGCCAACTTTTCCTTACAATCTCAAAAGTAAAATGAATCAACTTTTCATTGTTGAACAAGTTCCAGATCACTCACCCAAAAATAGAAAATAGTAAGTTCCACAGAAATTAGGAAGGAGAAGCAGAGTGAAAACAGAGACTGAAGTCCTTGGTTGACAAATAGAACCACTGAAATGAGATAAGTTGAATGCTTCAAGGAAGATGAGGATAACCCATTAAGGAAAATATGGGTAACGAACGTGCATCGACTGTATGATTTGTGAAGGGTTTTCCTCTCTCTCGCTGATCAATGAATACATGACAACAACCAAAGAACACTAGTAATAAAGATTATCCATGCTTTTTTGACGAAAAGTCTGGGATACGAGAAGTGGGGTACCTGAATTAATGCATTTAGTGCTTCCACATGTTGGTCTTTCTTTGGAGATTGAGCTCTCTCTCTCTCTCTCTCTAGCATTACTGCATATTGGGTTTTCATTCATATCAGCATTGCAAGTGCAAATTCCCCCTCTTTTTCTTTGTTTTTTGGTGCAAACGAATTCTCACTCTCATTGAGCACTGAACAAATAGCAGTAGCGCCAACTCAAAACGTAGTCAAATCTGTTACTTTGCCTGTTCCTAGCCGTAGACTTCAATGTCTCAGCAGAAGGTTTCTGATACCGACCTTGACTTTGGTTATAATTACATTGTTGTTTTATCTTGTTTTCTTTTTCTTGATTGCTCAACTTTAAACTTTCAAGACAAGTAATAATTTCACATAGCATCATAGCAAATGTTCAAAATTTAAACTCTGACTTCACAATTTATTACCTCATTTCAGTTTAATATTCAAGTAGTAACCTAACAAGAATTTTCTCTTCTAAAGCATCAAAATTGGGATGTTGAGGCATCAAATATTATGGTTCCATAGAAATTCAACAGAATGCTTCCTTGCAGGTACTTCAACTTTATTAAATAACCATTTTTTGTTAAAAAAAAGAAAAAAAGAAAACAATCAAGGAATCATAACCAATTGAAGGACAGAATGGTAATAACCAATTTGCAGGTCCTTGGACTTGATGTTGCTAGTTGCCATAACCTGTCAGGATGTCTATAATATGATATGAGCAAATGCTCATTTAGCCCATGCAATCCTGTTTTGGCATGTTTCTCCAGTAAGGCGTTTTTATGTGGACTGAGCACCCCCTCCAGTGAAACCCTTCATGATTTGCAGTGCACAGAACCCAAATTCTCCTCATTTTTTTAATTTAAAAGTTAGGTCAGATCAGATGATAAGGGCTTTGGCCACATGGACAGTATGTCCTCTACAATGAGCTCTCTACAGAACCAATGGACCAAAGTCAAACATGAGCATCTGGAGCTTAATGTGAGCATCAAGCTCAAGCTCAAGCTCAAGCTCAGCATCACCGGAGCATATCTAGGCTTAAATCACTCAGGATTTTCCCAGGCCTTTCCCAAAACTTGAATAAAACCATTGAAGTGCAATCGAAGCTGAGAGTCACCTTATTATCTCATAATTTTTTGCTTTAAAGAAGATCCTTGAGAGTTCTTATATAGATGGTTCACTCATTAATAATTCTGAATAACCCATGACTTTTTGAACAAAAGAAATGAAAATGTTCAAAAATAGGGGAACTCTCACTTTGAAGAAAGATTAATGATTGAAAATGCAAGTTAGGAAAGGAAAGCACCACATGTATAAAGGAAATAACTATGTAGGCCATGCCCTGGGGCTCTCCCTAGGGAACAACAATTAATGAATGCCCTAGTTTCTTTGTGAGCTAGAGTGATTTTTTGTGTCCCTTGGCTTGTTCCGGTGGGAGTTTTTGTCCCGGCTAGTTTCCGGTGGTGGTTGTTATTCTCCTAGTTGTTGGGGCTATGGATTTTGTTTATTTGTGATTTGGTTGTTGTTTTCTTCTTTGTTTTGACAGATACATTTCGTTTTAAGTCGTCTATGAGAGTGACCTTAGTTTGTGTTTTCCGGCATTCTTTTGAGTTAGATCTACGTGGTTACGCCGAAGATCTTGCAACATGACCCCCCCTGTGTTGTTTGTTGTCAGCCTCTGATCCCGCTACCTCAACCTCCACGCTTGAAGCGTGGCTTGCACGCGCCGAGGGTGTGGCTTGCGCTTGTGGGCCACGCGCCACTTTTTTGGCCGGCTGGGTGGTGCTTTCGGGAAGGATCGTTGACTTTTTGCAGGAGGGGAGGCCCGGGTGCGGCGCGTTGTCTTACACACACCGGTGTCAGGGTGGTTCCTCCACTTGCCGGCTCAGCGTTTTGTTTCTGTATTTTACTGTATATTCTTGCTTACTTTCACAGTTTACTATTGTAATGGGCTAAAAATTACTTGGGCATTTAGGTGGCTTGGTAGTTAGACCAGACACTTTCATTTTAGGAGGGTTGTTCTTCATTGTTAAGAGAGGGTCAAATGTTTGTTCTTGTAATTTTAGCTTGTTGCTTTGGTAACTGCTTTAAGTTAGGTTTGTTCCTGACTTAGTGTTTAGGGATTCTTTATCTCTCCTCACTACCTTAGGCCTTCTGGCTTCTGTTGTAGCTTTGGGACTGTGCTATTTGCCTTTAGGCTGATGTATTTGGGACTGTGTTATTTGCCTTCAGGCTTTTATGAAATGAATGAATGTCCCCGTTCAAAAAAAAAAAAAAAATTATTATCACTAGATAGCTATATCTTTTACTATAAAGTTGCTTACAAATTACAAATTGATATAACAGTTCATGTAACACTTGTGAACTAATACTTACCATGTTTACAAATAGACGTGGTATTCTACGCCACTTATCACGCTAACTACTAAAATGTAGACTATCACATAGCAATCTACGTTGCACTCATTTACATAAAATGTGAACTGTCGTGTAAGTTTGTAAAGAATTGTAGTGAAAGTTGTAGTACCCTACAAACATTTTCCTTGTCAGAATGACCTCACCCTGCCTATTATGTAACCCTGATATTAGGGCATTTAGACTTGCAGGATAAAGTTAGGTTGAGCATTAAACATGTAATCAATAAGGAATGAGATAGGATTGAACAAGGACGCTGTTGAAATGCAAAGAGATCATGAAAGAATAGACTCTCACATGCATCCAAGTGCCTCTTTCTTTACTACAAATATGGGACCAACCATCTCATGGTTTCACCTTTAATAAATTAATATCATGCTACGTCTCCATCAAATAATTCAAACAATGAAGATATTATCACCATATGATATCATAAAGGAAAGATGACAACTTGCCTTTGCTTTTAATGGGTTATCATATAAAGTAAAGAAAAACTCCCAACCACTGAGATTCATCGACATAAAAGATCTCCTGCATAGGGACCCATCAGCTTCACCCTTGAGCACATAGACTATTCCTCTCAATATTGCTGACCTCATATGATCAAGTTTACAGGAGTCATTTTAAACAAATGGACAGAATCTAGAGTGCATCATGTTCAGATTGATCTAAGGGTGGGATTTGCCAAGAACAACTCAAGCATTAAACTTCTTGAATCTTGAGTAAGTGTCAACAGATTCTTCAGGACCCCTGTTGCTCCTAATATGCATATAGATATTAGACCCTGTAATTTTTGACATGACGAGGTGCGGCTATCGCCCATCTATATGATGGGAGATCTCATTTTAGAGCCCATGTCTTAATCAAAATTAAGAAAACATGAATCGAGGTTAGGATTAATCTGTATAGTCTTATACTAGTCTTATACACATATTTCGATACAATCCGAACCTAACATGCGATATTTAGACATAATAATTTTTGACACGACCCGCAAACCCAATACAAGCCTAATACGAAATTGGCGAGTTATGACTAAAGGGTTTAACCCGTTTAATTAAATGAGTCGAGTTATGATTGATCTATATGGTATTATATTTATATCTCAACATAATTTGTACTAGACAGGCAAACACAATTGCCACTCCTAATTTTTAGTAGTGCCTTGTACAAAACCTTAGTTTGGCGGACAGAGTGAACATCTTTTCTGATTCACACCTCTGTTTAAATTTATGCTCGATATGAAAGCCTGGAATAATACAAGCCCTGAAAAGGAAAGTTTTAACACGTCTAACTACCTTTCCGAACCCAAATAGCAGCAAGATTCCACGTTGTCTTTTCCCCCTTCCCTGCTACCAAATTGATGATGTTATAAGGCACACAAAGCTCCTACAACAGTACCAACAGGTCCAAGCCTGAATCAGAGTCCATTTGCCATGCAATTTTACAGGCCAATTGTTATGGGTTTTCTCATATGAAAGGGAATTTCAGGCAAGAAGATGATAGAATAATGGATTAAGGCTCTTTGAGAGGCCTATCTCTCCTACAAACCATGGGCTCTTCGAGAGGTCCAATCTCTCCAGGAATTCTAAGACTCAATATTTTCTTTCTTCATGCCGTCCTTCTCCATTCTTTGAGTTCTTATAAGAGAATACCTTTTAGAGCCTTCATGCTAGCAGAATATGGTTAACTCACTAGATACCTCTAGCTCACTACCCTCCTAGAATACCTCGTACACCAAAAGTGTAAATTTTAAACAAAATAGTAAAAAGTATATCGTTTGAGAGTGCGTTTTTAAAAGATTGAGATTAGAAAGCATAAAAAATCTTAAGTTTTTATATCGCAGGCAATAAGGTAAGTTTCTAAGAACACATGATTTTAAAGGGTAATTTATGATTTTAAAAGCCAAATCGTAATTTTATCAAATACTTAACTGCGTTGTTTAAAATCATACTTGCAAATTGTATGTTTTAAAATCGCTATTTTTAAAATTACATGTTTTGAAACCGCAAATCCAAACAGACCCTCAGATAGGTAACTCCAAATATTTTGAGATCTCCACCATGTTATAACACCTACAAAATATTTTGAAAGGGAGAACAGAGAATGAAATGTTACAATGTACAAAAATTGACGATGTTTTAACTTTTATGAAGGCTATGCCTGTCCAGAAATTCTAAAAATATGAATTTGGAGGTTTCCAAAATTGAGGGCTTAGTCAGCTCTTATGATAGATGAGCATGGTTCTTTCAGCTTTCAGAGGCTCCCAAATAATCTGTCCTTTGACAAGAAAATTGTTGTTTCCAGCCAATTGCTAATCTACTGCCTCCTCTCAGGCTTGCTGCAGCCTTTCGCCTTCCTGGTTTAGTACCAGCGGAATCAACAGATCCCTGCATGTTAACCACCTTTACATGTACATGGTAGTGAGATGGAGCAAAGCTAAAAGAAAGACAAGCTAAAATGAACCCATAATTTCCAAAGGCAACAGTGTTTTCCTGATACTGATTCTTCTTCTCTTTCGAGGTCAATGGTGTTCGCATGAGTGGCTTCGAAAGGTTCTCACCATTTACAACAGCTTACTGAAGGTTCAAAGGATTTGATGACATAAATAGGAAGCAATGCAAGCAGAAAGTGGGATAGGCAACTAATATTGAGAGGTGTTAGCTGGTGAACCATCACTCTCATATAGCTTGAGGAGTCATTTTGATATCTAGGAAGCTGCAAGATCTTATAAGCATAGCAAGTTCACAAATACAATCACTACAAAAAATAAAAGACTGAAATTGCTTAGTCTTGCAGAATGTCCGAGGAACAATATCATGTGATGATTCAAGTTCGTGGTAGGCCTAGGAGCTGGGCCAAGCAGTAGCGAAGCTCAGGTGGTGATGCAAGTGCACAGTGATAGTAGGCCCCTCAGGCATGCTCCTTGTACAACCAAGTGAAGAGCTCTCGAGGGCCGGAGTATGTAGAAAGCTCAAGAGGAAAGCAAAAACAATGATAAGACAACTGTGAACATGGCAAGAAATTCAGATGCAGATGAAAAGGATGCAAAAGTATGTACCATTACTGCTCTCTATTAATAGAAGTCCTCACTAGTAGCTGTTTGTAAGATAGCCAACTGGGGCAGTGGCACTTTCTGAAGCAATATTAAGCCACCATAAATAGAAACATGCACCCACAAGGCACTCTACTGGACACATTTATGGAGTTCCAAAGCAGTGGAGGATCTGAAGTCCAGCCCTTAAAACAGTACACCGGATATAGAATTAAACGGGTTTTCTGAGTCGTAACTAAAGCCCCATATATACGTGCTACTTTATGCAAATAGCCCCTAAACCATGCCCTAGCTCCAAAGCTAATCAAGAGATCAAACTCTTATGATTATTAACTAAACTTATTCAAGTTGACAAGCTGAGTGCTTTTAATAAATTCCATTTCTCAAATTTAAACTACATATATGATTTTCTTTTTTTGATGAGTAATAGTAATTTTATTAAAAGATGCAAATTTCTTGTACACGAAAAGTATGCAAGAGAACCAAAGATCTAACAGCTACTACAATCTAGAAAACAAATCAAATCTACCAAATTTCCTGAGGTAAAGTTAGGAACATGAACAGTAGCTCAATCCAGAAAAGATCTCAAAAATGAAGATTTAAGAAGAAGCACATTGGTCTTGCTATCCTCAAAGAGCCGACGATCACTTTCTCTCCAAATGCTCCACATCAAAAGGGTGGGAATAACTTTTCAGATAGCTTCTCTAGGATGTCCTTGCCCAAGAAATTTCCAACAATGGAGGGCCTGAAGAATGTTACCAGGTAAGACCCAAGAGATACTAGTTACCACGGGATTAGTACAATTCTGAAGAAATACTAGTTAAACATAAAAAGTACAATAGAGGGTAACCACCAAATACAAGTTCACTAAATCTCATTATAACAGCAAACAAAAGGATGACGAAGGGATTAGATTTTAAAACAACAAGGACATAGGTATTTGTCAGTCGTTGCAAATCAAAAAAGAAAAAAAAAAAAAAAAAGGAAAAGATATGCATACAGCACAATAGAAACTTAAAATTTTTTGAGGTAATTTTGAAAGAATAGAAATAATGCTCAAAATTCATGGCTTTGGAGTGAAATCTGATAATAAGGCCTCACACAACTGAACATCTTAAAATGCCTTGACACTTACAAAATAACATCATCCTCCAGTGTATCAGAGCATGCCAGGGTTTACTTCTCTTTACCTGTAATGTCAAATTTCCAGTGCCATACGGCTAACACTGTAAAATGGCACACATGGTATACTGTATACATAAAAGGTTCAGCTCAACTTAGACTAGTTTCTACAGCTGAACTATGGTGAATAATTCAGATGGGTTAAACTAAATGAAGCCACTGAAGAAACTGGAATTTATTTCATCATCGAATTCCTTAGATAAAGTTTAAAGAGCCGACTGCCAACATCGTGAACTCAAACTGAACTCCTTATCTTTTGGCGATGCCCTAAGCATTTGATGATCTCATGATGACTCACATTTTCAAATCAATGGAGAACCCTTGAAATTCTATCTTGTCTTGGTGTGCTCTAACAACATCAGGAACCTCATTCTGATACTTATACACTAACTTCTCCACAAAGTTTTTCTCGGACATTGTCCACACATGAACAATGTTAGTATCTTTCTTGATCAACCTCTTTGAAATCAAAAGTTGCAGAACTGAACACCTCGGAATAATTCTCTTCTCCAAGCTATGCAGTAGAAGAACAGGACTCTTGGAAATTAGTGAAGGCTTCATCTTCAGTTTGTTCACAAAGAAACCCATCGATTTCTTGATCTTCTTCTCTGACACAGCCATAAACAGTGGATTCCTTTTGAATGCTGAATAGATCTCATCCTTTGACAAACCAAAACCTCTATAAGCTTCCACCTTTTCCTCCCACAGTGTTTTACTCATTGCCACGGAAGGGATGGCTATAACAAATAGCATATTATTGGGATCAAACCCCAATTTCATAACTTCACTAACACTCTCACTAAACCGATGAGTCGGCATAAGCAGTGGATTTGGTCTTAAAAAGAACAGTTTCAAAGCTAATGACTGGGGCACACCATGGCTTATCAACATCGACATGTTGGGCTTGAGCACGTTTTCCACATTAGCTTCAATTATGCCGTAGGCTGCCTTTATAGCCTTTATGACATTCTCATCAACGCCAAGAATCCGCCTAAGCTCTTGGACACAAGGAATGATTTGCTTTTCAAGGCTTCTTTGTAGAATAGAAGGCCTCGTGCATAGAAGGTTTGTAATTTCAAGATCCGACAAGCCCAAAGATTTCAAAAACTCTAACTTTGGCTTAAATATCTTGTGTGCATTGAATAAATACAATGTTGGACGCTTAATGGTCAAAGTTGATATTTGCTTATCACTGAAACCATTGGCTCTAAAGAAATCAACAACAGTGTATGCATCAGTTTCAAGCACACGTGGGTCTCTGCTAAGCATTTTCGCAAGGCTAGTGCTAGAGAACCCCAAGGATTCAAACAACTCCATGTTGGGCTTAAGGGTATTTTCTAAATCAGCCAAAAGCAGTACTGGACGTCTGCTAATAAAGTTTCTGATGTGTGTCTGAGTCAAACCGTGAGTCCTCAACAGGTCCAGAACTGAGTTGGGGTTCTTTAAGTTCTCAATGTTGAGCTTCTTGGAAGCTGAAATGGCTGATTCCAAGGAAAACCCACATGAGTTCTGAAGGAAAGAAACTGTCAAAGATTGTGGGTCCTTGGAATTAGAGAGCTTTGAAATGGGTTTTAGAGTGGAGGTTGAGAACAAGTGGCCGTGGCTAAGCTGTGAAGCTTTGTGCCTCAATTGCTGGGGCAGTTTTATGAAAATTAAACGAAGCATTTGATTTGATTGAGAAAAAAGCTGATTACTTTAGGCGGAAAGAAACGAGGAATGGTTACCTGGGATGAGATCTGAAGAGGGTATGGGATTCTCTTGACCTGCTTGATGCATCGGCGTCCCTCTGTTTCTGGTTTTCCAGTACCTAAAGCGTATAGTGAAAGTGAGTTTGAGAACGCAGCAGGTGACTGGGTACAAGTCTACAAGGCTGGGCTCAGCGGCAGTCCCTGCCAAAGGAAAAAATTATTATTATTATTATTATTATTTGAAATTACATCTCTTAATTGTTGCGCAGACAATGATCTTGGGCCTAATGTGGAATTCCCTATGTTGAATAAGAGAAAAAAAGGCTACAAGAAATGATATATTCCCTCCCAGTTCGTATGGAACAGAATGGGTAATCATATTGGAATGCTTCCAAATACAACATAAACAGCGACACATTTAGTTAAAATATGTGCCCAATAATTGGCACTTTATTATATGTCATTAAATGGTAGGGAAAGTTAATCTTTGTTATATGCCATCAACCCTTGGTAGATGGAGTTGACCTTTTTGATGCAGGACAAAACACAAGATTGAGAAGAGAGTAATCACAGAGAGAGAGAGAGAGAGAGGAGAAGAGAACATAAGCCTAAGAGAAGAAGCACGAAGAGGGGGGAGAAAGAAGACGAGGGAGACAATAAAAACAATTTACAATCATTCAAATTTTTTTTAGAGATAAATATAAAAAAGCACCTCAAACTATCGGTTATTTTTAAAGTAGCCCAATATAAGGTCCCTTTACTTGTAACCATATTTTTTTAAGACCCCTTCAATCTCAAAGAACAAGTAATCTTCAGTCATCCTTTTATAACCTAACTTAAATATAACACAGTGACCTGCCCATTCCCCCCATAATGTTCAGTTATTATTTATCTATTAACAAAGTAAGTAATTGTTACAGAAATAATTGACACAACATAGGGAAACTAAATATGTATTACAAATCTCACACTTTGCATAACCACCAAATACAGTTCACTAAATCTCATCATTACAGCAAACAAAAGGATGACAGAAAGCTTAGATTTTAAAACAACAAGGAAATAGGTATTCATCAGTCGTTGCAAGTAATTAAAAATATATATATATATATATATATATATATATATATATATATATGCATACAGAACCAAAAAAATTAAAAAAAAACTAAAATTTTTTGGGGTCACTTTGAAAGAATCATATATATATATATATATATATATATATATATATATATATATATATATATATATATATATATATATATATATATATATATATATATAAGCCGAGTTCTTCCTTAGAATGATATAGAATGATGACATGTGGCATAAACTCATACTTTTTAGTGACTAAACCGGTCCTTTAAGTACTGAACCAGTCTATTTAATATATATATATATATATATCTCAATTAATGATACAATTAAAGGTGTTTCTTTAGTATTTTATATTTTTGGTTGAAATATAAATATGTTTCCATTTTGTTTGTGAAATTTTTGGTTGAGCAATCCTTTATTTGAATGTTTATGAGATTTTTAATTTTTTTTTTTTCGTTCATTTGCTTTTTCGAATGTTCAAAATTATATAGGATTGAAATATAATAGGTATCACATTGACAATAAAAAAAATTTCTTCTAATTTTCTATTGTTTGCTTTGATAATCAAAATCATGGTTTTCTTCTTGCTATTTTTATTCTTCATACTTATTTTCATTCTAAACTACACCTATGGGAAAGATTTTAACATGTTTTAATTAATATGAATTAAACTAAAAATAAGGGTCTTATGTTTTAATTTGTTTGAATGTTTTATTAGATATTTGTTTTTCTTTTATGTGATTTACACAATTTTCACTTATTTTTTGGAAGTGCCATTCTACTTTTGAAAGCCAAAAAAGGCAAAATTTATTTGATTATTGTGTACAAAAGGAATAGAACTGCTTTTAAAACATTAAAGAGTTAATTAAGCATTAAATTTGAAATGTTTTTTTTTTTTAATGTTCAAAATTATATGGATTTTATTTTTATTGAAATATAATAGGGGATGTATCACACTAACAATATCATAGATTTCTACTATTAATCCTACTATTAATGCTTTGATAATCAAAATCTAGATTTTTCTCTTGCTATTTTTTTTTTCTTTACACTTCTTTCCATTTTAAACTACACATGTGAGAATATTTTAAATGTTTTAATTTATATGGATTAAAACTAAAATTATGGTTCTTTTGATAGTAAAATTTTATTTGATTTATACTCATCCAATGTTCTTTGTGCAATGGAGAATTATGACACGTGGTGTGAGCCATAATTTTAAACACTGAACCGATTTTTTACTTAAAACACCGGTGAATTTTAAAGGTTGAAAATCATGATTTTCTTCTTGCTATTTTTATTCTTCATACTTATTTTCATTATAAACTACACCTATGGGAACAATGATTTTAACATGTTTTAATTTATATGAATTAAACTAAAAATAAGGGTCTTATGTTTTAATTTGTTTGAATGTTTTATCAGATATTTGTTTTTCTTTTATGTGATTTATACGATTTTCACTTATTTTTTGGAAGTGCCATTCTACTTTTGAAAGCAAAAAAAGGCAAAATTTTATTTGATTATTGTGTACAAAAGGAATAGAAATGCTTTTAAAACACTAAAGAGTTAATTAAGCATTAAATTTGAATTTTTTTTTTAATGTTCAAAATTATATGGATTTTATTTTTATTGAAACATAATAGGGACGTATCACACTAACAATATCATAGATTTCTACTATTAATCCTACTATTAATGCTTTGATAGTCAAAATCCAGATTTTTCTCTTGCTATTTTTTTTTTCTTTACACTTCTTTCCATTTTAAACTACACATGTGAGAATATTTTAAATGTTTTAATTTATATGGATTAAAACTAAAATTATGGTTCTTTTGATAGTAAAATTTTATGTGATTTATATATTCATCCAATGTTCTTTGTGCAATAGAGAATTATGACACGTGGCGTGAACCATAATTTTTAAACACTGAACCGGTTTTTTAAGTAAAAAAAACCGGTGAATTTTAAAGGTTGAACCGGTTTTGTCATTATTTTAATAAATTTATTGTGCTTTAATAAAAAAGATCATGGGTGTTAATCTTCATTAGACCAAAATAAGGATTTTTTTTTTTTTTCGCATTATATCATTAAGTGTCATTATAGCCACATTAAATTGTGAGATTTTTTTAAAAAAAATTAAAATTAAAATCATGCATTAAAGTGGTCAAATTTTATTTATTTATTTTCTCCAAATGAGATTTCATTTAAGTTTAAAATTTTAATGTATAATATTATGATTTCGGAATTTACGACTATTTAAAATTATAGAAAGACAAAATTTAAAACTAAGAATGTACTACATTACCTACCCATAATTGACCATATAGGTATTACATGCATTAATTCTAAAGAAACCGTACAAGTAAGCTGAAAAGTCATATTATTCTCTTAGATTGGTTATTTATACCTCTCTCTCTTTAGGGTTTGAAACATCTTGAATTGTGAAATCAAGAGCATCCAGCATCGACATTCAAGAGAAGAACAAAAGTGTTGAAGTACATAATTTTGTTTTGTTTTTTTGAAGGACTTTGCTTTATTTTCTTTTCTTTTTTTTGGTTTTGGTTGAAGGACTTTAGATTTTACGCATTTTTAAAATTAAAATCTAGATATTCTTCTGCTATTTTTTTTTTCTTTATACTTTCCATTTTCAACAATGTCTACCTATGGGAATAAATTTTCTTTGTTATATTTTTTTTTCCCTTAATGTTCAGAATTATTTGCGTTTTATTTGTATTAAAATATAATAGGTATCCCTTCAAAAAAAATATATATATAATAGGTATCACACAAAGATTCCTACTAATTTTGTATGAATGCTTTGATATTTAGATTAAACTATGTATTCGTTTTAATATTTTTTTTCCTTTATACTTTTCATTTTAAACCACGTGAGAAGATTTATTTGATTCATTAAATGTTGAGTGAAAAATTTTGTTTTATTTTGTAGGATTTGGCTTAGATGCTATAAAAAAAACAATTACAGCACCATCTTGATCATTAAAAAAACTACAGCACCTATGCTGTAATATTTGGAATTTAGATTTTCTTTTTGCTATTTTTTTTTAATACTTCTTTCTGTTATAAACTACACCTATGTGAACAAATATTTTAAAAAGTTTTGCTTTTTTTTTGTTAAAATAAAATTAAGGGTCTTAACCTTTATTGTCTTTTTATTGAAAAATGTGTGATAATTTTTTTTTTAAGCATTTTTCAACCTATAATAAAAAGTACAATGAAGATATGCTTAAATTTTGAAACTAAATTATAATGAAGAATCCCGTGCATAGCAGAGATTATGAGCTAGTAGAAATAATGCTCAAGATTCAAGGTTTCGAGTGAAATCTGATCATAAGGCCTCACACACCTGAACATCCTAAAATGCCTTGAGATTTACAAATAACATCACCCTCCAGTATATCAGAGCATGCCAGGGTTTACTTCTCTTAACCTGTTATGTCAAATTTCCAGTGCCATACAGCTAACACTGTAAAATGGCACACATGGTATACCGTATACATAAAAGGTTCACTCAAGTTTGACTAGTTTCTATTGCTGAACTATGGTGAACAACTCAGATGGATTAAACTAAATTAAACCATTGCAGAACCTGGAATTGATTTCATCATTGAATTCCTTAGATAAAGATAAACAGCCAACTGCCAACATCATGAACTCAAACTGAACACCTTATCTTTAGGCAATGTCCTAAGCATTTGATGATCTCATGATGACTCACATTTTCAAATCAATGGGGAACCCTTGAAATTCTATCTTCCCTTGGTGCGCTCTAACAACATCAGGTACCTCATTTTGATACTTGCTCACTAACTTCTCCACGAATTTGTTCTCACTCATTCGGATCGCTTGAAAAATGCTAGTATCTTCCTTGATCAACCTCTTTGAAATCAAAAGTTGCAGACTGAACACCTCGGAATAATCCTCTTCTCCAAGCTATACAGTAGAAGATTAGGATTCTTGGAAATTAGCGAAGGCTTCCTCTTCAGTTTGTTCACAAAGAAACACATTGGTTTCTTGATCTTCTTCTCTGAAACAAGCATAAACAGTGGTTGGCTTTTTAATGCTGAATAGATCTCATCCTTTGACATACCAAAACTTTTAAAAGCTTCCACCTTTCGCTCCCACAGTGTCTTACTCATTGCCATGGAACGGATGGCATAACAAATTGCAGATTATTGGGATCAAAACCCAATTTCATAACTTCACTAACAATCTCACTAAACCGATAAGTCGACATGAGCAGTGGATTTGGTCTTAAAAAGAACAGTTTCAAAGCTAATGAATGGGGCACACCATGGCTTATGAACATCGAAGAGTTGGGCTTGAGCACTTTTTCCACATTTGCTTCAATTAACCCGTAGCCTGCCTTTATAGCCTTTAAGACATTCTCCTCAGTGCCAAGAATCCGCCTAAGCTCTTGAACACAAGGAATGATATGCCTTTCGAGGCTCCTTGCTAGAATAGGAGGCTGCGTGGATAAAAGCTTTGTAATTTCAAGATCCGACAAGCCCAAAGATTTGAAAAAACTCAAACTTTGGCTTCAAGATCTTCTGCGCATCATATAAATAAAATTCCGGACGCTTCATGGTCAAAGTTGATATTTGCTCATTTCCGAAACCATGAGCTCTAAAGAACTCAACCGCAGTGTATGCATCACTTTCAAGCACAGCTGGGTATCTGATAAGCATTTTGGCAAGGCTGGTGCTAGAAAACCCCAAGAATTCAAACAGCTCCATGTTGGGCTTAAGGGTATTGTCTAAATCAGCCAATAGCAATAGTGGACGACTGCTAATTAAGTTTCTGATGTGGGTCTGAGTTAAACCGTGAGTTCTCAACAGGTCCAGAACTGAGTTGGGATTCTTTGTGTTGTCAATGTAGAGCTTCTTGGAAGCTGAAATGGCTGATTCCAAGGATAACCCACATGAGTTTTGGAGGAAGGAGACTGTTAGAGGTTGTGGGTCTTTGGAATTAGGAAGTTCTGCAATGGGTTTGACAGAGGAGGTTGAGAGGAAGTGGCCATGGGTAAGGGATGAAGCTTTGTGCTTCAATTCCTGGGGCAGTTTTATGCAAATTAAACGAAGCATTCGATTTGTTTGAGAAAAAAGCTGATAACTTTAGGCGGAAAGAAACGAGGAATGGTTACCTGGATTGAGATTTGAAGATTGTATCATTGTATACAATGCTCTTGGGCTGTTTGATGCATCGGCGTCCCCCCTCTTTCTGGTTTTTCAGTATCTAAAGAGTAAAGAGTATAATTAAAGAACAACGCGAGATTGAGAACGCCCGATTTGACTGGGTACAAGTCCACAAGGCTGGGCTAAGCAGCACGCCCAGGAAAAGTTAGGCTTACAACACCAAATTCGATCATATTTGGCTTAAAATTGTACTTGGCCGATAAAGATATATGACACTTTCAGGTGTCATGAGTTTGGAAGTGGTAGAGTAGGCACCAACGAACAGAGCAATAGCCTTCGTATGCCAAAAGTCCTGAAACTGTTTTTTTATTTTTCCTTAAAAAAAAAATTTTTTTTAACTCTTGAACTTTTATCTTTTTTTAAAAAAAATAACTTGAACTTTAAAATGTTTCAACTGATGGTATCCATTTTTTAAAAAGTTTCAATCTTAATCGGTCAGAATTTTTCGTTAAATCCTATCAAAATTCTCAAAAAACCCTTAAGTTTATTTTTTTAAAAAAAAAATTATAAAAATTTCCAAATATTCAAGCACGGGTATTTTTGTAAATTTCATTAAATTCTTACCAACACCCAAATCTTAGCAATTTTTTTTCCTAAAAAAAATAGAATGGGTATTTTGAGAATTTTGACAGGATTTAACAAAAAATTCTAACAGATGATTGAGATTGAAATTTTTTGAAAAATGAATACCTTCAATTAAAACGTTTTAAAGTTTAGGCACCTTCTTTCAAAAGTGATGAAAGTTCAAGAATTGTAAGTGAAGTTCTCCATTGTTTTTTTATTATTATTTGAAAGAGCTTTTAATGTGACAGAGAGTTGAGAAGTATTTTTAGGGGATTTATATTGAAAAATGTTGTTTGTCGGATCCTCTTAAGAGAGTTATTTGATAAACTTTTTGAAAAACATTTTGTGTTTTCAAAAAAACAAATACTAAACATGTAACACAGTTTATTTTGCAGATATGGAGGCAAACATTCTTATTGATTAAAATAAATAAAAAAAGAGTGGCTATGTGACCACTTCTCTCTTCCGTTGGGAGTGGTCGTGCAACCACCCTATCTTTATTTTTGTAATGCTTTTTAGAAGAAAAAAGGGGAAATTATAGTTTAGCCCCCCAAATTACCACCCGTTTTGCGCTTAGCCCCACAAACTGCCAACACTCCGACTCCGGCCTACCAAACTACCCAAACCTTTGATAAAGGCCCCATTTGGCGAAATATCTCCATATCACCCTTGCCACGTGTCATTTTTCAATTAAATAAAAACTAAAAACTAAAAAAATTAAATTTTTATTTTTATTTTTATTTAAAAAAAGAAAAGAAAATATGGGGTGGCTACCACCCCCTTGGGAGTGCGGTGGCCTGCGAGCCAACCCAGAGGTGGCCGGCGCCACCTCTGGGGTGGCCACCCGCCACCCCTAGAGCCCTAGGGGTGGCTTTCGGGCCACCCCAAATGGACTTCGGGGTGGACCGTAAGCCACCCCCAGAGGTGGCTCGCAGGCCACCCCGGCCTCTGGGGGTGGCCGCGCGCCACCCCTAGAGCCCTAGGGGTGGCTTTCGGGCCACCCCAAATGGACTTCGGGGTGGCCCGTAAGCCACCCCAAGGGCTCGGGGGTGGCTTGCAGGCCATCCCGGCCCCTAGGGGTGGCTTTCGGGCCACCCCAAATGGACTTCGGGGTGGCCCGTAAGCCACCCCTAGGGCTCGGGGGTGGCTTGCGAGCCACCCCAGAGGTGGACGGCGCCACCTCTGGGGTGGCTCGCAGGCCACCCTGGCCCCTTGGGGTGGCCGCGCGCCACCCCTAGAGCCCTAGGGGTGGCTTTCGGGCCACCCCAAATGGACTTCGGGGTGGCCCGTAAGCCACCCCTAGGGCTCGGGGGTGGCCTGCGAGCCACCCCCAGAGGTGGCCTGCACCACCTCTGGGGTGGCTCGCAGGCCACCCCGGCCCCTTGGGGTGGCTCGCAGGCCACCCCACTCCCCAAGGGGGTGGCTCGGCAGCCACCCCATATTTTCTTTTTTCTTTTTTTTTTTAAAAAAAATAAAAATAAAAATAAAAATTTAGTTTTTAATTTTTAATTTTTTTTTAATTGAAAAATGACACGTAGCAGGGGTAATATGGAGATATTTCGTCAAATGGGGCCTTTATCAAAGGTTTTGGTAGTTTGGTAGGCCGGAGTCGGAGTGTTGGCAGTTTGTGGGGCTAAGCGCAAAACGAGTGGTAATTTGGAGGGCTAAACTATAATTTTTCCAAGAAAAATAAATAAATCAGCCCCCACGACTAAGAAAAAATAAGCAGATGTTTTCTCATTAGTGTTTTGTTTTTTTTTTTTTTTTTGTTTTAAAAAAAAATATTTTTTCTTTTGAAAAGTAAATCATTTGTTAAATATTTTGAGAAAGGTGTTTTCTGTTTTTGAAATGAGAAAAGTGCTTTTTCAGAAGGTTAACAAACGAAAAAGTGAATCTTTATTAAATGAGCCAAATGATTAATTTTAATCACTATGATTTGAATGGCAGAAGACGACACTACTAGTCTACTAAGCTATAAGATTTTCTATTTTGTGCAACACATACTTAAGCCTAGTTTGTTTCCTCATAAAACATTTTTCAACAAATCAGCAAATGCTTTTTATATTTTCATTTAATCATATTAATCGATAAATATTAATTTTTAGGGAAAATTATAGTTTAGCCCCCAAATTACCACCCGTTTTGCGCTTAGCCCCACAAACTGTCAACGCTCTGACTCCGGCCTACCAAACTACCAAAACCTTTGAAAAAAACCCCATTTGGCGAAATATCTCCATATTACCCCTGCCACGTGTCATTTTTCAATTAAAAAACTAAAAAAAAATAAAAACTAAAAACTAAAAAATCTAAATTTTTATTTTTATTTTTATTTAAAAAAAGAAAAGAAAATATGGGGTGGCTGCCGAGCCACCCCCAGAGGTGGCCGGCGCCACCTCTAGGGTGGTTCGCAGACCACCCCGGCCGCTGGGGGTGGCCACGCACCACCCCTAGAGCCCTAGGGGTGGCCTGCGAGCCACCCCAGAGGTGGCGCCGCTTCTGGGGGTGGCTGCGAGCCACCCCCAGAGGTGGCCGGCGCCACCTCTGGGGTGGCTCGCAGGCCACCCCACTCCCCAAGGGGGTGGCTCGGTAGCCACCCCATATTTTCTTTTCTTTTCTTTTCTTTTCTTTTTTTTTTAAAAAAATAAAAATAAAAATTTAGTTTTTTTAGTTTTGTAATTTTTTTTTTAATTGAAAAATGACACGTGGCAGGGGTAATATGGAGATATTTCGCCAAATGAGGCATTTTTTCAAAGGTTTTGGTAGGCCGGAGTCAGAGTGTTGACAGTTTGTGGGGCTAAGCGCAAAACGGATGGTAATTTGGGGGGCTAAACTATAATTTTTCCTAACTTTTATTTACACACATGAGAACATTAATATAAAACAACTAAATGAAGAAAGTTGTAAACTGTGTTCGGAGAGTGTTATTGTCTATCGTTAGCCTCTACGGTAGAAGAATCAGTCAGGAGCCTAAGAGGCAGTAATTTACCTTGTGGCGGATGTCAGCGGTTTAAGTCCGCTTATCTCCAACTCGTGAACTTAGCCGATATAAAGTTATACAACAGCAACAATTTTTCTTTTCCGATTCGGCAATTCGATCTATGATTTATCACTCATGGATGTTGATAAGATCCTTTCAGGAAGGCTAAAAA
The DNA here is from genome assembly GCF_958979055.1 of Alnus glutinosa. Lineage (NCBI taxonomy): Eukaryota > Viridiplantae > Streptophyta > Magnoliopsida > Fagales > Betulaceae > Alnus > Alnus glutinosa. The sequence continues at coordinate 1,799,499 of NC_084893.1, forward strand.
ATCAACCTAAAAACTATGTTTAATTAAAATACTTACATATTGACTAGTAACGATCATATATTTTCAATTTGGAAAAGCCATAAATAACATCCAACGACACATTCAAACTATTGACAAAGGTTCAATGGTATATATTATCTTTCAAGTTCAACCACAAATATTACAATCAAGTTTTGGCCAAAGTACTACCATCCAAGTTCCAAAAAAATACATATCACCTCTATCTTTTATAGTTTACCTAGAACAATGATATGCAGCATCTGATGTACTGTATCTAGCATGAAAAATTGAGGATATTACAATTTTTTTTGTTTCTTGATTGCACATGAACAGACTCCATTTGCGAGAGCTTGCTGTCAGGGCCTATTTCTTCTTCTGCGGGTACTATATAACCCTGCCCTTGGAAAGAACCGCTACTTCATATACCTCTTTCTCCAATCCTTTGCCTTCCTCGTTGTTGGGGTTGGTTATGTTGGCACCTTTGTCCCCAACTTTTAGCAGAACTTGTTTGGCAAAGACTAATCTCAAGAATTGCATTCAACAACTCATTTGTTCTCTCCAACAAAAGATGACAATACGGTTCTTCTGGAGCTTCTTTCATTCAGATAGCTTCTGTTGCAGATTGTTGAAACAAGGAAAGGTCATTCTTTTCTTGTGAACAATGATACAAATATAAATTATACTCTTTGTGGATATAGTCAAAAAGAAATTGTACAATTGAAATGTCCAATCACTGAACAGATTTGAAGCAAAATGATGTTTCAAGAGAACAATATCACAAAAGAAAATAATTATAATTGTATCGTTAATGCTGCAATTAAATTAAAAATCTGATATGAGAAATTCTTCATTTGTTGAAACAACTTCTTGCCACAATTTGGCATGATAATTTTGCAATTTCGCAAAGTAGAGAATAATAATCAAGATGTATGAATTATAAAATTTCACTCTAAAAGTAACCTGAGAAATTTTGGTACTAGATATATCCTCACTGCAAAAGCTGTTCTCTCCAATAAATATTAATTATACAAGGTAAACTTGGAATACTGCTACAAATTTGATTTTGAGAAAGATCCAGAAAAAACAAAGTTGGGAACAGAGGCTCCAAATCAAGAAGGGATAACATCTGAAATACTTGCATTCGATAAATCTAGAGATTCAAGAATTTTTTTTTTTTTTTTTTTTTTGGATGAATTGATTCAAGATATTTTTGTGATTCAAGCCATGTAGGAAAAAAAAATGGAAAAGAAAAAGAAAGAAAAAAATAACAATGAAGTGGGTAATGACCAAGAAGTTGTGTCTCCTGATTCTGTAGCTTTACAAAGCAGTCTGAGAACAGTTGCAGAGCATTAAAAAGCAATCAAAGCCAATTTGAGCTGAAGATACTTAATTTCAAACCAGTCGCTCTCGTCTCTCTCTTCGACGAAAAGAGAGAGAGAACACCTGTGTATTTGGGTTGCCGAGGGAGGGAGGTTCCAAGCCTCCCTCCTCCCGGATTTTGTTCCTCCCTGGGTTTTTCTAATGGAGGCTAGAGTCTCTCAACCACTAGGACTTGTGGAGTTTTGAGTCCCCCTGAACTTGTTCCAGTGGTGGTTTTAGTCCTCCTAGTCTTTTTGGACAATGGAGTGTGGTTTGGTTTTTTAATTTTTTAGGTTTCATTGGTTATTGGCAGGAAAACACTTCAGAGAGGTGCCGGAGGGGAGAGAGTTCGTCGTACGTGTTGCCAGCGAAACGATTTGGGGTGCTTCAGTTTTATCATTCTTTAAGGCCAGATCTGCTATGTTCCACCAATCTCTAGTCGACACGCGCCCCCCAGCCTTGCTCGCCGTCGTCCTCCAGTTCTGCCGCTGCTTGCTACAGCCGGAAAGCTCACCGTTGACCGACGCGTGGTCATCATGTGCCAGGGGGTTCATCACTCCTTGTGCCGCCCGAGATGACCACGTTTCCATCTCTGTTGCCGTGCTTGGTGGCGTTCGGGGGTTTTGGTGTTCGGTTGCTGCAGGGGATATTCTGGTGGCGGCGCGTGTTCTACACACGCCGTCTCGGACGGTGCTTTTTTCCGATGACAGCTCCTGTTTTTGGGTGTTTTCTTGTTCTTGAATACAGATTGTATTTGATAGTTTGCTCTGTGTTAGATTTAGCATGGTCTTTGCTTTTTACCACAGCTTGTGTGACCGACTCCATAGTGCAAGTAGAGGTTCATACGTCAACGCAGAGACACTTGTCTGTTGACTAGGTTCATTTGTAGCAACTATCGGTATGATCTGAGATTTGGGGTAACTGTAATGGAGATATTTGTATTGTTCTGAGTCCCTGTAATGATCTGAGCTTGTCTCTGGCTGTAACTATGTTACCTTTTGGGTGTTTTAATGAAATGATTACATTTTCCCTTCAAAAAACAAAAAAAAAGCCTCGGGTGGATAGAGCTGAATGGGAAATAGGGCACAACAAGAAAGGCAAATTCTTCAAGACAGAAATTAAAAGAATCGGATTTAGGGAAAATATAAGAGCTAGAGATTGGAGGGGATCAAGAAAGTACTAAGAAAAGCACCGAAAAGACAAGAGTGCCTGAACTTTCTGAAGAGGAAAAGGTGCTGTGAGATAGAGAGAGAGAGAGAGAGAGAGAGAGAGAGAGGGATGAAGCTTTGCACTCTTGAATGGGATAGTGAGAAGAAGTGGCCATGGGTAAGGGATGAAGCTTTGTGCTTCAATTTTTTGGGCAGTTTTATGCAAATTAAACGAAGCATTTGATTTGTTTGAGAAAAATAAAGCTTGTTCATTTAGGTGGAAAGAGTAAAGAATGTTTACCTGGGTTGAGATTTGGAGATGGTATGTGATGCTATTGAACTGCTCGAAGCATTTTCTTCATCCTCTTTCTGGTTTTTGTCCCCCCCAAGTACAATCCGAAGGGTCCTTCTTCTTCTTCTTCTTCTTCTTCTTCTTCTTTTTTATTATTATTATTATTATTATTATTATTATTATTATTATTATTATTATTATTATTATTATATAGTTTTTTTTTTTTAAAAAAAAAAAAAACGGAGGTTTGCTTATTTGCCTAAAATTATAGTATCACCTCTGCTCATGAAGTGGCTAGAGCCCGTTAAAATGGTTTCGGCGTTGCTAAACCAACCCCACATTATATGGGGATGAATTGACCACCCCTTTACCAGTTTGAGATAGACGAACAATCTCTTATGGTTGATGGATTGTTCGATTACCATTTCAGTTATTTTTTTAAAATTAAGTTTCAAAGATAATTTAATCACTTATAATAAGAAGAAATTAGGGCATGTAATAATACTATTCCAACTAAGGAAAATCCCTATAAAAGAAGAATAGTTCTATACCCACTTTGTCTCAATTGTGGCTTGGAAGCAAAAACTCTAGACTTAATATGGAGTTGCTCGTCGTCTAAAGATGTTTAAGCTGACCATAATAGCAAGATACAGAAATATTATAGTGATGAAGATGACTTTCTAAGCATTTTTGAGAAGCACATGAAGAGATTAGATGATGAGGACCTAAAGATTGTGGGTACAGTTGCAAGGAAAATATAGCAATGGAGAAATAGTGGATTGTGGAGGTGGCATGTTGTATCCTTCTAGCCTAGTTATTAGTGCAAGAGAATTAGTTGAGGAATTCCAAAAAACTGAACAAAGTTTGAGGAAAAACATTAAAAGCAATTGAGCATATGTGATAACGAGATGGTAAAAGGCCACTGGTGGGAATGACCAAGATAGATTGAAATGTTGCTATTGACAAAAATAAGAAGAACGTGGGAGTGAGGATAATAACCAGAGATCATGAAAGGAAAGTGTTGGCATCGATATATTTCACAAAGTAATATTTATGACCTGTTTGTTGTGGAGATTGCGGCAATTTGGAAGGTGGTGGAATTTAGTAAAGGTTTGGATTTCCAACATATTATAATCGAGGGAGATGCGCTGAAAATAATTCATGCATTGCGGAAAGAATGGTGTTGTTGGAGGCTTGGAGCAAGTAAGGGCATTTAATTGATCATGTAACAATTCTGCCGATGGGCTTTTTTATCCAAACTAGGTCATAATATGGAAAAGGTCCTCCCCTAGGTTTCTCCTTTGTCTTGGAAACTCCTAGGAGTGAGAGTGTGAGTCTCCCGGCGATTTCTCCACGCTTGGGAGTTTTCAGTCACTGTTTCTTGCAGTGTGTTGAGCTACTTTTTGTTGTTTGTCCTAGCTTTTCTCTTATACTCTGGGATGGAAGGCCTTATTGAAAGTATGAGTGAGGGAATGAAGCTTTCAGAAGGTGAAAGGAAAGAGATAACGATCACTGAGTTTGATACTGCAGATCTTCGAGGAAGAAGTGAAAGGTGCTTGTTGGGGAGGTTGATGTCGGATCGTCGTATCCAGAAGGAAGCTTTCAAGACACTAATGTCAAGGCTGTGGAAAACCGTAGAAGCAGTGGCTTTCAAGGAAATACAAGATAACTTATGACTGTTAGAGTTTTCTAACAGGGCAGACAAACGGCGAGTTCTAGAGGGCCGACCTTGGCTCTTTGATCGCAGCTTGTTGGTCCTAAAGGAGATTGATGAAGATATACCACCCTCGCATATGGACTTTTCAAAAGCGCTCTTTTGGGTACAGGTACATGATATGCCTCTCACGTGCATGAATCGGGAGGTAGGGCTTCGTATAGGCTGATCCATTGGAACTGTGGAGGATATAGATGTTACTGGAGATGGTGTGGGATGGGGTAGATGTTTGAGAATAAGGGTTTCTGTTGATATTACAAAACCACTTGAAAGGGGTCGGGCAATTGTCCTGAATGGTAAATCCATATGGGTCTCGCTCAAATATGAAAAACTCCCGCAGTTTTGTTATCACTGTGGGAGGATCTACCATGCGGATAAAGCTTGTCCGAGTAAGCCCAGCTTCCGTATCAATGAGGATGTTTCGGCTAAGTCTTGGGGGGTTTGGCTCCGGGCGGATGATTTGCGTTTCAGGAAGGAAGGATCATCGACAGTCCGACAGTCAGATCATAATCCAGGGAAGCAGGTGCTGGCTGAACAGGAATCAGGGGCTTTGGAAGGTATTACTCTGGGACATTCTCCGGCTGATTCCAAGGCTTACTGGAACACAAATACTATGGATGCTATAGGGGGCGATAGAATTCCAGGAGGTTTTTTCGTGAAGCAGTTTGGGGGCGAGAGATGCCGGGAAGCCCCAGCTGGAATAGTTCCGGACGGACCAACTGGAAATATGGTTGTACTGTGTACGTCCGATTTCATGGAGAGTGATGAGAATATGGGCGGGACAATTGGCATTAATGAGAAAGATTCAGTGGGGGATTTGGAAGGAGAAAATGCGGCTGACAGTAGGAAAGGTGAAGAAAATCAGAGAGAGAAGTTATTGACCAGAAATGATACAGAGGCTAATAACCAGAATGATACGGAAATCCGTGGGGCGCTAAAAGAGTCTGTTTGTATTGGGCCAAGTGTTGAAGATAGTTTCGATAGGAAGGGAGCCACGTTGATGAATAAAATGATGATAAAAGATGACCATGTGGCAAGAAAGATGATACGTAATACCAATGTGGCAGTGAATAGTCATGGGTCCCAACATGAGGTGTCGTCTGTCCAGGTAACTTGTACAGAACATGGAATTTGTTCCACGGTATCAGCCTCTCCTAGTCCTAAACACGAACATAACGTTGACCATGAGAATCCTCAGGCGTCAACAGAGGAGATCTCGAAGATCCCGAGTAAGGCTCGAAAGTGGAAGAGAAAGACTAGGGATATTATAAGTGTCAACACTGGTGAAACTGAACGAAAGAGGAAGGCTGAAGATGTGGAGTGGATTCATTCAGAGAATCAGGAGCATCATCCTAAAAAGAGCCATTCTGGAGGTGAGATACTGTTCCATGTTGAAAAGGTGGTGGCTGATTCTCAGCCCCGCCTGTCGCCATGAGTCTTTTATGTTGGAACTGTCGGGGGCTTGGGAACCCCCGAACAGTTCGAGTTCTTCACCAATTGGTGAAAGAGAAGAAACCCAACGTCGTTTTCCTTATTGAAACTCTGAGTAAATGTAAAACTATGGAGAAAATTAGATGTAAACTGGGCTTTGAAGGGCTTTTTGTGGTCAACCCGATTGGCAAAAGTGGGGGCTTAACACTATTATGGAAGGAAAACTCTTTTCTGGAGATCTTTAATTAGTCCCGTTAGCATATAAATGCTATTATACGGAATGAAGATGGAAGCCCAGGATGGAAATTTACTGGTTTCTATGGATTTCCCTATACTGCTAGACGATGGGAATCATGGGAATTATTGAGATTCCTCAAGTCCTTTCAGCCTTCAGCCTGGTTGTGTGCAGGGGACTTTAACGAGATTCTTGATCAAGCGGAGAAACAGGGTGCAGCATTAAGACGTATCTCTCAGGTTAACCAGTTCAGAAGGGCGTTAGAAGATTGTGACCTAAGTGACCTAGGCTTCTTTGGGCCTCGATACACTTGGTGCAATATTAAGAGAGATGTTAACTTTACACAGGAAAGGCTTGACAGAGCGGTTGCCAATATGGAATGGTGTTCCAGATTCAATTACGTGAGGGTTCAAGTTTTGGAAGCTATCTCTTCGGACCACAATCCGATCCTTATTTTGTACATGACGTGCCCTATGAGACTGGGCCTTCTCGTCGGGCTTTCAAGTTTGAAGCCAAATGGCAGCTAGATCCTGAATGCCATGACATCTCTAAAGTAGCCTAGGAGCAGGAGGTTTTGGAGTCTAATCAGTTGAAGGAAATCTAGGCCCGTCTTTCAGCTTGCCAAAGAGATCTTTCACGTTGGAGTAAAGCAAAATTTGGAAGAGATGCAGAAATCCTGAAACAGAAAAGTAGGAGACTTCTTGAATTGCAAGGAAACAACAGCCCGAACCAAATTGAGGATATCAAGCAGATCCAAAAGGATATTGATGATATACTAGAAATGGAGGATATCAAATGGAAACAGAGAGCTAAACAGAATTGGTATTGCCAAGGAGACAGAAATACTAAGTTTTTCTATGCTTGGGCAAATCATAGAAGAAAGATAAATTCTATCCGGTCTATCACCGATGAACATGGAAGAACGTGGAGGCGACAAAAGGAGATAGGTAGAGCTTTTGCTGATTACTTTGGAGATATTTTCACTTCTAATTGTGTTGCTAATTTTTCCCAATGCTTGGAAAATATGGAGCCTCGACTTTCAGAAGAGATGAATTCATCTTTGTTGAGGCCTTTTACGATGGAAGAGGTGGGCATGGCACTTTCCCAGATGCATCCATTGAAATCACCAGGTCCGGATGGTTTTTCTGCGGGTTTCTTTCAAAAGGCTTGGTGTTTTGTGGGTAAGAAGGTGTCGAAGGCAGTTCTGTCCTTTCTTAATGGAGGTCCCTTTGATGCGTCCATAAATGCTACTAACATATGTCCTATTCCAAAGATCCCATCTCCGGAATCTGTCAAGGATTATCGGCCTATAAGTCTGTGTAATATGGTTTATAAATTGATCTCCAAAGTGCTTGCTAATAGATTGAAGCTTGTTTTGCCGCAGGTTATTTCTCCGGAGCAAAGTGCGTTTATTCCGGCCGATTGATAACTGATAATATTATTGTAGCTTTTGAAACTCTCCATACCATGGCAACCCGTCTAAAGGGTAGAAAAGGGTTTATGGCTCTTAAGCTCGATATGAGCAAGGCGTATGACCGTTTGGAGTGGGGGTTTTTGGAGGCTATGATGAGGAAGCTCGGATTTGCTGAGAGATGGGTTCAACTGATCATGACCTGTGTTCGAACAGTTTCATATGCTGTTCTCATTAATGGTCATCCCCATGGTCATATTGTACCCTCCAGAGGTATCCGTCTAGGAGACCCCCTTTCCCCCTACCTATTTATTATGTGTGCCGAAGCCTTAAGTAGGATGCTGAACCACGCTGCAGGGTTGGGGAAGATTTATGGAGTTCCCATTCGCAGGGGTGGGACGAGAATTAATCATCTCTTTTTTGCTGATGATAGCATTCTGTTTGGGAGGGCTAACTTAGATGAATGGAGGCAAATGAAGGATATTTTGGATGTCTATGAGAGGGCTTCTGGACAGAAAGTAAATTTGGAAAAGACTTCTATTTTTTTCAGCAAAAACACAAAGGAGGAGGAGAGGATCCCCATTTTGCAGGAAACAGGGCTGAACCCTACCCAGCGTTATGAATCCTATTTGGGGTTACCGGCTCTTGTTGGTAGATCCAGAATCTCTACTTTCAATTACATCAAGAGTCGTATTTGGAATCGAATGAATGGGTGGAAAGAAAAATTTCTATCCCACGCGGGTAAGGAGTTTCTAATCAAAGCGGTCCTTCAATCCATCCCAACCTATACTATGAGCGTATTTAGGCTTCCTATTTCCCTTTTCCGGATATAAATATGCTCATGAGTAAATTCTGGTGGGGGCATATGGATAATTTTGATCGGATGGTTTGGATGGCGTGGAAAGGTTTAGGGAGGAGCAAGAATTTAGGGGGTTTGGGATTCCGGGATCTGGAGAGCTTTAATTCAGCCCTTCTTGCCAAACAAGGGTGGCGCTTAATCCAGAATCCAGGCTCTCTAGTTGCTCGGGTGCTTAAGGAAAAGTATTTTCCTGAGAAATCCTTTTTGGAGGCTTCCCTGGGCTCTAGACCTTCTTATATTTGGCGAAGTTTTTGGATGGCTAAACCCCTCCTACAGGAAGGTCTAATCTGGAAGGTGGGAGATGGTACTAACATCAACATCTGGGGAGATCGCTGGATCTTTTCTCCACATTCCAATTCTATTCAGTCTCCAGTTCGGATCTTAAATAGTGATGCAAAAGTTGCTGAAATTATTGACCAGGACAGTAGGTAGTGGAACATACCGCTTATTGAGCAAATCTTCCCAGCCGATTTGTTGAGAAAATTTGTAGCTTGGCTATCAGTCCGAGCGTTGTGCAAGATAGGCAGATTTGGGCGTATTCGGCCAATGGCTTATTCACTGTTAGAAGTGCTTACTATCTGGAGCTGGATAGGAAGGCCCGGCAGAATGGTTGCAGCTCTCTTGGCCCTCACCAAAGTCCTATTTGGAAGATAATCTGGAAGTTAAGAGTGCCTCGTGTAATCCATCTTTTTCTATGGAGAGCTTGCAATAATATTCTTCCTACGAAAGAAAATTTACATGGGAGGAAAATTGTCACTGACCCGTTCTGTCCTTTGTGTGGTCGAGAAGTGGAATCTGCTGGACATACTTTATGGAACTGTGATGCGGCTCGTGCTGTCTGGTCCGAAAGCCCCCGAGCTATCCAAAAGTGCGCCATAAATGCAACTGATTTTCTCTGTATATTTAGCCATCTGTGTGAAAGGTTGGAGATTGAGGATCTCGAGTTAGCAGCCATTATTGCCCAGAGATTATGGCTTCGAAGGAACCAATGGGTTTTTGAGAATAAGTTCACGCCCCCCAAGTGTTTGCTGATGGGTGCGATGGAATCCCTTCAGAGATTTAAGGAGGTTCATACCCTCCCTTCAAATCTTTGTGCCCGGGCTCCAGTTTCCATTTCCCCCTGGAATCCTCCCCAGCGCTGATACCGTCAAGGTGAACTGGGACGCTGCCGTTGATAAGCGAAAGATTCTTATGGGGGTGGGTGTCATTGCTCGTAACAATTTTGGGGCAGTAATCGCGGCTCAGTGTGCGGTTCAGAAGTTCATTTTGGACCCGTCGGTTGCCGAAGCGATTGGTGCTAAATTGGGTGCAGAACTTGGCCGTGCTTTGGGTCTCTACTCCATCTTCCTGGAGGGTGATGCGAGCGTGGTGGTTTCGGCTCTTAATCGGGAGGAGGAAGAGTTCAGTAAAATGGGGAGTATTATTGCAGAAACTAGGAAGATTCTTATGGAGTTCCCTATGTGGAAAGTTGGTGCGGTCAGGAGATGCTGTAATAATGCAGCTCACCAACTTGCTAGGCTTGCAGTCAGTCAGAATTTAAACCAAATATGGATGGACTCGTATCCGTCTTGTATTTCTGATATTGTATTGGCTGAGAGGCTTTTGTCTCCTTTTTAATGAGAATACAAGCACCTTTCAAAAAAAAAAAAAACAATTCTGCCGAATGAATTCTAGTCATAGTATATGGACCAAATAAAAAGGGACACAAATGAAGCACCACATGGATGGTTAGCAAATGCAGTTATTTCTCAATTTTTAGATCAAATTTCTCTGTATTTATTTGTGATATTGTACTTATTGGACAAGAAGTATCTTTACAATTTTTTATTGAGAAGCTCAAAAATTCTTTTAAAAAAACAAAAATATGAAGAAATAACATGTGTGTACATGTAATTTATTTACTTATTTCGTCTATTTTAACTCTAATACCACCAACCAATGAATGTATAATTTACAACAAAATGATCGCTAGAGACTTAAAAAAAAAAAAAAAAAAAAAAGAAGAAGAAGAAGAGGAGAGAGCGAGAGAGAGAGAGAGGAGGTAATTAGAGGGTAAATGGTATTTTCACCGTATATACTTCGGATTGTGCTCGGGTGGGACGAAAACCAGGAGGAGGCGGCGGCCAATGCTTCAAGCAGTTCAATAGCGTCACATACCATCTCCAAATCTCAACCCAGGTAACCATTCTTTACTCTTTCCACCAAATGAACAAGCTTATTTTTCTCAAACAAATCAAATGCTTCGTTTAATTTGCATAAAACTGCCCAAACAATTGAAGCACAAAGCTTTATCCCTTACCCATGGCCACTTCTTCTCAACCTCCTCTGTCAAATCCATCGCAGAGCTCCCTAATTCCAAGGACCCACAACTTCTAACAGTTTCCTTCCTCCAAAACTCATGTGGGTTATCCTTGGAACCAGCCATTTCAGCTTCCAAGAAGCTCAAGATTGAGAACACAAAGAATCCCAACTCAGTTCTGGACCTGTTGAGAACTCACGGTTTAACTCAGACCCACATCAGAAACTTAATTAGCAGTCGTCCACGATTGCTATTGGCTGATTTAGACAATACCCTTAAGCCCAACATGGAGTTGTTTGAATCCTTGGGGTTTTCTAGCACTAGCCTCGCCAAAATGCTTATCAAATACCCAACTGTGCTTGAAAGTGATGCATACACTGTGGTTGAGTTCTTTAGAGCACGTGGTTTCAGAGATGAGCAAATATCAACTTTGACCATGAAGCGTCCGGAATTCTATTTATATGATGCGCACAAGATCTTGAAGCCAAAGTTTGAGTTTTTCAAATCTTTGGGCTTGTCGGATCTTGAAATTACAAAGCTTTTATCCACGAAGCCTTCTATTCTAGCAAGGAGCCTCGAAAAGCAAATCATTCCTTGTGTTCAAGAGCTTAGGCGGATTCTTGGCACTGAGGAGAATGTCTTAAAGGCTATAAAGGCAGGCTGCGGCCGCGGGTTAATTGAAGCAAATGTGGAAAAAGTGCTCAAGCCCAACTTGTCGTTGTTGATAAACCATGGTGTGCCCCATTCATTAGCTTTGAAACTGTTGCTTTTAAGATCAAATCCACTGCTCATGTCCACTTATCGGTTTAGTGAGATTGTTAGTGAAGTTATGAAATTGGGTTTTGATCCCAATAATCTGCAATTTGTTATAGCCATCCATTCCATGGCAATGAGTAAGACACTGTGGGAGCGAAAGGTGGAAGCTTTTAAAAGTTTTGGTTTGTCAAAGGATGAGATCTATTCAGCATTTAAAAGGCAGCCATTGTTTATGCTTGTTTCAGAGAAGAAGATCCAGAAATCGATGGGTTTCTTTGTGAACAAAGTAAAGATGAAGCCTTCGCTAATTCCCAAGAATCATTATCTTTTACTGTATAGCTTGGAAAAGAGGATTATTCCGAGGTGTTCAGTTCTGCAACTTTTGATTTCAAAGAGGTTGATCAAGGAAAATACTAACATTTTTCATGCAATCAGAATGAGTGAGAACAAATTCGTGGAGAAGTTAGTGAGCAAGTATCAAAATGAGGTCCCTGATGTTGTTAGAGCGCACCAAGGGAAGATAGAATTTCAAGGTTTCCCCATTGATTTGAAAATGTGAGTATTATGAGATCATCGAATGCTCTGCATGGGCATTGCCCAAAAATCATGCATTCAGTTTGAGTTCATTATGTTGGCAGTGGGCTGTTTTCTTCATCTAAAGCAATAAATTCCAGATGTTTTGCATTAGCTTCATATAGTTTAATGCATCTGCATTACAGTCATACAGTTCAGGAGATGGAAATCCTGGAGTACCCTGATTACTCGGGAGGATGATGTAATTTGCAAAAGTAGTTCAAATGTGAAGGCATTCTAGGATGTTCAAGAATGCGAGGCCTTATGATCATATTTTATCATATGCAACTGTTTGAGATCTGTGAGGAAAAACACTGAAGACATCTTTCTCACTCATCTTATATTTTGGTTTTGGTCTTCCTCACTCACCTTGTCCAAAGTTTATGCATTTGGATCCTGAGATGAGCCGGTTAGTTTAAGCGGAATGTCAAAATTGTCCAAAAAAATATTAAAGGATAACTTTGCCCTTATTTTTATACTAACGGGCTCCTCTCAAGTTGATTTAATCTAAAGAAGATCATTGTCCAAAGTTTATGTGGCCCAAGTGACTCCTAATGGACAAAATAAAAAGACAAAAAAATGTACTTTTGTATGTGTATTTGTTATGATAGTAAGTGTTACATATCGGTTAAGTGCAATTTTAATTATGTGTATATAAGTTATTGAGAACCTTATCCTCACAAGCCAAATTGTAAATGTTAGTCCTATATGAGGTTTGTATCGTTTGACATCAAAATTGCCACAATATCTAGTATCAAATTTGACATTGAGTATGAGATTGAATGGATTAAGAGTTTGTGGTAGAGTTCTATTGGGAGTGACTTATAAGGTAGATTTAAATGTCTTGGCTTTATGTACAAGCATAATGTTAATTTTAAATATTGATAAATGAATAGTCGCCATAAAAATTATTACTATTGGGACAATGTTGATAGAGTGGGTTATTGTGGACATCGACTGCAAATCATAGTAATATGTTACGATTTTAAGTGTCATACATGAGTCAAGTGCAATATTAACCATGTGTAAAAAATTTAGTATTGTGGCGTGGGCATGTTTGGGTACTGTTTTATTTTTGATTATTTTTTAAAAAAAAAGTTTTGTTTTTCAAATTTAAATTTTACTCAGATTTTATTCGACCCGTTTTTAATCCAAAAAAAAAAATTAAAAAATTAATTTAATTTTTTTAAAAAAATCACGGTGGCCGACAGCTGCTTGAGCCACCCTTATTAGCTCAAGGGTGGTTCTAAAATCTACCCCAATTTTTTTTAGTTTTTTATTTTTACAATTTTAGATTTAATTTAAATTTTTTCATTTTTAGTTTTACTTTTTAAATTATTCAATTCAATTCACATTTCCAAACTTTTTCTTTTTACTAAAAAAAAAAACTTTATTTTTCAATTTTGTTTCAAATTCTCTCCGGAGAAATAATAGGCAGGGGACACTCATCCGTCCCCTGTCCTACATATAATAATAAAATAATATATTATATAAATAAAAAGTGAAAATCAAAAAGAATAAATGAAAAAAAATATATAATATATTATTTTATTATTATATGTAGGACAGGGGACGGATGAGTGTCCCCTGCCTATCATTTTCCTTCTTTCCGAGTTCTTGTTCTTGTTCTTTTGTATAGAGTAGGAGTCGCGCTTCGGGAAAATACTGTTGGGCATGAGAGTTGTGTGTTAGCGATGGAAACCGACTTGCCTTCGGATTATGCTTGGGTGGGACAAAAACCAGAAAGAGGATGAAGAAAATGCTTCGAGCAGTTCAATAGCATCACATACCATCTCCAAGTCTCAACCCAGGTAAACATTCCTCACTCTTTCGACCTAAATGAACTAGCTTTATTTTTCTCAAACAAATCAAATGCTTCGTTTAATTTGCATAAAACTGCCCAGACAATTGAAGCACAAAGTTTCATCCCTTACCCATGGCCACTTCTTCTCAACCTCCTCTGCCAAACCCATCGCAGAACTCCCTAATTCCAAGGACCCACAATCTCTGACAGTCTCCTTCCTCCAAAACTCATGCGGGTTGTCCTTGGAATCAGCCATTTCAGCTTCCCAGAAGCTCAACATTGACAACCCAAAGAACCCCAACTCAGTTCTGGACCTGTTGAGCACTCACGGTTTGACTCAGACCCACATCAGAAATCTAATTAGCAGTCGTCCATTATTGCTTTTGGCTGATTTAGAGAATACCCTTAAGCCCAACATGGAGTTGTTTGAATCCTTGGGGTTCTCTGGCACTAGCCTTGCTAAAATGCTTAGCAGAGACCAACGTGTGCTTGAAAGTGATGCATACACTGTGGTTGAGTTCTTTAGAGCACGTGGTTTCAGAGATGAGCAAATATCAACTTTGACCATGAAGCGTCCACTATTGTATTTACTCAATGCACACAAGATCTTTAAGCCAAAGTTGGATTTTTTCAAATCTTTGGGTTTGTCGGATCTTGAAATTGCAAAGCTTTTATCCACGGCGCCTTATATTCTAGAAAGAAGCCTCGAAAACCAAATCATTCCTTGTGTCCAAGAGCTTAGGCGGATTCTTGGCAATGATGAGAATGTCTTAAAGGCTATAAAGGCATGCTGCTCTATGGTTGGATTTAATGTGGAAGTAGTACAGCCCAACATATCGATGTTGATAAGCCATGGTGTACCCGAGTCATTAGTTTTGAAAATGTTCTTGATTCAGCCAAAGTTTCTACTTGTGAGGACTTATCGGTTTAGTGAGATTGTTAGTGACGTAATGAAATTGGGTTTTGATCCCAATAGTCTGCTATTTGTTTGGGCCATCCGTGTGATGGCAGTAATGAGTAAGACACTGTGGGAGCAAAAGGTGGAAGCTTATAAAAAATTTGGTTTGTCAAAGGATGAGATCTATTCAGCATTCAAAAGGCAGCCCTTGTTTATGACTGTTTCAGAGAAGAAGATCCAGAAATCGATGGGTTTCTTTGTGAACAAAGTGAAGATGAAGCCTTCGCTAATTCCCAAGAATCATTATCTTCTACTGTATAGCTTGGAGAAGAGGATTATTCCGAGGTGTTCAGTTCTGCAACTTTTGATTTCAAAGAGGTTGATCAAGGAAGATACTAGCATTTTTCGTGCAATCAGAATGAGCGAGAACAAATTCATGGAGAAGTTAGTGAGCAAGTATCAAAATGAGGTCCCTGATGTTGTTAGAGCGCACCAAGGGAAGATAGAATTTCAAGGGTTCCACATTGATTTGAAAATGTGAGTATTATGAGATCATCGAATGCTCTGGGCATTGCCCGAAAATCATGCGTTCAGTTTGAGTTCATTATGTTGGCAGTGGGCTATTTTCTTCATCTGAGGAAAGCAATAAATTCCAGATGTTTTGCATTAGCTTCATATAGTTTAATCCATCTGCATTACAGTCATACAGTTCAGGAGATGGAAATCCTGGAGTACTCCTCTGATTACTCGGGAGGATGATGTAATTTGCAAAAGTAGTTCAAATATGAAGGCATTCTAGGATGTTCAAGAGTGCGAGGCCTTATGATCAGATTTTGTCATATGCAACTGTTTGAGATATGTGAGGAAAAGCACTGAAGACATCTTTCTCACTCATCTTATATTTTGGTTTTGGTCTTTCTCACTCACCTTGTCCAAAGTTTATGCATTTGGATCCGGAGAGGAGCCAAGTAGTTTAAGTGGAATGGCAAATTTGTCCAAAAAAAAATATAAAAGAACAACTTTGCCTTTATTTTTATAATAATGGGCTCATCTCAAGTTCATTTAATTTAAAAAAGATCCTTGTCCAAAGTTTATGTGGCCCAAGTAACTCTTAATGGACAAAATAAAAAGACAAAAAAAAAAAAAAAATTGTACTTTTGTACATGTATTTGTTATGATAGTAAGTGTTGTATATCGGTTAAGTACAATTTTAATTATGTGTATATAAATTCTTGATAACCTTATGCTCACAAGCCAAATTGCTAGTGTTAGTTCTATATGAGGTTTGTATTATTTGACATCATAATCGCCACAATGTTTAGTATCAAATTTGATATTCAGTATGAGATTGAATGGATTGAGACTTTGTGGTAGAGTTCTATAGGGAGCGACTAATAAGGTAGATTAAAATAAAATTTTTTTGTTTTATGTACAAGCATAATGTTAATTTTTAAATACTGATAAATGAGTGGAGTCGCATAAAAAAATGATTACTATTAAGTCAGTATTGATAGAGTGGGTTATTGTGGACATCGACTACAAAGCGTAGTAATATATTACGATCCTAAGTGTCATACATGGGTTAAGTACAATCTGAACCATGTGTAAAAACTTCAGTATTATGGGCATGTTTGGGTACCATATTTTTATTTTATTTTATTAAAAAAACATGTTTCGATTTTTAAGTATAAATTCTTTTCGAGTTTTATCCAACCCGTTTTTAATCCAATTCGAAAAAAAAAAAAAAAATTTTAAAAATTTAATTTTTTTTTCAAAAAAATAAAACTAGGGGTGGCTCGGCCACTCCGAAACTAATGAGAGTGGCCGAGCCCACCCCGAGTGACTTTTTACAGCCACCCCGTCTAACTCAGTCATCCCCAAACAGCTACTTTGAGCCACCCTTATTACTTTAAGGGGTGGTTGGAAAATCTACCCCAAATTTTTTTAGTTTTTTATTTTTACAATTTTAGATTTAATTTAATTTTTTTTCATTTTTCATTTTATTTTTTTAATTATATTCAATTCAATTCACATTTCCAAACTTTTTTTTTTTTACTTAAAAAAAAAAAAAAAAAAACTTATTTTTTCAATTTTGTTTCAAATTCTTTCCGAGTTCTTGTTCTTTTGTGTAGTATAGAGTAGGAGTCGCGCTTCGGGAAAATACGGTTGGGTGCCATGAGAGTTGTGTGTTAGCGATGGAATAGGCGAATAGGCGAAGCCTACTTGCCTTCGGATTATGCTTGGGTGGGACAAAAACCAGAAACAGGATGAAGAAAATGCTTCGAGCAGTTCAATAGCATCATATACCATCTCCAAATCTCAACCCAGGTAAACATTCTTCACTCTTTCCGCCTAAATGAACAAGCTTTATTTTTCTCAAACAAATCAAATGCTTCGTTTAATTTGCATAAAACTGCCCAGACAATTGAAGCACAAAGTTTCATCCCTTACCCATGGCCACTTCTTCTCAACCTCCTCTGCCAAACCCATCGCAGAACTCCCTAATTCCAAGGACCCACAATCTCTAACAGTCTCCTTCCTCCAAAACTCATGTGGGTTGTCCTTGGAATCAGCCATTTCAGCTTCCCAGAAGCTCAACATTGACAACCCAAAGAACCCCAACTCAGTTCTGGACCTGTTGAGAACTCACGGTTTGACTCAGACCCACATCAGAAATTTAATTAGCAGTCGTCCACTATTGCTTTTGGCTGATTTAGAGAATATCCTTAAGCCCAACATGGAGTTGTTTGAATCCTTGGGTTTTTCTTGCGCTAGCCTTGGGAAAATGCTTAGCAGAGACCCACGTGTGCTTGAAAGTGATGCATACACTGTTGTTGAGTTCTTTAGAGCTCATGGTTTCAGTGATGACCAAATATCAACTTTGACCATGAAGCGTCCACTATTGTATTTATTCAATGCACACAAGACCTTTAAGCCAAAGTTGGAGTTTTTCAAATCTTTGGGTTTGTCGGATCTTGAAATTGCAAAGATTTTATCCACGCAGCCTCCTATTCTAGCAAGGAGCCTCGAAAAGCAAATCATTCCTTGTGTTCAAGAGCTTAGGCGGATTCTTGGCACTGAGGAGAATGTCTTAAAGGCTATAAAGGCAGGCTACGGGTTAATTGAAGCAAATGTGGAAAAAGTGCTCAAGCCCAACTTGTCGATGTTGATAAGCCATGGTGTGCCCCATTCATTAGCTTTGAAACTGTTCTTTTTAAGACCAAATCCACTGCTCATGTCGACTTATCGGTTTAGTGAGATTGTTAGTGAAGTTATGAAATTCGGTTTTGATCCCAATAACCTGCAATTTGTTTTGGCCATCCGTTCCATGGCAATGAGTAAGACACTGTGGAAGCGAAAGGTGGAAGCTTATAGAGGTTTTGGTTTGTCAAAGGATGAGATCTATTCAGCATTCATAAGGCATCCACTGTTCATGGCTGTGTCAGAGAAGAAGATCAAGATATCGATGGGTTTCTTTGTGAACAAACTGAAGATGAAGCCTTTGCTGATTTCCAAGAATCCTAATCTTCTATTGCTTAGCTTGGAGAAAAGGATTATTCCGAGGTGTTCAGTTTTGCAACTTTTGATGTCAAAGGGGTTGATTAAGGCAGATACTAGCCTTGTTTATGTGTGGAGAATGACTGAGAAATATTTTGTGGAGAAGTTAGTGTGCAAGTATAAGAGTGATGTTCCTGATGTTGTTAGAGCACACCAAGGCAAGATAGAATTTCAAGGGTTCTCCATTGATTTGAAAATGTGAGTCATCTTGAGATCATGAAATGCTTTGAGTATCGCCAAAAGATTAAGAGTTCAGTTTCAGTTCATTATTTTGGCAGTCAGCGGTTTATCTTTATCTAAGGAATGCGATGATGACATAAATTCCAGGTTCTGCAATGGCTTCATTTAGTTTAATCCATCTGAATTGTTCGCCATAGTTCAGCAGTAGAAACTTGTCAAAGTTGAATTGAACCTTTTAATGTATATAACTCCTGACATTACAGGTTAAGAGAAGTAAACCCTGGCATGCTCTGATACACTGGAGGATGATGTTATCTGTTAAGTGTCAAGGCATTTTAGGATGTTCAGGTGTGTGAGGCCTTATGTTCAGATTTCACTCTGAAACCATGAATTTTGAGCATTATTTCTATTCTTTCTAAGTGACCTTAAAATTTTTTTGTTTCTTTTGTGCTATATGCATATCTTCTTCTTTTTCTTTTTTCCTGACTTGCAACGACTGATGAATACCTATGTCCTTGTTGGTTTAAAATCTAATCTTTCTATCATCCTTTTGTTTGCTGTTATAATGAGATTTAGTGAACTTGTATTTGGTGGTTATCATATTGTACTTTTTTCTGTTTAACTAGTATTTCTTCAGAATTGTACTAATCCCATTGCTTTATATATGTGAAGTCTAAATTTGAGAAATGGAACTTGTTAAAGACACTCAGCTTGTCAGTTTGAATAAGTTTAATAATAATAAGAGTTTGATCTCTGGATAAGGACTTGATTACAAGGGTTAATCAAAGCGAAGCCAGAGAAAGTAAAGAAAGTAAAGATATAAAAGCGTACCACAATGACACAATGTTTTCCATGCTATGATTTCAGCAAAGTGCATTTTTCATTTGGGTACGTTTTATTATAGTTTGATGATGAAATTTTCATCCAATCATGCACTGGGACTAGTTTACTTGCTTTGTGAGCCTTTGACTCATCTTTCTATCTGTAAATGTTTTCTACAGAGAAAAGATAAGCATGTAACTTATCTTGGGTATTCAATTTATCAAGTACTGCTACTCAAAGAGCCATAGCCTTTTTGTTTCATGCTATTCTACTTATGGGAGGGTAGGATCAAATGTTGCCCTAAGCATTTTAACCAAAAAATTAGCTCCCAGGGCCATCCCCCCTCTCCAAAAAAGATCTTCTCTTGCGTGATAAAGATTACGATCAAGAGAAAGTACTAGTCACAAACTCACACGTGCGTTATTACTTTAAATACTCAATTCAGTATTTTTTTAAAAAAAAAAATTCAAAGATAATTTAATCACTTATAATAAGAAGAAATTAGTGCATGTAATAATATTATTCCAACGAAGGAAAATCCCTATAAAAGAATAATAGTTCCATACCCACTTTGTCTCAATTGTGGCTTGGAAGCAAAAGCTCTTGGCCATATTATTTGGAGTTGTTGGTCGTCTAAAGATGTTTAAGCTGACCATAATTCATGCATTGTGAAAAGAATGGTGCTGATCATGTAACTATTCTGCTGAATGAATTTTAGTCATGGTATATGGGCCATATAAAAAGGGACACAAATGAAGCACCACATAGATGGTTAGCAAAGGCAGTTATTTCTCAATTTTTAGATCGAGTTTAGATGGAGAATTTCTTTGTATTTATTTGTGATATTGTACTTATTGAACAAGAAGGTTCTTTCTAATTTTTTTAATGAGAAGCTCAAAAATTCTTTTAAAAAAACAAAAATACGAAGAAATCACATGTGTGTACATGCAATTTATTTATTTACTAGCTTGTAACCCGTGCTATGCGCGGGATTCTTCCTTATAATTTAGTTTCATAATAATAATAATAAAATGGAAGAAGAGAAGCATAGAAAATATAGATAAAAAAATGAAAACTGAAAAACACTAATATAATATAATAGGGACAACAATTTCTTATAAACTGGTTCATAGGAAATTTTTTATGACTCACAATTAAAAAAGACACGTATCCTTTAAACATGTGAGAAACACATGTTTTTTTATTAATGCTATTAAAAAAGCATGTACGAAGTATATACTATTTAAATAACATATGCTTCTTATATGCCAAATGACACATGTCAATCTTATATATAGATTGTAAGAAATTTCTGTCCATATAATAGTGTTATCTTTTTTGTATTACACAAAGTAATAAAAAACTACTCAATAAACATAATACACTAAAAAATCACCATATCCCGTACAAAAAACAACCATAGGAAACTCTCTCTCTCACCATTATTTTCTTGAGTTTAGTGTAAAATTTACAAAAGATAAAATAAGCAATTTAGATGAAAAATAATATATTAATTACATAAAATAAAATAAAATAAAATAAAAGAAAGAAAAAAAGAGAAGAAGAGAGGAAATGAAATAAGAGAACCATAGAAAATATAGACAAAAAATGAAAAATAAAAAATACTAAAAGAATAAATTAGAGTTTTCTTTTCCATATACTTTTTCGGTTTATATGAAACCTTGAAAATCAATATTTTTTTATCAATGAAGCATGTTAACAATGTGCATTATACAAGAAAAAAAAAATCAGTGAACAATGTAAATTAAAAAATCATCATACCTCGTATTCAAAACAATAATTAATTTAAACTCTCTCTCTCCATAGTTTCCTTGAATTCAATGTAAAATTTAGAAAAGGAAAAAGACAAAAAAAAAGAAAAAAAGAAAAGAAGAAGTAATTTGAACAAAAAAAATAATATAAATTAGGAAATAGGAACCAAAAAAAAAATGTAAAGAAAGAACAAAATCATAGAAAAAAAGTAAAAAAAAAAATGCAAAATGATAACCACTAATATAATAGAAAATAACTATTTTTTATTTACTTTTTCCAGTTCCAAAGAAATTTGTAGGTATAGGAAGAAACTATAGTCAGATAGATATTTTTTAATTCGATCATCATTCTTATATATAGCGTAAAAGAAACTACTTTTTCAACAAAAATAAAAAATATATATATAAATTATCAATGCAAAAATAAGAATAGAAGATCAAATCAGAAAAACAGAAGCACATAAAATAAATACAAACATATTATTTACAATTTTATTGAACACAACATCGACAAACTTGAAAGGCAAATTAAAAAAAAAAAAAAGAAAAAGAAAAAAAAAGCAATAGCAATATTACAAACAAAAAGGTTCCAACAATAGCAAAAACTTCTCTCTCTTTGCTTTGAGCATCACTCTCCCGTAATGTAAACAACATTACAGTTTTGCATAACAACAAATTATTACTTCTCCATATATTTATTTGAGAAAGCGAGAGATATTGGAGTAACTTTTGACATTTCTTAAAAAAAAAAAAAACTGACATTTGACTCTTCGAGGTTTAGTTTGTAACGGACATTTAGTGAGAAGGGAAGCAGTGTTAGAGTCAAAGATTTACTTAAAGGAAGAGAAAGAGGTAAAATTAGTGAGGATTTAATGACAAAAAAAATTGACGTTTCTATTCATTTTTTATTCAATATAAGATAGTTAATTAGTCATATTAAATGCACCATTTATTTTACTTGAAATACACAGACCATATAATTTTGAACATTAAAAAAAAAAAAATCAAATTTAATGCTTAATTAACTCTTTAGTGTTTTAAAAGCATTTATATTCCTTTTGTCTACAATAATCAAAAAAAAATTTGCATTTTTTTACTTTCAAAAGCAGAATAACAATTACAAAAAATAAGTGAAAATCGTAAAAATCACATAAAAGAAAAACAAATATCCCATAAAACATTTAAATGAATTAATGCATAAGACTCTTATTTTTAATTTAATTCATATAAATTAAAACATGTTAAAATATTTGTCCTCATAGGTGTAGTTTAGAATGAAAATAAGTATGAAAAAGAAAAATAACAAGAAGAAAACCACGATTTTGATTATCAAAATATAAAATAGAAAATTAGTAGGAATTTTTTTAATGTTAGTGTGATACCTATTATATTTCAATCCTATATAATTTTGAACATTCGAAAAAACAAATGAACAAAAAAAAATCTTATAAACATTCAAATGAAGAATTGTTCAATCACAAATTTCACAAACAAAATGGAATCATATTTAGATTTTAACCAAAAATATAAAAATATCAAAGAGTCATACTTATATCATTAATTGAGAGAGAGAGAGGCTACTTGTTTCATTAATAGAGAGAGAGATTAAATAGACCAATTATATTTAGATTTCAACTAAAAATATAAAAATACAAAAAAAGTCATACTTATATCATTAATTGAGAGAGAGAGAGAGGGAGAGATTAAATACACCGGTTCAGTATTTAAAGGACCGGTTTAATCACTAAAAAATATGAATTCATACTATATGTCACTATTCTATGTCATTCTAAGAAAAAACTTGACTTTTATATATATATATATATATATATATATATATATATATATAAAAAGGAGGAGGAGGAGGTAATTAGAGGGTAATTTGGGTAAATGGTATTTTCACCGTCTATACTCCGGATTGTGCTTGGGTGGGACGAAAACCAGGAGGCGGCGGCCAATGCTTCATCACATACCATCTCCAAATCTCAACCCAGGTAACCATTCTTCATTCTTTCCACCTTAAGCAACAACCTTTGTTTCTCAATCAAGTCAAATGCTTCGTTTATTTTGCTACAAACTGCCCCAACAATTAAGGCGTAAAGCTTCGCCGCTTAGCCATGGCAACTTGTTCTCAACCTCCACTCTAAAAACCATTTCAAAATGCCCTAATTCCAAGGACCCACAATCTCTGACAGTCTCCTTCCTGCAAACCTCATGCGGTTTGTCCTTGGAATCAGCTATTTCAGCTTCCCAGAAGCTCAGCATTGACAACCCAAAGAACCCCAACTCAGTTCTGGACCTGTTGAGAGCTCACGGTTTGACTCAGACCCACATCAGAAATCTAATTAGCAGTCGTCCACTATTGCTTTTGGCTGATTTAGAGAATACCCTTAAGCCCAACATGAAGTTGTTTGAATCCTTGGGGTTCTCTAGCACTAGCCTTGCGAAAATGCTTGGCAGAGACCCACGTGTGCTTGAAAGTGATGCATACACTGTTGTTGAGTTTTTTAGAGCTCATGGTTTCAGTGATGACCAAATATCAACTTTGACCATGAAGCGTCCACTACTGTATTTTCTCAATGCACACAAGATCTTTAAGCCAAAGTTGGAGTTTTTCAAATCTTTGGGTTTGTCGAATCTTGAAATTGCAAAGCTTTTATCCACGGCGCCTTATATTCTAGAAAGAAGCCTCGAAAACCAAATCATTCCTTGTGTCCAAGAGCTTAGGCGGATTCTTGGCACTGATGAGAATGTCGTAAAGGCTATAAAGGCATGCTGCTCTATGGTTGGATTTAATGTGGAAGTAGTACAGCCCAACATGTCGATGTTGATAAGCCATGGTGTACCCGAGTCATTAGTTTTGAAAATGTTCTTGATTCAGCCAAAGTTTCTACTTGTGAGGACTTATCGGTTTAGTGAGATTGTTAGTGACGTAATGAAATTGGGTTTTGATCCCAATAGTCTGCTATTTGTTTGGGCCATCCGTGTGATGGCAGTAATGAGTAAGACACTGTGGGAGCAAAAGGTGGAAGCTTATAAAAAATTTGGTTTGTCAAGGGATGAGATCTATTCAGCATTCAAAAGGCAGCCATTGTTTATGACTGTTTCAGAGAAGAAGATCCAGAAATCGATGGGTTTCTTTGTGAACAAAGTGAAGATGAAGCCTTCGCTAATTCCCAAGAATCAATATCTTCTACTGTATAGCTTGGAGAAGAGGATTATTCCGAGGTGTTCGGTTCTGCAACTTTTGATTTCAAAGAGGTTGATCAAGGAAAATACTAGCATTTTTCGTGCAATCAGAATGAGTGAGAACAAATTCGTGGAGAAGTTAGTGAGCAAGTATCAAAATGAGGCCCCTGATGTTGTTAGAGCGCACCAAGGGAAGATAGAATTTCAAGGGTTCCCCATTGATTTGAAAATGTGAGTATCATGAGATCATCGAATGCTCTGGGCATTGCCTGAAAATCATGCGTTCAGTTTGAGTTCATTATGTTGGCAGTAGGCTGTTTTCTTCATCCTAGGAAAGCAATAAATTCCAGATGTTTTGCATTAGCTTCATATAATTTAATCCATCTGCATTACAGTCATACAGTTCAGGAGATGGAAATCCTGGAATACTCTGATTACTCGGGAGGATGATGTAATTTGCAAAAGTAGTTCAAATATGAAGGCATTCTAGGATGTTCAAGAGTGCGAGGCCTTATGATCAGATTTTATCATATGCAACTTTTTGAGATATGTGAGGAAAAGCACTGAAGATATCTTTCTCACTCATCTTATATTTTTGTTTTGATCTTTCTCACTCAGCTTGTCCAAAGTTTAAGCATTTGGATCCTGAGAGGAGCCGGTTAGTTTAAGTAGAATGGCAGAATTGTCCAAAAAAATATGAAATGATAACTTTGCCCTTACTAAAGGGCTTCTTCCAAGTTCATTTGATCTAAAGATGATCATTGTCCAAAGTTTATGTGGCCCAAGTCAACTCCTAATGGACAAAATAAAAAGACAAAAAATGTACTTTTGTATGTGTATTTGTTATGATAGAAAGTGTTATATATCGGTTAAGTGCAATTTTAATTATATGTATATAAATTGTTGAGAACCTTATCCTTGCAAGCCAAATTGTAAGTGTTAGTTCTATATGAGGCTTGTATCGTTTGACATCAGAATTGCCACAATATCTAGTATCAAATTTGACATTGAGTATGAGAATTGAATGTGTTGAGACTTTGTGGAAGAGTCCTATAGGGAGTGACTTATAAGGTAGATTTTGAATGTCTTCGTTTTATGTAAAAGCATAATGTTAATTTTTATATACTGATAAATGAGTGGAGTCACCTAAAAAAATGATTACTACTGGGTCAATGTTGATAGAGTGGGTCATCGTGGACATCGTTTGCAAAGCGTAGTAATATTTTACAATCCTAAGTGTCATACATGGGTTAAGTGCAATCTTAACCATGTGTAAAAAATTTATTATTGTAGCGTAAGCATGTTTGGGTACCATTTTATTTTTGATTATTTATTTTAAAAAAAATGTTTGGTTTTTTAAATTTAAATTCTACTCGGGCTTTATCAACCTATTTTTAACTCAATTCAAAAAAAAAAATCCAACTAAAAAAAAAATTATAAAATTAATTTAATTTTTTCAAAAAAAATATCTGGGATGGCTTGACCACCTTGCATGGGGTGGCTCATGCGCTCAGCCACCCTTATTAGTTTAAGGGGTGGTTCTAAAATCTACCCCAATTTTTTTAGTTTTTTATTTTTACAATTTTAGATTTAATTTAAATTTTTTTCAATTTTAGTTTTACTTTTTTTCAATTATATTCAATTCAATTCACATTTCCGAACCTTTTTTTTTTTTTTTAAAAGTTTTTTCAATTTTGTTTCAAATTCTTTCCAAGTTCTTGGGTTTGTTTGATAAACAACAAAACATTACACGGTAGTGGAGAATACTGTTCTCATTATTTTTTTTATTTTTTCACATTTTTCAATAATAATTCACATCAAAACATTCTTATTTTTTTTATTTTTTATATTACATCAATAATTTTTATTTTATTATTTAAATAAAATAATTCACTACAATACAAATTTTTTTTCACTTTTCTATACAAATTCTTTTTACTTTATATCACATCGTCACTTTAACTAATTTCAAAACTAACGATCCACTTCTATGTATTGTTCTGTTTTTTTGCCATACAAACCCACTTGTTCTTTTGTATAGGAGCGGGAGTCGCGCTTCGGGAAAATACCGTTGGGTGCCATGAGAGTTGTGTGTTAGCGATGGAATTGGCGAAACCGACTTGCCTTCGGATTATGCTTGGGTGGGACAAAAACCAGAAAGAGGATGAAGAAAATGCTTCGAGCAGTTCAATAGCATCACATACCATCTCCAAATCTCAACCCAGGTAAACATTCTTCACTCTTTCCACTTAAATGAACAAGCTTTATTTTTCTCAAACAAATCAAATGCTTCGTTTAATTTACATAAAACTGCCCAAACAATTGAAGCACAAAGCTTCATCCCTTACCCATGGCCACTTCTTCTCAACCTCCTCTGCCAAACCCATCGCGGAACTCCCTAATTCCAACGACCCACAATCTCCAACAGTCTCCTTCCTCCAGAACTCATGTGGGTTGTCCTTGGAATCAGCCATTTCAGCTTCCCAGAAGCTCAACATTGAGAACCTGAAGAACCCCAACTCAGTTCTTGGCCTGTTGAGAACTCACGGTTTGACTCAGACCCACATCAGAAACTTAATTAGCAGTCGTCCACGATTGCTATTGGCTGATTTAGACAATACCCTTAAGCCCAACATGGAGTTGTTTGAATCCCTGGGGATTTCTAGCACCAGCCTTGCCAAAATGCTTAGCAACAACCCACATGTGCTTCCACGTGTGCTTGAAAGTGATGCATACACTGTGGTTGAGTTCTTTAGAGCTCATGGTTTCAGAAACGAGCAAATATCAACTTTGACCATGAAGCGCCCAACATTGTATTTACTCAATCCGCACAAGATCTTGAAGCCAAAGTTTGAGTTTTTCAAATCTTTGGGCTTGTCCGGTCCTGAAATTGCAAAGCTTTTATCCACGCAGCCTACCATTCTAGCAAGGAGCCTCGAAAAGCAAATTATTCCTTGTGTTCAAGAGCTTAGGCAGATTCTTGGCACTGATGAGAATGTATTAAAGGCTATAAAGGCAGGCTACGGGATAATTGAAGTGAATGTAGAAAAAGTGCTCAAGCCCAACATGTCGATGTTGATAAGCCGTGGTGTGCCCCAGTCATTAGCTTTGAAACTGTTCTTTTTAGGACCAAAATCACTGCTTATGACTACCTGTAGATTTAGTGAAATTGTTAGTGAAGTTATGAAATTGGGTTTTGATCCCA
Source organism: Alnus glutinosa (assembly GCF_958979055.1). Lineage (NCBI taxonomy): Eukaryota > Viridiplantae > Streptophyta > Magnoliopsida > Fagales > Betulaceae > Alnus > Alnus glutinosa. Next base: position 1,827,004 of record NC_084893.1, read on the forward strand.
ATAAACTGCAATTTGTTATAGCCATCCGTTCCATGGCAATGAGTAAAACACTGTGGGAGCAAAAGGTGGAAACTTATAGAAGTTTTGGTTTGTCAAAGGTTGAGATCTATTCAGCATTCAAAAGAAAACCATTGTTTATGGCCGTTTCAGAGAAGAAGATCAAGAAATCGATGGGTTTCTTTGTGAACAAACTGAAGATTAAGCCTTCTCTAATTTCCAAGAATCCTATTCTTATACGGTTTAGCTTGGAGAAGAGAATCATTCCGAGGTGTTCAGTTCTGCAACTTCTGATTTCAAAGAGGTTGATCAAGGAAGATACTAGCATTTTTCAAGCAGTCATTATGAGTGAGAACAAATTCGTGGAGAAGTTAGTGAGCAAGTATCAAAATGAGGTACCTGATGTTGTTATGGCGCACCAAGGGAAGATAGAATTTCAAGGGTTCCCCATTGATTTGAAACAGTGAGTATTATGAGATCATCGAATGCTCAGGGCATTGCCAAAATATTATGAATCCAGTTTGAGTTCATCATGTTGGTAGTGGGCCGTTTATCTTCATCTTCCATGCAATAAATTCCAGAGGTTTTGCAACAGCTTCATATCGTTTAATCCATCTGTTTTACAGACTTACGGTTCAGGAGAAGGAAATCGTGGAGTACTCTGATTACTCGGGAGGATGATGCAATTTGTAAAAGTAGTTCAAATGTCATGGCATTCTAGGATGTTCAAGAGTGCGAGGCCTTGTGATCAGATTTTATCATATGTAACTTTTTTGAGAAATGTGAAAAAAAAGCACAGAAGACATCTTTCTCACTCAGTTTATCTTATACTTTGGGTTTACAATCAAATGATCTACGAAAAAGATGTTAACGAAAGATAGCTTATGAAAGTAATTATTTTGGAAATAGAGGAATGACCTTTTGCATTGTAACACTCCAAGCTCGGAATAGACCATTATTTCCCAGATTAAATGGCAAGTTCGAGCTAGAATGCAGTCCAAAGGGTCTGTGAAGATGGTTGGAAACAACAATATAGGCCTGGTTCATCATTGGAATTTACACAATCTAATCCAGAATGCTTGAGTTGTTCTGGTTATTTTGTTGCAGTTTCTGTGTGTTGTTGGTTCTGTTGAGCTGCTGCACTTTTTCCTTTGCATAGCAGTTTCTGTTATTAGCTGCTCTGTTCTTGCGGTTTGTTGTTTAGGTGGGATTGGTTGATGCTATATGTGTATAGCTTCTCTTACTTTTGTTCCTAACTAGGGGGCTTGTCCCTATGCAGGAAACTTGGTCCAGATTTTCTGGGGTGTTTGTTTTCTTGAGTTTGTGCTTATGAGAGATTTAATTCATCCAAAAAAAAATCTTCTTCTTCTTCTTCTTTTTTTCAGTAAAGTGATAAATGTTGACGAAAGAAATGATTTCAGCAGAGTGAATTTGTCATTTTAATACGTTTTATCATAGTTTTATGATGAAATGTTCACGTAATCACGCACTAGGACTAGTTTACTTGCTTTTTGAGCCGTTAATACGTCTTTCTAGCAAATGTGTTTTTATAGAGAGAAGATAAGCATGTAACTTATCTTGGGTAGTCAATTTATCAAGTACTGCTATCCTACTTATGGGAGCATAGGATCAAATGCTATCCTAAGCATTCTTAACCTAAAAATTAGCCTCTGCCTTTCACAAAAAAAAAAATAAAAATAAAAATAAAAATAAAAAATAAAAAATAAAAATTAGCTTATAGGGTAATCCCCACTCACTACAAAAGATTGTCTCTTGTATGATAAAGATTATGATAAAGAGAAAATACTAGCCACATGTGCATGATTATCCTAAAAATGGTAGTCAAATTGTAATTGAACTTTTTTAAAATCACGTATAAAGTCAAGTCTCACTTGCCAAAAAATAAAAAATAAAAACTTATATAAAGATGAGTAATGCTACACATCATCCTCTTGTCCTCCTTTTATCCTCCCAAAATTGATGTGGCTCTTAAAATCACCATTGGATCAAAATTCAATAATGATCTATCATAAATTCAATGGTGATTTTAAGAGCCACATCAATTTTGGGAGGATAAAAGGAGGACAAGAGGATGATGTATAGCATTACTCTATAAAGATTGGCATTTATAAAATATATTTGTAATCTATTAATGTGAGTAAAACACTTTTCCAATACTAGTAATATTGAGGTGTGTCAAAGAGACTGTCGGTGGCTTCTCAAGGAGAGAGAAGCTCCCGATTTTTTTCTTCCTGTTTTGAGAGGGGTTTTGCGGTTGTGTCTTGCTGGAGAGGGAGGCTTCACGTCTCCCTCTCCAGGTGGTGGTGGCTCCTATCTTAGGGCTTTGGAGCGGTTTTTGTTCCCCTCGGTTTTTTGTTTCGGTGGGGGTGATGTTTTCATCTAGCTTGTGGGCTATGATGGGTGGTTGTTTCATCTAGTCTTTGGGCTATGGTGAGTTTTTATTTGGCTCAGGCAGATGGTTCTACGTGTCTGGTCTGGTTGGGGGAGTGGCTGGATTTGTGTCGTCGGAGGAGTGTTGTTTTGGCCGGTTTTTATTGTTTTTTTTTTCAGATGTTTGAAGCCAGATCTATGCTCGCTCGTTGATTTCCGCTAGACACGCGCCCGTTGGCCGGAATCTCCGTCGCCGTCCGCTCCTGCTGCCGGTCGCACAGGTCACGCCGGTTGCCGGAGTTCGGAGCGTGGCCTGCACGCGCCAGAGGGGTTTTTGTTCTTCGGTGCGCGTGACGGTCACGTTTCGCCATTTTTTGGCCTTGCACGGTGGGGAGGGGGCTTCCGGCGGTGTTTCTTTGGCTGGGTAGTACTGGGGTTGGCGCGTGTTTCCCACGCGCCGCCGGTATTGGCGAAATCCGCCTGTCTTTCTGCCGGTTCTGGGTTGTAGCCTCTGTTTTGTGGCTGTTGTTTCAGTCTACCTTTGTAATTTTTGGACATTTTGGGATTGTTTGATGGCTTTTTGCTAGATCTGTCTCTCTTTTATATGCTATTGTGCTTTATTGTTTAAAGGGACTTCATGGAAGATCTTTGTAATGTTTATTTATTATTTGGGTAGATGTTTTTTTTGTATATTCTGAATCTTTTCACAGTTTACCTTTGGTAGCTGCTTTTAAGTCGGGTTTTCCTTGACTTAGTGGGTGGAGTTTCTTTATCTCCGGTCACAATTGGCCTTCGGGCTATGGTGTTTGCCTTCGGGCATGTTTGAACTTCTTTTGTCTTGTATTGGCCTTTTGGTCAAGTGTAATTCCCTCTCGGGTTTGTAATGATTAATGAAGTTCACTTTATTTCAAAAAAAAAAAAAAATACTAGTAATATTGGAAAAAAAATACCATCCTACGCATTTGAATACTCTAGCCTTGTGGAGTTGTACGCACTCCGTCGAACTCACTGATTATACTCCTAGATACCCAAAAACCAGAAAGAGAGGGACGCCGATCCATCAAGCAGCCCAACTGCCCAAGAGCACCGCATACCATCTTCAAATCTCAACCCAGGTAACCATTCTTCGTTTCTTTCCGACTAAAGCAATCAGCTTTTTTCTCAATCAAGTCAAATGCTTCGTTTATTTTGCAACAAACTGCCCCAACAATTAAGGCGTAAAGCTTCGCCGCTTAGCCATGGCAAATTGTTCTCAACCTTCACTCTAAAAACCATTTCAAAACTCCCTAATTCCAAGGACCCACAATCTCTGACAGTCTCCTTCCTCCAAAACTCATGCGGGTTGTCCTTGGAATCAGCCATTTCAGCTTCCCAGAAGCTCAACATTGACAACCCAAAGAACCCCAACTCAGTTCTGGACCTGTTGAGAACTCACGGTTTGACTCAGACCCACATCAGAAATCTAATTAGCAGTCGTTCACTATTGCTTTTGGCTGATTTAGAGAATACCCTTAAGCCCAACATGAAGTTGTTTGAATCCTTGGGGTTCTCTGGCACTAGCCTTGCGAAAATGCTTAGCAGAGACCCACGTGTGCTTGAAAGTGATGCATACACTGTTGTTGAGTTTTTTAGAGCTCATGGTTTCAGTGATGACCAAATATCAACTTTGACCATGAAGCGTCCACTATTGTATTTTCTCAATGCACACAAGATCTTTAAGCCAAAGTTGGAGTTTTTCAAATCTCTGGGTTTGTCGAATCTTGAAATTGCGAAGCTTTTATCCACGGCGCCTTATATTCTAGAAAGAAGCCTCGAAAACCAAATCATTCCTTGTGTCCAAGAGCTTAGGCGGATTCTTGGCACTGATGAGAATGTCTTAAAGGCTATTAAGGCATGCTGCTCTATAGTTGGATTTAATGTGGAAGTAGTACAGCCCAACATTTCGATGTTGATAAGCCATGGTGTACCCGAGTCATTAGTTTTGAAAATGTTCTTGATTCAGCCAAAGTTGCTACTTGTGAGGACTTATCGGTTTAGTGAGATTGTTAGTGACGTAATGAAATTGGGTTTTGATCCCAATAGTCTGCTATTTGTTTCGGCCATCCGTGTGATGGCAGTAATGAGTAAGACACTGTGGGAGCAAAAGGTGGAAGCTTATAAAAGTTTTGGTTTGTCAAAGGATGAGATCTATTCAACATTCAAAAGGCAGCCATTGTTTATGATTGTTTCTGAGATGAAGATCAAGAAATTGATGGCTTTCTTTGTGAACAAACTGAAGATGAAGCCTTTGCTGATTTCCAAGAATCCTAATCTTTTACTCCTTAGCTTGGAGAAAAGGATTATTCCGAGGTGTTCAGTTTTGCAACTTTTGATGTCAAAGGGGTTGATTAAGGCAGATACTAACCTTGTTCGTGTGTGGAGAATGACTGAGAAAAAATTTGTGGAGAAGTTAGTGTGCAAGTATCAGAATGAGGTTCCTGATGTTGTTAGAGCACACCAAGGCAAGATAGAATTTCATGGGTTCTCCATTGATTTGAAAATGTGAGTCATCATGAGATCATGAAATGATTTGAGCATCGCCAAAAGATGAGGAGTTCAGTTTCAGTTCATTATTTTGGCAGTCAGCTGTTTATCTTTATCTAAGGAATTCGATGATGACATAAATTCCAGGTTCTGCAATGGCTTCATTTAGTTTAATCCATCTGAATTGTTCACCATAGTTCAGCTTCAGCAATAGAAACTACTCAAAGTTGAGTTGAAACTTTTAATGTATACGACTCCTGACATTACAGGTTAAGAGAAGTAAACCTTGGCATGCTCTGATACACTGGAGGATGATGTTATTTGTAAGTATCGAGGCATTTTAGGATGTTCAGGTGTGTTGATCAGATTTCACTCTGCAACCATGAATTTTGAGCATTATTTCTATTCTTTCAAAGTGACCTTAAAAATTTTACTTTCTTTTGTGCTATATGCATATCTTCTTCTCTTTTTTTTTTTCCTGACTTGCAACGACTGATGAATACCTATGTCCTTGTTGGTTTAAAATCTAATCTTTCTATCATCCTTCTGTTTGCTGTTATAATGAGATTTAGTGAACTTGTATTTGGTGGTTATCCTATTGTACTTTTTCTGCTTAACTAGTATTTCTTCAGAATTGTACTAATCCCATTGCTTCATATATGTGAAGTCTAAATTTGAGAAATGGAACTTATTAAAGACACTCAGCTTCTCAGTTTGAATAAGATTAATAATAATAAGAGTTTGATCTCTGGATAAGGACTTGTTATTTGGAGCTAGGGCATGGTTCGGGTGCGTGTTGCATAAAGTAGCACGTATATGTTGGCCGAAACTGATAGGACTCTCCTGGACTCTCCTCAATGTGGATACATCCATCGGCCATATCTTCTCTTGCATGATAAAGATTACGATAAAGAGAAAGTACAAGTTGCAGACTCACACGTGCATTATTACTTTAAAAATGCTAGTCAAATTGTAATTGAAGCTCTATAAAATCTTTTATAAAGTTAAGTCTCACTTGCTAAAGAACTAATGTGGGGCTTAGCATTTATAAAACACATTTATAATTCACTCACTCAATGTGGGTAACATATTTTTCCAATGTGAAACTAACTATTTGGACTGTAACCAGAGTTCGTCTATCCGGCTCACCCTTATCACACTATAGTCCGAATTTTTTGCCACGTGGCATTTCTTTTTTAACAAAAAAAAAAACGTGAAGCTTCTAACACGCTAACCTTCATGTATCATCAGACGTTACCACTCTTTTTCTCCAAAATTTTCAAAAACTCCCTCCCAACAAATCCTCCGGCCCCCACTGCTACCGCCAACGCAACCGGAGACTAGCCGCCCACCGCCGAGTTCGTCACCTCCGCTCACCGCCGCCCTCCCTCTCTCTCTCTCCGCCTTTTCTATATTTCGTCGCCCACCGCCGGCCAGTCACGCCACCCACTACCTACCCGATCTCTCCACGGTTAGTCTCTCTCTCTCTCTCTCAGCTCACTTGTTGAAAAAATAGTGAACTAACAACCTGTTCAGCTATAGTGCTTACCTAGACTTATTGAAAGAGGCAAAATTGCAGAGACTTAATTTTCCAGAGCCTTCCGCCACAGACTTGACTGTGTTGATTTTGCGTCTTGCAAGCTGCTTCTATTCTCAGGTTTTGCTTCTAATCTGAGTCTTTTTGGGATTTTGTTCCACTTCTGAAATGCCGTTGAAGTGATTTTGGGGATTTTGTTGATATGGGTTTGTCATGATTTTGGTTTCTTAATTGTTTTTGGGATTTTGTTGATATGGGTTTGTCATGATTTTGGTTTCTTAATTGTTTTTAGGGTTTTCTTTGGTTCAATTTCAGGGTTTTCTTTGATGTCGAAGCGTTCAGTTTTGGAACAAAAAAAAAGGAGATTAGTGGTCATTAACTGATATATTTTAATTGCAAGTTTCGATTTCATTTTGAGATTATCTGCGTTTATTGATGCATTTTATTCTCAACTAGTGAAATTCTTGTGCGTGACACTTAGCTAGATTGTAGTGTGCAACTCAGCATTGCCTTTGCAGAGATTTGTAAATCCAGATACACCAATTGATTAAATCTCTTGAGCCTTGTGTTTTTAACGGTTTTTAAATTTTGGACTTTTCACTTTTCAGTGATAGTGTTTTATAGAATGTTTGGCCAAGAAATAAAAAGTTTGCCAATTGAACTGCTCTTGACTTGAAATAAGGATTGTTATTATTATTTCCTGAGCAATTTGAACTTAGGATTAGAGTACTATTAAGTGTGGTTCTTAGATGTTCTGAGAGCTGTAGTTTGATAGATCATACACGGTTTCTACAAATTAACTATTATTAGACAGTAAGGGCATGATTTGGATCTTGTATGTGGGTGTGTTATATTATTTGCTTAGAATTTGTTAGACGCTCAAGGGCAGGTTGTGGGTGGCGACATTTAATGTCCATTTAACTTCTAGCTTTGGAGTTCATATCTTTCCTTCCAATGTTGTTCTTGTTTTTGTCATTTTGAGAAAACACTCGTTTTTGGGTTATAATGCTTCTTTGTCATGACTGTTTCAGTGTTCTGTTCATTAGTTGCCACCTAGGGTGTTATTTTGGTGATTCAAAGAGTAGTGAAGTTTACATGGGATTGGTTTTAAGTTTAAATTCAATTTCTTTGTTCTAAAGTCTGAGTTAATTGGTCAAACTGAGTGTTGGCTAAACCAAGGAAATATAAAAAGAGAATGTAAATACAAAAATAGTTGAGTTGAAGTTTAGTAGAGATGAAATATGGATTCAGGTCGGGCAGTATTTGACTCACAAGGCAATATGGTTAAAGCTGAGTGATACTGGTGTTCGCATATTGTTTTTTTTTTTTTTTCTAGAGCTTCTCCAAGTTTAGACTAGCTTCTATCCATGTATTCTGAGCTTTTTATGGAATCACAAAATTTAAGAATGGTTTATTGAAGCGAAATATGATACGTGTTTATGGTATTTTATGAATGACTTTGTTCTATTCTCATAAATGTGTCTATTTCCTATTAAAAGTTTGTTACTATTTCATGTAGGCAATGAAAATTGTGCTTCAGGGTGGAGTTTCTCAATTGCCACAATGGTGGAGAATGATACTGAGATAAATGGTGATGATTCTAACAGTTTGTTCGAACTAGAAAACCTCCACCACAATCCTTTGAGTATTTTTTTTTTTATTTTTTTTATTTGTGACAACCTTGTGTATAATCAAGTTTCTGAGCTTCATATAAACGTTTTTTACAATTATGATTGGAACGGCCATTGTTTGCTCAACTATTAGACAATGTTTTATCGAATCGAAGGTTACAGATTTCTGAATCTATATCTAGCCTTCATGCCCATAAGTAAATACCAAATTTTGAGCTAAAAATGGACAGATTTGTCATGCACTCATTTGGAGGCTTTTGCTAATTTAACTTCTCATTTAGTTTCTGTCAAAGGATAGCTTCTTGCATGCTAGTCTCTCTTTCTAGCAGTTGGGTTATTGCAGCGCCAAGTAAAAGTTGAGCATGTAACTCTAGTGTTTTAAAACATGATTTTGTAATGTTTGTTACTTGATGTAAAAAGATACAAATAAAGATTCAGATTTAGTAGTACAAAGGTTCGAATGTTAGAAAGAAAGGACTCCAAATCAAATGGCCTTCCATTTATCTCGTTAAAGCAACCGTGGATTGCGTTGAATGTTGATTCATACATAGAATCACAAAAAAAAAAATGAAATTAGTTTGAGATCGGCACAGCATTTTGCTGCTAATCAAATTAGGTGCATGGTGGCACTTTAGAATGTGTGAGAAAGTTGAATAAATATATATTACATTGTACCCACCCTGCTTAGAACTCATTCTAATATCAGCATGGGCACAGAAACAATAATGTTGAATATGGCCTCAAAATAAAAGATTGGCATAATCAAAGGAACTTTTGGTCCATTCCCCATCCACCGTATGAAGTATGCTCCTAGCAATTATAACAATCCCACAACAAAAGCAAATTGGCATATTAACTGCTACGGAATCTCCTATAAAAGTTTTAGTGAAAGCAAATTGCTAGACCAAAAAAAAAAAATGAAATACTCCATACTACAAATGAAACTGCATTTCATAGAAAAAAATCTGTACACCCATGCAATCTATTCGAATAGTTAGTGGCAATACACTACATCAGTAAGAAGTGTGGCAATACACTACAGATACACATTTGAATAAGAATTCTTTGGAATGGCAATATTTGTCAAATACTCCAAACAATTAATTATTTACAATAAACTCTTAACTTAACCTGCAAAAATTTGGATATTTTTCAAATAGTTCTACAACCATCCTCTACAGCATAGCCATCTTGATTACGATTCCAACCAAAATAAGCATGAGTCCTGTTCTTTATATCTAAAATCCCATGACCAAAGCTGGCTTCGCGGTAGGCAGAGTAGCTTGGCTGGGGCTTGGTCATTCTGCAGGATTGACCAAAACCAGAATGATATAAACACTCTCTCTAGGCCTCATTACATATGTATCATCCACTTGTGACTGGAACACAATGCTTGGGAATGTTATAGCTATGCCCCTGCTCAAAGAAATTAAATAAATAGTACTCAGAAATTTGGCATACATAGATAAATATGAGTGACTACGAAATACGAATGTTAAAGACAAGGAACTTCTGACATACATTTCCTTTTATATTTTCTGTTGACATTTCTGTGTACCCATAGAAGAATTTTATCAAACAACATGTAGTCTCTCCTCATAGAAGAATTTAATCAAACAACGTGTAGTCTCTCCTACCCAAAAATAGTTCTATTTGATTTTCGATTAATTTTTAACCTTTAAGAGAGATTACAGTACAACTCCATCACCAAACCAGACGGTTTTCTTGTTGAGTTCCAAAAACAGAAGAAGAAAAAAAATCATTTCCCGGGTATGAAGTTTAGTTTATCCGAAATATGAATATTCTTTATGGTTGTTTGTATCAAGAGCCAAAGAAGAAAGAATAAAGCTTTCATCAATACCCAAATGTTCATTCAGAATTGTTTGTACGTTCTCAACACTTGAAAAATAGTTTCTTCACAGAGAAAACACCCTGCAGGCAAACCATGGTACAGGTAACGAATTTTTAGGACACAATCTTTTACTGAACAATAAATTCATATATGCCACTGGCGTGCCTGGCCCACTACACCATCCTAGTAAAAGCTTCCATGAGGAGAACACCAAACATCATGGGAAAAATATGGAATCAGCCAAAAAGAGTTTAGAAAATAAACCATTTTAATTAGTAGTCACAACAGAAATATGAGGACCAGATTCTTTCAGCCAAAGCTCTCTTTTTCATTATCTATAGAGAATTCTCAGATTAAGCAAGGCATTAGCGAGAGAAAAAGTCAGAGGGGCACAAGGAAATTCACTACAACTATAAGCAAAGATAACCAGTCCTCCCCGGAAAAGAACATGGTGATCTGGTTCTTTTCTGAATCCCTCAAAGTCCCATTCTTACACATGAATCAATGGGGTTACAACCACTTCCTCCTTTTTTCTGCCCAAAAATGGGCCTATCCTACCTCCATGCATCAAAAGGACGATGTTCTATTCCTCATTCCACGCGGGAGAACTCCAATAAAATACTATTCTAGCGAGAGAAAAAGCTCAATAAAAGTTTTAAAACACTGCTTAGAGCTGCCCCTGCCTCGCGTGCGTCCATCACTCCAATAGCTCTTCCTTATCCCTCCACAAAAAAGAGGGGATCCAAACCCACTACTCAAATTTCACACATTTCACACTACCCACCATCACAGTGCAAATATTGGCTTTGATGTAGACAAGACAAACAAAACAAACAAGCTCAACAATGGAAACAAATAGAAAGGAAAGCAACCCACCTTCAACCGAGCGAGCGAGAGAGAGAGAGAGAGGAATCGTGGCTTCAATGGAGGCCCCACACACCACCTTCAATCAAAACCCATAAACCAAACCAAATCTAAGATTCAAAATAAAAACCCTAACCAATCAAATCTAAGATTCAAATTCAAAACTCACAAACCAAATCAAATCTGGGATTCAGAGAGATCGGGTAGGCGGTGGCGCGGCTGGTCGGTGGTGGGCGACGGGCAGTAGGCGGTGGGCGGATAAATCAAAAAAAAAAAAAAAAAAAAAAAAAAAAGAAAAAAAAAAAGGGCAGAGAGAGATAGATCGGAACGGCGGTGGTCGGCTAGTATCCGGGCGGATTTGGCGGAAGGCGGTGGGGGGTGGGGCGGCGGTGGGCGGAGGGTTTTGGGTTGGGAGGGAGAGTTTGAAAATTTTGGGGAAATAGATTTCATTTAGTATATTTCATGATTTGAGAAGCTGTGATATATTTTTTAAAAAAAACTTGTGCCACGTGGCACAAAAGTCGGACGATAGTGGGAGAAGGGTGAGCCGTATAGACAAACTCCTGTAACAATAGACACTTTATTCATGGTGAAAGAAGGGATCCTAGTGATATTGGAAAAAGTGTGACATAAATTATTTATAAAAAAGGCAACAACTTCTATTTTTAGGGCAACCAACTACCTTATCATCTCAATAGTTTTGAAATTCTATACTTTTAAACTCAAATGTTGGTCCAATCCTTTTTCTTTTCCATGAATGACTAATATTATCCAAAATTTAAGCAAACTGTAAAGAGTTTCATTAATACATCAAATAATTCAAAAAATAAAAAAAATAAAAAAACACAAAAAAGTCCAAGTACATTAGAGAACAAAATTGAAATTGAGATGATTAACATGATGCGCATACATAATACAAATACATTTTAATCCAGCCTATAAGTCGCCCCCTCCGGAACTCATTCAATCTCATATTCAATGAGTTGCATCCGATCTCATATTCGACATGGTGACAGCTTTGATAACGAATAATATAAACCTCAGGCAAAACTCACCTTTAAAAATTGGTTTGCGAGGAGGTGCCCGAAAGCTTATATAAACAAACTTGAAGGCAAGAATAAGAATTAGTATGATAAAACATGTCAACGTTGTTATAAAATATAAGATTAACTGAGTCAGAAAGATATCTTCAGTGCTTTTCCTCACATATCTCAAAAGGTTACATATGATGAAATCTGATCATAAGGCCTCGAACTCTTGAACATCCTAGAATGCCTTCACATTTGAACTACTTTAACAAATTACATCATCCTCCAAGTATCAGAGTACTCCAGGATTTCCTTCTCCTGAACTGTATGTCTGTAATGCAGATGGATTAAACCATATGAAGATGTTGCAAAAACTCTGGAATTTATTGCATGGTTGCATTCCTTAGATAAAGAAAATAGCCCACTGCCAACATAATGAACTCATAATACTCACTGTTTCAAATCAATGGGGAACCCTTGAAATTCAATCTTCCCTTGGTGCACCCTAACAACATCAGGTACCTCATTTTGATACTTGCTCACAAACTTCTCCACGAATTTGTTCTCACTCATTCTGATCACGTGAAAAATTCTAGTATCTTCCTTGATCAACCTCTTTGAAATCAAAAGTTGCAGAACTGAACACCTCGGAATAATCCTCTTCTCCAAGCTAAACTGTATAAGAATAGGATGCTTGGATATTAGAGAAGGCTTAATCTTCAGTTTGTTCACAAAGAAACCCATCGATTTCTTGATCTTCTTCTCTGAAATGGCCATAAACAATGGTTGCCTTTTGAATGCTAAATAAATCTCATCCTTTGACAAACCAAAACTTTTATAAGCTTCCACCTTTCGCTCCCACAGTGTCTTACTCATTGATCTTAAAAACAACTGTTTCAAAGCTAATGAATGGGGCACACCATGGCTTATCAACATCGACAAGTTGGGCTTGAGCACTTTTTCCACATTTGCTTGAATTAACCCGTAGCCTGCCTTTATAGCCTTTAATACATTCTCATCAGTGCCAAGACTCTGCCTAAGCTCTTGAACACAAGGAATGATATGCTTTTCGAGGCTCCTTGCTAGAATGGAAGGCTGCGTGGATAAAAGCTTTGCAATTTCAAGATCCGAAAAGCCCAAAGATTTGAAAAAATCCAACTTTGGCTTTAAGATCTTGTGCGCATTGAATAAATACAAAAGTGGACGCTTCACGGTCAAAGTTGATATTTGCTCATCTCTGAAACCATGAGCTCTAAAGAACTCAACCACAGTGTATGCATCACTTTCAAGCACACGTGGGTTGTTGGCGATGCTAAGCATTTTGGCAAGGCTAGTGCTAGAAATCCCCAAGGATTCAAACAACTCCAAGTTGGGCTTAAGGATATTGTCTAAATCAGCCAATAGCAATCGTGGACGACTGCTAATTAACTTTCTAATATGGGTCTGAGTTAAACCGTGAGTTCTCAACAGGTCAAGAACTGAGTTGGGGTTCTTTAGGTTCTCAATGTTGAGCTTCTGGGAAGCTGAAATGGCTGATTCCAAGGACAACCCACATGAGTTTTGGAGGAAGGAGACTGTTAGAGATTGTGGGTCCTTGGAATTAGGGAGTTCTGCGACGGGTTTGACAGAGGAGGTTGAGAAGAAGTGGCCATGGGTAAGGGATGAAGCTTTGTGCTTCAATTGTTGGGGCAGTTTTATGCAAATTAAACGAAGCATTTGATTTGTTTGAGGAAAAAACAAAAAAAAGCTTGTTCATTTAGATGGAAAGAGTGAAGAATAGTTACCTGGGTTGAGAATTAGAGATGGTATGTGATGCTATTGAACTGCTTGAAGAATTTGCCTCCTCTTTCAGGTTTTCGTCCCACCCAAGCACAATCCGAAGACAAGTCGGTTTCGCCTATTCCATCGCTAATGCACAACTCATGGCACCAAACAGTGTGTGCCCTAGGCGACTCCTGCAAAAGAAAAAAGAACTTCTCGTTTGTTAAATTTCTTTTTTTTTTATCGTGTTTTTTTTTCGTTTTTGGTTTTTTTTTTTTTTTTTGAAAATGTTAGATTTGGAAAATGGGGCTCAACCTCGTGTGAAGAGTTGTTGTGATGGTGCAAGAATCAAATTCCTTTTTTTTAGAGAGGTTTTTTTTATTTTATTTTTTTGTGAAAAGGGTTGTGATATGACTAACATGAGAGTAATTTATAATATTTGGTGAGTGTTTTATGTTTTTACTTGTTTGAAACTTTGAATAATATTTGGTGAGTGTTTTATCTTGGCAAATAAGAATTTGGGACACCAGAATTACACAAGAGAGCTACATTAGGGGTGGCAATTCATATTCTCCTGTTGAGTTCAGATTGCGTTAAGACATGAGTATAAGACTATATAAGCCAACATTAACCCAATCAATTTAATTAAATGAGTTAAACTCTTTAATTCTAACCTACTAATTTCTTATTATGTTCGTATCAAATTCGCGAGTCGTGTAAAAAATTATCAACCCAAAATGTGGCGTGTCAGGTTCGAATCATGTTAAAACATGAATATAAAATAATATAGGACAATCCTAATCTGATCTATTTAATTAAATTGGCCAAACCCTTCAACTCTAATCCGCTAATTTTATGTTAAGATCATATCGAGTTTGCGGGTCGTAAAAAAAATTGTCAGCCTTACTGCTACAGGGCTACTTGCTCGGAACAGGTGAGCTCCTCGCCCTCTCTCTAAGGGCGGTTAAAATTGCATTGCAATTTGAACATTTCAATCGTAGAGAATCTTGATTGCATGTTAAATTCAATCGAAGAAAATACCTGATATGGAACATAATCGAAATGGAATTGAATTGTCTATGTTAAGAATTATAACTTGTCACGGTAATTTGAACTTAAAACCTAAACTCCAAATGACAAAAGGCAATACTATTAAGCTAACAAACTTTTTTTCATAAGATCTCTGTTTTTTATACTCAATGAAGAAACTAAAAGACAGTTAATCATTATTTCAACCAAAAATTTTGAAGGAAGAACCTTTCTGGTTAACATAATATGGAAAAAGAATTGATAGCCTTCTTGTTTCAATGATAATTATCAGTCTCTCTCTGCATCAAAATGTTTTAAAACCCTTCTATTGAAATAAAGGCACTCACCACATGGACAAAAAAAAAAAAAAATCTCTCTAAATCGACAAAGGCAAAGCTCAAGTAGACATGAAACAAAAGAGTCAAAAGACTGATACTTTTGTTTACACAAATTGAGCAAGGAACCTGGAGAGCCATATCTCAAAGCACACTGTAAATCATCTTTCAGAATTCATCCCAATGTAACACCTTATGGCAAATACAAATATGAAAAAGGATGAGAACTCCATTGCCGCCATGCTTTAATATGGCATGCCTGCAGCATCAGACATAATAAGAAAATAGCAAATAGACTTTGTCATTTTGCTTTAGTTTGTATTAATAATTCAAAAATTATCAAAAGGAAAGCACCACTGACCAAAATTTGCAAAACAATCCCTCCAAAGACTAAAATTGCCAAGAAAGCAAGTTTTCCAGTATGCAAGCACGTAGGTCTGCCATTGTCAAAATTGTCTGCCTCACCTCATAGAGGAGAACAACTGAAACAGAACATGCTATTAAAGCAGAAATTTAAGAAGCGGATCCATCATATGTTATGTCGTACCAGATTTCCAATCTATTTTTTTATTAAGAACAACTTTATGTGTTCACATGAAGAAATGAACTAGGGACTCAAGACCGAGCAGCCATACAATTTGCAAGTGAACACCATATAGTAATTATGAAGATTTGTTTTGAGTACCTAGTATTAGCAATTACTACATGAATATTCTGTAAGAGCAGTGTTCCTTGTAAGTGCATCTTTTTTGGATAAATAAAAAAGATAAAGGGTTAAATATATTTTATACTCCTCAACTAACTGCAATTTTTTATAAAACTAAAGAACTGACAGCTGTGACACTTAGATATATCCAACTACCAATTTGTTGCATTTAAGCTACTCCGTTAGATGTTGTCATCTGTTTAGATGGCATGTGACCACTTTTCTATCATTCTTCCTATAATATCCATCATTTCTTTAAAACCAAAATAATTAAATAATAATAAAAATTTAAAAAGACGAATTAAAACCAAATGAAATAATAAATAAATAAATAAAAATCGAACCTAAGGTTAGCCACCCCCAACAAGGGTATTTTCGGAAGACTCTGGTGCAATATCCAATGATGCTAGCAAGCAAATTGATAGCATAATACATACTATCATTTCTGATTTAAATACATGACATTAAAATTCAACATGGCTTCATGAAATGTGCGCAAAATAAAAAAGGTTGTTCTTTTAGATTTAAACATAATAGATAACATAGCTAAAAGATGAACCATAGGCAACCATACATTTCATTTAGATTTACACAAGTCCAGAAATCTAAGAGAATACTTAAAAAAATAAAAATTGAAAATTATAGTGCAAAAAATACAACCAAATAGTAGGAAATGAGTTAAAAAATGACCCGCTTCTCTCTGTAAGGGCCGCATAAAGCGGTATCTTAAGCAAAAATGGCACAGAAAGGGGCACGAACCTCGAAATATTCATCAACCCTTCACGAATCCCAGCTTGGAAGCAACAGTCACTACCGGAACGAAGCTGAATGAAAATTAAATCAACCTGAATGCATTTACACCATGAATCCAACCATATGTTAAATGTGTGTTTAACAATACTTATGCCATATAATGGCTGATAATTGCTAAGTAGCAACTAAAAATAACTATTATGGACCGATGAATGAAAGTAAAAAACATAGATGTATAATAATTCCAAGAGGGAAAATGGTTGTATAGGGAAAATTTGAAATACCAAAACCAAAATATAAGATTAACTGAGTTTGAAATATGCCTTCAATGCTTTTCCTTACATATCTCAAAAAGTTAAATATGATAAAATCTGATCATAAGGCCTCGCACTCTTAAACATCCTAGAATGCCTTCACATTTCAACTACTTTGCAAATTACATCATCCTCCCAAGTAATCAGAGTACTCCAGGATTTCCATCTCCTGAACTGTATGGCTGTGATGCAGATGGATTAAACTATATGAAGCTAATGCAAAACATCTAGAATTTATTGCATTCCTTAGATGAAGAAAACAGCCCGCTGCCAACATAATGAACTCAAACTGAACGCATGATTTTCGGGCAATGCCCAGAGCATGCGATGATCTCATGATGACTCACATTTTCAAATCAATGGGGAACCCTTGAAATTCTATCTTCCCTTGGTGCGCTCTAACAACATCAGGGACCTCATTTTGATACTTGCTCACTAACTTCTCCACGAATTTGTTCTCAGTCATTCTGATTGCATGAGAAATGCTAGTATCTTCCTTGATCAACCTCTTTGAAATCAAAAGTTGCAGAACTGAACACCTCGGAATAATTCTCTTCTCCAAGCTAAACCGTATAAGAATAGGATTCTTGGAAATTAGAGAAGGCTTCATCTTCAGTTTGTTCACAAAGAAACCCATCGATTTCTGGATCTTCTTCTCTGAAACACGCATAAACAATGGCCGCCTTTTGAATGCTGAATAGATCTCATCCTTCGACAAACCAAAACTTTTATAAGCTTCCACCTTTCGCTCCCACAGTATCTTATTCATTGCTAGGGAACGGATGGCTATAATAAATTGCAGAATATTGGGATCAAAACCCAATTTCATAACTTCACTAACAATCTCACTAAACCGACAAGAGGACATGAACAGTGGATTTGGTCTTAAAAATAACAGTTTCAAAATTACTGACTGGGGCACCCCATGGCTTATCAACATCGACATGTTGGGCTTGAGCGCTTTTTCCACATTAACTTCAATTAACCCGTGGCCAGCCTTTATAGCCTTTAAGACATTCTCATCAGTGCCAAGAATCCGCCTAAGCTCTTGAACACAAGGAATGATTTGCTTTTCGAGGCTCCTTTGTAGAATAGTAGGACTCTTGGATAGAAGCTTTGTAATTTCAAGATCCGAAAAGCCCAAAGATTTGAAAAAATCCAACTTTGGCTTAAAGTTCTTGTGTGCATTGAGTAAATACAATAGTGGACGCTTCATGGTCAAAGTTGATATTTGCTCATCTCTGAAACCACGTGCTCTAAAGAACTCAACCACAGTGTATGCATCACTTTCAAGCACACGTGGGTCTCTGCTAAGCATTTTAGCAAGGCTAGTGCCAGAGAACCCCAAGGATTCAAACAACTCCATGTTGGGCTTAAGGGTATTCTCTAAATCAGCCAAAAGCAATAATGGACGACTGCTAATTAGATTTCTGATATGGGTCTGAGTCAAACCGTGAGTTCTCAACAGGTCCAGAACTGAGTTGGGGTTCTTTGGGTTGTCAATGTTGAGCTTCTGGGAAGCTGAAATGGCTGATTCCAAGGACAACCCGCATGAGTTTTGGAGGAAGGAGACTGTCAGAGATTGTGGGTCCTTGGAATTAGGGAGTTCTGCGCTGGGTTTGATAGAGGAGGTTGAGAAGAAGTGGCCATGGGTTAGGGATGAAGCTTTGTGCTTCAATTCTCGGGGCAGTTTTATGCAAATTAAACGAAGCATTTGATTTGGTTGAGAAACAAAGCTTGTTGCTTAAGGTGGAAAGAGTGAAGAATGGATACCTGGGTTAAGATTTGGAGATGGTATGTGATGCTATTGAACTGCTTGAAGAATTTGCCTCCTCCTCTTCTTGGTTTTCGTCCCACCCAAGCACAATCCGAAGACAAGTCGGTTTCGCCTATTCCATCCCCAACGAGCGCACGCAAGGCTCATGGCACCCAAGATCCCCAAGAGTGTGTTTTTGTTTAGTTCTTCTTTGTTGCTGTTGTGTTTTGTTTTGGTTGGTTTAAGGGTCTGTTTGGGTTTGCGATTTCAAAAAGTGCGATTTAAAAATAGCGATTTTAAAATGTGCGATTTAAAAAAGTGATTTTTAAAAACGCAATTAAGCGTTTGGCAAAATCGCAATTTGGCCTTTAAAATCGCAGTTTAGCCTATTAAAATACTGCGTTTTTAAAAAAGTACCACATTGCCTGCGATTTGAATAAGCACTTTTCTGCGTGTTCAAATCGCAATTTTTTAAAAACTCAGTTTCCAAACGGTTCACTTTCTACGATTTGGTTTAAAATCGCACTTTTTCTCTACGAAATCGCAATCTCAAACGCACCCTAAGTGTTTTGGGTGTTTTTTTTAGAGAAATTCTGTGTCTGTAACGTGGTTTTGGTTGTACAGACTCATTCTTTGCCTATAATAGATTTTCTTATTCATAAAAAAATAAAAAAATAAAATAAAATACAATTTACACTTACCCTTTACCACCAAATTTTAAAAAGCTACACGCTTATTACTCTAATTACCATTTTGTTGTAAATTATACATTCATTATTATCTACTGTTAAAATAGACACACCCAAAAATAAGAGGAAAAAAATACACACGAGACACACACGTGATTTCTTCTATTTGAATTGTTTGAATTATCTTCCAAATTAAATTTTAAAAAAATAATTAAAGTGGTGACTAAACCATTTATAAGTGGTTTGGCCACCCCCAAGCTGCAAAAAGGGTGACCAATTCTCCTATACAATGTAGGGTTGGTTTAGCCTCCTCCACACCATTTTCATGAGAGGATAAGCCACTCATACGAGCAGGGGCGAAACTATAATTTTAGGTACATGGACATAACTAAAATAAAAAAAAATAAAAAAAAAAAAACTTTTGAAGAGGTAAAAATTAAATTTTAGATGGTTTATCTCATAAAAATACATTGTTCTTTGGAGAATTTTAAAACTTTTATGGGCTACTGCCTTCAAACCATGTGTATAGTTCCGTCCCTACCCATGAGATTGTAGGGTTGGTTCGACGTAGAACCACCCCACAAGATTGTTGGATTGGTTTGACCATCTCTAAATCATTTTGAGGGTACTCTAACCACTCCAACAGCTTGAAGGGATAGTCCAATCACCGTTTTATTTTTATTTTTTTCTAATTATTATTAATACTTTTTATGGGTAATTTGAGTAATTCAAATTTTTTTAAAAATAAAAATAAAATGTCACATATGCACCACCAGTGACACTTACAATCTACTTTAACAGAAGATGTTGGCAGATGGTATCACTTTCTTTCAGTTCTGCACTAATTAGTAATTGGAAGGGTTAGTGCCAAAGTACATTTTTCCCTACATACTCATCTCATATCCCACTTCCATAAGCTAACAAACTTTTTTCATAAGATCTCTGTTTATTATACTCAATAAAGAAACTAAAAGACAGTTAATCATCATTTCAACCAAAAAAATTGAAGGAAGAACCTTTCTGGTTAACATAATATGGAAAAAGAATTGATAGCCTTCTTGTTTCAATGAAAATGTTTTAAAACCCTTCCATTGAAATAAAGGCACTCACCACATGGACAAAAAAACATTAAAATAAAATAAAAATAAAAATCACTCTAAATCGACAAAGGCAAAGCTCAAGAAAACATGAAACAAAGGAGTCAAAAGACTGATACTTTTTTTACACAAATAGAGCAAGGCACCTGGAGAGCCATATCTCAAAGCACACTGTAAATCATCTTTCAGAATTCATCCCAATGTAACACCTTATAGCTAATACAAATATGAAAAAGGATGAGAGCTCCATTGCCACCATGCTTTAATATGGCATGCCTGCAGCATCAGACATAATAAGAAAATAGCAAATAGACTTTGTCATTTTGCTTCAGTTTGCATTAATAATTCAAAAATTATCAAAAGGAAAGCACCACTGACCAAAATTTGCAATACAATCCCTCCAGAGACTAAAATTGCCAAGAAAGCAAGTTTTCCAGTATGCAAGCACGCAGGTCTGCCATCATCAAACTTGTCTGCCTCACCTCATAGAGGAGAACAACTGAAACAGAACATGCTATTAAAGCAGAAATTTAAGAAGCAGATCCATCATATATTATGTCGTACCAGATTTCCAATCTATTTTCTTATTAAGAACAACTTCATGTGTTCACATGAAGAAATGAACTAGGGACTCAAGACCAAGCAACCATACAATTTGCAAGTGAACACCATATAATAATTATGAAGCTTTGTTTTGAGTACCTAGTATTCGCAATTACTACATGAATATTTTGTAAGAGCAGTGTTCCTTATGAGTGCATCTTTTGGATAAATAAAAGATAAAGGGTTAAATATATTTTAGCCTCCTTAACTAACAATAATTTTTTATAAAATCCGACGAACTGACAGTTGTCACACTTCGATACATCAAACTATTAATTTGTTGCATTTAAGCCATTCCGTTAGAAGCTGCCAGCCTGCCATCTATTTAGAAAGCACGTTACCACTTTTCTGTCATTCTTCCTATAATACCCATCATTTCTTTAAAACCAAAATAATTAAATAATAATAAATTAAAAAAATTAAAATCAAAATAAATAAAAATCAAACCTAAGGTGGGGCCTGTTGGCCACCCCCAACCAATCTGGGGTGGCTCGCCCCCATTTCCATTTTTTTTTAGGTTTTTTTTAAATAATTATTATTAATTTTTTTTATTGATTAATAATTAGAATAGATAAATTTGGGTTTTAATTGTCAAAACAATGTTATTTTCAAAAGATTTTGGTCAAATATGGTTTTTCCATCCAAGCAAATGATCAACACTAACAGAATGGCTTAATTACAATAAAATGGTAATTGATGTATATAAGTGTCACAACTGTCAGTTCATGAGGCTTCATAAAAATTTGTTTTTAGTTGAGGGGGCTAAAATATATCTAACCCAATGATAAATACAGTTAAAAAAAAAAATTGAACTATATTGCACAAATTGCAATATGCCAATATCCAGTAATGCTAGCAAGCAAATTGATAGCATAATACATACTATCATTTCTGATTTAAATACATGACATTAAAATTCAACATGGTTTCATGAAATGTGCGCAAAATAAAAAAGGTTGTTCTTTTAGATTTAAACATAATAGATAACATAGCTAAAAGATGAGCCATAGGCAACCATACATTTCCTTTAGATTTACACAAGTCCAGAAATCTAAGAGAATACTTAAAAAATCAAAATAAAAATTGAAAATTACAGTGCAGAAAATACAACTAAATAGTGGGAAATGAGTTAAAATGACCCGCTCCACTCTGTAAGGACCGCATAAAGTGGTATCTGAAGCAAAAATGGCACAAAAAGGGGCACTAACCTCCAATATTCATCAACCCTTCCCGAATCCCCGCTCGAAAGCAACTACCACCACCGAAAGGAAGTCGAACGAAAACTAAATCAACCCGAATACATGTACACCATGA
The DNA here is from genome assembly GCF_958979055.1 of Alnus glutinosa. NCBI lineage: Eukaryota > Viridiplantae > Streptophyta > Magnoliopsida > Fagales > Betulaceae > Alnus > Alnus glutinosa. Next base: position 1,849,184 of record NC_084893.1, read on the forward strand.
ATCCAACCATATGTTAAATGTGTGTTTAACAATACTTATGCCATATAATGGCTGATAATTGCAAAGTAACAACTAAAAATAACCATTATGGACCGATGAATGAAAGTAAGAAACATAGGTGTATAATAATTCCAAGAGGGGAAATGGTTGTATAGGCAAAATTTGAAATGCCAAAACAAAACTATAAGATTGATCAGTGAGAAATATGTCTTCATTGCTTTTCCTCACATACCTCAAAAGTCACATATGATAAAATCTGATCATAAGGACTCCCACTCTTGAACAGCCTAGAATGCCTTTACATTTGAACTACTTTTACAAATTACATCATTCTCCCTCCTGAACTGTATGTCTGTAATGCAGATGGATTAAACCATATGAAGCTGTTGCAAAAACTCTGGAATTTATTGCATGGTTGCATTCCTTGGATAAAGAAAATGGCCCACTGCCAACATAATGAACTCGTGACTTTTTGGCATTCAACGAACTCATAATACCCACAGTTTCAAATCAACGGGGAACCCTTGAAATTCTATCTTCCCTTGGTGCGCCCTAACAACATCAGGGACCTCATTTTGATACTTGCTCACTAACTTCTCCACAAATTCATTCTCATTCATTCCGAACACATGAAAAATGCTAGTATCTTCCTTGATCAACCTCTTTGAAATCAAAAGTTGCAGAACTGAGCACCTCGGAATAATTCTCTTCTCCAAGCTATACCGTATAAGAATAGGATTCTTGGAAATTAGAGAAGGCTTCATCTTCAGTTTGTTCACAAAGAAACCCATCGATTTCTGGATCTTCTTCTCTGAAACACGCATAAACAATGGCTGCCTTTTTAATGCTGAATAGATCTCATCCTTTGACAAACCAAAACTTTTATAAGCTTCCACCTTTCGCTCCCACAGTGTCTTACTCATTGCTAAGGAACGGATGGCTACAATAAATTGCAGAATATTGGGATCAAAACCCAATTTCATAACTTCACTAACAATCTCACTAAACCGATAAGTGGACATGAGCAGTGATGTTGGTCCTAAAAAGAACATTTTCAAAGCTAATGACTGGGGCACACCACGGCTTATCAACATCGACATTTTGGGCTTGAGCACTTTTTCTACATTCGCTTCAAGTATCCCGTAGCCTGCCTTTATAGCCTTTAATACATTCTCATCAGTGCCACGAATCTTCCTAAGCTCTTGAACACAAGGAATGATTTGCTTTTCGAGGCTCCTTGCTAGAATAGAAGGCTGCGTGGATAAAAGCTTTGCAATTTCAAGATCCGAAAAGCCCAAAGATTTGAAAAAATCCAACTTTGGCTTTAAGATCTTTTGTGCATTGAATAAATACAAAAGTGGACGCTTCACGGTCAAAGTTGATATTTGCTCATTTCTGAAACCATGAGCTCTAAAGAACTCAACCACAGTGTATGCATCACTTTCAAGCACACGTGGGTTGTTGGCGTTGCTAAGCATTTTGGCAAGGCTGGTGCTAGAAATCCCCAAGGATTCAAACAACTCCATGTTGGGCTTAAGGATATTGTCTAAATCAGCCAATAGCAATCGTGGACGACTGCTAATTAACTTTCTGATGTGGGTCTGAGTTAAACCGTGAGTTCTCAACAGGTCAAGAACTGAGTTGGGGTTCTTTAGGTTCTCAATGTTGAGCTTCTGGGAAGCTGAAATGGCTGATTCCAAGGACAACCCACATGAGTTTTGGAGGAAGGAGACTGTAAGAGATTGTGGGTCCTTGGAATTAGGGAGTTCTGCGATGGGTTTGACAGAGGAGGTTGAGAAGAAGTGGCCATGGGTAAGGGATGAAGCTTTGTGCTTCAATTGTTTGGGCAGTTTTATGCAAATTAAACGAAGCATTTGATTTGTTTGAGAAAAATAAAGCTAGTTCATTTAGTTGGAAAGAGTAAAGAATGTTTACCTGGTATGCGATGCTATTGAACTGCTCGAAGCATTTTCTTCATCCTCTTTCTGGTTTTTGTCCCACCCAAGCATAATCCGAAGGCAAGTCAGTTTCGCCTATTCCATCTACAACGCACGCACGACTCATGGCAACCAAGATCCCCAAGAGAGTGTTTGTGTGTTTTTGTTTTGTAAGGGGCGGGCAAATGATGTATGTGCGGGGAAAATACCATTTATTCCTCTAATTACCATTTTGTTGTAAATTATACATTCATTATTATCTAGTGTTAAAATAGACAGACCCAAAAATAAGAAGAAGAAAAAAATTAAAAAATTAAAATATATATATATATATATATACACACAATACACACATGTGATTTCTTCTATTTGAATTGTTTGAATTATCCCCCAAATTTAATTTTTTTTAAAAATTAAAGTGGTGACTAAATCATTTATAAGTGGTCTGACCACCCAAGTTACTAAAGGGGTGACCAATTTCCCTATAGAATGTAGGGTTGGTTCACCCACCCCACATTATTTTCATGGGAGGCTGAGCCACTCATACAAGCAATGGCGAAGTTATAATTTTAAGTGGGCATAACTAAAAAAAAAAAAAAAAAAAAAAAAAACTTTTTAGGAGGTAAAAGTTAAATTTTAGATGGTTTATCTCATAAAAGTATATAATTATGGGAGAATTTTAAAACTTTTGGGGGCTACTGCCTTCAAACCATGTATATAGTTGCGCCCCTACCCGCGAGGTTGGAGGGGTGGTTTGGCGTTGAACCACCCCACGCGATTGTTGGATTGGTTTGACTATCCCTAAACCATTTTGAGGATACTCTAACTACTCCAACAGCTTGAAGGGATGGTTCAACAACTGTTTTATTTTTATTTATTTTTATAATTATTATTAATACTTTTTATGGGTAATTTGAGTAATTCAAGTTTTTTTAAAAAATTAAAAAAAAAAAAAAAATGTCACATATGCATCGCAGGTGACATTTTCTATATACTTTAACAAAAGATGTTGGCAAATTGTATAACTTTCTTTTGGTGTTGCAATAAGTAGTAATTAGAAGGGTCAGTACCACTTTTTAAAGTTAATTGATTAAGTATATTTTTCCCTACATACCCATCTCATATCCCACTCTTATATTAATTGGCTGATGTGGCAATATCATCAGCTCTCTGGTCAATTTTTATTAAAAATAAAAATTAAAAAATTAAAATACTAGCGGGCTTGGTCACATCAGTCCAATTGTATAAAAATGGGATATGATATGAGTATTTAAAATTACTATTCACAATATATGTAAAACACATGCTTAAAACACACATTTATCATCATTCAAATCGTGATTGAATAAAAAAAAAAAAAAAAAAAAAAAAAAAAAAAAAAAAAACATGAAGTAATTGGTTTTATACCGTACATGGAACAAAATCGATCAGAAAACAATATTTGATATAAAATAAAATGTCTATGTTAAGAAATAGGGAAAAATATTATAAAAATTATATGCTTTTAACCTTTTATTAAATTACTCATTCAAATTTAAAATTTAGGTTTAGTTACAATTAACTGCTTCAACATTAATTTACATATTGCCCCCCCCCCCCCCCCCCCCCTAAGATTGCTACATGTCACACTCATGAGTGCTAGCCTTACATTGGTTTTTTACTATGTGATGTTGGGCTTTGTGAACAATTTTATTGAACTTCAATTATAAATTGATTAATCATTTTAGAGTAGTAGCGTATATATGGTTATCGTTTTCCTTAGGTCGTAACAAATTGTATTAGAGCAATCTAGTATCATCATGTAGTATTGGAGTATTGCATAATGTGGTCCTAACGATAATGTCAGATATTTAAAGGGAGGGAGATTGTAACACCCCAGTTTCACACATTGAGAATATAATTAGCTCACATGGAGTTTGTGGATTATAAATGAATTTATGGGTGTTAAGTTTTACATTATTTTCTTATTAGGTGAAACTAAACTTTATAAGTGATTCTAACGAGTTCCAATTGCATCTTGACTACTCATTTTGAAGTAATTGTATAAATATGATTAACGTTTTTCACGAGCGGTACAATTGTAACTAGTATTTCTAGTAAACAAAGAAAGATATGTTTTATTATAACAAAAATGGCTTACATTACACATAATCGTTGATACGTTTTTACTTGTGGACTCATAAATTTCACTTGTAAAATTGTTAATTTTATGAGTAATTATTCACTACCACTTAAATATACAACTTTTCACCATCTTGCCTATGTGGCAAGGTGGTCCCTCACCTTAATTTATTTTTAAAAAATAACAAAATTTAAAAAGTAGTAGGGAACCACCTTACCACATAAGGAAGGTGGTGAAAAGTTGTATATTTAGGTGACAGTGAATCATTATTCTAATTTTATAGATATAGCCGCACCAAATGGGCAAACGAGTACGAGGGGTACAGCCAATAGAACCCATAGAGTTGTGGGCTCATAACTTTTGGGAGGTCAAGGCAATAGCTTTGTTTATAAAGACTTAAAAGTTTTATGTCTGGTGGGCAATGTGTCATCTTGTTGATATATAGTTTTTGAACTCGGGAACAATAATGAGTCAAAGTTATGTTTATACTAGTGTTTTGGTGTTCCAAGCCATGGGCCTTATGGTTTTAAAATAATAATAATAATAATAACACATTTTTCTATGTGTTGAGTTATCAAGAATAATAGTAGCGACATGTGATGAGTCGTTATAGCTAATCCCACTTGGCACCTTCAATAAAGTTTCGCTAGATGTAATGATTTAAGAAAAACGTTAGACACATAGACTTTATCATTTCAAAATGATTAATCAAGTTGTAATTAGAACTCCTTAAAGTCACTTATAAAATCAAGTTGTACCTAATAAGAAACTAGTAATAAACTCAATACTTTTGAATATCTTTATAACTAACTCATTTAGGATGCAATACATCTTTCCAATTATTTGGAGGTGTCACAATAGATAAGTTGTTCACGGAGAAAGGAGGATCCCTATCAATGTATTTGATATTGTAATAAGCGCAACATAAATTATTGATGGTCTGTTTGAATTTATAATTTCAAAAAGTGCGATTTTAAAATGTGCGATTTAAAAAAGTAATTTTTAAAAACGCAGTTAAGCGTTTGGTAAAATCGCAGGTTAGCCTTTTAAAAATTGCGTTTTCAAAAAAGCGCCACATTGCCCGCGATTTGAATAAGCACTTTTTTGCATTTTCAAATCGCAATTTAAAAAAAAAAAACAGTTTTTAAACAATTCATTTTCTGCGATTTGGTTTAAAATCAAACTTTTTCTCTACGAAATCGCAATCCCAAATGCACCCTTATAAGGCAACAACTTATATTTCTTATCATCTCAATAAGTCTTAAGATAAATATATAGACCATAGTATTTTTGAAATTCTATAATTTTAAACTCAAATGTTGGTCCAAGCTTTTTTCCTTCATATGAATGACTAATATCATCAAAAATTAAAGCAAGCGGGTAAGAGTTTCATCAATAGATCAAATAATTCCTTAAAAAAAGTCCTAAGTATGTTGTGAACCGAGGATTTATTTCACGGTCGTTATTTTATTTAGTTGTACCTAACAATAACAATGTATATAATGTGATGTCATTTAAAAAATTTAGGGAAAACTTCAATTTACCCCTATAAAGTTGTCACCGATTTGCAATTCAACAACCAATGTTTCAATTTTGTTAATTGCACCCCATTAAGTTTTAAAAAATTTCAATCCACCCCCTTCCGTCCAATTGAGCCGTCTGAAGAAACGGAAGTGGACCCACGTGAGTGGCACATGCGATTTTTGGTCCGAAGTTGACAAAAATACCCTTACTCAAACGGCAGCGTTTTGTGTTTGTGGGGAAACTGGCAACTGGTTCGGTGGGAATCCATCCCTATCCACCCACGTGTCCATCACACATTCAGTTCTTCTCCCATCTCCATCGTCTTCTCACGGCTCTCCCCCGGAGACTGCCTTTCTGGCGATTCCTTTATATTCGGCGCCTTCGGAAGTAGTGGCAGAGTCTTCCAGCGAAGCCTTTCTTTTCCTATTGCACCGCTTGCTGTTAACAACATTGTTATTGCTATTATCTCTCACATACCTTCACTTTCCTCTCCCACTTTTGACGCACAGGTCAGCTTTCTCCGGTGTGGGACCTCCATACACACAACGAAGATACCTATGACAAGGGAGTACAAGGATTGGCATGTAAAGAATCCTCTTGCAGCAAGCATTTCCTCAAGCTCTTGCACAACAACTTCATTCTCCAGATGGGACAATTCTGCCGCACAACATGGTCCATATATATTTGTAATTGTAGACCAACTCATCCATATATACGTACTTCACTTCCTGTCTCTCTTTGATCTCTCACACAATACACCGACACACACAACATGGATATTTCCTTGCGAATGAATCCGATAAATGCACCCAGCTAGTTCCAAAGCTGCGCAAAACTATATCATGCAGGGCAAATTAGTTGGCCATACAAAAGAAGACCAACTTTTATAAAGTTCTTTCTTTGTTCTGAGAATGTTGGCTTTGAGATGACATAAAGAAGGCCTACAGAAACTTGGCTCTTCAATGCCACCCAGATGTCTGTCCTCCATCTGCAAAAGAAGATTCCACCAGATGATTTGTTGAGGTTTGGAAGGCTTATGAGACACTTTTTGATCCAATTTCATGTAATGTCTGACATGGACATTGGCACCTCCCACGTAAGAGTATCTCCCTGTTTCTCACAACCAGGACACTCCTCCATGCACTATGTGCCTCTGAGGTAGACCACCCTCCATTATAATTCCCCCTCACCTCATAAACCATGCAGGAAAAAGAGAACTTTTTAAACTTTTTTTTTTTGCTTTTTGTTTTTTTTTTTTTCACCGGGACAAGCTCCTCTGTTCACCTCTGTTTTCATGTTCTAAAACAGAGGCGAACATAGCCATAAGGATTTGATGACTAGAGAACCCCAGGGAACCCCAGTTCAAGTTTACTTGGCCAACCCCCTAGTAATTAGTTTACTTGGCCAACCAATCCTCAAACAAAAGCAACAACGACTCATCACCCCCAAAATATCAGCCTTGTTCGCCAAGTTTTTGAAGGCCGACGTTGAGTTGTTGAACAGAAAAAATAGAGAAGCAGGTGCTACGTGTGCACTAGAGAGTTGCATGGGGGAGAAGGTGGGTGGGACCTACCAAGACGAACTATACAGCCAACCACGACAAAAGAAATCAAACGTGGTACGTGGTGTAGAATAAGCTGTGGAAAGTACTCTTGATGCTACAAAGGAATTTGTAGCTTCTGTGTAATGGATCTCATCCCAATTTACGAGCTTAGATCCTTCCTCGCAGACCTGATAGCCAGGCTGACCACATGTCACCCTTATATTGTAATTGTATAGAGGACCTCCATTGCCGCTACATGCCATTAGTGGACTTGAGAAACCTACAATAGAGACCATACCTCTAAATGTGGCAGAAATGTGGTCGACAGCATTCTCGCATAGTTTTCCTTTACTCGTAGCTTTGTTGGGTCTCTGTTGTTTGCCCGGTCATTCTCTACACCGGCGCTTTCTGCATTACCTATGACATAATCAATGTCATGATTTGGCAACATTAACGCGCATATGATCCTTCCCAAGGTTCAATCCTGTCGGGAAACTATTCCCTTAGACCTCCGGCCAGTATCATCGTCCATCGCCTATGTAGACGTAGTACGTACACATATATTTACTTAAAAACATATGTATAAAAGTCACGTAACCATATGTCAAAGAAAGAAAGAAAAAAACAAGACGGCTCGAATATACAAGTTGCTGTCACCCGCCAGAGCCAAAATCCGGCAGGACCTACTCTACACATGGTGCGAATCCCGCCCTCCGTTCAGAAGTATTCGAACGCCGTGGATTGTGCTGCACTACTATTGCTCAACAATGGCCACGTTTTAAGCCTCATTTGTCCAGGAATCTCTGGCGGCATGAGCAACCGTATGAGGGTGAAGTTGAGGCTTCGGAAGAACGGGTGCTTTTTCACGTTGGGCTGCAAATGAATGGACTAAGAAGACGATGACGTGGAGTTATTTTTTTGGTGTTTTAGTTTTTTTTTTTTTTTTACCAAAACACTATCGTTTAATTAAGGGCATTTTCGGTAAGTTCAGACAAAAAATCGCATGTGCGTGGCATGTGTGAACAATTTCGTTAATTCAGACGGATCAATTGGACGGATTGGCTAAATTGAAAATTTCTGAAACTTTATGAGGTGCAATTGACGAAATTGAAACATTGGTGGTTGAATTGCAAATCGGTGACAACTTCGTAAGGGTAAATTGAAGTTTTCCCAAAAATTTATGACAACATATTTACATTGTAACAACATATATGTAAAATTCAATCTTACAGTAAAATAGTTCTTTCACCTATTCCTAAGATGGAACGAGGATGTCCCCAATGGTGCAAACAAGGTCTAATTCATGACTCAACTCTAGAACTTGGAAATAGATATCCTAGGGCAAGAATTGTCTTCTTAACTTATATTAAAAAAAAAAAAAAAAAAAAAAAAAACCTCCACCTTCTCTCTCTCTCTCTCTCTCTCTCTCTATACACCGTTGGATCAAACCCAGTCAAAACTTCAGTATTCGCATCCAACGCACACCATAACTAAACCCTCACCACATTTAAACCCTACATATACATAACCAGAATCCCTCGCCTATATGTCCAAGAAAACCCTAAACCCTAAACGAAAATGCCCGCTTCTTTCTCTCTCTCCATTCCCCGCCGATTATCGCACCCTTAGAGCACACTCTTACAGGTAGAGAGAGTTAGGGTTTCAGTGAAGCAAAGACGCGAGCTTTCTTGTCATTTTGTTCGATTTCGATTCAGATTCTTCAATGGCGTTGTATCTTCTATACGAGTCAGCTTCTGGGTACGCGCTGTTCCTCGCACATGGCCTCGACGAAATCGGGCAGAATACCGAGGCGGTACGGAACTCCGTATCGGACCTAAACCGTTTCGGGAAGGTCGTGCAGCTCACCGCCTTTCACCCATTCGAGTCCGCCCTCGACGCTCTCAACCAGTGTAACGCAGTCTCCGAAGGTGAGCTTCGTTCAAAACTACAATACCTTGTTTGGCTACTGGGTTTTGGTTATTACTGTGTAAAGTTTTTTCTGGGTTTGCCTCTGATTCGTTGATTGAAAACAGGAAACGGTTGACTCAAGTTCAGTGGAGGCATTTTTATTTATTGGGTCCTAAAGATGAAACATTTTTAAAATTGAATATTAGGATCCCTTTTGTAGTACATTTCTTCATCCCCCAAGCAGGTTTCTGTGGTTCCTGCTTTCTGTTGTGTCTCCTAACCATTATATATGTTATTTAAGCTATAACTCCTCTGCCATTCCTAGTTTTGTGTTTGAGTCCTGATAGTATTTTCTACTTTTGGGAATTGTGGGAGTTTTATCTTTGTGTGTCTTGTCACTGTTTTTATTGGTTATTATGCTTCGAACAGGTGGGTTCCAATGGAGCCATTTTGAGCTTCCTTTGCAAGCTGTTTGTTATATTTAAAGCGTTCATCTTTTGATTGCTGATCACTTTGAGAATTGTTATAAATTGGAAATTTAAATCTTTGTTGTCATGTTATTCACGATCTAGAATATGAGAATCTCAAGTCATATCCTTGTGTAATGCTGAATTGGGTTGATTTTCTGTTTTACGAGGATTCAAAATGATGAGAAGTACAGACTAAGAACTTATCCTCATTACTCGTAACAACTTGTGTTGTGGGCATTTATTTGGTGCTTAAGGTGATGGGTTCTTTGCTTAATAGTTGTTTTTGGATTTCAGGGCTAATGACTGATGAGTTGAGGAGCTTTTTGGAGCTTAATCTTCCGAAAGTCAAGGAAGTTAAGAAGCCAAAATTCAGATTAGGAATAGCGGATACTAAGATTGGGTCACACATTCATGAAGTGACTAAAATTCCTTGTGAAAGCGGTGAATTTATTCTTGAGCTGCTTCGCGGTGTGCGGCTACATTTTGATAGGTTTTTAAAGGACCTAAAGGTTTTGCATTTCTCTTTGATCTCCTTCTCCTTTGGTTTTTATAGGCCTTTTCTTTTGTTCAAGTTATGAAATTATCCTTCTTCTGATAAACTTTCTTTCTTCTTGTTTTCAATTCCATAGCCTGGAGACCTGGAAAAAGCCCAACTTGGTCTGGGGCACAGTTACAGCAGGGCAAAAGTCAAGTTCAATGTCAACCGGGTTGACAATATGGTGATTCAAGCAATCTTCCTTCTTGATACTCTTGATAAAGATATCAATTCCTTCTCCATGAGAGTCAGGTAAGTCGTCAGTGTTTGTGCTCAAACATTTTATGTTCTTGAAACTAGTATCTTTGTGATTCCATACACCATCCAAACTGTTTAGCCTTTCATGTTCTCTTGGAAGACTTCTTTGTTATTCTCTTAATTCATGGGCATGGCCATGTTTGAAATATTTTGGAGGATCTGTTGTTTTGTGGACGTCTATAGTGGCTCCCCCCTCTAATTCACGTGATTATGGTCTGATTTATCACATCTATGCAGAGAATGGTACTCATGGCATTTTCCTGAATTGGTGAAGATTGTGAACGACAATTATTTATATGCCAAAGTTTCAAAATATATAGAGGATAAGTCGAAGTTGTCTGATGATAGCATCCCAGGCTTAACAGACGTACTTGGAGATGAAGATAAGGCGAAGGAGATTGTAGATGCTGCCAAGGCTTCCATGGGTAGAAATCTCAATTTTATATTGCTTGTAATCCTTATATTGTCCTCTATTCACCTGGTTTTTCTAAATTTTCTGCAGGTCAGGATTTGAGCCCAATTGACTTGATTAATGTCCAGCAATTTGCACAGAGGGTAATGGACCTATCTGAGTACAGGAGGAAGCTTTATGATTATCTGGTTACAAAGATGAATGACATTGCGCCGAATTTGGCCTCTTTAATTGGTGAAGTTGTTGGTGCTCGTTTGATTTCTCATGCTGGTAGTCTCACGAATTTGGCCAAGTGCCCTTCTTCTACCCTTCAGATCCTTGGTGCAGAGAAGGCGCTCTTCAGGTGTTTAACTTATTACCTGGTTTTCTCTTGTATTTGTAGTATTACTTCTGAATCTTTGAGAAAAAGGCTGGACTCAAAAAATTTGAAATACGTTAATTTCTTTCCCTTGGCTTGGATTGATATTCTATATCACTAAAAGCTTTCCCCTGTTAATAATGTCTTATATGGCTCTTTACTTCTGTTGTCTTCTTTTGAAAGATGATAATATTTTGAAAGACAACTTTCCTTAAGTCATTTTTTAAGTCCCCTGTTTCCTACATATGTTGTTCTCTTCAGGGCATTGAAAACCAAAGGAAACACACCCAAGTATGGGCTGATATTCCACTCATCTTTCATTGGTCGAGCATCTGCCAAGAACAAAGGCAGAATGGCTCGTTATCTTGCAAACAAGTGTTCTATTGCATCACGCATTGACTGCTTTTCAGGTGCTTTTTTAACCTTCAGCAATCTCTGCATACATATCATATGTTCTGCAACTTTTTCCCTACATAATTAATTTTGTTGCCTTATCTTGCGATGCAGAGAATGGAAGTACTGTTTTTGGAGAGAAACTTCGTGAACAAGTTGAGGAGCGACTTGACTTTTATGACAAGGGAGTTGCTCCGCGAAAAAATATAGATGTGATGAAAATCGCAATTGATAGTGCTCAAAACAAAGGTGTGCATAAAAGAGAAGATAGTGCCTACCAAGTCTTTCATTGCATAAAGATGCTAGGGTTGTATCATTTGGAGATGTGGCATGAAGCTTTTAGTTGCTTCTTGGCCTCACAAACTTGATGTGATCATTAGCCCATTGAAAATGCACCAATAATTTTTTTTGCACACTACACCTGGTTGCGTAAAATTTTGTATTGTTTGGGAACCGTACATGATGTGATAACTTGCATTGTGGCCCGACAAACTTGACATGATCCACCATCCCATTGAATTGGACCAGGAGTCTGGGTTGCCACTCTTTAATCAGATTGTAGCAATTATTCTGTGGAGCGGCTAGATTCAGTAGATTATATCCTTGCATATTTCCAATTAGTTATTGGTTCTCCCTGATGGTACCACTTGTGACTGGTTGCAATTGCTTTTTGCAGACACGGAAATGGAAACCGAAGAAATTCCAACTGAAGCTTCTGGAAAGAAAACCAAGAAAAAGAAATCCAAAGCTGGAGCTGCATTGAATGGTGAGCCTATGGCTGAGGATAAGCCAAGTATTGTTACAAATGGTGAAGCTGTGGAAGATCCTAAATCAGAAAAGAAGAAGAAAAAGGAGAAGAGAAGAATCGAGCAGGAGCTGGAGCAACAGGATGGTCAGAATGGGTTCAAGGCCGAGCAGGATGGAACAGTAAAGAAGAAGAAAAAGAAGAGCAAGGATGAAGATGAAGATGGAGAGGACCTGCAGTCTGCCGCTGATGGTAAAAAGAAAAAGAAGAAGAAGTCAAGAAGTGAAGATGCTGAGTGAACTTAAGAGCTCTTCAGATGCTGCACTCCTGGTCCAATTTTGTGTTTTAGACAAGAATCTTGCGTTTTTATTTTCCCCTTTAAATTTGAGAATATGTTTATAGTAGGAAACTACTATATATCTTTTTGCAATTCTGGTTATAGTAGGAAAATCTGAGAATGATCGTAGTAAATCTAATCTATTCTTTTCTTTACTAGCTTCCCAAACCAGCTAGCTGCTAGGAAAGAAGAGAGCTACTAGCAAGAGTGGAACTTGAGAACTTTTCTGTCATTTTAATTCTGCTTGACATTGTTCCTACTACGTATATATATGCATCTCTGCTTGGTGTTCCTTTTATCTCCATCATACTACCATGGTGTACATCGATAGGCTGATTATGGTGGGTGGTGCGAAACCACGGCCACAATGTGAGCTTTTGACTCCTCACCTAATTAAGCAGTGCACCAAACAATCAAAAAGCTTTCAAGCAAATCAATACTTAAACATGAAGCAAACACAAGTACTTTGTTAGGTGTATTTTTTAGTTAAATTGAACTATTTTCTTCAATTTTTGAAGAATCTTACCTTAAATTCACCATCCATCCGATTTTTCTTAATTGATTCACTCTTCATTTACACAAAGGATCAGTGTAGATCTGTTACCTCTAGATCAATGTACATCTCTGTTATCTTTAATTTTATTCGTTTCTCTTTTCAAACTTTAATTCACTCTATAGTTATTCATTCTTTTAAGTGACTTAAAAGAAAGAATAGACATAACGAACAAGAAAAGAATCCAAAGTGAGTCAATTATATTGGAGGAACGAGTTTTTCTCTAGGAAGCTCTTTTTTGTATTGCTGATGTTATTTCTGTTGAACTTTGTGCTTAATTTGACTTCATTTATATAATCTGCTCAACCACTTTAAATAAAAAATAATAATTTGAGATTATTCTTCAAAATTTGAAAGAAATTTTAATGGTGTATTTGAGTGTTGAATTTTTGAAATTAGAATTTAATTCTTATTTGGTGTACGAATTTCAAAATTTGACTTTTTAAAAAAAAATTAAATAAAATATAATTTGTTTAGAAAAAATTAAATTAAATATAATTTATTTTAAAAAAAAAAACAAAAACAAAAACAAAAACAAAATCATATTATTTTTTAAAATTATGTTATCAAACACACCATAAAAATTGGATGCAGATGTTCTTTTATAGATTGAGGTGGTAATTTATACTTCCCACAGCCGCCATTTGAAAGTTTGCGAGGCGCCACGTGACAAAAGAAGTTGGTGTTTGCGGAGCATTTTCCTTTCAAAGCAGATATAAGGGTACAACGGTCATTTCGAAGACAAACAATCTGGTAAGACCGCTGCTTGAGTTTGAAACTTTGGAAGGTCCGAACCAAAGGTTCTCTTCTGTCTCTCTCTCTCTCACTCTGTTCGGTCTCTGCTCTAACAAAAGACCCAGACAGAGAAAAACCCTAACCCTAACCCTAATGGCGACCAGTTCTGCGGCAGCGAACTTGGAAGATGTGCCCTCCGTCGATCTCATGACGGAGCTCCTTCGTCGCATGAAGTGCTCCTCCAAACCCGACAAGCGCCTCATTCTCGTTGGTATACTAGACATGTATATTCACACACACACGCGCGCGCGTGCGCCGAGACATTCATATGGATTTAAGTTATTTAATTGCATTTTTTTTTTTCTTTCTGCTGTCAAATCTTGGTTCTTGACGTTGAAATTCTTTCAGATCCGAGAATATAATGTGTTTGTGGTGACAAAGTTGGAAGCTTTTAGGGGTCTTACTGCGTTTCTTAGGGTTTTTTGTTCGGACAGGTGTTTTTTTTTTTTTTTTTTTTTTCTTTATGCTACGGGTGCTCGTTTTATGTATTCATTTGCTTTGTTTGGTTGCTGGGAAAATGTAGGACGAGAAAGCGGATGGAAAATTTTGAATGTCAGGGTGTTAGAGATGAAGAAAACAACCAATAAATAAAGCTGGAATAAAACAAGATAAATGCCGTTGTTTTGGATCTGGAATCTATGCTACTGGGTTTGTTTATGTTCTTCCCGCTGGGGTGGTATTTTGTTGCTACTGACATTTTACTGTAAATCTACTTTCCTTAGTCTGTTAGATGTTGCCTTTTATTTGCAAGCTAGAAGCTTAAAAAACTTGCAGATTTAGTATAAAACTCTTTTACATAGAAATGGTGGTGCAGGTCAGGGAATAAGTTTGTGGCTTGCAATTGACAACCCTTCTGTGACTAGCTTAACTAATATTAAGAACAGTAGCATGTTATCCGTAATAGTGTTCAGGCTACAGGCATCTGCTGAATTTCTTCTTTTGGGTTTGTTTTATCTTTTTCAATCTATTTTTTTCCCTTGTTGGTTCCGTTAGTGATAAAAAGGTTTTGCTTGGATTTTCTTGGACAACTATCAGAATCTTTGATGTCATGCAATTGAAGCAAAATTAAAAACTTCAATGTTGTTCCTTTCTTATCTTGAGTTTTTCAGGGAAATGGATGTTTAATTCATCATATTGATATTTTAAAAGCCAACTCTGTCAGTCATCCATGTATGCTCTTAGGGCACATAAGAAATATGTGCTAGAAAGAAACCTTAGACTTAGTAGTATTTTCCACTGTTAGGTTTTAAACACTATACTATGGTGCTCCAGCCAGGTATGTTCAAGTAATTGCTACATGTCAAATCTGCACTTGTAGCCTGTTGCAGATGGTTATTTTCCTATTAATTTCTCACCTTTTACCCTCCCCGCCCATGCCCTGGTTGAAAAGAAGAGAAGCCAAAATAGAAGGAAAAGAAAAAATTATGAGTTTCAGTCCTGTAGCTGGTGGATTGTAGAACTATAAAATTGTCATATCGTGTAGGTTCATTTCAAGGCCTTGAACGTTAGTTCATCATTGTTGCTTGATTTTTTTACTGCACCCTGCTGTGAATGTTTAATTTGGCAGACAGGTTTCATATTCACAATAATGAAAAATTGTATGATGCAGGCCCACCAGGATCAGGAAAGGGTACCCAATCACCAATAGTTAAGGATGAGTACTGCTTGTGCCACTTGGCTACTGGTGATATGTTAAGAGCTGCTGTTGCTGCTAAAACCCCTCTTGGGGTTAAGGCTAAAGAGGCTATGGATAAGGTAGAATCTCTTGTTTAATATATTGTCTTGCTGTTAGATTTGTTCTGTGTGCTTCTGTCTTAGTAAAAGGACCTCTGCAGCCGATCCCAATAAGTTGTGTTTATGGCTTAGTTGAGTTAAATAGCATCTCTCTTAGTTTGTATTGTAGATTATTGCTGAGAAGGTGTTATGCAACTATTTTGCAGGGAGAACTTGTTTCTGATGACTTGGTTGTTGGCATCATAGATGAAGCTCTTAAGAAGCCTTCATGTCAGAAAGGTTTCATTCTTGACGGATTTCCAAGGACTGTGGTCCAAGCACAGAAGGTGTCATATTACATTGTCACTTGGATATTGATTAATTTTGCCACTCGATATTTTTCTGTTCGAATGTGTTTTTGTATACTTGCACTTTAACAATGCTTTTGTTTCCTTTATTTAGCTTGATGAGATGCTGGAAAAGAAGGGAGTCAAAGTTGATAAGGTGCTCAACTTTGCAATTGATGATGCAATCTTGGAGGAGAGAATTACTGGTCGCTGGATACACCCATCCAGTGGTAGAACCTATCACACAAAATTTGCACCTCCCAAAGTTCTAGGCGTTGATGATGTAAGGCTATATCCTTTTTTAATTATTTTGGTTCAAAAATGTCACTGATGCAACTAGAAATCTTATCAAAATCGAAGGAGCTCTCATAAGACACGGGCATCAAAAAATTCAGTGCTAAAAACACTGAGGCTGTAAAAGCCTCTGTTTATTAATCATCAGTTTGTTAATCTGGTTTAGAAGGCCATGTTTATTTTAATATGCTCACCACGATAATTCTTCTTATGAGCTCTATTACTACATATTAATGTAATATATGAATTTTTATTTGTAAATAATGTACTCTCCTCGTTTTGGTTTGTCCAAGATTACTGGGGAACCATTGATTCAGCGCAAGGATGATACTGCAGCTGTCCTCAAGTCAAGACTGGAGGCATTTCACAAGCAAACTGAACCGGTATACTTTCTATATGCCCTTCCTACAGTTCCTTAAATTTGATTGCTTAAGTTCAGATGTATGGAAAAATGAACTTTTATTCGTGTTAATTTTCAGTGATCTGCAGTCCTTTTAAAATTAATCCTTTGACATAACAAACAATTGAAGTTCGATCTGATTTTTTTAATTGTATATTGTTCCATCATGGTAAAGATATTAGTTACCTGATTTGCTTGTGCAACTATGTTTTTGTTGTATCTCTGTGCGATTGGGCAGAGGGGTGGGGTGAGCATTGATGAAATTATATCATTTTGATTTTTTTGATTTTTTTTTTTTGATGGTTCCCTTTTACTGTCATTTTTCTGTTGAGAACTGTAATAAGTCGTCTTTGATAACCAAGTGAACCAAGACAAAAACTTGTGGTCGTTATCGTATTTAAATAGTTTAGAGGGTGGGTGCATATGATATGTATACCATCAGGGGCCGGGGAGGTTGTTGCTACAGAGGGAGAGTTGGAGAGTTAAACACAGATTTCTGGTTAAGGCTTGACTAGCTTCCCTAATCCTAAGTCTGTACTTGATATAATTAAAATTAACGGGTCGATAACCTTTAGTTCTTTTATCCCTTGAAAAAAAAAAAAAACTGTATTTTCAGGTAAATGACAGATAACTCTTGGTCTCTTACTGAACTATCTTCTTGCACCATTCATCCAACTCTTCAAATGGTTTTACTAGGATATGTAATGGATTTGTTCACATTCGGAATGCAGGTTATTGATTATTATTCCAAGAAGGGCATGGTTGCCAATCTTCATGCAGAAAAACCTCCCAATGAAGTCACAACTGAGGTTCAGAAGGTGCTTTCTTCGTAAAAGCTGCTTCCCTCCATTTTACTTATAAATTGATTGCTTTCCTCAGAAAGCATAGTGTTTATTATCCATTTGTATTCTGATATACTGTTGAATTTTCTGACAAATTGCGCCACTTCTTGAGTTTCCAAACTGCATATGACGGCTGCTGTCAACTTTTTGAGGTTTAATTGAGTTACCTATACCATAATATAAAAGCGCGAAAGTGCGCGCTGATGACACATTTTCTGCTTTGTTGACAATCTTGTCCTTTTCTTGATGATTTATTTTTAGTTTCCCGTCGGTATCAAGTACTCTATGAGTAATTATATAAGTCACTCTTATGTCTGTTCAAGAATGATGTGGCTTTTAAAATTATCATTTGATCAAAATTTAATAGTGATCAATCATAAGTTCAATAGTGATTTTAAAAGTCACATTATTCTTGAAGGGACACAAGAATGATAAAAGAATGACTTCTAACATTACTTGTACTTTATATATGATCTTGATCTTTACCGTGAAATATACTAATAGCAGCTGGCAGTGTGCTATAGTGTTAGTTTTTCGTGCCTACATGTTACATAACTTTCATTTAGTAGATGAAATTGCAGCCCCCATTGCATTACCAGTAGTATTAGTTGTTTGAATTATGCATGTTAATCATTAATATATGCAAATGGTAGTATGCCAGTCTAAATGGCATGTAGTGTCTTGTGTTGAGTAATTGTTGTACAGATCTTGATTTTCTAGATTTTTTAGGGTAATTCGTGGATTGTTGAAATCATAATAATTATTTTTAACTTTAATGATTTAGATATTACCAAGTATGTAACTAAGTGAGAGATAGATACAAAGATAAATGATACATAAATGACCTTCCAGAACTAGTAAATCTTAGATGACAAAATTTAAACTATTTATGTTAAAAATAATTGTTATGATTTTGGGAATTTTACAATTGAATTATTTAAAGAAATTTAGAATATCCTAATCTAATAGGGCATAAGAACTTTGAAGCAACGAGGACATTGTCCGTTTTGCCAGACTAAGCAATTACCTTAACGAGCAATCTGTCTTTTTTTTTTCTTCTTTTTTTATTTGTGGGTAAGGAAAAGAAAAAAGGAGGGAAGGGAAATAGGAGATAAGTTGAAGAGTAATGCCACAACATCACAAATATCTCACGGAATTGATGTGTCAATAGCTTTACAAATTCACAAATAGGAATTGTGGTACGTAGCCATTGCTGTAAGTGAAATAAGCTCTATGAATGTTGTGGGGTTATCCCTAAGCAATGAGCTCTATGATAAAGTGGCAAGTAATGAGGCATTTATCCCCCGTGGGATGTGACCTCAAGGCATTAATTTTTTTTTTGGCTAAAGAATTTATATTATCGACATGAAGGGATTTTAGAAAAGCTTATCGTAGGCCATTCATGTCCCGTCTAGTGGCACTGCTGCCGATCACACGTTCAAATTTGGGTGGAAATAGATTGATATTTAGTGCAATACCTATTACATCTTTATTTAAATGAATGGTATAAATCGTGACAGTTAAAAAAAAAAAAAAAAAGTGACTTAGATGACAAATACTAACTTCTAGTTTAAAATCTTCTCAATATAAAAACCCATCCTACAAATTTAATCGAACTATTTTAAGTTTAATATCATTTCAACATACAAACGCTGAACTTTATTTTAAGGGCTTAACCATCTGGAAGAAACCCCTTCAAAAATAGGCGTATGCCGCTATTTGCGGCGAGCACACGGTATTCTTTAGTAAAAGGCGAAAGAATAGTTCGCTCTGTGCTCACCGCACGGCTCCGTGCCTTCAAGGAAAGAAGAAATTCCTTATTTGTAGCTGCAGCTCTCTCCACAAGCATCCAAATTGTAGCAGTGTGGGACAACGCCTACTCCAAAGCGCTCCCATGCGCATGTTTCTCGTCTTTTGATTTATGTGTTGCTCAACATGTCCGATAATATATATACCAAATGTTTCTTGTCCTTTTGAAGTTTATATTTGGTTTGAAGTTTTTGGTACAATATATAGACCACTCTGTTGAGTTTATTAATGCTTTTTAGATGGTGTTTTTTTGTATAAAAAAAAAAAGAGTTGATGTCACATAAAATGTAAAAGTAATTTTGAGTATTTTGCGTTTTGGATTGTTTATTAATTTTATGTTTTGAAAAGAGAAAACAAAAGGGAGAAGGAAAAATTTTCATCAAACAAATTTTTATTTTTTTTTACTTTTTGGTTATGTTTCGCAATGAAAAGACAGTCTCTAATTTTTTAACATGTTCCACAGCATGACACTTTCATATCACTGTCATTTTCTAAATATGAACTATATAGTGTTCAATGGCCTTTTTTTAAAAGAATATTGATTAAATAATTAAATTTATCTCTTCTTATCAGTTCAAGCTCTTGGAATAAGTGGTGGTTTAATTTGGTATCAGAGCCAGATATCATGAGTTCAAACCTTGACTCCACAATTCACCATTCTTTATTTCAATTAAATATTTTATTTGTTGAGCTTCATCTATTAATAGGAAGTTTGAGCTCACACGTGAGAGTAAATTTAAACTCTATCCCTTTAACTTCAATGTCTTCTAGATCCATGGTTTTAACTCTCTCTCTCTCTCTCTTCAACTACTTTCTACGTACATCTAGTGCGAAAAGCTACACAAACTACTCATTTGAACTGTGAGGGAAATGCATTTATGCGAGTATAGAGGAGCAAAATGTGTTTTTGTTGGAGATTGTAGGAAATTTCATATAAATTATATCTAAGATTTACATGTGTCTCTTAGCATGTGAGAAGTACATGTTATTTTAATAAATTTCCTACAAACCGTTTTACAGAAAATTTATGTCCATCGTTGAAACTATGCAATTTTTTGAAAAATATAAAGAAAAACAATACACAAAATTTATGGCTAATTCTTTCACTTTGAGACAACAAATAATCCAAGTGAGGACGGGATCCAGTTTAAGTGAAAATTGTGGGGTAAAATCGTCCATAAAAATGTGAAAGAACAATTTTAACCCTCATACAAAACTTGATCCTCGTCCATGACAACGACCATTGCAGACATCTAAGTGGCCTATAAGATGATTTTCTCCTAAATTCGAAGACAAAGGGGTAATTTTTATCCAAATAGACTGATAATTTAAACCTGCTTAAATATTTAAACACTTGATTTTAGGGGCTTCTATTGAGGAAACCCCTCCAAAAATTGGCGTATGCCACTATTTGCGGCGCGCACACGGTATTCTTTAGTAAAAGGCGAAAGAATAGTTCGCTTTGTGCTCACCGCGTGGCTGCGTGATTTGTTTACTGAGCGCTTGGGTGTTTTATATCTTCCATATTACACTACTATTTCATATCTCTCCCATGTGGGACAAAAAGCCAAGTTAGTAGAATTACTACCATGCGGACAGCTTGCAGTTGCAGTGTGCACCTGCACAAAACGAGGCCTTCCATCTAACCCAGTGGACTTTTTTTTTTTTTTGATACTTAACCCAGTGGACTTCGGTCTTTCTTGAGTTGTCAATCTTCTCTTCCAATCAAACAACCATTGTCAAATCTGGACGATTAAGGACTAGTCCAACAATGTGTTGCTCAATATTTCATCCTTGCTTGCATGTACACACTTGGATTGTAACCATGCTGTTCAGCTCCAAGTTTTTTGGTAGAATATCTACAACATTTGTGAATGTGATTGTGTGTCTTGTCTGCACATATAATAAGATAAATGTTATTTGCATATTTTTTTTGACATGAATGGTGAAAATTACTATTGAGTTTTGGATGAGTTAATTTGTATATGATATATTAATGATGATTTTCATTGTTACATTATGGAGTGTACACTTGGGAGTAAACACTTGAAAGTACATGTAGCATTTCTCGTATAATAATTCTCAAAACACTGTAATCATCAACATTACCGCTATTCCCACATTCCCACCAACTAAGCATGGGGTGGCTAAAAGTGTGAACATCTTATAAAGAGGTAACTTTGAAAGTTTCCCGACGAGTTTGATTTATCCCCAATGAAAAAAATCACTGGAAATTTCTAGTAAAAAAAATAAACGGTAGAGATGGGATAATTGGAGGAGAACTTGGCCAATTATTTTTTAACTAAAGCCATTACTACCATTATGTTTTTTTTGACAAGCGGATATCAGTGACTCTTTAATTGGAGGCAAGCCAAACTATTATCCGACAATTGCTTGATTGAAAAGTTGAAGCTGCGATCAAGTTTATGAACCTACTTAACATTATTTCTGCATATCAATGGTTGCTTCTACAGCTTTCCAATACAGTGTAGCCTCTCTCTCTCTCTCTCTCTCTCTCCATTCCCTTTTTTAAAAACATTTCCATTTAACCGACTTGAAGTGCTATACTCGACATTGTTTGATTAACATGACTATTTATCTTCTTTTATACTCTAAAGCAATATGGGCCAACAGTGGGACACCAATTCAAGAAGTGTTCTTACAAGCAAATATGGGGATTGGGGAAGTTTAAACCTTAGAGAAGGCAAGAACCGCATTGCAGGGATATAAACTATAAAGTTGAAAGATTTCCTTTGGAACTTTATAGTGCTACAGAAATCTGATGCTTTGGTTGAACCTGGACAAGAGTGCGTGTAGCTAGGGGCATAGGGCTGTAAGTGAGCGCTTGAGGTCCCGCTCGGTACCCGCCCGGTTTAACTTGATCCAAACTCGAGCTTGGCACTGTTAAAATCTGCTCGATTAGTTAGCAATCCATACCCGACTCGCCCGACATAACTCGACGGGAGCTTGTGAGCTCGACCCGTTAAGGGCTCGGCCCGCTTGGCTCGTTTGAGGCCTCGGGAGCCCGGCTTGTTTAAAGCCCAACCGACCCGACTCGCCCACTCGGCTCATTTAAGGCTTGAAATTTTCAGCTCGAATAATGCTTGGTTCGACTCGACCCACTTGCCCAACTTGTTTAGGGCTCGAAAATTTGAATCAACAATTTGGATATAATAATTTATTAATTATATGATATATGATATATGATATATAGATCATATCATTTTATTATTATCATATGAATACAACTATAACTATATAAGTTACATAACCTACAAACGTAACAATGTGATTCATTGAATCATAAATTTATTAAATTAGGTTGTTAGCATAATAGTATTATAATCAGCAATGTGTTTATTTAAAATCACAATTCACAAATTTAATATTATCATAACTCATAAGTAATCAAATATGTTGGAATTTAAGTTAACATTAGTTACATTATAAATTAGTATTACATAATCACTCAGTTCATATATTATAAGATAACATTTAGTAAGTTAGTAACTTACTAAATATATACTAGATTAGAAAACATAATAATATAAGTAATTATAAGAGAGTTAGTTAATATGTAACTATGTTACTTGTTACTATGTTACCTTAGGGTAATTACTTATGATGATCCTGAGTACTGGCCAGCAGGAGTGGACCAATGGGTTGACGTATGTTTTGAAATATGGACACTAATGGCCAGAGATCTCTTTTTGTGATGTAGATATGGTTAACTTAAAGACATACAGGGCTGGACATCATTAAAAAGAAGGAGAGGACCCCCAATATTTTTAAAACCATGTATGATGTATCTAGCCACTTTTGTAACCGTTCCGGTGTCTATTTTTTTTTTTTTCTTTTGTATTCTCTGGCCCTCTTAATGTACTAACTATAACAAGAACTCTAATGTTATAAATGCTATATATATATATATATAAAATCTATTAATTATGTCTTATGCCATTGTCATTATTTAATTATTTCTTGTGAATGAATTCTTTGGGAGTATATTTAAGTTAGCGTATCCCCTTATATCCCAAAACGGGGCGTGACAACTAATAAGTAATACCTATATCATGTTCATGTGTAGCAAAACATAACTACTGAATGCGAAACACAAACAAGTAGCATTTGAAACTCAAACATTTTAGGTTGCATCCATTCATTTAAAAACCATCAAGTATTTGGCAGATCCACCACAACATTCCAGTTGATGCACCATTATTTCATGTATTACATCACAATCAAGTTTAGAGAAAGAACCTACATGGGCAATTGGAACTGCAGAAGACGAAGAGAGACCTATATGTCAACCGTAATCTTTGTGTCAAGATGAGAGAATTCACGGAAATAGGCCTTGAAATGCTCATATGAATGCTTCACGTCATCTACAGCACACATTTCTCGTATACTGTGCATTGATAGCTGTGGTGCGCCAACATCAACCGTACGAATCCCCACACCACTTGCAAGGATCGGACCAATGGTTGAACCACATGCCATGTCATTGCGGACCACAAAATCCTGCATCATTTGTAATTCCTATGCTTTATCACTTATTATACCACACAAAATTCTCACACCACAATTCATACAATTCACATTAATCTTCTCTTAAAGATCTTACCAAAAGAATCATCTTCAAATGATAAAAAAGTTTTCCACACATTTTAAGAGTAATGCTACCTGTACGTGCGTTTTACGCACTCTCCCTTGCTCGCTAACTTGGCACATCAGCGAAAAAAAGTTTGGAAACCCTTTCCTGGTCAGCACCACCCCAACCACCAAGTGAGGCGGTCGTGACCGCTAGATCTGGTGGTCGCAACCACCAAATTGGACATCGAGCTAAAATATGCCAATGTAGAGAGAAACTGACCTGAATAGGAAGGTTATGATTTGTTGCTATCTCTCTGAATACAAAGGAAGTGACTGCATTGGTTGCATAGCGTTGATTTGCATTGTTTTTAATGACAAGCCCTCCATGCAACTGGGGCTGATGATTATCTTCATGTTTTTCCTGTGGAGGAACCCTGTATCAACATAGTGCAACAAACCAAATATAGCCGATGCTGGTAAATTGTAAGAACAGTACGCAACACACCATATAATTAGGGTGTAATGCATGCGCCATGTCAGCAGATACAAGGAAACTCCTCTGAATTGCTTTCTCAAGCAACTGGAAATAAATCAAATTCAATGAAAACAAGTAAGTCTCCGGAGTAAAACAAATCACTGAATGACTGCAAGAGGATAACAACGAACATCTACTTTTTAAAAATGAACCCATAATCATTAGAAGGACGTGGAGCAGTTATCACCTTAGAATCTGAACCAAATGAACTTGTAATTCGTGATAAAGCATTTAGCATGACAGGAGACCCAGCACCTTGGGCTGAGTTGGATCCAATCTCCTCATGATCAAACAAGGCCACCATTCTAACACCAGTCTCATCCACAAGACTGCTTTCAGAAGATGTAGCATCAATCAATGCCTGAAATTGAAACAATTAAGCATCATATGCAAACCAGCTTCTTTGAACTCAAACAACAAAGCATATAATATAGTAATCTTTTCTCCTAAATAAAAAGGAAAATCAACAATATGAGAGAGCAATGTTAAAGTGTCTCAAATCGCCAAAAGATACATGACCTTGAGACTTTATAAGCCATGGACAACCCCTCATCTCTCAAGGCGTCTTTTGAGAGTGAGTAAGGCCCATGGACTTTTACAAGTAACAAGAGTGATATACACTGAGGTGGATGGAATATATCATAGGTTATATGTTTCAGTTCCAAAACATGCAGTTGGCTGTGTGGATGAGTTAGAGCCAGGCAAGTACTTCTTTCTCTCTTTTTTTTTTTTTGGTGGGAGGGGGGGAAGAGGGGAGGGAGGAGGAAAGCTTAGACAAATACTGTTTCTCTAGTTGTTTGCAATTCTAAAAGGAAAACAAATTGTCATGCCACATTTTGATAACTTCCCAAATTCAACTCATCAAAGATCAAGCTATCTCAAATATACTTGTTTTAAATTTTTTATTAATGTTACAAATCAACAAAGCATTGTAGCATATAAGCCTTATCAGCAAGGCAGAACTCCAAAGGCTCCCCAATTTGACATGAGAAACAAGTGTAGCACATTGCAATGTCAAGATATGGACAGGGGAAAAAAAAAAAAAACAAATATACACCTCTTATTTGCATCTCAACAAAATAAGAGAGCCTATATACAAAGCCATACCTTTAGAGAGCAAAATGACATGAAGAGATTATCAAGCCGCCCCGAGAAAATGAATTCCTTTGTCGCTCCAGCCACAATACTTGGTTGAGTATCACATGCTTGTAATTCAAAATCACATATATCATCTGGTTTACAGCCAACCTGACTTGCAATGAGCTTTAAAAAAAACGAAAAATAACGCAATCACCAATGAGCATACCCCAAAATATAAAGCTGAGATACTCCTAAAAGCGTCACAACTACATGTGGTCATGCCTCTTAACACATTTGTGTCATCTGAACTCTGCCCATAAAAGTAAATTGACACCCCCCAAAGAAAGCGAAAAAGAAAAAGGAGGATGTGACCCGTAATTTTAGAATTTATTAACCTGTAATAAGAGGGAGTGATGCTTTGAATTAGTAGTGGTAGTTCCTTGATTAATTTTCTTTTCATCAGTCTGAACTCCACTTCCAGCTGGACCATTTTCAGCAACCACTTTATTGAGCTCTGCCTGAAAAAATAGTTCATAGGATAAAGCAAAAATTGGATCAAAAGGAAGACATATTCACTCAAACGTTAAACAGGCCATATTCATCAAATATTCAGTTACTAACTCCTCTTTTCATTAGATCATAGATACATATAGTCATAGCTCAACATCCTACACTGATATTCTTAAACAAATAAATGAACATCTCAATACACTAACTCAACCTAATGCAATCACATTGTCGAATTCAACATGTGAATTGAAGTTCCAGTAAAGCGTAATCATTCAAAATCACTAAATAGAATTTAGTGGCACTGACTTCTTGTGCTAAAGGGAAAAACATTCCGCCTCCTCATAATCATGTTCTACGAGTAATAACCATAAATACAAGGGACATAACTTGGCACCGCACCATATAGCAAAACTATCAATTAAAATAAATAAAACAGCACACGAATACAAAGTATATAAATTCGTGTAATTCCAAGATTACCTTAATTGATGTTGCCAAGACAGGAAGAAGATGACTCTGTGTGTTGACCTTGAATCCATCAGTGCCCCTATTGATGGAACACAATAAATTGTTCAACAGAAGGAAAGAGACAACAATAACATAAAACAAGATAACTTCAAAATTATCCATATACATTCCAATCCAAACCATGACCACACAACAGCCAAATAGGCGAGAAAGCAATTAAGACAACAATACAACCTGTCCAAGTGAATCGCCAGGGTTGGAATCCGCATGATGGGCTCCTCAACTCTAACAAGACGATGCGAGTACGAAACAGAACCATCTTTCTCTTCTCTAAATATCACCCTTCCTGCAACTGTTAGGTCACGATCAAACCAAGTATGCCACAAGCCACTCCCATATGTTTGGACACCAACCTCCAAATAACCACCTTTGGTTACCTGCACAACCCACCCAGTTTCCAAAAAACATAAATAATGTCCCTTAAATCACCAATTCTACATAAACTCATTAATGCAATATTTCAATTCAGGTAATAGCAATGAAACCAATACGCCACCTTTGTAACAGGCTTCAGTTTCAGACAAGGACTATCAGTATGAGCACCAACTATATGGAATCCATTTCCAGCAACATACCTAAGCACAAGTTCCACAATATCAGCAATAACGAGATTAAATCCATATTGAATAACAATGTAGTAAATAATTCTACAAATTTGCATTAAGCAGAATATTTGAATTAAGCTCAGTAAAGTGTGTTCTATGCTAACTAGGTTCTCCCCGTGATTAAAAGCATAAAAGTTCCAAAACTCAATTCCTTTTATTTTCCTACATTTTCTCAGCAACCAAATGAAACGAAATTCCAATACAAATGAATGAGAACGAATACAGCAATCAAATTATGGTGAATTCAGTGAAAAGGAAAAGAAAAAATAAAATCATACTTTTTATTGATTACAAAAGTGACAATCGTGGAATGATTCCAATAACAATTAATTATACAACTAAGGCAATCTGCACTAAGACGAATAGTTGCATTAAGCTCAGTGAAGTGTGTCCTATGTTAACTAGATGCTCCCGATGGTTAAAATCAAAGGACTTCCAAAATTCGATTCCTTTTCTTTTCCTATATTTTCTCAGCAACCAAACGGCTAGATTCCAATAACAAACAGACGAGAACAAATGCAGCAATGAAATTACGGTGAAATTTATTGAAAAAAGAAAATAAAATCATACTTTTTACCGATCGCGAAAGCGACAATGGTTGAGTGATTCCGCGTAAAGAAATATCTCTTCCCGGCCTCCAATCTCCAATCCTCCCTCTCTGAGACTTGCTCATACCCCACGCTTCTCAAAAGCTTCTTTGCCTCATCTAAAACGTCATCGTAATTGACAAAACAAGCTTAATCACTCACTAACAAGAAAAGGAGGGTAAGAGGGGATGTATATATGCGGGATTCCGATTTTTAATGTCGGGGATTTTCTCGGTAAACAAACGGAAATGGAAAGACATAAAGAGACGGAGAGAAGTTACCGACGGCGTGGAAAGCAGTTGGCGAAGCGTTCAGGAAGTTGATGAGATCAGAGACCACTGAGCTCGCTTCACTGGCCATGGCTCTCTCTCTCTCTCTCTCTCTCTCTCTCTAGCTTTTTGGGCCTTAGCTTGGGAATCAATCACGGAATATAGCATGTAGAGTAAATGCTTTGGGCCATGGGCCCAGAATGGCCCATTATGGTGCGTTTTGATGTACCATGAAGGGAGGAGCGATGCAATGTGAGCGAGCGTATGTGTATTCCCTGGGTCTCAAACAATTGCACGAAAAGTTCATAAGATCTTGGTGAGTATAAAATTTGATAATGGAGATTAGAAAAGAATGTTGAGAATATGTTCTTATTTTGACTTTTGAGCGTAATTAAAAAGGTTTGTTAGAGGGAATATTTGTTGCGGCGAAATTCAATTCTTTGTGTCACATGTTATCAATTAAAAACATTAACAAGAGAGCCGGCCCTAGCGAGAAAAAAAAAAAAGAAATAAGAGAGAAGAGAGGTGTTTGAGGGGAAGGGAGGCGTCAATGATGTTTCCCTCCTAGTTCTTCTAGGGCTATGAAGATTTTTTGTTTTTCCCTTGGCTTTGCTTAGATCCAGTAGAGCTTTTGTTCTATTAGTCATTCTAAGGTTATGGAGCTTTTGTTCTCCTAATCCTTCCAGGATTACGGAGCTTTGGGTCTTCTAGTCATTCTAGGTTATAGAGCTTTGTGTTTTTTCTTGTTTTTGGTTTTTTCAGGTAGGAAGGCTAACACAAAACGTCTTGTAGGAATGCTGCATCTCTGTCCTTGTTGCCGGCGAAAGTTTGGTTTAACTTTCTTCTTCTACATCTACTTTTGAGGCCAGATCTATGTTTTTTCGCCGATTCCTGCAAGACACGCACAATTTCTATTTCGACGTCGGCTTGTATTGGGTGCTTTCTATAGTTATTTTTTTCTTTTTTTATATTAGTTTTTGAAAGTCTGTCTGTTAAATTTGTAGATTTTACTGGACTTTTTATGGCTTAGCTAGATCAGCCTTCTTTTCTTTGTTAGGAGTGTTTTATTGTTAAAGAGTGGCTCAAACATTTGTCATTGTAATATTTGTTTATTTGTAGGCAGCACGGAAATCAAATTTTTCTAGCTTAGTGTGTAGGATGTCGATGTGCCTCTATTCATTGTATTTGTATTCAGACCTCTTCAAAGTAATGTATGGTAGCTCTGGTTATTTTGTTAAAAAAAAAAATAATAGTCGTTTGTTTGACTCGAATATATGAGGTCCGACCCATATCCAAGTTAGTCTTACATTAGATGGGTGAACGTATTGTTCATATTGAGTGAGTGAGTGAATTAATCAGTGAAACTGCCACGCTTTATAAGTGATTTTAAAAAATTTTAATTGCAACTTAACTAGTCATTTTAAAATGATAACGCAGATGATTTATTGAATCGTTATAAATAGTACTTAACTCATTTTTCATTCAGAAAGAGATCATTGAAGTTCCCCAAAAATTACTAGATTATAGAAACTAATAATTAAATAAAGAGATGAAAGATACATAGATTAATGTGGTTCAGTCTATGGCCTACAGTCATTCCCTATATTGGTTCCATTGCCTATATTTAGGAAAAATTTCATGAAAAACACCAAAAAACTTTTCACAGCAGATGACCTAAATATACATGGACACTGCACATTCCCAATGTATTATTTTAATATAAAAAAAAAAGTATATTTAATTGATATTGGGAAGAGAGAAAAGTAGGAAAGAGAAAGAATAAAAAAAAAGTTAAAAAAAAAAGAAGAATATTTAATTGATATAAGAAAAAAATAAGAGAATTTATTGTGAAGTTTTTATTTTTTATATAAAAACAAGAAGTAATTTTGTTCCATAAATATAGAGAAAATGGTTGGAAATCTATTGCTAGTGCTATTTTATAGTCTACATCTTTCATGCATATTTGATTTGAGTACAAGGCTCTATTTATAGAGCTTTACATGTGATTTGAATAGTTTCAAATACAAATATATCCCTTAGATTAGAGTTAAAAATTTTCTTAATTTACGGTAATCAAATCATCTAAATCCACTTATTTATGAAATACAAATCAACATTTATCTCAAATGATTTTTATCCTTTAACATAGATCAACCGGCCGAAGTTGTGATCAAGTTTATGAACTTGCTTAATACTCCATTTTGTCCAAATATATTATTCCATTAACATCATCATATTCATGAATTACAAGAGCAATATGGCACACCATGATTTGACCTTTTGTGTGCAATTTGATGAAGTCTCAGCAGCAACTCTTTTACTCTACATATATATCTACCACTGACTTATCATCAACATCAACTTTAATCCTTGGATCAAGAAGAGAGAATTCATGGAAATAGGCCTTGAAATGCTCATATGAATGCTTCACGTCATCTGCAGCACACATTTCTCGTATACTGTGCATTGATAGCTGTGGTGCCCCAACATCAACTGTACGAATCCCCACACCACTTGCAAGGATCGGACCAATGGTTGATCCACATGCCATGTCATTGCGGACCACAAAATCCTGCATCATTTGCAACCACTCTGCTTTATCACTTGCAATATACCACACAAAATTCTCACAATTTACATTAATCTTGTCTGAAAGATCTTACCAAAAGGTTTTCCTATTAGATTTTAAAGAGTAATGCTACCCGTACATGCGTTTTACGCGCACTCCCTTAGTTGTGGCACATCAGCCAAAAAAGAATTTGCACACCCTTTTCTTGGTCGGTGTCATCCCAACCACCAAGTGAGGTGGTCGTGACCTCTAGATCCGGTGGTCAGCACCACTCCGACCACCAAAAGAAACATCTTTGAAAGATAGAGGTTTTCAATTTCAGCAATAGCTTTTTACTTTAAAAATGGGGTACCTCTAGAATTTTTCACAGTTGAAATATGTCAATACAGAGAGAAACTGACCTGAACAGGAAGGTTATGCTTTGTTGCTATCTCTCTAAATATGAAAGAAGTGACTGCATTGGTTGCATAGCGTTGATTTGCGTTGTGTTTAATGACAAGCCCTCCATGCAACTTGGGCTGATGATTATCTTCATGTTTGTCCTAAAGGAGGAGCCCTATATCAACATGGTGCAGCAAACCAAATATTGCTGACACTGGTGAATAATAAACACAGTAGGCAACTCACCATGTAATTAGGGTGTAATCCATGAGCCATGTCAGCAGATACAAGGAAGCTTCTCTGAATTGCTTTCTCAAGCAACTGGAAATAAATCAAATTCAATGAAAACTAATCACTAATTGAGTGTATAGAAAGGAATATGTTTATGCCATTCATATATTCCTGTTGCTGCCACATTTTAGGCAATCCATCAATCCAACTGACAACTCTTGCCTGAGAGAAAGGGCTCTAAATGTGGTGGCATGAATTCAGGTAACAAATTATGAAGCAAATTGCCAGCAAAATTTGAACCCATTTAGAACTCCAAAATTTTGAACTGAGATTTTGTAGCTCTAAGATTGCTTTAGTTCAGCAGCCATAAATCTACAAAGACTATGTCTACATAACAAAATAAGCATCTACAGTATCTAGTTTAGAGGCATGGGACTAGTCTGTTAAGAGTTCCACATTACCAAGGTATACTTGAGTTGTGAGCTTTATAAGCCTTGAGCAAACATCTTCCATTAAGGTGCCTTTTGTGGAAGAGTAAGACTTAATGGACTTTATCATGGTATCAGAGCGGGTTCCTTGGACGATGATGAGCATTTCCCTCCCAATATTGAACATGTGTTTGGCCAAAAATTGCCACACGTGAGGAGGCGTGTTAAAGTGTTACACATCGTCAAGAGATACATGATCTGGACACTTTATAAGCTATGGAGACTCCTCCTCTCTTAAGGCGTCTTTTGAGAGTGAGTAAGGCTTATGGACTTTTACATAATCAGAGGATAACAATAAGCGTTTTTTTGTTCAATTAAATCCCAAAATCATCCCAAGGGCATGGAAGTAGTTAATACCTTAGAATCTGAGCCAAAGGAACTCGTAATTCGTGATAAAGCATTTAGCATGGCAGGAGACCCAGCTCCTTGGGCTGAGTTAGACCCAACCTCCTCATGATCAAACAAGGCCACCATTCTAACACCAGTCTCTTCCTCAAGACTGCTTTCAGAAGATGTAGCATCTATCAATGCCTGAAATTCAAACCATAAAGTAGCATAGGTAAATCAGCTGCTAAACAACAAAGTGTTTAGCACATCACAAAAGTCAGAAATTGGCAGGGTAAAAAAAAAAAGACTAAAATATGTAGCTTTATTTGCATTTCAACCGAAAAGAAGAAGAAGAAGGCAGCCTATATACAAAACCACACCTTCAGAGAGCAAAATGACATGCAAAGATTGTCAAGCCGCCCTGAGAAAATGAATTCCTTTGTGGCACCAGCTACAATACTTGGCTGAGTATCACATACTTGTAATTCAAAATCACATATATCGTCTGGTTCACAGCCAATCTGACTTGCAAGCAGCTAGAAATAAAGAAAGAAAAATAAAGCAATTACCAACAAGCATACCCAAAAACATCAAGCTTGAGATACTCCGAAAATTTAATTTTACCTGCAATAGGAGAGAGTGATGCTTAGAGTTATTAGTGGCAGCTCTTTGATTAGTTTTCTTTGCATCGGTCTGAATTCCACTTTCAACTCCACCATCTTCAACAACCACTTTATTGAGCTCTGCCTGCAAAAAGTTTGTTCAAAAGACAAAGCAAAAATTTGATGAAAGAGAAGACATATATACTAAAACCTTAAACAAGCCATATTCCTCTCGGGTTCAGTTACCTTAACTAATGTTGCCAAGACAGGAAGAAGATGAGTCTGTGTGTTGACCTTGAATCCATCACTGACGCTGCTGCTGCTCGCAGAACATAACAAATCATTCAACAGTGAACAATCATATAAAACAAGGTAGATTCAAAATTGCCAAGTCATATTCCACTCCATATCATGACCACAAAACAGCCAGAACAAGTGGCAGAGCATTTCAAACAGCAAGACTACCTGTCTAAGTGAATCGCCAGGGTCGGGATCCGCATTATCGGCTCCTCGATTCTAACCAGACGATGCGAATATGAAACAGAACCATCTTTTTCTTTTCTAATTATAACCCTTCCCGCAGCCGTTAGGTCGCGATCAAACCAAGTATGCCACAAGCCACCTCCATATGTTTGGACACCAACCTCCAAATACCCACCTTTAGTTACCTGCACAATCCACCCAGTTCCAAATAACCTCATACAATTAGTAATATATCTCAATCCAGGTAATAGCAATGAAATCAAGAGGCCACCTTGGTAACAGGTTTCAGTTTCAGACAAGGACTATCGGTATGAGCACCGACTATATGGAATCCATTTCCGGCAACATACCTAAGCAAAAGTTCCACAACATCAGCAATAACGAAACCAAATTCATATCAAATAATAATTAAGTTCAGTAAGTGTTAAAAAGTCGATTCCTTTTCTTTTCCCACATTTTCTCAAGAACCAAACAGAGCTACAGTAATGAAATTATGGTGAATTTAATGGGAACAAAAAAAGAAAATCATACTTTTTGCCGACTGCAAAAGCGACAATCGTGGAGTGATTCCGCGTGAAGAAATATCTCTTCCCGACTTCCAATTTCCAATCCTCTCTCTCTAAGACTTGTTCATACCCCACGCTTCTCAACCACTTCTTTGCCTCGTCTAAAACAACAATGTGTTGACAAAAAAGCTTTAATCACTCACAAAAACAGAACCCCACTTGAAATCCAAACAAACTATAAAGAAAGGGAGGTGAAAATTTCAACTATGCTAGATTATATGATCTAAAGGAAGGTGAATGGGTCTGTCACATGCTGAGATAATTATCATGGTATAAAAGATTTAATCATGAACACTATCATGCGCTAAATACAACATATAATATGGATGACTGACCATCACTTTACTCATATATCATACATATATTTCATGGCACGTAGATTAAACCCGATAATTAAAAATATTTACAGAAACAACAACGCAGAACCTCTGCTATAGCAGTAATAAATGGAAATGGAGAATAGTGGAGAAAAAGAGAGAGGAAGATATAGTTACCAACGGCATGGAAAGCAGTTGGCGAAGCGTTCAAGAAGTTGATGAGATCAGAGACCACTGAGCTTGCTTCTTCCTTGGCCATGGCTTCCACGAGCTTCACTGCCTACTTGCTCCGCTTATATATGAGAAGGCTCTCTCACTCTCACTCTCTCTCTGTCTCTCGCTTTGTGCCTTGCGTGGGAATCGCTCGGGGACAAGATGTAGCATGAAGAATATATGCCCATGATGGCATGATGATGCGTTTGATGTACCATGAAGGGAGTGATGCAATGTGAGTGAGCGTATGTGCATTCTCTGGTTCTCTCACTTACTCCATTGACACGAATCACGATCCCATTAGTCTGGTTCATCTTCAGCTTCCCCCAGTTTGCAAACAAAAATATTTTCTTTATGGTGAGATAAAAAGTTAAAGATGCTGATTTTTGGTGAGATAAAAAGTTATGTCTAGTTCCATTTTTTAAATGATTTTGTTCATATAAAAGATTCCCATAAGAGTAAGGCTAAAAATTATATTTTTATTCAACAATATTGACGTGGCACTCCAAATTAGCCATTGGATTTTATTTTTATTTTTTTAAAAAAAAAAAAAAATTAACAAGGATTAACCCAAAAGTTAATTGTGAGTGACACGTCAGCTTTGTTTGATAGAATTATAGTATATATCTAACATTTCTCATAAAGTAAAAAAATTATGAAAAATGATTGGGAAACTACAGTTTTCACTACAATCATCTTAAACTCACTTGGCAGTCTTTTATGAAAATGAGTATCACGTGATAGTCTATAT
Organism: Alnus glutinosa; assembly: GCF_958979055.1. Classification (NCBI taxonomy): domain Eukaryota; kingdom Viridiplantae; phylum Streptophyta; class Magnoliopsida; order Fagales; family Betulaceae; genus Alnus; species Alnus glutinosa. The sequence continues at coordinate 1,884,114 of NC_084893.1, forward strand.
TTTAGTAGCTGTCATGGTAAGTATCACGTGAATTACTATGTCAGTTTGTAAGCATGATAAATGTGATGTGGAAGTCCATATTTTAGTGGATGAAGTGTGATAAATGTTATGTTGACTGTCACTTCAATTTGTAATGAACTAATAATAAAAGTTGTATTACCCTTAATGGCCAACACTAGAAAATTATTACTATGACAAGATAATTCCATTTTTTTAAATGAACTAAGCAACTAAACAATTGAGCCATTAGGTCTCTAAATTATTTATTTTACAGTTAGTATTATAGAAGTTATCTTTGTTTTATTTCCAAGTCGTAGAGTTAGTGTTGTTTTAGAAGGAGTTATCTTTGAATAATTTATTTGTATTAGAGGTTTATTTTCGGGTAGAGGTAGGAGTTCATCTCTTATTTTATATATTTGTAATTATCTTATTTATAAGTGTAAGTGATTAATAAAAAAAATAAAATAATAATAAATTATACCGTTGCGTATTTGTCAAATCATTCACATAACATGTTAATTACTTATCTCATAAGATTAAGTTAATATGAAATATTGAATTTAATCAATTCATTAATATTAGACTCAAACTCTTCGAAACAAATGATACCCAAATATTAAAGCTGAAATAGTTAACCGAAATAGCTTTGTGCCGGGAAAATCAATATGAATGTGTAACCGAAAAATCCGTCCGTTTTCTCATTGATAACGCTATATGACCAAAACACCCTTTTTCCACGTTCCCTTGTTGTTTGAATTTCAGTGCAATTCCACTGCTAATTTTTTCATAAAACCACGGGTATACTCGACATTTTGTTACCTCCAATTCAAGAAACCAGAGTTCCTTGTTAGCCTTAAGTTTGTTGTTTCAGAGTCACAGTTTTCACATAAGCTTCACTCTCTCTGTCTCTCTCTCTCTCTGTAAGTGATCCAAGATCATGACTTTGTAGTAGCAGAGGACAGAAAGCTTGATTTAATGGCTAGAGCAAGGAACATCAAGAGCTCCTTCATCACATTGAACCCGCTACCATTCTTTCCCTACTTGCTTTCACTTTCACCGCTCGCTTCTCTCATATCCTCCCCCAAGAAGATTAACCCAAGAAACCACAAGCTATGCACACCCCCAAACCTCTCTGTTTTCTTTCTCTCTCTCCTGTTTTCCTTCACTTTCTTGGGAATCTCCATTCTCAGCTTCATGCCCACTTACCAAGACTCATCCTCATGTCCTCTCATCTCTCCCCCATCACCATTTTCTTCTTCTTTGTCGTCTGCCGCTCTCTCTCCACTTACCTCGGCGTCACTTTCTTTGTTGATATCGGAAAATGATCAGGATGAGCCAAGACTGTCAGACAGTGTGATGGTGCCATTGCCGGCTCATGGGGTTGTTGGGCATGTTTCTGAGGAGGAGAGAGAGTTCTGGCAGCAACCAGATGGGGAGGGGTTCAGGCCATGCTTGGATTTTAGCATTGGGTATCGGAAAGCGTCGGCGCAGGTTTCAAAGGAGAAGAGGAGGTTCTTGGTGGTGGTGGCTTCAGGCGGTTTGAACCAGCAGAGAAATGAGATTGTTGATGCGGTTGTTATTGCACGAATTCTTGAAGCTTCATTAGTTGTGCCAGTCTTGCAGGTTAATCTGATTTGGGGAGATGAAAGGTAAAAGAGACAAGTGGTAACTGAATTTTATGTGTTTAATGCATATAATTCCAGCATTCATTTGTTTTAAATATTTGCATATTACTTATTTCATTTGATGGATACTCCTACTCTCTTGTGGAATTTTTTGTTTTCTCCAAATTTGATCACATTCATGGTTCATATTCTTTTCCTCAAGAAACCCTTCACTTTCTCATCAAAAAAGCAAAATATTAGATGTTTCTAGCACATCTATTACAAGTCCTGCTCAACATGTTGTCTACACAATTTTTCCATTTAAACATGCGAATTGAAGGAAATTTATGATCAATCAACTGTTTTTCTGATAATCACAGTGAATTTTCGGATATATTTGATGAGAAACATTTCAAGAGAATTTTACAAGCCGATGTGCGAGTTGTATCATCCCTTCCTTCCACGCATTTGATGTCAAGACAGTCCACTGAAACCAAGATTCCTCATGATGTTTCTCCACTTTGGATCCGTAGCAGATTCTTTAACCAAGTAAGAATTCTTTGTTGATGGAAACTCTCTGTCGGCTGCATTAATTTGTCATTATTTAGCTGCCAAGGTCTCAGAGAGACAAATCATTTTTCTCTTCATGCTTCTCAAATAAAATTGCCGGTTCATGTAGCTGAATGAAGATGGGGTTCTTGTGTTAAAAGGGTTAGATTCTAAACTCTCCAAGAATCTTCCTCCCGATCTGCAGAAGCTTCGATGTAAGGTACAATTGCAAATAAATCACCATCAGATAGATTCATATAGCCATCATGTCCCATTTCATCTTCATATTGCAGGTAGCGTTCCATGCGTTAAGATATGCAGCACCAATTAGGGAGCTCGGTAATCAGCTTGCAAGAAGAATGTGGATTGAAGGCCCTTACATTGCACTCCATCTCCGGCTAGAGAAGGATGTGTGGGTCAGAACTGGATGTCTCACTGGTTTAGGCGCAGCATATGATGACATTATCACCAAGCTTCGGGAGTCTCATCCTGAATACCTAACAGGAAGGTTAAACATGACCTCCAGCCAGCGGCGAATTGCTGGACTATGCCCCCTAAATGCACTAGAAATGGCAAGGTATATCACATTCACAGGCTCTGAACTTAATATTTTTGAGTAAAAAATTGGAGGCTATTGAAAATGTGCTGTACCTGCAGGCTCCTGAAGGCTCTAGGAGCGCCCGGAAGTGCACGGGTTTACAGTGCCGGAGGAGAGCCATTTGGGGGCAATGGGGCTCTGCAGCCACTTGTTGCAGAATTTCCAAATCTTGTAACAAAGGAGATGTTGGCACGAGATGGAGAACTCTCACAGTACATTAACAAGTCGTCAGCTCTAGCTGCCATTGACTACATTGTATCGCTGAGCAGCGATGTCTTTGTACCTTCCCATGGTGGAAATATGGGCCGAGCCATGCAAGTAAGTGGTCAAGATTTCAAATTCTATTTGCTTGCATATAAGAAATGATGAATTTAATAATTTAATTAATACTTGTGTGTGGTTTGTATTGTTAACTAACAGGGTCACCGTGCCTATGTGGGGCATAGGAAATATATAAAGCCGAACAAGCGAGCCGTGCTTCCTTTCTTCGAAGACGCCTCCATTTCTGATACAGAATTCAGGACCATCATGAGGAAGCTGCACAGCAAATCTCAGGGCCAGCCTGAGATGAGAACTAACAGAAGAGATCGAGATGTGATTGCATACCCTGTACCCGAGTGCATGTGCAAACACCCTACAGGCATATTTTGAAGCAGCTCCCGAGTAAATCTGTTTCTTTTGAATCGATGAATCTCAATTTGTAAATCATCAGAGACAGATATGTAAATTCTTTTCCTCCACTCAAATCACTACCAGAATTTTGTATATGATAATAGACTTGTGCAGACCAAACCTAAAACACCAACCAAATGTAGAGAATTCACTGCTAAGTAACGAGAGGATGACATGTCCTCAGTAATGATTCTTGTACACCACCAACACCTGCAACGAACCATGCAAAACATAACCACTAAACCCACCAAGAAAAAGAATAAGCAAAAGGTTACATCAGTAAGAGTAAGATCATAATCGAGTCCTTTCACATTGGCTCCCTTCCTCCACTACATCACCATGCAAAGTGATTTACATATAAAATATATTGTTAGATAACAGTCAGAATGCACTACTCTAGTTGTCACAAAACCTCGAGAGTTTTTTTCAAGAGAATGTCAAGCGAGTGTCGCGCCAATTCTCGGGTCCTCATCATCCTCAAGAATTCGCTTGAGCGAGAGTCACGAAAGTGTCGCACGAACTCTCTGTTTGTAGCTAATTTTTGAAATCATGACTACATTGTACACAAAATAATGTAACATTTTCAAATTTAATAGATCAAGCATGTGTTTAAACGAAGTTGGAGGATGTAATAAAAGAATCTGCATATACAATCCCGCGATTCACAATTTAAAATTAATACACAAATTAAGTACAAATTGAGAGAAATTGGCTTGAAGAAATAGTAAAAGCGAATTACTTTCTTACCATTTTCGAGTAGTTCATTAATAAAATTGTTGCAGAAATCAATGCCCTCGACACATACAGATTCCTAAACTTTGCAGCTTAAATATCCCGTTTGAACCCATGCTTTCTGTATTTCAGGGAGGTGGCTCACGAGGCCGAGGATATTTAAGCTGCAACGTTTAAGGAATCTGTATTTGAATCTGACTGAGGATTTGCCGTTATCTTGCGATTTAGAGGAAGCTCTAGGGAACTTTCACTCCTTTCCTGAAGAAGGCATCGGGAGTTGGAGTTGGAGTCGGAGTTCTCGGGGAGTTTCTAGGGTTTCCAAACCCACACCCCCCCCCCCCCCAAAAAAAAAAACTCCCAATGCTGGAAAACGCCTTCAGGCCTTAGGGATCCAGCCACTGCCCGATTTATATTGTAAAGATTGAAACTGAACCGTTAAAATTAGAATACGTGGACACGTGTTCCAATATGTTTCATTTTCCTCCAGCCTATTTAGTCAACACAGAGCATACAATCATATGTACGAAAGCGCACGAAAAAGACCCAGAAACTTTTGTCCTTCCGCAGAAAAGCACCTCTTCGTCGCCACGCGGCATTACGCTATTAGTGGAAACCACTATCTCCCATAAAACCAACTCCACCTAATCACAATCTCACCACGCAGATCAAAATGCTCATGCTTCTACTTTCCTCACCAAACGTTTCTTTGAGTCTCTCTCTCTCTGTAGCAAATTCGTCGATCGTCTTCAGGTAATTAGGGTTAGGTTTTCTTTCTTTTTAATAGAGAAAGATGAGTATTCTATGATTGAATTTGAGCGGCAGTTGTTAATTGATTGGTCATACTGATTTGAGCTTCGGTATAACTAGCCCTAGCGCTTGTTGACCAAAATTTGGCTTCTTTGTTGTCCGTGTTTGATTGAATCTATATTAAAATAAGCATTTATTGATAAATTTTAGCTCTAAATCCCCTTAAAGTTTCAGTTTTTTCATGTTATATTCGTTACATTTGTGGTGGAAATTTTTTTATTGTTAGATAGCTATTCAAGCGAGGATTGGTCGTAAATGGCTTCTTTCCGGGCATTCTTGAACAGTCCAGTCGGTCCGAAAACGACTCACTTTTGGGGACCTATTGCCAATTGGGGATTTGTTGCCGCGGTATGCTCTGATACCACAACTTTGCACTTTTTGTTTGAAGTGTAGATTTAGATTTTTGTTTATGATGTTTGACCGATCATATAATCAATTACTCTAGCTCTTCTGAAGGTCTGTTTTTTATACTTTGAGTTGTTTGAGTTTATGTCCTGTGATTTGACAGGGATTGGCGGACATGAATAAACCCCCGGAACTGATTTCGGGCAACATGACAGGAGGTTGAACATGTCTGCTTTGGAAAGGCTTTGTGTTTTTCTTGGTATATGTTGTTTGGTTGAGATTCTAATATCATGTTTGCTATTGGTGCTTGTAGCAATGTGTATCTACTCAGCGTTGTTCATGAGATTTGCGTGGATGGTACAGCCTCGCAACTATCTACTTCTGGCATGCCATGTCTCGAATGAGACTGTGCAACTCTATCAATTCTCACGATGGGCAAAGGGTCAGGGGTAAGTAACTGGGTTGTGATTAAAGTTGGACTGCGATAATTTCACCATGTCTGTTTATCCTAATAATTCTTTCTCACCAGTAGATGTTTGATGAAAGATGCTATTTTCTAACGTTGTATAACTTTTTGGTATAAATGAAAAACTCTGAAATGTGGATCGAATCAGATGAGTTGAATAGTTTTAAACGAGTCCCTGGGGTCTGCTTGACCTGCTGCCATTAAAGTCACCATTTGTTTGAGAACTTAAGAGATCCCCCCCCCCCCCCCAAAAAAAAAAAAAAAAGAGGAAGAAAAAAGAGAAATTGTCAAGTCACTAGCCTGAGTTTTTAACCAATAGCAAATATCTCCTTGCGTTTGCCTGAAACCCAAATAAATTCGTCCATCAAGTTTTCCATTGACTTTTGTGACATAACTCGAATGAAATTCCAATGATATCCATGAGAAAGAAAAAAATTCCAACAAACAAAATAAAGAGGAAAAAAAAAAATTGGGGTCCGCCCCCTCATCCCCTCACATACAGGTGGGCGGAGACAAAGCCTCCACCTCACCATCCCTCTGCCTCCACCCACCCCTACACGAGGGGGTGAGGGGGTGGCCTCCAACTTTTTTTTTTTTTGGTTCTTGGAGGTAAATTTTGTACGTTCATATGAATTATTTTGAGGACAGAAGGATTTACTATGAAATTTGGCTAAAAGGTTTAGAGTTGATAGAATTTTTTTTGAAATGTGTGGGAATCAAAAAGAATAATGAATAGAATTGTAGGGGTATCTTTATTCTATTCATTCTCTAAGTTATGCAAATTATCTAATTCTGAAAGATAAAAGTTTAGGAGAATAAGTGCTATCTGGTATCGGTGGCCATTATCTCCACAAAACTGATATGGCCATTGATGGGGCCTTCTTTAGACCCTTGAATGGCCCTTACATCAAAGCCTATTTTCATTTGTACAAACATTTTTCTTTTGAAATAATTTTGATTGGTAATTTTTGAATCTGAGACATATCCCGGCCCTATCTTAACTATTTTACCAACTGTGCCAAGGCCTGGGGGCAGTTTGAATTGTGTGCTTGTGTGCATTTATTACTTCGGACTTCTGTTACATGAATGATTTATCGAACACAGAACGTGATAAATTGTTAAGTTTTGAGGGAACCTAGACATTAGATTCTGAGAGAACTTAGACTTTTTAGACTCTGAGGGAACTAGACATTTTCAAACACAAGGTTTGAGATTAATTTCTGTTTACCTCTTTATTAATTGATCACCCATTAAATAGGGGACAATGACCCAATTAAAAAAGATTGCACGGCAATGCTACAAATAATTAAAAGACTTTGACTTAAAAGGATAGCTATAACTATCCTTATTTAATTAAACTACGACTATTCTAAGATAAGCTAAAACAAAGATAACTTCAAGAGTTTCATCGGATACTTACTTATGTGTCATGCCAACGTCATCTAGACGCTATAGAATTCTACTTTTATAGCAAGTTCCTTTCAATAGTTTTGCTTTCTTTTGAGATTCCTCTTGTATCAGTAAGTTAATGTGACTGTAAGCATTGTTTTCACACCCGTTTTATGTATAAATACTGCAATTCAATAACTCCAACGGTGAAGTTTGTTTTGTGTGCTTTCTTTTTTATAGGTACTTGTCAGAGAAGAAAAAGGAATCTGAATCTCAGTAACTTGATGCTGCCATCTTTTCCTTACCCGTCCTAGTGTTTTTGGATTGTGGTTTCTGCAGAAATCATTCGGCATCACATGTCAGACTCATTTGAAGTATTGCCATTTGCTCTTACAGCCTGAGCAGATCACTATTAAGTGAATCTTGTTCCCTGTCATCTTTCTTTGTATTCTATTTTCATAACTAGGTGTGGAAACTGATGAACCTCTAGAGCTCCAAATTCGTAATTGATAATGCTGAAATCATGTTATTCAAATGTGTTGTATCGGTTTTCATGCTGCAAATAAACCATTTCTACATTCAATGCATCAAAATCACAGTTGATACTAATTGCTGGTTCCACAGTTTCAGTATTTTCTGAGTTTGGCTTTGCTATCAGTTGAAAAGATCTCATGTCCAAAAAAAAATAAAAAAACGGTGGAGATTGCAAAATTGGATAACTCCAATTATTATTTTTTATTGGAAACAATCTCTATCCTTTATTTTTTTCACAAAGGATCTCCTATTATTCTTGAACTTCCACATGATTTTTAATTTTCTACCTAAACTTTAAAGATTTGTAATGTAGGATTCTAATTTTTCAGCCCATCATTTAACTCCTACCATTTAAATTTTTTGTTAACTTAAACGGTTACTATGTAAATTGTCCGTTTAATTCTCAAAAACAATTATAAACATACAAGTACCTTTCTAAACTTTCATCATATTTGCAATTATTTTATAAACTTAAAAAACTCTCAATTTAGTGTATCTATCCTTCAATTTTTTTTAATTTCACAGTTCCATTAAGATTTTTCATTAAATTCTAACCGAGTAAGGTAAATAAAATGAGCTAATAAAAGTTTAGAGAGAAGATTAAAAATCGCATAAAAATTTTAAGAGTAAGTGAAGTCTTTCCTTAAATTAAGGAGGAATTGTATGTCATATAAGTAGGTGGTAGATTTGATAAAATATTTGAATTTCCGGCGCTCGTTTCTTCCCTACCTGGTTAAATATATAAACAGTATTACAAGAAGTCCAAAAGGATGTATATAAAAATACAGTTTGCAGACATGCCAAAGAGGTCTTGCTTAACAAGACTTCAGCCATTGGCATTTTGCAGTAATCAACTTCAAAATGATAGCCATGGAAGATGTCCTGAAGCAAGATCTAAGCATGAAAAAAGGTCGCGACTGTATATTTAACATCTATTGTCAACTCCAAGGAGCCCAATGCATCGCCAACCACTGTCAACTCCCCTTTGGTTGCTTAGACAATTTGACTAATGTAAAAGGACACAGATTTCTTGTAATAAGATTGTTCTGTTGAGCCTGTCGGAACCCCACCTACTCGGGCAAGTGCCTAGGCAGCCCGAGCAAATGGGGCCCGGGCTGTCCGGCACCTGCATGAGCAGGTGAGATCTCACATGAAACTGCATTATTGCAATTAAACAGCCCTATTGCACGAGATATCTAATCCAGTGTAAGCTACCATCCATTGGTGGGTAAAAAATAAGCAAGAGGATGAAGTACATTGCATATAATCAATCAAAATGAAAATGAATGTCGTTATGGTGTGATACAGTCACTGATCAAGCATAACTCTCTCCCGACCAAAACACCTTTGACTTTTGTTTTTTGAACTTTCAGATGCATAGAGTTTGGAATCAAAAACAAAGTCCTCAAATCGAGTAAATTAACACAATCATCTTAGCTACATTATGGTTAAACACTCATTTTCTAATTTAACCTCTCACCCGAATGAACTACAAAATCATTTCCCTATACGAATGAGGGCTTCCTGCACCCCAAATGTCTCCCTCTTGCAAAAGAAGGACCTGGAGCAACCACCCTTCAATCTTTGGCCTCTTTCATCATACCTTCTTAACGGTAATGAATGACAAGGTTCAACTCTGGCACTCTGCAGTAGAGACACAAATGAATCATGGTGCATCGTCAACCATCTCAAATTTCGATCGTTTGCTTCTTTTATTGGATTTTAACTTCTTGCTTCCCTCGTTTTCTTTCAATGCCCCCTTTTCACTTTCATCATTTTCTTCGGGCACCTCGCTGGCATTTTCTTTAGTTGCCTTCTTCTTCTTCTTCTTGCTTCCTTCATCTTTTTTGGATGCCTTCTTCCTTTTCACAGGAAGTGTTTCTTCCTCATCACTGATTTCAGTCTCAATTGCAATTTGTTCAGCATTTAGTGGTGGATCTGCTAGAGGTGTAACTTCTGCTCAGAAAACGAATGAGAATTGTATAATTAGTAGGTGTGGAATAACGTTAACATTATATCAGAATCTTTACCAGAGGAAACAAGCAATAATAAGGTACCATCATATAATAAACAAAAAGACAAATGTGTAACAAACATCTGGGTCAAGCAAATTCAAAACTGGAGTCACATGTACCCATTAAATCTAAAGCATTTCTCATCCCTTAAAAACTTGTTAAATAGACGTGCTATGTAGCATCCAGACCTCAGTGGAAATAATATGTTTCCATATGTTTTACATTACATGTAAAAAAAAAAAAAAAAAACCAAGAATATAAGGTCTAGTCCCATTCCTGGGCATGAGTTGTTCACTTATTAGTACTTTGAGGATTAAGACAGTCTTCAAGGTCCTGGGAAATCCTGAATTTAAGGATAAGGAATGACTCCCAAGTTATAACTAATCAGATAAAAATAGGTATTTGGCTAGGTCTTGGCTTTAAACTTCCATTCAATCTCTCTACATCCATTACTCTGTGTTCACCAAATGTAATAACATGCCACTAATAGACTAATCAAGGTACAAGATACAATACTGTGCCTTGGTATACAATTCTGTGCATAACACTACCATAGCAAACAAGGCAGAAACAGAAAACAAACCTTCGTCAGCAAAATTGGAATCAAAGACAACATTTGAAAGGTGCTGCTTCAAGAAAACCTAAACCCAACAGTAAAGACAATGAAAATGTTAGATGGAAATTAATGCAGTACACTATTTCAACCCTTTCTTTTACCAAGAACTTTCAACAACTCTCCAAAATAATAAAGGATAAGAACGTACTGCAGAAAGAAGTTGCCGCGTCTTGATATCCCAAAAGCGTAGATAACTGTCCAATCCTATAAATTACTCAAGTTCTCAGTTTTGGTGGTCAAGAAAATTGGTTCCAAAACAATGGACTTAACTTCAAAAGTCTAAAGGATGATTTAATCAATATTAAGTGAACCCACAAATGATGAAGTGCCAACTGGACATGCCATTTTTATTTTTATTTTTGTTAAAATGTTAATTGAAGGAGTGACTTTGAGAAAAGTTAGATACAGGAGTAAAAGGATGTTATTGCTTAGTAGATGATATAGCAAGAAATTTGAGCATAATCTAAGATCAAAATTTCCTACTTTTCTTTCCCGCTTCTCCAGATTACTAGACCACCCTAACTAAACTTTCCTATCCAGATCTCATAACCATCTAGTGGCTATCTTCAAAAAAGGAGCCCAATACTTGACCTCTGAACACACGGTGAAGATGCATGCCCATTGACCCAAAAAAGAGAAAAAGAAAAAAAAGAATAAAGCGGAGGGTATGCACACACAATAGGAAACAGACTACAGATTTATCTCACTCTGTTTATATGTATGAGCAAATGGAGTTGTGTGAGTGTGTATGTCAGCATCCTTGTGTAAATTAACACAGGGAAAACCCTAAGATGTACTCACCACAAGATGCTATCACTGGAAGCTCCGGGTGCCTGGCTATAGATCTGATGCTTCCAGAACATTTGCCCAAAAAGCAACCCAACAATTTCCCTGTAATGAAATACATTCATTATTATCAAAATATAGAAAAACAACTCAAATCATTCAAAGAAATCAATGCAAGAATGACATTAGCAATATCAAGAAATCAATTTCAACATTTGCTTTAAGGCAACATAATTAAGCTTAATAAAAAACGATGTCAATTGTCATAGTTACTAAACAACCCCAATTAAAAATTAGAATGATAAGGGTTCTCTTGAATACAGAAAGGACTTGAAAAGGACCTACATAGTGCAAGTCCTGGCATAAACAGTCATATACCGTGCATACAATAATCCTGCATAAATTTAGATAACAAATTATAAAACTTAACAAAGTCCTTGAGTTTACTTTTATAGCATCAAAAATTCACTAGTGTATTAGGTGTTTGCCTATGTTGATCAGGCTGTTCCCAGGTATGATCTCTTGGCTGTAAAGAACACAAAAGGTTGATACATGTCATATGAAGAGAACCATTGAAATGAAGCCAAAAGAAAACTGTCATATCATTTGTAAACATTAGGTGCCTCATTTTTTTTCTTTTTCTTTTTTTGGGGAGTTCAAACAAATATAAGAAAAACATTTTCCTCATATCTAATCATGCATAAGGGTGTGTGTGTGTGTGTGTGTGAGTTCGTATATCCCCATCTGAGAGTACAAGGTAGAGCCAGCATTTAACAATACAAATTAATCAATTAATGTGCCTATGCACCCACCCACAGGGACACACAGAGAAACCAAGAAACAAAACAAGATCACCTTAGATAAAAAAACTTTGGTACGACATGGAAAGTATTTGGTTGAAGATAAACACCAATCTAAATGAGCAGAAAACCTATCAAAAAGATGGTGCAGAAAACACTGGATTTTTCTGTCATAACAAAAGGCTTCTCCCGAAGAAACCGATTATGTAAATAAGCACAGCACCTAAACTAACAGGCTACACAGATGGAATATCAATTTTAGGTAACTAAATGATGGAACTGCAGTTACCTGTGCGCATATCAACAGAAGCAAGGTCACCAGACCCATTCCCTATATAGACTGTATAGCCATCTAAATCTTCAGCTACTGCTTTGATAGGGGTCTCCCGGAAATCAAATGAGATAACAGGTCTTCGCTGAGCAGAAATATCATAGAGGCGAACCTGTTATAAAGAACCATGAACAGAAGTTTCTGAGTGGCAAGATAATTACAACTGAGATAGAGCTACTAGAGAGTAGACAACAAAGAAATTGCACTTCCTCCTAGAAAACAAGTTCAACTATGATATGAAAAACATTTTAAGTTCCAAAAATCAGTAACTGACTATAATAATATGCATATCATAGAACCAACTAAGGGTATAAATATAATTGACATTTTCTTACAACCCCAAATGAGAGAATAATTTAATAAATTTTATTTGAGGTCTATTATTAGTCCTTATTAGTTTAATGTTTCATGATCACCAACATATAGAACACAGGTGTTCTCTCTTGTGATATAAAATCTGACAATCTCTCAATCGAAGAAAACTCAAGGTAATAAGTAAAACCCAAATTCCTGATAGTATTTTGTTCAAAGGACTTTAGGAGTGGGAAAAAATTCCACAATAATGTCATATTCCCAAATATCCAATTATTTATTCCAGCTTGAAAGAAGAATTTGCATGAAAGATTACCTGATGGCTGTTGGTGCCAGCCACTACTTTACGGTGATCATCCTTACTCAGGAATGTTGCAGATGTAAACCAAGTCGGAGTAAAAATACCAAGACTGTTCTTAGGAGGCTGCACATGGTAGAAGTGATTGAAATAAATGCGAGTACAAAATGCATGTAAAAGAAATCAATTTGTGATTTTCGTTCAAGATTTGGCAGGAAATAAACAGGCTCACAGATTTGGCAGCCCAGATCTTAGTACAGTTTTCAAGATCCCACATGTTCACTTCAACACCCTTCCTGAGATGGAAAACAAGAAAACCGTTATTTCTCATATGAATTAGCTAGTAAACACCATAATATCCCAGAACTTAATGAAGATGCAGTAAATTCTCAAGCTTCTAAATTCTAATGCACAGCTATGTAGCATGCAAGCACTCACCCTCCAAATAAAGCATAGTTTTCATTTACATCCACTTTAGAACATAAGATATTGCCAGACGCACATACACTCCACGTTCTTGAAGAACCAACCATGGCAGAACCTGCAGGTGAATCAGTAACTTCAATGGACCTCATGCTTGCGTTTCCTTTTGTTGTACAAGTAAACAAAGTACAAGACCTAACAATTGACAATGAATTGAAGAAAGCTCAGAAGTTGTATGAACATACACAGACGGCAACTGTGGAGAACTTAGAATAAGGTATCAGAACCCAGAAAGCAACAATTTTGCAGTACCTGGATGACAGCTCCAATTTCTGTCCGGCAAATAAATGCAACCCAACAACAGCATCATCTTCAGGTTGAAGACTGGCATCACTGACATTAGGAACTGTGAAACGAACATCCCCATTAATTGGGCTGCAAATCTCAATCTGCAGTATACAAAAAACATAAATATTCAAAAGACGCTTCAATAAGCCTAACAATTGAAAACCAAAATGCGTTCCCAGATATTCAAAGTCCTAGAAAGTAACTCACCATGCCACCTTTTCTTGCAACTGCTAATAACTGCAATGGGAAAAGAAAATAATAAGAAAACTGTTAAACAACATTAAAATTGCAGAGAGAATTATGGAAGTATTGTTGCAGAATAAAGGATTTAAGAGCCTTAATTACATTTGTAAAAGTGGATTGATAGAAAATCTGAATTCATACCCATATGTAGGATGAAAGAATATATCTTCCTAGTACAAGATATAACTTCTATTTGAGCAATAAACGAAACTTGTAAGTTACTGCTTTGTAAACCATCCATTACGCATCATGATTAGATATAGGCAAGGGTACGGTTAGAGCATCTAATCAACCGGTTGCCACCAAAATAAAACTTGTTTCTCTTAAAGGACAACACCTATAATTTGTCTTCTGTTGCTTCATATAACAATAGCACATTCAATGTCAAGAAAATTCAATGCTTTAAGAGCTGGAATTCAAGATAAATTACAAGCACAATTTGCAACACCCGTTTTCAAGTTTAAATCAAAAGGCATAGTCACTTATTAACATTACTGAACTCTATTAGCTACATAACAAGCCTTCAACAGTAAAATAAACCCAGTCAAATAAACATATTGCCAAGATACAATGCTTAAAATTGCAATATTCATTTCTAAACGAAATTTTTTACAACCAATTCTACATTTGACTCATAGAACTTGAAAGTATATAATCATGTTCAAACTTTCCAAACCTTGATTAACAACAATAAACTAACAAATAGGAACTAAACATTTTAAAAAAATAAATAAAGAAATAAAGAAGAAGATAAATTTGAAACATATTGCCAACATACACATGCTCAAAATTCAATCTTCAATGAACTCAAACAATTTGTCATACCCAATTCTGCAATTAACTCAAAGAACATGAGAGCAAGTCATCATTTTCAAAATACCAAAAATTCAATTAACCATAACAAACTAACAATAGGAACTAAAGCATCATACAAAAATATAAACTTAATACAAAGGCCAACAAAAAGCAACCTAAAATTCATTTTTCCGTAAAACTCAAACAATTCGTAGTACCCAACGCGTACCGGGTCGATTTTGCGGTCATTGATAGAAGCGGCGAGCACGCATTTGGAAGAGTCCGGCTCACCCCACCTCTCAACCACCTTAGGAACCCCTCCTTGTTTACCATGAGCTTCAATAACTATCATCACAAAGCACAGAAACAAACAACAACAATAACAAAAAAACCATCTATAAATAAGAATTAAAGCTCAAAAACCCCAGAAAATAGAAAGTGAAGAGAAGGGTACGATAAACATACCCTTGATAAGGCCAAGCACGTCGAAGGTTAGAGCTCGAAGAGAAGGGCAACCAGGGCACTCTATTTTGCTCGTACGAGGCATCTTTCTACGATCTCTCACAAACCCACCAAAGGAACACCAGAGTTTTTCCTTAAACCCTTGCTCTGTCTTTGTCCTGGTTATAAACTATGAAAAATATTACTCCTGCCCAGTATTTTTAATATTTCTATTTATGCACCTGCGTTTAATGAGTTTGCAATTTTCCACCTACTCCTGGTAGTTTTTATTATTATTTCTGGACCCCTAATGCCACTGGTAATTTGGTAAATGAGCTGAGCTTGAGCCTGAAGATGGGCTTCTTTAATAAATCATCTCCAGGTCGACTATGCTTGGGCTCAACTTGTGAACTTGGGCTCAAAAAGGGCGCGAACTCACAAGCCCAAATAAACGTATGAGTGTGTGTATATATTTTATGCTTCGTTTGTTTTGGCGTAAAATGATTTTCTGGAAAATGATCTTAGCATTTTACGGTGTTTGATAGGGGCTAAAATAATGATCAACGAAAATTATTTTCAGTTTAGCCGTAAAAGCTTTTTTAATTTTTTGAAAACGATTTATGGTTTTAAAAACCGTAAATCGTTTTTCGAAATTAAACTCTTCGTCTTTGTACGCACGTTTGATATTCGATTACCGGAATCCGACAATGGTCTGTCGTCGGAATCCAAGCAGCGTTGGAATTCGGTAACATCTGGCCTTCGGAATACTGCCGACGCGGAAATCCGGCAACATCCGGCCACTGTCGCTAGATGCTGGCGGACCAGATTCCAACTAAAACTGGCTGGATCTGGCCAAAATGGCCAATATAAGGTCGAATCTGGATGGATCCGGCCATTGATCTAGCCGGATCTAGCCAAAATGGCTGAGATACTGTCGGATTTGTGCCAAAATGGTCGGAATCCGGTCGAATCTGACCGGATCCGGAGGAAATGGCCAAGATACAGTAGGATCCAGCCACTAATCAGGCCGGATCTGACCGGATCCGGATAAGTCCAGTAGGAATCCGGCCATTTTGTCCGGATCTGGCCAAACACGCTCGCCAGAATCCGGCAACGGCAACCGGACGTTGCCGAATTCCGAGGGCAGTTGCATTTTCGCCTTTCGTAATTTTTTCATGCGAGCCAAACGTTGAAAAATATTTTCGAGAAAATCAATTTTCCTGAAAAATGATTTCATCGAAAATATTTTTCGACGGAAACCATTTTACGTCGAAACAAACGGAGCATTAATATAGATCATGCACACAGTCATAATTCGTATTCGTGTGAAAAATGTTCAAGATACCAAATATTTTTTCAATAAATGACTATCAAGATAATTTGAAGCTTATTAAAAAAAAATGTTACGATTATTAATAAATACGCTTCACATTATTTTGGGTACCTATCTCTTTGTAAAAGATTTAATACCTCTAGCAATTTTTTTTAATTAAACGGGTCAAACTTCTCAACCTTAACCTACTAATTTCGTGTTTTGTTAGTGTCGGGTTCATGAGTTGTATTGAGTCATTAATGTAATAAAGGTATATAAGTCAATTTTAACTTGACTCATATAATTAAACGAGTTAGACTCTTCAATTATAATTTCGTAATAAGTTTTTATTTTAGCATTTATTTTATATTGAATGTGAACTGTTAAATCTAAATGATGGGTAGGATTTAATAATTTGAAATGTTAAATGTCAAAAAAAAAAAAAAAAAAAAATTTAGGAGATGTTGATCCGAATAGGACCATACTCGTAAAACTTGCAGGCGAAAGTCAAACTAAATGCACGAGTGTGGGACAGATTTTCAGCCATTTGTCGTTTTGTCGTGGGAAGTTACCCCTTCCAATTCCATGTCATATCAATATATTATCTTTAAAATAATTTTATAACTCGGCCATTAATTTTATTTATTTTTTTTTTTTTTGAATATTATTATTTGTGGTTGCTGGGCGGCTGGCAGTAGTTTGGTTGCTTTGTCACATGTCCACTCAAACATTGAAAAGAATATAAATGTTTTTAAGATGGAAAAATACACGTAACTTCTTTAAACTATTATATTATTGATAATGTATTCTTTAAATTACTAATTATATTAATCTTCACTCTTAAACTATCAGAAAATGTCAATGTCTCCCTAATAATAAAAATGTCCTTCCTAAAATTATTAAAATAAAATATAAAATAACAAAAATTTATTCCAAAAAAAAAAAAAAATTAAAACTGTTTTTTATTTTTTATTTTTTTAAAAAATAATTTTCAGTTTTTATTTATTTTAAAAAAAATTGTTCTTTTTTTTAATTTAATAACAACAGGTTTTTTTTTTTTTTTTTTTCATTTGTTCCATTTTAAAAAAATAAATAAATAAATTTCAGTTATTTTTTGTTTTTTTTTTCGTTTTTTTTTTCATTTTAAAAAATGTTCTTTTTCGTTTTTTAATTTAATAAAAACTGGTTTTTTTTTTCATTTGTTTTATTTTTTTTTAAATAAATAAATTTCAGTTATTTTTTGTTTTTTCCTTTTTTTCTTTAAAAAAAAAATTGTTCTTTTTCATTTTTTTTAATTTAATAGAAACTGGTTTTTCTTTTTTCTTTTTTTCATTTCTTTTATTTTTTTTAAAAAAAAATTCAGTTATTTTTTGTTTACTTTTAAAAAAAAAAAATTAATTTTTTTTCTTCTTTTTTTTCGTTTTTTATTTAATTTTTTTAAAAATATTTCTTTTTTAGTTTTTTATTTTTTATTTTTTTAAGTTTTTTAGTTTTAGTTTTAATTTTTTGAATTTATGAAGACATTTTTGTCTTATTCAAAAAAAATTAAGGTCATTTTTATTTTTTTGTTAGTCTTAAGGAAATATTAATATTTTTTGATAATTTAAAAAGAAATATTAACCCAATTAATAATTTAAGAGATACATTTACAATTAAATAATAATTTGAGAAAGTTATTTGTACTTTTCCTTTTTAGAAATCTGCCGTTGCCGCATTAGAAAAAAAAAAGTGTCGTCTTTGTAAAGGGTAAAACACGCAATAGTAAAAGAACGGATGATATCGTTTGACTCACGGCCAATAATTAAAGAATAATGATTCAATGCCACCTAAATATACAACTTTTCACCATCTTGCTTATGTGGCAAGGTGGTCCCCCACTACTTTTTGAATTTTTTTATTTTTTAAAAATAAATTAAGGTGAGGGACCACCTTACCACATAGACAAGGTGGTAAAAAGTTGTATATTTAGGTGGTAGTGAATCATTACTTATAATTAAAACATGTGTCAAACCATTTATGAGTCTTTTTTTTAATAGGACGTACCTGCTCCCCATAAATATTCTGACAGCTAAAACTTGGTCCAAGTAAACGAATTTCAAACGTAGACTCCAAATTATTTACGTAAATTACTTGGCTATTTGAGCGGAGATTCACATGATCCCGATAAAGATGTGAATGCATCCAACGTAGAGCCATGCAGTAAAGCACGCCTACAACTAGTCAAACAAGAAAAAGCAAAGAGCAAATAAAAAGTAAAAGTCAAACTCATTCAGTCGTATGTTCTTATTATTATTTCCCTCTTTATTTATAAAAACTATATAATATTTCACTCTCCCCACTCTGAGCCACCCATAGAGACAAACACTGCAATTTTGCAATCTCCTCCACACCACAGCCATCAGTCCCGATGGCCAACGACCAAACAACGAATCCCAGCCGTCCGATCGACCCTCGCAGCGGCTTCTGCCCACACACCAAGACCTTCCACTCCCTCCGCCCGCGGGTTCCACTCCCTCCACTGTCCCAGCCCCTCTCTCTCACCCAATACACCCTCTCTCTCCTCCGCTCCCAATCCTCTGCACCCGAGCCCAACACCACCGTCCTCATCGACGCCGCCTCCGGCCGCCACCTATCCTACTCTCACTTCCTCGCCCAAATCCACTCTCTCACCTCCTCTCTCGCAGCCTCATCCTCTCTCTCCAGAGGCCACGTGGCGTTCATTCTCTCGCCCAGCTCCCTGCACGTGCCCGTGCTCTACTTCGCGCTATTGGCCCTCGGAGTCACCCTCTCGCCAGCCAACCCACTCGGCTCCGACTCCGACATCGCTCACCAGGTCCAACTCAGTAACCCGGTCATCGCCTTCGCCACGTCAGCTACTTCGCACAAGATTCCGACTCTCCCCCTCGGCACTATCCTCCTCGACTCGCCGCAGTTCCTTTCAATGCTCAACGGGAATCGTCCTACCTCGGATCCAGTCCACCGAGTCGAAGTGAGTCAGTCCGACTCAGCGGCCATTCTCTACTCCTCCGGAACCACCGGGAGGGTCAAGGGCGTTCTGCTCACTCACCGGAATCTAATCGCCCTAATCGAAGGTTTCTTTCAACTCAAACGTATGTCGGATCAGAAACAAACTCAGATGGTAAATTTCGAACTTAAAATCATTTGCGTAATTAATTGCGGAGCTTAAGCTTTAAACTATTAAGAAACGAAACGGTCGTGTGAACAGAGCGAGGAACAACTGCAGGCGGTGTCGCTGTTCACGCTGCCGCTGTTCCACGTGTTCGGATTCTTCATGCTGGTGAGGGCGGTGGCAATGGGCGAGACACTGGTGCTGATGGAGAGGTTTGACTTCGAGGGCATGCTGAGGGCCGTGGAGAAGTATCGGGTCTCCTACATGCCGGTGTCGCCGCCGCTCATCGTGGCGCTCACCAAGTCCGACCTCGTCAAGAAGTACGATCTCAGCTCGCTCCAGCTGCTCGGCTGCGGCGGCGCGCCGCTCGGTAAGGAGGTAGCCGAGCGCTTCGCTGCTAAGTTCCCCAACATCGAGATTGTGCAGGTATTAGTGATTATTAATTTAGCCAGTACTTCAAATGTTTTAGCTTAGTATTAATTATTTCTATTTTTTTTTTGCTAAATTATATGTTTAGATAATAGAATCTAAGGGAGTGATGCTCATATTTTCTTGTTCTTTGTCTTAAGGGATATGGTTTGACTGAGACTGGAGGAGGGGCGGCAAGAATGATTGACATTGAGGAGACCCAGCGGCATGGTTCTGTGGGTCGCCTAGCTGAAAATATGGAGGCCAAGATAGTTGATCCTGTAACTGGAGAGGCCTTGCCGCCTGGCCAGAGAGGGGAGCTGTGGTTGCGAGGGCCAACAGTCATGAAAGGTGATCAACTAACTCTGCTACCTTCTTGGTCCTATGACAATGTACTGCTGACATTATTCTATTACATCACAGCTCCTAATAACTTGAGACCTCTCTTTCATGATTCCTAAGACCATTGTAACGCTTCTTGTTTGATTAACAGAATCATGGTGTCTCTCCAGGTTATGTAGGAGATGACAAGGCAACTGCTGAAACATTGGATTCAGATGGGTGGCTGAAGACTGGAGATCTTTGTTATTTTGACTCTGACGGATTCCTCTTCATTGTTGACAGATTAAAGGAACTGATCAAATACAAAGCTTATCAGGTGATTGCCTGAGCCTTCCTACAAACCTTTTGTTACAGTTGTCATCGCACTCCATTTAAATAACTCATCCTTTGAATCTCGATAAATTGCAGGTTCCCCCGGCAGAGTTGGAACACTTACTCCTAGCCCATCCTGATATTGCCGATGCTGCTGTGATTCCGTAAGTGTGGAAAAGATAGACATTCTTAACTTTTTCTGATTTGTGGCATTCTAGTGACTGCTAACTTCTAGCTTATAAATTTACTCATTTTTCAGATAGTGTTATCTTGTTCACTTCTTTAACATTAATGTCGTTCGGAGAGCAAATTTAAGGATTTGTCTATTGACAAGTAACTGGTGCACAAAGATTTATATTTTTATGAAAATTTGGGACCAGTTCTACCTCTTTCTTCTCATTGTATGCTATCTTGGAAGCAGGTATCCTGATGAAGAAGCAGGGCAGATTCCCATGGCTTTTGTGGTAAGAAAGCCTGGAAGCAATATCACAGAGGCTCAAGTTATAAATTTAATTGCAAAACAGGTGCGATTTGGGATACCTATGAAAACAGTTGAATGGTCCTTTCTAAGTTAAGATGCATATACTAAAGTGCCCTAGCCTTGCAATTTAATCTTTCATGGCTACATATTTGCTCATATCCTGGCTTGATGTTGCATAAAAAGACTGAATTTGGTGTTTTTTGTGTTTCACAATGCATAAAGTGTCTTTCAATTTGGTGCCTTTAGATAGCATAATTGATAATTTCTGTGGAGATTTGGATTAACTGGCTGATTAGATAGTCTAAATTACATTAGGTGCCTAATATTCATATTGGTAATGAAAATTAATATATTAAGCAGGGCATTCAAGTTTCTTTCTTCTCCCTCAGAAGATTGAGAAAGAGAGAGAGAGAGAGAGAGAGAGAGAGAGAGATGTGATCCTCTTCTTTCTTCCGGAATACAAATAAATTTTGGATTCCTTGATGCATATTGTAGTGTTGGGGCACAAGCCTAAATTTTGGCCTATATAATCCCTTTCTTACTTCTAGTTGGACCATCAAGTGGTTACATTAGGTGCTTGGGATATGTATGGATTCGATCATATAGATCTCTTAACAAAAGAAGTCTTCATAAGATTGGCTCCCCCAATCCCATAATCAAAAACTCTCGGCCAAATCTATTTTACATATTCTTCAAAGAGAGGATCCTCCCTGTATATTTCATACTATTCTTTAGTCCTTCTGTAATATTATATAGCCTTGCTTTTCTACCATTAGCAAGGGACATTTTTCTGTCTTTGTTAGTGTTCTTACTTACGTGGTGCATTTTTTCTTGCAGGTAGCACCATACAAGAAGATACGACGTGTGTCTTTTATAAACTCTATTCCAAAATCTCCTGCAGGAAAAATTTTGAGAAGGGAGCTGGTCACTCATGCTCTCTCTGTTGGTTCAGCTAGATTATGATCGTTATACTAAAATAAGAGAAATGCTACAAGCCTTCCATGTGCATACTCCCTAGAGTGATGGTGAAAATTACCAACGAATCCAAAGTTCAATAGTGATTTTTACTTCACGTTAAAAAGTGTACACTTGAGAATAAGCACTTAGAAGTGCACGTTGCATTTCTCCTAAAATAATGTGAGGGTGCTGTGCTAAAAGTAGGCAGTTTAGCTAGTCTTTGGCATTTTTTTTTTAGACATCTAGACAAGCTTGGATATAGATCAGCTTTTGTCAGCTACTGATCACAATCCAACCAGATAGCCCAAGGGAGTAACTTCTGTAATATTATTTCATTTTTCTGGGCTTATTTACTTCATAGGCCATTTAGTGTGTGGATTATAATGTTTTCAGCACCAACATTATGTACTTGATGTAGTAATTCCATAAGATCATTAAGTTGTTCCTCTAAACTAGCTTTCCTAATTTCAATGATATGATCTGTTTTGTCAGTTCTCGGTGTTAGAGGTTGAATATTTATTAGAACATTACTAGACGGGGACATCCATTTCTCGGGATAGGGATCGAGTGCAATGAGCTATCTGTATTGCATTGCATGTAATATGAGAATCTCTTGTAAGAGGACATTGATTGGGCAGGCGAACAGAGCCCAGGTGTCTTCTCACATGCAATATGGTCATTCATTGCACCTAATCGGGAACCCATTTCTAGATCAAGTTGAGTTTTGAAGGTAAAATTTGTCATTAGAACATGTGCTTTTGACTAGAGTTTTGTAAATTAACTTTTTACTTTATCTAAGGTCTCTTGAACTCTCATACTTTGCAACCTTTGCGGAGTCTGAAAGTGCTTGATCCTTTCCATCCACTTAGAGACACGGGTTCAAAAAGGAAGGCTTGAAAAGTGAAGGAAATCTAACAGTCCTAATTTGACATATTGCATTTGTTAATCACCATATTTGTATTTGCTGTCTCTTTTACTTGCTTAAGCCAAACCCATTAAGATTCCAATTTTTACTATGACAGACATTAACGTGTTCTTGAATGGAAAGTAAATGATAGAGATAATGTTCGAATTAGACCCTTACTCTACTTTACTTTGATACCATGTAGGGCTTGCTAAACCCTTAGGCAAAGGGCCCCAATTAATAATTGTACAATATATATATATATATTTAAAAAAAAAAAAGATTTTTATGGCTCCAATATAGTAAAAAGTTAATAAGTAGTCTCTAATCAAAGCCCCCAATTAATAGTTCTACAATAAAAATTCTTTCTCAAAAACAAAATTTTAAGACTCTAATATGGTAAAAAGTTAATAAATAATCTCTAATTAAGGCCCTCAGGTATGGTAAAAAAATAAAAAATTATAATAATGGGGCCTTCAAAAATCTCTAGACATGAAAATGAGAATTTATTGACTCTAGACATGTGATCATTCAATTTCTTTTAACCTGTACAATTTACGTTCATAAATAATAGACTTTCCATGAAAGCTAATAATCTAGGTTCCCAACGTCGTAAATTTTTCAACATATATAAATTCTTAAAATGTCCACTTGTTTACTTTGCCATTTTCACATTTATGAAAGTTTAAATCAATAAAAATAAATAATTTATTCATTTAATTAACGTTCTAATATATAATTGCATCTGGCCCTCCAAGCTTTAAAGCCTTTTCATTATAAATAAATATTACAATTCAACTATACCCAAATTTGACCCAACACAGACCTTTGGAGGTTTGAAGCTGCTTGGGGCCTACTGGGGCCCATTGTGTTGAATTGCAAATGGAGATGTGAATCGTGAAATCTTCCTACCGAAAAATGATTTGTGGGGGACAAAAAATCGTTCTCCGTCACTCTTTTTATAATTTTTTAATCAAAAAGATGGTGATGGGAGACGGAAAACCGTCCCCCATGTATCAGCTCTCCCCCCGACCACCAACTCACTAAGAAGTAATGATAGGCAGAGGACGACTTGCCCGGCCCTTTCCTACGTGGAAATGGCCTTTTGTCTTTTAATATATATATATATATATTTTTTTTTTTTCATTTAAAAAAAAGAAAAAAAAAAAGAAAGAAGCAAATATCTGATTTTGACAACCCAGAGACGTCTTCTATACCCATATTCCCCCCCAAATCCTTCCCTCCCTCTCTCCATCTCCTCTCCTCAACCCCACCGCGAGTCCGCCACCGTCAACCACTCACGAGCCCGCCACTCCACTGTGTGTTCTCCATTTCCGGCCAAAACCCAACCACCGTGGTTCTCCATCTCCGGTTCGCCTCCGATAGCCGAACCACCACCACCGCCGACGAGCCCATCCACCGTAAGGTTTTCTCTCTTTTTTTTTTTTATTTTCTTTTTTTTTTTTAAAAAAAAATCTTTCCTTTTCATTTTCTCTCCTAATTCAGTTTTTTTAGTTGTTTTTGGGTGAGATTTGGCTGATTCTTGGTCATCATTTCGTGCCCTAGATCTTGAAAAGCCAATACCCAAAAGCTTGAGCTTCTAGATCCTTGAACCGGGGGTACAGATTTTTGCGTGGATTGGGGATCTCATCGAGCTCAATTCAGCTCATTTCCTTTCCAGCTAATCTCTCATAGTGGTGCGTTCAAATTCCTCTTTTTCCTTTTATTTTTTTTTTAAGAACAGATTTTGGCTTTTGCTTAAAGTTAGCATGTAATAACAGCAATTCGTGAATTGAACCACCCCCTGCAATACTACCAATCAATGGAGATTACTATAATGGAAATCTTAAGGCGCCCTTAGGTACACATGCAGTATACACAGGAAAAACTAAAGCTCACCCACAAAAACCCAATACTATAATGGAAATCTAAATGAGTATAACCTGTCTGATTTGGTCTTGGATCAGGTCAAAAACCCTTTTTTATTTTTGTAAAGGAAATAGCATAAGCCCTCGAGCTGGAAATATGCTTAGATAATCATATTGGACAGATTTGGCTCAAACGTACGTACAAGTTGGTGGATAATATTATAATGGTTGAAATTTGATGATACAATCTAATATTGTGTTTAGGTAGGAAATGGGTGAAGGGGTTGTTGAGGTTCTTCAGATAAGATAGATATATAGTTATTATTTTTTTCTTAAAACCATTTTTAAAAATAAGTGCTTTCATTTTTAAATAAATACATTAAACGTACAACTAGTTGGCCAAAGTCATACCAAAAGGCCAATGGAATAGGATCCTTTCCATTTGATGGAATCATTTTACCGTCTGAATTATGTTTTCAGCCCAATCTCATTCATCACTCTAAACAAGTTTTGTTATGCCTTAATTTGTATCATTGTGTCATGCGAAGAATAATTAGGGCGTCACTAATTATGTCAACCACTTTATTAGATGTTACACATATTATAGGTGTTGTCTTCTGAAAGTGGGGTAACTCTGTGATTTGGGGCATCTACAGGTAATCCCTCTTTAGAATGTTGTTTGCAATATGTTCATCTATGTATTTAGAAATTTCAGAACTTACAGAGAGCTATGAATATGTCTAATTTTTGCTTCGTTGATTCCCAAGTATTAGAGAAGAAAACTAGTTGCTGCTATGTTATATAATATATATAATATATAGGAATGTCCTGGAAGATACTTGGAGTAAGTTGGAGCCTATGATAATTACAAATGTTTTGAGTCTTGAAATGACCTTGTTATAGCATCCTGGAGAAAAAATGCAGCAAAATGGAACCCCCAACAACAAAATGGAATTTAAATATGTCGCTCTAAAGAATTAATTTTTAAGCACTCCTAATATCAATCCTATACTAATGAATTGGCTGGGATTGCAAAGGTAAATTCATTCAAGGCATGCAATTCTCTGTGATAGAGGACATTAATTGTTGCACCGAAGGAGATTTCATACACTTGTCGTAAGTGGTAAGGTCTCTTTGATTAAAGTAATTTTTTTTTTTTTTTGGAAGGTCAATTATTCTTACTAAAGTTTGCTTGTGTGCTAATTTTTTGTTTCCTTTCATTTCAAGGTTCCAACTGGTTATGTTTTATATCTCATTTGTTTATTTAAGTAAATTGGTAGTTTGAGAATTCTATTTTGATTATCTTTGTTGGTTGAATTGTGGTGTTTGCTCACCAAGGGCTAGATTTTTCTCTGATAAGTTTTGGTTGAGATTGAAACATAAGCACTCTGGTTATAGCATGAGAATTGAGGAAATAATTGTAACATGGTTCTCTTCTGAATCTAGGTTGCTGTTTTTAGTTGATGGTTAATAATTGTAACATGGTTCTCTCATAGTTTTGCTGCTACTCATTCTATACTCTAATCACTTGGAATTACATCCTTCACTTTATTTTTGTTCTTTTTTTGCATGTATTCCCCGGACTTTCTTTTAGCTTATTCTAGTTATATGAAATTCTATGGGGACAGTTTTAAGGGCTAGAAATTTCAGAATGCAGAACTGCATGAAATCAGGAAGAAAAAAATGATTTGCCATTGGAACTGAATGAAATTAATTCCTCCATTAGTAATTATCCACCTGGTTGCCAAGATACGTGTATTTGATGGAAGTTAGACTGATCTCATCAATATTGATAGGTGTGTGCAAGAATTGAAGTCCAGTTTAATCAATGAAGAATCCTGATCTCTTTTTATAGTATTTGTGCCTGATTGCAAAGTGAGGTGGTGGTGTTTCTTTTCTTTTGATATTTTTCTGTTGTGTATTGCTTCAATTTCAGCCTCTATTTTTCGTTCTTCATTATGAAGTCATTTTGCATAAATTGTTCTTACTATATTGATATTCTTACTGAACTGTAAGGTCAATTGCTCATAAGACTGTGTATACTTTGAAAATGGAAAATGAACATTCTAATTGTTAATGCTTCTCAGAGTTGTTTCATAAAATTATTATGAATATTCTTTGATTAATATGCTAATGTTCAGCTGTAAATCTTGTTGCATTGTGAAAGGTTCCAGCCATTCAATTTGTAGTTCTTTGGTTTTTAAATGGATGATGAAAATAATTGGCACTTATCATTGCTTTTTGTTTGTTGGTACTTTTTTTTTTTTTTTTTAATAGACAGTTGTCTGCAATTCTGCAATTTTATCAATGCAAGGAAGAGTTCAGATATGGGAGGTCATTGCAGGCGCTGAAGATCTTGTTGATTGAGAAGGTGTATTTCTGACCATGACATGTTTGAGTAGAGGATGAGAGGCGTTGGGATAATTAGTTATTATAGTTTTGGTTTGATTTCGCCTGTTGCCATTTCTGTTTGTGAAGCAGTTCCACAAACAAAACTCTCTTTAGTGGAAATGTTTTTTGCTAATTAATTTGTAACCTCTTTGACAATGATGATGAGCTTTTAGAAGTAAAGCTTGATTATCTATGTGCATGTATATTAATACATTATTAGTCAATAAGGAATTGTGTACGTACAGAAAAAGAGAGACTTGATTTGTAACTCAAGTTGATATCTGTTATTTGATTAGCAATGATACAGTCATGTAAGATAGGTTGCCATGTCTCTCTATGTGGATCTTTGGTTTCACTCAATGCAGATTCAATGAAGCAGATGGCCCTAAGTGGAAAATGTGTTTGAAATAATGAGACATTGATTTTGCAGGTGGTAAAGTTGTTGTTGTTGTTATAATAATAGTAGTTTAACTCTCTCAATTGGGTAATGCGGATGATTATGTAACTCAATGTCAAGTCCTGTACCTAACAAATGAAGGGTTGGTCTTACTATGATTCACTTGAAACATTGCATGAAATCCCAATCCAGCGTTGTGTGAAGTCTCGCTCATGATGAAACAAAATTTGATGGCTCAAGACACATTAACATCGCCATCATAGCTGAAGACAATAATACAACCAAACAAACACGCAATAAAAGCTACCACTACGAACTGAAAATACGATATAAACGAACCTTAATAAATGGTAAAATTGTTTAGGCTGCAGTAATGGGTACCCAAACAACAAACAATACAAACACACCAAACTTAACTGGTCTTAAGTTTCTATTCAGAAACACCAAACAACGACACCTCTCTAAAACTTACAAAACTCAACTAAACAGACTAGCCAAAATCACCCAACAACTAAACAAAAGAGCAAAGAAACTGCAGGACCATCACTGCAGATCCACAAACCGAGAGATCCATATCAGAAGAACTACCAAAGACCAACCCAGCTCAGAAATTAAGCACCTTTCTGGCACTCCCCATCGACAACAGAGATGCCTGTTGATAGCAGAGTTACCAAATTTGCAGGAAATTAAGCTAATTTCAGAAATTACTTTGTAGTTATTACATACATACCACTTTTTAGCGGGATTGGACGTGGTTCAAAAGTTCCTTAGACGTGCAGGAACTCCATAATTACATAACGGAGGACCGCTTGACAAATCACTTGTTGTAGACATTTACTTGTGCCTACATTCAGAAGCACATGACATGAGAATCTTCTATAAATTGGGGGGCTAAATATATGATTGAATCAAATAAAAGATTGTTGAATCTTTTCTCTCCACCCAGTTTTGAGAACCAAAAAAAATCAAATACCATAAAGAAGTACACTAGTGACAAATCACTAATTGGTTATGAAATACGAATTCTTGGGGTGAATACATGCCTACATAGATATATTTTCAATTATCTATTGTCTCCAAAACAAACCAATATGCCAATGAATTAATATGAGGGATCATAGATGTTGTTTTCTGAAGCTGAGGCCACTCATCTAGCAATTTCTGCTCACAAATATATGGAATTGTAGTCTTGAGTGATTAAATGAATTTCCAGTAGCCATTCCACATTACAAGAATAAAATTGATACTTCTTGTACCTGGCCATAGATTTTATTATGCATCGTTGCTGAAGTTAATGTTAACATGGTAGTGAACTACTAGATGTTTGAAGATGTAGTGATCCGTTATGCCCACAACCAAGATTCATCATCCCACATGTCAATTTCCTTTCTGGGGACTCCTTTTATATAGATCTCACCACTATATTTCTCTAGGCAATGGTCAAGTTGTTTGAGCTTTTTCAATGAGAAGATTGTTAGGGTAAAATGTTTTTAGTGTATGATTTTTGGTTCACATATAAGTTTCAGCCCCAGTATCGTGAAGGTGGGAAATTCTTCTAATCCCTCACCTCCTTTCTAAGCAAGTAGGATGATTTGGGGGGACATTTTGCTAATTTAATGGAAAATTCTGGAAAGATAACTCAAGACAAATTAAATAAGTTTGTCTTATGCAGGAATCTGACAAGAATCAATTTGGCTTGCAGGATTCAAATAAGTCGTTTGGATTTGGGTTTGTGCTTGAAAGGCCACGATGACAACCTTGATTCTAGGGAAATGGCTTTGACCATTTTAGTGCCTGTATATGTTGTTCACCTCCGTAGCTAACACAGACTCATGCAATGTAGTACCAAGAAAAAAAAACTACATAACCCTGTTCTGAAACCCACCAAAAAAAAAAGAGAGAGAGAGGAAAAAAAAAAAAGAGTTGGATGAATGTGGTGTTCCATGCACCAAATACAAGAAGTTTTTGTTCGATGTCTCAAGCTCCGAAGAAACTACAAATCACAGCAAGCAACTAAAAAAGGAAGATCCAAAAACAACTCAAAAAACCAGAAATGGGGGAGATCGGTACCGGTGCCAAAAATGGGGGAGATCAAGGCCAGAAATGAGGGAAATGGTCGCCGGAATTGTGGGAGCCCAAATCTTAGCTAACTTTGTCTCTCCAATTCCTGCATTTTCTCAGCCAAATCTCACCCATAAAAAACTAAAAAAATTGGATTTGGAGAGAGAGAGAGAGAGAAAAAAAAAAAAAAAAAAAACTTACGGTGGATGGGCTCGTCGATGGTGGTGGTTCGGCTGGGGCTGCTCGTGACGGTACGGTGGTTGGGTTTTGGCCGGAGATAGAGAACGCACAATGGAGTGGCGGTCTCGTGAGTGGTCGACGGTGGTAGGCTCACAGTGGGGTTGAGGAGAGGAGATGGAGAGAGGGAGGAAAGGATTTGGGGGGAAAATGGTACGCACAGTGGGGAATATGGGTATAGAAGACGTCTCTGGGTGTTCAAAATTAGCTATTTGTTTCTTTCTTTTTTTTTTCATATATATATATATTAAAAGACAAAAAGGCCCTTTCCACGTAGGAAATGGCCGGGCAGGGGACGGCAAGCCCCTATTTATCATTGGGTCGGTCATTTTCAATGGAGCAGTGATATATGGGACAAACAACCGTTCTCATCACTTTTTTTTTTTTTTTTTTAAAGTAAAAAAAAAAAATCAAAATTTATTATTTGATGTTAAATTTATATATTTTTTTATTAAAAAAAAAACAAAAGAGAGTGATGGGCCACCTATCATTTTCCTTTTCAATGTCATTGTGCCTTCGAGTTTGGACATGCTATGCCGTCCCCTGCCGATCATTGGGTCGGTCATTTTCAATGTCATTGTGCCTTCGAGTTTGGACATGCTATGCTATATAATTTTCACTCTCTCACTCTGAGACAAGGAAATGATTTGCTGGCACCAGGCCTTTTGTATTAAAAAATTAAGTTTTAATAAAAAGTGCCTGTTTAAACCGTACCCTGTCTATCAGGCCTCCTTAGACAAAACACCCTCCACAGTCCACACCACAGCCGTCGGTCCCGATGGCCAACGACCAAACAACGAATCCCAGCCGTCCGATCGACCCTCGCAGCGGCTTCTGCCCACACACCAAGACCTTCCACCCCCTCCGCCCGCGGGTTCCACTCCCTCCACTGTCCCAACCCCTCTCTCTCACCCAACACACCCTCTCTCTCCTCCGCTCCCAATCCTCTGCACCCGCGCCCAACACCACCGTCCTCATAGACGCCGCCTCCGGCCGCCACCTATCCTACTCTCACTTCCTCGCCCAAATCCACTCTCTCACCTCCTCTCTCGCAGCCACATCCTCTCTCTCCAGAGGCCACGTGGCGTTCATTCTCGCGCCCAGCTCCTTGCACGTGCCCGTGCTCTACTTCGCGCTCTTGGCCCTCGGAGTCACCCTCTCGCCGGCCAACCCACTCGGCTCCGACTCCGAGATCGCTCACCAGGTCCAACTCAGTAACCCGGTCATCGCCTTCGCCACGTCAGCTACTTCGCACAAGCTTCCGACTCTCCCCCTCGGCACTATCCTCCTCGACTCGCCGCAGTTCCTTTCAATGCTCAATAGGAATCGTCCTACCTCGGATCCAGTCCACGGAGTCGAAGTGAGTCAGTCCGACTCAGCGGCCATTCTCTACTCCTCCGGAACCACCGGTCGAGTCAAGGGCGTTCTGCTCACTCACCGGAATCTAATCGCCCTAATCGAAGGTTTCTTTCAGCTCAAACATCTGTCGGATCAGAAACAAACTCAGGTGGTAAATTTCGAACTTAAAATCATTTGCGTAATTAATTACGGAGCTTGAGCTTTAAACTATTAAGAAACGAAACGGTCGTGTGAACAGAGCGAGGAACAACCACAGGCGGTGTCTCTGTTCACGCTGCCGCTGTTCCACGTGTTCGGATTCTTCATGCTGGTGAGGGCGGTGGCAATGGGCAAGACACTGGTGCTGATGGAGAGGTTTGACTTCGAGGGCATGCTAAGGGCCGTGGAGAAGTATGGGGTCTCCTACATGCCGGTGTCGCCGCCGCTCATCGTGGCGCTCACCAAGTCCGACCTCGTCAAGAAGTACGATCTGAGCTCGCTCCAGCAGCTCGGCTGCGGCGGCGCGCCGCTCGGTAAGGAGGTCGCGGAGCGCTTCGTGGCTAAGTTCCCCAACATCGAGATTGTGCAGGTATCAGTGATTATTAATTTAGCCAGTACTTCAAATATTGTTAGCTTAGTATTAATTATTTCTATTTGTTTTTTTTTTGCATAGAATCTGAACCATTAAACTGAAAATAATATTGTAATTTTAGAAATTCTTCTACAAAGATTAAGTTAAAAATGAAGATTAGCGTTAAAATATCAATAACATTATCTTTCCTATCAGCCACCCTTGTAACCTTTTTCTTATTCAATTAAAAAAAAAAAAGTTGTGATGAAATATAGTATTAGATCAGATGTCCTGTTTTCAGACTATGACTCTACAATTAATTCCAACTCAACGGTTTATCCCTTATTTCAATTAAATATTTTACAAGTTAATCCTTGATTATTGAGAGGGAGTAGGAGTAATGCTGATATTTTCTTGTTCTTTGTCTTAAGGGATATGGTTTGACAGAGACTGGAGGAGGGGTGGCAAGAATGATTGACATTGAGGAGTCCCAGCGGCATGGTTCTGTGGGTCGCCTAGCTGAAAATATGGAGGCCAAGATAGTTGATCCTGTAACTGGAGAGGCCTTGCCGCCTGGCCAGAGAGGGGAGCTGTGGTTGCGAGGGCCAACAATCATGAAAGGTGATCAACTAACTGTGCTACGTACCTTCTTGGTCCTGTGACAATGTACTGCTGACATTATTCTATTACATCACAGCTCCTAATAACTTGAGACCTATTTTTCATGATTCCTAAGACCATTGTAACGCTTCTTGTTTGATTAACAGAATCATGGTGTCTCTCCAGGTTATGTAGGAGATGACAAGGCAACTGCTGAAACATTGGATTCAGATGGGTGGCTGAAGACTGGAGATCTTTGTTATTTTGACTCTGACGGATTCCTCTTCATTGTTGACAGATTAAAGGAACTGATCAAATACAAAGCTTATCAGGTGATTGCCTGAGCCTTCCTACAAACCTTTTGTTACAGTTGTCATCTCACTCCATTTAAATAACTCATCCTTTGAATCTCGATAAATTGCAGGTTCCCCCGGCAGAGTTGGAACACTTGCTCCTAGCCCATCCTGATATTGCCGATGCTGCTGTGATTCCGTTAGTGTGGAAAAGATAGACATTCTTAACTTTTTCTGATTTGTGGCATTCTAGTGACTGCTAACTTCTAGCTTATAAATTTACGCATTTTTCAGATAGTGTTATCTTGTTCACTTCTTTAACATTAATGTCGTTCGGAGAGCAAATTTAAGGATTTGTCTATTGACAAGAAACTGGTGCACAAAGATTTATATTTTTATGAAAATTTGGGACCAGTTCTACCTCTTTCTTCTCATTGTATGCTAACTTGTAAGCAGGTATCCTGATGAAGAAGCAGGGCAGATTCCCATGGCTTTTGTGGTAAGAAAGCCTGGAACCAATATCACAGAGGCTCAAGTTATAAATTTCATTGCAAAACAGGTGCGATTTAAGATGCATATACTAAAGTGCCCTAGCCTTGCAATTTAATCATTCATGGCAACATATTTGCTCATATCCTGGCTTTATGTTGCATAAAAAGACAGAATTTGGTGTTTTTTGTGTTTCACAATGCATAAAGTGTCATTCAATTTGTTGCCTTTAGATAGCATAATTGATGATTTCTGTGGAGATTTGGGTTAACTGGCTGATTAGATAGTGTAAATTACATTAGGTGCCTAATATTCATATTGGTAATGAAAATTAATATATTAAGCAAGGCATTCAAGTTTCTTTCTTCTCCCTCAGAAGATTGAGAGAGAGACAGAGAGAAGATGTGATCCTCTTCTTTCTTCCGGAATACAATTAAATTTTGGATTCCTTGATGCATATTGTAGTGTTGGGGCACAAGCCTAAATTTTGGCCTATATAATCCCTTTCTTACTTATAGTCTTATAGTTGGACCATCAAGTGGTTACATTAGGTGCTTGGGATATGTATGGATTCGATCATATAGATCTCTTAACAAAAGAAGTCTTCATAAGATTGGCTCCCCCAATCCCATAATCAAAAACTCTCGGCTAAATCTATTTTACATATTCTTCAAAGAGAGGATCCTCCCTGTATATTTCATACTAATCTTTTAGTCCTTCTGTAATATTATATAGCCTTGCTTTTCTACCATTAGCAAGGGACATTTTTCTGTCTTTGTTAGTGTTCTTACGTGGTGCATTTTTTCTTGCAGGTAGCACCATACAAGAAGATACGACGTGTGTCTTTTATAAACTCTATTCCAAAATCTCCTGCGGGAAAGAAGGGAGCTGGTCACTCATGCTCTCTCTGTTGGTTCACCTAGATTATGATCGTCATACTAAAATAAGAGAAATGCTACATGCCTTTCATGTGCATACTCCCTGGCATGATGGTGAAAATTACCAATGAATCCAAAGTTCAATAGTGATTTTTACTTCACGTTAAAAAGTGTACACCTGTAAAAAGTGTACACTTGAGAATAAGCACTTGGAAGTGCACGATGCATTTCTCCTAAAATAATGTGAGGGTGCTGTGCTAGAAGTAGGCAGTTTAGCTAGTCTTTGGCATTTTTTTTTAGACATCTAGACAAGCTTGGATATAGATCAGCTTTTGTCAGCTACTGTTCACAATCCAACCAGATAGCCCAAGGGAGTAACTTCTGTAATATTATTTCATTTTTCTGGGCTTATTTATTTCATAGGCCATTTAGTGTGTGGATTATAATGTTTTCAGCACCAACATTATGTACTTGATGTAGTAATTCCATAAGATCATTAAGTTGTTCCTCTAAACTAGCTTTCCTAATTCCATAAGATCATTAAAATTTTAGAAGCCGTCTCTCTCTCTCTCTCTCTCTCTCTCTCTCTCTCTCTCTCTCTCTCATTGTGCGTGCAAGGAGGTATGCCAGATTTTCTTCCTTGTCTCTTCTATTTTGTATTAGCCGTAGCATGGCTCCATGATTTGCTTTTACCTTGCTTTTCCTTTTTGTGTCTTTTCCCTTTTTCTTGATACAGCCGAGTGGGGTTTTCCTTGTTTTTATTTCCGTATTTGATGTCTTGTCCCCTTTATTTTATTTTGTTGTTTTCCCTTCTCTTTTAACTGTATAATGCCATATCCTTTTTTCTGTTCTTTACCTACCTGTGCCTTTTTCTCTTTTCTTTTTCTAATGAAGAACCGGAGCCGGTCCTTGTCCTTGTCCTCTTCTATTTTTTTTTTTTTTTTTTAAGTCTAGTACAAACCTTCATCTTTCTTTTTATTACATTTCTTTTGGTCCTTGTCCTTTTGTTCCTTTTTCTTAAAGACTTACAGACTTTATATGTTAGGCTATTAATTTGGCGGATCAAATTTTCTTTCGGATTTGATAAATTGGATAGAAGAAATTCTATTAAATTGAAATCTTTAACGAATAATAAAAATATATATTGTTGCTTATTTAATGGTTTAAATTATTATTCGAGTAATGTCGTTAAACATACCTCGAAAATCCATTCTCAATAGGCTGGCAAACCAAACAATAGTGTCAGTATGTTGCCTAGTGTCGAGTTTGTAGTATTAATTTGTTGGAACCTGTACTCAGGTGACTAGCTAGCTGTCAATGAATTTGCCTTAGCCGCATTCGAAGAGGTAAGGGATTCTCTACTCCTTCTAAAATTATTTTATGTCATATTATTTTATCCATTGCTTCTAGCATATTTACGAATAATTGTTTTCGTTATGTATTTCAAATTTACATCGATGCATGAAGGATTATTTTAAAATAGTTTTGAGATGAAAGTTATTGGTAGAAATCCTCCTACACGTTGAAATTAATGAAAAGATGAGTGTAAAAATCCTCCTACACGTTGCTTAAGAAAAGCTTTAATTATAAAGGACTTTCTAATTGTAGTAAATTGCTTATTTGGTTCCCGAGACGAGAAGTTACTACTTTTTGAAATTAATGAAAAGATGAGTGTAAAAATCCTCCTACACGTTGCCTCAAGAGTTACCAAGCATTGTGAAAGGAATAAGAATAATTTATGAGAATGGGAAATATTTTTATAAATGGGGTCCGTGTGTGGAGAAGACTATTATTTTAGCCCCAGAAATATTCATAGAGATTTATAAAGGATTAAGCTCGGTACCGTTGCTTGGATGGAAGCACAACCGCTGAAGGACTTTGAGAATGCGGTAATTCATCCCTAGGTCATGCTAAGTGCACTTTGATTAATTAGCTGACGGGGCAGGCCTGTGGCCACAGTTTACCTGCCTGGGTCGCATTGATCGCGTAACCCTAGTACGCATGGCGTAATAGTGTACGTGGGCCCTAACTATAAAAAGTTTTATTTATCAACCAGTAATTTTATGCTTTAAGCAAAATGCCGAACTTATATTTGTATTCTTGAAATTTAGATTTCAATTGTGTTTTGATAATTGTTTTGAAGAAAATGAATTTAACTCAACTGTTTTATAGTTAAGGATTACCTTACTGGGCATTTATCGCTCACCCGTATTTTGTACTTGTTTTCAAGTTATGAGTAGAGAGACCTAGGTGGCCGGAATAGGATCTAGGCTAGCATTAGGATATTGCATTTCATTTACCTTAATAAATGCATCAGCAAAATAAATTTAGTTTTACTTTGGATTTTCATTTATTTTATTGAACATAATTATTCTTTTCGAAATACTCGTTTCGGCATTCATTGAAGCTCTGAGTTTAAAATTATTTTTTCAATAATTTATTTAATTCAACATATTAGCTAGTTTATCTGACAGACCTTATGAATCTTTGCAGTTTTGTGTAAGAAAATGGACAAACCTAACCCTAGCGGTTTGAAGGTGTTACAACGGGGACATCCATTTCTCGGGATAGGGATCGAGTGCAACAAGCTATCTGTATTGCATGTAATATGAGAATCTCGTGTAAGAAGACACCGATTGGGCAGGTGAACAGAGCCCAAGTGTCTTCTCACATGCTGTTGCATGTAATACGGTCCCGTTCATTGCACTTAATCGGAATCCTATTTTTAGATGGAGCTGAGGTTTTAAGGAAAAACTTATTATACGAATATGTGCTTTTGACTTAAGTTTTGTAAATTAACTTTTTACTTTGCCTAAGGTCTCTTAAACTCCCATACTTTGCAATCTTTGCAGAGTATGAAAGTGCTTGATCCTTTCCATCCACTTAGGGTCTGTTTGGGTTTGCGATTTTAAAAAGTGTGATTTAAAATCACGATTTTAAAATGTGCGATTTAAAAAAAGTGATTTTTAAAAACGCAGTTAAGCGTTTGGCAAAATCGCAGTTCAGTATTTAAAATCGCAAATTAGCCTTTAAAATTCTGCGTTTTCAAAAAAACATCATCTTACCTGCGATTTGAAAAAGCAGATTTTCTGCGTTTTCAAATCGCAATTTTTAAAAACACAGTTCCCAAACAATTTATGTTATGCGATTTGGTTTAAAATCGCACTTATTGTCTATAAAATCGCAATCCCAAACGCACCCTTAGAGATACTGGTTCAAGAATAAAGGCTTGAAAAGTGATGGAAATCTAACAGTCTTAATTTGACATATTGCATTTGTTAAGCACCGTATTTATAGTTGCTGTCTCTTTTACTTGCCTAAGCCAAACCCACAAAGATTCCAATTTTCACAATGGCAGACATTAAAGTATTTTTAAATAAAAGGTAAATGATAGAGATAATGTTCAAATTAAACATTTACTTTACTTTGATACCGTGCAGGGATGGCTAAACTCTTAGGCGAAGGGTTCCAATTAATAATTGTATAATAATTTTTTATTTTTTATTTTTTAAAAAAAAAAATTATGACTCTAATATGGTAAAAAATTAATAAGTAGTCTCTAGTCAAAGCCACAATTAATAGTTCTACAATAAAGATTCTTTCCCAATAACAAAATTTTAAGACTCTAATATGGTAAAAAGTTAATAAATAATCTCTAATTAAGGCCCTTATGTATGATAAAAAAAATAAGAATAAAAATTAGAATAATGGGGCCTTCAAAAATATATAGACATGAAAATGAGAATTTATTGGCTCTAGACATGTGATCATTCTATTTCTTTTAATGTGAACAATTTATGTTCATAAAAGAATAGACTTTCCATGAAAGTAAATAATTAGAGGAAACTTCATAAAAGGGTACTGAACTACCACGCATTTTGACGAAAGGGTACTAAACTTAAAAAATTGTCGAACTCAAATATTAAATTATCCGAAACCATCACTTTAGGGTAGTCCGTCTGGTTTCAGCATTAAAACTAAACAGAATCCCAATCACGTGACCTCCACGTGACTTTTTCATCCCTTTCTACCTGTTTTGCCCCTTCAAAAAAAAAAAAACAAAAACAATGTCATCTTTGGTATTCTCAGATCACGTGATGTGTTCGCATCTACTGTTCCAAAAAACTATTTTTCGTGACCAACAAATCGACAGTCAAACTACTATCCACACCCTCCGATTGACCGCCAACCCGACTGCGTCGTCATTGACAACGAGGATAGTGTGGCAAAGCTGTTGGCCAAGTCGGGAACTTCCCCCTCCGAAATCGATGTACTTGTCGTCAACGTCTCCATGTCTCCATGCTCTCCTCGATTCCTTCTTGTGAGAGAGAGAGATAGATAGAGAGAAGAGAGAGCGACTCAGCTCCAGTAGGCCCAACTCACGGCATTACGCGGAACCGACTTGGCCCCCTTCGAGCCCCTAATATCGCACCTAATGTCCTCGTCCAATGAGCTTCGCTCTCAGGCCTAGTCCATCTTCAACCTCTGCAAGTAGACCAAACCCAACTCGCTGTCCCTGAAGCTTGTCCACCTTTTCCAGTCCTCTCCCCATGCGTCCCTTACGTCGGCCAAAACACAGTGAAGATGAACATCAAAGAAGGAAAGGAAAAAAAGCCATTCACCAACCATGTTCATGAACTAAGTGGGTTGTACTCTGTTTATGGAAGTTAAAACAGAGGAATTGAAAGCATCAAATCGAAGGCACATGCCACATTCATTACAGAGGAAATTGGTAGACCATTTAGTTATAATAATTTGTACGTGGCCAATTTATCAACATATACATAAAACAAGTTCCAAAACCATGACCTTAAAGAGCTTTGGAACAATATGGAGTCCCTTAACTTTTTCTTTTTCGGCTGGCGGCTGCGTTCATTGTGAAAGGTTTGCTGTTGCACTTTTTCTAACATGTTCGTCCAATGCCAATGGCATTAAAATATCACTGTTCGGAAAAAAGATGAGCCACAACTTGCTGATGAGCTACTACTGAAATGTGAGAAACATTTGGTTGATAAGAATGTTGTGATGGTGAAACGACATGGAAACCAGTTTCTGAGGACATGTCGTAGTTGGGCTTTAATTTCCACAGGAGCCACAGAAGATGAAGAAGAAGAGAAACCTATGGGACTAGAGAATATAAATGTGACTACGGTTTTGTTTTTTGTTTCTCAGTAGGTTTTGTTTTGTGGTACGTTGTTCTTTGACCTGAGTAGCATTCCCTGCATGGAATATATATATATAGACGACGCAGTGGCAGCTTGCATGAAAATGGAGACTATTTATACAAAGTTCCATCGAAACAGAGAGAGCACAAGCTCTGAAAAACACCAAAACAACAAACCAGCAACTAAACACGGATTTGTCATTCTATAAAGCTGCCTTTAGCCCAGATGCCAAATGATCATAACTTAAATCCTTATTACAGGTACTGAACCGTGGGCGGGCCATTGTCAAAGTAGTGAATCCCTTCGAAATCCCGTTCCACTTTCGGGATAGGGCCAATACTGTTAACGACTTTCTCAATCCCAGCGGAGTCGACGAGCACGTGGGAGGAGTGGCTAGAGACCCACGCCGAGCTCTCCCTGGCATCGTCCATGGCGTCTCGGAGCCCGGAGGTGCACTGGCCACCACACTACGTGGAATCTTCGAGCGCTTCGTTCGTTTTTCAATCTTAAATCGTTTTCCTTGTTTTTTGGTTGTTGTTTGAAATCGAAAATGGCATTTGTGGGCTTGGAGAGAAGTGATCGATTTGTGGATATATATATATATATATAGCGTTCTTGACATGAATACACTGCATTAATTTGTCGAAACTGATGCTCTGTTTTTTCAGCAAAAGTTGTTCTCTGTTGGGGATAAATCCCACTCAACCCGATCCAAATAGGAGATTCAAAAGTCAAATAAGGTCCAAACAGATAAGAATAATGATCAGATAAGAATAATGATCATATCAGAAGTCTAAGAAGATATCAGATCAGAAGTCTAAGAAGATATCCAATTATAAGTCTAATAAAGGATTAAAGTCCAATTAGAACTTTGACAGCAATTCTAGATCAACAAGGAGTAGGAGTCCTAATCCAGGTTTGACTCCACCTCTATGCCTATAAATAGGCTCATACCCCAGGTATAAACTAAGTCTCAATTTTTATGCATAGAGTATTATTTCTCTCACAGAAGCTAACTTAGGCATCGGAGTGGGACCCCCGGAAGGGTCCCTAGGTTTTGTTGTTTTGCAGAGTTATTAAGAAGCGTGAAGAACATCAAAGGAACGTGCAGATTCACACCATACCGGAAACTGTACCAACAGTTTGGCGCCATCTGTGGGAAACGATTATTCGTTCCTCATAAAAGAAAAATAAGATCCAGCATGGTGATGAACACACGTTCCGGAAGCCAGACCAACCGAGAGCCCATAGTCCGAATGGAGCCAGGTATTCAGATAATCAGCAGCCTCCACCGAACCCTCCCCCGGGGGGTGGAGATCAAGATCGCATAGTAGCGTTGGAAGCCCAGATTGAATCCTTAACACAGCGGAATGCCGAGTTGCTGCGCAGGAGGTCGGAACAGCCCAATCCCGAGATGAACAGGGATGAGCGAGAGGAAGAAGATCACAACAGCAACACCAATCCTCGGAGGGAGGATGACCGCCAAGGAGATCTGAGCAGAGTTATTGCCGAGCTGGAGAGAAGGTGCACGTACATGGAGATGGAAAGAAAGGACAAAAGCAGATCCGTAATGGTGGACAAGCTCCTAATGGGTACAGACTCACCCTTCACCAGACGGGTGGCAGACTATCAGCTTCCCAATAAGTTTAAGGTACCCCAAATTCTAAGTTATGCAGGAGACAGAGATCCCTTGGATCACCTAGAGAATTTCAAAGCTCATCTAGACCTTCAAGGGACACCCGATGAAGTAGCATGTCGGGTCTTCCCTCTTACTCTTTCGGGGAATGCCCGAGACTGGTTCAGGAAGCTGCCCCCGAATTCCGTTGATCAGTTCAAGGAATTGTCCAAGATATTCCTAACGGAGTTCTTGGCTTTCCGGACAAGGAAGAAGCCTTCGGGATATTTGCTATCATTGCACCAGCAGGGCAATGAGAGTCTTAAGGAGTTTATGGCTCGGTTCAACCGAGAGAAGGCTACGGTCGAAGATCCGACCGAGGATATGATCTTTGCTGCCATTTATCAGGGAATTTCACCCGATGAGCCTTTGATGAAAAAGTTGATCCTGAAGCAACCGAATACCTTGCAGGGCCTCATGGATAAGGTAGAAGAATTCATTAACCAGGAAGAGACGCTGAAGTCTATGGCCAGTTCTAGACTACCCCGAGAGACAGCCCCAGAAAAGAAATGGAAAGAATTCATAAAAGCTGACGGGGAAGAGCAGAGGCAGGTAAAGAAGTTCAAAGATTACAACTTTACACCTCTCAATGCCGAGATATCAGAAGTCCTCATGGAGATCAAGAGAGATCCGGCGTTTCGGGAACCGCAAAAGATACCAGGTAATCCTCCTTATAGGAATGCAGGGAAGTATTGTGATTTCCATAAACAAGCAGGCCATTACACCGAGAGGTGCGTAACCCTAAGGTTGTTAATAGAAGAATTCATAAAGAATGGCAAGCTGGTTCGGTTCTTGGGAGAAAAACGGAACCAGCAAGGAAATAACAGGCCTCGGAATCATCAGGACTATCAGCCCCGAGATCAGCAGCCACGGGATTACTATCCCCGAGACCGTCCTCAACTAGGCGAGAGGCATCAAGAGAATGATCCCCGAGATGACATGGAAAGAAGAGAGGACCGAAGAAGCAGAAGCCCACAGCATAGAGAGCCGAGGCAACAACAGTATCTGCCCGTGATCCCATAAAAAGGACTCTCGGGAATTTCAGGCTTGCTTTTATTTTTTAGCATTTATATTTGCAAAGAAATATACTTTTATTTTTAATTCAGACTGGACAGAAAATTCCCCAGATTTTGGGAATAAGTATTTTCAGAATAAATGAATAAAGCTGACTTAAGCATCGGAGTGTTCCCGGTCTAGGGACCGGGAACCCGTCGATATCGCTTATTTTGTAGGTAAAGCCGCTCGGATCAGTCCCAGCCGAGTGCAAGAAGAAACTTCTCGGATCAGTCCTAGCCGAGAAGGAGCCTCTCAGATCAGTCCTAGCCGAGAGCAAGAAGAAACTTCTCGGATCAGTCCTAGCCGAGAAGGAGCCTCTCGGATCAGTCCTAGCCGAGAGCAAGAAGAAACTTCTCGGACCAGTCCTAGCCGAGAAGGAGCCTCTCGGATCAGTCCTAGCCGAGAGCAAGAAGAAACTTCTCGGACCAGTCCTAGCCGAGAAGGAGCCTCTCGGATCAGTCCTAGCCGAGAGTAAGAAGAAAACTCTCGGATCAGTCCTAGCCGAGAGTCTCGGATCAGTTCTAGCCGAGACCAAGAAGAAAACTCTCGGATCAGTCCTAGCCGAGAGCAAGAAGAAAGGGGGGTCGGATTTAACCCTCGATTTTTCCAGGTTTTTCAGGAGTTAGCCATTCCAAGAAACAGGGAGAAAACCCTAAGGAAAAACAAGAAAGTAATGGGGGGTAAGATTTAACCCTCAGGTTTTGCAGGTTAGCAGGTTTTCAGAAGGAGACAAAGATCGGGTTTCCTTAGACATGGAATTCCCATTATTCAAGCAAGCTTCGGATAAGGGAATTGGAGGGTAACTGTTGGGGATAAATCCCACTCAACCCGATCCAAAGAGGAGATTCAAAAGTCAAATAAGGTCCAAACAGATAAGAATAATGATCATATCAGAAGTCTAAGAAGATATCAGATCAGAAGTCTAAGAAGATATCAGATTGGAAGTCTAAGAAGATATCCAATTATAAGTCTAATAAAGGATTAAAGTCCAATTAGAACTTTGACAGCAGTTCTAGATCAACAAGGAGTAGGAGTCCTAATCCAGGTTTGACTCCACCTCTATGCCTATAAATAGGCTCATACCCCAGGTATAAACTAAGTCTCAATTTTTATGCATAGAGTATTATTTCTCTCACAGAAGCTAACTTAGGCATCAGAGTGGGACCCCCGGAAGGGTCCCTAGGTTTTGTTGTTTTGCAGAGTTATTAAGAAGCGTGAAGAACATCAAAGGAACGTGCAGATTCACACCATACCGGAAACTGTACCAACATTCTCCATAAATTTTTCAAAATCGTTGAAATCTATCCTTCCATGAACCAAGTCCCATGGTGCTCTGGCGACAGGAGAGTCCCGACCTAGACTGAGATCATGGAGATGACGAGCGGCTCGGTTCGGTACTGGAAGAAGGTGTTGAGAAAGGAGAGGAGCGCGCCTGCACGAGAGTAGGCACAGTAACCAAGTTCGGAAGGTCCGCATGGGGAGGCTTGGGTCGTCGTAGCTGGACACCGTTGGACAAACCTCCTTAATGGGCAACTCATCGTCGCTGCTTTTGGCGGTGGGCTCGGTTTCTAGGGCGGCCATGGCTAGTGTGCACCTGAGAGAAGTTTTTCTGTTTGAGTTGGTAAAGTGAAGAGACAATGAGAAAACGACATCGTTTTTATTTAGCAGATGGGCAAAATGGGTAGCGTGGCTTAAATAAATCATGTGTATGTCACGTGATTGCGATTCCGTCTAGTTTTAACGCCTAAACTAGATGGAATACCCTAAAGTGAGTGTTTAGGATAATTGAATACTTGAGTTCGACAGTTTTTGAAGTTTAGTATTATTTCGTCAAAACGCGTGGTAATTCAGTACCATTTTGTAAAGTTTCCTCTAATAATTAAGGTTCCCAACGTCATAAATTTTTCAACATATATAAATTATTAAAATTTTCACTTGTTTACTTTCCCATTTTCATATTCATGAAAGTCCAACACGCATAACTTTTTCCAAGGTTGCATTGTTAATTTCAATTAAATTTTCAGTAAAACATGGAAAATATTTGTCTCCGGCCAATGTGATCCAACGTCAATATGAATTGAAAGTTGAGAAGATATGGAAAGTCTTAAAAATACATAAATTTCAATTGTTTGCATTGTGCAAAACATATATATTAAACGCACATCACTCACTCTTCAACGTCTAGCATTTTTTTGACATCATATTCCATAACAAATCACTCTTTATAACTTTCAATTTTCTCTTTATTTTTTCCTTCAAGTTCTTGAAATCTTTTCTAAGATAGACAATGTCACAAGAAAGATTAAATAGATTTGTCATATCATCAATTGAAAAGAGAACGTTAAAAAAACTTGAATATAAAAAAATTAGCTAGTAATTTAGAATGTTTTTTAAATAATAATAATAATAGTATAAAAACTAAAGTGAATATTATTTAATTAATATTAACATATAAGAAAAATGTCTCGTTTAAACTCATTGTCTTAAGCCTCCAAAATTTATTTTGTCAACCCTAATACCATATTAAATCACAAATAATTCAAAAAACTTAAATCAATAAAAATAATTAATCTAATTATTTAATTAACACTCTAATATATACTTGTATCTGGCCCTCCAAGGTTTAAAACCTTTTCATTATAAATAAATATTACAATTCAAGTATACCCAAATTTGACCCGACAGAGACCGTTAGGTTTGAAGCTGGCCGGTTGTTGCTTCGGGTCTTCTGGGGGCCCTTTGTGTCGACTTGCCAATGGAGATGGGAATCGCGAAATCTCCCGACCACCAACTCGATCACCAAGTAGTCAGTCATTTTCAATGTCATTGTGCCTTCGGGTTTGGACGTGTGAGCCAACTTTAAAGATCTTCAAGAATCAAGAGATCTCCCACCCGGCCAGTACAACAAAAGCTGTGTGTAAAAGCAGAGGCTTTATTATGTTGTGATTTATATATATATATATATATATATTTCT
Source organism: Alnus glutinosa (assembly GCF_958979055.1). Taxonomy (NCBI): domain Eukaryota; kingdom Viridiplantae; phylum Streptophyta; class Magnoliopsida; order Fagales; family Betulaceae; genus Alnus; species Alnus glutinosa. Next base: position 1,929,058 of record NC_084893.1, read on the forward strand.
TAGCGAAAGAATGGATGCAACGGCGGCGTTTGCTGAGGATTGGGATTTCCTATGAGGGTTTTTTTTTTATTGGAGGCTTCTTCTTTGTCGAGCAACTTGTTTCATCCTCCCTTCTGTTTTTTCTTTTTCAAAACAATAAATTAATAAAGAATTAAAATATAAATACTTAAAGTTACGTATATACTTTTTCAAACTAAAAATACCGCCTACAAAAATTACACATACCCTTCAAAGTAGAGAAATGATTTTTCTTTTTCTATAGAAAGTTGGATGTGACCGATGGTTATAATAATATCTTTTGTGATTTCACGCCGACCAAACGGCACGTAACTTGCTTTTTCTCTACTTTTCACCTCCATTACCGATACCGACTGCCAATTCTCTCTCCTTTGAAATTTTGAATCCAAACCCTTCATACTTCAAACCTCACCCTTTGAATCCATGAAATATTAGAACCAGTTTTTTTCATTCAACAACACATTTCTCTCACTTTATGGAAGCTCCCCACAACCAAACAGTAGCCTCTTCAGCCCAAACCCCGCTTATACTAGACACGCACCAACAGGAAGAACTAAATGACGACACCCTACTCAACCACTCCCTCCGCCGCTTAGAAACCTTTCTCAGAATCTTTGGCTTCTGTCAATATTCTGTTTTAAGCTTCACTCTCTCATGGGTCTTGTTTCTTCTCCTGGGTGTTGCGCTTCCGCTTTTGGCTATCGAGCTTCCTCGCTGTTCTGATTGCGAAAGGTATCAGATCAAAAGCTTTGAGCTTGAGATTCTGGTTTCCCAGTCTCTTGTGGCGGCCATTTCTCTGCTCTGCATTTCTCGCAATCTTCGCAAGTATGGTTTGAGGAAGTTTCTGTTTGTGGATCGGTACCATGGTCATAGGGCACAGTTTCGTGAGGAATACTTGCAGAAGATCAACGTGAGCAACCCAAATCCCCTTTTTATAATTATCAAATTTTTTTCTTTCTAGGCTTCCTAGGAATACTATTGAATTTTGTTTATTGCAGTTGGGGTGAATTATAAACTTACAAATTAGGGAAGTCAAGGATACCATAGACTTTTTGTAAAGATGCTATTTCTCTTGAGCTTGTCTACAGACTACAGTTGTTGCTATAACTGGGTCGGAGAAATTTCCGAGAACCCAGTTTATTAACCCAACATGTTTCACTTACATTTTGAACATATATTTATATATCAGTTTAATAGACTGAATCAAACCCAGGTTAGAGGAAAACTTTGTCGTAAGTCTCCTTTTCTTATCTATTCAACTTACACAACAGCAATAGACTTTTGAATTGAGAATTCTTCTTGTTCAGGGTTTCTTCCGCTTGTTGGCAGTGTGGCTATTACCATGTTTCCTTTTGAGGACTGCTCGTGAGGTCATTCATACTGTATATTTGGGCAATGATTCATGGTGGCAATCTGTTGCTACATTCTTTGCCTTGCTGGTACCATGGACTTATTCAGCCATAATCTATCTATCAGGCAGTGCTCTTTTCAATTTGGTCATCAACTTGCAAGTAATACACTTTGAAAACTATGGGAAGCTTTTAGAGAGGGATCTAGATGTTTCAGTATACATAGAGGAACACACTCGTCTAAATCATCATCTTTCCAAAATTAGCCACAGGTTCCGGATATTTCTTCTTCTGGAGTTCTTGTTTGTGACAGCTAGCCTATTTGTGTCTCTAATAGAGACCACAGAAAATCGTGGAATCATCAACTTCACCAATGGCGGTAATTTTGCGGTAAGTGCAGAAAATATGTTCCTTCATAGGTAGTGCTGAGTCATAATGTCTTAAACTAGCCAGTATCATATTCAAGCTCAAAAAGGTATTATCATATCGGAAGGAGGAACACAGAAATTCGAATAGCCTAAGAGAGGAGGTTGTAGGGCTAACCTGTTTCAGACAATCTAAGATGCGGGGTCCACCTAACCGAGCAGGTGGGTCCACAACTCCACTCTCTTAGGCTGTCCTGAATTTTTGTGTTATTTGGGCAATCTAATAACAGGGAATCACAATCCATCAATATTGTATGTAAAAATCCGATAAAAGAAAAAGTTATGCTATCATGGACGTTACACAATCACTTTCATGTTTCAAAGCTTTGTTTTATTGTTGATGCTGAAATCCTCTTGGCTACATCATCACCTCTGACTATGATCCTATGACTGGACTGGGTTATTAATTATAAGGTCTCTACTGTGGAAGGATCAGTCATAATGCACTATATTCTGACGTAGGAAACCTCCAAGTGTGACGCTCAAACAAATTGTTCAGCAACATTTTTAACCACAAGATTTTCTTCTAATAATTCTCGTCTTTTCATAGATTTTATGTGCGTAGAAGCTCCATAGCATTCCCCCACAACAAGGTAATAGTTCACAAACTCGCTTGAGCTTCATTCTTACACTGCTTACATGTGGCTATGACAGGTCTGCTGCATTGTTGAGCTTCTTGGGCTCATAATTCTCCTGCATTCAGCTGCAAAGATTTCACATAGAGCACAAAGTCTTGCATCAGTTACAAGCAGATGGCATGCTTTAGTTACATGCAACTCCAATGATGCTTCTCAACGGGGAATGTCAAACAATGGCGGGGGCTTGGAGGCTGCTTTTCCGGCAGGTCCATTGCCTATAAACTACTCAGAAAGTGATCTAGATTCAATCGATTATGTCCCAGTGCCCACAAATACTCAATTGGCCTCATGCATGTCATCTTATCATAAAAGACAAGCTTTTGGTACGTCAACAAACACTTCTCTTTTTGCCATTCTTCTATATTTAAAGCCAACAATTCCTTGACCATTATAATTATCTCATCATATCATCATTCTAATCAACCTTACTTGGTTCTGCAGTTCTGTATATGCAGTGCAACCTTGGTGGGGCGACCATATTCGGATGGACGGTCGATAGGGCACTCATTAACACAATTTTCTTCGTTGAACTCTCGCTCGTTCTTTTCGTACTCGGGAAGACCATATCTTTCACCACTACCACATGACAGTGTGTTAGGAACGTACACACTTGGAAAACAGTGGCATTTTTCTGTCCTTGCTTTTTCCAAGACCAGCAGTAGCACCAATTCCGCCAGCAAGAGTGGAACTATATTACTGCTAGGTATTGTTGCTACCTCCGATCCAGATTTCAAATGGCGTTCATGTTTGTCATAATATTGCTGCTAGGTATAACCGACTCAAAGACCAATTATACTGTTGGGCTAATACTTGTGTAATTAGAGCTCTCTAAATTTTCTCTAAATTTTAGTTCAAGAATCTAATTTTTTAATTTTATTTCACTTTTAAAAGACTTCCTGCATCAAGCTCTTTAAATATTTCTCTATTTCAACTAAATATTAATATTTTATTAGTTTTAAGCAACCACTCCTAACAAATGGAGAGAGAGAAAAAAAGTAAAAAATGAAATTAAAGGATAAAGAAATAATAAAATATTAAATAGCTTATGAAATTTGTGAGTCAAATTTGAGATGAGACTTTGACGAGAGCCAAAATAGAAAATTTAAAGAGAGCTTGTTCGAGTAAAGTAAACTCGATAGAAGCTCTCAGTTAACAAGAAACTGCTAAAGATAAGGATTGTTATAGTAGATTTTTATTCCAATCTTGAAGACAATCAATAATTTCACTTTTTTTGTGGAATAGTTGTCTAATCATTTGGTTCCAAAGAAAGAACTTCGAATCCAACTTTGCTACTATTACTTGGCGGTTTCATTTTATGATTTTGCTTCAAAAGAATCCACCTTTGCACTCGTGTATGCATTAATAATAGTCTTATTAATGGAGTACAGAAATAATTTTATTTCACGGAGGGAAATAATTTTTTAGGCCAGATGATTGAATAACCACAAATCAGGATTTTCACAAAACTTGTATTATACATAACTTATCTTTATCCAGTGTCAATCTCCGCGAAATTCCCAGGGAAATTTTAAGCATTTCCTCTCTCAACAATAATAACATCACAGTCCTGGGAACCTTGGACCTACGTTTCATGATCATCATCGGCCGGCCCCAAAATGTGCTGGCTTTGATTGGGGAAAACTATAGACACAGCGCAACACGGCAAAAGACAAGTGTTAGATTGCGCAAGGATCTTATAGGTGACAACTTGAAATGATGACTGTTTGCTGGGAAGGCCTGGGCTATTTTAATTCAATTCTTAAAAGGCATCAAACCATTCAGTAACAAACTTACCATCAACGTATAATAAATTTGGGATGCTCCCTGCAATCAGATGACTCCCTTCAAAGAGAAATATTACTTTCCAGGTGATAAAATACACCTTTTAGCATTCTAAACCTGTTTAGAATTGCATTGAGAAATAAAAACTTTTGTCCATAGAAAAAATTTCATTTTCAAATTTTTCCAAAACAGTTTCTGGTCAAGTCAACAAAGTGCTTTTAAGTTTTTTCCCAAACCGACGCATATTTGCCTGGCACAGATTTTTATGTACGAAAATCATTTTTTAAGATCCTAAATGCAATCTCAAACAAGCTGGAAGAATATTTTACTACTTTCTCTATAATGGTGTCTCCAACCGGTGATAATTTATTAGGAAAACTTTCGACGATAAGTAAAAAATGTAAAGACTGCAGCTAAAATAGAAACAAACAGTATGCCATAAGCACTCCAGAAAGAGCAAGTTATGAACATACCAGCCAATTGCTTGCCCGAATATGATATAGTTACAGGACAAGATACCTCGGCTTTGTATGTGGAACGAAGCTTTGTTACCACAGCAAGTGATTAATTCCTAACTCATAGATCGACACAGACAGAAACTAGTCAATAAATAAGAAAATAATAAAAATAAAATTCAAAAGAAATGTGAATGACAAAAAACATGTAAATGAGGCATCATGGAGGGTAGAATACACAATTTCTATCATTATCAATACAAACATATTACAAAATGCAGGAAGATAATCTTTTTCTTTTCTTTTCTTATTTTTTTATTTTTTATATTGGCAATAATGAAGAAATCAATAACCTATTAAAATGCAGAAATCACTGTATACATACATATTGCAACCAGAGTACCAAACAAAATCAACACTTGACAGAGGCATTGGTAAAAAAGAAATGTTTGGTTTCTATTTTTTTTGCTCATCTTTTGTTTATCTTCGACTCATAAATTCAATGGTGCATTTGCAAAAGACTTGGACAAGTGATGAATGTGTAACAGTTAAATATACCTCACCTTCCTCCCTATCCACCAAACACCGAGTTAAATATGCTAGGGTTGAAAATGCAATGACAGGACACAAAATTTCGAACAGAAACATAATATGGTAAGCTGCTTCAGCTGTGTTAAACTAGGTTCCGAAGACTTCTCTTCCACATCCAAGAGGTCACAACTTACTAAGCCACCTGTCATAACTCTACAGACCACATAAAGATCTTTCATGTCAATCATATCGAGTACAATCAATTTAAAAATATATATATATATATATATATATATATATATATATATATATATATATATATATATATATTTCCTATTTATGTAATTTTTATTTATTTGGAAAGCTAAGGGCATAGAGATTTTGCATCTCAACACAAATATACTTATTTTGAAAATTTTAATAGTAGTGGATACTGGATACTGGATACTGGATACTAGATACCCATTTCCCTGTTTACTAAATCATATGCAATTTTTACCGAGGAAGTCGATCATCACAATCATCAACAAAAACATAATTAAAGAGAAAGAAGAAGCGGTAGGGGTAAAAACAATACTGTATTGATATTTACAGCCATAGTTTCATCATTTACAATTAGGTATTCCCGAAATATGTAAAAGAGTTTCAATTGGAACAAATCTTGGGAAGGATTGCAGATTCAAAAAAATAAAATGTCAGTTGTTATTTCACACCTTCCCAAAGACCACTGCATCAATCCATGAATCTTGGCCAGGTAAACCATTCGAGTTCATTGCAGCTCCTTTCTCACTGCTCCTCTAAAAGATCCTGACTCTTTGTTATTCTTGCAGATGCCAAACAATTAGGTGGACACATAGGTCGAAAAAGAAGCAATTGCATAAAGCGAGAAATTGCTCTATTAAGTACTATCAAGCTGCCAGCTAACTACGCTACCTCTCTTGACCATGCCAAACAGGAAAATTAAGCTTGAAATCAGATCTGGGAAGAGGAACCTCGCGAAACCAGTCATGATTGAGAGCAGCCTCTGCTGTTATCCGCTGCAAAGACAAGAAAAGGTCTTCATAAATCTCATGAACATATAAATTCCTACATGGTGGAACCAAACTTGAATTCAAAGCTTTGAAAATAAAATTTACCTTCTCGGGATCATAAGCTAAAAGTTTGCTCAACAAGTCAAATCCCAAATTAGAAAGAACTGGAGATCCTGTGAAGGATCTGGCAGGAAACTTCTTCCGCAATAGATTATGCCTGAAACAAATTCACTAATTATTACTACAAGTGCGAAAATATGCTAATAACTAAAAATTCCTGTAGACAACAGAGCCTGAGCAGATTCATCCAAGGCAATAAGCTTGGGAAACACTGCCACAAGGGGATTATAAAGAAAGAAGAAAGTCAACTTAAATTTAAGATTAAGATTCATAAAGATATAATATACTTACATTTGCTTTATATTTGGTCTAACTCCTGGCAATTTTGTTAATCCAGGCCAAGTCTCTTCATTTGGTGCACCAAGAATTTGGAAAATCTGTAACATTTTAACCCATTGCGTTACTGGAAAAACCCAACATATAACACAAAACAGACAATGTGGGGGGAAAAAAACCCGACTAATAGGAAACAAGAATAACCTTGCCAAGCTGATCAACTTCATTTTTCCCTTTGAAAAGTGGTTCCTTTCCCACCAACTCAGCCATTATGCATCCCACTGACCACATATCAATAGCAGTTGAGTACTGTTTTGTGCCTAGCAGAAGTTCCGGTGCTCTGCAGAGGAGAACAACACAATTATTTGATGTTGCTAAAACTAATATGTAAGAAAATTTAAAAGACAATAAAATAAAAAATAAAATAAAACAGCAACTATACGCCCAAGAGGGAAAAAAAAAAGGGCGGGCTTATAATGCAACAATCATAACCAGGACAAAAACCAAATCCCTATGTTAACTATACAAGCTCCGGACAAGTATGCAAAAAAAAAAAATATATAGTAAGATTATGATTGCTGATCTTAAAAAAAAACAGAAGCACACCTGTACCAAAGGGTGACCACAACAGGTGTAAATGGCTTCAAGGGGCTCCCATACTGGCGAGACAACCCAAAGTCGCATATTTTCAACTCACCCTCCTTGCTCACAAGAAGGTTTGATGTCTTCAAATCTCTATGAAGCACCCAATTGTCATGAAGATACTTGACACCCTCCAAAAGCTGTAGCATCAAGCACTTAACCTCGCTTATACTAAAAGGCTGTTTCATATCCCCCAATAGACACTTGAGGTCATATTCCATGTACTCCATAACCATGAAAACAGTATCAAAGTCATCCAAGACAACTTCTTTAACATCAACGACAGAAGGGTGATTAAAAGACGAGAGAATATTTATTTCCCTCAATGATGACAAAGGGAAACCACCCTCCTTTTCTATACCCATCTTCACCTTCTTCAAGGCCACAATTTGCCCCGTCTTCTTATCCTTGGCTTTATACACAATCCCATAAGTGCCTTCGTTTATTTTGTTAAGCATTTCAAACTCATACACACTTCTGCAACCTTGAAGCATGTTTATGCCTCTTTGGGTACGGAGGCTAGATTCTTCAATCTGAAGGGAAACACCATTGTCCTCTGAGTCTGAATCTGACATGTTAAAACCAGCATCTTGTTTGCAATCAACATCCATAGAATCAACGTCTAAAGACTCATTTTCACAAAATGTATCTCGACTAACATGTGCCACAGTGCGACCTTCTCCATCAGAGCCAAATGACCTAGCCCTTCCCTCTCCTGAGCTTTCTATTTGAATCTCCCCACTCTCAGGACTCGACCTCCTCGAGTCAGGCAAATCTTCATTAACCCTCGGAGAATCACAATCAGATGCCCACCTTGACATTGCAATATTCCGTGCTTGAGCAAACTCGTCATCTTCCACATGGTCATGTCCATAGTCATCATCCCCAAATCGCTCTGAAGGCAACAAAGGAGACAAATTCGCTGGAGAACTGAACTCAGAAAAACCCACCAACTCATCTGCCACAGCAGGCTTATCTGCCGAATTCTCCAATCCCAGAATATCATCTCCTGAGACAGCAGGTTTCAAAATACCCACATCAGAAGCATCATCAAATGCCACACCATCCGTACTGGATGCTGACTGACAAGGAGGAGACAGCAGAGTAACTGGAACAACTCTGTTCTTAGATGAAATCCTCACATCTTTTTCTTTTCTATCCCATATAATTGGCGAGAACTTCCTCTTGTTCTCTTGAGGCAGCAGAACCCTATCTTCGTAATCTGAGACTTCATTAACTCTAGACAACTCATCATGCTTTCTCTGTTCGGTTCTACCACCAAACACGCCTCTTCTAGACCCTGAATCGCGAGCTTTTGATGAATAATGGTATCCATTCTTGTGTCTGGCACCAAGATCACGGTCCCGACCGAATTCCACAACACAGGAACCATTCCTGTAATAATCACGCTCTCTTTTGGAATGCCTATAAAATTCCACTCTCCTTGAAACATCAACTCGCCCTGCCGCCATGTGATTCACAACCAGAACTCTTCTCAATCAATAATCAAACTCAGAAAATATAAGAAACACAAACCCTGACCAGAGCCAAAAAAATATCCCAAGTTTCCAAACCCAAACCCCCACAAATCAACAATTCCAGAATACAAACAACCAATCCCCAAAATCAGCAATTTTTTCTTTTTGTATGTAGTTTAAAACTATGAAACCCAAACCCTAACCAACCCTAACCCCAAAGCAACAATTAAATTTCTTTCACTTTTCTTTAAAGCATTTAATAGAGACTGTATATGAAAATTAGTACAAACACTATCAATAATTCGTGAAATTCAGTAACAAATATCAGATTTAGGCAGACAAAATCGGAGATTTCAGCTAACGAATCAGGTCACGAACGAAACCCTAGAAATCAATACCGTGCTTTTATTTGGTAGCGTCGCCCTGAGAAATTCACAGGTAATCGAAAGGCCTTACCGGTGAGAAAAGAAAGAAAGAATCTGAGTAGCGACGACCGAGATCGAAGAGAGAGAGAGAGAGAGAGATTCGCCAATCGAAACACGCACCTTCAGAGGCCTCTTCGTGTTTCGTATACGCGTTTTGTGGTTGCGGCTGTCTTTGCGGTGGTTTATATATATATATATATATAATATTATATATATCCTCTATAGAGGCGGTTTAGTATCAATGTTAGCCTTTTGGGCTTTAGGAATTAGCCACTTATACCAACCTTGAATTTTGAGGCCCTATATTTCGAAACAATGCATTTTTTTAGCCCAAACCCAAATAGAATTTCGAGGATAAAGCTTTTCTTAAAATTAAGTTTAAAAAGTTATTTTAATTTAGTCTATTAAATTAAAAATAAATAAAAAATAAATTATATGATTCTCATGCTTTAAGAACATATATCAGTTTAATATATTCCATCAATGTAATTTGAAAAATAATTTTTTCTTAACTTCAAGATTGGATTCTTGATATGGTAATAAAATGTAGTTAAATAGTTTAAACTTTATCATCCTATCACGGATTCTCTAAAGATGATATGTTGAGAATATTATATGATTAAAACTAATAATTAGTTTTAACGAATCCAAGCTTAAAATTATCAACAGAAAATAAAAATAAAAAAGAGTAATGCTATTTAGTAAACTATTATATGATTGTTATACAACTTGATGATGTGGCAATGAAAATAGGTCATTAGATCAACACTTACAAATAAAATAAAATAAATCAATGACTGATTTTCGCTGCCACACCATCCTAATTGTATGATAATTTACTAAATAGCATTACTCAAAACAAATTATATGATCTTAATCACTTATATTTTTTTTTTTACATATAATGGTGTACTTTTTTCGTAACACCCTGGTCCTATATTGGGAAGATGAGTAGCTTCGTCCAGCCTCATCTTTCTGTTCTTCTCCACCCACACTACAAATAGGTTTCTTTCTTCTTCATTGTCTCTCAGTCTCTTCACCTCACGCCTCTCTCTCACTCTATTCTCTGTCAAGAATGCATGAGTAAACAAACAAAAAACAAAATCCTCAAAAGGCTGAAACCCATCAAATACACAAAATCCTCAAAATGCATATTCCACAAAATCTTCAACCCAAAAACATTGAATATTCCACCACTACCTCAACAATCCTCAAAATGCATATTCCACCACCACCCACTGATCAAGATTCACACTCCACAACTCAACCTCCTTGTTGGGGAGAATATTGGCCTTCTCGGGTGCCAGGCCCAACCCGAGAACCAGGCCCATTGGGTCCACCCGACCAGGTCCAAACGTTCAAGAGAGATTAATCCATCCGGGCCCAATCCTGTCATTTGGGCCCAACCGGTTCAACCGACCTGACCCGAATGTTTTGTAACACCTGCACTCACGTACATATCGAGATTACCCAGGATCTAAGGGACACGATACCAAACTAGATCGTACGTCCGAAGCTTCATTGATGGCACATCACCCATAAAGAATCGTGCACCTGGGATAAGCAGTCGTGGACCCGAAATATCCGTCCGCCCAAAGCCACTTCTTCATCAACTACCGATTCCCTTATGTACATGGAATCAATTAACTGCTCCTAAAACTCTATAAATACCAAAGACCCTTCAGATATTGAGGTACGCTAATTATTTCCTTAACCTTACTCTGTGCATTCATCCTCAAAACAATACACTTACTTAAGCATCGGAGCGGGATTGTCGGCACCCCCCGACGTAGCTTTTATTTGCAGGTTAGGAGGAAGAAGCACTTCGGCGAATCACTAATCGACACATCACTTACCGGAATCTGTCTCAACACTCCCAAAATTCCACTCAAAATCAACAATCAACAAACAAAACCCATAAATCAACGGAGACGAGAGAGAGATTGAGAGAAAGGATGTTCTTAAAGTCACGTTACCATCTTCATCACACACTGTAAAGTTTCATGGCCAAAGTTTGATCTTGAAAAGAGAAGAAAAAAAATGAATAAAAAAAATAAAGAAAAAATTTAAAATAATATTTGAAAGTTATAAGGAAAGATGAAGGAATCTATTATGCAGTGTATTTGTTTAAGAAAATAAAAAGTTGTTTTGTTTTCTATATTTAGAAAAAATTGTTGGGTATCTGTTGTGAATGCTCTTAGAGAATAAGCACATATAACAAACATAAAAATAAAGACAATAAACACAAAAGATTTACGTGGTTAAGTTTATAACCTATATCCACGTGTTAAAGTTTTAAATGCTACATTTTTCGCTCTTATTCTTGATAATGTTTACAATATCAATAATCTCTATTTATAAGAAAAATACAATTATATGAAAATGTATTGAACGGATCGAAGGAGGAGTTGAACATATGAATAAATGGTGCTTCCAAGACATAAAGTGACAATAATCTTCATTTTCATATACTACATTTTTATTTTTATTCTTGATAATGTTTACCATACTAATAATCTCCATTTAAAGGAAAAAAAGAAAAAGAAAAAAGAAAGTAATAGGTGATTACAATATAAATAAGATAATCAAATAACAAATATTTGATTATAACCACAATTATGTGGCTGAAAATATATTATTACATGCTTGTATGAAAAAGCACAAGATTATTGAGTTTCGTGGTCGCTAAATTTGGCCGGTCATTTAACCGGTATAACCGTATAAGTCCAAGAGATATCCTATGTTTGTTAGTATTTTTGGGGATTTTGTTTTTTGAAAAAAAAAAAAAAAAATGTTTTTGATGTGACAAGTGTTTATTTTCAGTTCACATTTGAGAAAAATGTTTTTTTATTATTATTATTTTATGTATGGTTACATATTTTTTTAAAATACAAAAAAGTGTAAAACTGACTCATTATTATTATTATTATTTTTAAAAGAAAAAGAGAAAAAATGGTCCTCAGTAAAAAAAAAATGAATGGTTGCACGATCATTCCAAATACAAAAATTAATTAGTACATGTTATGTGGGTTTTTTTTATTTTTTATTTTTTTATTTTCTTCTTTCCTTTCTATTTTCGGTTTTTTCTTTTAGTTTTTTTAAGGATTTGGCTTAAGTGCTGCAGTGGTGGTACGTAGTAATAGTGGTAGTAGTGGTGGGCGACAGCGTGGCACTGCTGGTGGCGGCTACACTACTTGGTAGTGGCCGACACTGCTTGGTGAGAGAGGGGAAAAGGAAAGAACTCAGGTCCACAATTTGCCGTCGCACTAAGGATTGGCTGATCTGCAGGGATGATTAGGAGAGGTCGCGACATTCACAGGGGGACGGATGAGCTGCACTGTCAAGAGGAAGGAGAGAGATGAGAGGGAGGAGCTGAAAATTTTGGAGGGAAGGGATTGAAATACGCTAGAATGAGGCTCTTAGTTTCATTTGATTTTTTTTTTTAATTTAATAAAAGCTAGTTAACACCCTTTTTTAATGCAGATTTGTAAGAATAAAAAATTGCTGCCACGTCATCCGAGATGGACCTGAGAAGTACGCGGGATGATGCTATAGAATTACACTTACATAACTCACTATGAATGCTCTTAGTATTGTGTAATGCAATAAACACTTTATTCCTCTAATCTAATAACCTGATGTTATCCATTTTTTGTTTTTGCGGGTAGTCTTATGTATCATACAAATATCTTACAAAAATTTCACAAAGTTAATGTGACAAAGTCTAATAATCATTGGATAATTATTTTTTTTTTAACAATAACTGATTTAATAACTATTAGACCTTGCTACATCAACTTTATTATCCCTTTACATCTAAGTTCCTTAGAGTAATATATGTTTAGTTACAGTTGAAAAAAGAAAGAAAGGATTAATTGGGATTGTTACGATAACATTGGGGAATAAAAATTTAATATATATTCATTTAAATCTTCATCACGGCTTTCTTTGGATCGTTTGCAATGATTATCTGATTCTTCGTCCCAGTCTCTCTGATTCTTCATTCTCGCCTCTCACTGTCTCTCATGCAATGACTCTCTCGTGAATGCCAAGTTTTCATTTTCTCGTCGAATTTTTTCTTGCTTTCTTTCTATCTCTCTATTTTAGACCGAATGCACGATTTACATGTTCACATACAACAATGATGTTCTCCCGGCATTGTAGCACGAGACTTGAAGCCCTACGCGTCCCTCTGTGTCTTTGTTGCCCGACACTTGTCGCTCTCCGATTGGTCCTCTAGCGGGGCCCAATCACAATCCCAGCTTTTGTTGGACCCGCCCACCTTCTCTGCCACGTTTCGTTGTTCCACCAATCCCTTCTCTGCGGTGTTCACCCAACTGTGCCGCACGAGTGTATGCTCTCACACGCGTCGCCTCGCCAACCCTGTAAAACACTAGGTCCTGTCAATCCACATTCGGAACTCAGAGTAGTGAGGGAGGGTGCTGTATAAGAATATCAAGATGCGGTGGTGGAGTTTACGATGATATGTCCAAGCTAAGGTGGATAGGATAATGCTAAGGTCCGCACCTCCCGAGGCAGGCACAACAATCAACACGCACGACCCCCTTTTCCTCGGCCTTCATCTACAATACTTGCGTCACACCTGAGATCATCTTACGCACAAAAAGGCATGCAGTACTCCAAATACAGCCCATAACCGATAACGCTATGCATAGTCATCCACAACTTTGTTTTTTCTCTATATATCTCCAAAGCTTTCCTGGTCATTTTACACTACTACTCACTCCAAAATCACACAAAGAAGAAGAACATGATGGACCTTGGGACATACGGCAATCCCACACCCATGGCCCAGAAGGCTGTCACGGGCGGCTACGATGTGCCTGAAGGAGTGGACATCAGGGGGCGCTATGATGAAGAGTTTGCGAAGATCCTCACCAAGGATGCTCTGCAGTTTGTTGTGGATTTACAGAGGGAGTTTCAAAACCATGTCAAGTATGCATTGGAGTGTCGCAGGGAAGCTAAGAGGAGGTTCAATGAGGGTGCAGTGCCAGGGTTTGATCCTGCCACGAGGTGCGTAAGGGAAGGGGAGTGGACGTGTGCCCCGGTCCCACCGTCTGTTGCTGATCGGAGGGTGGAGATTACGGGACCCGTGGAGAGGAAGATGATCATCAATGCCCTCAACTCTGGTGCTAAAGTTTTCATGGTATGTACGTGTATTAATATTTGTTAATATAGAGTATTAATTTGAGGATCACATACGTACACCCAATAAAATTATATTAATTATTCAAATTTATGGTTATTATTCAATATAGGACTTAATTTAATAATACATGTATCTATTTTAACATTATTAGTATTCATAGGATTCTACTTGGGACAAATTTGTGTTTCACTTTCAACGGCTCCAATTTCAACCAGAAATTCTAAACAATTTTGTTAATTTTATTGCCTAGATGGCTAACAATTCGAGTAGTAAGTATAAGCGAGCTCGTGTCGGTCCTACGCTCCCGAATGGATCGATACACAGAAGCCATCCGTTGGGTGGGATTGGTGGACCTAGGGACGGAGCCAAAAGTTCTTATAGGCAGATATCAAAGGTTGAAAATTTTTTTTGTTAGGGGCAGCAGGCTACATTTTTTTTTTTTATCTTATAATTTTTTTTTTACCTAATTTTTTTTTTCTTTTTTGGATTTGCGCCCCCCCCCCCCCCCCCCCCAAAATCTGTCACTGGGTGGACCATAGGTTATAGGGACTCCCTCACATCTAACCATTCGAGCAGAAAATTACTAAGAATTCAGAAGAAGTGACAATTATAAACTTACCCAACAATCTAAACATAAAATTTTTGGAATCCGTATCTCTTCACTTAACTTACCATTTATAAACTAAACTTAACTTACCATTTATAAACTTAACCATCATAGTAGCATAATATGTAGGAGCCTTAACTTGGTAGAATATCCTTAACACAAAAAAAATTGTACTGTGAAGCAATAGACACTGAGAATTAATTAAGGTGTTATCTCCATAGGCTGATTTTGAAGATGCACTGTCACCAAGTTGGGAGAACCTCATCAGAGGCCAAGTAAACTTGAAGGATGCGGTTGATGGGACTATAAGCTTCCATGACAGGGCCAGGAACAGGGTCTACAAGCTGAATGATCAAACGGCCAAGCTTTTTGTCCGCCCGAGAGGTTGGCACCTACCGGAGGCACACATTCTCATTGATGGCGAACCTGCAACTGGTTGCCTGGTGGACTTTGGCCTCTACTTTTACCACAACTATGCAGCATTCCGCCGGACCCAAGGTGCTGGGTTTGGGCCTTTCTTCTATCTCCCTAAAATGGAGCACTCAAGGTAAAGGCGTTACAATAAGTGTTGAAAGTTGCTGAAACATATCAACTAATTGCAAAGCCAGACCATGCCATACTGAAAATCATGCATATTCCCATTTCAGAACTTCATTCAATTTCAACAATGGAAATCATTCATGTACTTGTTCTAGTGATAACTAAATACAAAGACACAAGTATTTAATACAGCAAAATGCTTTCAACTTCCATTTTTTCCTTTTGTTGTATACATCAGCTTAAAATAGCTCTTCTAGTTGCCGCCTGGTAAATCACAAATTATTCTAAAAGCTTAACAAATGGCGGATAAACTGTAGAGTTGGACAGAGTTTCAGTGTAAAGTTAAACAGAGAATAGGAGTGAGCTGGTTTTATGCCGTTTGCAGATAGAAATTTTAGTGTATAGTGGTGTCTGCTGCATTATGCAGATTTGATCCAGTTTTTGTAAAGCATAACTGGAGACTGGAGGGTGTTGTAGTTCTGAGTTTTGTTGGTAAAAATTTACTCATTCATCTTTAAAAAAAAGACTATAGAGTTAAAGTTCAACTCGAAACTTTGCTATGATACTATATCAAAATCACCCTTTATCGTCAAAGCTCAAGTTGATAGGAAATAATCAATTTAATTATTTAATTTACACTCCTAATATCTATAACTTTGGAAAACAGCTAGCTTAAATAGGAGTAACTAAAAGAAAAACTAGTAGTAACTGTAGCAGTGCCAAATGTGGCCATGTGGAAGAGTGAAACAAGCTCATTCTTATTGGCAGGGAAGCAAAAATATGGAACAGCGTGTTTGAGAGGGCAGAGAAGATGGCCGGGATAGAAAGAGGAAGCATCAGGGGCACTGTTCTAATCGAAACACTTCCAGCTGTCTTTCAAATGGATGAAATCCTGTATGAGCTGAGGGATCACTCTGTGGGTCTGAACTGTGGAAGATGGGATTACATCTTCAGCTATGTCAAGACTTTCCAGGCTCACCCGGATCGCCTACTACCAGACAGGGTTCTTGTCGGCATGACTCAACACTTCATGAAAAGCTATTCTGAACTCCTCATCAGGACCTGCCACAAGCGTGGTGTGCATGCCATGGGCGGCATGGTATGTATTTTCTATATATACTTTGAGAATTTCATGGTTGCGGTTTGTTGAATTATTTGATTGAAAATAAGTTTTTCCTTTATTTGCCTCCATTGAAAAACTAGATTTATTTTATTTTTTTGGTTTTATATGGAATTGTCTTCCAGTAAGTTTAGAATGGCTTAGAATGGCTTTTGGATAGACACATACTAGTGGTGTCGCCCAGTGCATCGTGCTGGCAAGGGCATATTATTTTCGTGTATATTTTTTGACATGTACAACGGCTATACTAACAGTTAATTTTTTGCTTGAATTTTACATAGATAATCATTCTTTCAACAATCAAATTTTAACGTTAATAAACTGCTGTTTCAACAGTCAAATTCTAACATCATAACATTCATAAAGTGTGGTTACACATTTCTTATTTAGAATAATGTTAAGAGTTTGTAATCCATACACTATTGTTCGAACAATATTAATTGTATATTGATAACAAATTTGTTGTGTTTGCTTTGCAAAACTAAATGTATACGTGAGAGAGAAATATTTTTCCAAGAGAGATTCAAATTAGCCTTACTGTCCAGGGCCATTTCATAGAGGTTTCTGCTCTACTTTATTTGATTGGGAAATTCCCACATTTTTATTTCCAGCACGTTTGGTTTGAAAAATAAAGCTTCAATCTTTTACTTCTGGAACAGGCAGCACAAATCCCTATTAGAGATGATCCAGCAGCAAATGAGGCAGCATTGGATCTGGTGAGGAAGGACAAGCTAAGAGAAGTGAAGGCAGGGCATGATGGAACTTGGGCAGCCCACCCTGGACTGATCCCAGCCTGCATGGAAATCTTCACCAACATCATGGGCAATGCACCAAACCAGATCCGAACTGTGAAGCGCGAAGACGCGGCCACACTAACTGAAGAAGACCTCCTGCAAAGGCCTAGAGGAGTGCGCACCATGGAAGGTCTCCGGCTCAATACCCGGGTCGGAATCCAGTATTTGGCAGCGTGGCTTACCGGATCAGGCTCAGTGCCTCTTTACAACCTCATGGAAGATGCTGCAACTGCTGAGATTAGCAGGGTTCAGAACTGGCAATGGTTGAAATATGGAGTGGAATTGGATGGAGATGGGCTTGGGGTGAAAGTGACCAAGGAACTCTTTGGGAGAGTGGTGGAAGAAGAGATGGCTAGGATTGAAGGAGAGGTTGGGAAAGAGAGATTTAAGAAGGGAATGTACAAGGTGGCTTGCAAGATCTTCAGCAGGCAGTGCACAGCCCCAACGCTGGATGATTTTCTGACTCTAGATGCTTATAATCATATTGTCATACATCACCCCAAAAGATCATCCAGGCTTTGAACCCTTTCACTCGATCTCCTTTCGAGTACGTTGTTTGATTTGGTCTTTGTCTTGTCTTGCTACTACCATTACTACTCAATAATAACTCCTTGCCATTTCCTTAGCTGTTTCATGATATACGTTCTTTTCTTTTTTTTTTTCTTTTTTATGAATAAGTAGAAATTGATATTAACAAAAAGAATAGTACTGTACAAACACTGACAAAACCAATTAAACCACAAACAAAACAGAGGAAACCTCTGCAAACTCATCTACCAACTAACAACCTGATTAAACCAAAACATTAACATCAATGTTCATTCCAAACACAAACTAATATTTTCCAGATTCTTCTTAAAACTTTTCTTCCCCGAAACTCTATACCGGACTTCCCAGATGATAGATTTCAATATCTGTTCTTCAGTTTTGATCTGTCCTCCATGCCGAATAGCATTACGAGCCTTCCAAATTTCATAAACGGTGGCACTTAGCACCAACCGACAAAGAACCTCTCTCATGACCTTTGTCTTCCAACTTCGACACCCTTCCTCAAGAATATCCTCCCAATTATTTGGAGGATTTGGTATATTACACCGTTCCATACAAGTTCACCATAAGCGAGAACAAAACCCACAACCAAAAAATAGGTGATTTCTACTCTCTGTACCATTCTGACAAAATACACAAGCAATATCGTCCTTATACCCCCATGCAAGCATTCGATCTCCAGTTGTAAGTCTATTCTTAAACACCAACCAAAGAATAAAAGCCTGCTTATGGATGGAGTAAGAGTGCCAAACCAAAGGCCATCAGTTGACACAGCTTCTCTTAATTCGGAAGTGGTTCTATGTATCTGCACTAACATAAACACTAGAATGGGAGATGGTCCAAACAGGAGAATCAACAATACCCAAGGGCACTTCTGAAAGTTTAGTTTGAATTTCAACAAGATCTTCAGAGCGAGCCAGTCTCCAGCACCATATACCATCCTTTAAGACAGAACTTAATTTGGCCTCCAAATTGCTACAAAAATCATACACAATTATGAAGCCAAACTTCTCCACTAAGGCACCAAAAGGATGCCAATTATCCATCCATAAATGGATATTTTCTCCAGTACCCACCTCAAATCGGATCAAACCTCTAGCTAAATGTCGAAATTTGAGGAGCTTTCTCCAGCACCATGAACCATTTTGAGGGGTAGAAACATTCCAGAAACTCTTCCCCTTTAACAAATAGGCTTGCACCCAAGCCACCCACAAAGAGCCAGACCGAGCAAACATCACCCATATATGTCTCATAATTGCCGAGGTTTTCCAGGACTCCAAGTCTTTCAATCCCAAACCTCCCTCCTTCTTAGGAAAACAATCATCCTTCCAAGCCACTTTTGCCTTTGCATTATCCTCAACCCCACCATTCCAAAGAAAACGGTTAAAAACTTGGCTTATATCCTTGAGAACCTTCTTAGGAAGGATAAAGAAACTCGACCAGTATACTTGGAGACTGAAAAGCACAGAAGACAGCAACTACAACCGACCCGCAAAAGAAAGTTTTTTGGAAGTCCAAGAATTAATCCTGCCTGTAAATCTATCAACAAGAGCCTTACAATCCCCAGCTGATAGCTTTGAGGAAATCAAAGGGATCCCAAGATATCTGACCGGGAGAAGACCTTCATTCATCTGCAGATCTTCAAGCAAGTGTGCCCTCATTCCATCAGAAACTCCAGCACAGAACAGGGAACTTTTAGAGGGGTTTGCCTTCAAACCTGAAATCTGTTCAAACTCCAGCAGTGCATTCTTAATGACAGCAATAGATGACAAATTAGCTTCCAAAAAAATGAGTAAGTCATCCGCAAAACAAAGGTGAGTAAGCCTTAACTTAGAGCACCTAGGATGATACTTGAACAGTTGAACCCCTCCCTTGTACTAGTGTGATCTTCCATAACTTTAGAAAAAACTTCCATGGCAATTACAAACAGGTAAGGGGATAAAAGATTCCCCTGCCTTAACCCTTTAGCATCCCTAAAAAAACCCACCAGAGAACCATTTAAAGAAATGGAGAACCGGGGAGAAGTAATACAAACCTCAATCCATGTAATGAATTTTGAAGGGAAACCAAAACAGGATAAGCAATGTAGGATAAAATCCCAATCCACCGAGTCATAAGCCTTCATTAAATCAACTTTCACAGTGCACCGAGGTTACCCTTCCTTCCGATGATAGTTCTTGACTAATTCTTGAACCAACAAAATGTTTTCTGAGATGCTTATTCCAGGAATGAAAGCTGATTGATTTCTGCCCACTATAAAATCCAACACAGGAAGCATGCGCTTAGATAAAATTTTTGTAATGCATTTGTAAATTACATTACAACAAGCAATCGGCCTAAAGTCCCCCATAGTTGCAGCATTTGTCTTCTTAGGTACTAGGGTAAGAATGATAGCATTTACTTCCTTAAGAAGCTTCCCATAAATTCATGATATACGTAAATTCATGATATACGTTATTGTTTCTTATATTTGTATTAAAAGATTACATTAAGAGATCGAGTTCATTTATGTGTCAAATATACACTACAAAAATACATGAGTTTTGTGACGAGTTTTAGTGGCCTTTCAGGATGTCCGAAAGGTCACTAAACAATAGTGACCTTTGATTAGTGGCCTTTTTAGAAGGTCAGTAATCAAGGAGTCACTAATTCATATTTAGTGACGTGTCAGTAGTTAACACGCCACTAATTAGTGGCATACTGGCATGTCGTTCTGGCACGCCACTAAATAGGAAAATGCTATTTACACTTTTCCCACACAACAATGACACAACAATTCCTCACATGGAGTGGGCTCCACACACTGTGGAACCCACTCCATGTGAGAGACTGTTGTAACATTGTTGTGTGGGAGAAGTGTACCAATCAAGTCTCCACTAAATATATAGTAGTGCGTTGTGTGTTATAGTCGCATCACTTGGTTCTAGGAACTTCTCTCTTTTCGTGAAGCTTCTGCAGAAGCTTTTGTTTATCTCTTGTTTACTCATGGTTGTTTCTCTATGCGAAAGGGGTGCGTAGGATTAGAGTCTCCTCCGAACTATATTCCCAGGTCTTCTGAGAGACCTCCATGATAGCTTTGGCTCGCACAAAATCAGAAGCTAGCAATCTGGCAGGACCGAGTTGTCTCTTTCTCTAGCTTTGCTTCACTTTCTCGGATCTTTGGCTATAAATCAAACATGTTGATGATGTGTGAAGGTGTAGATGAAACCTTCGCACATCAGACATGGTCAATTTCTATATGAAGCATGCTTTGACCCATCAGGTACTCGTTGCATTTTGGGTATTTGGGTTTGGATCTTTGATGCCTCTCTGTCTCTTCGTCTTCCCCAGGCCTCTTTGATTTTCTTGCACTGTTGGGTGATTTTCTTCTCACTTTGCACTGTACTCTCCCTTGGATCTAACTCAGCGGCTCCGTCCTAGCATTTCTCTTCGACCACTTCTGTCGTCAAAATTCCCGGCCTCTCTGGCCACGCAAAGCGAGCTCATAGCCATTGATCTGATCAACAACGAGCTCCGAGGCCTCCTACCGTCGTTCATGGCGTTAATTGCCAAAGCTCTCCGCTTTGTCATTCGAGAACAACAAGCTCACCATTATTCTGTCAGGGTGGTGAGCAAAAGTCGTGACAGAGTGTCAGCAACCTCTTCCTTAGCTTGCGTTGCTTCTCAGCTCTTCGGTGTTCCTGAAAATTTGTTTACAGAAAATTTGTTTATCTGTAAACACATATAATAGGAAGACAAAAAAGAAGAAAGGAAGACAAGAAAAAAGAAATGCGTACTTGTGCAAGAGAGAAGAGAGAAGATAGAAGGAGAAAATGGGGGAAAACTAAAATAAATAGGGGGTGAGTAGAGAAAACCCACAAGTTAGTGGCGTGTCAGTCTCACACGCTACTAATTATTTTAGTGAGGTGTTACTTTTTGACACGTCAATAATTAGTGAGGTGTCAAAAAGTACATTACTGTAGACACGCCACTAAATGCAAAGTTTTTTGTAGTGATATTTCTTTTGGAAAATGATAAATGTACATCACATGTACAACAAAGGTACAACATCCCTCTTATATGGGGTGGGTCCCACACACTGTGGGACCCACCCCTTTCATCATGTACAACAAGGATATAACACCCCTCTCATATGGGATAGGTCTCACACACTGTGGGACCCATCCCATATAAAAGGGGTATTGTACCCTTGTTGTACATGTGATGTACGGGAATCACCTCTCATTTCTTTTACATCATCTCATCCAAACATACAAGAACAGCTCCAACAAATCCAGATAATCATGCAGAACAAACCCAAACTTCAGCACAAGATAAGCACAACCATGAATCAGTCAAAGAGAAGAATAAAGCAAATTCGAATCTCTCCTGATAAGCTGTTGTATTGTTTATATCTTTGTAAAGGAGTTTAAAAAGTTAAATTAATAATCCGTACAAGATTATCTTATAACAGGTGTCACAAAACCCAGCATTTGTGTCCAATTTAAGCCAAGACCAGATTATTCAAAGCAGTGATCCATAATTGTCCTTGTCTCAAATTTAATAATGCCAATTGGGGATTTTAATTAATTAATTGCTTTCATGTGTTGAAATACCATTGGCTGGACAAGCTGAAATCAGGGAAGATGTTCCAACATTTCCGGTTAACTTTTGGCTAAATATAGACTTAAACCTTCTACTATTATCAAGAGACCAATTTGTCCACGTTTTTTAAATGTGAAGGGCATATAAAGAACAATATAGTTATAGACTTTTGATATTGATATTGAAGACCCGGACTCGGAATGGGATTCCTACAATTTGTTATCTAAATTGTTAGTAATCAAGCCATCAAATATAAAAGAATCTTTATGAAATTTATGCATGTGATCCACATGTTTGGACAAATAGACAAACAGCCCAAAATTTATGTGGATAAGTGTTCGTTATTAATCCTCTCACATTTGTTTCGACAAGTAGACCCCATGGTAATGCATGAATGCTGACATACCCATAGTAATGCATGCCTTTTTTATTACTATTTTATTCCTGAATGCATGGCTTACCTAGTGATATTGACAATTATCAAACTAAATTAATTTAGGAGCCAACTCAAAAGTTGGAGAGAAAAATGATCCATATATAGGCCTTGAAGTATAGTTTTTTTTTTATATCAAATCACTTTCTAATATTTACATTTTATTGATTTACTCTCATAAAGTTTTATTTGTTATCAAATAGATTGCTTTATCCGTTTATTTTTTATTTTTTTGAAGTGACTTCATTTGCTTTTTGTTAAATTTCTAAATGTGTTGTTGCGCTATGCCCAATTAAAATGATACACGTGTCTCATTTAATAAAAAATATAAAAAAGAAAAAGGAAAAATTTATTAAAATGTATATATATATATATATATATATATATATATATATATATATATATATATATATATATAAGTGGGGGAGGCCAGCACGACCACTCCTACCTTTGGTTTTTATATATTTAATAATTAAAAAAAAAAAAAAGAAAAAAAAAAAAAAGACGTCTCACTTTTTGATTAAATATGACAAGACAATATAATAATTAAAATATAACAAAAAATTGACGGAATAATCTATTTAATAACAATTACAATTTTAAACAGTAAATTCAGAAAAATTTGGTAAAATAAAGGAGCTCGAAACATATTCATTCCCCAGAGTTGTTGTCATAATCAAAAAGTTCGATCTCGCTTATAGAGTGCCAGATGGACGGTAGAGATGCAAGCCACAACAAAGATTTCTTACGAGATAAGCTTTATTAAATTACACATTACATACTCTGCCCACCATTATCGATCTCATGACATGAAGGATATTTAAGTAATGCAAATCATTAAAGCGTCAGATAGCAATGGTACTTTGGTAATTACGCGTGGCGATAGACGAAAGCCCTGTAATTATATTATAGCTAGTTATGAAAAAAATTATATTTATCATTCAAATTGACATCCCATTTAGGGGTGGACATCGGTTCAGTAGGCGGTTAATTTGGTCGGTTAACAGACTTTTGTCGGAATGCTGTCGGTGAATTTATTTCGGTTAAGCGGTCGGTTAAACGATTAATAGGCGGTTGGTTAAGTCGGTAAAGCGGTTAATAGGCGGTCGGTTAAGTCGGTAAAGTAGTTAATTTGTGGTCGGTTAAATCGGTTAATATTCGGCTAACATAGGTAATGAAATGACGTCGTTTTGATTTTTTTAAAGGAAAAAAATAGGATCAAACGTTTCGTTTTTACTAAAACGACGTCGTTTCGTTTTATGTCGGTTCGGTTAATCGGTTCAAAATCAAAGGCAGTTTGGTTCGGCTCGGTTACTGCTTAAAAGGCGACTCGGCTCGGCTCGGCTCGGTTACCAAACCAACTTTCGGAATAAAATTTTGTACCGACTACCGAACCGAAAATTAGTCGGCAAGCGGATAATTTGCCCACCCCTAAGCTCATTTACAAAAATCCTTAATTTATAACATTATGTCGTTCAGTGAAATATATATATATAAAACATTCCCATTTTGGATGTTCAAATTTAATTTGTAGTACGTAATAGACATCCAAAAATAATAACAATAATAATTAAAAAAAAAATGATTAACACTGTCACATCAACAAGATAAATTAATAGTGAAAAAATGTAATTTCTAACCTTATTCATTAATCAATAAATGATTAACAAAATGATGCTCCTAAGTCCTAAGTTGTTGTCTTACCGGAAGACATGGCACTAAATGGGCAGTACAGATCCACCTGCTTGGATACGTAGATGACTGGGTGGAAGGCCTTTAATCGGGTCATACCCCTGTTCTTCATTGGTTTGGTCTTTAGTCCAACTTGTTTGGACAATTTCTTGACTTTTTCTAAGGTTGATAGGGCCGGGACATTTTTTATTCTTTTAGAATTGGAAAAATACTCATTCCCTCCTTCCTGTGATAGGCACAACTGTATCAAATTTGGGTTATTGTTGGGGTATCCCACCCTTCTGTTTTCATTGCTTGTAACATACTCTTGTTGAATGAAAGTGGTATTTAAAAAAAAAAAAAAAAAACAAATGACACAAATTAAGATGGTCGGTCTTGTCCTCCTATTGGCAATTCAAAGAAGCCATGATCAACTTTCATTTGACATATATATGTGTCAGTACTAAAGAAGAACCTACCATCATTCAACGTACAGCAGCTCTCCAGCATTTTAATCAAGTGGATTTAGCCTCCGGAATCAATATATTGCAGAGAAGTGAGAAGTCAGTTCATGAATGCAGATTTGGGAAATAGAATGATGCAGACTGGATGGTCCTGGGATTGGATGGACCGACCAATAATATATAGACGATTCAGCATGTACGTAACTATCAATGATATACCTAAATTTAGAAACTCTAAGATATATACATTATTGTCCTGGCCTGCAGCCATGTCTTTTCTCTCGACTCCCCACAAAGTCTTCCACAATCTGCCAACCAATACAGGTCGATGGGGTAGACATGCTACACGTCGACAGACAGGATAACGTTGCCGCATGGAGGGATATTATTATTGAAGGGGTTTTTGGTTTTTCAAACTCTGCTTGGGGTTGGGGGTGGCCGCAACTCTTGAAAAATGTTGGTTTCTTTTTTTAAATAAAGCGTGTGTGGAGAAGTCTTTTATATCATGAAACTAATAATAATAATAATATATAAGAAGAAAGAGAAGATGATGCTTGATATATATATATATATATATATATATATATATATATATATATATATATATAGTTGTAGTTGAACATTGAACAAAAGATAATAATATTAACATGTTATAATACTACAATAAATTATCATTTATTCTAAAAAAAAAATTTAGTAAATAATGAAATATTTAACTATTTTCTATAATTTTATTTAATTTTTTTAACTGTGGATATCAAATACAAATAACTTTATGTCAAAATGCAATCATCATACAATAAAAGAGAGCTTCCGTATGCATAATCCAAAAAAGTTACAGTGGAGTTCCGATACTGGTAATTAGGGGTGATCAGATACCCGCAAACCCGCCCCAACCCACATGACCCGCCCTGCCCCGCAAAAAACCTAAAATTCTAAAAACCCTACCCAGCCCTTCGTCATTTCTAGTTTCTTCTTCTTCTCCCTTTTCTCCTTCACCCCCTTCTGCCATTTGTCTTCTTCCTTCCATTTATGAGGAAGACTAGAAGACACCTTTTACCTTAAGTTCTTCATCTTCTATTTTCTTCCCCAACGCCGCACAGCGCAACGGCCTCTATCAATTGTTCTCATCTTCGCTGGCTCCGCCGGTCCTGTGGCCTGTGGCCTGTGGGGACGTCATGAACATGCGATTTCAAGACTGGGAAGATCGGCTTCAAGACCTTCGGTTGTGGCTCCGCGATTGCATCCCCGTCCATAGGTTGGTGTTTCTCTCATTCTTTGGCCTTTGTTGCTATCATTTCTTTATGAATACGGCTTGAATCTAGGTATTGAATATGGGTATTGAATCTTTGCTAGCATTCTAGGTATTGAATCTGGCTTTGATTTGATTTTTCTCATGTTTTGGCTTGCCCCGGGGATACCCGCAAACCCCGCATCCCCTGCCCCGCGTCACCCACCCCCGCACCACCCCCGTCCCACACGAATGTCACTGGTTTTATGCGGTTTACAGGGGTGAATTTGTGAACCCGCACACCTGTGGGGCGAGGCCAAAAAAGGGGCATCCCCGCCCCATGCTCAGCCCTACTGGTAATATTGACTTAGATCCGAGTGAATTTAAATCATTTAAGTTACATTAATTCTAACATTTCTTCTCACATTTATTAAAGTTCTTTCTAAATAAGTGAGGTAACTCATAAAATAAAATGGTAAATTTTATATATATATTGAATTCGAACACAAAATCTCTACTTTAATTTGATTCAAAGTAGAAAAATAGAAACACATAAATTACGTGTGGATATCACTTTAATCATTTAATCATTTGATTGTAAAGTTAATCATTTAATTATATTTTAATAATCTCCTTCACGTCTGGGCTTGAACTTCATTTTAATATGAGTTTCAATACGTGAAATGTTTAATTAAAATGAATGTAAATGACGGAGGAATAGACAAATTTATTTATTTAATCACCATTTCTGTTAAAAGCTTAAGCCGATAGGAATAAGCAAATTTATTCATTTAATCATTACTTTAACACTCCCCCTCACATATGGACTCAAACTCTCTTTTATTAGGTGGGGTCTAACACGTCAAATATTTTTATTGAAATGAGGAGTGAACGGATGGAGTCACAGTTCGAACTTATAATCCATACTCTGATACCATATTAAAATACAATTTATCTCAAAAGCTGATAAGCGATAATTTAAGAGGCCGTATTTCCATACCCAAAATCTCTATTTTGATACAATGTAAAGAAAAATAGAAGCACATAAATTATTACGTGGTTTGGCCATACATCCAAATGTGAAACTAGTTCATCTTTTTTTTAAAAATAAGATAAAATAAATCCCTTAATTTATGGCAAAACATTTCCATCCTTATTAATTATCTCATGGCAGGTGTGTTCTCTTAGACAACCTTTATTTGCTATAAGGGGAAATTTTATGTATTTTTTGCAGCAACTTTTTTCTCTATTCTCTCTCCTCCCCTAATATTCCTTTTGTGTAAACCGACTTGGGAGGGAGGTTGCTTGCTTCCCTCCCCACCCATTCCTGTACCGTCTCACCCTGTAATCACTACCTCTTATGAGGTATACTCCCCACCCACCCACCTACTGCATCAAAGGTTTTGGAAAGGAAGCCAAAAACTTTTTTTCCAACCCTTTCCTGAACCCTCTGCTTCTTTTGAGGAGTCTATCCTGCTAGAACTTTTTCTGGTACAATCTATGTTTTTTCACTACCCTGTTTCTACACAATAGATGCTACCAGTTTGCTCCATCTTCATCCACCAAGCGTTTTGTAATTTTTGGATAGATTGTAAGTTTGATATCTTTGGATTCAGATCTACGCCCCTCTATTCATCTTTGCATGACACGCTCCTTATCAATGGATTCGCCCGCGTCCCCTGCATCCACCGATGGTTGTTGCACTTCCATCCTCCTCCCATGCACCTACACGTGGCCCACACGCGCTTGGGGGAGTTTCTCTCTTTCCAGCGTGTGGTTGCTCCGCACGCCTCCCCTACCTTCCTCCGTCACAACTTTCGGTGGGTCTAGTCGGCGCCGTCATTTTCCGCTGATGAGAGGCCACCACTTGGCCGTGCGTGGTTCTCACGCGCCGTCAGTACCGGTTCCCACTCCATCTTCCTCTACTGCTTCTGTTTCTCTGTTGTTTATGTTTTTTGTTTATGTGTTTGTTTTTGGGTTTTTCTGTTGTAACTTCTCATTGTTTTTTTTTGTTTTGGTGTTTGAGTCCTTGTGATCCTTTATACATCTCAAATTACCTTTACTGGTGACCCCGATTTTTTGACATCCGTGCCACAAACTAATGGGCTCGCATCTTTGGTTGGAAGCATTGCCCTGCGTACTTTCGTTCTTAGTTTAATTTTTGGGTTGCCCAACTTTTTACTGTGTAATTTTTTTCTTTGCTGTAATTTTGTTTTATGTATTAAAAAAAAAAAACCCTTTATTTGCTGTCAGTCTCATCACTCATGAAAGTTTTGGCCGAAAGGTCAAAGATGAAAAGTTTGCGTTTGCCAATTGCCAGAATTATTCGTACAGATCGTCTCAATATCAAAGACTTGCCTACAAAATAGAGGCTCTCGGTTCCCAGACGGCCAGACACCACCAAGTGCCCACGACACCTGTGCAGAGATCTAGAAGTCCCAGTTCGGCGTCACAGTATATAGTAATGACGACATAATCTGGCGCTATCCTATTGGCTGGCTTGTACCAAGAAAATCTAAGCCGGGCCCTCCTGTGTTGGAATTTTTTTTTTTTTTTTTGAGATACCTGTGTTGGAAATCTAACCTGACGCCCCGACCGGGAAATTTTGATTTCTTTTCATTTAGGTATAAATAATTGGCTTTTCACACCGTATAAAAATATAAAAAGATAATTATATTTTTATTTTATAATTAAATAGAGAGAATATTGTTCACCGGACCAGACCGGTGCACAACTCATTTTGATGGGGTTGGAGTGTATTATTGGGTTTGTTTGGCAAAGAACAGAACAGAACAGAGTAGTGAGTTGTTAGTTTTGAAATTAGTAAAAAGTGATGATGTGATATAAAATAAAAAGAATTTGTATAAAAAAGTGAAAAAATTTTGTATTGTAGTGAATTTTTTTATTTGAATAGTAATAAAAAATTATTGATGTGATATAAAAAGTGAAAAAAGTAAGAATGTTTTGATGTGAATTGTTGTTGGAAAAAATAAAAAAGTAAAAAAAAGTACAATGAATAGTGCCAAGCAGTACTATCCTATTACGTAACCATGCTTGTCAAACAAGGCCATTATATCGTTAAAAGTTTATTTTATTATATTTATTGGTGTAAATGATGTCATGATGATATATTTATGTATCGTCTACATTTTTAGATATAATAAAATCAAATATTAATTATAATTTTCTTTTTCTTTTTTAAATGAAAATGATTTTATTTCCATTTGGACATAGATCAAGCACATGTTCTTTATTCTCCTAATACCATGATGTTCACGATTTTTTTTTTTTTTTTTTTTTAATTTTTTAATTTTTATGGGTAATCTTACCTACCAAATAAATATCTCATAAAAATTTTACAAAGTTGATGTGACAAAGTCTAATAATCTTTGGATATTTTCTTTTTAACAATAGCTGATTCAATGGCTATTAGATCTTGCTACATCAACTTTACTATAAATTTGTAATTAAGAATATTTATGTAGTATATAGTTTTACTCTTTTTTTACATCTAAGTTACTTAGAGTAATGAATATTCGTTCATGAAGGCTTTCTTTGGATCGTTTGCAATGACTATCTGATTCTTCGTTTCGATCTCTCTTATTCTTCATTCACGCCTCTCACTGGCTCTTATGCAATGGCTCTTTTGTGAATGCCGAATTTTCATTTTCCCGTCAAATTTTTTCTTGCTTTCTTTCTATCTCTCTATTTAGAGCGAAAGCATGATTTACATGTTCACATACAACAATAATGTTCTCCCAACATTGTAGCTCAAGTTGCCATACATGTTCACATTTATAATGATTGATCTTTCGTATTGAAAAATGGATTGTATAAGGGAAGTTAAAAAAAAAATAAAAATAAAGAAAAAACAAATAGTAATATTTTAATAGTATAATAAAAGATAAGAAAAGCTATTCTAGATTATATTTGAATTAAAGAAGAAAAAAAAAAGTATTTTGATTTATTAAATTTTTTTTTTAAAAAAAAGAAAATCTAAAAAGAAAAGTTATTTAAAGTGCTCTATCAGCAAATACATACCCTCCATAAAAAAATCCCTCATGATTACAATAGTTCAAACCACAATTCTAACAAAAAATAAATATCCCGTTCCTTTATACCAGGCAAAGGTCACTTCTCGAAAACGCCCATTACCATTCAGGGGCATGCTCCAAAATAGTTTCCAGAACCCAAGGCTAATTCTGTACAACCTCTAGTTGTTTTCCTTTCCCCAATCACGGGGACAAGAGAAAAATGGTCTCCCTCTCCAGTCTCCACCAATCCAACGTCACAACAACAACAAAAAAGAAAATCAAATCGCTATCAACCGTCCATTTGGCGCACTTTTCCTACCAATAATAGAAACCTCATAAACGCATGGCCCCTCTTTCCTATCCACATCCCATTGGCCCACGTTCCTCCTTCTGGAACTCAAACTCAAACCCTCGAAGCTAAGAATCCAACACATTGCACGAGACTCGAAGCCCTACGTGTCCCTCTGTGTCTTTATTGCCCGACACTTCTCGCTCTCCAATTGGTCCTCTAGCGGGGCCCAATCACAATCCCAGCTTTTGTTGGACCCGCCCACCTTCTCTGCCACGTTTCGTTGTTCCACCAATCCCTTCTCTGCGGTGTTCACCCAACTGTGCCGCACGTGTATACTCTCACACGCGTCGCCTCGCCATACCCTATAAAATACTAGGTCCTGTCAAGCCACAGATGGTGCGTTCTGTCACGAACTCAGAGCAGTGATGGATGGGAGAGGAGGGTGCTGTATAGGAATATCGAGATGCGGTGGTGGAGTTTACGATATGTCCAAGGTGGATAGGATAATGCTAAGGTTCAGGCCGATCGCCCCGAAGCCGGTCGCCGGAGGATCAGATTCTGGAGGTCCCACGCCGGAGAAAACTGACGTGGGCGTCAAAAGTGGGAGAGGAAAGAGAAGGTATGTGAGAGATAATAGCAATAACAATATTGTTAACAGCAAGCGGTCCAATAGGAAAAGAAAGGCTTCGCCGGAAGAGAAGGTGGTGACTCTGCCACTACTGCCGGAGGCGCCGGACCGAAAGGACTCGCCGGAGAGGGGTTCTCCGGGGGAGAGCCGTGAGAAGACGGTTGAGATGGGAGAAGAACTGAACGTGTCGATGCGGCTGAGCTTTGATGGGAAGTCAGATCGGAAACTGGTGATGCCGGCGCCGGGGGTGTGGGTGGTGGGGTCCTGCGTGATAGTGGAATGTGTGATGGACACGTGGGTGGATGGGGATGGGCTGGGGCGTACAGACGAGGAGAGGAGTACGGCTCTGAGGAGGGACACGTGTCCCGGGTTCGTATCCGACGGTTCGGGGAGGGTGACGTGGACGAATGAGGCCTACAGGAGGATGGTGGACCAGGGGGACCATGATGGAAATCAGGATCGCCTGACGGTGTGGTTGGTGATGAAGGAGGAGACTACTGTGCCGAGTCTGATCACCTACTCGGCTTTCACGTGCAGGGTGAGGCTGGTCCGGTACGATACGAGTGGGAAGGAGCGGAGCTCTCTGACGCTGCCTTGCGACGTGTGGAGAATGGACGGTGGTGGGTTTGCATGGAGGTTGGACGTCGAGGCTGCTCTCTGTCTCGGTCGGTAAAAAGCCAT
This sequence comes from Alnus glutinosa, assembly GCF_958979055.1. Taxonomy (NCBI): domain Eukaryota; kingdom Viridiplantae; phylum Streptophyta; class Magnoliopsida; order Fagales; family Betulaceae; genus Alnus; species Alnus glutinosa. The sequence goes on from NC_084893.1 coordinate 1,961,026, forward strand.
TGATCACTGTGATCTCCGGTTGACAGAGCACGCATAACAACTAAAGCTTTTTTTTTTTGGTACCTTCGTAATTGTGAATATTTTTGGGCTTTTGATGTACGTCTGCTTTTGAACTTTTTCCACTGTTCTTCCACGTTCTCACGTACCCTTCTACGTTGGTTTGATCATGTATATATCATTTGTTGTTCGTTGAGTGTGAATATCTTTTGGCCCGTTGATCTACTTTGCTTTTTGCCTTCTTTCTACTGTTTTTCCACGTTCTAATGCCTCCAATGTTTTACTTGTTCTTTCGCAAGTACTGTGAATGCTTGAATATTTTGGTGCCATTGATGTGCGTTTGCTTTTATAGCCTTTTCTACTGTTTTTTCACGTTCTCGACGAGTGTTCCCATTTGTATATAATTTTTATATATTACCTTCGACCTGTGTTTGTTTACTCGTTACACACACTAGAAATAGGTTGCCTACATACTATTATATATATGTATATATGGACTGGTTGAGCTGCAGATAGGGGCCTGATTACTCAATTAATACTCTGTTACGTATGGTATAGATTGGGGACATTCTAGTCACAGCAAATTTAAAGAACGGTGAGCATTTTGCTATAGGGTACCTACTACAACTCTACAAGGACCTAATTTATGTGCAAATAGGAAAGAGGAGGGGCTAAGCAGCAAGATGCTTAAAGAAAGACTTTGATTGGGTTCTGTTCTGAGACCGGGAATTTGGAAAGGTCGCAGGAGGGTGAGAGAATCTAGTTGGGTACGAAAAGCAGGATATTTTTATTTCTTTTTTGAGGTGATTTTCCCGGATATTAGACAGGTGGATAAGAAGAGTTGGTTGAGAGTAACTTCATAATAATGTGAGAGATCTTTGTATAATCTTTCTGTCAGACGGTGACATCGCTTTTTAACTCTGTTTCTTCTTCAACTCTTCTAATTGCGCCACGTCGCAGCTTCAGCACCGTTCTCTCTTTTTCCCAGTTCCCCCTTTATTCCAGTGTGATATCTATATATATGATGATTGGCATTATCCACGGATAATGTGATAGTTTTAATTAATTATTAAATCTTGTTAAAAAAATAAAAAATAAGAGTAGGTTATGAGGGTCACATAAAATTATATATTAACATTGTTATATAATTGTAAAATAAAAATGTGATTTATAATATTTTTTATTTTATACAATTTTTTAGTAATGCTATAAACTAATTTTATAAAATAGTGCGAAATGGAAAATCATAAAAAAAAAAAAAAAGTCAAAAATTATGATATTTAGAATATCGTTAGTAATTAAAGTATTGAAAAATTAGTGAAGTGGATGAGTTGTGATGACAGCATCTCAATAAGTGCTTACACACCAACTTTTACCCCTTTAATGGGCGGCTTTTGAGAGAATTTCTCCTGATATATTCGTTCTTTTTTTTTGTCTCACTAATTATTCACGAATATTCATCTTTATTGTTGATTTTGAAAGTCAAGTACATATGTACTTATGTTTACGAATAAAGAATGAAAGAGATGAGGATCTATCAATATGAAAGGATGGCCGATAATTTTTTAACCCTATTTGTAAATTTGATAAGAATGAGACACAAAATTAACGAATTAAAGTTGGGTGAGTTTACATGTTTTGATTAAATATATTAAGTTTTGATTGACCAATATAATTTTATAGTCATGTTTTGAAACGATCCGAACTTAAAATGAGATCACAAATTGTCACCTTTAGATGAAAGTTTTTGTGGTGTGTTTTTAAAAATATTAAAAAATAGTAATGCGATTTAGTAGACTGTTATACAACTACTATAAAACTTGATGACGTGGCAACAAAAATCAGCCATTGGATCAGCAGTTGTAAAGAAAAAAAAAAAAAGAGTTGATTTTCTAAACTACGTCGCCCCAATTATATATCAGTCTACTAAATAGTATTATACTTTTAAAAAAATCTTGTACATTCAGTGACTAATCAGTGCAGTAATTTGACACCTCTCGCCTCTGGCTCTTCGCTTTGGTGTGTGCGCGCGCACGTTCGCTTGTGGATTTGGTGAGCTGTGGTATTTGAAATTGAAATAGATGGAAATTGTTGTAACCAATATATAAATGGAGGAATGCTACGTACTAATCTCTTATCACACTCTTATACTATTCGGTTGATGTGACAGTGCCTATCAGTATTTAGATGAGTCTGTATTAAAAATAAAAAATAAAAATGTTAAGGGTTAATGGATACCACTACGTCAATTTATTGATATGAGAATGAGATAAAAATGTGAGATGGAGATTTTTACTGAGTAATTTAATTTTACTTAAGAATAAGTTCTAGCAGCACTTGCTAAACAATATGCTCTTGCATTGCTTGTGCAATCATATATGAATAAATTAATTTAAAATTTTGAGTTGAATATCAACTTGTTAACAATTGAACATAATTTTGAAGTATGTATATATAATAGTATCCATAAATCATAAAATGTCGGTTGGGATATATGCTTAAATTAAATGGTAAGAATAAGGACAAACGATGCTTATGTGGTTAGGGTTCCTCTTTCTTCTACAAAAGCAACTGTACAGAAGTTGGCAGGGATTCTGTTTTTCAACAAAAGAGTTGTGCACGTGGATTTGACATCTCCACTAATTTTGTTGTTGCTATTTAGATATTAGATGTAATTAAAATGAGCCTTCCTAATTGATAATTGATGGGAAACTTATTTATTGAAGGTGATTAAAATAATTAATAAAAAAAATGGTATAAATAGTAATGAATAAATTTTATATCATCTTAATAAAGCTCAATTTATAAAAGTTTAAAAACATGTATCATTTCTCTTTAGATTATAAATGTAAAGCCTCTCTTCTCAAAAACCTTTATTCTCTCTCATTCTTTCCCTCATAAACTTAAACACCCAGAAACCATGGGCGGAGGCTAGCCTTATGCTTCCCTCCCCCTCCTCTCCTTTTTATCCTAATCTTCTCCCATTTATTCTCTTGGCTATTGCCTTTGTTGAAGCTTTTATCTTGTTATAGCTTGCTCTAGCCTTATCCCTTTACTTGTTGGAGCTTGCTTTCCTTTCCTTAAACACACCACTCACCGGCCATCTTCTTCCTCCACCTCCACCATGCCTTTTGTGTTTTTTGGCTAGATTTTTGGGTCTAGATTTTTTAATTTAGATCTACGCTTCTCTGTCAACTTTTGCACGACATGCGCCTCTCCAGTGGATTTGGCGGCGTCTTATGCTTTCACCTTGATGCTCGTCGTGTTCTCTTCCAACGTCCATGCATTGGAGCGTGGCATGCATGCACCTAGGAGTTTCTCTCCCTTTCCAGCGCGTGGTGACCACATTTCTTCATCTAGCCTTCCCCCACCCTGGTTCTCGACGGTTCATGGTCGCCCCCTGCTTTCAACGCTGGAAAGAGGTCTTCCAGTGGTGGCACGCGGTCTTCACACTCCACCACTGGCGACTTTCAGCTCCTCCTCTTGGTCGGATTTGTGTTGTTTTTGTTTTTGTCCTTTTTTGTTACTTGGGTTATTATTTCATGTTATGGGAAACTATTATAGTTGAATTTGTGTTGGTCCATATCTTTCTTGTAGTCATAATTTCATACTCTAGCAACACTTTCACTGCTTCAGTCATCGTTTGATGGTTGCTATTGTTTTTAAAGTGGCTGGGGGTGCAATTACGCTTGTCTTTACCTGTTCTCCTTTAACTTTTGTTATCGCCTTGAGCGGCCCATTGAAATAACATGGTCATTTGTTTGACCAATTTTTTAACTTTTGTATTTATTTCAACACTGTTTCAGTTTGTTTTTGGTCTATTGTTGGGGAGCTCACCCCTTCTTCATTAATATGATCGCCTACTTCTTATTTCTTTTGGATTAGAAGTGTGAACGATTCTTCCTTGTAACCCCCTTTCTTATTCAATTAGAAAAATTAAAAAAGAAATGAATAAAAAAGAAAAGAAAAAAAAAGATAATAAATGTAAGAATTAATACGAGACTTATTTGTTCTATCAAATTTTAAATTGTTCTTCAAACTCTTTGTGCAAGTGGTTCCATTGGAACTCTCTCACATTTAACTTTAAAGTCCGTTTGGATGTTGAATCTGAATATTATTCTAATTCATTGCGCGAATTACGAAATTTGACTTTTTGAGATAAAATTTAAAAAAGTTGAATAAAATATGATTTCTTTTTGAAAAAAGTAGAATATTATTCGAACCAAACACACCGGATTCGAATAATTTAGATAGAAAATTGTTCAGAATCTAGATTTCATAAGTGATTTCTCACAATCACCTACTTGAATTCTCTCAAATTTAAGCAAATAATTTGAGAAGATCCTGATCTGATTACAAATAAAGGAAAAACAATAATTACTTTTGGTATAAAAAAAGTATTCTGTTAAATTAGGTTTAAATTTTTTTTTTCAATATAATATATTAAATAAACATATTTCTTTAGAATATATGAGTCTCATATATATTTTCAACATAAACTAATATGCATGTGAGAATTATGTGATCTAAGGACAAAGAGTAATTTAATAAACAAAATTTTAGCAATTTGCTCCCACTTAATTTGAGTAAAACTTTGTCAAATGTTTATTATATTTTATGGGTCCAATATTTGAAGGGTGCATTTGGGATTGCGATTTCGTAAATAAAATTTGCGATTTTAAACCAAATCGTAAAAAATAAAATATGCATTTTCAAACCGCAGAGAAAATGATAGTTTTTTAAAAACTGCAATTTTATCAAACGATTAACTGTGTTTTTAATCATTTTGCTACATTCTTCTTTTCCTCCTCCATTGAAACCCTAAACTCTAAGACATGCAACCCAAGCTCGTTGATTGGGCCTTCTCATTTGGTCAAGTGCTTCTCCATGCTTTTTCTCAGCTTGAGCTGATGAATATTATACTTTGGATGAGTTTCAACAAGCTGGTGTCCCTTGGAATTTAGTTGGCAGGTTGCAATCTGGAAGATATCCGCAGATTGTGATTTAGAAGTTTTACAATTTTTGTTGGTTTTTAGAGCTACGACTTTTCGTAGCTATTATAGACTTCTAGTTGTCCTTATTTTGTTTTATTTTCATTAGTAGAAAAGTTTACTACATTTTTCGGCTTTAGGGTTTCACTATAAATTTGCAATCGTTGTAGTAGAGCGGATAGTTTTTGCCATCAATAATATTTTAGTCTTTGTTATCGACGTGTGTTTTGATTGGTGTATTAAAAACGCAATTTTTTCAATCATGTTTATCGCTTTCGTTGTGTCAAAGCCCCTGGCACAACACACCGAAATCACTGTAAGCCCCATGCATGTCACAGAATGGATGCACACTTTTAATAAAACCCTAACAATGAAATTGCGTCTTTCCATTTCACTTGAAATGGAGAGAATCATTGTTCGTTCATTATATGGGTTATTTTCCTTCATTACTAATTACGGGTAATGCTATACGTAGGACTTAAATTCACATTTTATCTCTTGAAAGTGATATGGATTTTAAAATTATCATTGAATTTGAGATGTATTACTATTAAATTTGATCTAATAGTAATTTTAAAAGCCTTAACACTTTTAAGGGATAAAAGAAGTGTAAAGAATTACTTATAAATTACTAATTAAAACACTCATCTTCCGGTATGCCTTAATTGTCTATTACTTTGGACTATTAATCAAGATTTGGAAGTACACATTTATTACTGAACCAAGCTAATTGACAACAATTTTCTTGTGAGAGAAGTTTCTTTATTGATTTGTTGTTCGCCCGGAAGGGAGGCTCTGGTTGTGCCTCCTAGCCTTCAAGGGCTATGGAGTTTTTTGTTCCTCCATGGTGTGTATCATTGGAGGTAGTTTTCTCCCAACCATTAAGGCTATGGAACTTTGCTTCTCCGAGTCCTTACTGGGCTTTGGAGTTTTGTGTTGGTTTTTCTTCTTCTTCTTATTCTTCCCGTTTCCCTGACAGGAGGTTCGTCTTGAGGCTTCCGATGGGGAATATTGTTATTGTTGTGTCGCCGGTGGAGTGTTTCCGGACTTTATTTGTTAAGCTATTTTGATTTTAGATCTACGCTTATTCATCGGCTTCTGAGAGACACGCGCCACTCAGATAGGTCCACCGGCGTGTTCTGGTTCCGTCGTTCTTTGCTGCGGCCGTGTGGGTTACCGGTGACCGGCGTGTGGCTGTCACGCGCCAGGGAAGTCTTCTCTTTGTGCTGCGTGTGATGGTCACGCTCCGCTTATTTTCGCCGCACAACGGTGGTGCCCGGACTCAGGGAGGCCGATCTGTTGTTAGGTAGCTTCGGGGGTGGCGTGTGTCGTACACGCGCCGGTTTTCCGACGATGGCAGTGTCCCTTCCGACGACTTGGGTTGATTTTCTGTTAGATCTGTTTGTGTATTCCTTAGTTTCTAGGTATAGTTTGCCTATGTATAACTCAAATTTTATTGAAATTTTCTTTGTAATGGGGACTTAATTGTAATTTTAGTAAAGTTTGAAATTCTGCATAGGCAGCTGTTTTTTAAGTCAGATTCTTCTGGTTTAAGAGTATGGGGGACCTGTCCCTCATTTCTCAAGATGTAAGCCTTTGACTTTTAGAATTTATAATAGCACATGCTATTAGTTAAAAAAAAAAAAAAAAAAAAAAACAGGCCGTAGAATTATAATTAGTAAACACATTGCACTTGTTTTGGAATTAATTATACTGTAAAAGGTCAGAAATTTAAGAAAAAGTAATCGAACACGAGAAAAAAACATCATTCAAGTCGGTAAAGAGATCTATATATACATACATACATTTATATGCTTTATATAAATTCAGCAAAGAGATCTAATTTTTCTATATGAAATTTAAGAACCTTGAAACCATGTTAATACCAATAGATTAATGCTAGAAACCTAGTTTTTATATTACTACTAAACCCATAATTATGATGTAGGAATGCAAATTCACAATTTGATCGATCATTGTTTTTCTAAATACTACATCCCTATATTGCTGGGCTAATGTGACAGTGCCCATCAGCCGTTGGATGATATATATATATATATTTTTTTAATAAGGGTTGATCCAAAAGTTGATTGACATTATTACATCAGTTCAAATGAGATGAGGTGAGATGTAGTTTAGTATACAACATTTTCTAAATAAAAAAAAAGAAAAGGTTGAAGATTAAATTGACACTCTCACGTCAATATAGTGAAATAGTAATGGAATAAAAGTGTGATTTATAACATTATTCATATTAATAACTAGAAAATGAGCGCATGAAATGTTACCACCTTTATGATTGTCCTCTTATTCTTTGACGGAATACGAGTTATTTTATGATTAGATTAAATTTTTATAGATTTGATGGCGTGTATATTTTCACATCACTTAAAATTTTAATTGATCCGGCACCATGTATACCTACATAATATAATATGAACAGTAAAATATTTATTTATTTTTTCAAGTAAAATGAAGAGCATCTTGAATTCTTGATCCTTGTTGGCTTGGGTGACCATATCGTGGAATAAAGTTGGGTTGGCATTAGGCCCAGGAGAATTCCAGGTTTGGGCTGATCTTAAGTAGATCCGGCCCATAAAACTTAAAAGATAAATTTGACTCTGAGCTGGCACGTCAAAATCCAGCACGTGTGAACACAGGGAAAAAGTACATCACTTGCCGCCTCCCATGGCGGTGAAAAGTCAAGACCAACACGTGGTCGGCATTCTCTGCTCACTTTCTCGATTGAAATGTTTATACTACTCGCCCAACTAAGCCTCGAACGTAGTCTCCTTAAAATTTGAAACCAGAAAATACCCAATAAGAACGCGAGTTTAACAGTATTTCGTAGTCGAGAGAGTGTGCCTAAAATCGAAGTAGTTTATTTAGATTAATTAAATCAAGACAGCACGACCGAGAAGAACCAGGCCTCGTCAGATCTGAATCTGACGAACAACAGTATGATTAAATTGGGACCGTCCGATGTCGCCGAATGGGGAAAAGAAAGGCTAGGATATTCAGAGTAGCGGCAGGCAAGAAAGCCTACGGGCCTTTAAGTAGGGCAGCGAACTAGCCCAGCAATCTCAGGCTTTTGCTCTCTCTCTCTCTCTCTCCCTCTAGCGCTATCTCGCTGGCTGCGGAGGTTAGCGAAGAAGGAAGGGGTTTTGGGATTAGGGTTTGGTGGTTTCCACGCATTTGGAGACGGCTCTGCTCGGAGATCCAGGTTTTGAATTGGACTCTTGCGAAGCAATTCTAGGGTTTGTACTTTGTATCGTTTTCTCGCATTGTGTTGTGCGGTGCGTGCAATTTCTTTAGCTTCGATTGGGGTTTACTTTCGATCTAGGGTTTTGTTCTCTTCTTGGTTTAGGTTTTTCTCCTAATTCTTTATTTGCTGCGGTCTTGATGAGTTCGCTCATAGCGTAGGATCTGAGACCAAGAAAGAGGAGGTTATTGGGGTTATTGACCGACAAAAAAAAAGAGAAAATTTTCTAGGGTTTGTGGTTTTGATCTTAGGGTTTTTAAGTGTTTGGGGGTTTACATTGCGTGGATTGGGTCAGTGAATTTGTCGTGGTTAGGGTGGTCGCAATCGTCATATGTCATTTAGTCACTGTGGAAATCGCTTATTGTTCTACTATATTTTAGCTTGTAAAATTTATGGATTTTGAATTTGGTATTGCTGGAGAATAAAGAACACTATTATTCCGCAAACTTTTTAAAATTCGGCATTTATTCAAGCTCGAATGCTATTGAAGAGAACCGAACAAGTGCCACTGTTTTGGGCCAAAGTATTGTTTTTGAGATCATTTTTGATGATACAGGAAATTAAGCCAATTGGGTAATGATGGAAATATTGGGATTTATCTTAATTTGATAATTGAGCTGGATAATTTTTGCATGATTTTCCAGATTTGGAAATATAGGATTTTCTAAGATTGATCCGAGGGGCATTGCTTATTGTCACAGTTGATATGTGCAGTTATCGGGGGTTTATCTTATGGCACCGACTGTTCCCATAGAGTTCACTGGACAGAAGGAAGCGAGGAACTGTACGGTTTCACAAATGATGGGGAAGTCACGGAAGTACTCTAAAGGACATTCGACTGGTTTTGTACCGGATTACCGGCATGCAGTTGATACGATGGGTGAATCAGAAGGGTTTGGTAGCTCTGGACGGGTTGAGACGGAGATTACGGTGTCTGAGGATTCCTACGCCCCAAAGAGGAAATGCATTAGCTTGAACACTGATGGTTATGATAGTTTTATTGTCCCGATGCAAGTTTTGTCATTATCTAAGATGTCACGGTCTGAAAGAAAGGTTTTAGAATTAAGGTTGAAAATGGAACTTGAACAGGTCCGGATCCTTCAGAGGAAAGTTGATAGTCTGAGTACAAATGTTGTTGTATTGTCCCCATCTAGTGATATCCGGAGCTGCAGTGATGGGAAAAAGAGGCCTCCGCTAGAGAGTTTTCAGAGGTCATCTGAAGTATCGGCCCTACCTGGTAAGAGAAAGGCTCCTGCTGCACGTAATGGTTCCCGAGCTAAAAAAAGTACGTCTGGGCGTTTTGAACCAGCAAAACTGGCTGCACTAGCGAGCACTTCAAATGCTTTGTTGATGGAAAAATGTAAGATGTTGCTAGACAACATGAGGTCACATCAGTTTGGTTGGGTTTTCAATGAACCAGTGGATGTTGTGAAGTTGAGCATTCCAGATTATTTCACTGTTATTAAGCATCCAATGGATTTGGGCACAGTGAGGAGTAAGATGGCTTCAGGTGAATATGCAAGCCCATTTGAGTTTGCTGCAGATGTGCGGCTTACATTCTCAAATGCTATGACTTACAACCCACCAGGAAATGATGTACATTTTATGGCCAAAACACTCGGTAAATATTTTGAAGCAAGAATGAAAGCTATTGAGAAGAAGCTTCCAGTGACCACTGATGAGCAATCAGTGCCTTCAAGAGCCTGTGATCATATAGAAAGTGAAATTACTATGCAAATTCCACCCGCAAAAAGGAAGAAAACCATGACACAGGATGATGCTAGTGTTAAGCCAGAGCCTGTTAGGCAGATAATGACTGGTGAGGAGAGGCTGAAACTGAGCACAGAATTGGAGGCTTTGTTGGGAGAGTTGCCTGAAAGTATTATTGATTTCTTAAAAGAACAGAGTGCTGGGCAAACCGGGCAAACCAACGAGGAAGAGATTGAGATTGATATTGAGGCTCTCAGTGATAATACCCTGTTCACACTCAGGAAGCTTTTAGATGACTATATGCTGGCAAGGCAGAAAAATCAGGAAAAAGCCGAACCTTGTGAAATTGAGGTAGCTCTATTTCTCTCTAGCTTGTGTTTGTCTTCCTGTGTGAAGCAATTTCTCATTTAATTTATGAAACTTAATATCTGATCGCTCCATACTTTTCTTGCTTCAGCTTCTTAATGAGTCAGGGGTTAGCAATTCATCAATGCAACTATGTAAAGGTTTTTTCTTTTTTACTATTTCTTCTCTATGCAACTTCATATACTGAATAGGTTGACATGCATATCTTGTTAGGACCATTTTAAGTCTCATTTCATTCATATTCTCAGGCAATGATCAGATTGATGAGGATGTAGATATTGTTGGTGGTAATGATCCACCTGTTTCAAGCTACCCTCCAGTAGAGATAGAGAAAGATGCAGCCAATAGAAACAGTAAATGCAGCAGTCCAAGTAGCTCCAGTAGTGAATCGGGCTCTTCATCCAGTGGTTCGTGCTTCTGCATGCCCTATATGTGTTTTTCAAATTTACAGTATATTCTTAATTTACTGGAATTTGGAGGAAGGAGTGTAGGATTTTGCTGTTTATGCTTATCCAGTTTTGATCAGGATTCTGTTGAGAGACATATCATTCAGAATATCATGTACTACTTTACAGTTTTAATGCATACTTTAAAACATATTTTTCTCGTGCAAAATTTTAAATTTGCTACACCCCTCCCCCCTTTTTTCTCCTGGAGTATGGCCTAAACCATTTCTAGTTCTGAAACTAACATCGCAGGCTATGGCTTTTCATGTGCTTTGCCATTTAACCACAACTGGAATTTTCAGGCTAGTCTGTGCATTTGTGAAGTCTGTTTTGCGTCTTAACAAATAATTTTAGTTAATGTTAAATTCGCACAATATGGTCACCAAATGCTGACATGAAAATGTGATTGTGTCTACTCATGTCATATAATTGGGATTCTCTTGAGCTGAAGATGACACTAGCCTAGATGTTTTCCTGCTACCTCACTACACATCTATTTTGTCTGCGGAAAGGGAAAAAGGATTTCTTTCAATATCCTTAACTTTGGTTTTGGGAATAGCTTCTGTCATCACATCCACCTGTGGTTCAAAAAGAAAAAAGAAAAAGAATGACTTGAAAGTGATTTTTTTTTGGGGAAGCGATGCCATTCAAATTTATGCCTTTATGGGGGGATTTGGGGGGATTTACATCCAATAACTCCTGTCAGAGATAGTGTTGGAACCCTTTAGAAATCCATGTTTACAGGATGAGATAGTTGGACCTTTTAGAACATGTTTATGAGATAGTGGAACCGGTCTTCCTTTTTGTGCACGTCAGAATCCATTCTCCCTATAAGCATCCCAATCTGGTCTCTTGTTTATGTGCAGGTCTGGTCACTGATTGAGCGTGGGTGGCACACAGCCCCCCACTTTGTAGTTTCTTCCTTGAAGTGTTGGTTTTGGGTAATTTTGGTCATCTTGGGTCTGAATAATGGTGTATTGGTTTTGTTGACACTTGCTTGTTATTTCTAGCTTGTCTTCTTGCTTGGATCTGGAGCTGTCCATAACATGGTGATTGTTTTACCATACTGTGATATTGGTCAGATTAACTGGAAACTACTTTTGTTGTAAGCGATTTATGCGATTTCCACCAAGTATGGTTGAAGTGCTCTAAGGTGGAAGATTGTAACTATAATAAGTTGTGATCCTTTTCTTCCAGTCGTGTAATTCTTTTAATCTGAATGCGGGGAAGTCGTGAGTAAAATATATATTAAAGCCTTCAAATAGGTACATGGTTTATTCGCCACATGTTATACCCTAATCCAGTAACACAAAGAACTAAAATCATGCACCATTGGGCCATTGACATCTTCGTTATAAGCTGCTCAATTGACAGATTGGTATCTGTTTAAGTTTGAGTGTTCCTATGCATCTAGCCTTAATGCCCCTGGGTTTAGTGTTGTGGGACTTGTGGCCATGTGACTTTACTGGACATGTCATATTAACTTGAATATTTGTTGTAATTTCTCCCTTGGATGTATTGAGTTTATTGGTTTTGTTTACTGGGGGGGGGGGGGTTAAGGTGTTGGTGGCGACATGGAGTGGGGAGATCATGGTGGTGATGCACAGGCTTGGTCTGAATTATGGCTTACTCTTCAACAAAGCATATGTCATCTTCTCTCTCTCTGGGTATAATGTTTTGTTAACCATGAAAAGTTTTTCTTTTGAGTATTTTCAGTTGCACTAAACATAGGAAAGTACAGAAAACATTTTTACGGCAAAGCAAAATGGAGCCGTAGGTTATGATTATTTCCCCCCCCCCGCCCCCCGGGAATAACCAATTTATGGGACGTTAGAGCATCACACTAGGGAACAAATCCAGGTATTTGGAGTTATGAAGGTGTGGCCAGTGCACATATTGTGTGGGGTCTATGTGTCTATATAGATTCTATCATGTTCATGCATTAACGAAAATGTGCAAAAGCTCTATTTGCCTCTGCCATTCTTTGACTCTCTTCCTTTTTACGTATGGTGTCGCTTATGGGGGTTAAGTTATTAACTTAGGAGCTTGTCTCATTGTTTACCGCCGGGGGGGTTAATGGTGTTGATGGCAACATGGAGTGGGGAGATCATGGTGCTGATGCACAGGCTTGGTCTGAATTATGGCTTACTCTTCAACAAAGCATATGTCATCATCTCTCTCTGTGGGTAGAATGTTTTGTTAACCATGAAAAGTTTTTCTTTTGAGTATTTTCAGTTGCACTAAACATAGGAAAGTACAGAAAACATTTTTACGGCAAAGCAAAATGGAGCCCTAGGTTATGATTATTTCCTCCATACCCCCCCGAATAACCAATTTATGGGACGTTAGAGTATCACAGGAGGGAACAAAACCAGGCATTTGGAGTTATGAAGGTGTGGCCAGTGCACATATTGTGTGGGGTCTATGTGTCTATACTCATGTTCATGGATTAACGAAAATGTGCAAAAACTCTATTTGCCTCTGCCGTTCTATGAGTCTCTTCCTTTTTTCGTGTGGTGTTGCTTATGGGGGTTAAGTTATTAGCTTAGGAGCTTGTCTCATATTTGATTCTCTTTTCAATTCCTCTAGTAGCTCCACTTGCATACAAGATGCAAGGCTTAGGACTCACTGTGGTTTTCTTGTTATTGGTATTTCTGCTGGTAATGATGTATTTGTTTCAGTTCTTCGTGTTGCTCTGATGGGCATATGACGATATACAGCTTGTATGGTCTCTTATATTAAATATACCCAAATTCTTGAATCTAGGTGTTTCTCTTTTAAAATCTCATAGGCATTTGTTAGTTGGGTGTTTCTCTTGTATACTTCGTGTGTACCTGAGTTGTGTCTTTGCGCTTTTTAATAAAATTTCGTTTACTTATAAAAAAATTTATCTCATAGTTATTTGTTTTCTATATTACTTTTTAATTTACAGATTCGGATTCAGGCTGTTCATCTAGAAGTGAATCAGATGCTGCTAAAGCTTCAGTTCCTGTTACTGCTGTTAATGTATATTCTAAAATCTTGAAAAGAATCTTGTCAGAATATTATGAAATGAAATTTCGTGCTCTCTCTCTCAGTAGAGAATTTTTCTCATCTCTTCTTTCTTATGGCAGGAAAACTTGGGTTCTGGAGTAAATTTAGATAAAAAGAAAAGTGATCTTGGTGATTCTGAACTTGAAAATGGTGATTTCATAGGTAGATGTGCTTGGATTTTGAAGTGGTGGCAATTGTCTTCTCCTTGGAATAGTTGTCTGGGCCAATATTCTGAAGCTTGCTTTCCTATTTATTTTACAGCTTCAATAGATGGGGTGGGGCTAGTTGAGCAGAATTCCCAGTCCAAGCCAATTTCTGCCGAGGCAGATGGCCGTCAAGAGGGTAAGCATGAAATCATGAAGAAAACTATCTGCTGTTAGTTTTGGGGCATCATCTCACCCCTTCCTGATGTAACATTATAGCGGAGAGTGCTCCATCTGAGAGGCAAGTCTCCCCCGACAAGCTTTATCGTGCAGCTTTATTGAGGAGTCGTTTTGCTGACACCATACTTAAAGCTCGAGAAAAGGCACTTGAAAAGGTTGGTTGCACTATTTGGATTGCTACTATTTATTTGTAGATAGATGTACATGTCCTAGTTTTCTGGCATCTTCCACTTGAATTTTGTTAGTTATGTGATACTGGCTGGGTTCAGGGTGAAAAGGGGGATCCTGAAAAACTACGACTTGAGAGAGAGGAACTTGAAAGGAGACAGAAAGAAGGTCTGTAAGCTCTAACCTTGAACATCACTTCTGTCTGATCAATGTGCATTTTGTCTGCTTGGAGTTGATTCTAATCAGCCACTAGCTATTCCAGATATTGATCTTTTACTTTTATTGTCATTAGAAAAAGCTCGATTGCAAGCCGAGGCCAAGGCTGCTGAAGAGTTTCGAAGAAAGGCTGAAGCAGAAGCTGTTGCCGAAATCAAAAGGCAAAGGGAACTAGAAAGAGAAGCTGCACGTCAGGCCTTGCTGAAGGTAAGTTGAACAGTCATCATGTGGCAAAAGCAAACTGAAATATCCTCTCTTTAGTGTATTAAAAAGCTTCTGGTGTTTTGCAGATGGAGAAGACCGTTGATATCAATGAGAATAGTCAATTCTTGGAACATCTGCCAAGTTTCACGGAAGAGACAATCCCAGACCTTTCTCATGATGGGTTTGGTAGTTTCAAATTTCAGGGCACTAGTAACCCCTTGGAACAGCTTGGACTATACATGAAGGCAGATGATGAGGATGATGAGGAAGAAGTTGAACCAAGGGAGAGCGTTCCAGAACCAGCAATCGATGTCGAGGAAGGAGAAATCGATTGATCAGTAAATTTCTTGTTATGAGCGAGACTTGAAAATGGTCACCCTGTGGAACGCTGACCCATGCACCTTGGATCTCCAGTTGCGTCCTATTCGGATTTCTTGAGCCAATTACCTGTTTGACGGTGGGCTTTAAAACCTTTAAACTGAAGATGGGAGTGCCACAAGCATGGTCAGCAGCAGCTATGGGTTTGGTGAAATTTGGGTTTGGGTTCTATATGATAAATATTTGGTTGTGGATTGGGATGTGGTGTGAGAAGTTTTGGAACGTATTGGTATGGTATAAGATTACTTTGTCACCCATGAAGGAGGGATGTGGCTTTGGGTTTTTGATAGAAGAAGAGCTGTACCTATCAGGATATTCAATTTTTGTCTGTAAAAAAAGGAAAATTCATATAATGTGTAGTCTGTCATGTGTTACTTTTAGAGATGTGCAACAATTGTAAAATATTCAAAGCCAAAGAGAAAATGCCATTTGCTCATTTCTTCCTGACATGATAGTAGGCCTTTCAATTGAGCAACACTAGTATGGATTAAGCAAATTTCGTGCATACAGCCAAAGTCCTTTTGGAAATGGTGAATGAATCCATAATTGAAATTCAAGGGAAATATTCCAATCATGGCTAAAAGGTGTAAGCAAAGAACCAAATGTTATGAACTAAGCCTAAGCCTAAGCCTATGCATTGTTGATTGTTGGATTGGGATCGGTTGCAATTTCTTACTCGATTGCAATTGTGGAGGGTCTTTGATGGAGCCTACCCACGTGGGCTTCATCAAGAGGCCAGAGCCTCTTTCAATTACTTGCCTGTTTGTAGTACAATCAGAATTCGAGGCATCTCAATATCTCGTAAGTCATATAGACGACACATATTCAAATGTATTAGCATTTTTTATTTCCTAGATTATTTTATTTCAACAGTTATTTTAAATTAAATAATTAGATTTGTCATTTTATATCTTCACAAATATTGAAGTGTTAAAATCTAAAATATTGTTAATTAAGGATAATAATATTTATTATCTTATCGACTCAAATCAAATGTTTATTATCTAAGTATTTGGTTAAGAAATCTGACCCGGAGTCAAAAAACTTCCCACCATCTGCCCAGTCAATGTCTCTTCGCCACCTGGAGAGCTTTTGCTTACTCATCGGAAGCTTCCGGGCGAGCTAATTATGCTACACCCAAATCCCTTGCTCTCTCTCTCTCTCTCTGTCTCTCTGGCGACGATACTCCTTCGATCTATCTCTTCTCACAATTCTCGTTTCTCGGCCCTGAGCGTTCTCAGATTCTCAATGGCTGCTACAACCATCGCCTTCACCGCCGCCGGCGCTCCAGCGAAACTCTCCCGATTCTCTCGCCTCCACCTCTGCCCCCCGCTCTCCGCCTCTCTCCGATTGCCTCGCCGATTCACGACCTCCTTCGTTTCCTCTGGTAAATCAGGTTTCTTGTTCTCTCTATTTTCCAATCTTTTCGAATCTCCACTCTTTGTAAATTAGGTCATGTTATGTATAACTATTTATGTATGTGTTTGTACCTACGGATTGTGTGCTCAAATGCTGTGCAGGAGTGAGAGCTGAGGTTGCAGCGGTGGAGAAATCGAGTGTAGACGTTGCTCGGAATGTGGAAGCTCCTGTTGTTGTCGTCACCGGAGCTTCTAGAGGCATCGGCAAGGCCATTGCTTTGACTCTCGGCAAAGCTGGTTGTAAGGTCTCTCATCTCTCTCTCTGTCTCTCTCGCTCTCTAACGATCGCAGCTGCTAATTCCGGGTTTGCGCATAAAGAGATGGTTTTTAGCAATTAATTTGATGAGAGTTATGGTCTAGAAAATTGTAGATATACATACACACGCTCGCACGTATAACGTACGTATTGTAGAGTAGATAGAATAGAACAAAACCAGCTTTTCTTGCTGTTTGCCTCACATAGACAAGTAATTTGGACTGTTTTTATTTTTATTTTTTAGGATTATCTCTAATTCACTGCTTCTTAGAGTGGCTTCGTGCGAGATTGTTGCATGCCCAAAAAACATAACCGCGGGAAGTACATTGACATTTTGGTTTTCGATCAAAATTATATATTTGAAATGATGAGTGTTATTACTTACTAGTTATAGTCAAAATTGGGTGACGGATGAAGGGGGTCGATCATGCTCATTGCCAAGCTTTGTAAGAGTTCTAGTGGTGAATATCTCTTATCCTATTCGATACCTTGGTGATTTTGGACTTGACCATACTGTTACAGGTCCTCGTAAACTATGCAAGGTCATCAAAGGAGGCTGAAGAAGTTTCCAAGGAGGTGTGTACACTTTTTTTGGGGGGTTCTTTGTACTTGTATGTCCATACTTATAGCGATTGACTTTCTGTCTCCACTAAGGATTGCTCATGAGTTCCAGTCACCTGGGAAAGGGCGGTATACTTCTGCTGCTTCAGTAATCTGGACGCACCATATTATTTATTGTTAACTGTTCCTTTATATCATTCATTAACAATAATATTTTGCTTATAACTGTTAAAAGTGGCTACGCTGACAACACTAAGTGGTTAATTAGTCATGAAATGACATGGGTGTTAATGTGTTATGTCTTATCTTGCAGATTGAGGCATGTGGCGGTCAAGCTCTTACATTTGGGGGTGACGTTTCAAAAGAAGAAGACGTAGAATCGATGATTAAAACTGTAAGCAAATGCTATTTATTGTTGTTGTACTTATTACTTGCATTGCGAAGTCGTTCAATTCTCATGTTTACAGGTGGTTGATGCATGGGGAACAGTTGATGTCTTGATAAATAATGCAGGTTAATTGCACATCACTTATTCTTTTACATTCTTTATATTTTTTGAGATTTCCTCTGACGTTTGGCATTTCTTTTAGGAATAACACGCGACGGGTTATTGATGAGAATGAAAAAGCCCCAATGGCAGGAGGTTATTGATCTGAATCTTACTGGCATATTTCTCTGCACACAGGTGTGCATGTTCAGGAGATCGATTATTTAGCATTTGAGCTTTCAAGCTTAGATCTCTGATTTTGACCTGCGTTGCTAATACATTTTGCAGGCTGCAGCCAAAATTATGATGAAAAAGAGAAAGGTATTCATCATCTGGGCTTTCTTTTGTGACAATAGAGACAAATGATTTAGACAAATGAATTCCCACTATCTCAAACCAAGAAGAAGACAAAAACATTGTCAGCTCATTCATGCATTTAAACTAGGCTTCATCTGATGTTGTTTGACTTTACCAGTTTTCATTTATGCAATTTAAGTTTCAATATAGTTTTGCTTGAAATATTTGTCCAGGTCATTCTTCTTTTGCTTCTGTATCCTCTCAGTCTCCTCTTTGTTTCACAGGGAAGAATAATCAATATAGCATCTGTTGTTGGTCTGGTTGGCAATGCTGGACAAGCCAACTACAGTGCTGCAAAAGCCGGGGTAATTGGCTTTACAAAGAGTGTTGCAAAGGAATATGCAAGCAGGAAAATTAATGTGAGTGTCTAGGAATAATAACTCTATGATCAAATTACAAGACATACAACAAGATGCTTCCAGTTCTATCCAAGTATAATTTGTTCTTTTAGTTGGTATTTGGCCACAGGTTTGTATCCCATCCATTTGGCCTAATGCTACTAAGTAAAGATTTTCTTGCTTCTTAGGTTAATGCTGTGGCTCCTGGGTTTATTGCCTCTGATATGACTGCCAAGCTTGGAGAAGACGTAGAGA
Organism: Alnus glutinosa; assembly: GCF_958979055.1. Classification (NCBI taxonomy): domain Eukaryota; kingdom Viridiplantae; phylum Streptophyta; class Magnoliopsida; order Fagales; family Betulaceae; genus Alnus; species Alnus glutinosa. Next base: position 1,979,852 of record NC_084893.1, read on the forward strand.
AGAAAATCTTGGAGACTATCCCCTTAGGTGAGTTCAAAAGATAACTAAATTATTAAGGTTAATGGTTTTATTACTGTGTGATTGAAATTGTCTATATCTTTACAATTTTTTTGAACAATATTATGAATCTAATGTAATTACTGAGAATTATTTTTGAGAAATTAAAATATTACAGGTAACAGAACCATGATGTTGTTTCGCTGATAAACCATATGGCCCGTTGATTGTTTCAATCTGTTGGTGATTTTAATCTGGGCTTCTGTTGATACAACAGAAAATATTCCTTTTTATTTTTTGTGAGAGTAAGAGTTCCATATGTTTCTGCTGTTCAGGATTTGTCCCAGAGGTTTAAATAGGTTGATAATCAAAGCCAGATCCTCTTAAGATATTTGTGCCTTGTTGATTTGACTATTACTTATCCAATTGTTTACGTGAAAATGAAATGCTTCAAAACAAATTGGAGAGAGTGCTTTTAATCTATAACTTTTTTAACTGTCCTTTCAGGGCGATATGGCCAACCTGAAGAAGTTGCTGGAATGGTGGAATTCTTGGCACTTAATCCAGCTGCCAGTTACATTACTGGGCAGGTAATGTTTGGTAAATGATATATATATATATATATATATATATATATATATATATATATATATATATATATATATATATATTTTCTTTCTTTACAAGGGAACTTGCCACAACTTAATATTTTACTCCTGTTTAGCAGCAGTTCATGTATGTCAACTCTTTCTTGCAGGTCTTTACCATTGATGGAGGAATGGTAATGTAGATGGCCGAGTCCCAAACTCGAGTCTTGCCGACTTCATCTCACTGAAAAATTGACTGAAAAGAGGCCTTTTAATCAAAATTTCATTCTGGATGGTTTGTAGCAGTAGTTGAGAAGCGGAACAGGAAAATTTTGTTTTTTGTTTGTTTTCCAATTATATAGTTGAGGAATGGCAGTATACGACCATACTTGGGTGCGTTCTAAAACAAAATTATTATTAAATTTTTAAAGCTAATGTTACTATTAAAATTATTATTAAATCAAAATTCAAAAAGTGATCAATCTTTAAAATGACAAGTTTATTGTGAGATAATTATGAAATAAAAATATGATATATAATTTAATCTTTTTAAAAAGCACTATTTTTACAAATCACAAGTTTTATCAAATATTTCGTTAATTACATTTTGATTTTTTGTTTTTCAAGTTCCATGTTTCAAAATCGCCAAACCAAATAAAAACTAAAAATTAATTGAGAGACACTGAGACAGTGAGTGAGACAGAAGAAGATACGACCAAAAGCGGGTTTCCCGTCGATTTTGAAAAGCATGAATTAATCCTCAAACATATCCTCATCTGGCAATATAGAAGATTCAGTCCCGTTAACATGAGGTTGGGTTGAAGAATTAGCACCATATTCACGAAGGACGCTGAAATCCAAGTCATAGTCGTCGTCATCATCCTCGTCTTCATCGTCATGGTCTCTCTTTGAATCTTCACCATCAGTATCTTCTTGTAGCAGTTCCTTTGAACGGGCTTCTCTTTGGATCTTCTGCTCCATGCAATCTTCGTACGACGTTTCATACCATTCGGCGCCCTTACCCACTATGGATTTGTTGTGGGCATCTTTTATCCGCTCTTGCTTGCTCTTCTCTGAGTTCTTGGGTTCTCCCCAGTAGTCATAACGATAAAGAGGGTTTGAAGGGTCAAATTGATCCTTCCCGAAGAAACTAGATTCTTTATACCTTCCTGGCTCTTCCAATGGCATACCAAGAGCTTTGCGACTGCGCGCACACAAAAAAAAAAAAAAAATTACAGCTTTGAATAAGTAAAAGAAAGAGTCCTTTACACCGAAAGCATCTAGGGTTAATTGTTCATGACAGGGCAAGAGGGCCATCTTCAACTTTGGTTTGAGATCACTCTTTAACAATAAGATTTTGATAATATGTGCAGTTGCAAAATAAAATTAGGATGAAAACTCCAATAGCATATAAAAATGCTTCAGCTATCTACATATAAATCCAATTATAAACTAGGAAGAAGAACATTGTTCCAGGAACAAACTGTGGAAAAGTTATGTTTCATTACCCCCAGACTTCCTCTATGGAAAAAATAAGTACCTTAGTTAATGAGTTTGCAGACCAGATTACCCGCAACCCAGTATGTAAAAAATTGGAAATCTCAAGTTTATGACGGTCATATTGGAATTGAATGCTAAATTTGTATACACCATAACATGATGGAGAAAAGCCAATAGCAGGGAGGTCAATGAAACTGTGAGATATCTAATATTAAGTATTGATATATAATGAGATTACCAGCTGATATCTCTGAGCAAAGCTTCTCTTTCCTCGAACGATCGGCGCCAATGAACTAAGTCATACTCATCCATTTCAATATTTCGCCTCAGCTTGGTAACTTTGTATTCCTCTCCTCTTTCTTTTGCTTCCATTCTTAGTTTGTTATGGAGCTGTCCAGCAGAACAGGAAAAGAAAGGACCTCTTATATGTGAAAGCAACAGAAAATAAAGCAACCGGTTTAAAGACATGCATCAAATGGCTAAGGTAAGCCAGCATTTTGGTCGAGAAACACACAAAAAAGAAAAAAGAAAAAAGAAAAAAGAAAAAAGAAAAAAGAAAAAAAAGAAGGGAATAGCGGACCTCACGCTCAGCAAAGGCAGCCTCCAAGTCAAGTTCTTTAACACTTGTTTTCTGCCAAAAAATAAATACACATAACAAGCAGGTTAGTGCGACAGCAAATAGATCAATACATTGACTCAAGAGAACCGTGCTTACCAGAATCACTTTTGGTATTAAACTTTTCTTATAGTAAGCTTTGGTATAAATAACATTGTTTTCCTCATCGAAGTCCTCATCATCGGTTAACTCAGATAATTTTTTGTCTTTGTATTTCTCAGGGTTAGCCTCCAAATCATCCAAAATCATTTGCTCAGCAACATGTATCTGCCACAACTGCGAAACAGACAAAGTGAAAGTTCACAATGATGAATTGATGATCATGATGACGATGGTAAATATTATTGATCATAACCTGTAAAAAGAGGGAAAAAAGGTTTATCATATCCCAGCTCATCGATGTGTGGGTTATTATTGCATCAGGTGCCGATCGAATATTTTTAAGATTGCTTTTTTGATAAGTGACCATTTTAAAGATTGCTAAATTGAGCAAACAGAGGATCCAATCATCCAGTATCCATCCTAGTCTAGTAACAAGGATAAATGCCTCAACTGTGAAATGTTATAAAAATAGTGAGGCCATGTTTGCCAGTTTAGGAGATAGATGTAATCTATCTAGTACTATTAGCTGTAAGCTTGGAAAAATAGGCATGCCCTTGTCTGGAAGAATCAAGAGTGGTTAATATGGTTCCCATTTGTACTATGAAAGAGATAGAATAAATGATTCAGTACAAAAAGTTTACAGCTAATGCATATCAAATTTATTTCTCAGTTTTAGGAGGTGGCCGGCATCAATACATGGAAGCTAGCAGTGCAGGGGGTGGTTGGCAATGCAGAGGCTCAAACTAATGCAGGTCGAAACTGTTCAAAGATGGTTGGAAACTGTCATAATTTCTAAAACATCAAAGAGTTTAAAAACCAAATGGCAACAGAGGAGAATCGCACCTAAGATTTTTTTTAATGTAGTTGTCGTTCTTCTTAACATTTAGAGTATTAAAACCTTGGAGACGCATGCAATTGCATGTGCACCGAAGTTGGCAGCAAACTCCGAAAGGAAAGAGACCCATTTGCAGGGAAGGGGGTGGGAGGGAGGAAATTTAAATGGCATGAGATATTCGCAAACACATACACTATGCATCTCTTCCTACATCCACATTCTAATAGAGAAGGGATAAAATCTAGCATGGAATAATCTATAATGCAAAACTTATATCAATACAAAATTTCTGAATTCAACTGGCATTGGAAAGGTTTTCCTTAAAAGATGTGATAGGCAATCGGCTCCAGGAACAGTTGTAATATACACACATACGAACAAACTATGTGTATGCACTTGCCCCTTTGTATTAATTGCAAACACATATATCAAAATCTCAGTTTGAGACTCGCATAAATTATGTAAAATGCTACGTGTATGCACTTGCCCCTTCGTATTAATTGCAAACACATATTTCAAAACATTGAAATCTAATAGCTAGACTTCTCAGAAAATAATTCCTTGTCAGAAACATACCTTATCAACATAAGGGTGATTTGACAACAAAGGTTCCTCTTCTGGCTTGTCTCCTGGATCTTTTCTAGGAACTGGAGGTCTTCCACAATCACGCTGTAAAGGGAAGCATGCGGAATCAAAAACATAAGCATGGTAGGAAGGAAATTAATTTTGATAACATGCAATCTTTCTCAATTTTAAAGCAGAGTGCACATGCAGGAAACTGATTGCTTCACATCCTATAAGAGTTCAACATAAGTTAAAACAGAATGTATCCAGAATTGACAGCTTTAGAACACTAGAAACCTTCTTCCCTGCCTCTTAAGCAAATCAACAAGCGAGGAGGGTAAGGCTCACCAAGAGAATAGTCTGGCCTCAAATACACATAAGGTTAAATTCATAGGAAACTACAGTCGTGTAATTGTAGATTTTAAGTTTTAGGTGCTCCTCTAGAATACTTCCCAGGTACTTCAGTGATGCCCCTTTGCATTTTAGTAAAATTTTTACTAACAGGGAAAAAAAAGAGATTCAAGTTAATAGCAAACAATTTATAGGAACTTTAGTTTAGAACACAACATAACAGGTGAATTTACATAATGGTCTATTAGAATGCTTTTTCAATAGGCCCTGCACAGGTTCATTAGTGAACATGTCAGTTCTTGATTAATCCTACATTTCATACCACGCAGCAACATAACCAAAAGCCAGCCCCCTCAAAAATGTTAAACTGAAGGTAGGAAACAGGAGTTGAAGTTGATATGCTACATCTTCTATAATGGAGTCATATGAGGAGATTACGACATACGCAATAAAGACATGATAAGCTTATTATGGGCAAATCAAAGTGGGAAGATAGAGATAGTGGCATCTATAAAAGGAAAGGTACAAACCCGTAATTCATCTGGATTAGTATCATCTCGATGAAATATAGGCGGAAAGTCAAATCTGTTAAAGCTGGAAGTATGGATACAAATGTCAAAATCAACGAGCAAGCAAATAAGAACTTACAATACTGAACAACATCATTAATTTATCAGGGGACTGAATAGAGATTGACCTCAGTATTATGCTAAAATAGACTTGAAGGTGTGGAGAAGAGTCAGAAGTACAAGATTACATACATCAGGTGATCTATGTTTGGATGGACAAACCGCATTTCAATAGGAAACCGAAAACGGTAAGGATCTCGCTTTGCCTGCAAAAAAGAATGAGATATACAACAAAAACCTTAGAGAAAAGTTCAATTTTGATAAACCCATAATGACTTTGATCTCTGAATGCTGAATAAACAAAGAGATCAACTTGTTAATGCAAACAGATCAATATTAAGTGACAATGGTCCCTAAAAAAGGGGAAGAACAAGCCTAGTAATTGAAACACTCACCAGAATTTCAACAATGACATGCATACCAACTTTTATGTGATGGCGAATCCAATACCAATCATTACCTTTTATAGGGACCCACCTGAAATACATTGAGACACATAAATTTATCAGGAAACTCTCGAATTACATATAGGTGGTAATACACTAAAACTTAAACCAGGAGGAATCCACCACATATATCAGATTAGCTATCATAGTGAGAAGAGTCAGAGCCTCCTCAATTTTAACATTATAATAAGTCTGACAGTAACAGCTGATAGAATTACTACACACACACACACAACCCAGTATTGTTATCAGTAGGAATTTTAACCATTTGTTTTACGGTTTCCACAATGATAGCCCAAACACTACTCAAGTGACAAGATTACTGCCATCATAATTAAGCAATTAAGGCACCACTTTTCTAAGCTCAGGAAAAATGGTAGCTGCTTTGCTTATTAGCTCAGTTGAAACAACAATGTCTCAAGTCCTCATTTTCCCTATATAGGCTAGTTAGTTCATCAGAGTGAAGAACTCACAATCACTGGTATCATATTCCACTGCACAAACTAATCGTCAAATTGTCTGCTTAGGTATGAATATAACATGTTCAATTAACGAAAATTTTGAGTAATAAAGATCACCATAGGGAATCAATAGTTACCCATCATAAACACCTCCAATGTCAACAAATGCTCCTTGATAAAGGTGCAAAGTAGTCACTTTCCCCAAACAAATCTGCATAGAAGTTTCGAATGATAAGTTCTCCTATCATCAAAATGCATATAGCATAGAGCAGATGAAATTTTTTATGCACATACAAGAATGCATTCTATCATCCCATCACCACACTGCATATACGAATGGTATGCAAGTATATCAAACAACATCAGGCCTGGCATAGGCTTATGCAGCAGTAGGTCATACAAATAGTTCACATTTTGGCATGGACTAACTCATTGATATTTATAAAAGTATTCAGATACATTTTTGCCACAAAAAGGAGGAAAATGAGTAATACACATCATTTGACAGTTTCAAAAGCATTGCTTGCCAAAAATAAGAACAAATGCATTCGACATCGATAATGTTCTAGTCAAATCATCTTTACAATCCTGCCCCATTCAACAGTTGCATGCCAACTAAAACTTGTTTGTGTATGTGGGTATGCATGCCCATATAGGCATCATTGGGACGAGACCTCTAAATACAATATCCAGAAGCAAAATAAAAGTGAAATTTGTTTTTTTGTGATAAGTAAAAGTGAAATTCGTTTAAGGAAAAGAATGATCTAAAATAACTTACTTGTCCAGGATAATAGAATGGAAGCTCATACTGCATAAAAAAATGAAGATCAATGTTATCATTTACTTATCAAAAAAATAATCCAAGTTAAACTAAACACAAAAAATTTGCAACCTAATTTACCATTCCCTCTTTGTAGTCCTTTCCTCTTTTCCTCCTACCAGGATGGAAATCTTGATCATACTGTATAGGCATTAAAAACACGTATATTAGTCTCCTGAATGGAACAATCAAACTTGTAGACACCGTAGTAGCATAGTTGCTCCAAAGCAGCATACATAAATATAATATACAACTTGAACTGTATGAATCCCTTTTTCTTTTTCGATGAATGTATGAATCCATTTTTGCTTAAACCCATTTCTCCCAATCAGTCCAATTGTACTAAAGCTTTCAGCCAATTTTCCAAATTCAGAATAATCTAGTTCAGCTAGAGTCCATATTTATTCAAAATGTAGCAAACTTAAGACAGTTACACAATATCAATCTAAATTAATTCATCCCTGCTTGACCTAAACTTTGAAAATCATAACCATGGTTTTCTCATTGATGAAATATTTCAAAACCCTACTTTGCCCCCAACAGCCCAACCTACCAAAAACATATACCTATCCTAATAATATTACCATAATTTACACCAAACTCCCAACTTTAGACTTAAGTTTCTTTCACACAAACCTCATTCGAATTCGATACACATGGTCACTCAGTCCAACCACACTTACTATAGAAAACCATAACCCCATAGTAGTATTTGGTTCAATAATAATATCCCAATAGATAGATAAACACATCGAGAAAGCCAGACAAAAAGAAATTTCATTATATAATCTTTTTTCTATCCCTAACCTTGCAAGACTCCATCTCATAACCATACCTTGCCCCCCAAGCTACCAAATTTTTTTAATTATCCTAATAGAATTACTGTAATTCAAGCCAAACTTCCATCTTTACACTCAATAGTTCTTCACACAAACCTTACTCCAATTCAATATGGTCAGTCACTTGGTCCAACCTCACTTTAAACCATAAAATCATGGTAGCATTTGGTCCCAAACATAAGATCCCAATATATCAAACACAAGAAGAAGCGCAGACAAAAAAAAGATTCACATTTTCTTAGTTTTTCTATCTTAAACCAACCTTATAAGACTCCTCCTCCAAGATATCCTTATTCACCGCAACCCACTCATTGTACTGCTTCAAGAACACCCTATACCGATCCAAACACATGTCCTCAGTCTCCGTCCTTACCTCCTTCTCCAACTCCTCCAACGTCACCCTCACACCCACCATCTTATGCGCTTCCCTTATGTACTCCAGCTCCTTCCTATCCACCTCCCAGCCCCGCGGTGGCCAATCCCTCGGAGGCACGTGCTGCGCAACCATTGGCGCAGCCCACACAGTCTGCAGAGGCTCCGGAATCTCACCCTTGATCTCGAACTGTTTGCGATAGTAATCGTCCTCGGTTAGACCCATTTGCTCCATCTTCTTCTTGCGGTAACTGGGTTTGAGCATTTTGAAGGCTTCGATGGCTTCGGGGGATTGGAGAGGGACTTCTTCACCTTCATTCAGGCTTTTGCGAGCAAAATCGGCTTCTGGGGAGAGGACCTCTTCCCAGGGAGCCCAGCCACGCTCGACCCAGTTGCGGTTTCGAGCTTCGTCCTCGGTTTCTTTGTCTTTGGGGCCGAATTTCTCGAGGAAGGTCTCGTCGACGGGGAACTCGTCGGACCTGAAGCAGTTGGCGGTGAGGGTGGGCTTGGAGAAGGGGATTGGGGTTTTGGTGGGGAGGAGAGGAGGACATTGATGGTGGTGGGGGTGGTGGGGTTTGGTGGTTTTAGGGTTTAGGGTTTTAGGGAAGGCGAAGAAATGAGCCGTTTGGAGGATTTGCATTTGGTGGAGCAGTTGGAGAGTGTTGGAAGGGGAGTCGAGAGAGCATGAAAGTGGAAGTGACGAGGTGGGACAAAGATTGAGTTGTGTGGATAAAGTAGTTTTGTTGGGAAAGTATCCATTTTTTAAATAATTATAGTTTTTTTTTTTTTTTTTTGTAACTTTAATGGTTGGATTACACAGCCTTTTTCTCTTTTAAACTATGATATTCTCCATTCTCATGCAAACTAGTTATGCTGCCGAGCCACCTTTTATTTTTATTTTTTAAAATAAATAATTTTTTTTAATACATATATTTTATATTAAAAGTGGCACGTGTCGTTATTTTATTGGCATTGATTTGTCACGCTAACGAAATTTGTTAAGTATTTTGACAGAATTTAATTGAATGGAGTAAATTATTTTTTTAGCATATCCTATAGACATGTCAGTTCATGAGTTAATTGAAAATTAAGTAAATCACATCGACTAATTTTATATTTTTTTAAAATGATTTGTTTGAATAGTTTCTTAGCCTACAGACCAAAAAGAAGGCGACAAAAAGGCGGTTTTTGTAACCGACCATAGGATTGCCTGTTGGAAGCCTGTATTGAAATATTAATGAAGTTGGTGACCAAATGAATAGGGTGATTGAAGTGTTTTTAAGGTAATGAAATTTCCTGTTGCATAAGTTACATCTCATATGAAATTAAAGCATAATGATTTGAACAATGTCTCAAAGAGATCGAGATTGATGAAATAGATGCGACTATAGAAGAAGATTATGCATACTACCTACACCTAAACGAAAAGATCATATGAAGGTTCATTGATTCTTGGGATTTTGTTTTTCCGTCTTTCATGTGCAACTTAGGTGAAAGAACAAAGACCTCCTTCCGAGGGAGGAGGGGCGAGTGGTCATCAATAAGATATCATTCTACGAGTAACGCTGCATTTATTCTCACTTTTTCACATTCAATTTTACACTCTCTTAGGAGACTTAAATAGTATTAAAATTCAATAAACACTCGTCCCAAATTCAATGGTAGCATTATTATCAATAACATTGGCCGGCATAGAGCGTAGCTTCTAAATGAAAAAAAAAACACCTGCTCAAGAATAAGCCTATTTCCATGCTGGAATAGAAGTAACCCAATTGTGCACCTAAACATCAGTCTTCTTCTTCATCAAAACGCTACCGACCTCTGGAAAAGAAATACTCCAGGTTGTGCAATCCATCATCATTCATTCCTCTTTAAATGCAGTGTCGGGCCGAAAACAAAACCATAAACAGAAAGCAAGTAAACAAGATGGAAAAAGCAAAGAGTAGGGGGACCTGGTGGTTAGGGATTTCTCTTTAGGGAGGTCATAAAAGAGTATTAGACCAGCAGTAAATCTAGCATTACTCAACGAAGAATTTAAAAAGGTTGGTGCCAAAAGAACTTGGAATTCGAAAGAGGTTATTTAGAGGGACCAAAGGGTTTTAGAATATGCGAATGCATGCATGAGACAAGTGTTAATAACTTTATCCTAAGTTTTCATGACTTGTGAAATATGAAAAATAAGAAAAAAGCAAAAAATAAGTAATCACAAAAAAAATAATAATCAAGATTTATGTGGTTATCTCAATTTGAGGTACGTTCACTGGTTAAAGTAACTACGAAGAAATTCACAAGATGAAGTACAAGAAATAGTATAGAGAAAATTACTGAGAACACAAACCCCTAATACACCCAAATTTCACTATTACACAATAACCCCAAAGAAAAATACAAACTTTTCTTTTACTAAATACAGATGATAGCCTATCTCTCTATTTTTCTCTCTTCCACGTTAGCACCATTTTTTTTTCACTCCTCCAAATCCAAGATGGAAAGGGCACCGGTGCTCTGTGTCCACTACCTATTTTTCTCTCTTGTTTCAATGAAACCAAGAAGAGAATATAAAAATGTGTAGCAACCTTTTCCTCACACCTACAACACCCCACCCACTACGCGACTCTGTTTGATGCTCTCGTTTTTCCACACTGCTTTGTAGAAAACAAAAGCATAAAAAGAGACGAAGGGCGGTTTAAGAGCTTCTAATCCCATGTATGCCTTTTTATATCCTATCAAAAATGAATCGATTTTTAAAATTATTATTTGATTAAAATTTAATAGTGATCAATCACAAGTTTAATAGTAATTTTAAAAGCCACTTCATTTTTAAAGAGACACAAAATTTCATAATAAGATTTTTATTTGATTGCATACTACAATATTTTTTAATTGTTATTTGATAACTATAGTCTAGAGTAGTTTTTAGTTGATGATAAACAACCAAAATAATTTATTTAGTTGCATTTGGTTTGTTGAAATATCTTTTTCGGTTTATGTTTGATTTCTCATCTTTATAAAGATTTCGCTTTTCTCTAACGCATCAATTTGGTACTACATTTGTTGTTAGATATTGAAAAAGATACAAAAAAAAAAGAAAAAAAAGTGGTTGTTAATAGGCCGGCTTGGACAACCAGGCAACACGCTTCGTTTCCAAGCTCAATACTACTTATTAGGAGTGAGCATGGGCCATGGGGTGCCGCCCGGGGGGTTCTCCTTTTTTGGCCTTGTCCCGCAACCCTACGGGTTCATAAAATAACACCCATGCCCCCGCTGAAGATTAATGAGACCCGTGCGATGCGGGGGTGGTGCGGGGCGGATTATGTGGGTTGTGCATATTATCCCCGATTCAGGCCAAAACTTGAGGAATCATCAAACGATTCAAACTAAGGCCAGATTCATTCAATACTTAGAAGTCTAGAAGCATGAGAAACCGAAATAATGGAACTCTCTAAACAGAGAAAAAAAAAAAAAAAACCCAACAATGGAACATATATATATATATATATATATATATATATATATATATATATATATATATATATATATATATGTGCGTGTGCGCGCAAAAGATTACCACTCTTTGAACCATTTAATGACGGGGATCATCACTTCGTCATTTTGCTCTCCTTATACATTCAACGCGAGCGCTGTGAATCGACGACGACGAGGCCTTTAGGGTTAGAGACTTAGAGTTTTGGGTTCGGATTTTGACTTCGAAAAAATAAAAAGGGCGAGATTTTAGGAGAGCAACATGAAACACCAACCAAATCTAGAGCACTATTGGAGTAGATGTAGGAAATCGTGAAGAAGAAGAAGAAGAGGCGAAGGGGTGCGGGGTGCGGCGCAAGGAAAGGAAGTAGGAAGAAAAGAAAGGAAAAAATGAAGAGGGGCTCAGGGGGAGGGGGGTGCGGGCGTGCGGCGCTAGGGTTAGGGATTTCCGGATTTCATGTTTTTAAGTTTTAAGTTTCTAACATATATATATATATATATATATGTGTGTGTGTGTGTGTGTGTGTGTGTGTGTGTGGGGGGGGGGGGGGGGTGGCGGGGCAGGGACCCATTAATTTTCAAACATTTCACCCACACCCTGCACCGCACCGTGCGTGGAAACAAGAAACACGCCCGTGACCTGCATGTTGAACACGGTTTATAAGAAAAATGGGGCAGGGCGGGGCAGGTCATGTTCAGCCCTACTACTTATGCTAAGTGCAATGAGTACTTATAAATAAAAATATTTTCTTGCATTTTACCAACGTGCGACATCTTTTGCTAGCTTTATTTGATAGAATTTTTTCCTATACCTATGAATTTCAATGGAATCCAAAAAATTATAAAGAAAAATTAGTTCTTTTCAATTATATATATATTATCATTATTTCTTGTTGTTCTGTTCTTCCATTTGCCATTTTTTTCTTTCTAATTTATATATTATTTTTTATTCAAATTTATTAATTTTTCTTTTGTAAAATTTATATTGAATTTGAGGAAATGATAGCGAGAGAGAAAACTTCCTATCGTTATTTTTTGCGAGGTATAACATTTTTGTAGTTTATGTGGTTGTTCATTGAGTAGAGTCTTTTTTTATTTTATTTTTGTGCGTGTCCTAAAAGTAGTTTCTTTTACATTATATATACGAAGGATGATCGAAAGAAAAAATCTCTATTTGACCAGACTTCTTCCTGTACTTATGAATTTCATTAGAATTGGAAAAAAAGTATAGAGAAAATATAGCTCCTTTCAATTATATCAGTACTTTGATTTATTTTTATTTTTGTATCTTTATTTCATGTGGTTCTGATACGTCGTTTTCATTTTTTTCTTTCTAATTTATATATTATTTTTTTTCATTTTTTTTTCTTTTGTAAATTTTACATTGAATTAAGGAAAATGATAGTAAGAGAAAAATTTTCCTATCGTTATTTTTGATATAAGGTATGACAATTTTTTAGTTTATGATGTTGTTCATTTAGGAGTTTTTTTTTTTGGGTGAGTGTGTGTAATGTGAACCAATTAATACAAAACATAGAAAAACGATAGATTGGTTTGTTCGAGAGAATCGTGACCTCCAATGGTTGTTTCAAGTGAGCCATGAACTCTCAAAAAACACAGTATATTGTATTTCACTTAACAATAATCAACATAATATTATTCCATAGTCTTTTTTTTTTTTTAAAATGTACAATTAGACTATCAAACTCACGTAGAAGTGTAACTCTATTTTAGATAGAGTTTCACTACATCTATCCCATTCTTTTAGCTAGATAATTTTACAGCTATTCAAAGAGAACTTTAAATGAAAACAACTGCTACTACTCGTTTTCTCTCACTAGAAGAGATAAGACTCTTATTCAATTACTATTCTTATTAGATATATCTCTTACTTAGATATAGATATAATCCTTACAGATTAGGATCACATCAGTGTGTCCAAGGATGGTGGAAAGAAAGAAAAACTCTATTTGACAAGATTTTTTTTCGAAACATGTGTATTTCATAGGAACCGGGAAAAATATAGAGAAAAGATAGTTGTTTTCTATTATATTAGCATTTTTTTTTTTTTCCTTATTTCCTGTGGTTCTTATCTTCCGTTTGTCATTTTTTGTCCTTATTTTCTGAAGTATACAACATAAAAAGACAGTTCTTTACAATTATATTATTATTTTTCATTTTCCCTTTTTTATTTTTATTTTCTCAAGTTATGTTCTTCCGTTTCCGTTTCTTGTCCTTATTGCCTATTCTAATTCACATTTTATATTTTATTCAAATTGATATATATTTTTTTTCATTGAATTCAGGAAAATGAGTGTGTGAGAAAAAGTTTTCTATCATTATTAAATCACCAAATGATTAAAACACATAAGCCGATAAAAAATAATAAATCTAATCATATAATTAATATTCTAACACTAATATCTAGTTCTTCATACATTCAAATAACGATTCTCCAAAATATGACTTCTTTAGAAATTTTACTAATGAACAATATTTTACTATGGAATGAATTCCTTAGATTCAAGAATCAAAACTATTGCTAAAATCCTAAAGAAGCATCTTTTTTCTTTTTTTCTTATTCATTTTTGTGACCTGAATGACTTAAGACTGAGAAATCGAACCCCTCAATACATAGTTTGGGTATAACAATGGTGGGGAGGAACATCTAGAGACTTTACATGAGAAGGAAGCTGTTAAGTAGCTAAAGAGATAAGGCATTGAGTGAATTGAATAAGAGAATTATCTCGTTAGAATTTTGTATTTTATTATCTTTATCATTATGTTTGTTAGTAGTTGTTAAGTGTTAGTGAAGGATATAATTATTATCAACCTCTACCTCTATGATGGTACGTAGTTTATCTTTATGATCACATTTTTTTTTATTTTTTTATTTTTTGTAATCCTATCAAGAATTAATTATCTCAACTCAGGTTGCTTTGAAAAGTTTAGGGTTCTTCAAAAACTAAATTAATTGATCGCTCCCCCTAAGATAAGGATCATCTCCATTTCAAGTCATTTCAAATCTAACGGTGAACATGATGCCACGTTATTTAAATTGTTAAAATGACATAATAAAATATTTACCATTTCAAGTCTTCTTCATCTCACTTGAGGATCTTATTTCCCACATACCAGTTTATGCTCTTCTTTGTTATTGCAAGTATGAATTCCGGCTGTTTTGCCTCATTCACTTAGCTTACTTTTGATGAAATAAATTTGGATATAGAAGTCTTACATATAGAGACAGGTTACATGCAGATAGAAGAAAATGCTCATATCTCCATTGACAACATGTAAATTAAATTGAGCCTACAGTTTGTTTATTTATTCAGATCAAAGAAAAAAAAATGGAAACATAAGCCCCATCCCATGGCACTTAAAGCTTGCCTTGAAAGAAATTCTCAAATCCTTACATCCATAAACACCTCTCAATTACCACGAAAGCAATCAACACAAGCTAGATAAACAAAGGTCCTTTCACCTTGTGGGTGGGGGAGAAGAATAAAATTAACACAGACAGTCAAGAGTAAAATTTGAAGTCTTTGGCTTGAAGTATGATCTGCCTCAGTGCACCAATAGGGGCTAAGATCATCAATATGACCCCAACTATAATGCAAAACTGAAATTGCAAGAATCAAAATCAGATTCCATAACTTAATGATAAAAGTAAAATCGATATAAAGTGAAACATAAGAAATATACTAATGAAACAGAGATTTTCTTGTTAACATACCCAATTTGTGAACCAGGATAAGCTGAACCTTTTAGGTTTATAGATGGCTAACCACATGATGCAAGGCAGCTGCAAAATAATAGAATTAGCTAGAAACCCACAAAGCTTTAATCAAATTTCTTGCTATAAGAAAAAAGAGATATTATGCCATACAAAGTATGTTGTGGGAGCAAAAGCAAATCCTCCAAAGAAACTGAGAAGCCCACCAAAGAAAGGGAAAGTAATCCCGAGGAACATGGTAAGTGCTGCACCAAAGAAGATACAAGGGTTTTTTCAGATGGAAAGAATCCCCCAAGGATTGAAATTGGAAATTAAAACAGAGTAAAACCACCAAAGTAAAAGAACTAAGAACAATCAAGAAAAAATAGAAAAAGTACTTACCAACATATACATTGCGTATTATGAAACGGAGGGACCTAGTTGGCTTGAAATTCATCTTCAATACCATAAATGATTCCAGCAGGTCAAAAACTGGAATGGCAAAAATCTACCTTGCACAAAAATATTGTGTAAGGATTAAAAGAAATAAATGAACTGCTCAAGAGAGCTTGATACCGATACTAGAGAATCAGAGAATGTCATTTGTAAAATCATTCTGCAAAATTATTTGTGCATAAAATTCATATCTGCCATTGAGATTCTACAAGCAAACAAGTTATATATATGTGGCAACTGAAGCTGGATTTGACTTTGCACAACAGTATTTTCATAATAAATCATACCTGGTAACTTCCAATGACATGAACAACCACAAACATGTTAGCAATTGCAACAAGCCAGACGGGCTTCTCAAGTGACATGAGGATATTATCCTCAACAGCATTTCCAAACACCCAATAACCAACCAAGGAAACCGGAAAATAGCACAAGGCTACCACGATATATGCGACGATTACGCCTTTCCACATGGGTTTCTTGGAGGGCTTTTCGGGTGTGGAAGGTATGGTTGCTTGGATCTCCAAGACCACATTATGCCCAGCATAGGCAAAAGCTACATCACCCAATGCTGAAAAGAAGTTGAACATATTTCCTGTTGTGGTTGATGCCTTGGGACCATAGTGCACATCTGGTTGAACTCCCCTGTGAGCTGAAGCTGCCCAAGCAATGGTAGAGTAACTGTTGAACAATTAGTCACAGATTGTCAATAGATTGTCGTATGTTTTCTTAAAGAAGAAAGATTTTAATAGCAAACACTTTAAAGTGAAAGCCTTGAAAAGCTAATTGTTTACTGTGAATTTACAAGCACATAAGATGCATTATGCCATTGTTCCCAAAAGAAGATATACCTCAAGGACATGGTAGCCGCGGCCAAAGAGACACCGGTAATGGAATTGAAACTGGGAAGGTGGGAGAGAACAAAATGAACCGATGCAAAGATCATGATGAAGTAGGTGGTTTTCATAGTTTTGCAGCCAGTGCACAACATATCATGGATCTTCTTCAGGGATTTTCCACCGGTGATCATGTATACTATGTTCACACCAACTTCCACCATTAGTTGTTGGGGCACCACTATCCAGAGGCCAAGCTTTTCTCCAAAAGCGTGTTGACCCAACTCATGGTACCTGTCAAACCTCTTCCCTGGCACCATTTCATGCATCTCCACCATTTGCCACAAGGTATACAGAGTGATAATCCATGACAAGACCAATACAGCAACACCAGGACCCCTAAAATACACCCAAACACAACTCAGTACACTTACAATGATCATGTTATGTGTCTAATGAGAGCTAAAATGGTACATACTCGCCTTGAATGGTCACGAACATAAAAAATAAAAAATAAAAAATGTTGCATACTATCTTTTAACCCTAAAGATCGACAAAAATGGCATACCATCCAAGTTGAGACATGGCATAGGGGAGACCCAGGACTCCAGCGCCAACCATGGCAGTGACATTGTGGAAAGCAGAGTACCACCATTTTGCATTCCTTGATTTGGTGATAGGAAGCCAGTCATCAAGATCTTTCACCTTCTTAGATGCTTCGGCCATTGTTTTAGACGAAGATTCTTTGAACAAAATGATCGATATTGTAATCGTGCAGTTAAACGAGAAAACATAACACAGATAAGTTTTAGCGAATTCAAATGTAAGTGATAAGGTTGAGTGAGTTGAAGAGGTAGCAACCGATGTTTCATTTAATATCTAACATGTGACCAATTCTACTTCAATCTCTCTTTCTATGATACCTTACCGTCTCCCTGAAAACAATATCTAAGCCTTTCTTATATAAGCACAAAAGTAGATCTACAAAGAATAATGCCGGACTTATATAACTTGTTAACAACTGTTTCGCACGTGATTAAAAGGTGTTTATTTTTTATTTTTAAACGTTATTTAGTAGACTATTATTATATAATTGTTATACAATTGAAATGAATCATCACAATTATTCGGTAGTCGTATAACTATTTAATAAATAGTTATTCAATTATATATTTTTTTTTACTAACATGACTCTAATCACATGCTGACACATGTTAGTATATAAAAGAGTGTTAGACCAGCAGTAAATCTAGCATTGCTCAATCAAGAATTTAAAGAGGTTGGTGCCCCATTGGAATTCCAAAGAGGCTATTTAGAGAGACCAAAGGGTTTTAGAATACGGGAATGCATGCATGCATGAGACAAGTGTTTGCCTGTGTTTGTAATTGCTGAACAGAGATGGAGGCTAAGGAGAGGAGGGCCGGTATTGTCTATGACCCTCCTCCCTCTCTTTTGAAAAATTTCTTTACGATAGCATATAAATAGCTAAATTAATATATATTTGGGCCAAAATAGTTAAACTTGGCTACAGGCCCTATTATAACAAAAAAAATTCAAATGTGTAATTAAAATGTAACAACGTAAAAGAGTTTTCAATTATATTAGTATTTTTCATTTTTTTTTTTTTTTTTTTTATCTTTATTTCCTGTGGTCCTGTTCTTCCATTTTTATTTTTTGTTCTAATATATATATATATATATTTATCAAATTGCTTATTTTTTCTTTTGTAAATTTTACGGAAATGATAGTGAGAGAGAAAGTTTTCTATGGTTATTTTGAGTAATTCTAATAGTACATTAAGTGTCCATAAAAAAATAAGATGGCTTTTAAAATCATCATTTGATCAATCACATGCTTAATAGTGATTTTAAATGCAACCTCATTTTTTTATGAACACTTAATATACATGAAGAATTACTTAGTTATTTTTTGTACGAGGTATAACGATTTTTTAGTTTTGGCTATTGTTTATTTAGTGGGTTTTTTTTTTTTTTTTTTTTGTCCCCTAAAAGTAGTTTATTTTACATTATGTACTTGAAGGATGGTCGAAAAAAAAATTCTATTTGAGAAGACTTTTTCCAATACAAGTGAATTTCATTGGAACCAGGAAAAATTGAGAAAAAAGATAGTTATTTTCCATTATATTAGTTTTATTTCTTGTCGTTCTTATCTTTCATTTTTTGTTTTCTGTCCTTATTTTCTGAAGTGTACAGCATAAAAAGATAGTTCTTTTCAATTATATTAGGATTTTTTCATTTCCTTTTTTTTTTTTAGATTTTTTTTTTCTCTAGTTATCTCGTTATTTAATAGAGAATTATCTCGTTAGGATTTTTAATTTTATTATCTTTATCATTATCTTTGTTAGTCGTTGTTAAGTGTTAGTAACACTATACCCCACTACTTCTATGATAATAGTTTATCTTTATAATTCATTTCTTTGTAATCCTATATATATATATATATATATATATATATATATATATAAAGTAAGTAAGAATTAATTATCTCAACTCTTGTTGTTTTGGAAGGTTTAGGGTTTCTCGAACTATCCTAATTTATTTATTATGTGTTTAAGGAAAATTAGGCACGTAACAGAAGCCCTTCCCCTAATACAAGGATCATCTCCATTTCAAGTCATTTCACGGCCATAATTTTATTTTGTTATATCTAACGGTGAACATAATGCCACGTTATTTAAAGTGTTAAAATGACATAGTAAAATATTTGTCATGTACACCGTTAAATGCAATAAAAAAAATCGTAACCATGAAATGACTCTTCTTCATTTTACTTTGAGGATCATATTTCCCACCGACCGGGCTGTTTTGCCTCATTCACCTTGCTTACTTTTGATGAAATGGATTTGGAAATAGAACTCTTCCATATAGAGACACTTTACATGCGGATATAAGAAAATACTCACATCTCCATAATTGACAACATGTACATTAAATTGAGCCTACAGTTTATTTATAATTTATTCAGATCAAAGAAAAAATCGAAATCTAATCCCCCCATCCCATATATGGACTTAAAACTTGCCCTGAAAGAAATTCTCAAATCCTAACATCCATAGACACCTCTAACACAAGCTAGATAAACAAAAGCCCTTTCACCTTTGTGGG
This sequence comes from Alnus glutinosa, assembly GCF_958979055.1. Classification (NCBI taxonomy): domain Eukaryota; kingdom Viridiplantae; phylum Streptophyta; class Magnoliopsida; order Fagales; family Betulaceae; genus Alnus; species Alnus glutinosa. The sequence continues at coordinate 1,999,586 of NC_084893.1, forward strand.
TGGGGGAGAAGAAGAAAATTAACCAAACACGTAGACATGGAAAAATCACATCCAAAGCATAGTACAATTTGTTAGATAAAAGCATTTTGCAGCACCCTCCTTTCGAGAAGACAGTCAAGAGTAAAATTTGAAGTCTTTGGCTTGAAGTATGATCTGCCTCAGCGCACCAATAGGGGCTAAGATCATCAATATGACCCCAACTATAATGCAAAACTGGAATTGCAAGAATCAAAATCAGATTACTTAACTTAGTGATAAAAGTAAAAAATGTATAAAGTAAAACATAACAAATATACTAATGAAACAGAAATTTTCTTGTTAACATACCCAATTTGTGAACCAGGATAAGCTGAATCTCTTAGGTTTATGGATGGCTAACCACATGATGCAAGGCAGCTGCAAAATAATACAATTAGCTAGAAACCCAGAAAGCTTCTATCAAATTTCTTGCTATAAGAAAAAAGAGATATTATGCCATACAAAGTATGTTGTGGAAGCAAAAGGAAATCCTCCAAAGAAACTGAGAAGCCCTCCAAAGAAAGGGAAAGTAATTCCAAGGAACATGGTAAGTGCTACACCAAAGAAGATACAAGGTTATTACAGATGGAAAGAATCCCCCAAGTATTGTAACTTACCAACATATGCATGGCGTTTTTTTTTTTTTTTTTTTTTTTTTTTTTTTTTTTTATTTTAAATTTCACGTTTTGAAACTGTAAATCCAAACGGACCCTAACTCACCAAAGTAATAGAACTAAGCACAATCAAGAAAAAAAATGGAAAAAGTACTTACCAACATACGCATTGCGTATTATAAAACGAAGGAACCTAGTTGGCTTGAAATCCATCTTCAATACCAAAAATGATTCCAGCAAGTCAAAAACTGGAATGGCAAAAATCTACCTTGCACAAACATATTGTATATTGTTTAAAAGAAATAAATGAACTGCTCAAGAGAACTTGATACTTATAATACAGAAACAGAGGATGTCATTTGCAAAATCTTTCTGCACAATTTTTTGTGCATAAAATTCATATCTGCCATTGAGTTTCTTCAAACAGTTACATATATATATTGCAATTGAAGCTGGATTTGACTTTGCATAAGCTTTGTGCAAGCAGTATTTCCATAATGAATCTTACCTGGTAACTTCCAATGACATGAACAACCACAAACATGTTAGCAAAAGCAATAAGCCAGATGGGCTTCTCAAGTGACATGAGGATATTATCCTCCACAGCATTTCCAAACACCCAATAACCAACTAGGGAAACCGGGAAATAACACAAGGCTACGACGATATATGCGACGATTACGCCTTTCCACATGGGTTTCTTGGAGGGCTTTTCTGGTGTGGAAGGTATGGTTGCTTGGATCTCCAAAACCACATTATGCCCAGCATAGGCGAAAGCTACATCACCCAATGCTGAAAAGAAGTTGAACACACTTCCTGTTGTGGTTGATGCCTTGGGACCATAGTGCACATCTGGTTGAACTCCCCTCTGAGCTGAAGCTGTCCAAGCAATGGTGGAGTAACTGTTGAACAATTAGTCACAGATTGTCAATAGATTGTCATAAATAGCAAACACTTTACAGTGAAAGCCTCTTTGATACTTGAAAGGCTAATTGTTCACTATGAATTTACAAAGCGCATAAGATTCATTATGACATTGTTACCAAAAGAAGATGATACCTCAACGACATGGCAGCTGCGGCCAAAGAGACACCGGTGATGGAATTGTAACTGGGAAGGTGGGAAAGAACAAAATGAACCGATGCAAAAATCATGATGAAGTAGGTGGTTTTGATAGATTTGCAGCCAGTGCACAACAGATTATGGATCTTCTTCAGGGATTTCCCCCCGGTGACCATGTACACTATGTTCACGCCAATTTCCACCATTAGTTGTTGGGGCACCACTATCCAAAGGCCAAGCTTTTCTCCAAAAGCATGTTGACCCAACTCATGGTACCTATCAAACCTCTTTCCCGGCACCATTTCATGCATTTCCACCATTTCCCACAAGGTATACAGAGTGATAATCCATGACAAAATCAATACAGCAACACCAGGACCCCTAAAATACACCCAAATCCAATTCAGTACTCTTACAATTATCAAGTTATATGTATAATGAAAGCTAAAATAATGCATGTACAGGGGTGGAGCCAGCTTTTGCAAATTGGGAGGGCCAAATTGAAAAAAAAAATTTGGAGGGGCCAAAACAAAAAAATAAATAAAATTTTAAGGGTAAAATTTTAATTTTTTTTTTTTATGAGGAACAATTTGGGCCTTGGGGGGGGGGGGAGGCCCCCCAGAGCCTAAGGTGGCTCCGCCCCTGTGCATACATATATAGATACTCGCCCACGAGGGTTAATACCACGAGATCTGCTGTTTGAGTCCTCACTCAACCGAGACATGATTTTTGCAAGCGACATCGTATATCGGGGGTTTACCCGAAACAAACATTAAAAAAAAAAAAAAAAAATGGTGCATACTATCTTTAACCAAATGACAAAAATGGCATACCATCCAAGTTGAGCCATGGCATAGGGGAGACCCAGGACTCCAGCGCCAACCATAGCAGTGACATTGTGGAAAGCAGAGTACCACCATTTTGCATTCCTTGATTTGGTGATGGGAAGCCAGTCATCGAGATCTTTCACCTTCTTAGATGCTTCGGCCATTGTTTTTTTTTTCTCCCCTGAGCACATTCAAGATTATTGGAGGAGCAAATTCAGATTCTTGAGTTGAAGCAGGTAGAAACTTAAGTCTGACTCTTAAGTCTTAACTGAGTATCCTATAAAAAGGGAGACATTGCATGTAGCCGAGAAATGGTGACAGAGCCAAATTCTAGTTCACAGTGGCAAATTGACAAATGAATTTAATAAATTAATTAAAAAAACATAATATATATATATATATATATATATATATATATATATATATATATATATATATATATATATATATATATATATATATAATCTTTCAATGTCTCTTTCTTTATGAAATCATGTAGCACGGACAGCAGGCGAGTGAAATTATGATTATGACTCCATCTCCATATTTTAAGTCTTTGGACTTTCTCATAAACAAACAATTTTTAATACACAGGCCTTTCTTTTAAAATAATAATAATAATGAAAATAAAGACAAAGACTTAAGTGACATTCTTGGTACGAAGCCACTCCACTAGTTAAAGTCCATGGTAATTAAGTTGATTTAGTTACACCTAAAAACAGAAAGAAATAGACCTGAAGCCTTGTTAGCAAACAATCCAAAAACTTTCCCTTTATTAATTATTGTCAAAGTCACTGATTAAGTAAAGATAAATATGGTCACTTATACTAAGAGAGAGACCCCTAAGACCTAATTAAACTTGGGTTGCTTTTTAGGGGATCAAGATTTGATAAATGGGATGGCTTTCAAAATTCTTTATTTTAGTATATTTTATTGGCCATGCCCTATTGCCCTCCCCCTCTTTTGAAAATTCTCTTTATTATAGTATATATATGTATATATACATAAATAGCTAAATGCCTAAATCCATATATTTGGGCCAAAATAATTAAGCTCGGCCCCAAGCCTTATTATAACAAAAATTATTTTATACCCAAGCCTTAAACAACAACTCAAATGTATCATTAAAAAAAGAGAATTGATTGGTGCACAACAGTTGTGCACCACTCTAGAGACATGGGATGAGTCCCACGTGGGACCTATGTGGTAGAACCCACCACATGAGACCCATCCCATGTCTATAAGACATTGCACAACAGTTACACAACTATTGCGCAAGAGTCATTTTCTCAACTTAAAAGGACCGAACAGTTTTTGCAAGGACAAGCCTTCAAGTACTTCGTTTTCAATCTCTATTCCTCTCTATTTTTTTTACAATAATCAGTCATGATATTTCCTAGGTTATACGCTGAATGGCAGCCACATGACCCACACCACTCTGTTTTACCTCATTTGCTTTTCTAAAAAATTGTTGAAATATTTCATAATAAGATTCTTACTTGATTGCATACAAAAATATTTTTTAATTTTTGTTTGATAACTATAGTCGAGAGTTGCTTTTAGTTTATGAAAATTAAAACAACCAAAAGGAACTTATATATATATATATATATATTTAGTTGCATTTGGTTTGCTGAAATTAATGTCAATTCGTCTTTATAAAGATTTTGCTTTAGAAAAAGTAATTGGTGAAAGAGACCATTTAAGAAAATTTCCTAATTCCTATGGTTAGTTGGTTACGTTCTTTCTCTGGCGCATCAATTTGGTACCACATTCGTTAATTGTACCAAAATATATATATGCATGGGACAATAACGAACATTCTTTTACCCTTTTATTCTCCCTCAAAAGTCAGGGATGGTTTCCAAGAAGCAATTTTAGATCATGGCGGAGTTTTGTACGTGCTTGGAGTACTATGAGACTTAGAAGCAAACCATTTTGAAACAAATAAAGCCTAGATTATTTCTTAATGATATATTTCCTACACGCTTACAAAAAAAAAAAAGAGAAAAAAAAGAAGATATATATATATATATATTTTAAGGGAAAACTTCACCTACCATTCCTAATCTTTCATCACTTTTACAATTATACCTTGAAACTTTAAAAAGTGTCAGTTTAGTGTATCCATTCATCTTTCAATTTTTTTCAATTCTAACATTTCATTAGGATTTTTCGTTAAATCTTGTCAAAATTCTCAAAATACCTTTTATATATATTAATTTTTTTTTTAAAGATTCTAGTGTGGGTATTTTTACAAATTTCGTTAAATCTTGACCAACGCTTAAATCTTTGCAGTTTTTTTTTTTTTCCAAAAAAAATGGGCAATTTGAAAATTTTGACACCCTTCCGTTAGGATTTAATGAAAAATTTTAACGGATGCATAGTTGAAATTGAAAAAAATTAAAAGATAAATATACTAATTGACATTTTTTAAAATTTAAGGGTATGATTGCAACAGTAATGAAAGATCATGGGTGGTAAGTGAAGTTATTCCATATTTGAATACGTTAATTATTTGTCTTTTAAATATTTTGGTAATGGACAGTGTTCCATCACTATACACTTGTATAATCCGATTGTTTGCTCAAAATCAAACACTACAAGGTTGAACGTACACGCTAGTGACCATTAGTACAATTTTATGAAACCTTAATCATCGTAGGCTCCCTTGCTAGCTTTCAAGCCGGCACCAACGGACCAACCCAGTTCTGTGTTTTGCATTTCCACAATCTAGGTTGGTTTTTTTTTTATTATTATTATTTTTTTAATTCCAATTTATGTACCGTTCACAAGTTTTGGCAGTCATCCATAATGTGTATGACATGATCTAACAAAAACAATAAATGTGTTCACTTACAAAAATAATAAATGTGTTTCACTTTATCACAACAAAATGATTGCAACACAAATCCTTGCAACTAATATTTGGTTCACATATGTATAAATATCTTGTAGTTTTATAGATATGGATGGTGAAAGTTTTACAATGCAAAATTTTTACTTTGAATCGAACTTGATTTATTGGAGGAAACCAAATGTGTATGCCCATTTCAATTCAGGAAAATCAAGAGCCAAAACAATTTCAATCCAAGAAGTAGGTGGTTTTGATAGTTTTGCAGCTAGTGCGCAACAAATCGTGGATCTTCTTGAGGGATTTCCCACTGGTGATCATGTACACTATGTTAACGCCAACTTCCACCATTAGTTGTTAGGGCACCACTATCCAAAGGCCAAGCTTTTCTCCGAAAGCATGTTGACCCAAATCATGGTACCTGTCAAACCAAAATATGATCAGTTTGTTGCTTGGGATCAACAAAATCTGCATTTGCTTTAAGAATTATCAATATATCAGTTAATCATAAAGATTCTTAGATTCCTAAAACCTCCTGACTCTTAACAAATCCTGCTTTATTTTGGGATCAATATGGATTTTTATGGATTTTTAGGGATCAATTATGGATCCTTATAAAAGGGGCCAAAATGTAGAAGTCTCTTTCATTTCATATCTAATATGTACTTGCTTGCATATGGAGGAATGAATGGTTTTATGCTGTCCATATAATATAAAATAATAGAAATCTCATCATACTTCACTTTAATAAAGAGACATAGATTACAGCTTGAGTTTCACAGCAATCTCATCAGTTATACAGTTTGGATGCTTCAAAATGATTTTGATGGGTGGCTCGCAGAGAGGTCACTATTCTTCATCCTTCCTCATGGAGCTCAAGGACGACAAGACGACGACAAGACTCTCGAGGAAGACGATGAGTTCACTGTTCTTCATCCTTCCACTGACCATACTAGCCAGAGTTCTTAATTTCGTGTGTGATTCTCTTAAGCATTGCCATCAAATATTTGAGCACAAACGTTTAGTACTCTTGTGCTTGGCTCCATATTGGGCGTATTGGTGAAATAATATCATACAATCAATTGAAGAATCAATTGGTTTTGCCGTTGAGCGCGTATCAGGAAACTTGATAATTTGTGTCCTATTCAGATGGCCTAAGCACCCATGAAGAGCTTGTACTAATGCTAGACCTACAACTGGAGAGTATTAATTTCTTGCTTTTTTTTTGTTATTATTATTGGCTAACATTGCTATAATCATATCATGATCTAACATTACTCAAGTTCCTTCTTGAAGCAAAACTTCTATAATTTATTGTGAAAAATCAGGTTGAGCAATTGGCCATTACCATGTAAATTAATAGCCTATATACCAAATGGGTATCCGCAGTTGTTTTAACTTCTTCAACATATCACGAAATTTTAGGTATACGCAAGCAGCATGAATGTCGACATTTGTCTTTGTAAACAACACCAGTTCTCCAACTTCGAGCTATTCATAGATTTAGAAAGCGAAGGGCACGTTTACTACTCTAGCAAGTGCGTGACCAATTTACCATACATATTACATAGACCAGTATTTAATTACCACCCCAAATACCATGGTTACTCATTTGTACGTACTTTGTAGGGTTGTTCAAAATGGACAAGAATCCTACCCCTATCCCCTCCCCTCTTCCGGCAGGGTTTAGGGGAGAGGCACCCTTCCTGCTCGAGTAAGGGCCATTTATGGGGCCCTTTGCGCGGGCCCTGTTATTATCCATGCCCCCGCAGAACTTATGAGCATGTCCGAATTGTCTATATATATTCAATCGGTTTTTTGACCGACTCGGTTAGGGGTTAGTGAAATTTTTGAAAAACCAACTATGTTCGGGCTGGTATTCAGTTTAAGGAGTTGATTTTTCTGACCCCAAACATATTTAAATATAATCAACTATATTTCAAGGGGTCCCTATTGCTTGAGGTAGAGTCCGGGTCAATCATTTTTTTTTTTTTTTTTTTTTGAGGATAATAGTCTTCTTTTCTGCAAAACCAATCTAGTGTAATGGTCGAGACTACAGAAGTTGCTCGATACTTATGAGCAAGCTTTTGGGCAACGCCTGAATAGAGAGAAGACTTCCATTCTCTTTAGGCAAAACAAGAAGGAAGAGATTTGGAGGCAGATATCGACAGTCTAAGGTCCATAGGCAACTCAGTGTTTTGAGAGATATTTTGGCCTACAGGCAATTGTGGGGTGTTCTAGGTGGATGACTTTCATGTATGCCAAGGAGAGGATATGGAGTAGAATTGGTAATTGGAAGAATAAATATCTGTCACAAGCTGAGAAGGAAATTCTGTTGAAAGCAGTGGCCCAAGCTATCCCTACTTATACTGTGTGCATCTTCTTGCTGCCTAAGACTCTTACATGAAATAAACGCAACAATGCAACGATTTTGGTGGGAACAACCGGAGCAGAAATTGAAGATTCATTGGGTTAAGTGGGAGGAAATGGGTACATGCATCTAATGCTCAAGGGGTAATGGGTTTTTGCGATCTATAGAGCTTCAACAAGGCTTTGTTAGCAAAACAATGTTGGAGAATCCTTTAGTTTCCTGATTCCTTGTCTACAAAAATTTTAAAAGCTAAGTATTTCTCACACAGAACGATTCTCGATGCTAAATTAGGGTGTTGTCTGTCTTATGTCTGGCATATATAGTATTTGGTTGGCTAGAGAGCTCCTAAAGGAGGGGCTTATGTGGAGAGTGAGGAATGATGCACACATAAATATCTGGAAGGACAATTGGCTGCATGCCTCCAAGTATAGCATGGTCTGGTTTTACTCCAAGGGGAGGAGGGTTATCTGAGGAAGCACACGTTGCAGACCTGATAGATTTGGAATCTAGATCTTGGAAACCGCATCTGATTCGGGAAGTCTTTGGAGAACAAACAATAGAGATTTCACAGTGAGAAGTGCCTATCATCTACATAAGGAGGATATATAGAGATGCAGCTAAAGGGGACTCGTCAAGGGCGGGACAGTTTAGGATGCTATGGAAACAAATATGGAAAATACACAGTACTTCTCAGGTTGTTAAAGTCTATATGTGGAGAGCCTGTCACAATGTTTTGCCGACTAAAGCGAATCTTTTCCGCAGGAAAGTTACTGAGGATCCTCTCTGCCCGCTAGCTATGTGATACGGAGGTGGAGACTATAAGGCATATCTTATGGAGTTGTCCGGCAGCAAAGGTTACATGGAGCATGTGTAGTAGGAAGATCCAAAAGAGTTTCATCGACCATGAGGACTTTGCAATTATTGTGGAGGTACTCCGTCCACGGTTGGAAAGGGTTGAATATGGGAGCTCATGGCAATAGTCCCTAGGAATTTGTGGCTACGTCGGAACGCGGTGAATCGGTGATTTTGGGTGGACCTCTTAACCCTCCTACCTTAATGGTGGAAAAGGCCTTGGAGTCACAAGCAGCCTTCTGAAGCGCCCATGAATGATGATATAAAGGGGAAGGAGTTGATTTCCATAGGGTTCTTTGCTGGAAAGCCCCTATATATTATTGGTTTTATCTAAGTTAATTGGGATGCGATCGAGGATAAGTCATTGAGGAAGATGAGCATCGGTGTGATAGTCAGAGATAGCTCGGGAGAGGTATTAGCAACCTTATCGGCCCCCAAAATGTATATCATAGACCATGTCAATGTTGAAGCGTCTGTTACTCTGAGGGCTGCGGTTTTCTGTAAAGAGTTGGGTTTGCAAATGGTAGAATTAGAAGGTGCCGCTCTCCAAATAATTCAGGCGTTGCACAAAGATGGTATGAATTGGAGTACATATGGAACTTACAAAAATGAAGGGTTTGTCATGTAAAACGCAACGACAATAAAGTGGTCCACAGACTTGCAGATGCGCTCCTTCTTAACGAGGAATATGTCATTTTGAAGGAAGTTCTCCAGTGTATCATATCTTGAATATTATTTATGTTGAGCACCCTACTTAATTGATTCATATATATGAGATGCTTTATTGTTTTCAAAAATAAATAAATAATAATAATAATAATGACCTAAACCCTAGATTTTTTTTCATTACTCTCTATACTCGTATATAGTGTACGGCTCGCCTCTTTCTCTTTGCTCTTTACTCTTCAGTACCACTATCACCTCCCCATCGCCACCATTGACGCCGTCGTATTAGTTTCTCTCTCTCTCTCGCCCACAGTCCCACTCTCACCCCCTTCAATTAACCGATTTTCCCTCATTCTCTCTTATTTTCCGCCATTTTCTTTATTTTTTTCAGCATAGATTGTATATCAAACTTCGTGGCTCATGCTTCCATTCTATTGGTTTCAACTTTCAGGAATAGCCATAAATATTTTTTTTGTTGAATTTCTGGGTACATCCAAATGGAATCAGAAATAATGACAGCCTGAACGACGCAAAAGCACTGCTCTAAGATTAATGTCTAGCCGAGTATCTATACAAAGAAACTACTGTAGTGTAAAATGTGGGGAAAGAAACTTGAAAAATAGCACATCGCTAAAAAAACATGTGATTACAAAGCAGAATACTGCCTGAATTAATTCTCTGTTGCTGCTTCCATCTTTCGAAGAGAAAATCTTCGTCGCTTTGAAGCTTGAGATAATCATCCATTTCAAACCTTAACCCTCGTGATTCACCAGAACAAGATTGGCTATTGAAGCTACCAGGTTCTCCAGATTTACTTCCTGCATCTTCTCCCATGTTCATTGGCAGGCCAACAATAAATCCAGGGCTCCAACTCCCACGACTGCTGGCAGAACGATTACGTTGATTTTGTGTACTGCACACTTCCTATAATAGGAATTTCAAAGAAATATGTCACAGTGAAAGAGAAAAATATAAATGAAGACACGGATAAGAAAAATGTTTGAGAATAGATTGAAACAGTAAACATGCTTCAATGAAGTAAGAATTGCATGTCAGTAAAGAGTAATGCTATTTAGTAGATTACTATACGACTGTCATACAACTGGGAATAACGTGATAGTAAAAATCAACTCTTTGAATGACAGTCGTATAGTAGTTTATTAAATAAGATTATTCATATGCAAAATCAAAGAATCTGAAAGGATAATCAAATCTCTGAGAATGCCTTGACCTGGTTCTCCTCATTTCATCCCTAAAGAAATTCAACCAGCATATCATCAGATATTACCTGAGCTTCATCCAATGGTGTGTTTGGAGTTATAGGCGGCTCTGCCTTACTCTTGCATGATTGCGGAGTAGCATCATTACTAGCTTCCCAGTGCAACCAAGGCAGTAGAACCCCATCCATTTCAACAGGAATAGAATTAAATACCACTGGACTTCGAAGAGTTTCTGACTTTACAATTCCTCCAAGAGATGAGCTTGTATCACTCTTTTCTCCGTCAAGAGATGAAATGTCTGTATCCTCAACATTAGAAATGAAGTCCTCAATATACTTCTCTGCCTCCTCGATCAATCGATTTGACATCCTACTTCTGTCGTTACTCCTCTGGCAACAAATATATCAAATATAAAGTTAATAAATCACTTTTACGCTCAACAAAGAAGATCATTATTTGGAAATAATAAAAGCTACGGCAAAGACTTGGCTGAAAGTAAATGCAAACCCTATCTGCTAGAGTGCAAAAGAGAGACAGTACCTTTCTGGCTCGTGAAGGTTTTCCTATAGCAGTTTTCTTTGGATCAGGAAGCAATTCCTTCACAGTCTTAGACAGCGCCCGACCACGTTGCTCCTCCAACACTATTTCAGCCAGTAAATCTTGTTTACGCTTCTCTGACTGTGAATTCAAGTAATAAGATCCATCAGTATCCGAAAAATTCTTGACAAGATGGCACAATCTCAAGAGTGAAAAGTTGCTGGATGCAACTTTCAGAATCAAATTATATAAGGGCAATTTCATATTATATAACCCAAAGAAAATGAGTAATAAACTCTCATAATAAACGCAGTTTGGCTTCACAAATATTAAACTAGTAACTTCTCTCAAAGTCTTAGTACGAACAAACATTAAATATACCATTTCTGCTCAACTTCCAACACATTTTATCTCCCATCCCAACACAAATCTGAACTGAACACAGCAACTCAAAGAGAGAGTTAACTGAGTCCAACTCCCGATCTTATACTCATTCGCACAAATATTAAATTCTCCAATACTGCAACACAAGCTTAGAAACTTGTGCGGCTTAAATCAAACACTCAACAAGATAATATACCTGTCAATTGACAACATTTAATTTTCTTAGATTGTCAAAGCGATACATACAACAACACCCTTCTAAACACCAGTCATGGCAAACTTACGGACAAACCACAAGTGAAAGCTGGAAATATTTTATAGGTACACTTAAATGCTCCTAATCAAGAATAATTATGAACGAAAGAGATTCTGCTGGTTGCATGTCTCATTTACAGGAGCGCAAAGGGGTGAAATTACTGTGGGACAAATAATTTGAAATTACCTGCTCCAATTTTGTTGAGTTCCTTCTGATTGAAGAAACTGCCTGAAGAACATCAGAATTAGTTGGTTGCAAGCAGTCACCACTTGCTGAAAAAGAGGTTTTTGTTTTAGCCATTGCCTGAAGAAGTTGCGAGGAGCACTAGTTAGTGGCAGGGAACATAATGAACCAAATTTGAATATGTATGACAAAGAACATCGCCATTGCCAAGTTCTACACAACAATAAATTACTGACTTGTCCAAGTTCCATTCTGATCTCCTCCACAGCATTTCTAAGTTCTTCACGCATTGCTGCATACAATTCACTGTTAACACTATCTGCAGCAGGGTGCTCTGCCTGAAGAGTGACAAAGATGACAACATTGACTGATGTAAAAATTATAAAACTTTCTTCCTTTTGGACTTGGAAAAAATATAAATTTGAGGCAGTGGTTGTTAAATAATAGTCATTTTACACAAAATAAATCAACCTTCTTTTGTGCATAAACTGCTCGTATTATCCTCTCAATCCCACCTTTACCGGAATGAGCATCCCTTCCTTCATCATCAGTAAGGACTGAAGACTGGCTCTGAAAGGTCCAGAGACATTGTTTTAAATTCAGTTCAGTTCGCAATGCAAGTCAGATGAGAAAATATTTTAACAAAATTAAAGAGAGCTTAAAAAATGAGGCAAGTGTCTCAATCCAAGCATCAGACCCTCTGTCTATAGGAGTCTTAATTACAAAATTTCAAACTCCGTCTTTCTAAATTTCAAGAAAGATAAACAAACGTGGTAATAAAATAAGCCGCAGGAGAAGGAAAAGGCTTACTGAATAGTCATCATGGGACTTCAAGTCTTTTTGACTAAAAGACCTTCTCAATACTTGTCTTTGCTTTGAAACTGCTGGTCGATTGGATAATGGCGTTTGGTTGTTTCCATTACCAATACTCTTCAGATTAGCATGATCGCCGGAGTTCTGAGAAGGATCTGGATCACTCTGTTGTTTAGAACATAAACAAGTTAAATATCTTCTCCAACTTCACTATGGCTAAGAAGAAAATACGTGTTCTTATATAGCAAAGGGATAATAGCAATAATAATAAAGCAACCTCCCTGACATTATTTATCAATGAAACTTGCCACTGGATATTCCATAGAAGTTCTCGGATAATTATTTGTTTTTGATAGGACAGAGCATATATACAAAGGTTGTACAAACCCTTCATTATTTTTCATAGAAAAGCATTCTGATTCATTCTCCTCCAACAATTTCAACACTAGAAACTGATCTCATCATACACACACACAAAAAAAAAAGCATATGCCAATCATATTAACCAAAGGCAGCCCTATAGACAAATGTATTCATCCTACAAAGATACCGGAATTCATAACTACATGAAGAGGCCATATTCTATTTCAAGCAAAGCATACTATGTACAATATATGACTTGGCAATATATGAACATCAAATAGAAAATTAAATCAAATAATTCAAATTCCAAATAAGCAACACACAAAAATAATTCCGGTAAAATCTAATCATTGAATTCAAATTCCAAAACAAAACTTAGAAGGACAAAAAAGGCAAAGAGAAATCTCATCACCTCCGAATCGCTAATCTGACACCGCACTACAGAAACCGAGCGCCGCCTCCTCGAATTACTTTCAGAAATTACCCTTCCTCCACCGGAACTATTACACACACTGCCCCTCCCATCTCCACTTGCTTTCGAGCTCTGTCTCGACACCGACCTCCCTCGTCTAAGCGATGACGACGAAGACGCACTGGAACCGGAACCGCCCGCCGGGCCGGCCTCGGAGCTCCTCGAGCCCGAGCGGCCTCGATCGCCGGAGTGGAAGAACTCGATGGCGAGGTCGTCGAGGCTGATCTCCGGGAACCCCGAGCCCCTCACCGTGTTCACGAACTTCCCTCTCGGAGCTGGAACGCCGTCGTCGAAGTCTTCGCTTCCCGGCACCGGTATCCGGTGCGAGAACCGGCTAAGGCTGCGCGAGCGGCGGTGAGCTGAGCTCTTATTGGACGATCCGGAGTCCTCCGCCGACGACGATGAGGCTCCGATCGGCGTTCTCTTCGTCGTCGATTTGAACGCCGATGTCGCCATTTGAGTTCAAAATCAACCACCTAACGATACTAATATATACATTCACATATATTAATATGCAAGTGCGTGGAAGATCAGGGTTTAAAATTCAGCAATTTGAGCATTTACTGTGTTTGTGTGTGTGTGTGTGAGAGAGAGAGAGAGAGAGAGAGAGGACATTTTGGAGTGTGAGATTGGCGGAGAGATCGAAAATTTAGGAAAAAATTTGAATAACGGAGCTGTTGAGCGTTGAGGATGGATTAGAGGGAAGCGGAGCGCTTCGATATAGGTCTGGGTTTTCGCGGGATATTGCTAATCTGCCATTGGACCGTTAAGTGCATTTACGCCGTACTATTACTGTGTAATTGTGCCGTCCTTAAATGCTATTCGCTTTTTTTTTCTTTTTTCTTTTTTCTATTAAAAATATATGAATATTGCTAATTCGGTTTAATGGATGAATTGAAAAAAATTCATTCAACTCAAGGAAAACTTTGTATTTTAGATCTCAGTCTCACGGCCGGCTTCAATTCTTTTGACTAGAGTAGAGGAAATGAATACCAATATTTGACTCTTGCAACATCCTACTGTCTTTTTTTTCTTACAACATTGTTATTTTCTATTTATTAATGTTTTCAAGGAAGTCGCACAACATAAAAAAACTCTCTCACGCACTCCAAAAACCCAATTTCAGAATTTTTAAATCTCGGCATTAACATGAGAGAAGCTTTTACCATAAAGAGTGGGTTTGAATGGAGTTGCCCTTTTTTTTTTCTTTTAGATTACTTAGTAATTAACTCATTAATCAAGCAACCAAAACTTCACCGACCACCTACTTACCTTTTAATCATCACCTCATATTTAAGGGGATTAGAAGTGATATATTAGGCCCAAGGCCATTGTCATTTAATTAGGTGGGGATCAAAATTTTATTTTGTTTTATTTTAAAATTATGTCGTTAGAAAAAAATAAATAAATAAATCTTAATCATAAAATAATTAAGTCAATTGCGTCTTAATAGAACTTGACGTACAAATGAAGGCAGACAACGATTCACTCGTCGTTTTCACAATTACCAACTTTCTTTCTTATTCAGCTAGAGCCACGAATCCACAAAATTTTCACTTTTTGCACGGAATAAGAGTGATGAAGCTTTCACCATCCATTCAATAATATAACCAATGGAGATAGAACTACTGCACTGCTCTTGGGGTTTCATCCAGGATCATCAGTGCCCACCTTTCCTCTCCTATTTATTGATCAAACAACCATTTTATGTTCATCTACAGCGCAGTTATCAGTCATTCAACCTCCATGGCAATGGCGCACACACTGGAGATGGAGAGACGGGGCTCCCCCGTTCATGACTTTTTAAGACATCTCCGTGCACTCAATACACAAACACATGAACGAAAAAAGAGAGCGGCAAAGCTTCATACGAATCTTACTTGATAGTGTAATAAAGCAAAACACTGTAATATAACAAACACAAGTTACTCCAAAGAGAAAAACTCAAAAACTCCATTACATTGAACCTACAAAATCTAGAGATAAGCCTTTGGTGAAACACCAAATACTTATGGAAAACCCGTTTTATTCTCTCGCCGTCATGGACACAACAGTGAGTAAGTAGCCGCTACGCAGGAAACACTAAGCACACAGTTCATATTCGCAAGTCTTGCCATCTCACTTGGAACATTTTGCAACATGAACAATCAAGTCAACCACACGTGTGCTGCAAAGACCACATCAAACAAGCAGCATGAGCAGCAACAAATATCAATTTCTCAACTGAGACAAACAGTGCACCAATTCGGCAGGAAAAGGCAAATTTTCAAAGCCTGAGACTCAGATACTGCTGTGCAACTTCAGGATCAGGATTGAAATAGGAAATCAAGAAGTAAATTACCTGTAACCCCACTCGTTGTCATACCACGAAACAAGCTTAACAAAGCGATCATTCAAAGCAATTCCAGCCTTTGCATCAAAAATACTTGACCTGAACAGTCAAACAATAGACAAACTATTAGACTTGGTGAATTTTACCATCAAAGGAACCAGCTGACAAGTAGATGAGACAAAAAAATAAAAGATAAGATCATGTCACGGAATCATCACTATCAGACATCTTTCCTCAAAAATCAAATATTATAGAAACAATCAATATGCAATGTCCGGGCATATTCAACTTTTGCTAAGGACCATTATAGATAGAGATGTGCACTCATTCATACCTGGTGTCACCAATAAAGTCGGTGGAGACCACATCCTCATCTGTGTAACCCAGGATTCCTTTCAATTTCCCCTCAGACTCCTCCCTGAAAACCAGCCAAAATCAAGAGGTACAAGATGAGAACACTTTCCCACCACATAATTTGTCAGAAAGGTAAAGGATAGCTTAATCACCACATGTCATCACAGTTCACATGGCAGCAACTCTTACCATACATTTAATAGACACTAAAGAATTAAAAAATTAGTCACAGCCCTTACTTGATGGCAGCTTTAATTTCATCATAAGTAGCTGCCTTCTCCAGCCTCACAGTAAGGTCAACCACAGAGACATCGACAGTAGGAACACGGAAAGCCATTCCAGTCAATTTCCCATTCAGAGCGGGCAACACTTTACCAACAGCCTTCACATAAAAAATTTGGAATTAGTGCTTTAGTTCTCACAACCCAGATGACAGATCTTCGAAGCTGTATAAATACAAATTGAATGAGGCTCCAACTATAAGTTAAACACAGAATGAAGAAGCTCATCACCTTAGCAGCTCCTGTACTGCTAGGAATGATGTTGAATGAAGCAGCTCTTCCACCTCTCCAGTCCTTGCTAGATGGCCCATCAACAGTTTTCTGAGTAGCTGAATCAAAGAAAATCAAAAAGAAAGCAACATGAATACATGAAGCAAGCTCCTAAATAAAAGTTGAGCAAGCCAACTGACAAACCCACCAGTGATGGAGTGAACAGTGGTCATTAGACCCTCAACAATGCCAAATCTATCATTAATAACCTGAAAAATTGATACAAGATATATTTAAGTTAATAAAGCAATTAGTGCCAAAGTTAAGACACTTCAGTGTAAAACAAAGTATTGGTAATTGATAGAACCTTTGCAAGGGGAGCAAGGCAGTTGGTGGTGCAGCTAGCGTTGGAAATGATGTTAAACTCAGGCTTGTATTCCTTCTCATTGACACCAACAACAAACATGGGAGCATCCTTGCTAGGGGCTGAGATGATGACCTTCTTTGCACCTCCCTGGGAATCAAACCAAACCAAACCAATTCAACTAAGATAACAGCATCAAGGCCAGAATATAAAAATAATAATTACTCTGAAAAAAGAAAAAGATAAGATAAGATATAGCTGGGCCGGAAACCATACAGAAACCAAATGTTGTGTCATGTGTTAGCATGGTGATTACTGTCGTGAAGGGTGGTTTCCAAGACTAATTTGGTTCAAAAGTGGGCAAGGTAGCAACAGCAGGATGGAGGTGGAACTTTCAGGAAATTTATTGGGCACCCCACTTCGTTATCCATAAGCTATCCAAATGAGAAATACTAGGGGTACCAAATCTTTTACCAAGAGATTAGTACTAAGATGATGTGGAACTTTTTCATTGGAGAGGATCAAAACAATTAATAAAAAGAAATGATAGAGATTCCAATGAATAAGCTCCACATTATCTTGGTAACAATCTCTTGGTAAAATATGCAGGCCCACATTCAAAATTGTGTCTTATATACACACAAGGTAGACTCTCAGCCCCATAAGCGAGGGTGGCATTAGCATGAGTTTGACATGTGCAAAAATCAAAATATAAGCTCGTTAATATCAAAATAGGGTGCCACAACTGTCGAAATATACCATCTCTTTCAGATTAAAATACAGAAATGAATTTACTTAAAAACAAACAGATGCCTAGTAAATTTACAACTCTTCAGCAGCAGAACTGGTTCTTCAAGGTGTTTGGAAGCTGGATGCCAACATAAAACGTGCTATGCAGCCAAAATAGAAAACAAACAAATCACAAAAAGAAATGTAGCTAACCATCCTTTCATCAAACATTCAGCAAGTAGCAAAATTTGAAAAAGCAGTGGCAAACTTCATACTAAATACAACCAAGCAGTACAATAAAGTTACTTAATGACCTACAACCATAGACCAACAACCAACGAATATTTGGGTGGAATAAACCGATAACACAAACTTCGTCCAGTTCAAAGAATATCATCAACGCAACAAACTACCATGGCAAAAGCAAACAAAGGCAACAGCAATATGTATCGGTGACAAACCTTCAAGTGAGCAGCAGCCTTATCCTTGTCAGTGAAAACTCCAGTGGACTCCACAATGAACTCAGCTCCAGTCTCGGCCCAAGGGATCTCCTCCGGGTTCCTACAAATTACGCAAATCACATTACCAGAACAACCCAGCAACACATTTCCTCAAATATAACACGTATGCTCACAACTATATGTCGATTGCAACTATAATTGTGGAGTAAAATCGAACAATGGGTATAATACCTGACACCAAAGACAGTGACGGGCTTCTCGCCAAAGAGAAGGGTCTTCGAGTCCTTGACCTTGAGTTCATGATGCTTCCACTGACCGTGAACTGTATCATACTTGAACATGTAGGTCTACGCACACAAACGCAATCACCAAACGAAAAGAAAACCATTAATCAATACACAAAAACAGAGACAAGGATTTCCTTAACACCACATTTACTCTATAACTGTATTCAGACCCTTCACTAAACCAAAAATTTTCTTGCTAACCAAACAAATCCTGCAAAGTCCGATCACAACCCAACTAAATAAAACCCATTTTAAGCAAAAAATCCGAGTACCCAAATCCTTAATAATGAAAACAAAACTGTTTCGAGACCATAAAAGGGGCCTATATTCACGATCGGACGGCTAAGATTGTATGATCGACCAAACCACTGACTCAAAGCCACTCGATCCATAGCGATACAGAAAGGAGAGCAGTAGTGATACCATGTAGTCGGTGGTGATGAATGGATCGTTAACAGCGACGAGTTCAACATCGTCTCTCTGAAGAACAACCCTAGCCACCAAACGCCCAATCCTTCCAAATCCTGATTTGTATTCATTAATATATTAACACAAAACATTCAAAAACAAAAGGACAATAAACGATCAGATCTGAATAGAAAAGATCTAATCGTTCAAAAAATGATAGGATCGTATGATATAAAATCATATACCGTTGATTCCGATCTTGATCTTCCCTGTAATTCAACCAAAATCAAACCAGAAAAAACAACAGTGAGAATCTCAGAGATCATAAAAATCTATTTAGCGCAGTACAATACAATAAAAATAAAATAAAACAAAATAAATAAATAAAAATGAAATAACGGCTAATTTACCCATGAGTTTTAGAGAGTGAGAGATTGCAGTGATTGAACAGAAATAAAGAGCGTGATAGTGATGAGTAGAGAAATGAGAATTAGGGTATAATATACATAAAGGAAAGGGCAATGGGAGACCGGAATGACCGGAAGCGGTGGGACAGAGTGCGGACTTTGTACAAATGGACAGACGTGTTACGACGCCCGTCTACGGTGCATCGTGCTGAGCTACACATTTTACTGTCCGATTACATGAGTTTTGTAAGTGTTACGCAAGTAATTAAAATCTGGCCATCAATTCTATTATGCTTTGACGGTAATAATTACGCAACTAATTAAGATGCCTGATTTAACAGTCGAATCAAAGAAGGCCACGCAAATGGAGAACAAGTCAGCAAATTAAATACACGGATTTTTTTTATTTTTCTTTTTCTTTTTATTTTTTTGGCTCCCTTCCGCTTGCATGGTTAGTATTTAGGCTCCATCTTGTTTGTAGAATAAGCTTTTAGAATGAAATAGATATTTTATAAAAATAATTATTCTTTAGTTTGTTAAGTCTATTCCATGGAATAACTATTTTCATTAGAATAGATGTTCCCTTACGAAGAATAATACATATTCCTCTAAAAAATAAAAAGAATAGCTATTTTTTGAGAGGTAAAGACTACATTTTTCAAAAAAAAAAAAAAAACTCATTTTTTATTTTCTTTCAAATCTTTTGTTTATAAAAAAAATTAATAAAAAAAAAAAAACTAGACCCCAAAGTGGTTGGCCGACCACCTCAATGGTTGGTTGGTTGGGGTGGTTGGCCAGCCATTGTGGAGGGCCAGGGGTGGTCGTACCACCCCCAGAATGCCTCGGGGGTCCATCGGGGGTGGCCTGACCACCCCCAATTCTCATCAGGGGTGGTCAGCCACCCCCGTTAGGCTTCGAGGATGGCTGCGGCCACCCCCGGAGGCCACTCGGGGGTGGCTGCGGCCACCTTTAGTTCAATGGTGGGTGGCCGGTCACCTACCAGTTTATTTCATTTTTTTGTTGTTGGTTTTTTTTAAAAAAAAATTGGTTCATTTTTAAAAATAAATAAATAAATAATATAATGTAGGGTTTTTTTTAGTTTTTTTTTTAATTCCGATTAAAATAAGTGAGTTATTACCGAACAAAATAATATGAATAACCATTCCATTCTACCACTTTCTATTCCCAGGAATAGCTATTCATTTTCCTAATAGAATGGTCATTCCACAAACCAAACGAGACCTTAATATTTTATTGAAATGACAATGTTACTTGCAACTTCTTTATAATTTGTTATTACGTGTTTGTAATTAACTAGTCATATTAGTCATTAAATTTTTTTCATATCGTTCAATTGGGAATAGGGTCCTCTCTATTTCAAATAAAATGGATATTATATATTTTATAGTCATGATTTAAAAGTCGATGCATTTAATGGTGTACATAATTTCACATTATTTAAATTTTTAAAAGACGTGCTAACATTGACTTCATATATACCATTAGATGCATCAATTTTAAATCCTGACATTTCATTTAAAATTGATAATATCAATTTCATTTAATAAAATGGAGAGGATCCTATTCCGTTCAATTGGCTGCTAATGTAATGCCCTAGATTTTAAAGATATAATGTCTTAAATAGAATTTAATACTCATGACAATCAATCCATATTTGTAGTCGCTCGATCCACCACTTTTAACCGATTGATTGACCAATCACTCAATCGACTACTTCTGCCGATCGATCGACTTATTACTCGGTCAATAGCTCGATCGATAATTACTTTAGGTCGCTCGATCGACATTATTTTAATAAATGAATATTTATGAGCCACCTGTCTTGAATGGTTGTGTGGTTAATCATTGCATGCTATAACTCATGCAATAACTCACACCAAGCAGCTAAGAATGTTATTAAACTCTACTAAATATTACTGAGTTATGAAATAGACAGGCTGATTATTTAAGTGAGTTAATTAATAATATTATGGGTATATAATATTATTATATAATATTTATTATTGGCACAATATTATTTAATATAATAATATTGTCAGTGATATGATATTATTGAGATAATTTGCTATGAAACGAACTATACTCTAAACAGACTTAAATTGATATTTTAATCAATTATATTAAAATAGTAAAAATATGAGATATAATAATATGCGGTTAAAACTGTATTAAAACTGTCACGTTACTGCTTTATCCTTATGTTTATATTCTTTTAATGCTTGCAGAACATGAATTGCATATACATATAATCATAGAGCTATATATTCATTGTATTGCATTTCATAAATAAGTGCATATTCATTCTATTATTGAAAGCAGTAGACTGACCCATATATTTATATATGGGCAGTAGTCCATTATGCAGGTACAAAAGGTTATTAAATTAAGGGATTGGATTACGTTAGCATTGAAGAGTTAAAGCTGATATTAGTGTAACTGATGATTTCCTTGTAATGTTTGTATTCTTTTGTAAAATAGTATACTTAGAGGAATACTTGTATTTGATAAATTTTTCATGTAGGTTTTTAGTGTTATCAGTAACACTTATTTCAATGTATAGTTAAATGATTTAAGAATGAATGTCTAGAAGTATTTCAGTCAGCTCAACGTGCTATGATTCCTAAGTTGTAAAAGAAAAATTATATTCTGCTGCTAATTTATACTCTGATGACGTTAGTGTTGATGTCTTAACGATACGTGAAAATTCGAAATTTTATCTTACGTATTTTTGTAAAAGGCGGGTTGTTATAGCTAATATATGTCAATAATTTGTAAAAAAGTTATAAATCTAACATTTTTCCTTAATAAAATATACACAATAATCTAAATCTTTCGTAAGTGAATTAAATCTCATGTTGAGCAGTATATACGTTGTCTAAATTGATGATGAACAATTGTTAAAATATTAATTAAATTTATTTTTTTAAGTTTTTTTTGAATAATTAATAATTTAATGTTGTGTCATAACAAAAACTGTGATTTTGAACTCTTACTCGTTTGGTTTTTATTTTAGTTAAACATTTTATAAATTGGGTTTTATTTGTTAGTTTTTAAGATAATTAATGATTTAATATATACAATTAATAGTTTCTAAAATTTAGTTAAGAGGGGCTCCATTGTGTTTTTTGTTTAAGAGTTTGATTTGTGTTTTTTTGACTTTCAACATAGGCTACATAGCCCCGGTGACTATTAACCTAACTCATTGGCATGTTTGGTAACCAACTTTGAAATAGTGATCGACATTCCGCCCATTTTGTTAAGAGTAATGCTATAAGAAGGATTAGAGTTCTTAGAATCCGGCTTTTGTGTTATAGTTTAAAACTACAGCACAGAAGCTGTAAAATAAAGGAATGGCTGAGATGTTCTATAGATTTAATGTATGACCCAGATTTTTTATTTATTTTTTATTTTTTTATAACTCAAACGACAATGTTTTTATACTTAAAGTTGTCTGAAGCAAACATTTGATGGGTTTTGTAGTTGACACCGTTGACGTTCGTTTCTTCTTAAAGCTATCCGGCTTTCAACCCCTTAAAACCACCTCTATCTCCACTCTTAGCCCTACTATCCCCACTCCAAGCTTGGTAAAAATGGAGCCAACTCAACAAATTCACTCTTGACATACGTAAGAAGTAGGTGTAACTTTTTCTTTTTTTTTCCCCGCCAAATTCATTCACGCCAATGGCCATACATTCTCTTGGATTAAGAACACCAAATTCTTGAACACTCAATTGGGGTTCCCACAAGACCGAAGAAATTCAAGCAAAAAAATGTGGATTATCGGAACTGTTGAGAAAATTATCATTCCCCAAAGCTTATTAGGCCATTTTCGAATTGGAGGCCCAACTGGATCGATCGGGCTGGCCCAACCCGCTCAGGAACAAACGTCTCGGATAGTTGTTGCTAAGTTTCAAGAAGCAATTATCTCGGATTACGAACATCTCGAAAATCCATCTCAGTATTATCTTGAAGCAGTTTAAATATCACTTGAAGACTATAATATTGATTTACAGGATAGGATTTGACCACTCAAACCCTAGTAAATTGAAGAAGGGCTCTATCCCGAATCTCCCGGGATAGAGCCTTATCCCACAAAATATGGGTACAGGCGGTGGTATCTTACTCAAATTGGACTCCCAGGAAGATAAGTCTGATTCCATACAATCTATGAATCAGACTCTTAATAAAACATTGGAACATTCCAGTAATCTAAGAACTGTATGGCTATAAAAAGGTTGCAACCGCAGGTACAAACTTACACTATAATCTTTGAGTTTACTATGCTAAAATACTCTCAAAATTGTTGATCACAAATTGACTTAGCCATCAGAAAGTGGGAGTAGTCGACATCCTCGACAAATTACTTGTTATTTTTGCAGAGATCGAGGCGAAGGGTGAATTACTAAGCGACACGTTATCACATCGAAAATTGTACTAACAGGACCATAAGCTTCTAACCCAATTCGTTCAGGATCTTGCTTTCTATGGAATTGATTTCCTCTTGACTATAATTGACATTGTGAAACAAGCAAGTGAAGTATATTTCTGAAATTTTGTTGAACTCTATAATAGAATCGTCCTTGAATGCTATGACCAGCACCACCATACCCACAAGCTTGAACTGAGCCCACAACATAACATCCCGTGAGAGAAAGCAATCAATGCGCTTATAGATTGCTTGGAAGCCATACATGATATCTTGTTCTCTTCTTCTTTCTTTCGACAAGAGATGAACGTCTACTTTTAAATGTCAAATAGAAAACCTCAAATATTTGAAAATATCAGACAACTTTGAATATACAAACGTTGTTGTTTGAGTTAAAAATAAAATAAAATAAAATAAAAAACCTAAAATAATTTGGACCAGCCGCATTGTATCATCTCAAATATCACGTAGCTTTAAAATTATTATTGGATCAAATTTTAATAATAATAATTTTAAATTCAATAATAATTTGAAAAATCACGTAACATTCAAAAGTGGGCAAAAAAAAAAAAAATAGTCTAGCCTTCTTTATTGAATTACTCTTTCGTCAATATCTCCTGCAATACGAAACAATTTAGTAGAAGATTTATTTGATCTTCCTAACAGGATTATTATTATTATTTTTAACTGTTTCTTTAACCTTAAATTCAACTGAATTCAAGTAACCTCAAGGATATCTGTTTAGGATCAGATCAGTTCCCTGAGGTGTTAATTTTCTATTGACGTGGCGCCTCAGTGTTTGGGAATCAGATCAAATGGCAGAGACTGTAGGTTCTGTAAATGCAGGGAGGCAGTGTGGTCATTGTCGGTTTTAACGATAGGTCTAGGGAACTGCAATTCTTCGCGAAGAAAAAGCGTCGAGGCTGTTAGCTGGCCACGTCACGATTCACGATTCGAGGCCCAGATTGGCTGACAGGTGTTTAGAAGTTTTCATTGGCTATAAGTATCCGTTTGAGTTTGGTTTTAAAAAGTGCGATTTCAAAATAGCGATTTTAAAATATGTAATTTGTAAAAGTTAATTTTTAAAAACGTAGTTAAGTATTTGACAAAATCTTAATTTAACCTTTAAAATTGCAGGTTAGCCTTTTAAAATACTGTATTTTCAAAAAAGTATCACATTGCCTGCGATTTGAATAAGTACTTTTCTGTATTTTTAAATCACAATTTTTTAAAATCGCAGTTTTCAAACGGTTCATTTTCTGTGATTTGGTTTAAAATCGTATTTTTTTTTCTACTAAATCGCAATTCCAAACGCACCCTAAGCCTCTGACAGTTTTTTTTTTTTGCCCAGTTTGGGATGATGATATTATTTTTTTTGACCTGGTTTGAGATGATGTTTTTGGCCCGATTTCTATATAATTCATATTATATGTTTTGGGTAATAATATTTAGTACACTGTTATAAAATTAGACTGACGTGACAATAAATTTTTTTTTTTTTTTTAAAGTACTTATTATTTTTATCATCACATTATCAAGCTGTATAGTAATTATATAACAATTTATTAAATAGTATTATTATTAAGAAGAGGCAAAATCAAAACAAAAAAAAAAAAGAAAAAAAGAAGAAAGAAATGCATCTATTAAAGGTACCATTAATGGGAATCAATGATGCAGCCCTTGCGGCCACACAAGACAATAACAGCAAAAGGGCACGATGAGGGATATGAAGTATGAACCCTTCCCAAACCGCAACACCCACAGTAAGTTTACTCTTATGTTTAAATTATGTAATTACCACCACTTATCATTATGATCATATATGATTAACTTTTTATTTCATGGGTTTTGTCATTACAATGGGAATAAGCTATAGCCCATGAAGTTTGGATAGGATTTGGTCCATACTAAATTTCACAGATTTAATGTTGTATATCTTATCACGTTGTTACGTATCAAATGTGACAAAGGACGAGAACAAAAGAACTCTTAAACAGTCATGTGTCTTTGTTATTTAGTTATTATTTATCTATTAGAGTCTATCTTTAAGTAGGAAATAAAGGGATAGTATGATATCCCTTAATAGTTTTGTATTATCTTTATTAATAGTAGTTAGTGATAGGATAGTCATAGAATACAACTCTATAAGAGTAGTTTATGTTTATCTGACCCAGTTTCTGTTGGCATTTACGGCATAAATGAACGGATGAGGTCAAAAAATCAGAAAGTGGTAGTTTGGGGGGCCAGAATCTAAGCATTGGTAGTTTGGGGGACCATCCGGAGAAAGAGTGGTAGTTTGGAGGGTTAAAATGTATTTAACCCATAAGATAACTTTATGTACATTTTTAAATACAACAAAAAAAAATTTATAATATAAAATTGCTTTGTTCCATTTCCATTAAATTTTGGGACAAATCGATATGCTAAAATAAATGTCCTTTTAGGAGTGAATTTGTAGGTAAAAATTATTAAAAAACAATTAAAAACATAAAATAAAATAAAAAAACTTTTAACATTTAGATCTCAGCATTTTTTTTTAATCTTTATATTATATCAAAACACTTTTTTTTTTCTTTTTTATCTTCAAACAAAAAAAAAACATTTTTTTTTTCTTTTAAAAAAAAAATCCAAATTATGATTCACAATTATTACGCATGTATTCATATAGCTTGCCTATGCGTTACAGGACAAAGGTTTAAACGATTTCCAAATTAGAGCAATGTTATAATTACATCAATATCCTATATCTAATCATGCTTACGTAGCAGAATTTAGTAGTTATTGGACATTTTCTTTAATAAGGTCTGATCCAAAAACTACTAGACTTCGCCAAATAAACATAATAAAATATTTGGGAGATATTAAATAAATGTTAGAGGTAATAAATTTTTTATCAAGAGATGGGTACCAAGATAATGTAGAGCTTATTAATTGGAAATGATCAAAACAATTAATAAAAAAAATAATAATACGGGTATCAATGAATAAGTTCTACATCATTTTGGTACCCATCTCTTAATAAAAGATTTGGTAACTATAACATTTTTTGAGATATTAATATATATATATATATATATATATATATCATTTTACTTCGAAACTAAACAAGAACACATCATTAGAAGTTTAGAACCAACAAACGAGTCATTTTTATTTTGTGTTTTCGGTTGTTGCAGGGTGGGTCTTTTACCTAACATTTCTGGGACATAAGGTTTGAATTTCCTTGTATATCACTTTATTGACCGTTTGGAAATTGATGAGGATGTATATTTTTCACGTGGGAAAGATCCTTGAGATTGTTTTCCATTTAATGGCTTGATTATCTTTCATACAAAGGCTAATAGAGTGAAATCCACCTATAATTAATTTATATGGAAAAAATATATATTAGCCCCTAAATTACCATCCTTTTTTCGGATAGCACCCTGAACTACCAACACTTGCACTCCGACACCCCAAACTACCACTTTCTGATTTTTTAGCCCTATCCGTCTATTTATACCGTTAATTCTAACAGAAATTGGCCAAAAACCCGAAAATACCCCTCTCTTAACCGTGAGAATTTCAAAATGTAGGAGGGATATTTTCAGAATTCTGTTTAGAATTGACGGCATAAATGGACGGATGAGGTCAAAAAATCAGAAAGTAGTAGTTTGGGGGGCCAAAATCTAAGCATTGGTAGCTTGGGGGGCCATCCGGAGAAAGAGTGGTAGTTTAAGGGGCTAATATATATTTTTCCCAATTTATATCCTCAGCAATAGCTCTTCAATTTTTTTTGACAGACTTGCCTAACTAGTTGAGCATTAATAAAAATTTTGTATGTACTTGCAATCGAGATTGCCTCTGATCTTTAATATTGAGTGTGAAGTGTTGGCCGTCAAGGCTTCAAGTGCCTAATTGTAAGGGCGGAGCTACGACCTACCTTGGCCCATGACAACCCAAGAATTTTATAAAGCCTTGTATTATATAGGCTAGAACCTTTTACTAGAACCTTTTTATCTTCGGATCTTCTAGTTTATAGACAAGAATATAAAGTCATAGCATAAAGAAATTATTAGCTAACGAACAAAAAATAATAATAAAAAAATCCATCTTCTAATCAACTAGAACAATGTAGAAAGTTATCTTTATAATCTTAGATGATAGAACCCTCTAGAAACTAGTATGCAGCACTAAGACTTTACAAAAAGAAGGAAAAATAAAATAAAATCATGAATGGAGACAAAAACAAAAAGACAAATAAAAGACTTTGCTTTTATAGTTTCTCTATAGGTGCCAGTCACATCAATAATCAATTTATATTCTGACTTTGTTTTAGGCTGTTTCATTTGAAATATGTTATGTTCAGATTAAGAAAATAATTCTGAAATTAATTAAGAGGTAAGGGCGAAACTTATAAATGTAGTAGAACTGAAATTTATTTGGCAAAGTGGAAAATTATGTGTGCCTTTTTTCAATCAAAGTACTAATTAAAATGTAACAATTTTTTATTTTTATTTTTAAATAACTTATTTTTTATTTTTTGTTTTTATTATTTTGTAACATTTGACTAACACCTGATTGTGTTTGGTTTGGTTTGTTTTCAAGAACTCCTTCAAAATAATGTTAATTTTTTTAAAAAGTACTCATTTTTCTTAGATCTTATTAATTGTACTTAATTTATTTTGCTATTAGTTTATATTATTATGTATTTGTGATGAAGTTATATTAAAATTTTGAATATTTACTTTATTTTTGAATATTTTTTTGACTAATTTGATTTTACATATTCGAAATAAATTTGAACCCCCTTTAGAGCAATAGGCTTAGACCTTTGCTCTAGTCTTTTCAGTATCAGTGAAGATTATCACATTCTCTCTCATATTTAATTCCAATCATGCCATATGTTAAAAATTATTACCTATAAAAGAAAATATGTAAGGACCATTTAATTCCAATCCTTTTTCTTTTGTTTTTCTTGGTTTTGGGCTCTATAGGGTTTTTTTTTTTTTTTTTTTTTTTTTGGGGGGGGGGGGGGGGGGTGGGGGTGGGGGATCTAATTGGGGGCAATGGCCCAAGTTTGTAGGACGTCAACCCACCAAAATCTACACCGATATTATTGTAATTGACCCAAAAGAAGAAGAGGAAGAGAAACAGTACTCAGCTAACGGCCCCAACCATATTCACTGGCATTCCTCCATAACTGGTATTGGTTTGGGTATTGGACTAGATGGTTAGAGAAAATTGGAGGAGTCCAGTCTAGATATCTGGATATGAATTTTCAGTAATTTGCTATTTAAATTATTAGTAATTCGAACAATAAATGTGAGAAAGTTTTTCTAGGACCAATTTATTTAAATAGATCTCGAGCCGTCCATCTCACTATTCGAGCAAATGAGCTCTATAATAATTTTTCATATTTGC
Source organism: Alnus glutinosa (assembly GCF_958979055.1). Lineage (NCBI taxonomy): Eukaryota > Viridiplantae > Streptophyta > Magnoliopsida > Fagales > Betulaceae > Alnus > Alnus glutinosa. Next base: position 2,028,761 of record NC_084893.1, read on the forward strand.
CATTCAAATTTACTAATATTTGAACAAAAAAATTGGTTGAAAATCTCCCTCCGGTCCATGAACCTAAGACAGCCCAAATAAGAAATTCTTAGATGGGCCTAACTCAAATCCATCACCAAGACCATTTACACATCATGCAAGTTGGACCTAACTCCTAAGAATTTCATTTCGACTGGTTCTATTGCCCATTTTCCATTTGTTCTATATCATATCAGCCCATTTGTTCTTCTGTTGTTTGTTGTTGGCTTGTTCCTAATTTTCCCTCTGCTGCTCTTGTATTTATTTTTGAGTGCTATTAGGAGTGTTATAATTTTTAGGTGTAATTATCTTTTTCTAGAAATTATCGGTCATTGTCAATATACCACTACAAACTGACACATCGATTAAAAGAGAACCTACAACTATCATTTTTGTACCTTTACCCTCCTTCCGTCATCAAATTAGTGAAAATACTCAAATGCCTTGACTCAAGTTTCAAATTTATATATAATACTTTAAAATTAAACAATTAAAAAAAATAAAAGAAAAAAAAGGAAAAAGAAAAGAGAGGGGGTGGCTGCCATTGCTCTATTTTTCTTTTTTTTCTTCTTTTCTTTTAATATATATATATATATATATATATATATATATATATATATATATATATATATATATATATATATATATATATATATATATATATATATATATTATTAAATTACTGTTTGAGGGTATTTTTGTCTTTAAACAAAATTCAAAGTCTAAAAATTGAATATTCCGTCCAATTTAAAGAGATTCCCTAACGGACAGGGGGTAAAGGTACAAAAATGGTAGTTGCATGTTCTCTTTTGGTCGATGTGTCAGTTCGTGATGGCATGTTGACAATGACTGTTAGTTCATGGGAAAAAATTTTGGTAAAGTTTTGAAAAATATTTTGAACTTTGAGTGTTGAGAATAGTTTTGTAAAATGTAGAAATTGAAAATTGATTTGACAGGGCACGTTTTAAAAATGAGTTGTATGTGGCATCCACAACAGAAAAATTGCTTAATAAAATTTTGAAAAAAAAAATTGAGAAATATTTTTATAAAATAATTGGATTTTTTTTTTTTGTTTTTTTTTGTTTTTTTTTTTGTAAACAAGGTGCCGCCATTGTGGCGGCCCGTGGCGGAGGTACCACCATAACAGCTTTCAATTTATTTATTATATTTTTTTTAAGAAGAGCCAAAAGACTTCTACAACAGTTTACCAAACCCACCACGCAGCATGCATTTCAAACATTTCAATTAATGTAATCCTTATCTTGCCAAAAAAAGAAAAAAGAAAAAAAAGAAGGTTGATCCGAAATGTCTTTTCCCTTTTTGGTTTAAATTTTTATTGGCAGGTATATAGAAATTAAAATGCCAAGTTATTTTAATTTTGATGTATGAGCTTTAATTATGAATAAAATAAACGTAAGCATGATTGCTAATCATTCAATTGTCTTATAAATTAAACCAACTGGATTGTGTAAACTGCTGAGTGTATTGAGCTGGCCAACAGATATGTAATCTATGTGGATGCATGGAGGTTGAATCTCTGGCCTCATATATTATAATTGAATGGTGGCCTTAGATTCTAACAACATTTAAGGTTTCAAAATTTCGTGTTCCAAATCCCTAATTCTTTTTTAAAAAATTAGGTTTCATCTTATTAAAATTAAGCTTAGCCACTCGAGAAATTTTGATAGGGATTAAATCCATCATTTTAAATAATTAAATTTATTATTTTCTATCAGTTTTAAATTTTTGGACTTAGTATTAGAATAAAAGTTTTTAGTTCAAATTCTGACTTTATAGTTTACCCTTCATTTTAGTTAAATATTCAATGTGTTGGGTATCACTTTTTAAAATAGAGTTTGACCTTGCACAGGATGAGAATATTATAATAATAATTAAATGATTAAATTCATTATATTATTCTATTTGCTTAAGCTTTTAGAATGATTGATGATTTAACAAGATCATATATTCAAAGAGGATAAAATTAATTTATTCAGGATCTTTAAATGAAAATGGTGATAATTTCAGTTGATTAGGGTGCCCCTTCCCCTTTCCCCTTTCCCAACATATGCAATTCTTCTAAGAGTTGCATGATATCCTTTTAAAGAGATCCAACCCTTTGAAAGGTTTGTATTCATCAAAATCAAAAGACATCTCCCATGAGAACCTAACACCCATAATAGAATATGGCATGATTGTGGGTGCACACTAGGCTTAATTACTAACATTTTCATCCAGCTAACCAAATGTTATTTTGGTTGGTCGAGATCCTAAAATAAGAGTAAAAGGAACTGTATTATTTGGTTCAACAGTTTGGAGAGCTGCTACCGTGCTTTGGTGAGTATTATTCACTCACCAAATGTAAAAATAAAACATTTTTTAATCTCTAAGATTCTTTCTTATCTCAATAAAGAATAAATAAATCATTGAAAAATAATATTAAAATAAAATAGTGAAAATGAATAACTAAAATAGAGAGCTAAATATTGTAGGTGCTTTAAAAAAATGAATAACTAAAATAAATAATTTTTTTTAAAAAACTAAAATGGATAATAAATTTATTGAGCCGGATGTAAATACTCTTATTAGTAATCACCCCACCACAAAATTTCAATTTATGCATACAATTGTATATAGAAGTTGTCTGAGATGCTTCCAAAGGAAAACAAAGCAAGACTAATAACCCAGTCCTGTTGGGAATCTTATTATGTAAGGTATGCATCAATCATAGAGCCAGGAGGCCAACCAAACTGTGTCATTATCAATAAATGGAACAGTAGTAGATATATATCCAGTCTGTAAGGCCCATGAATATTTGGGTCCCTATAATAAGGAAAGATCAACCAATTGACGAAGGAAAAATATCTTAATAATATATATATATATATATATATATATATATAATGGAATCTAATCGACCAAACTTCATCAATAGGGTCAATGAAGTTCTCTATGAAACCTATTGAATGGTCAGACTAACAGAAAAGACTTGTTTTCAGAATGGCCAACATCCCATTTTCTAAAGCTATGGCCCTGCATGCCTAGAATTATGGGGCTCATGCCCCTACATCACTCTTCCTTGTCTCTATCAAAAAGACAAAAAAAACAACAAAGATCAATCATCATCTTCTTAATGAATCTTGGCATGCACCACGTTCGTTTGGTGATGAAAGAGAATTTTGATTCTAATCTATTTTTGTTTTAAAAAAAAATTATATTTTATTTAATTTTTTTTACAATTTTTAAAATTTTATCTTACAAAATCAAATCTCTAAATTTACTCAATGAATTAGAAGTGAATTCTAATTTCAAAAAATCTAATACCCAAACAATAATTAGTGTTCATTGATAATATTCACAGGAAAAATCAATTAATGCTTGGTCTGGTGCTCTATACCTTTATATATATATATATATATATAAAATTTAATGTGACAGTCTGCACGACATTTATTATGCCAGTTACTAAAATGTAAATTGTCATGTGGTATTTTACATAACACTTATAATGTTTACAAATTGTCATGACAGTTTATGTGACACTCAATTGGTCTGTTCCGTAAGTTTGAAAGAGAATTGTAATAAAAATCAGGATTAAGGTCCAATGCAATACTTTACTATTGGATCTGTGATGAGCGCTAGCTATTGAATTTTGATTCAATAATAATTTTAAAATTTACATTAATTTTAAAAAGATTAAAAGATGGTTCTAACCTTACTAATTATTGAATGGTATATTTGGAGTGGTATGATTGCTCCAAACACTCCAACCTAATGGAGCTACAATGGGTTATAATAATGACCATGTTGCTACAAGTGTTATGACCAATATAATTGATTAATTATTGCTATTAATGACGCTAGAAGTCCTCAATAATTTCTGATTATAATCAACTCTGAGATTAATGATCTTACCAATAAGGAGCGGTTTGGTTTAAGTTGAAAGGAAGATAAGAGATTTGAACTAGTGACCTTCGCTTCATGAGGTATGGTCCTCAACCGAATGAGCTAATCCTTGGGGATATAATATTATTTAGTTAGTGAAGAAAGATTTAATTATGATAATGCATTGTTTGGAAGATATGGCTTTAAAGTAGGCCAAAGACCAAAATATATATTAATGTAGAGGGATCTACGTCGAGATGTGCAATGAGATTGTTTATTTCACGTATAATGAATAGCTTCATGTGAAAGGTTGTCCGAATCTCACTTTGCTTGGACACTTTTTAGGTTGCCCGAGCACCTATTTGCACATAATTATGTCCGAGTGCCCCCTCACAAGCAAGATTACGTACCCATTCAATTGCATACTCATTATACCCGATTCCCATCCAAGGTAATTAAAGAACCTTGAATATTTATTTTTAGTTGTTAAGATTAAGGTCAGAGTTTAATAAGAAATAAGAAATCGAATTTATTATTAATATTATTTTTTCTTTTGATGACGGGAAACTCTTTAAGGCATGATCACTTTGTGTATTTACCCTTAAAGGGCAAACTCGATCCGAATATGTGCAAGGTGGCCTCCACACGGATCGGATAAGACTCGGCTTTGCCGCGGGTGCGGCCACAAAGAATTTATTATTATTTCGTAAAGAGGAATGCAATTTTCATTCTTTTGGGGTTAAATGGCATATGACTACATGAGTCCATTCAAATTAAACAAAATGGAGATCATGTACCTCTAGCTAGTTTACTATTTCTTCCTTAATACATCCATGAATATTGAATAAGCAATACATTGAAAATTCTTGCACTACTCCACTTCATTCTTCAAGAATATGTGCGTGAACCTCGACAAGAGTGAAATGTTTTCATCCTAAATCTAACTCTAATTAAAATGATCAAAAGCCAATGAAACTTAGTACTAGACATATTGGATTTTGGAGCCGACCTAGCTAGCTAGCATGATTAGCACCAACAATAAGGGTAAAACATGAAAGAGAAGTAAAAAAACACAAAAAACAAAGAAATTTTGGCTATAGACAGATTACGAAGAACACACTTTCGGCCCTCTGGAGGCGAGTCAAACTAGAAGCAGTAATGCAAGAAGATCGGACGAGAACATGGACACATGCTCACATGGCTTTGCACATGTAGGGCTCTACCACTAACAAAGTAACGACAAGTACTACTGGGCAAACTTTTATCAGGGCAGAGAGTTGCAAAATACAACAATTATGCCCTTTTTTTCCCCTATAATTTCATATGTTGATTTATATTTTAGGGAGTTCTTTATTAAAGACCTACGCCATTCAACCCAAAAAAAAGATAAGCTAATGGGTTTTTATTATATGTTTCTATCCACACTTGCCTTGTCGAATTTCTTTTAACGAGATCATAATATTTGACATATATATATCAAGACACTGTTCAACTAAGAGGTTTAAGTAATTAATAAATTTGAGTCTAATTGCGTTATATTAACTGCTTGTTTTTATGATATATTTTTTGGTGTGAGACTTAATTATTTAATTTTCACTCACAAATCTATACTCAACAGATCTTGTGACACTTTTAACATATAAATCCAATCATCAAAATCATTTTCTACGTCTGATCATGATAGCAGTTGGCTGTTTATGTGCTATATATCCCCTTTCCTATATTTTTATGCATGTTAAGAGACAAATTTCTGAAGTATATAGTACTATTTATTTCTTAATTTTTTTTTCTAATTGTTTTATTAGTTAATTTAAATTATTTAATACCAGCTAAGAAGATACCAACTCATTTGTCAATGATAGGGCATTCAAAGAGAATCCAATGCGCCTTATTGGCATAGCCTTGCATTAACTATGATGATGATGATATATGTTATGGTGACGATAAAAACAGGCAAAGTTCTATAAGATTATATAGGTCAATTTTAATCTAACTCATTTAATTAAATGGGTCAAACTCCTTAACTTTAACCCCTAATTTTATGTTGAGTTCGTATCGAATTCATAAATTGTGTCAAATATTACAAACCCTAATTAAAATCCATGAGATAACATAACACTATATCTGAATTAGGAAGTGGATCGAGTAACTGTGGACTCGGAGATCCCAACCATGTTCATATATATACTAATCAATAATAGAATAAATGGGAGAATCCGAGGGTATTTTTGGACTACTGAAGGCTATAAAATGAGGAGATGCATGTATGGCAGTTTTCCATGCACAAGTTCTATCGATCTCTTTGTCTCTCAAACATATCCGGCCACACGTTCTCTAATTTTGCAAAATGGTGTCGAAAGTAGAAGAAGCCACGAAGGGGAAGCAGCAGCAGCAGCAACCACAGCAGCCATATCACCAGCAACAGCTTCAGAAGCATATGCAGTGCAACAAAGGAAAAGCTAGCAAGTTCAAGAGAAGCAGCTCCAATCTCGAAGAGGACGGCGCTTCCTCCGCCATTCTCTTGCTTGCTTGCATTGCCTGTGCTCCCTCATATGGATAGACATCTAGATCGAGACATAACCAGAAGATGTCCTAGTTGAGTTCGATCCCATATTTGTTCTGCCATTCTCTAGACACATAGGCATATATATGCTTACTTCTCATTTCTCAAACCTGCTTTTCCTTACATAATTGGTCAACTATTCTCTGTTATACTGTTTCTTCAGTACCTCTTCTTGTTGTATGGGTTTAAATATCATTTGCAAGTAAATACTATATATCCTATTTTTCTTCTTATATTTCCATTGAACTTATATATCGAAAACTGAATTATATATTACTTATGTAACCGCAATATAATTAAGTTATTTGTATTGAGTGCCACATATATCAATGTAAGCAGAAAAGCATGGAAATCCGTACAGAAACCTAGCAAGGCTTAACCTCACTCCTGTTCGTGTACATACTAATACAAACCAATTGAAAAGGGCCAAACATATCAATCAAATAAAGATTAAATATATCGATTAGGACAAAAAAATAAAGAAAAAAAAGAAGAAGAATTACATCCAATAGCTAAGACCTCGGACTACACAAAAGCTATATAGGAGGTGCATGCCAGCAGCCCACGTTACACCTACTCGGTTGTCTGACACCTATTTGAACAGGTGGAATCCGGATTGGCGCGCTCTTGGGTATGTACGTTGCCCGACCTATTGTAGTATAATAAGGCTCGGGGAAGCATTATTATAGTGCAATAGAGCAAACCTATTATATAGGTTACGTTTGATACGCGGAATGACTATTTTATTTGGGAAAAAAAAAAGAAAAAGAATAATTTTTATTAAAAATTGAAAAATGTAGAATATATGAAATAGCGCCTTGGAATAGCCATTTTCATGGCCTATAAGGGAATGACTATTCCAAGTATTAAATCTTTATCATATATTGTAAAGGCTATTCTATTCCACATTCTTTCATTCCTAATAAAAGTTATTTATTTTTTCTAATGGAATAGTTATTCTGTGTATCAAACGTAACTTTAGTGTTAAAGTATTAATTAAATAATTAAATTCGTCATTTCCTATTAACTTAAGTTTTTTTTTTTTTTTTTTGGTTTAAATAAGTGACTATTTAACATTAATTGAGTTTGAACATTGACTTTATAATTTATCCTCTATTTTCAATTAAAATAGTCCACGTGTTGTCTGGTCCCACATGTGAGGAGCGTTAAAGTGTTACTTAAATAATTAAATTTACAATTTCCTATTCGATCACTTGATTCACTTGAACTTTTAAAATAAATGGTAATTTAATTAATTAACATGGTGTAACGAGAAAGTCCTATTGCACAAATCATCCCCGTACGTCCATGGGAGGAATACCCTAACAACTAGCAAGAAGGAAGCCAAATCTAAACTTAATTAATTACAAGAAGCAAGCCTTATCTAATGAACATCTCTCTCCAACTCCAAAGCATTGTATATATACATATATATGATAAATTGTTGTTCAAAGCTCTCTTCCATATCCTTCAATTCTCGAGAAGACGTACGTACACAGTCGTAGCTAGAAAAGGTGTCAAAGATTTTAGGCAAAAGCTATACGTAGCTAACATCCCCATATATGGCCATCATATATGCTCCCATAGGACCATATATATTAACTAACTAACATGCATGTGCCATAAGTATATGCCTGAATATAAGAAGACAACATCTCAACAGCATGTGGGGCGGCTGGTTCCCTCTTGTTTGGCCACTGCACGTGAAATTAAAAGCCCAAAACAAAAGAGGCCACGGAAAAAAATGATTTAGCGGCGGAATGCGATGTGGTCTCGCATCTGATTCATGTGACAATTAATGTATATGTGCAATGTATGCAGTATAAATGGATAAGATTGTGAACAAGGCCACTGCCAAAATGTCTTTGATTGGAGTTTTGGGGAATGGGTATCCAAAATGTACGTCATTTTTAGGTAATTCGGAGTACTACTAGGGCCGAGACATTGTCCGGTTGTCCCAATTATCTAAAGTTTGGGGTCATTATTAATTAATTGAGTTGTAATTTGAGTGGGTATGTAGACTTTTGGAATGTTGATTCCTTAGGAATAGGAATGAGTATTAATAGGAATATAAGAAAATGGAATGGAATGACCATTTATATTTTTTTTGTTTAGTAATAACACATGAATGACTTAATTTTTTTCACTGAAATTGAATCAAAATTCTTAAATACCCGAGCTCTAAAAATTATTTCCCAAAAAACCATATATATATATACACATCCAAAAATAATTTTTTGTTTTAAAAAAAAAATACAAAAGAAAAACTTCATCCCATATATGCATGTGCCCTAACTGCTAGGACACATTTTAAGGAAATAATTATTCCTGATCATTTTAAGGAAATAATTATTTTCAAATAATGATGTGCAACCAAATAATTAAGAGCAACTATTTCAATTAATATTCTTAGGTCCATTCCGATTTGCCAAATTTGACCTTAATATTTTGAAGTATTCCCTGATCAGTGCAAGTTGTAATATGTACAATCCCCAAAATTACCCCGAAAATGACATTGGAAATTCATCAATTTCGCGGGCCAATCTAGCGATCTAAATGGGGGAAAAGTACTAATAAGTGATCGATTATAAATGAAGAGGAATAGTAAATTTCATATCATGCTTAATTACCACGAAGCATTTCCATTTCTTTTTCTTTTTTCTTTTGTATAAATGATATTTTCAACTTTTTAATGGGCAAATAAACACTATAATTGAAAGACTCATTTAACTTTTCTAGATTACCAAAATATGCAATATATATATATATATATATATATATATATATATATATATATATATATATATATATATATATATATATATATATATATATATATATATATATAATATATGATCTGAACTTGTTAATTAGTTTTTAAGAGAATATATATTTTTAATTCATCCGTCTTGATTTGATTTCAGTTTTAGTTAGAGTTTAACCCATTTAAATTAGAACATATATACGTTTCATAACAGGATAGAAGAAACACGTGTCCAATCCAACAGATGGTGCTCCAACTCAAACTGAACTAAGCGCGCATTTGCATAATTCACATCCGGCTCAACTTAATTTGAAAGAAATCTTTGTCTATGATGAATATATATTACCGAGAATAGGCAAGGCCGGCCGCCTTGGATTTACGATTTCAACTTCGAAAACCTGGTTAAATATGAAGCTCAAGTAGCTAGGGTGAACTTAATATGGTTTTCCCACGGGGTTATTCTCTTGCCGTCCATCTATCTAATCTATAAATAACTACCGATTATAAGCTATATAGTTTGAGCCTTGAGGGAATGATTGCCTATATATGCAAATATTTGAATAACGTTTCTAATTACAAGAAAAATGGTCTTTAGCGACCAATTTTTTAGTCACTTATCAACGACGGCATTTTGGGGTCGTCGCTAATGTCATAAAAAGTTTCAACATCAGCGACGACAATTTTGTTGTCGTTGATATGTTGTTATTAATATTGTGGCGGAAATTCTTTTCCTACAAAAAAAGTATTAACGACAAGTTGACAATATTTAGCTTATTAGCGATGACTTTGTGGTCGCTAATAACAAACGTTATTAGCGACCACAATAGTCGTCACTAATAACATACGTTCACTACAAAAAAATCGGTGTTTTGAGCCACTTTTTTAGAGCCCTTTTAAGCCCTAAAAACGGCTCTAAACAATTTGAGCATTTTTTTTTTGAGGCGTTTTACAAACGGTCCACACCTCAAGTAATAAAAACTCGGATTGATTCATTTTTCCATAAAATGGTTCAAACTTGAGCTGCTTTAATCAAAAGCGTCTCAAACTTTTTGAGCCGCTTTTATAAGGCGTCTCAAACATTTTTAAGCCGCTTTTCTAAAGCGTCTCAAAACGGTTTGAGCCGGTTCAATAAAAGCTCCTCCAACCGGCTTGAGATGCTTGTTAAAACGATTCAAAACTTTTTGAGCGGTTTTGTAAAGCGGCTCTAAATTGTTAAAACGGCTCTAAATTAGAAAATAATTAAAATATAATTTTTGAACCGTTTTAAGTCTTAAAACAGCTCTAAAATTAAAAAATAATTAAAAAATATTGTTAGAGCCGTTTTAAGTGTTAAAAGGGCTCCAAATTATAAAATAATTAAAATATAATTTTAGAGCCGTTTTAAGTGTTAAAACGGCTCTAAAATTAATAAATAAATAAAATAAAATATTTTTAATATTTTTAAAAAAATACCTAATAACAAACATATTGTTCACATATATAAACTTATATATAACCCAAACTTCATATCAATGCATTAAAATAAAAACAATGTCTTAATGTACACACCAAGACATTAAAACTAAAACAATAACAAATACAATAACATATTACCATAAATAATTTCACTCATCCCCAAACCGATCAAGTTACCTACAATCGTAAACAACATATCACCATAAGTAATTTCAAAACATAATATATAAGTTACCTATGATCATAAATCGATCAAGTCCAACCGATCACATAAACTCATATATAACCATATCAAGGCATTAAAACAAAAACAATGCTTTAATGTACACACCAAGACATTAAAACAAAAACAATAACAAATACAACAACATATCACCATATATAATTTCACTCAACCACAAACCGATTAAGTTACCTACAATCATAAACGACATATCACCATAAGTAATTTCAAAACATAATACATAAGTTACCTATGATCACAATCCGATCAAGTCCAACCGATAACACAAAATTTACTTACATCATTTACAAAATTCAATACTACATTCACAACAACTCAAAATGTCTTTTTCACGATAGTTCCTTTCACATAAACTCATATATAACCATATCAAGGCATTAAAACAAAAACAATGCCTTAATGTACACACCAAGACATTAAAACAAAAACAATAACAAATACACCAACATATCACCATATATAATTTCACTCAACCCCAAACCGATCAAGTTACCTACAATCATAAACGACATATCACCATAAGTAATTTCAAAACAAAACATATATATATATATATATATATATATATATATATATATATATATATATATATATATATATATATATATATATATATATATATATATAGTTAGTTATTAATATGTTTAATTAGTATATATGTATGTATGTATGTGTGTGCATGTATAACATATATATTGTATATACATATAATGCCATACTAACCAAGTAGTCTACTCTCTCTTTAGAGAGAGAACGTATGAAGTTTCTAGACAAAGAGAGAGAAACCTAAAAGCTTTGTTCGCCGGGGAGAGAGAGGCTTCACATCTCCGATCCCCTCCTAGTGCTGGTGCTTTCCCCCTAGCCTTTAAGGCAAGCTATGGTGATTTTTGTCTCCAAGCCTTTAGGCTATTGAAGTTTTTGATCCTCCTGGTGCTTCAATTGATGGAGGTTGTTAATTGGGTTTTTCTTCTTCTTCTTCAACAATTTTTTTTTTTTTTTTTTTCCTGTTGTTTTCTTGTTGCAAGCAGTGATTTTCAGGTGTTGGTTCGTGGAGAACGGTGGGTGTTGGTGGATTTTCGGTGGAGATATGTTCCAAGTCTGATCTTTTATACTCGGTTGGATTTTATCCAACAAGAACTGTCTAGGTGCGGTAGCCGGCCTTTTTTGGTCAAGATGGTCACTTAATGAGGCCATGTGGTTTGTCTCTGGTCAGTGTGTGACCCACACGCGCCGGCGGTTTAGATTTTCTGTTTTATGTGCGTGTAGGCTACAACTCTTTTCTCCAGTCTCGGAAGGTGCCGATCTAAGCTCGTGAAGGTCGTCCATCGCTAAGGGGTTCCCAGAGAAGGTGCATGCTTTACACACGCTGACTCCGGCGGTTGTTTCTTTCCCGGAACCGGTATGCCGGGTTCTCTGTTTGTTTTTTGTTTGTATATTCTTGTTTGTACGTGTTCACACTTTATCCTTTTTTTAACTGTTTTAAGCCAGCTTATTTTTGGTTTTATGGTTAAAGATTCTTTATTTCTAGTTCACTTCGATGGCCTTTGTCTGGTCGGGCTTTGTTTATCGCCTTTGGGCGTTGTGATTATATATATATATATATATATATATTTTATTATATATGGTTAGAATTATTATAAATGGTGTTGTTTTTAATTTCTAAAATTGGAGATTTTTTTTATTTTTTTTTTATAGAAGGGCTGAAAATGGAGCCGATTTATATAAAGCAGTTGGAAATTGAGCCATTTTGTAAAGTAGCTCAAAATTGAGCCGTTTTGTAAACGGCTCCAATTAGAGCCGTTTTTATAAAAGGGCTGAAAATGGAGCCTTTTTTTATAAAAAGGGCTGAAAATAGAGCATTTTCCTAAAAACGACTCTAATTAATATTGATGCGTTAAATAGTCACGGCTCAAATTAGAGCCACTTTTGTAGAAATGGTTCAAATTAGAGCCGTTTTAAAAAACGACTCATTTCTAGTTTAAACAGCTCCAATTGGAGCGGTTTTAGAAAAACGGTCCAGTTAGAAACTTTTTAAAAAAATGAAAACGTTTCAAATTGAAAACGGCTCCCAAAGAAACGGCTCAAAGTGCCCTTTTTTTTTTGTAGTGGTTATTAGCGACTACAAAGTCGTTGCTAATACTTGACTATTAGAGACAACATTCATGCTGTCGCTAAAATCATCCATAAATAATATATTTGACTCAAATTAGCGACGACACATCGTTGCTAATATCTCATGTATTTAACTTACCTTTTTTTTTTTTTGGAAAAACTAAACTACTTTACCCTCCAAAGTTTAATCTAATTTGTAATTTTGCCTCCAAAATGAAAAAAGTTGCAATGGATCCCAACCAAGTTTCATAATTTTGCAATGTAGCCAATTCTTTCGAAAATACCCCTAAAAATATCAATTTCTATATTTAAAAAACTGAAAAAAAAAACAACTAAAAAAAACAAAATTGGGGGTGGCTTTGGAGCATTTGGGGATATTTTTTAGCCTTTTTTTTTTTTTTTTAAAAAAAAAAAAATTGATTTTTTTAGGGGTATTTTCGAAAGACTTGGCTACATTGCAAAATTAGAAAACTTGGTTGGGGTCCATTGTAACTTTTTTTTTCACTTTGGAGACAAAATTGCAATTTGAGTGAAACTTTTTTTTTTGGGGGGGGGGGGGGAGGGGGGGGTTAAGTGTAGTTTTTTTTTTTTTTGGGAATGTATCATAAATCCTTGAGATAATGCGAGATTTGAAATAAATCCTTCACTTTTTAAAAATAAAGATTCACTCAAGTTTTTAATTTCGCGAATTTGAAAATGGTCATTCCGTGTTTTTTCCATCCAGTTTTGCAACGTATGTTAAGGTGAGTCACCGTTTATCCATATAGCCATTTACACGTCAGTTAAAACGACACCGTTTAAGATTTTTTTTCTTTTGCCAAATAACCTTAAATTAATTTTTTTTATTAAAATCTTTAAAAAAAAAAAAAAAAAAAAACCCATTGCAAAAGCAACAGAGCTGAAGGTGAAGGTGAAATAGAGTTGGACGAGGGAATGGTTTGAGTTCAAGAAATTGTTTGATTTTTTTATTCCATTTGATATGAAGAATAATTGATCTGTAAAAAGGAAAATGAAGCAAAAGAGAACAATGAACAAGTGTGAAAATTGAAATTGACTTCTAAATAAAAGGCAAGTGTGTGCACAAAGTGTCAACAAAAATAAGTACAGCGGAAAGTAAATGACACAAAGATTTTTGTTGATGAAGTGAAAACTCAATCAAGAGAAAAACCACTCTGGGGCAGCCAAACCCAGGAATTCCACTATTTAGAAGACAAAGCTAGATACAAAATAGTAACACTCAAATATACCTGATGCAGTGGTCGTACCTTGCTCTCTGACGTGTAACCCAACACGAACGCTTCCCAACCAGGTCTCCTACCTGAAGGGGTCTTCAATGGAATCCTTTACCTTAGGGCCAACCCCTAAGATAGACTTCAGATATAGCGCAGCAACAATACACTTGCAATGGCTTCAGAGGAAAAATCACGTCTCTGAGCAGTTATGGAATTCAACACCGAATTCTTGCAGTTCTCAATGCCCAAGGGCCTTTATTTATAGGCTGGGGGCTCAAATGAGCGTCAGACAAAATATAGTTGGGCGCCGTCCGGACGGTGGTCATGGCCGTCCGGATGGACAACTGTGCGACAGGATTTTTCAAAAATTTCGCTGAGAAATCTTTCCTGTTTAAGAGCCACGTCCGGACGGGATGACACATCGTCCGGACGGTCGCACGTCCGCTGCAAATAATTTTCTTATAAGGTTTCGCGCATCCGGACCATGGGGGATGAGCGTCCGGATGGCTAAACTTCAACACGCAATTTCCATATCTGCTATACGTGCGTCCGGACCATGAGAGGTAGTTGTCCAGACGGTTGAAGTCGAATCGGCAATTTCCATATTAGTTGCATGCGCATCCGGACCAAGGCTGACTGACTTCCGGACGGTGATATTTGAATTGCGATTCTTGCCTTAAGGAGACGCGTGTCTAGACGGGATACCACATCGTTCGGACGGTTGATCGATCTTTCTTTTATCAGAACTTGGAAAGAATCTGAGACTGATCGAGTACCGAGAGGCGTCTGGACGGGCTGCTGAAACGTTCGGACGGATGCAAGCTGGATAGAAACTTCTCGACACAGTGGAGGGTCCGGACGGAAGTGTACGTCGTCTGGACTGATGATGCTTGGTCTGACTGGCATCCGGACGGTATGGCACGTCGTCCGGACGGATGGAACAGTGGTCAGATGTGCGTCCAGACGGGATGACTCGATCGTTAGGACGGCTGACAAGGAACCAAAATCTTCGATCTTTCACTCAGTGTAAAGTCTTCTGAGAGTGCTCTGAATAGTGGAATCCCTGTTTACAGCATCTTTACACACACAAGTGATTTTGTCCAGAATGAGGCCAAAATACTAACAAACTCCCTCTTTGGCAATTTTGGGACAAAAATCACTTGACCGGTTTGGAAATACATTCCCGGTCCATATACAAAAATTACTTCCCCTTTTTGTCACAAAGGGACAAAGGGTAAAACAGAGTAATAAAAATCAACTGTAATAAAAATTACTCCCCCTAACGGTCTCAGAAGGACCCGGAAAACAGAGTAATATAAGTCAAAAAGTTTAACATAAGTCAAAAGTCTTAAACAAAAAGACAACAAAACAAAACAAGAGGGAATGAAACATCCTCAGGCAGGGGTATAGTCCTATTTGCATCATCCTCATCATCACTGCTGCTAGGATGATGAAACTTTAGGCACTCCTGAAGGTCCAGCTGGTTTTGCTCTACACGCAGGTTGATGGAGTGTATCTTCTGCTGCATAGAGGACATAATTAGCTGCATACTGCTCATCCCCCCCTGAATGGCAGCAAGGGCCTCCATGATCTGGGAATAGTTGACCTTTGGCTCAGATGGCGGGACGGTCTGGGAGGATAAAGCCATATCTGGAAATCCAACAGGCATGGTAGCAGCTATGGGCACCTCATCATCGAAGTCATCCCTCCGCAGCTGCGCATTGGACTTCATCAGTGTCTGCTTGCTGATGGGCTGCTGGATCTTCATCTTCGGTTCGCCAGTGACATTGACTCCCGACTGAAGGATAATCTGAGTGAGCAGGCAGCCAAACGGGAGACCGACATTTCCCTCATCACGGGCGTCCAACATAACACCCAGAATATGCTTGCATAGGCAGAAAGGCAAGCGAAGGTGAACTGCATAGACAAACTGGGCCCGTTTCAGGATTAGATCATTGCGCCGAGCAACAGGCCAGATGTTCTGCTGAATGATCTTGGCCAGCATGCAGTGGGAGGGAGACAAGGCACCAATCCTGATGGAGGTAGAACGCTCCTTGCCTTGGGGAATGGCATGGAAGAATTCCCTGAGATCATCCAGGGAAGGAGGAAGCACTACCTCATTGTATGGGCTGGCAGAAATCTCGAGCACTGGGACTCGAATGATGTGACTGATGACCTGAGGATCAACAATGATGATATGGCTTGCAACGATGGACTGAAGCACCAATCCACGATCATCGTTCTACACCACTTCCAGGTTGGCGTAGAAAAGTTTTACCAGTCTGGTGTACACCACACAGGCACAGCTATGTAGATATCCTCAATTGTACGTCTGGATAATGGCATGAATGTTGTCCAGCAGTGGCACCATTATATCAGACCGGATGACGTTCCGCTCAGCAATGACTGTGCGGTCCATAGTCTTGGCCTGGATTTCAGCCCTATCTTCCACAGTCCTCTAACGGACCCTGCGTGGTGGACTGCCTGCAGACATGATCCTGCACAGAAAACCAACAAGATAAGCCAAAAGTCAAACCTTATAACTTACTAGGGCCTAGCCACCCTCATTTGATACACTCCCCCTGAGATGCAGCACCTAAATGATTTACTTGTACCATGAAGGACAACGTAAATGTTTTACTTGCACGTAGAGGGCAAGGCATAAAGCAAATGTAGCACAGAAGCAGTGAATATACACTTTAAAGCAGATAAATCATATGATTAACTGCTTGTTTCTTATGGTGCTGCAACTAAAGGGAATGCCAAAGTTTATAGGTGCTAGGTTCAACTAGCATGTGGTCAATTTGGTCATCTTATCAAAAACTTCTTCTTTTATCCAGAATTTCTAGAAACAAAAAGTTAGAGAAGGAAAGATGTACCTTATAAGGGAGTTGTGGATAGTGCACATTTTTCATCGCATGAGAAAATAAGCTATCCAATTTTTGCATATACAGGAAAACACTTGGCAAATTATAGTTAGAAACTCTCAATTATATCTAAGCAAAGTAAATTAATACCCAAAGAATTGAGATATCAGGAGAAAATACATGCAATTATCTGATAAGCCAAGAGAAAAAATATCCTGCAAATTCCCCTCAATTTTTTTTTTTTATTAAAAAAAATGCAATATGGAAAAAAACATCATATGCAAGGCACGATCAAACCTGATGATGCCGATACAGAAAAACAGTCGCTCAACCTGCTTTTTCTGTCTTTTCCAATAAACACCTGCAAAGATCTAAAAATTTAGGGGGCAAAAACAAAGTACCACTGGTTCCTAGATTGCAAATAACAGCCAAAATAAGCAATCAAACCTGATGCCATAGGATTAAGAACCAAATCCTAGGCATGAACACCCGAACCTGCTAGGTGCATCTGTTCCCCCTCATGGGGTGATAGTCCTTCTTGATCCAAGCCTACCTTCCTGTAGATGGTTGCTGGTATGACATCATCATCCACTCCATCATATTCTGCATCCAGATAGGTGGCTCATTGTGGTGTTGATCTGCTTCCACCTTCTGTGGCTTTCTAAGGTGCTTGGCCGGTGCAAACCGTTGCTGAGGCCACTGATGCTGAGATGCCTGGACCCAAGGAGCATGAGACCAAGGTGCTTGATATTGATGAGCTTGATGCCTTGGTGCTTGTCTCTATGGTGCTTGATAAGGTGCCTGATGCCATGGAGTCTGATGCTGGGCTGCAGGTCTAGTGCCATAATGAGCTTGTCTGGGCACTTCTTTCTTGGTTTTGGCCTTTTATGCTTTCGGGAGGGAGCACTGAGGACGAACATGCCCACTTAAACTGCAGTGGTGGCATATAAGAGGTCTTCTGATGGAATGAGGCTCCTGAGTGCCTGGAACATCATCGTTGACCTTGTCCTTCCCTTTATCTTCAACAATGAGAGTAGGCTCTGAGACTGTAGGCTTCACAAACACAGTCTTTGAGGAAGAAGGAGCATCAGAAGAGGAAGCTACATACTCGAGACCAGTATTGTCAGTTGGGCTCTTCTAGATAGACAGCATACGAGTCAGCTTTTCATCAGTGACTCTCTCTAGTTGGAGCTGTGTCTCTAGTAGCTTTTCCTCGAGCTCTTGTATTCTAAGCAGCAATGAACTCTTTTCAGTTTGCAGGGTGTTTAGATCATAGAGGTGCTGCTTACGACCTTCCCTCAGCTTCTCATACTCTAAATAGAGTGTCTTGTAGGCTTCCTTGAGCTCTTCCTCATTATTACTATGCTCCGAGTAATACGAGTCTTCTTCTTCAACATGTGGGGCTATAAAGGCCAAAAATTTTTCAAACTCTGGAGCGTCTTCTTCTGACTCATCACTGAGAGTCACGTTGTATGCCTTCCCCTTGCCCTTCTTAAGGTTCCCACAATCAGCCCGGATATGCCTAAAGCCTAAGCATTCAAAACATTGGGGTCCTCTGGGGTCTTTCTTCTCTTCTTCCTCAGGTTCAGCTTCTCTGGGAGGTTTATTTACTCTTTCAGAAAACTTCTTCTTGAACTGACCATCTTTCATTAATCTTCTGAAATTCTTGGCTAACATAGCCACAGCTTTTTCTTCATCCTCAGAGTCATCTTCAGATGAGGCTTCTACCTTCTTCTTGGAAGCCTTTAGGGCAATGGTCTTCAACTTCTTGACCGGGGGTAGAGACAGCTCATATGTTTGAAGAGATCCTACCAGCTCTTCAATCTTCATTTCCTCAAGATCCTTGCTTTCCTCAATGGTGGTCACCTTGATCCTGAAACGCTCAGGCAAAGATCTTAGAATTTTTCGGATGAGTTTTACATCCGAGATAGGTTTCCCAAGACTCACCATGGAGTTTCTCAGGTTACTCATCTTGGAGTAAAACTCTTCAAAAGCCTCTTCTTCCAACATCTTAATTTCTTCAAATCTCGAAATCAACATTTGAAGTTTGGTAGATTTAACAAGTTTTGTGCCTTCATATGTTGTTTCCAAGATTTGCCATGCTTCTTGGGCTGATTCACAATTTGAAATTTTTGCGAATTCAGATGAATAAAGTGCTTGGCATAGAGCATGGAGGGCTTTATCATTTGAAATGCATGCGTTCTTTTGAGGGACTAGTTCAGGTGTTGCATCCTCTGGTTTAGTCCAACCAGTTTCAACAATACCCCAATAGTCAATAGATTTCAAAAAGAAACGCATACGTGCCTTCTAATAGCCATAGTTCGTACCATCAAAGGCAGGAACAGAATTAAGAGTTTGAGACATAATATAGAAGTAAAAAAAATAACACTCAAGAATTAAATCTACACAGAGTGTACCAAGCTTTGATTCCAATTGAAAATTGAAATTGACTTTTAAATAAAAGGCAAGTGTGTGCACAAAGTGTCAACAAAAATAAGCACAACGGAAAGTAAATGACACAGATTTTTGTTGACGAAGTGGAAACTCAATCAAGAGAAAAACCACTCCGGGGTAGCCAAACCCAGGAATTCCACTATTCAAAAGACAAAGCTAGATACAAGATAGTAACACTCATATATACCTGATGCAGTGGTCGTACTTTGCTCTCTGACGTGTAACCCAACACGAACGCTTCCCAACCAGGTCTCCTACCTGAATGGGTTTTCAATAGAATCCTTTACCTTAGGGCTAACCCCTAAGATAGACTTCAGATATAGCGCAACAACAATACACTTGCAATGGCTTCAGAGGAAAAATTACGTCTTTGAGCAGTTGTGGAATTCAATACCGAATTCTTGCAGTTCTCAATGCCCAGGAGCCTCTATTTATAGGCTGGGGGCTCAAATGAGCGTCAGGAAAAATATAGTTGGGCCCCGTCCGGACGGTGGTCATGGCCGTTCGGACGGACAACTGTGCGACAGGATTTTTTGAAAATTTCGTTGAGAAATCTTTCTTGTTTAAGAGCTGCGTTCGGACGGGATGACACATCGTCTGGACAGTCGCACGTCCGCTGCAAGTAATTTCCTTATAAGGCTTCGCGCGTCTGGACCATGGGGGATGAGCTTCCGGATGGCTGAACTTCAACACGCAATTTCCATATCTACTATGCACGCGTCTGAACCATGAGAGGCAGTCGTTCAGACGGTTGAAGTCGAATCGACAATTTTCATAATAGTTGCACGTGCGTCCGGACGAAGGCTGACTGACGTCTGGACGGTGATATTTGAATTGCGATTCTTGCCTTAAGGAGACGCGTGTCCGGACGAGATACCACATCGTCCGGACGGTTGATCGATCTTTCCTTTATCGGAACTTGGAAAGAATCTGAGACTGGTCGAGTACTGAGAGGCGTCCAAACGGGCTGCTGAGACGTCCGAACAGATGCAAGCTGGATAGAAACTTCTTGACATAGTGGAGGGTCCGGACAGAAGTGCACGTCGTCTGGACGGATGATGCTTGGTCTGAATGGCGTTCGGACGGTATGGCACGTCGTCCGGACGGATGGAACAGTGGTCAGATGTGCGTTCGAACGGGATGGCTCGATCGTCCGGACGGCTGACAGGGAACCGAAATCTTCGATCTTTCACTCAGTGCAAAGTCTTCTAAGAGTGCTCTAAATAGTGGAATCCCTGTTTACAACATCTTTACACACACAAGTGATTTTGTCTAGAATGAGGCCAAAATACTAACAAAGTTGCTGAAAAGGGCATATGGTAAGCATGGTGTTTGAGAAAATGACATAGAAGAAACCGAAACCATGCCTTCAATGATGTGAACACGTTTCTTCCAATCAAAAAGAAACTTTCTAGTTGGATTTGCATCAGTTTAATTTAATACTTTATTACTTATTAAAAAGTGTGGGGCAAGAAAATCACAAATCAAGAAACCTCATTGAGCTTAAATGGGTCTACCTTTGCTTAATTATTTGAAGCTTAAACGAGTGTGTCATCCTCTTTGAACCTCGTTGTGGAAATGGTTAAACCTATTTAAACTTTTTAGTACAAAATTATGTTACGACTCAGCATGTATGCATAAAACTCTGATGGGAAGCATAAAAAGTTGCTGACCGAAAAGGTAGAGATACAAGCTTTTGTTTGCCATGTATTCATAAATCAACATCTTGTTGTCCCTCTCGATGCAATACCCAAAAACTCTGACTAGATTTACATGTTGTAGTCTTGCCGTAAGTGTGACCTCATTTTTGAACTCTTGAAGGCTTTGGTTTGAAGTTCTTGAAAGTCGCTTTACTGCTATCTCAACTGAGATTTGATTTATATATATATAAACAAGGAAGTGGTCTATGTTTCCTTTGTGTCATTTTCTCAAACACCATGTCTAACATTTGCTCTTTCCAACAAATTGTTCTTTTACAGATCAATTATTTTTCATATTCCTTTGTATAGATCAATTATTCTTCATATGAAATGGAATCAAAAAATCAAACAACTTCTTCAAATCAACTAGTCCCTTGTCCAACTTTGTTTGACCTTCACCTTCGGCTATGTTGTATCGGCAATGGGCTTTTTTTATTTTTTATTCTTTATTTTTTTATTTTTATTTTTATTTTTTATTTTTTTATTTTTTTATAAAGAATATAACAATAAAAAATATTAATTTTAGGTGATTTGGAAAAAAAAAAAAAAAAATCTTAAAAGGTGTCGTTTTAGCTGATGTGTCAATGTCTATGTGAATAAACGGTGACTCACCCTAACGGACGTTGCAAAACTGGACGGAAAAACACGGAAGGACCATTTTCAAATTTGCAAAAAACTTAAGGAGCGAATATTTATTTTTAAAAAGTGAAGGAGTGATTTCAAATTGCGCTTTGAGTCAGGGATTCATGATATATTTACCATTTTTTTTTTTAAAAAAAGAACTTTCTCGAAAAATATTCATCGTAGGAGTCTTTGCCACACTCACCAAACTTTCTCTTTAGTATACCAAAAATTTTCCTTTGTTTATACATTAGTTTGATTGATCTTAGTGCATTAGTGAGACGATCGTGATAAGATCAAATGATCAATCGAACTGTTTGGATTTTGTATTATTCTTATGCATTAGTCCGATCAATCGTTGTAAGATCAAATGACTGATCATTAGTCCAATCGATCTTAGTGTATGAGTTCGATCGATTTTGATACGATCTAATGATCGATCGAACTCTATGTATTTTGAATTATTTTATTCTTGTGCAATAGTCTAATTGACCGTGATACGATCAAATGATCAATCAAACTTGATACGATTAAAGGCTCGATCAAATGTCTTATTGATCATAGTGCATTAGTCTGATCGATCGAACTCTAAGGATTTTATATTATCATAGTGTATTAGTTCGATCGACCGTGGTATGATTAAATTATTGATAGAACTTGACACGATTCAAGGTTCGATCGAATATCTAATCGATTCTAATGCATTAGTATGATCGATCATGATAGAGTTCGAACAATAAAACTTCACACAGTAAAGGTTTTATCTAAAGCCCAATTGATCCTAATGTACTAATTCGATTGATCATGATAGGATGATAAGATCGATAGAAGATCCGATCGATCCTAGTGCATTACTCCGATCGATCGAACATCCGAGCGATCCAGTGCATTAGTCCAATGGATTGTGATAGAGTTCGATCAATCAAACTTGACAAAGTGAAGGTTCGATCTAGCGTCCGATTAATGATAATGTACTAGTCTAATCAATCATGATAGGATCGATAGAAAATTTGATCGATCCTAGTGCATTACTCCGATCGATCGAACATCCGAGCGATCCAGTGCATTAGTCCAATGGATTGTGATAGAGTTCGATCAATCAAACTTGACAAAGTAAAGGTTCGATCTAGCGTCCGATTAATGATAATGTACTAGTCTAATCAATCATGACAGGATCGATAGAAAATCTGATCGATCCTAGTACATTACTCTGATCGATCGAACATCCGATCGATCCTAAAGCATTACTCCGATCGATCGTGAGTATATAAATTCTATATTATCCTAGTGCATTAGCCCAATCAATAATGATAATAATATATGGATTTTGTCTTATACTTGTGCATTAGTTCGATCAATCACGATACGATCAAATAATTAATTGATCACAAACTTACATATTTTTCAAGAAAAAATACACATACTCCCTCAAATTGACCCATTGTCAATGTCCCATCTAAACTACAAAAAAATATCAATGTCGCTCCCTCAATGACAAAAATATGCTTCATAAAATTAAAAAAAATATTATATTATAACAAATTATTTATTTATTTTTTTTTAAAAAAAAGTTGAAAAACCAAGGGTTTCGTTGTAATTTTTTAAATTTTTGTAAACAATTAATTTTTGTTTTTTTGTTTTGGAATTTATAAGAATACTTTAGTCCTTTTTAAAAAAATATTAATAAAGAAATATATATATATATATATATATATATATATTTTAAGAAAATTGGCCATAGTATTAGCCAACCGCCCAACCCATTACAATAAACTCGACAATGCTTAATTGAATCTTGCACTCCACTCACGAAAATATCCACTAGGCTATTACAAAAAAAAAAAAAAAAAAGAACTTCCACTAGGCACATGCTCCCGTCTTTCCCGCACAAACCAAAATTAGGTTGTTGGTTTCTTATTTTACTAGCAAAGAGAAGGGGTAGAATAAAAAAAAAAAAAAAAGCAAAGAGAAGGGGCATTCTCTCATCATCAATACTGTTTCTCTCTCTCTCTCTCTCTCTCTCTCTCTCTCTCTCTCTCTCTATCTCGTTTTGCTCTGTACGTTCTACTCCCAAAATAATTGTGAAATACTATGCCTATGAATTGGGATTTGGATCTTTTATTGTTTAGAGGTTTTATGTTTATTTTATTTTAGTGTTAATAGTAAAAAGGTGATGCCTTTGAATTGGGATTTGGATATTTTATTGTTGGATGGTTTTGGATGAAAGTATGATGTGTTTTGAAAATGGTGACACCTAAGACATGCTGTTTGAATATCAAATTTTCCTTTAGGATATCTTGATTGTCCCTTGATACACTCTTGTTGTTTAATGGGTTCTTCTACCATAAAGTTGGTGGCTTGTTGCAAAAAGTTATCCTTGCCTGGACTGACCATGTAACTTTGTGTGATTTTTACTTAGCTACATATTTCATTCCAATGACTGATTTGTTCATTTATAGTACTGGCGAATTTGAAAAGGGTTTAATCTTGCAAAAATTTTATCTTTTTTTTTTTTTTTCAAAATTTTACTTTATGGTTTCTTATCAATATATTAAATCTCTTCAAATTTGGAAAAATGACTTCTTAAGATTTTAAATAATTCATATTATTATGTTTTGCTATGCAATTTTCTTGATCTTTCATCTATTAGAGTTAACATTAATCTATATTACTTATAGGAAAAACAGTAAATTCAAATCTATAGCAGACTATGTGAATCTAATGTGCTAGACTGCGCTTACTTATTTACATTTTTGAAGTTGCATTGGATTGTTATTGAAGAAGAAAGATGTTTGATTCATTAATATTGTCATTGTTGATTTTGTGCAATTTATTTTGTGCAATTTATCTTTTGTCCTTTGCGTAATAAAAGCATTGTATATATTCATAGCTTTATTTAAAACTAATACTAATTTTACCTTTATTGGCCCGGTCCTGTTGTAGCTCGTTTTATAAACTGGTACAAAGACTTTTGTTAAACAGACATCGAGATGGATAAGAGTTGGATGCAAGAAACTCATAGATTTGGTGAGAAATATTCCAAAGGTGTTGAACAATTCATTAGAATGGCACGTGGTCACGTGGATGGGCTTAATAGGATCAAGTGTCCATGTCACAAGTGTGAGAATCGTTATTATAAGCCTATAGACGAGGTGGAAGATGATTTGTTCCTAACTACACCCAGTAGGTATTTCATGGGGAAGAAGACCCGTTTCGTATAAATGAGCATGCCAATCATAATGATGATAATGCAAGTTCGAAGGATATTGATGAGGTTGAACAAATGTTAAATGACATCGGTATATATGGGGACATTTCCAAGTGCTAATGCAGGTGAATCCTCTACTACTCCAGGTCCAACAACCAATGATTATGAATCGAGAACTTTTGACCAAGTGTTGGAAGATGCCTGATGTGAATTTTATCAAGGCTGTAAGAAGTTTTCAAAGCTCTCTTTCACTATGAATCTACTTCATATAAAGACACTTTGCAATATGAGTAACAAGGCATTTGATATGGTGATTGACATGATAAAGAGAGCTCTCCCAGATGGAGAGACATTACCAAGATCATATTATGAAGCAAACCGGTTGAGGTGAGACTTGGGTTTTAGTTATGAGAGGATACATGCATGTAAGAATGATTGCGTGCTTTTTTGGAAGAATCCGTTGACAAAGAAGAATGCCCAACATGCAAAACTTCAAGATGGGCAATGGTCAAAGGTAAAGGTAAGAAAATTTCACATAAGGTCTTACGGTATTTCCCAATTAAACCGAGGTTGTAATGGTTGTTTATGTTGAAAGAAATTGCCAAAGATATGAGGTGGCACAAAGATGGGCATCTAGGACATCCAGCTAATTCAATATTGTGGAAAGAGTTTGATAAAGAACATGTTCAGTTTGCTCAGGATTCCCACAATGTGTGACTTGGTTTAGCAAGTGATGGTTTCAACCCATTTGGTAATATGAGTACATCATATAGCATATGGCCAGTAGTACTTGTGCCGTATAATTTACCTCCGTGGAGGTGTATGAAAGATCCGTATATGATAATGTCCTTACTTATCCTTGGACCTAAGGTACCTGGAAATGATATTGATGTGTATCTACAACTGTTAATGGATGATTTGAAAGAATTATGGATTGAAGGCGTTCCTACGTATGATGCATCGACGCATGAGAATTTTAAGTTGCATGCATGCAACATTATTATGGACTATAAACGATTTTTCTGCATATGGAAACTTGTCTGGGTGGTCTACTAAGGGAAAGCTTGTGTGTCCATTATGTAACAAGGATACAATGTTTAGAAGGTTGAAGTTTGGATTTAGGACGTGCTACATGGGTTATCGTCGGTTCTTACCTCAGGGGCATATATGGGGCAAAAAAAAAATCTCTCTTTGACGGTACTGAGGAGCATAGAATGAAGCCTAATGAATTATCTGGAGATCAATTGTTACACCAACTAAAGAATTTAACAAATGTACGATTTGGAAAAGATGAGAAGGGAAAATCGAGAAAGCGTAAAGAAAATGAGTTGAATTGGACGAAGAAGAGTATTTTTTTTTTTTTTTTTTAATTTTCCTTATTGGTCAACATTGAAATTGAGACACAATTTAGATGTCATGCTTATTGAAAAGAACATATGTGATAGTGTCTTAGGTACATCACTGAATATTGATGGAAAAAACGAATAACACATTTAAGGACGACAGGATTTGTGTGTGATGGGCATACGTAAAGATTTGCACTTACAACCAAAAGGTACATCCGCATCAATGCCACATGCAAATTTTACCTTGTCAAAAGCTGAGAAGGCAAGTTTCTTAGATTGGTTGAAAGGTATGAAGTTCCTTGATGGGTATGCATCTAACATTAGTCGATGTGTGAACGTCAAAGAAGGTAAGATTTCGAGAATAAAAAGCCATCATTGTCATGTCTTCTTTTAACGATTACTTCTTGTTGCAATTCGTCCATATTTATCAAATGAAATAAGTACAACATTGATTGAGTTGAGTTTCTTTTTTAAGGAATTATGTTCACGAACATTGAGATTAGATGTCTTGAAGCGAATGAAGGATGACATCCTTGTGATTTTATGCAAGTTGGAAAAGATATTTCCACCGGCTTTTTTTGATATAATGATACATGTAGCTATTCATTTACCCTGAGAGGGCGAGCTTGCGGGACCAGAACAATTTTGTTGGATGTATCCAATTGAAAGATGTCTTGGTAAATATAAGCAATTTGTGCGGAATAGAGCACGTCCGAAAGGGTCAATTGCTGAGGGATATTTATTAGTTGAATGTTTGACATTCTGCTCCATGTATATCCATGGGATTGAGACAAAATGGACTCGTGAAGAACGAAATAGTGACGGGTGGCAGGTGGGAAAGAGTAAAGGCTTGTATGAGTTCTCTCAACGAGTTCATCCTTTAGGAGCAGCAAAATTTATAAAACCTAAAAATAAAGTTCTCTCAAGGGCTCGATGGTATGTGCTTAACAATTGTGACGAAATTGCTCCATACATTCAGTAAGTGTATGATTTATTGTTCTTTTAACTTATGCATGATTTACTTGATAATAAAGTATAGTACTTATGTATTCTTTATGTAGTGAACACTATGACAAGATCGAAGGAGAAGGAATTGTGGACATCCAGAGTAAGCATGAAGCCGAATTCAAAAGCTGGTTTCAACATCGTATATGTGGGCATAATGTAGAAACCGTGTCCAAACAAATATATGATCTTGCATGTGGACCAGATCATCAATTTGCAATGTTTAAAGGCTATATTGTGAATGGGGTTAGGTTTCACATAAAAGACTATGAACGGACTATACGTACCCAAAATAGTGGTATAATTGTTCTAGGTGAGCATCGCATGACGAATATTGACTTCTATGGTGAGTTGAAGAACATTCTAGTGTTATGTTACAGTCGAAATTGTGTGTATCTATTTGAGTGTGATTGGTGGGACATTGAGCATAGAACAAGAATGCAAACAGATGAGCATTTTACGAGTGTGAATACATCGCATACATGGTATGCATCTTACCCATTTATCCTAGCATGCATCTTAGACATGTTGGTTGACGAAGAAGTTGTCTTAAATGAGGATGAAATATGTACATAAGTTCTTGGTGGAAACGTTCTGGCCATGTTAGAGGGATGGAAAAATATGTTATACCTATCCCATCCTCTTCGCATTTGCGATATGGCTCCCAATTCAACCTTCAGTTAAAGGAAACAAAGCTCGAAGTGGCCAACTTATCAGATCGATTATTGAAAAAAGAAAGAAAAAGAGATGAACAAATAGATGAAATGCAAAATGAGTCAAATCAACGTATCGATGAGATTTAAAAAGAAGCAAAGCGACATGTTGAGGAAATTCAGAAAGAATCAAAGCACCAATATGATCTTCTAGTGTCACGTATTTTAGGTAAAATGATTGTGTGGCAGATATGTTTTGTTATGCTTTAATTGAACAACAACTAATTTTTGACAGTTGACACATTCGTTTGCTTTTCTATATGTTATTTATATTTGGAATGAAGTTGCATAGCTTGTATATTTGGATGTTTTATTCGAATGAGAACATATAAGGTATTTAAAATGGAGCAGCTTGTGTTTTCACTTCAAATGCATTATTTCTTGAAATCTACTTTATGGTCGGTTTTGCTCTTCATAAAATAGTTTGGGGTAATTACCTTTTCCCCCCATGAACTACCAAAAAATGCGCAATGCCCCCATAAACTACCAACTCAACCAAAATAGAGCATTCAACTGCCAAAAATAACCATTTTCCCCCCTTCCGTCAGTCATACGCCGTTTTATCCTCATTTTCTTCCTCTTTTCCCCCTATGAACTACCACCATCTTCCTCTTTTCCCCCCATGAACTACCATCATCTTCCAACATGCCCCCATATAAAACGGCACATGACCCGTTGACCGTTTGTTTTAACCCCTTTGACTGACGGAATGGGAAAAAATTGTTGTCTTTGGTAGTTGAATGCTCTATTTTGGTCGAGTTGGTAGTTCATGGGGGCATTGCGCATTTTTTGGTAGTTCATGGGGGAAAAAGGTAATTACCCCAAATAGTTTTGTATCCATGTCCTTGCTTTATCTACTCTGAGAGATTATGGGTCTAGTTGATTTTAGCATATGGTCTGGTAATTGTATTATTTCTTGATACAATTTTGTATCTGTTTGTTATTTGACTTAGGTGCGTATCCTTTTACACTTCTAATTTCTGTAATTGGTTTCATACGTTTAGAAAATGGCTATGCATGCTATAGTATTTGTATTTTGAAACCTTCTGTTCCATTGGCACAAGTACTTTATATTTCCTTAATATCCATCAACAAGTTTTTTATTTTTTTATTTTTAAGATTGCCCTTTCTTCTATAGATCTATTGGCATTTTTTTTTTATCCCAGCCAATACATTAAGACCATACGAGCTTTAAGTAGTTTAATTCTGTAGTATTCAGCTGTTGGATTTGGTGCACTGAACATGCTTTAGTGTTCCAATATATTTTTGAAGGAGGATCTCAATGTTTGCTTACTGAAATATATTTTTTATTTTTATTTGAAGTGTAGTGTTATATCTCTGTTTGGGCTTCAATTTGCTGATAGTGATTATTTATTTGTTCTTTTGTCAGGGGAATCTACCACCGCCAGCACTCTTGTGGTTTATGTTAAATTATAGTTGCATTAGTTAAATTTTGTATACACTTAATGTTTTATTAGATTTTTGGATGCACCTAATGTTCTAGATATAATCTGACGAGAAAGACTCAGTTTTCAATACCTAATGTTTTATCAGATTTCGTTTTGAGAATGATTGTTATGCTAAACAATTTGGTAGTTGGGATTGCACTTTAGTAAATTTTTTTTTTTTTTTTTTTTTTTTAACATATATAGATATATACTTTGCTTAAAGATGTGAGCCTAGGGCAAACCAAAATTCTATTATTGATTTGTTATCTTTTATGCAGATTAATAAATGCAATTTAGATAATTCATACCAAACATAAAAATATTAGGGTTAAATATATTTTAGCTCCCAAACTACCACTCTTTCTCCGGATGGCTCCCAAAACTACCAATGCTTAGATTCTGGCCCCTCAAACTATCACTTTCTGATTTTTTTGGCCCCATCCGTCTATTTATGCCGTCAATTCTAACATAAATTGGCCAAAAACCCGAAAATACCCCTCCCTTAACCGTGGGAATTTCAAAGTGTAGGAGAGGTATTTTCTGATTTCTGTTTAAAATTGACGGCATAAATGGACGGATGTGGCCAAAAAATCAGAAAATGGTAGTTTGGGGGGCTAGAATCTAAGCATTGGTAGTTTGGGAGGCCATCCGGAGAAATGGTGGTAGTTTGGGGGGCTAAAATATATTTATCCCAAAATATTAATTAGCAACAAAAAAAAATGCAATTGACACATTTTTTTATGAAAAAAAATTATTTATCATTAGTGATGAATTACGTAGTTGCTAATTAATATGAAAAATATCATTAGCGATGACACAATGTTGTTGTTGTGTGCACATTAGCGACGACATAATGCCGTCGCTGTTGTGTGCACCATTAGTGATGACACAATATCGATGCTAATGTGTACATCATTAGCGACGACATTGTCTCTCGGGAGACATTTTTAGCAACCATTGTTTGTGATATTGTCGTCGATAATAGTCATTATCAGTGACGAAATAGAAATTCGTCGCTATTTAGTCTTTAACGACGATGTTTTAGTGACCACTTTTGCGACGACCAAAGTTGTTGCTAATAGCCAATAGCGACCACTTTAAGGGTTGTAGCGACGACTCAGGGTCATCGCCAAAGACCATTTTTCTTGTAGTTGTGCAAGCATTTCCCCACACCTCTTAATTTCCTTAATATTAATCCTCACCTCATAAAGAAAAGGGAAAAAAAGTTCAGAAAGCCTTCCATTATGATAAGTAAATCTAAGACATTCATTAGAGTTTACTTGGATTTGCGATTTCAATAATTAAGTAGATTTAAAATAGCGATTTTAAAATATGTGATTTGAAAATGTGATTTTTAAAAATGCAGCTAACTATTTGGTAAAATTGCAGTTTGGCTTTTAAAATCACAGTTTAGCTTTTAAAATTGTGCGTTTTCAAATCGCAATTTTTTTATGAACGCAATCTCAAACGATTTTTTTTTTAAATCGCACTTTTTTTTTTTATTTTTATTAGTTTTTTATTTTTTTATCTACGAAATCACAATACCAAACGCAACCTTACATGACTTGAACTTCTTTTGGCCAGTCCTAGCTTTTGATGAAATCAATAATCTATGTTGAGGAGATTTATTCCTAGTCGAGAGTTCTTTCAGCGAGACCTGCATAATATATATATATATATATATATTAGAACACCAATAACCTAAAAGCTTAAATTAATTATGGGTTTCACATGTATATACTAATAAACAATCTAGACACTATACATGTTGAACACTTTTCCTGCCGAACAATTGGCTCTGATACTGCTGTTGGAGGGATATATATATTTACTCTAGCTTGCTGAACCATAATATATATACACGTGAGCATACGCACGTGTATACTTAACAATCTAGAATCATGCAAATGAACAGTTTCGAGCTAGCTATTTACAGCATGAACCTATAGCTCCTACATACAATGGCGGACCTATATGGGGCCGGGGGCCTGGCCCCCCCAACCACCAAAAGTTTTCTCAAAAAAAAAATTTATCCTTAATTTTGTTTATTTTTCTAGTTTTGTCCTCCAATTTTTTTTTCTTTCAATTTGGCCCTCCCATATTTGCAAAGCTGAATCCGCCACTGCCTACATATATATGCATGATGATCAGGTTGATCCCCATCATCAAGCTAGTAATGGTATAGCATGAACCTAAGTACGCCATCAATCTTTCTCTGGAAAGTTTCATGTTCATGAATGTGATCATTCTGGTTGTGCTTGACCCGGCCGGGACTAGAAAGTTTGAGATCGATCGAGTACGTTTTTTTTTTTTTGTTTTTTTTTTTTTCTCTATTCGATCGAGTGTAGTTTTTGCAGATGTAGCATGCGTTAATATCTTAACA
Organism: Alnus glutinosa; assembly: GCF_958979055.1. NCBI lineage: Eukaryota > Viridiplantae > Streptophyta > Magnoliopsida > Fagales > Betulaceae > Alnus > Alnus glutinosa. Next base: position 2,060,779 of record NC_084893.1, read on the forward strand.
TTGATATATATCCAGTCGAATATTTGACTTTTCACTAAAAAAAGAAGAGAAGACTTCCAAGTTCCAAGTACATGTGCATATATATATGCTAGTTGTAATATTTCCCCTCCCCCAAATTCACCCTCACAATGACATTGGAACTTCCCCAATTTGGAATTCCGATCTTTCCTAGCTAGTTGCACAAAATACTTTCAAATTAGTGATTATATCATGCCTACCACGTACGAAGCATTCGCATTTCTTTTAATTTTCTTTTTGATGTAAATTGGATATTCTCAAACTGTCAATTCAAAAGTAAACTCTAGAAAGTATAGTACTGCATGTAACTGGAGAACACACACACATATATTAACTTTTTATAGATCACCAATATATATATATATATATATATATATATAACTCAAGTTGTAAATTTTTAGAGAATATTTTTGATTCATGCGTCTTAATTTGCTCAGGCATTATGTAGCGCCCAAGTAGAATCTAATCGATCGAGTCAGAATCAAGATGCATAGTATAATGAAAATAATCAGTTTACTTTTGACTTAAGAATCCTTCCTCATCTATATAAAGGCTACATATATGCATGCTCCAATTGCACAAAAGATCTAGAAGCATAAACATTTGCGTATCTTTGTACTTTAATTGGCTTGTTACTTACCTAGCTATAACGCAAAATGGCGATGAATGTTGAGATTATCTCCAGGGAGATTGTTAAGCCTTCATCTCCAACACCCCATCACCTTAGGAACTTCAGGCTTTCCTTCTTAGACCAAATTGCACCACCTTTCTATACTGCAATCATTTTCTTCTATGATACTAACCAAGACCGCCTAAATAGTGATCAGCTCGAAAGATCATCTTCCCTAAAAAAGTCTTTAGCTGAAACCTTAACCCGTTTTTATCCCTTGGCTGGAACACTTATGTATGAAGATTTGTCCATCATCTGTAACGACGAGGGCGTTGACTATATTCAAGCTCGAGCCCCATGCAAGCTATCAGAAGTGGTAGAGAAACCGAGTGGGAAGGTAGTATTGTTAAATTGCCATTTATTTTAAATTAATCATCTAATTTATTTTTTAACACTCTTCTTCACACGTGGGCCGACGGGCTTAGGTGAGGCTCAACACTTAAAATATAATTAAAATAATTACTTAATTTATATTCTAACAGGTACTGATACCATTGCTCCCATTTGACCCATATAGTAATTTCACTGAGGTTGGAAAGAAAGTTCTCCTAGCTGTCCAATATAACAATTTTGATTGTGGTGGAGTAGCAGTTGGCGTGATCTTTTCACATAGGATTGTTGATGGAACATCGGTTGCAGCATTTATCAATGCATGGGCTGGCACATCCCGTGGAGCTACTGAAATTATAAACCCTACTTTTGATGCAGCCGTCCATTTTCCTCCGAGAGAGATATCTGGTTTCATGATGGCTCAAACAAACACAAAAGAGAAGATTGTGACTAGAAGATTTGTGTTCGACAAATCGAGCATAGATTCCCTAAAAAAAGAAGCCTCTGTTGCATTTGGTCCAGAAGACAGGGCCCCATCACGCGTGGAGGCTGTTTCAACATTCATATGGAGGCGTTTCATAGCGATAGCTCGCGCAAATCCGGCAAAAAAAACAAAGATATTCGGAGCAGTTCATGCAGTGAACTTGCGGGAGAGGATGGTCCCAAAACTTCCGGCGCATTCCATTGGGAATCTTTGGTCGGTGGCGATGACAGCATCGCCGGTTGAGGTTGAGAAAGATTATCCATCTCTGTTGAGGCAGGTTAGATATGCAATCATGGAAGTTAATGGTGATTACGTGAAGAAACTCCAAGATGGCCGGTTGGATTTCATGAAGAAGGCATCGGAAAAGCAGACAAAGGGTGAGATAGAATTCTGTAACTTTACTAGTTGGTGCAGGTTTCCAGTGTATGAAGCGGATTTTGGGTGGGGGAAGCCCACGTGGGTGTGTAGTCCCAGCAGGCCATGGAAGAATGTGGTGGTGATGATGAGTACTAAAGATGGCGATGGAATAGAGGCGTGGGTAAACATGAAGGAAGAAGACATGGCCATGTTTGAACATGATCCGGAGCTGCTCTCATTTGCTACATCAGCTGTTGGTGAATGAATTTTCGTTAAGTTCAAGCTAATCAATCTGGAGTTGTGCTTGTTAATTCTATTTTTGGTTTTATTAATTATATGTCTGTGAAAATAAGAAGGATGATATGATCAGATCTATCATCTCCATATTTGCCTTTGCATACAAGTGTACGGTCATATATATCCATCAGTTATTATTGGGTTGCAAGTGTAATCTGGTGTTCAAACAAAGAGTAACCACAACTACCAAATTAAATTCTATATCCATATATTAATTTCATATTACGTCGGTATATACCTTTTTAGTATTTAAAAGTTTTTGCATATTTATTTGATAAAACCGATCGAATTTTATTCTATTGTGATAAGAATAATGGTAATTGGTCTGCAAGTACTATTTAACAATTTGTTAATACGCGTTATTATGTGATTAGAACGTGTTATTTTTTTTAGTGACCGATGTCGACTTTAATAAATATATATATAACATGTGTGCGTGTTAGCAAGTTATAAAAAAAGTATAGACCAATTACAAATATAATATTTGTATAAGAGTAATGCTAAAAACTACACTGGATTGATCATGCATGAGGGGATCAGCCCAATAAAATGAGAGTGAGATAATGGTGTAGTTTTTAGCATTTCTCTTATTTTCATCACTGTCTCAAACGATTCACATCTCCATCTTTATTTTTTGAGAAATGCTACAATTTTTAAATTTCGTTTTCAAAATTTACTTCCCAAATTATATTTCACAATCCTATGAGATGATGTTACATTTTTTTAAAATAATAAATTACATAAAATTGTAACACCTACATCATTTGAGTCTCATTTGAGGAGCAACTTTTAAAGAAAATTTTTTTAGGAAGTATAGTATTTCTCTTATTTTTTTCTCTTTGACAAAGTCAGCTTTTATGTGAGATATTATACATGGACGATAAGACGGAGAAAGATGTATGAACTTTTAGATTTTTTAAAAACGCACCGTTTAGTTGATCGAAACGTTTTGGAAATCATCAAAACGTGTTTTTAAATAAAGCCACGCCTCACACATGTTGCCAATTAACGCTCCATTTTTTTATAGTCACTCCCACTTGCGCTTTTTTTTTTTTTTTTTTTAAAAAAAAAAAAAAAAAAAAAGAAAAAAAGAAAAAAAGAAAAAAAAAATCATGCGTGAGTCACATCACATTTTTTTTTTGCTCTTTAATTGACCGCTTCATTTAGTTGAGATGGAGAGACCACAGTATTAATTAAGTCACTAACTCACCCACTCAAGGAAAAAAGAAGAAGTAAAGTATATATATAATATACCACGGCCATTGAATTGCTCTTTGCTAAACCAAATTGCATTCTGCATGCCATTTGGAGTGCGTCTGGAGGGTGCTTTTGCAAGTAAAAGGTATAATTTTAAACTAAAACACAAAAAGTGTATCTTGTAGGCCGGAGTGAATTTTTTAAAAATTATGCTTTGAAAACTTAAAAAGAAAAAACTACATTTTTAAATCGCACATAAGGTGTTTTTATTTTTTATTTTTATTCAATTGCGATTGCAATTCTAAGAAGCCCGAAACAAGTTCATCTTTTATAGCACGGCCATAAAGTTGTTATTCTTCTTACCTAGCTCTTTTGTTCAGTCAAATTTTTCTTCTTCGTGCCGTACGTTCAATCATTCAGATAAATTACTTTAGCTGCCTTTTTTTTTTTTTTTTTTTTTTTTTTTTGTTGAAGCCTAAGAGGTGAACAGTTAAAATATTGCCTAGCTAGAACAGGGCAAAATGTCAAACCTTTTGTTTTTACGAGTTCTCTTTTTCGAAAAGTTCCAGGTTTTTTGTTTTTTTTTTTTAATTCAAATTTTTACATTGATTACTCTTTTTATAATTAGATTGTTCTTTTAAATTAATTGTTTATGAATATATGTAGTTTTTGTTATATATTTTATATCATATGAATTGAAATACGTAATGGTAGTTATATGAGATTATGGATCGAGAGCAACAACAATTCCATTGAGCAACAATCAAATTTTAAACAAATTCATGTCGATATAGATTTAACAAATATTTTTGATAAATTTTTGTTTAAATTTATTTTTTAAACTGACTCTTTAAACCAAAATCTTGATTCCGCCATCGTCAATAGGTTTTCTGTGAGAACAAATGCATGGGCATTGGGCAATGTAATTAACGAAGATTAATAGGTCTTTCTGCTAACACTTTTATTAAATGGTTAATTGGTGCTGAAATGACATTATTTAATCTTCCCTACACTGGGAGATCGATGCCCTAAACTGAATTTCTACCTTCGTCCGCGATGACCGATTTCTGTGCCCTTTTGAGGACTTGGAGGCGGTTCAGGATAAGCTCGATTAAGCTCAAAGATTGTCCGTTGCTTTACAATTATGACATCTCTGGACAATTCTTCCCCATAATCTCTTGCATAACCCAACTTCTTCATCTTCTCACCTGCTTGTTGCACCAACGTAATTGCCCCAATTACATATTAGGAGATGGGAAAAAAAGAATTAAATAAAGAAACAAAAAAGCTATAAAAAAAAACACGTTTTCAAATCTTCAAGTAAGAGAGTGGGTGCATCTTTTAAAAACACACGATTTTAAAAATCAAATCTCAATTTTAAAGCCGAACTATAATTTTACCAAATGCTTAATTAACTGCATTTTTTAAAATTTATGTTTTAATTAACTACGTATGTACTGTGTTTTAAAATCGTACTACTTCTGTTGGAACGAGCCTTTGACGGCCATCTCATATGAAAATCAATTGGTTAATCTCCCGTAAGAGAAGTTAAAGTCTTCTATTGCATTTGAAATTGCATTCCGTAAGACATGCTTTAAGACTTAAGAGCCAGTCACATGAATAGACCATCACTAATGCACCCCAACAACTTCGACTACAAAAAGCCTACAAATTTATAGTAGCGCGCCTTGTATTGTACTTCAAACTTGTGGTTCTACGAAGAAAATTTCTAAATAATGAATATTGATGGAGTGGTTTGGTAAAAAATGTTTGCTTCGTTGTTTGCTTCGTTATAGGCTATTCATTGACGGGATGGTCAGCACGTAATCTTTTTGTCTATATATATATATATAGAAGAAAAACAAACATCTCTGACAGAATTAAACCTTTGAATTTCTAGATTGGACAGAATTATCCTTTGCTTTAGAAGCCTTCGATCATGTTGAATAATTAGAAAAGAGAGAGTTAAGAGCAAATAAAAGGTGTTTACGTACTCTTACCAGCAACAGACGTGTTCCATGGAAGATGTAGGATAATAAAAACCAGAAAACCAAGAAGGAGGTGTCGCTTGATCTCAGGCCTCATGTTGCTAAATATATGCTACATGCATGTGTGAAGAATATATAATGCAATAATATATATATATACTAGTTTCTTCGTCTCTGTGCAAGTGTCTGTAATAGTACGACCCATTTGCACTTCCACAAACTCGAACTCATTTGCACTTCCAACAACCCCACTAAGAATTTGGATCCCTGCCGAATTTTTCATAGAAATTAGGACCGTCAAGCTCTCCAAATTTGACAGGACAACGTGTGAAATTAAGGAATCTTTTGTTGTGGCCTATATATATATATATGGGAGAGATATGCAAGTTGAGAATTAAGGTGGTTGTTTCAAACGTTTGAATTGATTGATTTTCTCAAGTCAGATTGTGGACCACTTGCTTTTCTACAAGTCTTTCTCGACTTGCAATTCTTCTCTTACTAATTCGTGAAGTCTTTCACGAATCACGCCTACTTGACCTTCTATAAAAAGGCAGCCTGCCATATACATGAAAAATTGAGAGAAGGGAATGCGTGCGAGTGGAGCCGCACGTCCCATATATCTTTCACACTTTTGTAGTGCCAAGTGACTCTAAGTAGGCTTGGCAATTCAAGTTTACGGATTGGGTTCATGTCAATCCGACTAACTCGATTATGGAAACGGGTCCAACACGAACCGGACCCGATTATTAATCGGGTTGAAATCTATGATCCGAACACGACCCGATAAACACGATTACCAGAAGAGAAGCAACCTGATCAGTAGCTCAACCAAAAAACAAGAGAACTCAAAAAAAAAAAAAAAATTCTCATTCGGCCATTATGAGGAATAACCCAATGAAATTTCTAAGCAAAACAATAACATTGGGGGTGGGTCGTTGCACTCTCACCATGGATGATCTCCTTGGCCATCTCCTTGCCCACGAAATGAAAATTGAGAAAAACACACAACCCGAGCTGTTGCTTGCCAATCTTGCCTTCTGCGGCCAGAAGCCCCCTCGTGTCAAAAGCAGAAACAACAGCTCTTGGCGTTCTCCTCCTTCTGGACAGTCTCGATTCTTCACTGGTACACCACGCAGCTCACATTTTCCACCTGCTAGGCATCCAAGCCGTGGTCTTTTACCCACTCCTGGACACGGGTCCTCTTCACATGGCCCTCCTTCAATGGGTCCAACTCTCATTATGGCCCAATGCCCACCACAAGGGCTATTTGCCAAGTATGTGGCAAAACGGGCCACAAAACTTTAAATTGCTACTGCCGTTTTGACCACGCCTTCCAAGCTGCCAGGCCCACTTTTACAGCCTATACTGCTGGCCCATTTCAACCACGGGATCTCAATTGGAACCCCGACACTAGAGCCACCCATCACATCACCTCCGACCTCAACAATTTGAATCTTCACTATGAAGCTTATGATGGGCTTGATGAAATTCAAGTGGGCAATGGTACCCATCTCGCCATTAAAAATACGGGCACCTTTAAACTCTCTCCTAATTTTATTTTACATTCTGTTTTACATGTTCCTCAAATTACAAAAAATTTACTTTCTATTCAAAAGTTTACTTTTGATAATAATGTTTATGTGGAATTTCATCCCTTTTTTTTTTTGTTAAGGATCGCATCTCTGGGAAAATTCTACATCAAGGCTCGAGTAGATATGACTTATATCACTAGTTCTCTCCCACGGCTGCACCACCTAGTATTTTCTCCAGCTCTCGCACCACCTTTATGGACTGGCATGCTCGCCTCGGTCATCCTGCCGATCGTATAGTTCATCATGTTTTATCTAAATTTTAGCTTTCCTTTAATTCCAATAAGAAGCAAACTATTTGTCCTGCATGTCAGCGAGGCAAAAGTCATCAGCTTCCCTTTTCAGTGTCTGAAAATAAATCAAGTGTTCCACTTGAATTAATTTTTTCTGATGTTTGGGGACCATTCCCTATTTTATCTAATAATGGTGCACGCTTTTATGTTATCTTTGTCGATCATTTTAGCAAATTTACATGGTTTTATGCTATTGCTTGCAAATCTGATGTTTTCTCTATCTTTCCTAAGTTCCAGGCTTATGTCGAATGTCAATTTAATCATAAAATAAAATCCATACAAACAAATGGTGGCGGTGAATTCACCAAATAATGTCCCTCTTTTTTCTTTTTTCTTTTTTTTTTTTTTTTTTTTTTTTTTTTTTTTTTCTCTCTCAAGGAATCCATCATCGGCTCACGTGCCCACACACCCATCAACAAAACGGTTCCGTCGAACGCAAACATCATCATATTGTCGAAATGGGCCTTACCCTCTTAGCCCACTGCTCTGCTCCTCTTCAGTTTTGGGCTGAAGCTTTCCAAGCTGCGTGTTATCTCATCAACCGCTTACCCACCCCTGTCCTTAATAATGGCTCACCCTTCCAAAAACTCTTCCAATCCCAACCAAATTATAGCCTTATGAGAGTCTTTGGTTGTGCTTGTTGGCCCCATCTTTAGCCTTATAACAAGCACAAACTTGATTTCGCTCCAAAACATGCATCTTCATCGGCTATAGTCCCTCTCACCACGGTTACAAATGTCTCACCTACCCACTGGATGAATCTACATTTCTCGCCTTGTCATCTTTGATGAGTCCCATTTTCCCTTTCATCAATCATCATCACCTTCTAAACCACCTCCCACCAACCAAACCACACTCCATCCTCCCTTCTTAGAGTCTTTTCCACCCCTCCCCGCCCCCCCCCCCCCCCCCCCCCCCCCCCCCCCCAAAACCCACTGTTTCAACTCCAACCCCCATATCCCCCTCTCTCGGCTCTCTTGAACCCCACTCTCTGGACTCCCATTTTCCTCACCAATTATCACCACTTTCCCCTACTAACATTGTTTCCTCTTTTCCTTCTATGTAGGTACATTCCAAAAACCTTGACACTATTCTTGTGCCCCCACCTCCGTAACATGCCATGCAGACTCGCTCCAAGAACAATATCTTCAAGCCCAAGTCTCTCCCAGATGGTCTCATTTGCTATCCACTTCCAAAAGCACTAACTGCGACTACTAGCTCAACAAACGTAGAACCAACTTCCTACACTACAGCCTCATAGCACCTAGCTTGGCGTGATGCCATGAACCTTGAGTTTAATGCCCTTCTCTGCAACGGCACTTAGACCCTTGTTCCTTCCACTTTAGACATGAACATTGTTGGCTGCAAATGGGTGTTCCACCTCAAATGCAAAGCTAATGGCTCTATTGATCGCCACAAGGCTCGTCTTGTCGCCAAAGGATTCCACCAACAACCCGATGTCAACTATGAAGAAACTTTCAGTCCACTTGTCAAGCCTACTACCATTTGCTTGGTTCTGTCACTTGCCACCTCTGCCAGCTGGCCCATCCACCAGATCGATGTCCACAATGCCTTCTTACATGGCTGGCTCTCTGAAGATGTGTTCATGACTCAACCCCCCAGCTTCATTCATCCCCAATTTCCCAACCATATCTGTAAGCTCCACAAAGCACTCTATGACTTAAAACACGCCCCCCATGCCTGTTGTCTCGCCTCCTCGAACTTGGATTCTTTAGCTCTCACTTCGACCCCTCACTCTTCATTCGTCGTACATCTCAAGAGACGACCTTTGTCCTCATCTATGTTGATGACATTCTTATCACCAGTTCGCTCCCTCAAGTTACTACCTCTTTGATCCACTCCCTCTGTGCTGAATTTGCTATCAATGATTTAGGTCCTGAATTTGCTATCAATGATTTAGGTCCATTTCACTACTTCCTTAGTATGGAAGCCACCCCCACCCCCACAACGATACATCCTTGACCTTCTTCACAAGAGCAACATGTACAAAGCCAAACTTGTCAAGACTCCTATGTCCACCGCACATGCTCTCTCACTCCTCTCTGGTGATCCTCTACTCGATCCTTCTCCCTATCACAGCATTGTTGGTGCCCTTCAATATTTGTCTCTCACCTGTCCTGATATATCCTTTGCTGTCAACAAAGTCTCTCAATTCATGCACTGTTGTGCAAATTTTTATATACTCGCAAGTGCACGAATCGTTTGCAATATAGCGTTTTGCAAGTGTGAGGTCGATTCCATAGGGAATTGTGTTGCGAAAATTAATCTCTATTCAAACTAATTCTATTTTTACCTAGTTCCAAATTTATGGGTTTTTGATAAAATAAAACATAAACAAAATTAATGAAAATAAAAGAGGTCTAGGGTTTCGGAATCCACACTCACCAAATCATACCAACCCAATCTCATGCTCATCACACATATTTTGAATTCTTTCAAACCAATCTTAGGTATGTTCTACTTTTGCTTCAAAAATAGTTTAAATCATTCAATGAATCCATTCTTCCACAAATCACAAAAGATTTCTAGTTTCAACTAAATCATCAAATGTATCCATAGAATGAAACACAATGAATATCCAACATACATGAAAACCCAAGCCATCAATTTAATGAAACTATATCAAATCATCACTTGTATCCGGAAATCACAAGAGATATCCAAAAATAATCTCAAAAATCGAAATAGAACAATGAGAAATCAAAACCATGAACTCAAATAGCATACACAAGCATGGAAACTCGGTTTCTCTTCAATGGTGAGGTTTCAACCTCAACTCAAGATGAAAGTTTAGTTATACATCACTAAAGAAAACGTAAATGAACAAGAAGAATTAATAAAAACATAAATAAACTTACAAAGGAAGGTGGTTCTAGGTGAGAATCATCCAAGAACCCTAAGCTAGGTCAAAATCGGTCCTTTGGGGCGCCCAGACGGTCTCTGCCGCGGCTCCTCATTTTGAGAAAATGAGAAAAAGATGTATTTATAGAGTTAGCTAGGGTTTTTGTCCCGCAAAAATTCGATCGATCGATTTTAAAATCGATCGATCTACTTAATATTCGATCGATCTACTTTTTCAGCACTTCTGAAAATCCAGCTTTTCTATGTATTTTTGCCTTAAAAATTGTCATTTTTCTCTTATTGCTCTGCAAAACATAAAAACACTAAAACTAACCAAAACATCAGAAAGTAACAAAGCTAAAGGTTTAACTAATGTAAATTAAGGGGTCCAAATATACACTTTTTGGCACTCATCATGCACCATCCTACATCCCTACACCTGCAAGCTGTCAAACGCATCCTAACATACCTCAAATCCACTATTTCCTATGGCCTACTCTTTTGCCGCTCATCCCACACCCTTCACGCCTACTTAGACACTGACTGGGCTGGCTGTCCTGATGATCGAAAATTCACTAGTGGTTTCTGTGTCTATCCTGGCCCCAATCTTGTTACCTGGTCCTCTCGCAAACAACGGACAGTTGCCCGCTCCAGCACTGAATCCGAATATCGCACCCTTGCTACCACTGCCGCTGAACTCATTTGGCTCTAATCCTTGCTCCACGACCTTGGCCTTTACCTATCCTTCCTACCCACTATTTGGTGTGACAACATTGGGGCCACCTAGCTTTCTGCAAATCCTGCATTCCATGCTGGTACCAAACATATCGTAATTGACTTTCACTTCATTCGTGACAAAGTTGCCTCCAAAACCTTAGCTTTTCGATTCATCTCCAGTAAAGATAACCTCGCCGACATCTTCACCAAACCCACTGCCTCCAAGCTCAACATCGTGTCCCCTCCGTCTCGCTTGCGGGGGCGTATTGAACCATCTACGGAAATCACTCCTTCTACAAGGCAAGACACCATGGCTCTATAAGGAATGACACAAACGGCGAACACAAAATCTGGACAGCAAATCAACCAACGGCTACATCACTCACAAAGGAAAGCGACGGCTAGCAAATCATCAAATATTTCAACACAATAAATTTTGTATTCAAATTGTATTTTATTCCCTTTTTGTAATATGTAAACCTTGTATAAATTGAACAACCGTGAATGAAAAACTCAAGCTTTCAATCCAATCTATTTCTCATTTTCTATATTGTATAAGAATTTGAGTACCAAACCTGTGGTTCAATTGCATGTGTATTCACAATGACACGTTTAATATCAGGCAACTCTGTATAGTGCTGCAGAATCAAAAGATAATTTAGATCAAGAGATAACTAATTATCCTTTTTAAAAAATTTGCCATCAAAGTTCAAGAGGCTACCGTACTTGAAGGGCCCTCAAATATAAACCAGCTTTTTCACAAAGCTGTGCAATACGTGGGCGGTCGTAATGGCTGAACACACCATTGGCTAATATAGCATCCGCAACATTTGGAAACGTCACAAGGTTAATTTCCAAAACCTAAACAAAATAAAAGATGAAATAGATACAAGTAAAAACATGGAAACAAAGCTATAAAATATCATATTAAGATATTAGCTAGAAAACAAATTACAAGAAGAAGAAAAAAGAAAAAAAAACTGGACCTTTGTTTGAAGGAAGCCATGTTCAGGTAGATTCGGCTTCAGCACATCCAACAGAAAAGTTGTTGCCTCACAGATTAAGTTCCTCTGAACAACAAAAAATTCTTAATAAAACAAAGTCTGAAGTATGCAAGTTTTTAGGTTAATTCAATAATGAGAATACAATAATTTTCTCCTGGTAGAAAATTTGAATATGCTAAACAATTAAGATTAAAAGAAAAGGAGAAAATATCTAACTCTAACTTCATATCTAAAACACATTTTAGTAGCTTACGAAGAAAATGAAGTCTACGTTGAATTTGAAACTATTAGAACCATGTATAAGGAAAATTACAATTGAACATGAAGAAACAGATATGTTATTGTGTTGTAGTCAACTAGGCAACCTCCCTCAATTTGAGACATCATCAGTGCAAAATTAACAGCCCCCTGCAATCAAGAAAGTACAAAATAATCCTATATCAGAAACGCGGTTAATATTTCGCAACTTAGTTTGGTATTGCACTATGACACGTTCAACATTTGAAAAGAGGCTTGCTATGGGCTAGAAAAAAGAAGAAAACACTACCCATGACAAAGCAAAACATATTGCTGAATACAATTTAGTAATTGAATTTGATATATAAACCTTAAAATGTTGAACCCAACTTAGTTAATTATAATATCCTACTAAGGAAAAAAAAAAAAATGAGCCAAAAATTCTATTACAAAAAAATCCACACACCTGGGGATTTGACCGCAAAATCGTTTGCAGAAGGAACAAATAATCAGGTGTGTACACAACCTGCATTGGTAAAGAAAATCATCTGTATTATGAGCATCAACAAGTACATATTACATATTATATTGGTGGGACTTGTAGTGGACCCTTCGAATATTGGGTCCCTACTGATGGAATGGTTAATTTGTTCCCCATGCATTACCCACTCGGTGTAACCGGCCTCCAAAATCCCTGCTCCCGAAGTCAAATGGTCGTACACAACAACTTCTCGCAATGTCATTCCCAAGCAACATTTCTTACATGGGCACACGATAAATCCTTTAGTTTTGGAGTTGACAGCTGAAAATATCAAAAACGCCTTAACCACATCCATATACTCTGTTGATCCTCTCCATTTTCTCATCCAACTCTTATCCACGGCTTTACTGCATTGTAAATGCCAATAGTGAGAATCTGTGTATGTGGAAATGGAAAAGCAGGAAGAGGAGAAAGCTTGCAAGAGAGAAAATCTTCTCTGTAGAATTGTATTAAAAACTCAATAATGAATTACAATAGGAGTTCTACTTATATACAAGAAGGAAGAAATGTGGGTAGCAAGCTAACTACATTTACCAGTATGTAACACATTTAACACGTGCTGTATAAACTATCTTAACTGACTTATCAAAAACTGATATGCTAACACCCCCTTCAAGATGAAGGGAAGATATTAAGGACATTCATCTTGAAGATCAGATGATGAAAAGGAGCAAAACCAAGTGCTTTGGTAAATAAGTCAGCTAACTGATGATGAGTGTTGATATGCAATATCTGAATAACACCATCTTGAATCTTGTCACGGATAAGGTGGCAGTCAACCTCAATGTGTTTTGTGCACTCATGAAATACCAAATTGACTGCCATATGAAGAGCAGTTTAGCTGTCATAGAAAAGCAAGGCAGCCGAAGGATGATCAACATGGAGGTCTTTAAGTAAACTGAGCAGTCACACAATTTCACAAGTAGTGGAAGCCATTGGACGGTATTCAGCTTTAGCTGAAGACCTGGAAATGGTAGTTTGCTTCTTGGATTTTCAAGAAATCAGAGAATCCCCGAAAAAATGCAAAAACTAATGACAGATTTTCTAGTGTTCGGGCAACCAGCCCAATTCGAGTCACAAAAAGCCTTGAGATGAGGAGTGGAAGTGGCAGGGAAGAAGAGACTTTGAGCTGGAGCCGATTTGATATACCTCAACACCTGAAGTGCTACGTCAAAGTGGGGTTGTCGAGGACTGTCCATGAATTGACTTAAAATTTGGACAGAATATGAAATGTCAGGCCTGGTGATGGTGAGGTAATGTAATCTGCCCACCAACTGCCGATGTGGGATCAACCAAGGGCTCCCCTGTGGTGCGAGACAACATGAGATTGATGTCCATGGGGAAATTAACTGGTTTGACATCAAGCAAACCAGCATCCTCAAGTATGTCCAAGGCATACTTCCTTTGACAAATAGAAATGCCCTTGGAGGTGCGGGCAATTTCAAGTCCGAGAAAAAACTTGAGAGGACCAAGATCCTTGAGCTTAAATTGAGTGTCAAGAAAAGTAGTCAAAGGAGAAACAAAAGCTAAATCATTGCTGGCAATGATAATGTCGTCCACATAGACTAAAATAGCAACAAAAACTGAACCTTGCAACTGAGTAAATAAAGAGTAGTCTGCTCGGGATTGAACAGAACCATGGCTAATCAAAGTTGAGGAGAACTTTGCAAACCACTGACGAGATGCTTGCTTCAAACCATAGAGAGACTTGACAAGTTTGCAGACTCGGTTCTCACCCTTGCTGGCAAACCCGGGAGGAAGACTCATGTACACTTCCTCATGGAGGTCACCATTCAAAAATGCGTTGTTGGCATCCAATTGGTGAAGATGCCAATTGTGAGCAGCAACTAAGGCCAAAAGACAACGAACGATTGTAAGTTTAGCAACCGGGGAGAAAGTCTCATAATAATCCAGCCCTTCGCATTGGGTATTGCCCTTTGCAACCAACCGGACTTTATGCCTCTCAACAGTGCCACCAGCCTTGAATTTCACCTTATACACCCACTTACATCTGATGGCTTTCTTGCCAGGAGGGAGCTCAGTGAGGATCCTAGTGTTATTTTGTTCTAATGCATGAATTTCAGCAGCCATTGCCTCACACCAATGTTGGTGTTTAACAGCTTGGTGAAAATATTGAGGCTCGGGGTTTGTGGATATAGATAAACAAAACTATTTATTAGCAGGAGAAACATGATCATAACTAAGAAAAGAAGACAAAGGAAAAGATGGACCAGAAGAAACCTTGTGAGTGGACTGGACTGGATGTTGTACAAGCAGGTAGTGACACTACTGCATGTATCCAGGAATGCACTTCTTCCTTGTATATTTTCTAGGAGGTGGATGTGGTGAGGGTTCAAGTGGAACAGAAGAATCAGAAGCTGCTAAATCAATGTTAGGCTCAGAAGTAGTTCTAATGTCAACTGGACCAGGTGGACGAGTAGAAAGATTAGTAGAAGGTGAATCAGGAAAGACCAAAGGGAAAATAAGCTGACCATCAATTGTGGGAAAAGTAGAAATATCTACAGTATTAGAAAGAGGATAGACAAAAGAATCTAGAGAATGAGCAAATGGAAAAATATTCTCAGAGGAAACAACATCTTGGGAAACAAAATAAGAATGTGTTTGTAAATCAAACAATCTATAACCTTTATGGAGAGATGAATAGCCAACAAAAACCGAGGGTTTAGCTTGAGGATCAAACTTAGTACGTTGTCTAGTTAAAGTAGAGGCATAACATAGACAACCAAAAATTCTGAAATGATCAAAAGAACATGGAGTAGAAAACAACAATTCATATGAGGATTTATCGTGAAGAATGGAGCAAGGTAGCCGATTAATGATGTATGCAGCTATATAAACACAATCATCCCAAAAAGAAAGAGGAAGATGTGCTTGAAAACGAAGTGAACGGGCTACATTAAGAAGGTGTTGGTGCTTCCTTTCCACAACAACATTCTATTGGGGAGTTTCTACACAACTTAGTTGATGTAGAACTCCTTTTTGGGAAAAAAAACTGTCATGTGAAATTCAACCCCATTATCGTACCTTAAAACTTTGATTTTAGTATGAAATTAGGTTTCAACAAGATTAAAAAAAGGACTGAATATAAGAAGCAGTTTGAGCCTTATAATGCATGGTATGAATTCAAGTAAAATGAGTGAAATCATCAACAATGGTGAGAAAGTAACTAGAACCATTTATTGATTTAACTGAAAACGGTCCCCAAACATCACAATGTATCAGATCAAACATTGATTTAGAAACAGAAACACTAACAGGAAAAGGAAGCCGTTTCTGCTAAATTAAAGGGCAAACTGTACAAATGTTGTTATTAGAATCACATGATATACATGGATTGGAAGAAGATAACATCTTTAATCTAAGGAAGGGTAAATGGCCTAGCCTATAGTGCCAAATTTATAATGTACACTTTTTACAAAACCAAAAAAAAGAGGTAAATAAGCAATCTTTGCTGGCCAACTGAGGAAGAAGACTGCATAACTGAGTCAGGCAGCAAGTAGTACAAGCCATCTTATGCTCTACCCACTCCAATCGTCACCCATTGGGGTAGACTCTGTATAAAGCAGATGTTAGCAAAAAAACAAAAAACAACATGCAAGTGATTGAGTTAATTTGCTAACAGATAGAAGATTATAGGAAAGACAAGGAATGTAAAGGACATTTGTAAGGATCAGGTGAGCTAAAAGTTGAACTGTCCAAATATGGCTAACAGTTGAAAACTTTCCATTTGGAAGTTTAACTTGGGTTGAAATTTCGGCTATAATGGTTCTGAACAAAGACAAGGAGCAAATCATATGGTCTGAAGCTCCTGTGCCAATAATCCACGAATTTGGGGCAGAAAGGGGAATGATTTTATGAGAGGAGAAAACAGAAAATTTAGAAGTATTACCTCTCATAGTAGAGAATAGAGAATCCATAGTGATAGATCCACCTACTTGAAAAGCAGTAGGCAGATTGGCAGCTGAAATCGGTTAAGGCTTGAGTAGACTAAGGAGTTGTTGGCCTTGTTTATGAGTAAGGACCATGGATTGGTTCTCATAAGCACCATGAACAGCAGATGAGGCAATGATTGACTGAGAATCATTTTGACCAAAATGAGCAGAATGTTCACTAGTAGGTTTAGACCTGTTAAACCTATAACTTGGAGGAAAACCGTGAATCCGGTAGCACTTCTCAATGGTGTGCCCAGTAACTCCACAATGACTACACACTGGGCGATTTTGTGGCCATACTATTTAAAATTTCTGTTTGAAACAGAAGTACGTGCCTTTGAAAGTAGAGCACTACTTTCATTGAGAGAACACGAAGACACAGAAGCAGATAAAAGTCGTTGCCTTTCTTCTTGCAGAACTAAAGAAAAAGCCTTGATGGTAGGAAGAGGATCATAAAGCAAAATTTGTCCTATAATATGAGAAATTGGAAAACATACTCCTGATTGTAGGGGTGTACAATTGGTTGCGGTAGCGGTTATTCGTTCATAACCACTACCGCAACCGGGGTCCTCGGTTATTCCTATTTTAACAACCGCAACCGCAACCGACCTACCGGTTGCGGTTTTTACCAACTGCCGGTTATTAACTAGATAAATGGTTTTATTTTATTATTGATTTTTTCAAATTTTTTTTTTAAAAAAAATCTAATATTTGGCTGGGTAAGTTTGTAAGCCTACTTTCCAGTTTATAATCAATCAGGAGTGCTAGTGCTACAGAATAACATATACATATGTACCATAATCTCAAGGTCATCCTACGTTAGTTTTGAGCTCTGGAATACATGCAAAATATCCTGTCTGTCATCAATTTTTTGTTGATTGCACTACTAGCTAGTTACGTACTCCATCTCTCATTTATATGCTATTCTTCTGAGCTATATAGTCTGAAAGTTGGTTACACAAAAGTATTCAAATAGACTAGGGTCGATCCATAAACTTCGTCTCTTTTATGTAAATCGATCCATCCAGGCTTGGTTATATTAATGCTCTTCTGTGTTGCCGGTACCAAAATAAAAATTCTCCATCCAAACAGTTTCCACTTATGTTGCTTTCTCTGATATTCTAGGATAGAAAGTAAAGAACATTATGATCATTCGATCTATATATATATATAAAAACTGGTTGCGGTTACCTAGTTATTAACCGATTTTTTAAACTGCAATAACCGGTAACCGTAACCGGGTACTTGGTTATCCGGTTATTCGGTTGCGGTTATTTTCGGTTTTTCGGTTTCACCGGTTAGCAGTTGTTGTCGGTTATTAGCGGTTACCGGTTATTTCAGGTTAATAACCGCACTGCTTGTACACCTTTACCTGATGGTTATAATCCACAACAGTCTTTAAACCGCCACAAGAACAAGCAAGGATGGAACGATAGTTAGCGAGCTCATCCCATAATCCCTTCAATTGAGTGTAATAGGCACTAACATTATTAGTGCCTTGAGATAGGGTGCTTCAGCCGTGGTAATGTAAATGATACTTGCGGCAATTTCTTTGGAGACAAAATTCATGATCCAAGATAGGACCATATTGTTGCACTGAATACAGGCTAGAAGCAGAGGATCATCAGATGATTCTGGTTTAGTCAAAGAGCCATTAACAAGTCCGAGCTTGTTCTTCACGGTCAACACCATAATCATCGACCGACTCCAAGAATTATAGTTGTCTCCGGTCAGCGGCTGAGAAACCAAGATAGTTTCTAGACTGTAACCGTGATGGAGATACAAAAGATGAGAAGCATCACCAACAATGGTGATGGAAGAAATCGGAGAGTCCGAGGGAATCGACATGAAAAATTTGGAGAATTTCGACAAAGGATTAAGAAAATTGGATGAGAAATTGAGAAAGCAAAAGAAGAATTGTTGATTTCAGGCAAGTAAATGCTCTGATATATACCATGTCAATAGTGAGAATCTTTGTATGTGGAAATGGAAAAGCAGGAAGAGGAGAAAGCTTGCAAGAGAGAAAATGAGAGAAAATCTTCTCTATAGAATTGTATTAAAAACTCAATAATGAATTACAATAGGAGTTTTGCTTATATACAAGAGGGAAGAAACGTGAGCAGGAAGCTAACTACATTTACCAGCATGTAACACATTTAACACATGATGTATAAACTATCTTAACTGACTTATCAAAAACTGATATGTTAACAGTAAATACACAATTGTACACATCTAGTAACTCTTTAATATAGACAATAAACATATGATAGCATTTAAAATGCATAAACAGGATGTCCACTTGTAAAAAACATAATAGGTCTTTTGGGAGAACAAATGCATGGGCAGTGTAATTAACAAAGATTAATAGGTCTTCTGCTAACACTTTTATTAAATGGTAAATTGGTGCTGAAATGACATTATTTAGTCCCTAAACTGGGAGATCGATGCCCTAAACTAAATTTCTACCTTCTTCTGCCATGACCGTGGGCGTGGTTGTTTGTGCCCCTTTGAGGACTTGGAGGCGGTTCAGGATCAGCTCGATTTAGCTCAAAGATTGTCCGTTGCTTTACAATTATGGCAGCTCTGGACAATTCTTCCCCATAATCTCTTGCGTAACCCAACTTCTTCATCTTCTCACCTGCTTGTTGCACCAAAGTAATTGCCCCAATTACATATTAAGAGACTGGAAAAAAAAAAAAATTAAATAAAGAAACGAAGCTGTAAAAAAAAAAACACGTTTTCAAATCGCCAAGTAAGAGGTTGAGTGTGTTTTTTAAAAACGCACAATTTTAAGACCGAACTATAATTTTATCAAATACTTAATTACGTTTTTAAAAATTATGTTTTAATTCACTACGTATGTACGTACTACATTTTAAAATAGTTATTTATTTTTTCATATTGCGCAATATTTTAGAACCCTCTAAACCAAACGGAACGAAAACATGCATCTATATATTACTTTTATTGGAGCAAGCCATTGACGTTCATATTATCTGAAAAATCAATTGGTGTCGTCAAAGTCTTTTATAGTATTTGAAATTGCATCCTACAAAACATGTTTTAAGAGCTGGCCACATTAGCATAGCATTAAAATTGCACCCCAACAACCTCAACTACGTACAAAAAGCCTACAAATTTATAGTAGCCTTGTATTGTACTTCGAACTTGTGGTTCTACGAAGAAAATTTCTAAATAATGAATATTGATGGAGTGGTGTGGTGATCATGTGGTAAAAAGTGTTAAGATAGCAGATCCTACAGATTCTGCAGACCATGTATAACCACCCAAGCATTGGGCAATCAGCAGAACAATCCCAGACATTGTGCAATCAGGAAAAATCAAGCATAATCACGACCCTGTGATCGAGCGTATCCCACATATTACGCCCTGATCGTGCGCTCAATGGCCAACTTACCAAGATATGCCGATATGCCAACAGCGGCTGTCCAACTACTATATTGCCTTATTCTGTTTCCTTTCCTTCCTCTCAATATATTCCTTTCTTCTTTTAGTTTCTCCTTAGCTGTATAATATCGTTTACCTTTAACTTACCAGACTACACTGTAAATCAATATACAAGGAATACACCATTCAGCTTGGAATTAAGCTTCCAAGTCTGTTCATACTTCATATCCCCTGTTTTTGCAAAAAGTGTTTGCTTCAGAATAGGGCTATTCATTGACGGGATGGTCAGAACGTAATCTTATTGTGTATGTACGTATATATATAGAAGAAAAACAAACATCTCTGACAGAATTAAACCTTGTAATTTCTAGATTGAACAGAATATATATATATATATATATACTCCTTTGCTTTAGAAGCCTTCATGTTAAACAATTAAAAAAGGCGAGTTAAGAGCAAATAAAAGGTGTTTACTCTTACCAGCAACAGACGTGTTCCATGGAAGATGTATGATAATAAAAACCAGAAAACCAAGAAGGAGGTGTCTCTTGATCTCAGGCCTCATGTTGCTAAATGCTACATGTGTGAAGAATATATATATATATATATATATATATATATATATACACTAGTTTCTTCGTCTCTGTGCAAGTATATATCTATAATATTACGACCGTTTGCACTTCCACAAACTTATTTGCACTTCCAACAACCCCCACTAAGAACTTGGAAGAATTTGGATCCCTGAAGTCAGATATTGGCCCACTTGCTTTTCTACAAGTCTTTCACGACTTGCAATTCTTCTCTTACTAATTCGTGAAGTTTTTCACGCCTGCTTGAACTTCCATAAAAAGGCAGCCTGCCATTTACATGAAAAATCCAGAGAGAGAATGTGTGCGAGTGGAGCTGCACGTCCCATCATCTTTCACACTTTTCTAGTGCGAAATGACACCGAGAGAATCATACAGAATATATATATATATATATATATTGTCATAGTTTTCTTTTGCATATATTTCGATGTAGTGAAGTTTTAGATAGTAATAGATTGAAATTTAGATAAGTCATTTGGGAGTAGTCTAAATATAGGCTTATCAGTTGGAATTATGTTAAATCTTTGTATATTGTATGATTGAGTTATTTTGTTTTGTTCTTTTTTGTTTATTTGGTATTCTAAAATTATTTTGTCACAACAAATTGATATTAAAGTACGGGTTTTTATTTTTTGGAATGATTGCTACTAAATTTGAAGTATAAAAGTTTGATGAATGGTTAGAATAATTTTAGCCTTTGACCCATCAAAATGCATAATTTGTGTAACAATAAGGCTTGACGAAGATTTTGGATGGTGAGTGCCATCAATACCATCAAAGAAAAAAATTGCGAAACTAGAATAAAAAGCTCACAGTGCAATTTTGATATCTCTTTCAAATGGAGTTTTGATAATAGAAGTCGTAGTTGCTAACAAAAAAAACTGCCGTTAGACCTTGAAAAAAGCTAGAGAGCCTGGACATGAAGAAGTCCTTTTCTAACTGCTTGTATTTGAAACAACAGTTATATACTCTCAAGATGAAGGAATGTACGTTTCTTTGTGATCATCTTGATGGCTTTAACAAAATTTTATATATATCAGTTATTATTGGGTTGTAAGAATCTGGTGCTCAAATTAAAAAAGAGTAACCACAACTACCAAATTAAATTTCATATCCATATATCTAGGGGTGTAAAGTCGGCCGATAACCAGTAACCAGGTACCAACCGGTAACTAGCTCTACCGAAGCGTTTACCGTTATCAATTTTAGCAATTACATATATATACTCGATTATAACCGGTAACCGAGTATATATATATATAAAATAAAAATAAAATTTGATCCTTGGCACAGAGTTTGCGTGGCTGAATTAAAGTTTAGCGTGCATCACATATTATGAACATATTCAAAAGCTGATGATTATTATTGGACATGACGTTGACAAAAGAAGTCCTCCACTGCGGCACTAGGAAATGGAGATCATGTTTTCCTTTATTAATAGACAAAAGAAAGAGCGCCAAAAGAGAATTCGAAGCAAAAGGATGTGTGTGTGTGTTATTTTATTTATTATAATATCATTAAGATACCAATATAAATAGAATCCATGTGGTTTACTTTGGGATATCAAAACCAACAGCACTGCACTAATTCACCTCTTACGTACCCCACCACTCTCCCAAAGATCTAGAAGGTCAAATAATGAGAGGCCCTTTATGATGAATTCCCACTTTTATTTGGGCTCCTCCTATGTATTGCAACAAAAATTGGTTTCGATTTGAATTTACGTAATTCTAAGGTCAGATGCAATATATGAGGAAGAAATACAAGCACTCCTCAAATTCAAACAGGGCCTTGAAGAAGATTATAAGGGTCTGTTGTCTTCTTGGGTCAGTCATGACAAAGATTGCTGCGAATGGAAAGGAATTAAATGCCCAAAAATCCTAGTTTTTTAAAATTTTAGTACCCGGTCCGAATAACCGGGTATCAACCGGTAACCGCAGGTTATTACATTCCCGATTAACCAGCTACACGGTTACCAAAACCGGTTAGCGATTTTGGCCAATCGGCTACCCCAATTATGGTTACCGATTTTAGCCAATAATCGATAATCATAACCAAATTTTCACCGTACATATATTTCATCTTGGATCGATTTATTTAAAAGTTAGAGAGTTGCTACACACACACACAACTCCCCACACCTAAATCCCTACACCCTGACGTGGCATTCCACATCAGATTTTTATTTATTTATTTATTTTCGTTTTGTTTTTCCCTTCCATCTTCCCTCTCCCTCACACCTCCGGTTGACCACCCGTTCTGGCCTAGGAAGGGTCGAATCCCGACCAGACGGCCAGGATCCAGCTGTTTTGGTCGGGAAAGGGCCGGATCCCGTCCAGCCAGCCGGCACTCTCCGTCTCCAACTCTCTCTGTCTCTATCTCCGTTTTCATTTGCCGATCGGAAGAAGAAGAAGAAGAAGAACGAGAGAGAGAGAGAGAGAGAGAGAGAGAGAGAGAGAGAGAGAGAGAGAGAGAGAGAGAGAGAGAGAGAGAGAGTTTCCATATTAAAAATGAAAAAAAAAAAAAAAAAAAAATCCGATGTGAAAATTCCACATCAGGGTGTGGGGAGTTAGGTGTGAGTGTAGCGTGCATTTTTCTAAAAGTTATTACATATTTGTTTAATAAAACCCAATTTTATTCTGTCGTGACAAGAATAAATGAATCATGTTTGGAGTATCCAGGAAAGCTAACATAAGAGCCCATCTTGCAGCTAAATGGGCTACCTTGCATAGATGTTTTGGTTTTGTTCGTCGACTTTGAACTCTACTTTGTAATCCTTTTCCTTTACCCGTTTTGCTTTTTTGCTTTTTCTATTTTTAAAATAATAATAATAAAATCCAAAAAGGCTTAGTGGGCCCAACCAAAAGCCCATTAGCCCAGAAATAGACCTGGCTAGCTATAGCCTAATACCCGGGCTCACCAAACAGTATACACACTGGAACCCCCTCCCTTTACACATGTACATGATTCTTACGCTCTAATACTTTCATTTTGCTTACACTTTGATTATGCATCTTCTTAAACTCACCTTTATTAATTTAGGTATCTGATGTAGTTTTGCTGTCATCACCGGCATGCCATTCTGACCCTTAGCCTTCTTACATGTCTTTGCCATATATATGAAATTTGATGTGTGTGATCACTATCAAAAATGTTAGACTTACAATTGGTGTACAACACTTTTAGCAGTTTTTTTTTTTTTTTTTAATATGTGCGCATGTGCTTAGTGGCTAATGACTTTAATGACATGTTAATACGTGTTAAAAAAAATTGTAGATCAATTATAAATCTAACATATAAACTCGAAACCATAAAATTTGGCAGTAGTCCACGATGGCCAGTAGTACATGTCAGTGATGTCACACCAATAAGGAAATTAAACCAAAAGACCCTCCAGAATTATTCCCATGCTCTCAATTAATCTGGTTGATTAACTCCTAAGTCTGCATCAGTAGTGTGGAATATATGCTACCTCGTACCTGCCGTTTGTCAATTTGCAATCTTTTAATTAATGAAGAAATTTGGCATATATGCTTGGTCCCGGATTAAGTTTGAAAGAATTTTTTTAATATTCTTTAATTCCCTAAATGGGGTTATATATATATATATATGAGACTGCAGGCTCACCTCCATTAATTCAAAGTCGCTCTAATTTCTTTCAGTAATGGCTCTTTTCGTACCATATAATTATAATCGAATTCTCAAGATATTGAAGACAAACTCGCTTCCTAGGAATCCAAATCTTATGAAAAGTTGAAGGATTATTTAGGTAAATTGAAAGCACGGATCGACAAGTATTCGAGCTAGGCTGATGATCGATTTCTTCATTCGATGCTCCATTTGGGCTGAGCAAATTGGAATCTTTACGATCGTCTGTCTCTCTCTAGTCTCCCATGAAAGAAATTCAACCACCTTTATGCATGTGGGGATGAAATATGATGCTGTCTTTGGTGAATGAGTTAATATATAGGCCAGGTTGTTTAGAAAGGGAGAGAAACCAAACATGCACATTAATTAGTTCATTGGATAATATTTAGATTATGTGCAACAATATATAACAGCCATTATTGTAGGAAATTGGAGCAATACTTGTGGATTAATGTGATGCAAACGGACCTTAATCCAAGACATGGCCAATGAGAATGATTTTGGGTTGGGGAAGCCCGGCCACTTGGAAATTAATGTAGTCCCATCAGGCCTAGCTTTGGAAGAATGTGTTGGTCGTCATGAGCAGTACTAAAGATGTGATGGAATATTCAATACGTTCGATAAAGATGAAGGAAGAAGACATGGCCTATGAAGCTGATTTTGGGTGGGTAGTCCAATAGGCCTCGGAAGAATGTGGTGGTCATGATGAGTATTAAAGATGGTGATGGTCACGATGAGTCAACTTAATTTGGAAGTATAAATATATAGTTATTATTGGGTTTTAAGAATATGGCGCTCACACAAAGAATAAGAGCACGTACAAAAATTCCAAATCCATATATATTTTCATCTTACATTGGTACCTTTTAAGCGTTGACAAAATTTGTGTATACTTATTTGATAACTGTATTTTATTTCTAAATTAACATAACATTTATCATGTTCGGTTAGTATTAAATAATTAAATTTGACGTGAGAAATGTCATGTAAATTGTAATGTTAGGCACTTACAATGTCAACTATATATGCGGTTGATAGTTACGCCAATTTGTAAAGAGTTCTAAAAAAAGTTGTAGTACTCCATGTATCACCACGTGAATTGTATTTTATTGGGTTTGACAGTCCGAGCTCAAATTATGATTTTTTTAAACGAAAGGTCCAAAATTTTTTGGGTTCCAAGGCGTGTTTGGGAGTGGCATGATTGGAAGTGGTGTTTGAGGGAAGAAGGGTTGTAGGGTCAATTGTTTTGAGCGGTGAAAAAATTTTGGGGTGTTAGGAGTTTTCGGAGTTCATGATTTTCTCAAGAAATTAAAGGGAGAGCCGGGCTGTGAAAACATTTGGGGTTTTGTGTGAAGGATCAATGTCGTTTTTCTTTATTGGGTTTACATTGATTGCATGTGAGTTTTGGTTTGCTAATTTAAATGGGTTCGACGTACACAGTCTAAAATGAAATGCCCAAATGTTGTTAAGTGATCATTGAATTATCGAATTTTATACACCCTAGCTACCTTAGTAGAAATTTAATTCAAAATGGATGTGGTTTAATATTGGGTGGACTCTATATAATTTTCTATATATTAGATAGATCCCTTCATGTAATGCCCCACCTTTTACAAAAAGGTGTAAGTAAAAAATTCGATTTTCACATGCATTACGACATCATCAATGTTAAGAATTAGCAGTGGAATATATTTTTTTTTCTTAATAACTAGGAAAATAACATTTCAGAGCTAATTGAATTACCTTATTATATATAAAAATATACAAACCATGTGTTTTGATATACTAAATACACTCAAAGCAATAACATATGTGCCACATACGACACTAAATAATACTTAACTATTGTTTTATCATAATACAAACCAACACATGAAAATATTACATATTAAAAGGTCTCAACCTTAAACATAAATATTAGCAGTTCCTTCCTTTCTTCTATCCTGCATAAACTTGAATGTGATTGTGGTTATCACCACAATCTCATACTATGGTCAAGTGAGTCAACAGTTCTCAATAACATAATGAGATATTGCATCATTTAAAAGTGCACCATACAATCAGATGATTCTGTATATGTATGCATAATCTTTTATACTCATTTTTGCCTCGAAACTTAAACCCGCAGTCTTTGCTTTAGTACTTTAACCTTAGTCTTTTTATTAATTATTGCCTTAAGGACTTAAAACCTGGTCTTATTATTATTAGTAATTACTGATCAGTGCTTGGGGACTCTGACCACCTTTAATCTTATTTGAATCTATGGTCTGAATCGGTATTGCCTTGGGACTCCAATCGTCAGTCTTTGCCATGGGACTTTATCCTTCGGTCTTCAGAGATTGATTGATGGTGCCTTGGAACTTTAATCCGTAGTCTTTGCCTTGGGACTCTAACCCGCAGTCTTTGCCTTGAGATGTTACCCTTAATCTTTCTTATTAACAAGTTCTTAATTCTCAATAGTCTAATATGCAATAACAATTTATTAACAGATTCATCATACATGACAATAAAACAGATATATTTCCAAACAAAACATGTTCCACACAATACATGTAAAATGCCAAACAACTTGTTATATACAAATTAAATAAAATAGAAATCAAAACATCATCAAAGACCACCATAGATCATCCCTAGTGAGTAAGAAATACTCACAGTTATTTTCAAATTCTAAAAATGTTCACAGATAATTATTCACTGCAATATGTATTTAATACAAATAATAGTGAATTAGCATAATTCACTAAGAATACCTTTTAAGTCTATTCTCATCTCTAACCTTTAAACCTTACTACTATAATTTCTAACATTATTTAGACATAGTAACGGCATATAAATGACAGAAATTTCCTACAAACCGATTTGTAAGAAATTTCCTACAACCCACATATAAAAATAACAATTTAAACACGTGAGAAGCACATGTTTTTTATTATTATTAAAGCTATTAAAAAAGCATGTGAAAAGTACATGCTATTAAAACAATATGTGCTTCTTACATGTTTAAATGACACATGTTATTTTTATATGTGGGTTGTAGGAAATTTATGTCCGCATATAAATTAGTTTAATTATAATGCCACATATTTTATGTGAGTATTATAATCGTATTTTCAGATAATGACTAAAATATCATTTTACATTTAAAATTGTCTTTTTCGTAAGGATTGTTTTGAAAACATCTTTAATCGTAACGGCTATATATTAATATAACAGTCATCATATATATATAAATCACATAAATATCAAAATAGTATAATATCCTTTTTATAGACATAATTGTTTATAAAATAATTTCAATTTTATTTTGTTATAAAATTGAGCAGAGTAACAACATTAATATTAATAATGTCTAAAATACTTTTAAAATATTTGAGCAACACAAAGATACTTTTATAAAATAGTGACTTTTTACTTGGCATCACACACAAAAATCCTCTTCTCATAATTAATGGCAGAATTTTTGGCTCGTCCCATTGACGGCCGCCTTGTAAAGGAGCAATGAGAGGAAGGCTTAGCTACTAATTATATTATTTAATTTGCAGCATAATGGATTCAACCAAATCAATCGAGATGGCTTAATTAGCTGGCACTCCTGAAATTTGCAAATTATGATTCGTTTATATTTTGCAATATTCCGGCATGTTTATTATATATAGTTTAAACATATAGCCATCTCACTCCACCATGCAACTGGTAAATTAAGTTGCAGAATTCTATATCACACCATTTGACTGCTTTTTCGGCTGCCTCCTTCATCTACGCACGTAATAACTAATGGGTGTATATATACGACAAGACTTGTATGCAAATTAAGGCAAACTTGGAGATGATAGATAACCATATCATCGTCCTTATTTTGTCAGAAATTATATATAATAAGATCAAAAACAAAATTAACAAGCACAACTACAGATTGACTAGCTCGAACGAGTCTTAATTATTTATTCAAGGTAGGCGAAATGAACTTCATTCTCCAGCTGCTGCTGAAGCGAATGAGAGCAACTCCGGATCATGTTCAAACATGGCCATGTCTTCTTCCTTCATGTTTACCCACGTCTCTATTCCATCGCCATCCTTAGTGCTCATCATCACCACCACATTCTTACAAGGCCTGCTGGGACTGCACACCCACGTGGGCTTCCCCCACCCAAAATCTGCTTCATACACTGGAAACCTGCACCAACTAGTAAAGTTACAGAATTCTATCTCACCCTTTGTCTGCTTTTCCGATGCCTTCTTCATGAAATCCAACTGGCCATCTTGGAGTTTCTTCACGTAATCACCATTGACTTCCATGATTGCATTCCTAACCTGCCTCAACAGAGATGGATAATCTTTCTCAACCTCAACCGGCGATGCTGTCAACGCCACCGACCAAAGATTCCCAATGGAATGCGCCGGAAGTTTTGGGACCATCCTCTCCCGCAAGTTCACTGCATGAACTGCTCCGAATATCTTTGTTTTTTTCGCCGGATTTGCGCGAGCTATCGCTATGAAACGCCTCCATATGAATGTTGACACGACCTCCACGCGTGATGGGGCTCTGTCTTCTGGACCAAATGCAACAGAGGCTTCATTTTTGAGGGAATCTATGCTCGATTTGTCGAATACAAATCTTCTGGTCACGATCTTCTCTTTTGTGTTTGTTTGAGCCATCATCATGAACCCAGGTATCTCTCTCGGAGGAAAATGGACGGCTGTATCAAAACTAGGGTTTATAATTTCGGTAGCTCCACGGGACGTGCCAGCCCATGCATTGACAAATGCGGCGACCGATGTTCCATCGACAATCCTATGTGAAAAGATCACGCCAACTGCTACTCCACCACAATCAAAATTGTTATATTGGACAGCTAGAAGAACTTTTGTTCCAACCTCAGTGAAATTACTATAGGGGTCAAATGGGAGCAATGGGATCAGTACCTGTTAGAATATAAATTAAGTATTTAATTTAATTATTTTTTAAGTGTTAGAGCCTTGCTTAAACTCACATGTGAAGAAGAGTATTATAATATAAATT
This sequence comes from Alnus glutinosa, assembly GCF_958979055.1. NCBI lineage: Eukaryota > Viridiplantae > Streptophyta > Magnoliopsida > Fagales > Betulaceae > Alnus > Alnus glutinosa. The sequence continues at coordinate 2,089,991 of NC_084893.1, forward strand.
AAATGATTAATTTAAAATAAGTGATGATTTAATACTACCTTCTCACTGGGTTTCTCTACTACTTCTGATAGCTTGCATGGGGCTCGGGCTTGAATATAGTCGGCTCCCTTGTCGTTACAGATGATAGAGAAATCTTCACACATAAGTGTCCCAGCCAAGGGATAGAAACGGGTTAAGGTTTCAGCTAAAGACTTTTTTAGGGAAGATGATCTTTCGAACTGATCACCATTTAGGCCGTCTTGGTTAGAATCATAGAAGAAAATGATTGCAGTATAGAAAGGTGGTGCAATTTGGTCTAAGAAGGAAAGCCTAAAGTTCTTAAGGTGATGGGGTGTTGGAGAGGATGGCTTAATTATCTCCTTGGAGATTATCTCAACATTCATCACCATTTTGTTCAAAGATTTACGAAATTTTTTATGCTTCTTCAGTGAGCGAGCATCATGCAGTACTACTCTTTATATATATAGATCGAGTTAGGAGGAATTACGGACTGTATATTAAGTGACCCAATCAGTGGTACTTAATGATGTTTTTTTTTTTTTGAACGAATGGTTTATATATGGTGTGGGGGTACGCTGAACAGCGGGTGAGGAGAAGGAGCAATTCATGGAGACTTTAGACTTCAATGGATGTTATATATCCATTGAAGCTCCCTGTTTTAGATACCTGGGTGTACGTCTGGCTCCTAAGAGCATTAGCATCCGATTCTTCAAAATTTGAACTATTTTTTCTATTTTAAATTCTCACTTTTGAAGAACAGCATCGTACTCTATATTCTCTTTCTTTCTTTATTTTTTATTCCTTTCTGTATTCCATTAAAAAATTTATTCTCATTCTTTATGCGCACACTCTCTCTCTCTCTCTCTCTATATATATATAACGATCCTATGTTTTCTCATTCTTTAAAATATTAATTCTCATTAACCACACTGAATAATAATATTACAGAATGGTAATTGGCTATAAAGCTATTACGACAGCTAATGCTCGATCTATGTCCAATAGATGGAAAAAGTCATACGGTAAGTGGAGAGGACTGTTGAAAGGGGAAAAAGTTGGACTTGTAAATTTCAAGGCTCAATTCTTAATTATCTTAAAAGAGAGGGCCAACAAGTATAAAAGTATTTCTTTATTGCGTCTAATTGAGACGATGATCATGATCTATAATGCTTCTGTCTATTCCATTTGACGGGAAAGGAGTTCTAGAATGTTTGTTAGAAAAAGCATAATGAACATATACTGGAAATGTGTATGGATATTATGCTGAATGTTAGATTCGATCGGGATATATGATCAACTCCATGTTTGATTCTAATTAAGGATGCTCTTAATTTGTCCTAGATAGTTGTAGCTACTTTATGGGCTCGATCGAATTATAATCAAGCTTATATATTAGCAATTTTATAGTTCAAATTACTAGCAATAAGAGCAAAAAACATGAAAAAACTACTTGTTTGAACAAGTCTGGGACAACTTACCTACTTGTTTGAGCATATGCAAAATATTCTAGAAGGCCAACGCTCTTTTATATTTATTGTTTACATTGCTAGCAATCTGAACAACAAATTTTAAAGAACTAATCTCTCGGTTTAGGTGTTCTCTAGCCTCCTTGGGGAGGGCTCTTGTGTTGGTTGTCCTAGGGGTTGCCCTTGGTTTGTATTAGGGGTGTACATGCGGTCAGATAATATTCGCCCGTATCCGTTATTCAAAACTATTCGTTATCTGCACATGCAGATGTGAATGAGTTTAGCAAAACTCATTATCCGCATATGCTAATGCGGATAGCAGCTTTATGGTTATATAACTTATATTTTATATATATTATTTTTAATAAATTCACCAAAACGATGTTGCTTTAGATTAAGTATAGTTTATGTTTATAATGATTTTGTTAGTTGTATTACTTTCTCGTGTAACACTTAGATAAAAAGACAAAAATAATGTGAAATCAATTTATTTTCAAAGTACTAGCAGCAGATGTCTTATAAGTATTGCCGTATTGGAGCCTAATTATCTCCATGTGTATCCCATACATAAGCCGTAAAGATCCAACAATAATTTAAAAAAGTAAGAGGATAGAATTAGGAACAGGGGAAAATGTATAACACGTATCTTATGATAATAATAACCGATCCAAAAATTGTCTGGTATTGTTAAATCAGCCCAATAGAATATGGTGTAGTATGTCTTTAAAAAGAATTAATGTAATACAACGTATGCATGATTCATTCTTGCCAAATCCTCTCTCAATATATTACATTATTTTACAATTTGCAATCACTTGTTTGAAAGTGCTTAAATTTGCTTAGCTAATTACAAATTAAGCTTCATCAACATTCTTGACACGTGCATTGGAAAAATTGTTAACTCAAGCTCGGGTTTCAATTTCAACAAGTAAATTACGTAGGAAAATGCTTGGAGGACTTCCGGTTGAAGTTGGAGAAGTCCAAGAGGTCCGGCCCAGTTTGATTAGGAAAGGGAATCTAATAATGAAGCCCAAAAAGACAGTCCATTGAGTTAATTTAGAGAGAAATGCTAGGGGTACTTAAAGTTTTACTAAGAGAACCTTACAAACTGATGTGGCAGTCTGATGTGACATTTCTTTAATTGAAAAACTCATTTAAACCTCCCACGTCATTCCTCTTTTTTTTTTCTTTTTCTTTTTTCTTTTTTAAATAAATAATAATAATTACCTGCATTTATTCTTTCTCGGTTTCTCCAACGCACACAGCTCTCTTTGTGCTTTTCATCTTCCTGCTTCATCTTCATGTTCATCTTTCATAAACTAATATGCTAAGGTTCAATCTCTCTCCCTCTCTAAAAGATTTAGAAAAAAAAAAAAAAAAAACTGCTTCTTCTGTCCCTGGTCTTCTCTCTCCAAAAAAACTGCTTCTTCTCTCCAAAAAAATTTAGAAAAAAAAAACAAAAAAATAGAGTGGCCAATAGCAGATGATGCTATTACTATCACGTACATATCAAAGATGACTGTTTCTTGCATGTACTGCAAACAATTTTCAACATTTTTTTTTTTTGGATGAATTAAAACTTTCATAAAACCAAACTCAGCAATTTACAACATTCATGAAAAAACTGGAACTAAAATTCTCAACAAGAGAATAAACAACAGCCACCAGCCCACTACTACAAACAGCAACAGGAACCAACACAGAAACAAGCAACAAAAAATCAAGTCTGCAGACAACAAAGGACAGCACAAGCTGTGCCTCAAAACAAACAAAATACAAGTCTACAGACAACAGAGGACAAAACAAACTGATCCTCAAATCAAACGCCAACTACAAGCAAGATTTTTTTTCTAAATCTTTTGGAGAGAAGAAGCAGTTTTTTTTTGGAGAGAGAAGACCAGGAACAGAAGAAATAGTTTTTTTTTTTTTCTAAATCTTTTGGAGAGGGAGAGAGACTGACCTGTAGCATGTTAGTTTATGGAAGATGAACATGAAGATAAACATGAAGATGAAGTAGGAAGATGAACAGATTTTTCAGGAAGATGAAAAGCACAGAGAGAGCTGTGTACGTTGGAGAAACCAAGAAAGAACAAAGGCAGCTAATTATTTTTTATTTTTTATTTTTTAAAAAAAAAAAGAAGAAGAGAGGAATGACGTGGGAGGTTTAAATGAGTTTTTAAATTAAAGAAATGCCACGCCAGATTGCCACATCAGTTTGTAAGGTTCTCTTGGTAAAACTTTAAGTACCCCTAGTATTTCTCATGAGGTAATAGGCCAGGTTGTTTAGAAAGGGAGAGAATCCAAACATGCACATTATAAATTGAGAAATGCTATAGCATCTTCTGATGTTCTCTTGGAATGGCATAGATGTAATTAAAAAATTACATCTATGTCCTTTTGGATGGCATAGTTGTAATTTTTTAATTAAAAAAATTACATCTATGCCATTCCAAGAGACCACCAGAAGAACACAAGAAGATGTTCTAGCATTCCTCTTATAAATTAGTTCATTGGATAGGATTTAGATTATGTGCAACAATATATAACAGCCATTAATTATTGTAGGAAATTGGAGCAATACTTGTGGATTAATGTGATGCAAACGAACCTTAATCCAAGAGGCTTGGCGTCGTGACTCGTGGGCGAGCAGCAGCCGGCAGAGAGAGGTGAGAAAAAAACGTGTTGAAGTATTGAACCATAAACCTAAAAGAGTAAACGATAAATATATATGAATCATATGTTGCAAAAAACGGCGTCGTTTTGGGCATTCAGCAATGCCCAAACGACGCCGGACGCCCTCCAGGTTTTGGAATATTTAATTTTTATATATATATATATATATATATATATAAAAGCGGTTAGCGGTTATAAATAACCGCTTTTAAAACCCTATAATTGCTAACCGCCTCCGCCTAGCGGTTATAAGCAGTTAGCAATTATAAGCAGTTAGCGGTTGGCGGTTATAAGCGGTTAGCGGTTTTAAAGCGGTTATAACCGCATCGTTTGAACACCCCTACTGGCAACCCTCCGACGGCGACGAAGAATGAATTTCCATAGAGAGCTAGTGCGTGTGTGATGGGGATCAATGAAATTAAGACGATATTGTCTTTGGTGAATAAGTTAATAGGCCAGGTTGTTTAGAAAGGGAGAGAATCCAAACATGCACATTAATTAGTTCATTGGATAATATTTAGATTATGTGCAACAATATATAACAGCCATTATTGTAGGAAATTGAAACAATTATATCACTACAAAAAAGTTGGCATTTAGCCACTTACATTTAGAGACATGGATGAGTGTGAACCACATGGCTAACGGTTCACCATGTGCCACTAGCGATGTGGGGCCCGCATTGCGAATCAAGGTGTCACAAAATGCAATTTAGCCACGTGGCATTCAAAAAATGGTTATTTAGCGACGTGGGATTTAGCCACGTGCTACTGACATGTGACTAAATGCAATTTTAATTTTATTTATTTATTTATTCTTTTGAAAATAGAAAAATTAATGCAATTAGCCACATACCCCTAACCCACGTCTCTAAAAACATAATTTGGCTGGGAGAAGCCTGGCCACTTGGAAATGTTAATACTTGTGGATTAATGTGATGCAAACTGACCATAATCCCAGACACGGCCAATGAGAATGATTTTGGGTGGGGGAAGCCCGGCCACTTGGAAATGTTAATACTTGTGGATTAATGTGATGCAAACTGACCATAATCCCAGACACGGCCAATGAGAATGATTTTGGGTGGGGGAAGCCCGGCCACTTGGAAATATTGTTAATACTTGTGGATTAATGTGATGCAAACTGACCATAATCCCAGACACGGCCAATGAGAATGATTTTGGGTGGGGGAAGCCCTGCCACTTGGAAATGTAGTCCCATCCATATATCAGGCCTAGCTTTGGAAGAATGTGGTGGTCGTCATGAGCACTAAAGATGTGACGGAATATGATCTATGAAGCTGATCTTGGGTCGGTATAGTCCAATAGGCCTTGGGAGAATGTGGTGGTCAATGGTCATGATGAGTATTAAAGATGGTGATTGTCACGATGAGTCAACTTAATTTGGAAGTGTGTATATATATATATATATATATAGTTATTATTGGGTTTTAAGAATATGGCGCTCACACAAAGAATAAGAGCATGCAGGTACCAAAATTCCAAATCCATATATATATTTTCATCTTACATTGGTACCTTTTTAGTGTTGACAAAATTTGTGTATACTTATTTGATAACTTTATTTTATTCTAAATTAATATAACATTTATCATGTTCGGCTAGTATTAAATAATTAAATTTAACGTGAGAAATGTAAAGTAGATTGTCACGTTAGGCACTTACAATGTCAACTATATATGTGGTTGATAGTCAAGCCAGTTTGTAAAGAGTTCTAATAAAAGTTGTAGTATTCCATGCATCACCACGCGAATTGTATTTTATTGGGTTCGGCAATCTGAGCTCAAATTAGGGTTTTTCTAAAAGGAAAGTCCAAATTTTTTTGGTCAAGGCATGTTTTGGAGTGGCATGATTGGAAGTGGTGTTTGAGGAAAGAGGGGTTGTGGGGTCAATTGTTTTGAGTGGTGGAAAAAATTTGGGGTGTTAGGAGTTTTCGGAGTTCATGATTTTCTCAAGAAATTAGAGGGAGGGCTGTGGAAAAATTTGGGATTTTTGTGTGAAGGATCAATGTTTTTCTTTATTAGGTTTACATCGATCCTATGTTTTCTCATTCTTTAAAATATTCATTCTCATTAAAATATCTATTAAACCAAACTGGATAATATATTACAGAATGGTAATTGGCTATAAAGCTATTACGACAGTTAATGCTCTAATGTCCAATAGATGAAAAAAGTCATACGGTAAGTGGAGAGGACCGTTGAAAGGGGAAAAAGTTGGACTCGAAAAAAGTTGGTCTATTCCATTTGACGGGAAAGGATTTCTAGAATGTTTGTTAGAAAAACCATAAATGAATTAGTATACATTGGAAATGTGTATGGATATTATGCTGAATGTTAGATTCGATCGGGATATATGATCAACTCTATGTTTGATTCTAATTAAGGATGCTCTTAATTTGTGCTAGATAGTTGTAGCTACCTTGTGGGCTCGGATTATAATAAATATTTTTAGTAATTTTGTAGTTTTAAATTACTAGCAATAAGCTTGCATAAAACGTGAAAGAACTATTTGTTTGAACAAGTCTTAGACAACTTACCTACCTATTTGAGCAAAGGTGAAATATTCCATAAGGCCAACACTCTTTTATATTTATTGTTTATATTGCTAGCAATCTGAATAACAAATTTTAAAGAACTCATCTCTCGGTTTAGGTGTTCTCTAGCCTTCTCAGAGATGGCTCTTGTGTTGGTTGTCCTAGGGGTTGCCCTTGGTTTGTATTAGGGGTTTACATGCGATCGGATATTAATCGCCCGCATCCATTATCCAAAACTATTTGTTATCCGTACATGCATATGCGAATGCGATCAACAAAACTCACTTGCCGCATATGGCATATGCTAATGCGGATAACAGCTTTATGGTTATATAATATATGTTTTCTATATATTATTTTTAATAAATTCACCAAAACGACATTGTTTTAGATTAGGTTTAAGTTATGTTTAAATTGATTTGGTTAATTGTGTTGCTTTCTCGTGCAATATTTAGATAAAAAGGTTATAGGTATTGGGGACTAGCTATCTCCATGTGTATTTACCATATAGGTCCCAAAGATCTAATAATAATTTTAAAAAGTAAGATAGAGGATGGAAGTAAGAACAAGAGAGAATGTATAGAACGTCTCTTATAATAATAATAACGGATCCAAAAACTAGATGATATTGTTAAATCGGCCCAATATAATGTGGTGTAGTATGTCTTTAAAAAGAATCAATGTAATACAACGTATGATTCATTCTTGCCAAATCCTCCCGATCTCAATATGTTACTTTATTTTACAATCTGCAATCACTTGTTTGAAAGTGCTTAAATTTGCCTAGCTAATTACAACTTTAATTTTTGTTAACCTAAGATTACGTGGGAAAATGCTTGGAGGACTTCCAGTTGAGGTTGGAGAAGTTGAAGAGGTCCGAACCAGTTTGATTATGAAAGGGAATCTAATAATGAAGACCAAAAAAGACAGTCCATTAAGTTAATTTAGATGCCTGCGGGAACGTTTTTATTTTATGTAAATGACAGACCGTTTAAATTTGCATATTAAATGGCTTGGCGTTTTCTACTCAAACAAAACACAAATATTCCCACCAACCATATATACAAATATTCCACTTCATATATTGTTCGTTGATCAACTCATGGGTATTTCTTAGGGAAACTTTATTTACTGGCCCCCAATTTATTTAATCCATTGATATTTTATTATTTTTGTAATTGTATTCTTAAACTTTAAAAAATTATAATGTCGAGTCGTCATGTTTAAAAACTTAATTTGTATATAATGTCACATTTTCGTTAAGAATTTATAAAAAAATCCTAATAGATGACTTCAAAATACTAAAGATACTATTTTTTTAAAAAAAGAAAAAACTCAAAAGAAAAATTATGAATTATTTAAAAATATGGATATCAAGCTGGCCGTGGGTTCAAACTTTTTTTTTTTTCAAAAGAAAAATTATTAATTATTTAATTAGGATAATCTTGTAATTTTTACAGTGATATAAGAGATATTTCACCAATATATTAACCGTAGAATTTAACCTTAAATCTTAATGGTTAGGACGACACTACAAAATTTTCAAACACGACAATCCGACGTATTAATTTTTAAAAGTTTGATGATACAATTGCACAAATAACAGAAGATAGATTGCGAGTAATTAAGTAAAGCTTTCATATTTCTCCCTTAGTAGTTCACACACCTCCCCTAACATTCATCACCATTTTTGCTGGACAGGTGCAACCAAACGTAGAAAAATATAAAATTTCTAATGCTTTTTTAAGTGCAATTAAGAGAACTTACACAAAATTCAAAAAAAACAAACAAACAAACAAACTTACAAGGAAGTATATTGCTGCTGCCTGCTAGCATTATTCCGCGCACGGCAGGTGATCATAAACAGATATCACTCATTCAGAAAATCATTAATTAATTAAATAAATTTTATTCATGCACGCACGAGCATTCAACAGCCAGTTAGCCACCAATTGTCCCAGAAACAAATGGTGTGAGTTCTTTATCGCTATCAAATACGACAGCGTCTTCCTCCAATATGTTAACAAATGCCTCAATTCCATCTTCATCTCTGCTACTCATCAACACTACGAAATTCTTGAAAGGCATGTTTGGACAGCACACCCAAGTGGGCTGCCCCCACCCGAAATCAGCCTCGTAAAAAGGGAATCTGCACCAGCTTGTAAACAAACAGATCTCCATGTCACCCTTCGAGAACTGCTCCGCCGCCATTTTAAGCGACTCCGGCCGCTCATCGCTCTGTAGTTGCTTCACATAATCACCGTCGATTCCTTTTATTGCACTGTTTAGCTTCCCCGCCAGAACACTGTTGTAATCAACCTCGTCCGATGATAGTACGGCACAAGTGAGGTAACAAACATTCCCAAAGGAATGCGGTGGCATGGGTGGAACCATCCTCTCGCGTAAGTTTACTGCATGAACCGCCACACACACTCTTGCTGGTAATGGTTCTGATTTCGATATCGCCATGAGACGTCTCCATATGAGCGCCGAAACTGCCTCAACACATGTCGGGAGCTTCGCTGCTGAGGAATAAACAGCGTTTTCTCTCAAAGCAGCTATGCTTGATTTGTCAAACACCAACCTTCTTGTCAGGGTGTTGCACTTCGGCATGGTAAGATCGCAATCAGACATATCTTTCCATGGGAAGTACGTGGCCGTATCAAATTTGGGAGAGATAGGTTCAACATCTCCAAGGGATGTAGCGCTCCAGGCGTTAATAAATGTCGCTGCTGAAGCGGCATCTGCGATCCTGTGTGAAACGCACACACCAATGGCTACTCCGCCACAATCGAAGGCATTGTATTGGACAGCTACGAGAGCTTCTCTTTTTCGAGATGGTAGAAATTTGTTGAAGTTTTCCGCATTGAATTGTTGGAGAACTTGTGATAAGTTACACGCAACTCGAGCTTCATAAAACTCGACCCCCTCATCGTTGCACTTGACGGTGTTTTCTTCTATGACGGTTCCAGCCAAAGGGTAGAAGCGATTGAGGATTTGTTGGAGGGACTTTTTAAGACGAGAAGATCTTTGGAGATGATCAACGTCGTCAAGGCCATTCTTGGCACGATAAAAGAGAATGAGAGGAATGTGTATATCAGGTACAATCTGGTCTAGGAAGGAAAGTTTGTGGTTTCTAAGGCCACGGGGTGTTGGAGATGATGGTTTAATTATTTCCTTTGAGATTATTTCAACATTCATCATCGCAATTACTTTGATCTATTCAGCAACAAAGGCCACTACTGAATGTTTGTGCTTATTTTCCAAAGAGCTTGGGCTTTTATAGAGACGAGATGTGGACAAGGTCAACTGTGTTAGGCCATTCCCCGTGGGAGCTAGGAACCAACCCACGTAATAATACTACTAAAAATTAGGATTAAATATGTTTAACCCCACGTGGTTTAAAGAATTTATTTTTTTGCCTATATGGTTTATTTCGCATCGTAGATAGTATCTCATTTATGACTAAAGGTAGAGACAGTATTTTTGTCCACTTTCGTCCAAAAATTGACGGAAGTCTACATCAACACTTCTAAGAAGCTGACATGTGTCATATGCCTAATTAAAAATTAAAAAAAAAAATTGAAAAAAAAAATAAAATTAAGGTTTTGTCATATCATCCTTTACCTTTTAATAAGTCAATATTTATTACTAATTTAGTGGGTATATGTTTTACCATATTTTTAAAATAATGGATGTTGAAATTTAAAAAATAATTGTTAGGATTTAAGTAATTCTCTATGATAGAATTGATGCAGAAATTGACTGAGTACTGAACCAACAACTACAGAAGGCCAATGCATGAGAAGAAGTCCCAAATGAAAGAATATTCAGTAATATTGTTCTAATAGCGGCTTACGAACGTAACTTGTCGTAGCTAGTATTGCCTTTGTCTTCTATTTTAATGAATAATTAGGTAGTCAATAAATAAAGATTTACTCTAATTCGTGAGACAAGATCAATGATGAATGAGGGTTATTTTATCTTTTTTTCAAGCTTTCTTCAAGACGAGATTTTCAGCAAAAACGATTTCATTTGAAAATAATTTTGAACATTTAGCTTGTACGAAAAATCATTGATGGAAACGGCGGTGGCATCGATAACGGCCGGCAACCTCTGGCGGTGGCGAAGAATGAACTACTATACAAAGAGTACGTATGAGATAGAGAAGCTCATACTTGAAAATTGTTTACATAAATAAAAAACAAAAAACATTTTTGCAGCTTAAAGGAGCTTTACTTGGTCAACCGAAATTGTTTCATTTAGGTTGACCAAGATTTTCGACCATACCAAACACCGAAAAATAGACAACTGTTTTTGAGAAAAAAGTTTTACGTCGAAACAAAGGCAGCCTTAGTTTGATGCATATACAGGAATGAAACAAAGATTTCTCATCGGAAGGGATCAAACTATATATGAATATGCATGGATCAAACCTAATTTTAATTGGGGTCAATCTTAATTTTTTGGCTTATATATATATATAGAGTAATGATTCATTGCCACCTTTTTATACAATCTTTCACTACCTTACCGATGTGGCAAGGTAGTCCCCTACTACTTTTTGAGTTTTAAAAATAAAATAAGGTGGAGACCACCTTGACACATAAGCAAAAGTGATAAAAAAAATTGTATAAAGAGTACTAGAAGGACTTGTAGTTGAGGTTGGAGAAATCCAAGAGCTCCGGCCCAGTTTGATTAGGAAAGGGAATCTAATAATGAAGCCCAAAAAGGCAGTCCATTGAGTTAATTTAGATGCTAGCGGGAGCGTTTTTGTTTTATGTAAATGACAGACCGTTTAAATTTGCAATTTAAACGGCTTGGCGTTTTCTCCTCAAACAAAACACCAATATTCCCACCAACCATACAAATATTCCACTTCATCTATATTGCTCGGTCAACTCATGGATATTTCTTAGGGAAACTTTATTCGCTGACCCCTAATTTATTTAATCCATTGATATTTTATTATTTTTGTAATCATATTCTTAAACTTTAAAAAATTGTGATGTCGGGTCATCATGTTTGAAAACTTTGTATATAATGTCACATTTTCGTTAAAATTTTATTGAAAATCCTAACAAAAGATGCCAAATTACAAAAAATACTCATGTTCTGTACGTGATCCACGGCCAAGCTGGCGGTGGATGCAAATTTTTTTTTTTTTTTTTTTATATATATTTTTTAAATATTTATAATAATTTTGTCATTTCATAATTATTAAAGAAGTATAAGAGATATTTTACTTATGAACCGGTTGATATAACCTTAAATCTTAATGGTAAAAGTGACATTGTAAAGTTTTCAAATATGGTAACATGACATTGCAATTTTTAGGAAAAACTTCACTTATAACCCCTCATCTTTCATCACTTTTATAATTAAGTACTCAAACTTTAAAAAATGTCAATTTATGGTATCAATCTTTCAAATTTTTTTCAATTTCAACCGTCCATTATAATTTTTCGTTAAATCTTGTCAAAATTCTCAAAATTCCCCTCCATTTTTGTAGAAAAAAAAAAAAAAAAAAAAAAAAAAAAAAAAAAAGAAGAAGAAGAAGTTAGGTTTTTGGGGTTGGTAAGAATTTAACGAAATTTGCAAAATATCCATGCTTCAATCTTTGAAAATTTTTATAAAGTTTTTTTTTAAAAAAAAAAAAATAGACAATGGTATTTTGAGAATTTTGATAGGATTTAATCTGAAATTCTAACGGATGGTTGAAATTGAAAGATAGATACCTTAAATTGATATTTTTAAAAGTTTGAGTATTTAATTGTAAAAGTAATAAAGATCAGAAATTATAAGTGAAGTTTTCTCAAAATTTTAAAATTTGAAGATACAATTACAAAAAGTAGTAGGAGATGGGGAGTAAGAGAAGTTTCGATATTTCTCCGTCCAAACACACCTCCCCTGACATTCATCACTATCAAATACGACGGCATCTTCCTCCAATATGTTAGCGAACGCCGCCTCAATTCTATATTTAACAAAAAAAATTCTAACGAATAGTTGAAATTTAAAAAAAAGAAAAAAAGAAAAGAAAAAGAAAGATAGATACCTTATATTGACACTTTTTAAAGTTTGAATACTTAATTATAAAAGTGATGAAAGATCAAGAATTATAAATGAAGTTTTTCCTAATATTTAATTAATATAAGAAAAGATAAAAGAATATAGGAATAATTACACTTAACCCCCCTGATTTATCCACGGTGTGGCGATTTACCCCCCAATGTACCAAAATTGGTACATGACCCCCCCGAACTTGCCAACGTGTGGCAAAATCAACCTTCCGTCCAATCGACCGTTCGTTTGGACGGAAAATCGGTCACGTGCAAGTCACGTGACCGTTTAAGACAGAGACCCTCCCTAAGTCACGTGACTTGCATGTGACCGATTTTCCGTCCAAACAAATGGTCGATTGGACGGAAGGTTGATTTTGCCACACGTTGGCAAGTTCGGGGAGGTCATGTACCAATTTTGGTACATTGGAGGGTAAATCGCCACACCGTGGATAAATCATAGGGATTAAGTGTAATTATCCCAAGAATATATTATAGTGTATTTGAATAAAAGTTTAGTTTAATTAAAATTAAATTAAGAGAGTGAGCGGTAATTACTCGATTACAAAGTATTCATTGCTGAAAATTCAAATTTGATGTCCTTCCATACTTCACAAGCTGGAGCTAGCTAAGAGCATTTGTAGTGAAGTCGTCAAACTGACGAAAACACTAAAATCAGACGATTTTGCTCAAAATCTCGTGTCCAGCGAGCTCTCTACTTCTACAATGAATTTGCAGATTATCAAAGGAGGTCGTCTAATGAGATGAGGGCAAAATCACTCGTCGCTTCTTATTTTGCATTTGTTTATTCTATTTTTGCGGGGAAGGACGTTGATAGTCAGCCGATTTGCAGTTGTAACACTTCCCCTGGTCATCATCTTTCATTTTTGCCGGTTGTCGAAGAAGCTGGTTCCGGTGGATCTAGAACCAGTTGAGGTCCATAGTCAGCCAATCTTTCATTTATGAGGGTAGGCGAAGGTCGAGAAGTTGCTGGCAGTCGAGGAAAAGCCGGCCGTCGAAGAAGCCGATCGTCGTGGAAAGCTGGTTCCGGTGGATCTAGGAGCAGAGAAAGTCCACAGTTCGTCGATCTTTCATTTTCGAGAGGAAACGCCGGCCGTCGAGCCTCCACTGGTAGTCGAAGGTTGGGTCCGGTGGAAGCCTTTGCTGGGTCCGGTGGAAGTCGGGATTCTAGAAGGGTCCGATGGTTTATTTTTTATTTTTTATTTTTTGGAACCAGAAGGTTTTTCCTGGGTTGGTTGAAAGATTAATAAAAAATAGTATTTATTTTGAAGTAGAGAATATTTAGAGAGTTTGGTATTTAGAACTTTTGAAAACTAGATAGTTAAAATAACAAAAATAATATATTTTGACCAAATTTTGACGACTTGACTACAAATTCTCCAAAGACTTCATTTTCCTTGAAATAAAAAGAATCATGATCGTGATGATGGCCGGACTAAACGGCCGGCAGCTAGATGCTACTCAAAGAGATCGTAGCCTTTTTTAGAGCACGGTATATTTTGTTGCTCAAATTCCACAACCCCTGGGATAGTGCTCGGGCCAAAGGCTGTTTTTGACCTTTGGGTTGCCTTGACGATCGACTATTAATTTGCAGCAGTTTATCAAGAATAGACGTCACAAATATACCCCTTCATTCTTGGCAAAAGGCCCAACGACTAAAGCAATACACCCATTCGGAGCATTGACAACAACGTTCTTTTATAGATAATGTAAGGGTTGATATATAGGACTGTCACGTTACTGGAGTTTATAGTACTATTATTCAATAAGTAATTGATAATTTGATGGTGAGACATTATATAATTACATTTTTCTTCTACCACCATCTCACTTTATTAACGTAATAATGTCAGTCAGCCTTTAGATTTTTTTTTTTTTTCGAAGAGGGTTGATCCAAAATCTGATCATTAGCACTGTCACGTCAGTAGAGAAAGATAATGATGAGATAAAAGTACCTGCAAAATAATAAACATCTCGTCGAGATGCCATGCCTAAGTCAGTTTTAATAGACAATTTTGGGAGTATTCAGAGCAGAGTAAACTCAGAGATTAGAGCGTAAATTTATACCTGGAGTAGTAGCCTATTTATAAATTTATATATGGAGTAGTAGCCTATCACTAAAAAAAAAATGATTGCTTCTTGACGGTTTTTAGAACTGTCTAGAATTAAAGTTTTACAGACGGTTTTTTTGAAAACTGTCTATAAAAAATAAATCAAGACTGTTTTAATCAAACCGTCTCTAAATTTATATTTCTAGACGGTTTTAATCAAACCGTCTGGAAAAATACAGACGGTTTGGACCAAACCGTCTGCAAATTAAAAATTTCCGGACGGTTTGGTTAAAACCGTTTGGAAAAATTCAGATGGTTTGATTAAAAACCGTCCAAAAATAGAAATTTAAATTTTTTTCAATTTTTTCCAGACGGTTTGAATCAAACCATCTGGATTTATTCTTATGATTTTTCGTTCTTAATCTCCTGCCCTTCCTTTACTTTCTCTGCTAAATCCCTAATGCTCCTCCGACCCTCCCCATACACTCGGACACCTCCCCCCAACGCCTCTCTCTCTCTCCCTCTCTCCCGGCGGTTCAGCGACCCAACGACCCAGGTCGACCACCATGAGGTAACTGCAGGTAAGGTTGCAGCGTACTCGAGTCTTTGATCTCGAGTCTCTCTCTCACGCTCTCTCTTTTCCCCTCAGCAGTGTACTACCCCTCGGTCCGCCCACCACCGATATCCAGCGTCATTTCCAGCACAAGAGCGTCAAGGCACAGATCTGGAACACAGCCGACCAAGAACAGTACCCCCGACCAAGATTTGGGACAGAGCCGGCCAAATCTGGACTCTTGTTTATTTGTATGTCAGTTTGGGATTTTGTGTGTTAATCTGATTTGTAAAAATTGGGAAATTAGGCGAAGTTTGTGAATTTTTGGGTGTTTTGGAAGCTTTTCTTGCATTTTCAACTTCATGAATGAGCTTCGGTGCTTTTGGTTTATTTACTGCAAAGATTGATTTTTTATTTGGATTATTTGATGTCTAGCTTCTCATATTTTCTTTGCTTTGTTTGGTTGCTGGGAAAATACATTTGCATGATCAGATTGTGATATATATCTTAGGTTGTGTTATATCATTTCAGGTGAAACAACTAAAAACATCTGATTTTTTTTTTTATTATTTTTTATTATTTATTTATTTTTACGATTTCTTCAGGAGTACTCTCATTCTCGCCGAGTACCAATGGGAAAAGGAGCGAAAGACTGGAAAAATGAGAGAAATTTGATGGAGAAGGAGAGAAAATTTGATGCAAAAGAGGTTCACGAGTGCGAGGAAAAGGAGAAAATTTTTGATGCAGGATTGATCATCGAACCAAGAGACATTATTATTATTAAAAAAAAAATAATTATAATTAAAAAAAACAAATAGAATCTGGATGGTTTTTGGGCAAAACTTTCCAGAATTTTCTGGACGGTTTGGTCCAAACCGTCTGGAATTGCAGACGATTTTGTCCAAACCGTCTGTAACCCGAATTAGTGACCAATTTTCCTGGACGGTTTCAAACCGTCCAGAAATCCTGATTTTTTTGTAGTGTATTTATAGGCACACAGTTCTAAAATTACTGGAGTGATAGAGTGCAGTTGGATTAGGAGTGTGAGAGCCAGATTGCACAAGCTTTAGACTGATCTTCTTAGAGTCCAGTTTGAGTAGGACACTAACTCTTCAGCTGTTTCCATGCTAATAAACACCTTATCCCAAAAGACGATAAGGGAGAGTTCCGGATAAAAGTGTGGTTTCTAGACATTGAGACAAACGGCTAAATTATGGGGATCGTGTTTACAATCCACGGTGGGCAAAATGTTATCCACTGAGCTATGCATTCTATCCTTTATTCATTTCTTGAATGTTTTCTTCATTTTCAATATGAAGCCAGCAAAGAGGTCACCCATTTTTTTTTTTTTGGTAGGTAAATGAGAAAAATACAACTAAAATCAAGAAATTATGGCTAAGCGACTGATCAACAATAAACATCAGAAAAAACAAACATTAAGAAGGAATGCATAAAATGAGTGACACGACTCGATCTATTGATTCTTGGCACGAAAATGCCAAGAACCCATGCCGCCTGTAAAAATGGTTAAACATGGTGTGGATAGGGTCCTGATGAACCCTACCCAAACAACAAGTTACCTATATGAAATCCTTCTTTTTTAGGAGTCATTAACTTATAAATAACGTGTTTAAAGGAAAAAAATATTTTGATGACATAAAAGTGAAAATTATTCTTGCATTTTTAGGAGTGTGTTTGGATTGTTTTTAATGTTTTTGTTTTTAGCAGAAAAAATAAAAGAATGATAAAAACAAAGTTTAAATATCAGTTTATATTAAAATTATAATAAAAATTGTAATACTCTAAATATTTTAAAAAATAATAATAAAAGTCTATCCATAAAGTTTGCCACGGGCCCTCAATTATAGCAATTCAATTTAAAAATGAGTTTGTCGATTGTCATAGATCGATTTTCTAGTCAATAAGCCAATTAATTAAACTTTGGGTCTGTTTGGGTTTACAAATTTAAAAAGTGCGATTTAAAATAATGATTTTAAAATGTGCGATTTGAAAATGGTGATTTTTAAAAACGCAGTTAAGCGTTTGGAAAAATCGCAGTTTAACCTTTAAAATCGCAAATTAGCCTTTAAAATTCTGCGTTTTCAAAAAAGCATTATATTACATGCGATTTGAAAAAGCATATTTTTTGTGTTTTCAAATCGCAATTTTTAAAAGCGCAGTTCCCAAACAATTTATGTTCTGCGATTGGGTTTAAAATCGCACTTATTGTCTACGAAATCGCAATCTCAAACGTACCCTTTATATGTTAGTATATTTTGCTTTTGTTAGTCTTCTATTATAAAGCAAAAAAATAATGATTTTTTTTAAATAAAAAATTTCATATTTACTATAAAATTTATTTTGTTATTATATTAAAAGTAAAAATACCTCATTAATTTAGACTTTGGGCCTTGGGCTCCAATTTATATTGACCCGCCCCTGGTAAACCATGTATAAAATTTTACCCAAAAAAAATCCCCAAGGAAAAAATTGTGAACAGTTGTACATTGCAGGTAGCTTTTCATGCTCTCTCTTTTTTTTTTTTTTTTTTTTTTGAATTTAATCAAGCAAACCTTTCATAGATTTAGAATTTAAAGATTATTGGGTTCCACAGTTACAATTAATGTCAAGAATATAATGATAGCCTTCCTCTATATGAACTTTGTTCGTCCATAAGAGAAGCATTTTCTTGGTTAGCGTATGAGGTACTCCATTTGCCTCCCACCTAACATAGTTCTCACCCTCCATAACTGCAAATTATTAAGCATAACTCGAGCATTTTTAATCAAGAGGCCATAACTACACCAATTCTTTCATTTCTTTATTCCAGCCCCCAGGCCAATACAATAATATGGATTAATTGCTTTGTTCAACTTGCAAGTAGGTGTCTATTTTTCATATTTGTTTTGTTTTGTTCATCTTTTCTCTATAACAAAATATTATTATATATTCTTTGAGTTGCCCCTTGTTGATGATTTCATACCACGGCCATAATACTAAGTTTTCGATCTACATGCATGTAACTCAGCTGCCCATACTTTAGCGAATGATGCTTCTCAGAATTTTATTGACTTATGTTGGCCGGAAGAAACTTTACGGAGTGTTAGTAACATTGTTATTAAGGAATAACCTAGTCCCTAGATCCTATTGTGTTTTATAGGATCAATTTTGATGTATTTTTAAGTGATGCAATATATGATGATTTTTTCTGTTAAAAAAAAAAAAAAAAAAAAGTCTTCCCTTTGCAAATATAAATATACAATTTTTAGTAGAAGTTCTTTATAAACGGATATCTATTGCGTTAGGCTGATGTTAATTAGCTACTAAACAAAAACCCTAGCCCCCGGGTTCCTCTTCAGATCTTGGTTGAAGGGGGAGGGGGTGTTGCCCCCGACCCCTTACTTTTGCTTTTTTCGTCTTGTTTACTTGCTTTATGATTATGGTTTTGTTTTTGGCCAGGCATTGAGCCGTGAGCTATTGGATTTCTTCTCTCTAGCTCGGTGGCTCTCTGCAAAACCAAGAGGTGAAGGTGTTTTCCTCTAATCCTTTTGAGGATTTAGAGTTGGTGGGTTTCACTCTACGATTGAGATATTCAAATTAGGAGCAAAGATCGGTATTCCATTTTTGGCAAGGCTCGGACTGGTGCGAGAAGCTTGGAGGATGTCTCTCAAATCTGCACTTTTGTGCTATTTCAAGGGTCGTCGGCAACGTTTGAGGAGGAATGAATGATGATGGGTTGCACAACCTGGGGTATTTCTTTTTTAGGGCGTCGGCAGCGTTTTGATGAAGAAGAAGACTAATGTTTTGGTGCACAAATTGGGTTACTTCTATTCCAGCACGGGAATAGGCTTATTCTTGAGCAGGTTTTGGTGTGGTTTTATTCCAGTACGCGGATAAGCTATTTCTATAGCATTTTTTTTTTTATTTTTTTTATTTTTCAGAAGAAACCTTATACAGATTTACTGGCGACTCCCTACGCTCTATGCCAGCCAATGTTATTTAGTTTATGTTTTTTACTTTTTTAGATTGTGTTATGTTGTTTAATCTCTGCAGCATGCCATGGTAGACTTTAGATATAGGTTTTAGATAAGATCTTGTTCTTTTATCTTCTCATAGTGGGACTTATTGTAAAAGATATGTGTTTTTCTGTGTCCTTTTGCTAAGGCAGTTGCCCTCCAAGTCAGGAATTAGTCATGTACTTTATTTTTAGGAGTCTTTGTACCCATAATTACAGCTTTTGGCCATTTGGGTCTCAGATTATAATGAATGTTATTTCCTTGTTCAAAAAAAAAAAAAGCTAGCTACTAAACAATTTTATTTTATTTTCACTCATATTGTGTTATATGGCGTTATTTTTTTATATTTTATTTTTGGCTCATGTTGCATGTGTTATATGGCGCATTCTCGAGGAGTATCATGTGTGTGTGTATATATATATATAATTAGTAAAAAATTTAGTTTGGTAAACATGTTTTTTTATTATGAAATGAAAGAGTAATGCAATAAGGAGGATTATAGTCTTTTTTTTTGTGTCCTTCTAAATGTCATGTACTTTTTAAAATTTCAATTGAATTTTAATTCAAGGGTTAAATAGAAACTTGCCCCCTGTGGTTTGCAAACTTTATTTTTTGCCCCCTGAGTTTTACTTTTTATCATAGGTGGTACTTGTAGTATGTGAAAAGACGGAAATGATACCTCCGTTTAATTTTCCATCCAAAACTAACGTCCAGCCACGTCATCCTACAGGTGTCGCGCATGCATGGGCGACACCTGTCCCCGTGATACACTTCAGCGCTGACGTGGCTATCATTTTTCTTTATTATCATTTTTTATTATCATTTTAATGATTTCTTATATATATATATATATAAATCTGGGTGGCTGAGGGCCACATGGGGGTGGTCAAACCACCCCCAGGGCCACCCCCAGGCCAAATGGTGGTGGCCGGCCACCCCATGTGGCCCAAAGGGGTGGCTCGGCTACCCGCAACAATTTTTTTTTTTTTTTTTTTAAAAAAAAAATCTTTAAAATAATATATATATATATGGTACAAAATATATTTGATTTGATTTTATTTTATTTTTTGACATATCCGCACAAGAGGAGGAGGGGGGATTCAAACTAGTAACCTCCATTTCATGTGGTGTGGTCCCGAGCCGATTAAGTTACTCTTTGGGGACAAAAATATATTAATTGTGTACAAAGTACCATGTGTGATATATTTATAAAACCAAGGTACCATTTCTGGTAATTATTTAAACCACAAAGGTCACATCATGAAATCTTTAAAACGTACCACAGGAGTATACATTGGGAAAAAAAATTGTGCTTAAGTAACAAACATTTGGTCATTTTTTGGGTTATATCAATTGGCCACGCAGATTATTTTGTGTTTCCAATTGTTACACAGGACTGATAGCATTTTTTTTTTATTTTTTATGAAGGGTTCAATTCTTGTCAACATATTATTTTGATACACGACAGGCATATAAGTTACTTTTGGTTCAAAACAGACATATCAAATATACCAAATATTGTTTGTGTACAAAGTACCATTTGTGATATAATTACAAAAACAAAGTATTATTTTTGGTACTTATTAAAACCACATGGGGCACATCGTGAAATTTATAAAACTACAGGGGTATCTATTGGAAAAAAATATTGTGGTTCTTTAAAAAAAAATAAAAAATAAAAATTGTTGGGGTGGCCGAGCCACCCCTTTGGGCCACATGGGGTGGCCGGCCACCACCAAGCCAAATGGGGGTGGTTTCGGCCACCCCCATTTTGGCCCTTGGGGGTGGCCAAACCACCCCCAAGGGCCATGGGGGTGGTGAAGAAATCATTAAAATAATAATAAAGAAAAATGATAGCCAAGTCAACGCTAAAGTGTATCATGGGGACAGGTGTCGTGCATGCACGCCGACACTTGTAGGATGACGTAGTTGGACGTTAGTTTTGAATGGAAAATTAGATGGAGGTACCATTTCCGTCTTTTCACATACCACAGGTACCACCTATAATAAAAACTCAGGGAGCAAAAAATAAAGTTTGCAAATCACATGGGGCAAGTTTCTATTTAACCCTTAATTCAATGATAATTTTAAAAGCCACATCATATTTAGGAGAATAAAAAAAAGAGTTTTAGTTCTCGACGTAGCATTACTTGGAATGAAATACTTGACTAGGACTATCCCACGTTAACTTAACGAGTTGGGAATACGTACCAGCGTGAAATATGTAACAAAAGTCAATTTCGTGTGAAATCTACAACAAAGTAGCCGCATATTTGATCTTAAAACTTGAAAGAGCTCTCCATCTCGTCTCTATAAAAGCTAGCTGCAAGCTGATCATCTTTAGAAAAGAAGCATAAACATTCAGTGGGTTATAAGCTTCTGAATAAAAGAGATGGTGATGATGAATGTTGAAATAATCTCCAAGGAAATAATCAAACCATCATCTCCAACACCCAGTGACCTTAGAAACCACAAACGTTCCTTCCTAGACCAACTTGCACCCACCACTTATATTCCTATTATCCTTTTTTATCAACCCAAGCTGATTAATGGGCATCACGTTGATCATGATCAAGTCCAAAGATCTTCACGG
This sequence comes from Alnus glutinosa, assembly GCF_958979055.1. Taxonomy (NCBI): domain Eukaryota; kingdom Viridiplantae; phylum Streptophyta; class Magnoliopsida; order Fagales; family Betulaceae; genus Alnus; species Alnus glutinosa. Next base: position 2,111,982 of record NC_084893.1, read on the forward strand.
CTTAAAAAGTCTCTAGAACAAACCCTCAACCGCTTCTACCCTTTGGCTGGAAGAGTCAAAGAAGACCACTCCATCGACTGCAACGATGAGGGGGTCGAGTATTACGAAGCTCGCGTTGCGTGTAACTTATCACAAGTTCTCCAACACGTCAATGTCGAAGCCTTAAACAAGTTTCTGCCATTTGAACCCTATGGCATTAATGGCGCTAAACTTGGAAGCCGTGAAGTTCTCTTGGCTGTCCAATATAATATCTTTGACTGTGGCGGAGTAGCCATTGGTGTGTGTGTTTCACACAGGATCGCAGATGGAGCTTCAGCCACAACATTTCTTGGCGCCTGGAGCGCTACATCTCGTGGAGATCATGTACTTGAAGCTGTCTGTCCAAATTTTGATGCGGCCAAGTACTTCTCACCGAAAGATATACCTTGGGGCTTGGGAGACATAGGAGTCACAAAGGAAAACATCGTAACAAGAAGATTGGTGTTCGACAAATCCAGCATAGTAGCTTTGAAGGAAAAGGCCTCCTCAGCAGCGGGTTTTTCACAAGTGAAGTTCCCAACGCGTGTGGAGGCAGTTTCAGCGTTCATATGGAAAAGTCTAATGGCGATATCCAAATCAAAACCAGCACCAGCAAGAGTGCATGCAGCAGTTCATGCGGTGAACATACGGCAGAGGATGGTCCCTCCCATGCCAACGCATTCTTTTGGAAATCTTTGGTACTTCGCTGCGGCTATAATATCACCACATGATGAGCTTGATCATGATCATGATAGTAATTGTACTCTGGCGACCAAGCTAAGTAAGGCAATAAAAGGAATCGATGGTGATTACGTGAAGAAACTACAGAGTGATGCGATTCCGGATTCGCTCACAAAGAAAGTCGGGCTATCGTCAAAGCTGGGTGACGTAGAGTCGTACAGGTTTACAGGTTGGTGCAGGTTTGCTCTTTATGAAACTGATTTTGGGTGGGGGGAGCCCACCTGGGTCTGCTGTCCCAGCATGCCTTTCAAGAATCTTGTGGTGTTGACAAGCACAAGAGATGGAGATGGAATGGAGGCATTCGTCAACATATTAGCGGAAGACGCTGTCGTATTTGATAGTGATAAAGAACTCCTTCCATTTGTTTCTTGGACAATTAATAGCTGATCAGTACGGACATGAATGGAGGCCGGGCCAATTACTTTCTGTTGGGACGTGTGTTGAATCAACGTACTTATATTTAATCAATGGTTTTCTAATTAAGCTAGTGATCTTTGTTTAATTATCTCGTGCCAAAAGGAGTGCATGCTTCAATTCATGCATTCTTCTGAATCATGTAATTCGATCGATCTTCTTCGATCTCTTGTGTATCTCCAAGTTTCTTGGAGTTTAATTACTTGAATAAAAGTCAATATCCTTGCATGTGTATCTCCAAATATCTTGAATCTAATCATTAATCAATAGTAAGTGTACGTGGGAGATTGATCCCTATTTTGGAATTGAGTCCTATATATATATATCTCGAGAGTTTTTTATTTTTTTTTCCTGTTTTTTCCAATTCTAGCTTGCTATCGCTAGGATCAAATAATGCGTTGATGCCTTCAACCATTTTTTTTTTTTTTCCCAGTGCATGGTACTACATATTCTTCTATTGTAACAGACTTCTTTATATATGACTCATTATAACTATTAGTAATATTAGAAACTACATTTTTATCCCACAATGTTGACATGACAGTTTCAATCAATTGATCTAATTTTTTTTTAAAAAAAAATTAAAACAAAAATTAAAGGGTTAGTTGTGATTGCCATGCCGTTATTGTGGGATATATAGTTGTGGGATTAAAATGTAATATATATGTAGAATTAATCTTATAACTATTGCTTTAAAAGTAAGGAAAAAGTGTAATGCCATATACCTCATATTTACTACACAACTATCTCACAATGCTGACATATTAGTCCCCAAACCCTTTGAATTTTTTTTTTTTTTCCCACAAAGACTAGTCTAAGAGTTGGTTGAAAGTGTTACATAAGATTGTAGGCAAGTAGTGAAATAAAAATGTAGAAACATGCATGCCATATACCTCCATGTCCTCCTATTGCAAATTCACTATTAGATTTGTGAGACCTAGCATGTGAGTCCCTATAAGTCCCACAAATCTAATGGTAGATTTGCAAGAGGAGGCTGAGGCTAGCTAGGGGAGGACCAAGGAGGAGGAAAAGAATCATTTATAAAAATTGTAAGTTCTAGCATTATTCAAGGAAAAAAAATACAAAATAAGTTTTTGAGATTTCACTGAGTTCCGTACGTACTATAGGAAAAACGGTCTTAAGTGATGATCCGATTAATGTCATCGCTAAAAGCATGACGTTGGTCCCAGATACCTTGTCACTAAAGATTCAATAGCAACGACATTGTGAGTGGTCTCTGTTAATTACTACTGGTGCCGACAATTCTTGTTGCTAATAACATTGAAAGTGGTCGCTACAAATACCTTATATGGGACGGCTTGTCCCAATTAAAATTGACAAATGAATCAATCCCTATTATTTAACTTTCGTCAAAACTGTTAACGAAAATCGGCAGATTGCCACGTCTACCAATAATGGAATTGTATGCAAAGGATGTATCATTTACATTCAAGAAGAAGCTAAAGAAGTCGGCACCTAACAAATCCAGAGAAAATCAAGGACAACTGGATTTTGCTCGAGTACTCTTGGAGGGAGAGTGAAAAGTTTAGAGCAAAATTACCACAATCGGCTTAAGGCTAATCAAAGGTTGGTCAAGGATATGATGTGCATATATATGTAGAGAGAGGAATGATATAGGTTTTTTTAGTGTTCTTATAATGTCCATCTAAAATGATATAAATATAATAAAAAAATTATATTTATATTCTTCCAGATAACGTGAACATCTTTTCAAATAGACACTAAAAAAACACTAAAAATAGATAAGCATTCCTCCTATACCTAATTAACATTGAATGAAAAGCTTCGTGAAAGTCGTCAGGCATGCATTTATTGAACATTGACTTTATCCAGGGGGTACTTGCCGTTACTTGCATGCAACCAACTCTATCAGAACGAGTTAAAAGTCTGCAAAACATTATAATATGGCCACCACCACTTGAATTTTGTCCAAGAGATCAGACTTGGAGAGATCGAATTAACGTAGAATCAAAGGTTACTCAAAAGTCTGTCAAAAAGATGTACGTGTATTCATCCCCAAAAAAAAAAAAATTAACTGCAAGAAAAGTCGTTAACTTTATCATGAAACTCTTATGCATGCATGCATCCACACCCACCTATTCATTCAAGCATATATATATATGACTCATTTTTTAACCCATCTCATGTCATGCATGTATATATACTTTATGTGCACGCAATAGATGCATCACATCATTTAATATATGACTCATTTTTTAACCCATCTCATGTCATGCATGTATATATACTTTATGTGCACGCAATAGATGCATCACATCATTTAATTTGTAAGACAATTATGTACAGTCAATCCGTCTAAATCAATTAAGCTCATGATCAAATCGCTCTAACCTCCAGTCAAATCATCACTGTACGTGTATTCTCTCCTCTAGTCAAAATATATTAATACCGTCAATGGAGTTTTTTTTTAAATTAGGTCGGAAGAACTTCATTCAACCCAATTTATAAAAATGATATGTATTTTTTAAACACGTGAAAAATAAATGCTATTTAATAATAAGGATAAAGTTGAAAGAAATTTAATTAAAAAAAACATGTAGTTATCATATATTTTGAGAAACGTATAAATTTTATAGATTAAGTTAGGTAAAATTCCTCCGATTTAATTTGAAAGAAAACCTTATTCATTTCTGTCCCTCCCTCTCCCTATGGATGATAAAGTCACTCCCACTTGGGTAGTTACTTTTCCTGTTTTTTTTCATTTAATTTTCCCCTCTCAAAAAACACACGCATAAAAAATTACACTTTTTCTATTTTTATGTGGCAGCCCCTCCCAAAAAACACAAATAAGGTATCTAATTTTATTTTATTTTATTTCTTTTTTATTTTTTCTTAAAGAAAGTAAAAATTCTCTCTACAATACGTACAACATTTTTTTTTTTACAATTTTCTCTACACACGAATTTTACTGATTAGAAACAAAAACAAGGATAAATTAAAAAGTATACAAACTAGATATTATAATAATTTTTAAAAGAGATCGTCTTAAAATTTTATAGATATGTTGCCAAACTTTCATATGAATTTATTTGTTTCCTCAATTTACTCTTAATAACCAATTAAATTATCTTTCTAAATTTTGAAGGGGCACATATACATAAGAGCTTCACCTACCGAGGGACGTTTCTAGAGAGAGAAACTCCCAATAGTTTCTAGGGAGAGAGAGCGTAGAGAGAGTCTTTATGGTGTGGGGGGAGGGAGGTTTCACGCCTCTCTCCTCCCCACGGTGTTTTTTGTGACCTTCTAGAAGATCTTTTGTTTTCTCCATAGTTAGATTCAGGGGTATTTTATCTCCTAACCTTTAGGGTTACAGAGTGGTTATCCTCTCTGGTTTGTAGAACCAGTAGAGAGTGTTTTTTGCTTTGTGTTTTGGTTGTGTTTTTTTTAAGCAGGAATGGCAAGCAAGAGAAGATCGATTGGGTAGAGATTTTTTGGCCGTACGTGCTTCATTGTCTTCTTTGTTTTTATCGCTAGATCTGTGCCCATCTGTCGGGTTTTTTGGGACACGCGCCTTTCAGTGGAGTTCGCAGTCGCTCTCCAGTCCTACCGCCTTTAGCCACGGGCATGTGGGTCTCTTGTGGTCGGTGTGTAATCTGCACGCGCCAAGGTTCTCCTTCTTTGTTTTTGCCCGTGTGGGTCAAGGGTTTCTTTTAATTTCTTGGTCTTGGCCTGTGGTGGGGATGGTTTCCGATGGTCGGCTGTCACTGGTGTGGTGTTTGTGTACGGCGCATGTTGTTCATGCGTCGGCACCAACAAAGATTTTCAAATGACGGCTTGTTTGATGTTTCTGTTGTGTATTTGTTTATTGTAGTGCTCTTTGTATTGTTTTTATTTTCTTTAAGTCGGTCTATGAGTTTTCAGATATTATTGGTCTGTTTTAAGGCTTGTTTTTCCTGGATCAGCCTTTTCATCTTTAGGAATGATGCTTAAATGTAGAGAATGACTCAAATGCCTGATCTTGTAATATTTGTTTATTTGTAGACAGCACTCAAGTCAAATTTTCTGGCTTAGTGAGTAGCGTGCGTTTGTAATTTGCCCTTAGGCCTGTTGGTTATTAACGTAAGGAGTTCTGAGCTTATTGTTCACCCCCCCCCCCCCCCAAAAAAAAAAAAAAAAGAGCTTCACCTACCGGATCATCATTTCTTTGCTTCTCTTCTTTATTAATTATCTTGTTGGGCCAATAAATAGACAACAGAAGAAGGTGCCAAAATAAAATAATAACTAAAAGCACTTGGTTCTAAAAAATAATAATTAAAAACGCTTGGTTCTAATTCATTGTTTCTCTTCCCATTCGATCGCTATCGTGCTTCAATAGGAATTAATCCGACGCTGCAGATCGAGCTGCGTACATAGTGGATTACTAGATAATTAAGCGCAATCTCTTTACAAATGAAGCATAAACATATTCAATGGATTTAGCTTCCGAATAAAACAGATGGTGATGATGAATGTCGAAATAATCTCCAAGCAAATAATTAACCAACTTCCACCCACCGGCCGGCGGCCACTTTTATATTCCTTTCTCGTCGGCTCGTTAAAGTCACTTTATCATGTGACATCGTTTTAACAGTAAACAACATCACTTTGACGTTTTTTTTTTTTAATAGTGAACCCATGGATGTGTTAGGTGAACACCAATGATAATTTTCCTACCATTATTAATTTTGTGCAAATCAAATAGATAATAATAAAACTTTAATTAGTAATTAACAAAAATCAATTCACAAACTTTAATTGCAGAAAAACAAATTAACTAATCCACAAGCAAGGTATACTATTTTTTTATTTTTATTTTTTCATGGAATATCTTCCTATAATAAGGGAAAAACCATGAGACCTGATCTAAATAAATCTTCTACGTACCATCAACAATGATGAATTTACAACTATCTTCTCTAGAACACAATTTAGAGTCTACAAAGTACAAACACATCAACAACACATACTTTTTAGATTACAACATGAATTCATCATCCTAAGGTGAATTTCAATAAGAACAATAAAAAAAGATCTCACCAAGTCGATATTGTTGGAAATAAAGATGTGAAACTACAAAAATTAATTAAAGCAAAATAAAAATTGTAGAAAAATCATTGAACTCTTGGACAGTAAGCTAGGCAAATATTAATCTGTCTTTTAGACAAATATTGCATTCCACTTATACAATAAGTTTTGCAAAAATGGAATACAACAATTCTGTCATCATGCTACAATGCTGTCCGAATGTAGTGTGCAGATTGCAAATTCTGAACACTACTCTGAATAAAAAATTCTATAACAATAGAGAAGAAAAAGATCACCTAAAATATGCAGGAAAATATATTTTATAAATTACAGAAGTAGTTTATTATAGTTTCTAAACGTTGAAAAAACAGTTTCTGATTGTTGAAAAAGCAGTTCAAAAATGTAGTTTCTGACGGTTGAAAAAATCATTTAATATTTTAAAAATATGATAGTTAGAACAATTAAACACATAAAAACAATTACACATAAATAATAAGCTCGTTGCTCATGTGCGATGATGCGCATGTGCGTCTAAAGCGTCAAGCGTGCGTACGACGGGTGACACAACTAGCATGTGTGTATCCAAACTGGAGTCTAGTATATGAGCAAGTTAAATGCTTATAAAGCACATAAAAAACTCATAATTTTTTAATGTGAAACAAAAAATAATTGAAAAAATAAAGAAAAAGTCGAAATATTGAAATTGAACAAAAAAAAAAAAAAAACCCTTAAATTTTCAACAGATACTATCAACCAAACAACTGGAGAAAAATTCCGACTAGTTACTCTATACAAAGCTCTCATTGCCAGGAACAATATGCTAAAATTTTAACTTGGTTTTCTTTTTCTCCCCTAGCTAGCTTGTCGGCTTCTCTCTAAAAACGCACGGTTCTCGATCTATTTGCTTTTCTACAAAATACAAAACTCCCTAAACGCCAACTCGATCATAAAAGCGGCTGCTTTTAAAATATTGCTCCTCTTCTGTGTGGGGGGCTCTACCAAGCCCCTTTTCTTCTACAATCTTCAAGTGCTTTTATAGGCATTAACAAATTTGTCATCAAATCCTACCCATTCTTATCCTATGATTTTTCTTAATGTGTAACAATTTTATTTCCAATGCGTCACGAATATATTGATATCTCACATCAATATACTTAGATTTCGAATGAAAATTTGGATCCTTACTGAGATGGATGACACTGTATATGACTATAATTGTAAACCATATATACGTTGATATAATTAGTAGTTTGAGGGCATGCTTATTAACAATTGAGTGTTAGTTTTATCTCGCCTATCGGCTACTGAAAGTCTGTCCCTGATTGGTGACGGTTCACTAACCGTTGGTATGCAGTCAATAGTTAATTTTTTCATCCTTAACTTTGTTGACTTAAAACATCAAAATTATCTTCTGTCAATCCTTCCGACTGTCTCTAACATCGACGTTGGGCATGAGAAAGAACTTTAAATTGTGTGTAGTGGTTGAAACTTTAAATTGTGGTGGTTGATGGATGTACATATAGAAGCTAATTAAGGCAAATATCTAACATCTAATGAAAAACTTAAGTCAGGAAAAGTCATTTATTGAACGAGAAATACTAGTGGTACTAAATCTTTTATTAAGAGATTGTTATTAAGATGATGTGAAGCTTATTTATTGATACCCGTAACATTTTTTTTTTATCATTAATTGTTTTGATTATTTCTAGTAAATAAGCTATATATCATTTTAGTAACCATGTCTTTAGTAAAAGATTTAGTACTTAGCATTTCTCTTATTGGACAATCCATGGGAGAGGATCTCCCATTCCTTCCTTATCAGGGGTGCTGTTATATTTTTTTAAAAAAAAACTATTTTCTATTTAATATAACATTAATCAATTCCTTTCGTCTTTCTCATTTTTATCATATTTTCTTAATAGGTAAGATAAAATATTTAAAATTTTGTTTGTTTCCCTAGGCGAATGGTAATTAGATCGATAAACATATATATGCTAGAACCGGGAGTGTTTTAATTTACTTTTGCCTCCTCTTAATTATCTATTTATTATAGTCTGATTATCTAGATGCATGTCACATGTCACATTGAACGTACCGTCGTCCCGTCAAGTTATTCTTTTAGGTATCCATCTGCTTCAACTTGAATCCTAATTAATTGGCTATACTTTTGTAGTGATTTTATTCGTTTCAATAATGATAAGAAGTTCCGATTGATGGGATATAAATGTTTTAATTAAGTGTGTGGGGGGAAGAGTGAAAAGAAATATTTTTGAAATGATTTTTTTTCTTTTTTTCTTTTGTTTTTGTTTTTTGGGGCGGGGGAAGTGAAAAATAAAGGTAAGAGAGGATAAAAGCGTTTACCAAACGGAGGCAATAACGATCAGTTTTAATTTCGATCAAATTAGAAAGTGAGATGCGTTTGAAATTGTAATTTTATAGATAATAGGTGTCATTTTAAATTAAATTGTATAACATAAATTATTGGAGAATTGCATTTTTTAAAATTACAATTTGAAAACGCAGAAAATCTAATTTTTCAAATTGCAGGTAAGATGATGCTTTTTTTAGAACTCATAATTTTAAAGGTTAAACTGTGATTTTGCCAAACACTTAACTGTGTCTTTAAAAATCATTTTTTCAAATCGGACATTTTAAAATTGTTATTTTAAATCGCACTTTTTGAAATCGCAAACCCAAACGAACCCTCATCATTTTCAGCAACGCTTTTTTAGGGTAATTTTTGTTTTTTTATTTTTTAACGGTAAAAAAATTAATAATAATAACAAGCAACTCGAAACATAAAATACTCATAAGAAATGGTACATATATTAATTAGCTACAAACTATCCTAATAAAGTGATACGTATCTTTATCACGTGAAAAACACGTATTTTTTAAAAGCATTAACTTCTCATGTGTTTTTTTTAATAGAATTATAAGAAAAAACATATGTTTCTCTCATGCTTTAAGAATATTTGTCACTTTATTAAATTGGTTTATTGCTAATCATAAAACATTCAAAATTATTTTCATCTTTATGTTACATCACAGTTAAAAAGTAAAAATTACCATCTAACAAGTTTTGTCAAATGAACCCAGTGTCATTTATGTCAGAATATAAGTTAAGAGAATAATTTCAATCAGGTAGTGGCAAAAACCTCTTGGTTTTTGCCCTCCAATGAAAGATTGACACGTAAACATTAAATAAGAAAAGTAAATATTAGCAAAACCTAGACCAAAATTGAGGATGATTGCCACTAGGCCGTGCGGTCACCCCCAGAGACCGGGGGTAGCCATGCGGCCACTCCCCAGCCGGGGGTAGCCATGCGGCCACTCTCCAGTGGCTGAGGGTGGCCATGCGGCCCGTGCGGCTACCCCCAATGGTCGGGGGTGGTGTTTATTTATTATTATTTTTTTTTTTTGTCTCCGATGGTGTCTGAAGTTGGTGAAGCTAGCGAGTTTTGAGTTCCCGACGGACTTTGAGTTTTCATATTATTTTCCTACAATTTTCTGAGTTATGAAGCTAGAGGATACTGTCGGAGAGAGAGGGGTTGAACTTACCGGTGAAGGAGCAGCGGAACTGGCGATGGTGTCCGGCATGGAGCAGTGGTGGTTGCGGCGGAGGCGGTGATGGCGGCGCCTAGGGTGGGCAGAGGTTGGGAGTTTTTTTTTTTTTTTTTTTCAAACTAAAAAAGTAAAAAAAAAAATTAAAAAAAAAAAAAAAAAAAAAAAAAAAAAAAAAAAAAAGGATGAAGAAGAAGAAGAAAAAAGATTAGATTCAATGTTTTGCAAATAATTGTTTTTCTTGTTATAGGCTGATATGTCAATCTCTTAATTGGTGGACATAAAACCACAGTTTTCTACCCTGATCGGACAGAAAGGGCTCTCATAAGTTAAATGATCAACTCAATCATTTTTTGTAAGCTTAAATTTTTTTTAAAAATTGTGGTTTAATATGATATTAGAGAAAAAATTTTGAGTTCAAACTTTATCTTTATTGATGACGCAATTATATATATACATCTTTATTGCAAGGCAATCCACATTGATGTAATGAAAGTGAGGGCCCTACGGCAATGACAGAACGACCTGAGTAATCAACCCGTTTACCTAGGACAGTCTCACGAAATCTTTCCTCTTTACCTTCAATTACATTCGAAAACGACTTGTTAACCTTATTATGAAGACCGTCCCTTCATGGTCGTTGTCGATCGATTCCATTATCAAGAGGTGGATATATATCGGCCTAAAAATAAGGCTTCCCCTATCAAAATCAAACTTTACTCATTAATGCTTTATCCCATTTTCATAAGAAATCATGCTTATGTTTCCATCATCCAGCTTTTATATTAATTAAATATTTCAAATGTTGGGTTACTCTTATTAGGAGTGAGTTTAAGCCTATACGTAAGAAGAAGTATTAGTATATTATTTAATCAATTAAATCAATAATTTCCTATAAAGTTAACATTTTAGGACAACTAGTAATTTAATAAAATTCTATAATCACTTTTAAAGGACAAAAAAAAAAAAAAATACCTCCAATGACGTCGATCATAGTTCTACTGATAAAATAAATAGTTAAAAGGATTGACGTAGCGGACATCAGAGTAAGAAGAAAGCGGAGTAAGATAAGACCAAAAGCTTCTACGTTTTCTAATGAAAAAAAGACACTCAAGAATTCAATTGAGCAAAAATGAAAAACTTTCTGATTAATGCTCCACTGTTTCGGCGTAAAATGCATGTCTTCATTGGAAAAATATTTTCACAGATATCGCTTTTCAGGAAAATATTTTCTGTTGAAAACATTTTTCGATGGTGGTCTCAGAATGACTCAATGGTGGTCCAACATTGTCTGGGAATAGCTTGGTGGTGATCTTGGGGTGGCCTGGTAGTGGTATGGGGTACTTTGATGGTGGTTCGAAGTGGCTCGGTGGTGGTCCCATAGTGGTCCACTGTTAGCTTGGTGGTGGTCCAACAATGGTTTGATAGTGGCTCAATGGTGGTCTGGGAGTGGCTCGGTGGTAGTCCATGATGACTTGGCGGTGGCTCGGTGTTGGCTTAGTAGTGGTCTGATAGTTTAAAAATGAAAAACTCAAACTCGAAAAATAATTTATGAAATTTAAAAATATAAATTATTTTTCAAAACTAAAGAAGCTTTTTGGGTTAAACCAAAAATATTTTCGATCACACAAAATACCAAAAAATATTTTACGCCGAAACAAATGAATTCTAATTCAAACATAATCTTCTGCTACTCGGACAATAGAATACATATATACTACATCGGTATGAATTAATAAAGGAAAGAAACTACCCAAAGTAGAAGTGCCCAAAGTACATTTAAAAATAGGATTTTGGTGTTGAGAACTTGATTCCGGTAAGATTGCTCTTTCCTTTCCGGTGATAATCGCATTTGTCAACGTCCAGGGGAACTTAGTTGCAAAACCCGTCCAAATGGGTTAGGAGGTCTCCTAGTATGACTCAGTTGCATTCTCATCGACTAGAGAGGGTTACAACCGAGCTCCTTGGGAGGTCTCTTATGCTCCGTTTGTTTCGGCGTAAAATGATTTCTGGAAAATAATTTCGGCATTTTTCGGTGTTTGGTTGGGGCGAAAATAACAGTCAATGAAAATCATTTTCGGTTTGACCGTAAAAGTTTCTTTAATTTTCGGAAAACGATTTACGATTTTTAAAACCGTAAATCGTTTTCCGAAATTAAGCTCTTCGTCCTTACACGCATGTTTGATATCTGATTGTTAAAATTTAGCAATTGTCGGTCATCGGGATCCAGTCGGCACCGGAGTCCGACAACATCCAGTCGCCGGAAACCTACCGGCGCCGGAATCAGGCCACCGGAATTCTGCCGGTGCAGGAATCAAGCGGCCGGAATTCTGCCGTTACCGGAATCCGGCACCGGTAGACCAAATTCCGACCGGGATATCGCCGGATTCAGCCGGATCTGGACGGATCCGGGTATTGATCCGGCCGGATCTGGCCAAAACGGCCAAGATCCGCCCGGATCCGGTCAAACTTTCTCGCCGGAATCCGGCAACAGTGACCGGACGTTGTCGGATTCCGGCGACAATTACCAAACTCTTATTTTTGCATTTCGTAATTTTTTCGTGCGAACCAAACACCGAAAAAAATATTTTCGAGAAAATCATTTTTTCTGAAAATGATTTCGTCGAAATCATTTTACAACGGAAATTATTTTACGTCGAAACAAACGGAACATTAGTGACTCTCGGATGCAATCCTATCCGAACGGAAATGTAACTGAGGATCTCAGTGGCTCAACTAGTAGTTCTCAGCCACAACCCGTGTTCGGATGGTGTTTCAACCAAGCCACAGTCAGTAGCACTTGCCTGCAACCCTGCTCATGACTGTGTCGTGGCCGAGTTGTATTGCCCTCCAGCTCTGTCCTCGGCATGTTAAAAAAACTTCATCATTTATGTTATAGTTTTTCTGAGGGTGAGATTTAATTTCAAATGTTACAAGAGAAGGGGAAAAAAAGCACATAAGCGAAATCCCAAATGTAATATCTAGCATTACTATAGTCGCCAATTTCATCTTGAAACTTGAAAGAGGTCTCTGTTGAAAGAAAAGATAATATAAAGAAAATTAAAGCGGAATAATAAAACGAAGACAAGAAATTTTATGTGGTTCGATATATAATCTACGTACACATGATAAAGCTTAAAGGGCAACACTATATATGTTTTTATTTCTCTTGATAAATTTACAATACAAATTATCATTATTTATAGGAATGTAGAGAGAATACAAAAATGTATGAAAGAATATCAAATAAAATCAAATCTCTTACAATATATTCTAACATCCTCCTCAAACTCAAGGTGGAAGATTCTGAAACCTTGAGTTTGATATATATATATATATATATATATATATATATATATATATATATATATATATTTTCTTAGAGATGGCTAATAAGGGCGAAGACTGGAAACTTGCTAGAGATGGTAGCAGTCCACGACAATAACTGGAGGCGATTAGCGACAATGATTGGAGATGCGTCGTAAATTTCAATTTGCGAACTATAGGCTAAAATGAGCATAGGTTTTAAATAATAACACAAATACCAAAAAAAATGGGCCAACTGTAGGCAAAAGTAAGAGCCGAGTATAGAGATATGGGCCTGAGTTTTAGGTAATACCACAAAAGTTAAAAAATGGGTCTTGGTCAACAATTGAACCAACAAGACCAAATGCCGGGGTCAACAAAGGGCTAAAAGGTGGGCAACTTGACATTTTTTGATTAATTTTTTTGTTATTATTACTATTAACATTTTTTTTTTTGTTTTAATCTTGATTTTCTTCTTCTTCTTTTTTTTTTTTCTTTTTTTTTTTTTATTTTTTATTTGTTTTTTATTTTTACATGAATTTATCTAATACTGTGATAACCAGAATGTACAAAACTTTGAACAGAAAATAAACAATGCTTCAGAGAAACCACATTTGGGTGATCCGTCCAACGCAAAAAACTGCCGCTCATGATTTTTATAACGTCTACCCTGCAAGACCTTTATTGTCGTGGACGAGACGACAGGGGCGGCACGGAGAAACTAGTTGTTGGATCGCCGACGCTGGGTGTGGATAACCAAAGGAGATCGAAGACGCCGGATCTGAGACGTGGATGGCTGGAGACCAGGAGGACGGCGGCAGTGAATCCAGGCCCGGCTGTGAAGGGCGGAACACGGTTGGATCTGTAGTATATCGACAGTGACAATGCTGTGGACGGCTGGAGGCCAAAGGAAGGAGGACGGTGGCGGCGCCGAAGAAGACGAAGTTGACGGGTTCGATCAAGGTGCCTGAGGCCCTGAGGAGTGAGGATGAGGATCTGGCCATGTCTTTTTTGGCCACGTCTTTCTTTGTGCGGTGGAGTTGCTGAGGTAAACCAGAGTTGCAACTAGAAAACGGCCGGTGGCACCATTCTATTTGATATATATATATATATTTTTTTTTTTCTTCGAACAAACATAACGCAACAAAAAAAATATAAATGAAGGTGTTTCGTGATTGTGAAATCAATCCGAAACAAAGGATAAGAAACAAAATAAAAAATTAAAATTCAGATCAAATTAAATCGGAATAGGAAAATAAAGATATAATTTAACGTGGTTCGATCTATAATTTAAGTCTGAAAAAAGGTTTAAAATCTGTCAATAAAGATAATTATTTATATGAATATAAAAAGAGTAAAAATAGTAGAAAGAGTTAAAAAATGTATGAAAGATGATTTATTCAATTCTGATTTGATTATATTTAATAAAAAAAAAAAACCAAATATCTTACTATATAATATATATTCCAACACATCCATCTTTTTTTTTAAAAAAAAAAAAAAAAATACACATCCATCTTGTCTATAAAAGCTTCGAGCTCTTTAGAAAAGAAGCATAAACATTAAACATTGAGTGGGGAGGTTAGGTTCTGAGTAAAAGTGATCGATGGCGATGATGAATGTTGAAATAATCTCCAAGGAAATTATTAAACCATCATCTCCAACACCCCATGACCTTAGAAACACCAAACGTTCCTTCCTAGACCAACTTGCACCCACCTCTTACATTCCTATCATCCTTTTTTATCAACCCAAGAATGGCCATCACGTTGATAATCAAGTCCAAACATCTTCTCGGCTTAAAAACTCCCTCGAACAAACCCTCAACCACTTCTACCCTTTTGCTGGAAGCATCAAAGAAGAAGGCTCCATTGACTGCAACGATGAGGGGGTCGAGTATTACGAAGCTCGAGTTGCCTGTAAGTTATCACAAGTTCTCCAACACTTCAAGGGGGAAATCTTAAACCAATTTCTGCCATTTGAACCCTATGAAAGCCATGAAATACTCTTAGCTGTCCAATATAATATCTTTGACTGTGGCGGAGTAGCCATTGGTGTGTGTGTTTCACACAGGATCGCAGATGGAGCTACAGCCACTACATTTCTTGGCGCCTGGAGCGCTACATCTCGTGGAGATCATGTACTTGAAGCTGTCTGTCCAAATTTTGATGCGGCCAAGTACTTCCCACCGAAAGGTATACCTTGGGGCGTGGGAGACATGGGGGTCTCAAAGGAAAACATCGTAACAAGAAGATTGGTGTTCGACAAATCAAGCATAGCAGCTTTGAAAGAAAAGGCTTCCTCAATGAAGCCCCCAACGCGTGTGGAGGCAGTTTCAGCGTTCATATGGAAAAGCCTAATGGCGATATCCAAATCAAAACCAGCACCAGCAAGAGTGAATATAGCAATTCATGCGGTGAACATACGGCAGAGGATGGTTCCACCCATGCCAATTCATTCCTTTGGGAATCTTTGGTACTTCGCTACAGCAATATTATCACCTCATGATGAGCTTGATCGTGACAGTAATTATGGTATTCTGGCGAGCAAGCTAAGCAATGCATTAAAAGAAATCGACGGTGATTGCGTGAAGACACTACAGACCGATTCGATTCCGGAGTCGCTCACCAAGTCGGTGGAGATGTACTCAAAGGGTGAGGTAGAGTTCTATAAGTTTACAAGTTGGTGCAGGTTTCCTCTTTATGAAGTCGATTTTGGTTCGGGGGAGCCCACTTGGGTTTGCAGTCCCAGTATGCCTTTCAAAAATCTTGTGGTGTTGATGAGTACAAGAGACGGAAATGGAATTGAGGCAATTGTTAACATATTAGAGGAAGACGCCGTCGTATTTGATAGTAATGAAGAACTCCTTCCATTTGTTTCTTGGACAATTAATTAATAGCTGAGTACTGAGTGCAGGCCCCAGGGGCCAATTACTTTCTGTTGGGACATCAATATATATATATATATATATCAAATGTATGTCTAAGTTACTTTGTGTATCTACAGTCTACAGATATATATCTTGGAGTTCACTTGAATAAAGTCTAATATCCTTATTGTGTGTCTCCAAATGTCTTGGACTTTTTCAATAAAGAGCACGAAATTGTCTGAGTGTCGATGGCTAGATCACTTAATGCTAGATGCGGTGGATAGCAACCAACCAGCCATATATATTTGCTTCTTTTTAATTGCTGTTAAAGAATTTTTTTTTTTTTTTTTTTCAATGCATGTTGCAGACTTGTTCATTAACAAAAAAAGAAAAGAAACATAAGGTTAAGTTCTCATTCCTAATGGAACTGGGCCAGATCGAGCTATTGACTGCTAGCTTCAAGCTCAGGCTTGAGGTCGATCGAGCACTATTGTCAACAGTTGCTTTTTGTGTTCTTGTGTTGGAAATTTGAAGCTTTGCTCAACTCCATATAGTTGTCCATTTTTGGTTTTTTTTTTTTTCTCCTCCTATATATTGTTGGTTCATGTCCATCCTCCATTTTCTTTAATTCAATTTTGCAATATCAATAAAATTTAAGTCGTTCAGAGTTATATATTCTCTGTTTGCTTCGACTCGATAGTCTTTTTCTTACCTAATCGTTATTTTCTCTTTTCCGACGACTTTTCTATTCAGTCTTCATTTCTCAATTTTTGCTACTATCATATGATGTTAAAACAATTCTAATTTTGTCCGGCGTTTCCTTCTCTTGCAAGCTAGTTTTCAAGGCGATTTCCACCTCAGATTTATATCATCCTTTTTGTCATGAGAAATTTTGAACGATAAAAAAAGAAAGTAAAAACAAAAAAGAAAAAAAAAAAGAAAAAGAAAAAGAAAAAGAAAAATAAATCCATTACACACGTGGAACACAAAATTTACATTGTTCCGCACAAAAATTTACGCTTACATTCACTAATAAAATATGAAAATATGAAGCATAAAATGAGTTAGAAGTAGAAGAATTAAATTCCAAACTTCTCTCTCACTTCTTTCTTTCTTTTAATTAATTCTATGAAGACTTTACAATGCACACGCGAGGTTGTGTATTTATAATTGAACTGTTATGGTGAAATCGCCCGTAGATGAGTGCAGCAAACTTTCAGTTGAATTTGAGTTAGACCCCCATAATTAAAATATCATCCACATATATCAACACAAAAATTGAATAAGTGGGAGCCCGTAAGATAATTAATAGA
The DNA here is from genome assembly GCF_958979055.1 of Alnus glutinosa. Taxonomy (NCBI): domain Eukaryota; kingdom Viridiplantae; phylum Streptophyta; class Magnoliopsida; order Fagales; family Betulaceae; genus Alnus; species Alnus glutinosa. The sequence continues at coordinate 2,129,253 of NC_084893.1, forward strand.
GATGGATCGTATTTAGAACATGGCCGAAAGCCTAATTAAGTGATCGAATCATGCCCATGGGGCTTGCTAAATGCTAATTGAGTTCATAAATAGCTTTATTGAGTTTGCAGACATAGTGCAGAAATTGTGGAGGGTGGTTGGACCATGTAGACATTTTCTTTGAGAAGCCCATGTAAGAATGCGTTTTGAAAAAGTAGCCAGATCAGAGATGACCGTTCGAGTGAATGGTCATGGGCTTGACCATTGGGTTGTATGTATGGCCATAAGCAAGGATCGATTTTTGATGAAAGCCCTATACAACTAAAAGGGCTTTGTGGTGTTCAAGTGACCCATTTACCTTAATTTCCTTTCACCTTTTGAAAATTCATTTAGAGGCCACAATGTTCATGTCTTGTGTGGGAGGAAGAAGAGTCCATGTCTTGTTCTTCAGAAGGGAATCTAATTCAATGTTCATAGCATCACGTCACTAAAGGAATTTAAATCAAACAGCAGGCCAGAGCTTTAAACTGAATAAACTTTATATAAATATTATAAATTCATTACAAACAATAAGACATACAAGACACAAATGGCAATCTACTATATATCTAAGTATCTGTGGTTGTTTTTACAAAAACTCAGTCATTCTTCAAAGGCTTGGGGGTAATAATTTAGATTCAAGTAGGGTTCCAATCCTTCTTGTCTACCGCTGCAACCGCATTTATAAAATTTATCAATTTAATTTATAGGTAGAAAATAGTGACCACGACTAAATAAGTATGACTATCTATTCAAGTTTGTGTGTGACGTGAATCATTTTTTAAAATTTCTCTTTTTAGTTCTCTTTTAAAACAAGTTTTAAACGTTTAAAAAACTTTTCTAATATCAATGCATAGTTTTCACAATACACTACAAAAAAAACATCATTGTTTGATCCATTTCTTTTTAGCCGTTTTTAAATTGGCTCAACATATAGCGTATTAAAACAAAGTTTGAGCTATTTTAGTACTAAAACGGCTCAATTTTTTTTTTTTTTTTTTAAAAAAAATTATTATTTTTTTGAGTTGTTTTAGGGATCCTAAAATGACTCTAAATAAATCTTTAAAACGACTTTAAATAAAAAATTAATTATTATTAAATTTTTTTTTGTTATAATACCTGATATAGCAAGAATAAAATAAAAGAGAAATGGCAAAAAGAATCAACACCCTGATTGCAAATGAATAGAGTCTCACAGCAAATGATATTGGAATTTCGAGGTTCTTTACATATTCAAACATGCACGCATATTTTGTTGCTACATTCTAAGACCCACAGCAGAAAGTAAGCTATCAGATACAGCTCTATGCTAGAAGCTGATAATGTGTAACACACATCAGCATCCTGATGACTTTGTTTATATCTCTATCCTTAAGCAGTACAATTCTAAGATTTCCTATCACTATGAACTACTAGATTTTATTGCACCCCATCTTCCACACCAAGCTAAGGGTGCTTAATTACCTGGAGCTGCTGTGAGAGGAAGTACCCCCATGATTGGCCAAGAAACGGACAACAACAATGGTAATATTATCTGCACTATTCATCCAAAAAAATATATATATATATATATATATATATATATATATATATATATATTATCTGCACTACCTCTCTGATATGCTTCCTGCATCAGCCTCTTTGTTGCCTGTTCTGGCTTCGGAAGTAGTTTAACCATTGCAACAGCCTCCTGAGAAATGGGGAAAAATCAGTGAGCTAAAAGCTTGGGAGTACCCACACGTCCAATTCAAAAAGTCAAGAAAACACTTGACACCCATGCAAAACAATAAATACCCCCTTTTTTTTTTTTTTTTTTGTCTGTAAGTGATAAAAATGCCAGGTGAGTATACATGAGGTTAATGAGGTAGAGTGAAAAGAAAATACTTATTGAGTTCTGAAGACACACTATCCACTCTTGGGCTTTTACTACATGTAAGGGCATCATCGAGACGTGGAAAGGGCAAAAAAAAAAAAAAAATCTAGAATCATTGTGAGGATGCTAGCACCTTATGGGATTCTATTTTTTAGTCTATTTGGTTTAGAATGGGTCATGCCAAGTCGAGTGGTAGATCTCTTTGCATGTGGGAGAGGTCAGTTTGGTAGTGTTCATAGTGCTGCATTGTGGAAGATGTTTCTATCCTGCATACTGTGATGTTTATGGAAAGAAACAAATGACCATAGCTCTGAAGACCGCAAGAAGACGGTGGTGAATTTAAAGGCTTTTTTTCTTTAATACCCTGTACCACTGGACAGCTGCATATAATCACGTTCATATTTCTAGTTTTTGCGATTTCCTTGATCTCTTTTCTTTTTCTTTTGGATAGGTGTTTCTTTTATATACATTGTGTGTACTTGAGTTTCACCTTTGAGCTTTTAATGAATTTTGATTACTGATCAAATAAAAAATAAATAAAAAATCCAGAATCAGAAAGCATGGCATACCTCATTTGTGACAACATCCCACAGTCCATCACTAGCAAGGATAAGAAACTCAAGGGAGCTGTCAATCTTTTCCTCCTGAAAGTTCCATAATGATGTCAGTGGCTAATTATATATTCTCATAAACTGAAAATGGGAGGCCTGGCAAACAAGTTTGATGCACTCCAACTCTACCAATATCAATCAGAAGACTCCTTTCCTAAATAGGGACTTGCATTGCAGGACCCCAATCTCGTGCTCTTAAGTTTCTTTCATTTGAACCATTTACCATGTCAAAAATTAAATCAAGACACTTTATTTAGGTAAGCATCAAAAGCCAACGTTAAGACACACCTGAATTTCGGGATCAGCAACGTACAACATACTGTTTCAAGAGCCTATCGATCACCAAATGCACGAGAAACAGCAAGAACTCCTCCAACTCTCCAAGTTCCTGTTGATATAATTTTTAGTCACCAAGACAAGCAATTCTCTCAATCACCAGAAAGCTTGAAAATTAACATGTGATGACCTTACCAGCCCACATAACAAATCGTCCTGCTTCCTCAATCCGCTGTCGCTCATCAGATTGGTCTGGCTTGTGATCACGAGAAACAGCAATGGCTGCAGGAAATACAAGGTTATAAGCAAATACATAATGAACCAAATAATTTATCAAATTTCATAATATTAATTACTAATCCGTAATTAATTTCACTAACCCATAAATTATTTTCATTAACACTTATAATAATAGTAGCCTTAAAATTATATTCACTAATCTCTAAATTATTTCTCACTAATATTTTCTCCATAATATTAAACCTCAAATTATATTCATTAAACTTTTACATAAAACGCAACCGTATTTAAAATAATATTAACCCATAAGAAAATCTTAGGGTTAACCTTGCAAATACCATTTAAACTAAATACCCATAATTATTTATTTTTATTAAGATTATAACCTAACCTATAAATACTTATTTTTACAAAATCCATAGTTAATTTAAGATTAATCATCACTATAACCACAATTAATTCACAAATTAACAATCTAGGTTTTAAACACTTAAAAACCCTAAATTAATTTAACCCATCAAATTAAGGAATTTATAAAACACTACCCAAACACAATATTATTAACCCAATAGCATTAATTAAGGGTTAATTACGTAAAAACTCAATTAAAATTAAATACTTAAAAGTTAGAGTTTGAAAAAACTCACCAAACCAAAACCCATGGTTTGGGTAGTCTCAAGCAAGTTCAAAGTAATCAATTACCTAAAGAAAACACTAGATTAAACTCACATTTCAATATTTTAACTCAAAATTATGAAATTATGAGTTTAGTGTTTTATCTCAAAATGATCGGTAAAAACATAAATCGGACTTCATAAATTACGTTACCGAAAACGGATTTAAGTTTAAACAGTTATATCTTCATATATGAAGAGTTTCCTATGAAAAACTCCAAGAGACAGTGAGGAAAAGCCAGGAAATTTCGGAACACGCGTGAAAAACGCACTGTCCATTTTTTTATTTATTTTTTTTCTTCTTTTAAATGGTAGTGCGCCACGTTTTAGAAAGGCCATTCAGCCTTTCAGTTCTCTTTTTTTTTTTTTGAGATAAAAGAGAAATTCATTAATCAAGCACAGAAGAAGACATTTTTGAGAGTACATTCCATATCAGAGGAGGGCATACCCCCAACCAGATATCATCTAAACACTGGGAACAAGCTAGGCTTGCCAGACAAAAAGCAGCATCATTTGCTTGTTTACTAATAAGGAAAATATCAACTTTAGGCAGGCCTTGGATCCTAAGATTGGCATCCTCAATCAAATGCCCAAAGCTGTTATCACATGACCCGCCTCTCATCAAAGCAGTCACCACCTCCCGCCTTTCAGTTCTCTTTTCTATTTGAATGGCCATGTCCCCTTCTTTTATATTTTTTGGTCATATCTTTTTTTTTTTTTATCTTATTGTTTCTTTGTTTGACTTTTTTATACAATACCTTTTCTTTTTCTTTTAATGGCCGACAGGCCCTTCTTTCTTATTGACTTTTTTATACAATACCTTTTCTTTTTCTTTTAATGGCCGACAGGCCCATCTTTCTTATTACCTTTTTTTTTATTTTTTATTTTTTTGAAAGGCCATCCATGCCCTTTTTTCATTAAATGGCCATTGGCAGGGATGGAGCTAGACGTTTTTAATGGGAGGGGCAAATAATTTTTTTCTTTTTTTAAAGTAGGGTTAAAAGTATGAAGGCTATTTTGGTTGGGAGGCAACTAGGCCCACATGGTTCAATTACAAGAAAAAAAAAAATGACTGATTAGAAGTAGGACTTCATTGCTTCCGTCCATTCCCTCTGTCACTCCCTCAGCCGTCAGACCAGACAAGACAAGACAAGACAACATCATTTATGAAATGGGAGGGAAAAGAAAGCTCAGCCTTCTCTTTGATCCTTTCAGAGCAAGATTCATTGGGAAGATGAATCACTTCTTTCTCTCTTCACCTGTGTATGTATTTTTTTTTCTTGATTTTCAGAAAAAAAAATTTGGGTTTGTGCAGTATCAGTAAGAAATTACGTAAGTGTCACTTATGTCATATTTAATTTGATGTAATGTTTACGATTTTTAATTATTGTAACAGTAATTATAATAAATATATTCAATATAATTTAAACGGTTTTTTATATTTCACATTATAGTTCATAAAAATAACGGTTTTTATATTAATTATTCTGATTTAATTCATTGATGGGAGAAATAAAATCAACTAACCATTAAAGATGAGGGTCCCTGGCCTACCAATATAAAAAGCCATGCGTATCTATCTATTGGCACCTATAGGCATAGGTCAAAAGATCTTTAGTCTAAATTTTATTTTGCAGAATTTATGTTCATCGCTAAAGCTTCTTCATATGTTTGAACAAAAATGATTAGAGGTATTTATATTTAATTCCGCTGCTTATTTTATTTATTTAAATTATGCTAACATGTGTTTCGTTTTCAGGTGGAGGACATAAAATCTCTTGTCTCCGTTTTATTATTCTGCTTTAATTTTCTTTATACTATCTTTTCTTTCAACATAGACCTCTTTCAAGTTTCAAGATGAAATGGGCGACTATAGTACTGCTAGATATTACATTTGGGATTTCGCTTATGTGCTTTTTTTCCCCTTCTCTTGTAACATTTGAAATTAAATCTGACCCTCAGAAAAACTATAACATAAATGATGAAGTTTTTTTAACATGCCGAGGACAGAGCTGGAGGGCAATACAACTCGGCCACAACACAGTCATGAGCGGGGTTGCAGGCAAGTGCTACTGACTGTGGCTTGGTTGAAACACCATCCGAACGCGGGTTGCGGCCGAGAACTACTAGTTGAGCCATTGAGATCCTCAGTTACATTTCCGTTCGGATGGGATTGCATCCGAGAGTCACTATGGTGCGTTTGAGAATTGAATTTTTGAAACTTAGAATATAATTTTGATTTATTGCGCGAATTTCGAAGTTTGACTTTGTGAGATAAAATTTGAAAAAATTAAATAAAATATAATTTATTTTTGAAAAAAGTAGAGATGAATAGAGAAGAATTCTGATTCAACTCAATTGCAACTCTTTCTAGACGAGAATTGTAATGCCCAAAAAAATATTTAATGAGTTTATTATGATTAAATAAAAAATAATTCTATTTAGTGTAGTAAAATAAAATAAAATGTTTTATTTTTATCCTATGGCATATAGATGGTAGCCATGGAAAAAAAATATATATAAGTGATATTTTTAGATCAAAAAAAAAAAAAGAAATACTAAATAGAATATAAGAAATAGAAAATAAAAGTAATATATATATATATATATATATATATATATATATATATATATATATATATATATATGATGGTGGGGCGACCTGCGCTCCACTTGAAAGAAAGATGGTGTAGGGCTAAGAGCACTAGCAGTAGATTTTCAACCATTTTTTCTATATTTTGGCAATAAAACTACTTTTTACTTCCCTATAAAAAAAATACACAACAATAGATTCTCTTACATTTCCTTATATCAATTAAATATTATTTTTTTACTCTTATTTTATTCTTTTTTTCTATTTCCTACTTTTTCTCTCTTCCATATATCAATTAATTATACTTCTTTTATATTAAAATAATACATAAGGAAGGAATAGTAAACATGTATACATAGGGAATTACTATTCATTCTCAACCCCCTCATCTAAATATAGGGTATCTACTGTAAGAGGTTTTTCGATGTTTTTCATAAAATTTTTCTTAAATATAAAGAAATAAATTAATATTAGATAACTACTACTAGTGCTCTAACGCTAGGGCCAATGGCCATTTAATGAAAAAAAAGGGCATGGATGGCCTTTCAAAAAAAAAAAAAAAAAAAGAAAAAAAAAAAAGAGGTAATAAGAAAGAAGGGCCTGTCGGCCATTAAAACAAAAAGAAAAGGTATTGTATAAAAAAGTCAAACAAAGAAACAATAAGAAAAAAAACAAAAACAAAAAAAGATATGACCAAAAAAAATAAAAGAAGGGGACATGGCCATTCAAATAAAAAAGAGAAGTGAAAGGCTGAATGGCCTTTCTAAAACGTGGCGCACTACCATTTAAAAGAAGAAAAAAACAAAAAAAAAAATGGACAGTGCGTTTTTCACGCATGTTCCAAAATTTCCTGGCTTTTCCTCACTATCTCGTATTTGGCAATAGAGAAGAATTATTCTTCTCTCTTTTTTAAAAAAAAAAATTATATTTTATTTAAATTTTTTCAAATTTTATCTCACAAAATTAAACTTTAAAATTCGCGTAATGAATTAGAATTAACACAGTCATGAGCGGGATTACAGGCAAGTGCTACTGACTGTGGCTTGGTTGAAACACTATCCGAAAAGGGGTTGCAGCCGAGAACTACTAGTTGAGCCACTGAGATTCTTAGTTACATTTCCTTTTGAATAGAGTTGCAACTGAGAGTAACTAAGAGACCTTCCAAGGAGTTCGGTTGCAACTCTTTTTAGACGAGAATTGTAATGTCCAAAAAAAAATTTAATGAGTTTATTATGATTAAATAAAAAATAATTTTATTTAATGTAGTAAAATAAAATAAAATGTTTTATTTTCATCCTACGGCATGTAGATGGTAGCCATGGAAAAAAAAAATATATAAGTGATATTTTTAGATAAAAAAAAAAGAAAAAAGAAATACTAAATAGAATATAAGAAATAGAAAATAAAAGTAATATATATAGGGAAATGCTAAAAATCACCCCTCATATATATATATATATATATATATATATATATATATATATATATATATATATATATATATATATATATACCTGCGCCCCACTTGAAAGAAAGATGGTGAAGGGCGCCCTTCACACCAAAAAAGGGCCAATAGGCTAACTGCCGCTCATGATTTTTATAACGTCTACCCTGCAAAACCTTCTTTATTGTCGTGGACGAGACGACAGGGGCGGCACGGAGAAACTAGTTGTTGGATCGCCGACGCTGGGTGTGGATAACCAAAGGAGATCGAAGACGCCGGATCTGAGACGTGGATGGCTGGAGACCAGAAGGACGGCGCCAGTGAATCCAGGCCCGGCTGTGAAGGGCGGAACACGGTTGGATCTGTAGTATATCGACAGTGACAATGCTGTGGACGGCTGGAGGCCAAAGGAAGGAGGACGGCGGCGGCGCCGGAGAAGACGAAGTTGACGGGTTCGATCAACGTGCCTGAGGCCCTGAGGAGTGAGGATGAGGATCTGGTCATGTCTTTTTTGGCCACGTCTTTCTTTGTGCGGTGGAGTTGCTGAGGTAAACCAGAGTTGCAACTAGAAAACGGCCGGTGGCACCATTCTATTTGATTTATATATATATATATATTTTTTCTTCTAACAAACATAACGCAACAAAAATATAAATGAAGGTGTTTCGTGATTGTGAAATCAATCCGAAACAAAGGATAAGAAACAAAACAAAAAATTAAAATTCAGATCAAATTAAATCGGAATAAGAAAATAAAGATATAATTTAACGTGATTCGATCTATAATTTACGTCTAAAAAAAAGTTTAAAATTTGTTAATAAAGATAATTATTTATATGAATATAAAAAGAGTAAAAAAAGTAGAAAGAGTTAAAAAAAATGTATGAAAGATGATTTATTCAATTCTGATTTGATTATATTTAATTAAAAAAAAAAAAACCAAATATCTTACTATATAATATATATTCCAACACATCCATCTTTTTTTTAAAAATAAAAAAATAAAAAAAAATACACATCCATCTTGTCTATAAAAGCTTCGAGCTCTTTACAAAAGAAGCATAAACATTAAACATTGAGTGGGCAGGTTAGGTTCTGAGTAAAAGTGATCGATGGCGATGATGAATGTTGAAATAATCTCCAAGGAAATTATTAAACCATCATCTCCAACACCCCATGACCTTAGAAACACCAAACGTTCCTTCCTAGACCAACTTGCACCCACCTCTTACATTCCTATCATCCTTTTTTATCAACCCAAGAATGGCCATCACGTTGATAATCAAGTCCAAACATCTTCTCGGCTTAAAAACTCCCTCGAACAAACCCTCAACCACTTCTACCCTTTTGCTGGAAGCATCAAAGAAGAAGGCTCCATCGACTGCAACGATGAGGGGGTCGAGTATTACGAAGCTCGAGTTGCCTGTAAGTTATCACAAGTTCTCCAACACTTCAAGGGGGAAATCTTAAACCAATTTCTGCCATTTGAACCCTATGAAAGCCATGAAATACTCTTAGCTGTCCAATATAATATCTTTGACTGTGGCGGAGTAGCCATTGGTGTGTGTGTTTCACACAGGATCGCAGATGGAGCTACAGCCACTACATTTCTTGGCGCCTGGAGTGCTACATCTCGTGGAGATCATGTACTTGAAGCTGTCTGTCCAAATTTTGATGCGGCCAAGTACTTCCCACCGAAAGATATACCTTGGGGCGTGGGAGACATGGGGGTCTCAAAGGAAAACATCGTAACAAGAAGATTGGTGTTCGACAACTCAAGCATAGCAGCTTTGAAAGAAAAGGCTTCCTCAGTGAAGCTCCTAACGCGTGTGGAGGCAGTTTCAGCGTTCATATGGAAAAGTCTAATGGCGATATCCAAATCAAAACCAGCACCAGCAAGAGTGAATGTAGCAATTCATGCGGTGAACATACGGCAGAGGATGGTTCCACCCATGCCAATTCATTCCTTTGGGAATCTTTGGTACTTCGCTACAGCAATATTATCACCTCATGATGAGCTTGATCGTGGCAGTAATTATGGTATTCTGGCGAGCAAGCAAAGCAATGCATTAAAAGAAATCGACGGTGATTACGTGAAGAAACTACAGACCGATGCGATTCCGGAGTCGCTCACAAAGTCGGTGGAGCTGTTCTCAAAGGGTGAGGTAGAGTTCTATAAGTTTACAAGTTGGTGCAGGTTTCCTCTTTATGAAGCTGATTTTGGTTTTGGGGAGCCCACCTGGGTCTGCAGTCCCAGTATGCCTTTCAAGAATCTTGTGGTGTTGATGAGTACAAGAGACGGACATGGAATTGAGGCAATTGTTAACATATTAGAGGAAGACGCCGTCGTATTTGATAGTAATGAAGAACTCCTTCCATTTGTTTCTTGGACAATTAATTAATAGCTGAGTACTGCTGAGTGCAGGTCCCAGGAGCCAATTACTTTCTGTTGGGACATGAATATATACAATGTATGTCTAAGTTACTTTGTGTGTCTACGTACAGTCTATAGATATATATCTTGGAGTTCACTTTAATAAAGTTTAATGTCCTTATTGTGTGTCTTCAAATGTCTTGGACCTTTTCAATGAAGAGCACGAAAATATTGTCCGAGTGTCGATGGCTAGCTAGATCACTTAATGCTAGCTACGGTGGATAGTGTTAGTGAACCTCCTCCAACCAGCAGCTCCACATCATCAGCAGACGCTCAAGACTACTCTTCATCACGTGTTATCTCCAACGGCATACCACAAGACACGGTCATATCCAGTTATCCTTAGTTATCATTCAAACTTAGATTAGGTGGTTTTACTTTCAAATGTACAGTATTAGAGTTCAACATAAACTCTTGTAACACCTCTATATATACAACATTTACATTTAGGTTTTGATTAAGTTAATCAAACCTATTCCCTCAAAAGTCTTTCATGGTATCAGAGCCAATCTAGGCTAACCCCTTTATATATATATATATATATATATATTTTTTCCCGTATCCAATGGCCTCTTCTTCTGTTTTTAATGTTTCTGCACTTCCGACTCCTACCCAGCTCATCAAACTGACTGACACCACCTATCTTCTATGGACTTCTCAATTGGTTCCAATTTTGAAAACGCATGATCTCATGGGCATTGTGGACGGTTCAACGCCCTGCCCCCCAGAATTCTTGACCGATGCTGAAGGCAAGATGGTTTCCAACCCGGCATACTCTGTCTGGGTCAAAACTGATCAATACATTTTAAGTTGGATTACTCTCAATCTCTCTGAATCCGTGTTGTCTACTGTTTATGGACTGCACACTTCCCGGCAGGTATGGCTCTCTTTGGCCACTCAATATGCCTCTGAATCCAAGACGCGTATTTCTCAATTGAAGCGTCAACTTCAAACATTACATCAAGGTTCCAAAACCTGTGCTGCTTATCTTCAGCTTGCCAAATCATATGCCGATCAACTTGCTGCTATTGGCCAACCTGTTCCTGATGAGGAGTTTATCTCCTATGTTATGAGTGGTTTAAACCATTCTTTCAACTCATTTGTTACTGTCATTATGATTTCCACCCGCAAAACTTCTATGACTTTTGCAGATTTTCGTGATGAACTGTTGAACCATGAACTTCTGCTCAATCAACAGACTGCACCGTCTGCCAACAGTACTTTTGCTCTTATAGCTCAGAAACCAGGAGATAGCAATCTCTCTGGCTTTCCCTTTGGCCCCAGACCTCACTCTGGCTCCAGATCTTTTCGGCCTCACTATCCTCAGAAGTATCCTCCGCGGTACAACAATGCTCGACCTCTAATGGGATTGTCTTCGTTTCCCAGGAGTCCATATACCTCAACTCGTCCTGCTGGATTATCAGGACCTCCTCCAAATGGCTCCTCTGGCCCTGGTATTTTTAGCCGTCCACCTTGCCAAATCTGTGGAAAAACAAGTCATCAGGAATTGGACTGTTTCCACAGAATGGATTATGCTTATCAGGGTCGCCATCCTCCTACACAACTGGCTGCCATGGTTGCTCAGCATAACACAGTTCTTGAAGATCAGCAGTGGTTTGCTGACAGTGGAGCTAATGCACATATTACAAATGAGCTCGAAACTTTGGCAATCCAAGAGCCATTCCAGGGTCCTGATTCAGTAGCAGTGGGGAATGGAGATGGTCTAGCCATTGCCAATACTGGTTCATCTACTCTTCTTTCAACTACTTCTCCATATTTCACTCCTCCTTTTAAACTTAAAAACATTTTACATTGCCCTGCAGCTTCCACCAATTTACTGTCCATTCAAAAATTTTGCAAAGATAATGCTTGTTTCTTTATTCTAACTGATTCTCATTTCTATGTGAAGGACAATCAGACTTGGGCGACTCTGCTGGAAGGCAGGAGTGAAAATGGCTTGTATCCGTTGCGGTTTCAGAAGTCTCTCTTCAAACACAACTGCTGTTTTACTGCTTTCTTAGGTTTAAAGACCACACCTTTTGTGTGGCACTCTAGATTAGGTCACTCATCCTTTGCCACAGTGTCCACTGTAATCAAATCTCATCACCTACCTGTTCTAACAGGTGATTTATCTAATAAAAAGTTATTTTGTGATTCTTGTCAACTTGGTAAAGGAAAGACATTTCCATTTTCATCTTCCACTCGTGTTTCTTGTGCTCCTTTAGAACTCATACATTCGGATCTTTGGACATCTCCAGTGGTCTCTTTAAGTGGATGCAAATATTATATTATCTTTGTAGATGATTTTTCCCGCTACACTTGGTTTTATCTTCTGCAAGCTAAATCAGATGTTTATCAATGTTTTGTCAAATACAAGGTTTTAGTTGAAAACCAATTTTCTTGCAAAATTAAGAGCCTTCAATCTGAAGGTGGGGGTGAATATACCTCCCATCAGTTTCAAAATTTTTTGTCTCAACATGGTATTCTCCATCGAAAGTCATGTCCATACACATCTCAACAAAACGGCCTCGCAGAAAGAAAACTAAGACATCTTCTAGAGACTAGTTTACTCTCCTTGCTCACTCAGGTATTTCCAACAAATTTTGGGTTGATGCTTTCCTTACTTCTACTTATCTTATCAATCGGCTTCCCACTGTGGTCTTACAAAATATCTCTCCTTTTCAAAAGTTGTTCAATACTCCTCCAGATTACAAATCTCTAAGGGTCTTTGGCTGTAAATGTTTCCCCTTACTTCGTCCCTATACAACACATAAATTGGAATTTAGATCAAAATCCTGCGTATTTTTAGGATACAGTAATGCTGGCTATAGGTGTCTAGATATTGCCACTGATAGAGTTTATCTCTCTAGGAATGTTGTGTTTGATGAGACCTGTTTTCCTGCAAAGGATCATGCCAAGCAGCACCTGTCTTCTAAGCTCAATGCCTCTACTGATGTGTCCTTTCTCATGCCTCCAAGCATTACACCAATCTTGTCAAGTTCGGCTTCCCCTCCTCAACCAGCAGCTCTTCCTTTGATCTCCCCAGCACCAGTTTCAGCTCCATCTCCACATGCCTTTACTGATTCTTCGTTGGACTCCAATGAGGTATCTCCCCAATCACTCATTACATCTCCTATTTCACGTGACCCCTCTCCTTCTGTCCAGCTTGAATCTGCTACAGCATTACCCGACTTTGCCATTGTGTCTAATCCTGTTCCTCTACCTGATCCCCTACCTATTCCTGCTCACCCTTCTTCTAATTCTTCTCAACCCCATCACAATATGGTCACAAGATCCCAAACCGGCTCCCTGAAACCTAAACCATTTTCAGATTTCCAACTTTTCTACACATCCAAGCATCCCCCTGTTGCTCTTCATACATCCCTATCTCTAGTTGAACCTACTTGTTACACTAAAGCTGCTACTGATCCTCGTTGGAGAACTGCTATGGCTCATGAATTTGATGCACTTATGACCAATGGCACTTGGACTCTTTGTCCTAGACCTTTGCACACCAATATCATTAGGAATAAATGGGTTTACAAGATCAAACAACATGCAGATGGCTCTATTGAACGATTCAAAGCACGCTTAGTTGCTAAGGGATTTGATCAAAAATGTGGACTGGATTACACTGAAACCTTCAGCCCTGTCATCAAAACAGCCACTATTCGAATTGTGTTAGCTCTTGCAGTTCAGTTTAATTGGGAGATTAGACAATTGGATGTCTCCAATGCGTTCTTACTTGGCACATTGCTATAGGAAGTTTTTATGGAACAACCTCAGGGTTTCCAAGATAAAGAGCAACCAGATTCTGTCTGCAAACTACATAAGGCCATTTATGGTCTCAAACAAGCACCAAGAGCATGGTTTACATGTCTCTCGGCTGCGCTGCTTAGTCATGGATTTCGGGCTTCTCTTGTTGATACTTCTCTATTTATTTTCCTGCATGGTGATATTCAAATTTTCATCTTGATTTATGTAGATGACATCATTATCACTGGTACTCACAGCAAGGTTATTTCATCAATTATCTCCAAGCTTCAATTGCAATTTCCTCTTAAAGATTTGGGTCCTCTCCATTTCTTCCTAGGTGTACAGGCCACCTTCTCCTCAAATGGACTTCATTTATGCCAGACAAAGTACATTTCAGATCTCTTACACAGGACTCGGATGCTTGGTGCTAAGCCCTCCAAATCCCCGTGTTCCTCAGGTGCCAAACTATCAAAATTTAATGGTGAGATTCTGCCAGATCCATCTGAATATCGTCATGTGGTTGGTGCCTTACAGTATTGTACTCTTACTAGACCTGAGATAGCATTCTCTGTTAATCAGCTATGTCAGCACATGCACTCTCCATCTTCTACACACTGGACTGCTGCTAAGAGGGTTCTTAGATACCTCAAAGCTACACCCTCACATGGTCTTTTCTACTCCAAAGGACCTCTGCAACTCCAAGCTTTTTGTGACTCCGATTGGGCTGGTAGCCCGGATGACCGCCGCTCAACATCAGGATTTTGTGTTTTTCTTGGTAATTGTTTAATCTCATGGTCAGCCAAGAAGCAACCGGTTGTCTCTCGTTCTAGTACAGAGGCAGAATACCGTTCAATGGCCATAGCAACCGTGGAACTTTATTGGTTAAGAATGCTTTTCAAAGACTTGTCAATACCACTTCTTCATGCTCCAATTCTCTGGTGTGACAATGTGAGTGCATTAGCCTTGGCATCAAATCCCGTATATCATGCTAGGACAAAGCATATAGAAGTCGACTATCACTTTGTCCGAGAGAAAGTCATCAATGGGGATATTTTGATTAAGTTCATCTCCACCCTTGATCAAATAACGGATATATTTACAAAGGGCCTTTCAACAACTCGGTTCACGTTACTAAAGTCCAAGCTTTTGGTTGATTCTCCTCCCATAAGCTTGCAGGGAACTGTTAGTGAACCTCCTCCAACCAGCAGCTCCACATCATCAGCAGACGCTCAAGACTACTCTTCATCACGTGTTATCTCCAACGGCATACCACAAGACACGGTCATATCCAGTTATCCTTAGTTATCATTCAAACTTAGATTAGGTGGTTTTACTTTCAAATGTACAGTATTAGAGTTCAACATAAACTCTTGTAACACCTCTATATATACAACATTTACATTTAGGTTTTGATTAAGTTAATCAAACCTATTCCCTCAAAAGTCTTTCAGATAGCAACCCACCAGCTATATATATTTGCTTCTTTTTAATTGCTGTTACAAATTTTTATTTATTTTTAATTCAATGCATGTTACAGACTCGTTCATTAACAAAAAAACAGAAACAAAAGGTTAAGTTCCCATTCCTAATGGAACTGGGCCAGAGCTATTGAGTGCTAGCTTCAAGCTCAGGCTTGAGGTCGAGCACTATTGTCAACAGTTGCTTTTTGTGCTCTTGTGTTGGGAATTTGAAGCTTTGCTCAACTTCATATAGTTGTCAATTGTTATTTTTTCTTCCTATAATATTGTTGGGCCATGTCCATCTTAATTTTCTCTAGAAAAGAACACATTACCTTTTAAAGACCCATGCATATATATACCTTGGTTTTTTTTTTTTTTTTTTCACTATTTTCTTTTGCATGTTGAGAATTTTCGAATTAGCATCCTTCATTTAATTTCTTCAATTCAATTTTGGAGTATCAATAAAAGTTAAGTCGTTCAGAGTTATTCTTTATTTGCTTCGACTGGATAGAGTCATTTTCTAATTACTTAATGGTTATTTTCTCTTTTCCCGACTTTTCTAGTCAGTTTTCAATTTTCAATTTTTACTACCATCATATGATGTTAGAACAATCATAGTATCTGGCGTCACCTCCTCTTGCAAGCTAGTTTTCAAGGCGATTTCCACTTCATATTTATATCATCCTTTTTGTCGTGAGTGAGAAATTCTGAGTGGCAAAAAAATAAAAATAAAAAACTTTCTTCTAATTCTCTTAAGTTCTTAACTGTACATTGCACACGCGAGGTTGTTGCATGTGTATTTCTAATTGTAGTGTTATGAAGTGGCCCCATATCTTTTATGGTGAATCGGCCCGTAGATGAGTGCAGCACTGCAGCAAACGTACTTTCAATTGAATTTGAGTTAGACCCTCCATAATAAAAATATCATCCACATATATTAATACAAAAATGGAATAAGTGGGAGGCTGTAGGATAAATAGGGATGAGTCATATTTAGAACAAGTAAAGCCCAATTAAGTAAGTGAACCAGGCCGTACGTGGGCTTGCTTGAGTCCATAGCTTTATTGAATTTGCAGACATAGTGTAGAAATTGGGGGGGGGGGGGGGGGGACTTTCTTTGAGAAACCCATGTAAGAATGCGTTTTGCACATCCATTCTTCTTATGGGCCTGCCCAAAAAAGTAGCCAGAGAGATGACCGTTTGAGTGAATGGTCGTGGGCTTGACCACTGGGTTGTATGTATGGCCATAACCAAGGACCTATTGTTGATGAAAGCCCTATGCAACTGAGCGGGTTTTGTGGTGTTTGAGTGATCCATTTGCTTTAATTTCCTTTCACCTTGAAAAGTTGAAAACCCATTTACAGCCCACAATGTTCATGTCATGTGTGAAAGGAACAAGAGTCCATGTGTTGTTTTTCAGAAGGGAATCAAATTCAATGTTCATAGCATCACGTCACTAAAGGAATTTAAATCAAACAGCAGACCAGAGCTTTAAACTGAATAAACTTTATATAAATATTATAAATTCATTACAAACAAGAAGACATACAAGACATTGTCTTCATACAAAATGCCACAAACGTCAATCTACTAAGTATCTATGGTTGATTTTCACAAAAAACTCAGTCATTCTTCAAAGGCTAGACCCTTGGGGGTAATAATTTAGATTTAGGTAGGGTTCCGATCGTTCTAGATTTGTCACGACCACTACCAGTGTTCATTAGTTCCCATTTCTTCTATCCGTCGAAAATCGACTTTACGGTATAACGCGCCCCTGATAATTGTGTCGTTATGCCTAGGGCCACCAGATCTCTCCAATCCAGTGGTTAGGGCCACCCTGCGTGGTGGTTGGGGGTGGCTTCAACCAAGAGAAAGTGTGCAATTTTTTTTTTTTTTTTGGCTAATGTGACTGTGTCACATCAACACATAAGATAGAGTGCGTAAAATACACATACAGGTACCACTAGTCAATGTAAAAAGAGAAAAGTTATTCTGCATTATCTCAGTATTTTTCAAGCATACTTAGCTGACGTGATATGTTCAATCCACCCTTAAATCAATCTTAATTAAAAAATAAAAAATTATTGGACACGCACCACATCAACTGAATACGCTAAAATAATACAAAATAATATTTCTTCACGTAAAAAATGTGCATTATTGTAATTGGTGGACGTGTTTACTAACAAAAGGGCATTAATTGTAGTATAAGACTTTGGTGTTGAGAGCCACTTTCACAAATAGAAATGTCAAAAATGTTAGTGTATGGCCTAAAAAAAGTTAGTTGTAATCTTAGTAATTCTTTGTTTTCATAAATTAATATAATTATTAAGTCATAATTAAATGTAGAGTTTCCCATCCACTACCTCTACCACCTAGCTAGGAGAATATAAAAGATGAGAAATGCTTGGTTATATACTTACATCTCACACTTATCTAAATGGACCAATAATGTGAGAGATAGCTGGTAGAGAGAGTGTAGTGGGACACTAATTTTCTTAACAACATTATTGGTCCACATAAACAATCGTGAGATAGGAGTGAAATGTGTAACACCCCAGATTTTAAGACAAGGTGTCTTAAAAATAGAATTTAAGATCTATGACGATCAATTCACACTTTTAATTGCTCGATCGGCATTATTTTGATAATTGTATATTTATGCGCCACATATTCTTAATTGATAAATAGACAAACCTAAATATCTGATAAAATAAATGTGATAATAATATTCTTAATATTATTATATGAGAATATTTATTGGAATAATATATACAATATTATTGTGTAATATTTATTGTACATAATATCCTTTTGGCCTAATATTATTCAATGTAATAAAATTATCAGTGTAATAATGTTATTCAAAAATTAATATTAGTTATGAAATGAACTAGGTTCAAAACAAATTTAAAATTATACCCTAATGAGTTAAATTAAATGGTAAAGACCCGATATAAAAATACCTGAAAAATATCTTATATGCAGATTAATTGAATCTGCGGATTAATTGAATCTGGGTGAAGGAATCTTCTGCGTAATCCCTGTGCGTCATTCCCTGTGACTCACCCTCTATAGCTCACTCCTAGTCTCCTACAACTTGCTGCCCAAGCCTGGTCTCAGTTTCTCACGCCTATATAACGGATACTTCGTCCTTCAATTTCATCACATCTTTATCTCCTTTCTTCCTTTCTTCTTTCTTCTCTTTTGAAATCGAGAGACCCGAGAGAGAGAGAGAGAGAGAGAGAGAGAGAGAGAGAGAGAGAGAGAGAGAGAGAAGTCGACTGAGGGAGAGCGAGACCGTGGGAGAGCCAGAGAGAGAAACAGAGAGGGAGATCGCCGAGAGAGAGAGAACCCGTGTGACCCAAAAACCCACGAGGAGACCCAACCGAAGGCCGAGCTTCCGGTGGAGCCAGAGGACCCGACGGACCCAGACCCGATTTCCAGCGAACAGAGATGCGACGTCCGGTGGATCGTTGGCCGGTTGAGCTAGGGGTATTTTCGGCGGTTCTGGCCGGAAATCCGGCGACATCCAGTGGCAATTTTTTCGGTGAGCTAAGAGTGCGATTTTCCTGCGACCCAAGCCTGTTTTTCCGGCGATTTCAGTGGGTCTTACACGGTGAATTTCTTTGTGTTTGAACAGAAAATCCCTAGGTAATTTCTTGTGATTTGGCTTAATTAAATTGGTTTATTATAGTTGTTTGGGTGTCCTCCACTGGTGTAGATTCACGGTTCTGGTTGTGTGGATGTTTTAATTATATTTTAAAATTAAGTATTTATTTATGAGATTGGATCAGTTTTAGGCCGTAGCTTTTAGATCAATCTTGTGGGTTGAAGTATGGCTTAGTTTTGGTAGTTTACCCGGTTGAGTAATGTTTTAGTGTTGTACCATTAGTCAAATGATTGGATTTGGGTTTTAAAAGAACTGTAAGTTAGTTTCCAAGATAATCAATTAAGATGGTTATATGGTTTAATTAAAAATTATGACAATAATATTGAGTTCCGTAAACTCGTGTTAATAAATATAAATGATTTCCAAGTAAAAAATGGGTAATTGTATCTATATATGTACAATTATGATCATTGAATAATAATATTAACACTCTCTATATATAAACATATATTCATTGCAGAATATGAGCTATTGTGAGAACTGCACCAAAAGGCTGTAAGTATCTCTATACTTACTGAGGACGAAGCTGGTTGACTTTTCCTATAATATATGTTTATTGCTTTATTTACTTGTTTGCGGATGTGGCTTTGCATGTTTTGTTATTTTAATAACCGGTTTAATAACAAGCTGTGGATCCAGATCCACAGTGGTACATGACGATTCACTGGTGGCCCAGGTACAGTGAATGTAGAAGTACCGAAAAAGAGAATAATAAATACAAAAACTGGTGTACCCAGGTCACCAAGGAAGACCCATGTTTCCAGGAACCCAGGTTCCCAAAGAAAATAATTAAAAGTTAAAGGGAGGAAGCCTAGGCTTCAAATAACACGTTAACCGTGCCTAGGCCAACAGAGGAATGAAAAAAGGGAAATACCTAAAACTCTGCATTTTTTTCTATCATATTATTGCTTTATGGTTACGTTTATATTCAATATATGACTATGATTAGCTACCATGGTTCATATACTACGCATAGATGTGATTATAAAGCTATTGCATTATGTTGCATTTATTAAATAAACCAGCATTCATATTATTATTGGAAACAGTGGACTCACTTTAGCGTTTTATGTTTTTGTTTCTACATATATATGTATATTGGTGCAGGTTTATAGACAAGGATTAGAGCTGAAGAGGTCTTAAGGCTAAGGACGCATAGTTTGCATTTTGTTTATAATTTTCTGTGTTTATAATGTTTTATGTTGACAAGATTACTAATAATTTCCATGTATTCTCTTGTGTCACTATTGACACATGTTTACATGTATTTGTCTAAACATTTTCTTTATAAACGTCTAGAAGTATTTCAACTAGAAGCTCTGTCGTGTTATTCATTCTAAACCTGTTGGATATATATTATATTCCGCTGCCAAATCTTAACTCTGATGATGTTGTAGTAATGTCACGTGAAAGTCGAAAAATTTTCACTTACGCCTTTTTGTAAAAGGCGGGGCGTTACAGAATGAGAGTGTACAACCAAGCATTTCTCATAAAAGATCTCGGTGATGGCTTACAAATTGGCCTTAATTTAAGCTTAATTTATTGACTTTCAAGCATTAATAAGCCTTAAATCAAACCCAAAATCATTAAATAAATCTCACAAAATATGTATTTGCTTGTATAGGCCGGTGGAAAATTAATTGAATTAGTTAGGGGGATTAATTGTTGTTGATTAATTACAAAACCTAAGCAGTCGTGGAAATGGTCCAAATACTATATATAACTTAGCAAGGCCAATAAAAGAGATATATTCCTAGACTCCTAGTACTTCTACCTAACTCAGGTAACATTTGAGCATGTGTTTAAAAAATGTGTGTTTTACATTAGACCCAAAATTAATATTTGTATCAAATTAAGCATGGGATACTCCTTGTGGCCTCCATGATCTTCGACTTGTCGTGGTTAATAAATTTAATAATTATAATAAAGTAATTATGCTTCGTTTGTTAATGCTTTTTAGATTGTGTTTTTTTGTTCTGACATAAACATAATGTAACTCTTTTTTTTTTTTTTGAACAAGAAGAAACTGCTCTCATTAAAATCTGGAAAAATACATCAAATAATGATCCAAAACTAAGGACTTAGGGACTTGGTTGTTCCCTAAAAACAATGCTACTAACACACATAGGAGTGTCATCCAGCCAACACAAATCTACAAACTTAGAAGAGGCCTCTTTTGCTAGAGTATGGGCTGCCATATTACAAGAACGAGGGATAGCTTGGAACTTGGTTGACCTAAAAGATTGCTTCTCCAAATAAATACTCTCAATGAAATGGCCCAATTTAGAAAATCTTGACGAATTAGACTTTATCTCCTTTACCACTTGAGCCGCATCCCCTTCAAAAATTACATCCCAAAAACCCACTTCCTTACTGAATTTTACAGCTTGTAGTGTTGCCATAAACTCCGCTGTTTTTGGATCCGTCCGGGCCCGTATCGTGATACATTTCGCACCCATACATAGACCATTACTATCTCTAGCAATGATACCCAAACCAACCCAATCCTTTGCCACATTTATAGACGCATCCCAATTTACTTTTATGACCCCCGCAGGAGGAGGAGACCACTTATTCGGTCTATTTCTGTTCTCATCATTTCTCTCCACCTTCGAAGACATTTCATGATCTATCATATTACACCTTTTGAAAGCCATCCATGCCTTCATAGCTTCACTGTAGACAATATCAGGATGCTCAAAGCGTTGTTCAAAGATCCAAGCATTCCGACGAAGCCAAATGCGTCTTGCTGTGGTTGCCATTAAATCCAGTTCGTCCTTTGTACATCGGTCCATACAATAAGCAAAGAGACTCTGAAAATCAGCTCCTGCAAAGCAAAATTTTTGGAAACAAGAAGAAGAACACCCCCAAACATCTTTGGCAGCTGGGCACAACCATAAGGCATGGAGAGCATCCTCATCTTCAACTTCACAGCACGGGCATATTTTATTTTCTATCGCCTTCCTCTGAAATAGATTACATCTAGTAGGGAGGGCTTCATTGCAAGCTCTCCAAATAAATATTTTAACCACATTAGGGGCCCCTAAACTCCACAATGTCTTCCAAATATCTTTGTTGGTACAGTTTCCGGTATGGTGACGTGTCGCCTAAAGATTCGCTGCTGATTTCTACCGAATACCTCAACCCTGCAAAAAGAACAAACAACTCGTCGGGGGTGCCGACCACGCCCACTCTGATGCCTAAGTCAGTCTAAATCAGTTTTCTGCAGAGTATTCTGAATCTTAATCTCAAGAGCTTAGAGAATTCGTGATCTCATACCTGGTGTGACGGTCTTTATTTATAGGCCGGACCTTTTTGACACCTAGTTGGATTAGGAGTTTGAGTCCTAGCCTGGTTGAACTTTAACCATATCTTCAGGGAATTCGAGTAGGAGTGTGAAGTTCGTAGTTGATTGCGTTTGTACTTCTTTAAACTTGATTCCGTGTCAATAACCATTTTATCCCATAAATTATGGATTTGTAGTTTATCCCTGATCTTCTGGGATTCTATCCTTATCGCACTCTAAGACGAGTGTGGCGCATGGCACCTTTTAGAAGACTGTAGCACATTTCAGCCAACCTCCGAGGTGATGATATCCGAGATGTGTTCGCTCCGACCTGGAGATCTCGGGATATATCCGCACCATAACGGGGTTGTGTAAGTCCGAGATGTTTATACTCTGAGATGTTGACACATCCAATAGATATCACCCCGAGGAGATATCACATCGACTCGATATCATACCGAGGCGTTATTACTCCGAGACACAAATATCCGAGATATGTTCGCTCCGTTTTGGCTGGGAGATCCCGGGATATTTTATATACCGTAACCTGGAATGTTAAGACCGAGACATCGCCATATCTCCGAGATGTCTTTAGACCTAGACGACCTTTTCTTTGCTGTGCGGAACTGTGCGGAACAAATGTCCGAGACATAACTTCGAGATGTCATTGGATCTACGTGTCTGCAGGGTTGATTTTATCCCTAACAGTTACCCCCCTAATTCTCTGATTTCAGAAATAAACGGAAATAAGAGAATTACTTTTCGGCTGCCAGTCTATACCTGATACTGTGCAGGGCGCGTCTTTTCAACAGTTCAAATATTTAAATCTTACCGCTTCTTTTTCCAATGACGACGTCAGCTCTGTACCGCCGCCCTTTTGTCATCATGAAACGGTATGGTCGAGGTAGTGCATTTAATTCTGGAATACGGAAGGCGCGCCTTTTCAACTTCGGAAATTTTGAAATGATGGCGCCCTTTGGCATTTCAGACATGTGGGGAGGGGATACTTAAAGTTTCAAATACTATTCATTCTTTGACAATTCTTTTTCTCGATCCTCCACTATCGCCTTCTTCCTCAACTCTTTTCTTTCCCTGTATCCTCTGTTTCTTCTTTTCTTCTTTCTTCCATGGCCCCCAAAAAAGCTGGTTCGGTTGTTCCTGCTACGTCTCGGGTTCGGACGAAAAGGTCCGACGGCTTCGTGGATCTCTCTCCCCTGGAGAGTAGGGTGGAAACTGCCCTTTTTGCGAAGCATGAGGGTATCCTTCATCTGAACTATGAAATTCCTCCAACAGTGAAGATGTTCTATCAGGCGCCTGGAGCTCGGACCATCAACGGCAGCGATATTACCTTGTATGAGAGGATGTTTCTCGCTGGATTACGGTTACCATTTCCAGATATTGCTCGGGATTTTGCCCTTTTTTTTATGGTTGCACCCAGTCAGATTATGCCCAATGCCTGGAGGTATCTGTTCGCTTCTTATATCCTTTGGAGACTCGTGTTGAAAAAGGAGATGAGTATCCTGCAATTTTTCAATATCTACAGGCCAAGGCAAACATCAGAGGGGATGATTGAACTCTGTGTTCGTCACCCGCCTGTCTTCATCAAGCTCAAGAGTGGGCTCACGAACAACAAATTCTGGGAGATGCAATTTTTCAGAGTTTCCGGGGTGTGGGAATGCCCCGAAGGCACTCTTCTTCCTGAAGACCGTATGATGCCTCGGACTTGGCAATTGCTACGACCTGACCGAAGCGACCCCCCTTCACTCAGTGTATCTGAAATGGAGGATGTCAAGAAGATAAGTGGGTGGTCCGCTGCCAGGGTTAAGGCTGACAAGTTTGAAGAGGTTGATTTTGATAACCTTGTCACCGAGGAGAATTTAAGGCAATTTCTCGGATACGACATCCCGAGAGACAAGCAGCTGATCACCAAGAGAGGGGCTATTAAGAAGAGGAATGACGCTCCTCCATCTCCGAGGCCTGTTACTAAGAAGAGGCCTTTCAAAAGTTCTGAAGAGGTTCTCAAGGATGTCCTTGTGCAAAAGAAACAGAAAATTCCTTTGGCTGCCTTGGGTGCAGGGAGAACTCCTCCTTCGGCTCCGTCGTCTGGAGCGAATGTTGAAGAGGGATCTGCAAGCTTTCGGGGTTTCATTCCTGAGGTTTCTCTTACACCCGAGGTTAGTCCTGCTCCGTCCTTTGTTCTAAGGGATGAGTCTGGCTCCGAGGCCTCGTTCCAGGGTGAACAATGTGCAGAAACTTCTTTTGCTGAACCTCCTCTCGGGACTTCGACAACGGATGCCCCGGAACCCGAGTTGACAACGGACGCCCCGGAACCCGAGAGGTCTGGAGAAGGAGATGGGAATGTACCTGAGGCCTGAGACATTCCCGTCGCGCGCAGGGTGAAGCATCCAGCCAGGAAGCGGAAGTTCACAGCCCAGGACCGAATCGCTGAAAAGCTTTTGGAAGCCGAACGGATGTGGGGCAAGGTGGTTATAAGACCTTCTGATGCCGAGGAAGTGCGCCAAGAGCCTATTGCTTCATGTGGTGAATCTCTGGAAGAGATGGGTGAAGAAGTGGGCACCCCTCGAGCTGAGCCTCTTGTTGAGGAGTTTGAAGTCGAAGGTACTCCCCGAACTTCTTCTTCGGAACGTCCAGAAACACCACCACTTCCCGAGGAAAACCTTGAAACGGGGCCTGCCACCCCCCAAGCGTCTGTGCAACTTGGAACTCATACTGGAGTACCTGAGGCTGAAAATGTCGAAGAGCCTAGCCCCTCTCAGGAAGTGGTTGATCAGGAGGTACCGTGCTCTGCTTCTGAAGCTCAAGATGCAGGTCAACCCGAAGTGACTCCCCATCTCGGAGTGCCTGAGGAGTCTCGGATCGACTCCGAGAATGTCCTTCCTGAAGCTGGTGTGCTTCCCGAGACTTCTACTAGGAGCGAGTCTAGATTAAGATCTGATGGGTCCGAAGCGGCTCCAAGTGTAGGGACTGTTCCTAATGTGGGCCCTAGCTCTTCCTCTAGGATCTCGGCCGGTTTCGAAGTTTTAGGCAGGGGTCTTCTGGGTCATCCAATGGAGGCTATAAAGAACCTAATCCCCGATGGGTATCTGGGAAATGCCGGGGCGTCTTCTCCCGAGAAGATTGCTCAAGGCATTCTTATCTACCATTATCAAGTAAGTTTCTAGAGCTAGGCCTTTTCATTCTGTTTGCATCTTGATTCTGACTTTGCTTACTTTTCTCTTCATAGCTCCTTGTGAAGATGACCGCCCTCTGGCAGAAGTACGAGAATCGTCCTGCGCCCCCGCCTACTCCTGCCCCCGAAGTGCAAGCTCGTATCTCGGGTTTAGAGAACGAAGTCGCGACCCTGAAGTCCCTTCTTCAGTCCAAG
Source organism: Alnus glutinosa (assembly GCF_958979055.1). Lineage (NCBI taxonomy): Eukaryota > Viridiplantae > Streptophyta > Magnoliopsida > Fagales > Betulaceae > Alnus > Alnus glutinosa. The sequence continues at coordinate 2,154,975 of NC_084893.1, forward strand.
GACGAGGAACTCGCCTCTCGGGACTCGATCATATCCGAGATGCGTTCTGCCAATGCTCGTTTGAGGAACGAAGTACTGGAGGCCAATGATCGGTACACACGTTCTGTTGCAAGTCTTTCTTCCAAGCTGGATCGCGTAGATCAATTGTCTATCCGTTTGTCGGCCATGCAGAACGAATGCTCCGAGGCATGCAAAAATGCTTTGAGTGCCGAAGCCGAAAAGGACAAGCTCAAAGATGAAGTTGAAAGACTTGCAGCCGAGAGAGATAAAGCTGTTAAGGCGCAGGATCACTCGGAGAGTCTCTTAATTCGGCTCAGGGCTAGATATGACGCAGATCGGGTAGAGCTCAAGCGTTATTTGAAGCAGTTGAGCTATGCACCACATCTTCGGGATCAGAGTTGGGCTCGGGGTTGCCATTGGGGTTTCGAAAATTTTCGAACCTTGGTGACAAATCCCCAATATAAATTTGACCCCAAGACGGTTGGACCGATGCTTGTGGGTTTTCCTGAAGAAGCCATCCAGGAGATGGAGGAGTTCGGTAAGGACTTCATGCCTGATGTTTCGAATTGGGGTCTTGACACGCCAGATCCCCGAGAAGATCCTCTTGACGATCGTGCCAGCTAGAAGCTGTGCCTTGTCCTGAACTTTTCCTTTTATTTATTTTTTATTTTTTTTATTTTTTTAAACCTGTACAAAACTTCGAATATGAAATCTTTTGAATGAAACTTTTACCTTTTAATTCTTTCTTTTATGATCGTGGCATTCGAAGAAGCCTTTTTACTTAGGCATTTTTCTTTTATGTAGTCTTTTCGTATCCTCTGAGGAATAGACTATCTTTTTCTGTTCTCGGTGTTGGACTAGCCGAGAGACTTTTCCTGCTCTCGGTGTTGGCTGACCGAGAGACTTTTCCTGCTCTCGGTGTTGACTGACCGAGAGACTTTTCTTGCTCTCGGTGTTGAATGACCGAGAGACTTTTCCTGCTCTCGGTGTTGGACAGACCGAGAGACTTTTCCTGCTCTCGGTGTTGACTAACTGAGAGACTTTTCCTACTCTCGGTGTTGAATGACCGAGAGACTTTTCTTGCTCTCGGTGTTGGACAAACCGAGAGACTTTTCCTGCTCTCGGTGTTGGACAAACCGAGAGACTTTTCCTGCTCTCGGTGTTGACTGACCGAGAGACTTTTCCTGCTCTCGGTGTTGAATGACCGAGAGACTTTTCCTGCTCTCGGTGTTGGACAAACCGAGAGACTTCTCCTGCTCTCGGTATTGAATGACCGAAAGACTTTTTCTGCTCTCGGTGTTGGACAAACCGAGAGACCTTTCCTGCTCTCGGTGTTGAATGACCGAGAGACTTTTCCTGCTCTTGGTGTTGGACAAACCGAGAGACTTTTCCTGCTCTCGGTGTTGGACAACCCGAGAGACTTTTCCTGCTCTCGGTGTTGAATGACCGAGAGACTTTTCCTGCTCTCGGTGTTGAATGACCGAGAGACTTTTCCTGCTCTCGGTGTTGGACAAACCGAGAGACTTCTTCTGCTCTCGGTGTTGAATGACCGAAAGACTTTTCCTGCTCTCGGTGTTGGACAAACCGAGAGACTTTTCCTGCTCTCGGTGTTGAATGACCGAGAGACTTTTCCTGCTCTCGGTGTTGGACAATTTGATATCGAGTTTCATCCTCGGACGGCTAATCTTCCCGAGAGGTCAGGTTTTTGCAACACCTTCTTCATCGGATACTCGGTTAAAACTCTGATAGCGTGAGCCTGAAAGTATGGCCTCAATCTTCTGGCTGAAATGATCAAAGCGAATGCCAACTTCTCGATCCGAGGATACCTCCCCTCCGCGCCATGCAGTGCTTTACTTGTAAAGTAAACCGGTCTCTAAACCCCTGAATCTTCTCGGACTAGCACCGAGCTTACTGCTGAGGGAGAGACTGCCATATAGAGATAAAGAATCTCCCCTTCGGTTGGGCGGCTCAACAGTGGTGGGTTGGCTAGATATTCCTTCAACTTTTTGAAAGCTTCCTCACACTCCTCACTCCATATAAATGCTTTTCGTAAAATTTTAAAGAAGGGAAGGCACTTATCTGTCGACCGTGATATGAAACGGTTCAAGGCCGCAATCCTTCCTGTCAGTCGTTGGAGTTGTTTTGTTGTTCTCGGGGCCTCCATCTCGAGGACAGCTCTGACCTTCTCTGGATTAGCTTCAATGCCCCTTTGTGACACCATAAACCCCATAAACTTGCCTGAAGAAACTCCAAAGGCACACTTCACGGGGTTGAGCTTCATGTTGTATTTTCTTAGAGTCTGAAAAGTTTCTCGGAGGTCTTCTATGTGTCTGTTTGCCCGAACACTTTTAACCAGCAGGTCATCTACGTATGCCTCAACGTTTCGGCCAATTTGACTTTGAAACATCCGGTTCACAAGTCGTTGATATGTGGCTCCAGCATTCTTCAGTCCGAAGGGCATCATCTTATAGCAGTAAAGTCCTCGGTCTGTGATGAAAGCAGTTTTATCCTGGTCTATTTCTTCCATGCAGATCTGATTGTACCCCGAGAAGGCATCCATGAAGCTTAAGAGCTCATGTCCGGCTGTCGAATCCACCAATAAATCTATCCGAGGCAGGGGAAAGCTATCCTTCGGACATGCTTTATTCAGGTCGGTGAAATCTACGCACATCCTCCACTTCCCGTTAGACTTCTTCACCAGCACTACATTGGCCAGCCACTCGGGATAATCCACCTCTCGGATGAATCCAGCTTTCAGCAACTTCTCTACTTCTTCAGCAACAGCCATGTTTCGTTCGGCAGCAAAAGCTCTTCTTCTTTGCTTCACAGGGCGATAATTTGGATCCACATTCAGCTTATGGACAATAACCGAGGGATCAATCCCTGGCATATCTTCATGGCTCCAGGCAAATACATCTTTGTTGCGCCTCAAGAACGCCACCAGATCTTCCTTCATGGGTTGAGGGAGTTGTGAGCCTATATGAACTTTTTTTCCAGAGTCGCCTATCTCGAACTCCTCCAAGGCTTCCACAGGCTCCCCCAACGGTGATTGCTATTTTCCATCCTCCTTAGTTTTCTCTCCCCGACCGTGCTGCCTCGGGGTATCTTTCAAGGACAGATTGTAGCATCTCCTAACTTCCTTCTGGTCTCCTTTTACCTCTCCAACTCCTTCTTCTATTGGAAACTTCATGCTGAGATGTGGTGTTGAAGTCATCGCTTTGAAGTCGTTGAGAGCCGTACGTCCTATAATGGCATTGTAGGCCGAGACTTTATCAACTATTAGGAATTTCACCATAATGACTTTCTGCCTTGGATAAGTCCCGGCTGTCACAGGTAAATCGATAGAACCGAGAGGCAACACCTTCTCTCCAGCAAAACCTTGTAGCTGGCACGAGACTGGAACCAGCTTTTCTGATGGAACACCCATGTGATCGAAAGGTGATTTAAAAAGAATATCAGCCGAGCTCCCAGTGTCAATGAGGATCCGCCGGGTCTGATAATTTGCTATGGTCAAGGTGACCACAAGGGCGTCTGTGTGCGGAAGCGAGACTCCAGCATAATCATCATCAGAAAACCCTATAACCAGAAGGTCATATTTTCGAGACTTTGGGGGCTTCTGGACCGAGTAAACTTTGAAATCATCTAGCTGCCTGGCATACGCTTTCCGAGCCGAGTTGGACTCACCTCCTCCTCCGAATCCTCCGGAGATGGTGTGAATGATAGGGAGATTGCCTTGCTGCGCCCCCCGAGGCCTGCTTCTACTTCTCTCTCTTCTTTCATCCCTCCGAGGCCGAGGTGCTGGCTCTCGGCTTCTTTCTCTTCTTTCATCTTGTCTCGGTTGATAGTTTCTTCTATTATCCCGATCCTCTTCCCTCCTAGGCCTCGGATAGTGATCTCGCTCCTGTTGATTCCTCTCATTGACGAGGAATCGGACTAGCTTCCCATTCTCAATGAATTTCTCGATCAACTGCCTCAACGAGACACACTGCTCGGTCAGATGACCGCGTGAATCGTGGAAGGCACAGTACTTGTGAGCCAAGTGCGGAGGGGGATTTCCTTGAATGGGTCTCGGTCTCTGGTAATTCGGATCTTTCTTGAGTTCCATGAGCACCTCGGTGATGGAGGTGTTCAACGGTGTCCACTTGTAATCTCCGAAATTTGTCTTCGCCTTCTTATACTCTGCGGGACCAGCATCCTGTATGGGCTCAGGATTCTTCTTTTTCTTAGGCTTCTCGGTGGACGGCTGTTGTTGTTGCTGGGAATTATTGAGGAGGGCTCGGAGCGTTTCTTCCTGGTTGATGTACCTGTCCATCTTCACCATAAAGGTTTGAAGATCTTTCGGCGGTTTCAATGCCAATTCTGCCATCAGAGGTCCATCTTTTTTCAAGCCTTGAAAAATCGCACCGTAAATGAAGTCGTCTGGTGCACTCTCTGTGTCCAGCTTCTCCTGGTTGAACCTCCACAAATAGTCTTTTAGAGACTCATTCGGTCCCTGTTGTACAGAGAGTAAGTATCCTCAGGGTTTTCTTCTAGCTCTCCCAGATACGAACTGGGCCAGGAATTTTCTTCTAAGGGTGTCGAAGCAATCAATCGACCTTGGTGCGAGATTCCTGAGCCAGTCTCGGGCCTTTCCTGACAAGGTGAGAGGAAAAGCTCAGCATGCCACAGCATCTGGTGTCTTATGCAGGGAGACATGGGACCGGAAATTGTCCAAGTGCTCCACTAGATCTTCACTGCCTGAGAAGACAGGAATGTCAGGTACCTTGAATCTTCCAGGTAAGTCGCAGTTGGACACTTCTTCGGTGAATATGGACTCCTTGTGCTGGAAGAGGTTGTCAACAAGGGACTCCTTCCCATCACACTTCTGGTCAATCGTCTTTGACAGCACGTCATATTTTGCGCCCAGATCCTGGACCATCTTCTGCAACCTCCTTTCTGCCTCCGTGGGTGGAATCGGATTGATGGGCTCTCCATGATTCTTGTTCCGCCCGTCTCTCTCTCCATGATTCTCGTTCTGCCCGTCTCTCTCTCCATGATTCTCGTTCCGCCCGTCTCTCTCTTCATGATTCTCGTTCCGCCCGTCTCTCTCTTCATGATTCTCGTTCCGCCCGTCTCTCTCTTCATGATTCTCGTTCCACCCGTCTCTCTCTCCTGACCCTTCGGGGTTTGTCCCATCGACTGCATCATGATTGAACGGCGGCAGAGTTCATGCGGCTAGGAGCACAGCATTCTGAGCACGCAAATCCTCCACATTCTTCTACTCCTGGGCCAACTGTTGACTCAGTTGGGTTATCCGGGCCTCTGGTCCTGCAAATTCTGCTTCTCCACGAGCATCGTCTCGGCTGGTAGGCGGTACTTCGTTTTGGATCGACTTGGAACGTCTTGTCGTCACCATCGCGGATTTGTTTTTCGTAAGAACAATTGATCGTTCCCACAGACGGCGCCAAACTGTTGGTACAGTTTCCGGTATGGTGACGTGTCGCCTAAAGATTCGTTGCTGATTTCTACCGAATACCTCAACCCTGCAAAAAGAACAAACAACTCGTCGGGGGTGCCGACCACGCCCACTCCGATGCTTAAGTCAGTCTAAATCAGTTTTCTGCAGAGTATTCTGAATCTTAATCTCAAGAGCTTAGAGAATTCGTGATCTCATACCTGGTGTGACGGTCTTTATTTATAGGCCGGACCTTCTTGACACCTAGTTGGATTAGGAGTTTGAGTCCTAGCCTGGTTGAACTTTAACCATATCTTCAGGGAATTCGAGTAGGAGTGTGAAGTTCGTAGTTGATTGCGTTTGTACTTCTTTAAACTTGATTCCGTGTCAATAACCATTTTATCCCATAAATTATGGATTTGTAGTTTATCCCTGATCTTCTGGGATTCTATCCTTATCGCACTCTAAGACGAGTGTGGCGCATGGCACCTTTTAGAAGACTGTAGCACATTTCAGCCAACCTCCGAGGTGATGATATCCGAGATGTGTTCGCTCCGACCTGGAGATCTCGGGATATATCCGCACCATAACGGGGTTGTGTAAGTCCGAGATGTTTATACTCCGAGATGTTGACACATCCAATAGATATCACCCAGAGGAGATATCACACCGACTCGATATCATACCGAGGCGTTATTACTCCGAGACACAAATATCCGAGATATGTTCGCTCCGTTTTGGCTGGGAGATCCCGGGATATTTTATATACCGTAACTTGGAATGTTAAGACCGAGACATCGCCATATCTCCGAGATGTCGTTAGACCTAGACGACCTTTTCTTTGCTGTGCGGAACTGTACGGAACAAATGTCCGAGACATAACTCCGAGATGTCATTGGATCTACGTGTCTGCAGGGTTGATTTTATCCCTAACAATCTTTATCCTTACCAGGAATTGAACATTGTCCCCTTTTTCATTCTTCCACTTCCACTCCCAAATGATAAGCGCTTCGCACAGAAAATTCGCCATTCACAGTGCCTCTCCATATTAATTTGTCCGCAGGCAATAATGGGTTTAAAGGAATACCTGAGATCGTTTTTGCTTCCTCCTCCCCAAATTATGCCTGAATGAGCTCCTCCTTCCATTTACTCAGGTCATAGTCTATTAAGTCAGCCACCAAACAATTCACAGTTAAGCTTCGTGGTGAAGACTGAACAGAATATGAAGAAGGGGTTGGTAACCACTTTTCACCCCAAATCTTTATCGATCGACCATCCCCTACCCTCTACTGTAGCCCTTCAATTAATAGCCCCTGAGCATTAAAAATACTCCTCCACACGTACGAAGGTTTGGACCCCAACTTTGCTTCAAGAAAGGAAGTTTGAGGAAAGTACTTGGCCTTTAGAATCTTGTCTGCCACCAAATCTGGGTCTTGCATTAATCTCCAACCCTGTTTTGCTAATAAGGCTTTGTTGAAAATAACAAGATCCCGAAAACCTAGCCCCCCTTTTGTTTTAGAACGACCCATTTTTTACCAACTCATCCAGTGTATCTTTGAGTTTTTCGACATATGACTCCACCAAAATTGCTGCATCATCTGATTCAGTTCCTTACATAAAGTTATGGGAAGTTGAAAAACCCCCATACTATAAGTAGGAATGGCTTGCACCACAGCCTTCAATAAGACCTCCTTCCCTGCTTGTGATAAAAAAGAACACTTCCAATTTTCTAGCCATTTTGATACCTTTTCAATAATATCTTTAAAAGTTTGTGTCCTGGATTTTCCAACAAAAGTAGGGAGTCCCAAATAAGAATCAATTCGGTGTACTTCTAGTAAACCCGAAAGTTCCAAAATTTCTGATCTTCTTCTTTGGCTAGTATTCCTGCTAAAGAAAATAGAGGTCTTGGACATATTTAGCTTCTGCCCCGACCCTTTCTCATAAATACCCAAAATGCGAAGCAGCCTTCTCCATTCCACCGCGTTTGACTTGCAAAAGAGGACACTATCGTTTGCGTAGAAAAGGTGGCTTAACCTAGGACCCCTTAGAGAGGTTAGGACCCCTGTTATGACCCCCTTTCCCTCAGCCTTGAAAAGAAGCGCACTAAGAACTTCACCACAAATGAGAAAAAGATAAGGGGAGATAGGATCCCTTTGTCTTATCCCCCTTGTAGGTTTTATGCTTCCAATAGGATTGCTATTTACTAGCACTGAGTAAGAGACTGTCCGTATACATGTCATCACCCAGCTCACCCATTTACTTGCAAAACCCATCTTTAACATAGCTGCCTCCAAAAAAGACCATTCCACACGGTCATACGCCTTACTCATATCGAGTTTAAGGCCCATACAACCTTCCTTACTCCACATCCTAGTTTGCATGGTGTGCATGGTCTCATAGGCGGCAATGATGTTATCACTTATTAACCTTCCCGGAATAAAAGCGCACTGATTGGTAGATATAATTGCAAGGAGGACTGTTTTCAATCTATTAGCCAACACTTTAGAGAGCAATTTGTAAATAACATTACATAAGCTAATTGGCCGGAACTTAGAAACACTACCAGGATTGGAAATTTTTGGGATTAAAGCAATGTAGGTGGAATTTATCCTGGGATCCAACATTCCAGAATTGAAAAAATGAATAATAGCTGCACATACCTCTTTGTGGATCAGTCCCCAATTTTGTTGGTAGAAACAAGTACTAAAACCGTCAGGGCCTGGAGCCTTTAGAGGAGCCATTTGTTGGAGAGCCCCAGAAATCTCCTCCACTGTTACTTCTGCCAGCAAAGACATTCATTGATTCTGAGACTTTTTGGTCCACGGCCTGGATACTTTGGTCCACTTCTAGGAATGACTCCCCAGTGAAGAGGTCTTTGAAATACAAGACAAAAGCATCCTCAATCTCCCCCTGTGTTCTGCATAATTGCCCAGACTTGTCTTTAATCACTGATATCCTGCTTTTACGATTTTTCTGTGTGGTTGCAGCATGGAAAAATTTAGAGTTACGATCCCCATATTTTAACCAATTCTCCTTCGCCCTTTGTTGCCACTTAAGAGCTTCTTATGCTACTAACTTATTCAGTTCCTCCATTATTTCCATTTCTACTCCCCTTGGATCCCCATTTTCCTATAACTGGACATCCCTTAGCTGCTGTTCTTTGCATCTGATTTGGGCCTCCACTGGACACGAGTTCTTCCTCACCCATTTCTTCAGGGAATTTTTACACCCTAGCAGCTTATTCTGAACATCAACCCAAGGACTAGAGGACTTTTGTTTTACCCTCCATACTTGCTTAATAATGTTCTGTGGGTCCTTCTGTTTAGCCCAGCAAGCCTCATATCTAAACATCCGGCTTTTAGACCATTTGATATCCATAGAATTTGAAAAAGACACCAAAATTGGATTATGATCTGAGATGTTCCGAGGTAACACCTGAACTTCAACCACATCAAAAAGACCCACCCAACTCTCATTTGCCATTGCACGGTCCAGTCTCTCCCTAGTAAAATCAAAAGCACCATATCTGCCATTGCACCATGTAAATCTAGGCCCCTCATACCCCAAATCTAGGAGTTGACAGTCTTCAAGCACCTTTTTGAACTCTTGCATTTGTCGGGGCGATCTGTATGAAGAACTAGATTTTTCCCCTACATTGGTAATTTCGTTGAAATCACCAACACATAGCCACGGAGCTGGATTGATTTTGGACAGAAAATGGAGAATAGCCCAGGACTACGATCTTCTTGCAGTTTCCGGATTTCCATAAAAACCCATAAAATTCCACAAATTGCCGGTTTTCTCATCAAGTACAGTAGCATTGATATGTCTTCGACTGAAATTCTGCACCTCAACCTTGGTCTCCAAATTCCATAACAGAGCAAGACCACCACTCCGGCCAATACTATCTACTACAAAATTTGCTTCAAAACCCAGTTTTACTATCACAGATTCCAGAGACTTACTTACCTGTTTGGTTTCCATAAGGAAGACCAAATTGGGCTTCTTAGTCCGCACCAATCGGCGGAGAGTTTGAACTGTTCGGGGGTTCCCAAGCCCCCGGCAGTTCCAGCTCAAGACATTCATTGTGCTGGTCGGGGCTGTGCCACAGCCCCCGCCATATTCCCAGATTCTTGGGATAGAAGAGAATTAAACGTCCTACCTTTTTTCGGCATCCCAGGGACATCTTCAGCAGCCACCTTCTCAATCTTTCTTTTGCCATCCGGGGTTCCCTGCGTTGCAGAACACCTTGACGATCCCTTACCCTGTCTTGCTCTTTTCTTTCCTGAGGTAGCAGGACAACGTCCCCTCCTATCCTGTTGAAAATCTGCCACAATTTCCTTTGATTCCTTCCTTCTTTTCAGACCGCCCTCTTCTCTTGGAATCCCATTCACAGTTTCACCAATATCCACCTCAAAAAGTTGTTCACTACTTCCCTCCTTTGCACGTGGCAGATTAGGTTGGTAAAAATAAAAATAAAAAAATAAAAGAGAGATTGAGAAAACAAAGAATATTGTGCTTTGATGTCATGTAAAATCACCATTTGTCCTAAAAGTTTAAATTGATAGGAATAGTTAAATTTAATCACTTAATCAATACTTTAACACCGTAAAAAAAACTTATAATTCATCATTTTTTTTATCAATTTAAAGTATTAAAATAAGTAATAGTTCATCGTGATATGATAACAACATATTCTATTTAAATATATATTCCAGTTTAACTGTTTAAGTGTTTAAGAATTTAGTGTGCGATGAGGTGCGAGAGAATGAAAGAGAGTTTGTTTTTTGAAAAAAAAAAAAAGAAAAAAAAGAAACAATTTATCATTCTTATTTTTTGTCTTTTGTTTTTGTTTTATTATTATTCTCAACACAAATATAAATTAAGAAACAACTCAAAAACTAAAACATTTTTTTTTAAAAAAATAAAATTCACCTTTATTTATATATATAATAATTAAAAAAAAAACACACACACACACACACACTACAAAAAAAAAATAATAATAATAATAATAAAAAAATCTGGATGGTTTTAAACCGTCCAAAAATGCAAAAAAAACCTTCTGGAATCAATTCCAGACGGTTTTTTCTGGACGGTTTAAAACCGTCCAGTATATAATGTTGCTAAATAAATTTCTGGATGGTTGGGCAAAACCGTCTGGAATTCCAGACGGTTTGGCCCGAACCGTCTAAAAACAATTCTGGACAGTTTGGGCAAAACCGTCCAGACTTTTTTTTTTCTTTTCTATTTCGATTATTTTTATATTAATTAGTTTTTTGATATTAAGACTAATTAATATGCTCTGAATTAGTTTTTTGATATTTGAATGGTTCATACGCCAGCCGGCGACAGAGAAGGAGAGAGGAAGAGAGATTCGGACGGCGACGGAGAAAGAGAGAGAGGAAGAGAGATCCGTCACCCACGCACACCGGCCGGCAACAGAAAAAGATAGAGGAAGAGAGAACCGGCCGGAATACCCATGTATTTTGGCCGGATCTCTCTCTGTATCTGGCGAGAGAGAGATGTCGAGCGTGGGTTTCGGACGGAAACCTAGACGACCTCGCCAAATCCGACCGGAAACCAATGCACACTGGCATGGGTTTGACAGATCCGGCACTCCATCTTCGGTACGCTCTCCTGTCATCTTGATCCCGCCGTTCCATCGAGATCTCGTTGCCCGTGTGAATCAACGAACCCAAAAAGGAAAGACCCTTTGGATAGAAGTGTCGGAGAATAGCATTTTGCTTCACCCTCAGGGTTGTCGTTCGGCCGATTAGGGTTCATGAGAGGCTGGGGTTCACATTTGCGACGTGGGGTTTAGAGGGGCTGTACGCCTTCTTTGCTTGGGGAATATGCGATGTGGGGTTCAGATCCGTGTCATTTTGACATGCTTCTCAATCTGCGTCATTTTCTTTAGACGCGTTTAAACCGTTGATAGTGTTTCAATCTACGGCTGAGGGTGCCTATCCGTGTCATTTGAATACTTATGAATTTCCGTACGGTTTGAAACAAATCGTCCGGAAATGGAAATTTTCAGACAGTTTGTTCCAAACCATCTGTAAATTTATAGACGGGTTGGAAAAAACAGTCTGAAAATTTATATTTCTGGACGTCCAAACCGTCTGAAAATTTATAGACGGGTTGGAAAAAACAGTCTGAAAATTTACATTTCTGGACGGTTTTTTTCAAACCGTCCATAATTAATTATTATTTTTTTAATCCATGCTATTTTTGTCACCATTTTTTTTTAATATCAATAATTCTCGACGGTTTGAAAAAAACCGTCCGGAAATGTAAATTTTCAGACGGTTTTCTCCATTTCCAAACGGTTTTTTTCAAACCGTCCGTAAATTTATGGACAGTTTACTCAAACCATCCATATTTATTTATTTAGAGACGGTTGTTTAAAAACCGTTTGTAAAATTTTAATTCTAAATGGTTTTAGAAACCGACTAAAAAAAAACCGTCCGTAATTGTCCTTTTTTTTTTTTTTAGTGAGACCGGAACACGTTAACTTTAGCTCGTGTAGCACGCGTGGGTAGCAAACTTTAACTTAAAAGTTCAAACGATTAAATTCATATATTATATTCTTGGCAAAATCTTCATGTGAACGGGTTAGGTACTGATCAGTTTTACGTAGGGAGGGCAGAACCGCAGAATTTTTGTCAACTTTTTGAATTTTTTTTTTTTTTTAAGCAAGAATAGGGTTTTTTTTTATAGTTGATTTGTTTAAATTACAATCAATTTGAACAGCTAATTGAGAGACGACAGTGACGAGGTTCACCTACCTAAGCACAATACAGGCAGCATGCAATGGACTCTATCTAATTAAATTCTCTCTCATTTATTGCTCGGACAGTCTACAATTCGATCATAAATTGCAACGAATTTCAAACCGAATTGGCACTACATTTTGCTTAGCAGAAGATTGAAGTAAAGAACGTCACCAAAAATTGCAACGAATTTCAAACCTAATTGGCACTACATTTTGCTTAGCAGAAGATTGAAGTAAAGAACGTCACCAAAAATTGCAACGAATTCCAAACCTAATTGGCACTACATTTTGCTTAGCAGAAGATTGAAGTAAAGAACGTCACCCTCGATCGATACGGCCCTTTCAAGCATCATATCACTCTTTAACTCTTATACGAAGTCAAAGTTATCATGAAGCCCAAGTTTTCAAGTTCCATCCTTGAAGCTTAATTCGAATGATACCATAAGAATTAATGTCCACACAGCAAAGTAAAATGAAAGATACACTACATTAGGGTCAACAAAAAACATTATTTATATGAATAAAAAAAAAGTATGAAAGAAGTTGTATTTAATTCTGATTTTATTATATTCAATGAAAAAAAAAATCAAATATCTTACTATATATTCTAACACATCCATCTTTTTCAAAAAAAAAAAAAAAAAAAATATACATCCATCTTGTCTATAAAAGCTTCAAGCTCTTTAGAAAAGAAGCATAAACATTGAGTGGCCGGGCAGTTTAGGTTCTGTGTAAAAGTGATGACGATGATGAATGTTGAAATAATCTCCAGGGAAATAATCAAACCATCATCTCCAACACCCCATGACCTTAGAAACCACAAACGTTCCTTCCTAGACCAACTTGCACCCACCACTTATATTCCTATCATCCTTTTTTATCAACCCAAGATTAATGGCCATCACGTTGATCATCAAGTCCAAAGATCTTCTCGGCTTAAAAAGTCTCTAGAACAAACCCTCAACCGCTTCTACCCTTTGGCGGGAAGCGTCAAAGAAGACCACTCCATCGACTGCAACGATGAGGGGGTCGAGTATTACGAAGCTCGAGTTGCGTGTAACTTATCACAAGTTCTCCAACACATCAATGTCGAAGCCTTGAACAAGTTTCTGCCATTTGAACCATATCGCATTAAAGGCGCTAAACCTGGAAGTCGTGAAGTTCTCTTGGCTGTCCAATATAATATGTTTGACTGTGGCGGAGTAGCCATTGGTGTGTGTGTTTCACACAGGATCGCAGATGGAGCTTCAGCCACGACATTTCTTGGAGCCTGGAGCGCTACATCTCGTGGAGATCATGTACTTGAAGCTGTCTGTCCAAATTTTGATGCGGCCAAGTACTTCTCACCGAAAGATATACCTTGGGGCTTGGGAGACATAGGAGTCACAAAGGAAAACATCGTAACAAGAAGATTGGTGTTCGACAAATCCAGCATAGCAGCCTTGAAGGAAAAGGCCTCCTCAGCAGTGGGTTTTTCACAATTGAAGTTCCCAACGCGTGTGGAGGCAGTTTCAGCGTTCATATGGAAAAGTCTAATGGCGATATCCAAATCAAAACCAGCACAAGAAAGAGTGAATGTAGCAATTCATGCGGTGAACATACGGCAGAGGATGGTTCCACCCATGCCAATTCATTCCTTTGGGAATCTTTGGTACTTCGCTACAGCAATATTATCACCACATGAGGAGCTTGATCGTGGAAGTAATTATGGTATTCTGGCGAGCAAGCAAAGCAATGCAATAAAAGAAATCGACGGTGATTACGTGAAGAAACTACAGACCGATGCGATTCCGGAGTCGCTCACAAAGTCGGTGGAGCTGTTCTCAAAGGGTGAGGTAGAGTTCTATAAGTTTACAAGTTGGTGCAGGTTTCCTCTTTATGAAGCTGATTTTGGTTTTGGGGAGCCCACCTGGGTCTGCAGTCCCAGTATGCCTTTCAAGAATCTTGTGGTGTTGATGAGTACAAGAGACGGACATGGAATTGAGGCAATTGTTAACATATTAGAGGAAGACGCCGTCGTATTTGATAGTAATGAAGAACTCCTTCCATTTGTTTCTTGGACAATTAATTAATAGCTGAGTACTGCTGAGTGAAGGTCCCAGGGGCCAATTACTTTCTGTTGGGACATGAATATATATCAATGTATGTCTAAGTTACTTTGTGTGTCTACGTACAGTCTATAGATATATATCTTGGAGTTCACTTTAATAAAGTTTAATGTCCTTATTGTGTGTCTTCAAATGTCTTGGACCTTTTCAATGAATAGCACGAAAATATTGTCCGAGTGTCGATGGCTAGCTAGATCACTTAATGCTAGCTGCGGTGGATAGCAACCCACCAGCTATATATATTTGCTTCTTTTTAATTGCTGTTACAGATTTTTATTTATTTTTAATTCAATGCATGTTACAGACTTGTTCATTAACAAAAAAACAGAAACAAAAGGTTAAGTTCCCATTCCTAATGGAACTGGGCCAGAGCTATTGAGTGCTAGCTTCAAGCTCAGGCTTGAGGTCGAGCACTATTGTCAACAGTTGCTTTTTGTGCTCTTGTGTTGGGAATTTGAAGCTTTGCTCAACTTCATTTAGTTGTCAATTGTTATTTTTTCTTCCTATAATATTGTTGGGTCATGTCCATCTTAATTTTCTCTAGAAAAGAACACATTACCTTTTAAAGACCCATGCATATATATACCTTGGTTTTTTTTTTTTTTTTTCACTACTTTCTTTTGCATGTTGAGAATTTTCAAATTAGCATCCTTCATTTAATTTCTTCAATTCAATTTTGGAGTATCAATAAAAGTTAAGTCGTTCAGAATTATTCTTTATTTGCTTCGACTGGATAGAGTCTTTTTCTAATTACTTAATGGTTATTTTCTCTTTTCCCGACTTTTCTAGTTAGTTTTCAATTTTCAATTTTTACTACCATCATACGATGTTAGAACAATCATAGTATTGTCTGGCGTCACCTCCTCTTGCAAGCTAGTTTTCAAGGCGATTTCCACTTCATATTTATATCATCCTTTTTGTTGTGAGTGAGAAATTCTGAGTGGCAAAAAAATAAAAATAAAAAACTTTCTTCTAATCACTACAAAAATGTATGCACTTTGACACGTGCATTTTGACACGTGTACAGTGTTGTACACGTGTCAAACATTTAGACACGTGCACTTTGACACGCGTAAGACGCGTGTCAAATGTGCACGACATTAAGTGTACAAGTTGACACGTATATTGAGATACACGTGTCAAATTTGACACGTGTATCTCAATACACGTGTCAAAGTGTTTTGACACGTGTATTAAGATACACGTGTCAAACCGTTTGACACGAGTATTTTAAATACACGTGTCAAATTGGTTATATTTTTTTAAAAAAAATCCAAATCGAATTTTTCATTTAAATAAAATTTTAATTTAATTATTTAATTGTATTTTTAAATTAAATTAAAAATACGATTAATTAATTAAATTAAAAATTTAATTAAATAAAAAACCCAATTTGGATTTTTTTTCTTCAATTTAGTTTTGGTATTGATTATTTAAAATTATTTGGTATAATAATTTTAATAGTTATTTCAAATTTTATTATTTCCGACCACAAATAACAAAATATTGATTTTACAGAAAAACTACACAAAATAATATTACACAAATCATAAGTTAATAACGTATTCGTTAACTAAGCAAATATTTACACATAAAAATTAATTACACAAAATATCTACAAATCTGAAGGGCGTCCCTGCGAATGAGGAGGTACCGTCCCAGGGGTGTTATCGCCAACTGGCGATTGCTGCGCAAGGAATGGTGTAGCGGGCGAAGGTGTAGCGACAATGGAATGCTGGGTCAGCCGTCGTCCAACAGGCGACAACGTACCAACCGTTGTCGAATTACCTGCAAATCATATAGACAATTAAAGTATATAATATTACTTGCAAAATTAAAGGGGTAATTAAAACAAATTGAAATTAATTTTTTCCTACACACAGTATAAATCATACCTGCAGATGCACTACTAACAGACGACGTACTACCTACGTGTGCAGGTGAAGGCGTACCAAGACATGGTGCTGATGCTCCCATGGAGGACATGAAGACCTCAACCTGTCGCAGGCGCTGCTCCAACAGGTCATTCCTCGCTCGCTCAGCCTGTAGCTCCGCTTGCATCTCTTCCATCTTCCGAGTGTTTTCGGCCCAATCCCGAGACGTGCCCTGAGATGGTCCCCCTTGTGACCGAGGCCTATATGAGAAACATGTCCCCCGAACAGGTGTGACGTTCGGCCCAACCTGCCGAACCCTCCCTGCATACTCAGGCCTCCCAACCGCCTGTTCGTAAGCGTCGTTCGGTGCCCAACGCACCGTGTCTGCGGAGACGCTTTGCGTGGCGGCTGGATCACTAGATAAACTCTGCGTCATCCTCTCCTGTACGTCGTCAACATGAACAAGTCATATATTGAATAATGACAAATCACACATAATTTTAAAAATAATAGTAAATTAAATCAGTAGCATACGCATAGGACCTGTGTACGTTCGTTCACGTGAGTGCCGTCCTTCCTTGTGTGGGTCTTCACGAACGACGCGGCGCGAGTGGGGGGCGTGCCAGATGTACATGTCTGTCGTCATGCAGTTGACATATATAAGAAACAGATAGCGATAAAAATAGTATAAATAAAAATAAAAACAATTATCAACAAATATATATAACATAAACATATATATTTTCATACCTCCTCGTGATTAAATCTGGCATAACTTTTAGATCCCGTACAATGAGGAAGGTCATTTTGCTCGCGCAGCCTCTTCATCCGTTCAGAGGTTGCCTACGCATTTAACATGAAAATAAAAATGTAAGCATTGACACACTTAAATTAAAACTAAAATTAAATAAACTGTTATTAAAAAACCACAACATTTTCTTGGCCTACATACGATTTTTTGCTCACGGCACCAATCTCTCAGCAGGAACTCTACATCTTCTGCGTCATAGTTGCCAAAAAAATTGTCCGGCATTCTCGCACGGATAATCTCGGGCGTGTCACCGTCTCTAATACGTAGTTTGGTTTTGAACCTCGACTTCCACGAGCGGTGCTTACGGCCAATATCACATAAAGCCTCCTGTTGTGCCCTGCGCGCGTCTACTGATACAGGTACATAGAACTCCTCCTGCACATTCAACACATTTTTATAGGTTTAAAAACTTCAAGAAATACATTAATCTCAAGTTTAATTCAAATAAATAATTAAATTATATTCATAGACATACCATCAGCGCGTCCCACATTGCCTGCTTAATCTGCCTATTTACCTTCGCCCATTCGTCCCGCATGTGTATGTAGGACCCACTCCTGATCATCTTGCCCTCAGCCCGCCGAAATCGATTGCAGGCCCGTCCTACAGGTTGTATAGCAGCATTGTACTGCAATACAACCTTCTTACCCCTCGGGAGGGTTTAGGGTTAGGGTTAGGGTATAAATTTAGAAAGTGTAGGTTTTTTTTTTTTTAAAGGGTTTAGGGTTAGGGTTTGTTAGGGTTAGGGTTTAGGGTTAGGGTTAGGGTATAAATTTAGAAAGTGTAGGATTTTTTTTTTTTAAAGGGTTTAGGGTTAGGGTTTGTTAGGGTTTAGGGTTAGGGTTTGTTAGGGTTAGGGTATAAATTTAGAAAGTGTAGGATTTTTTTTATTTTTTAAAGGGTTTAGGGTTAGGGTATAAATTTAGAAAGTGTAGGATTTTTTTTTTTTTAAAGGGTTTAGGGTTAGGGTTTGTTAGGGTTTAGGGTATAAATTTAGAAAGTGTAGGATTTTTTTTTTTGTTAGGGTTTAGGATTTAGGGTTCGTTATGGTTTAAGGTTAGGGTTTGGTTATAGAAAATGTAGGAATTTTTTTTTTTTTTTTTTTAAAGGATCTAGGATTAGGGTTTAGGGTTTAGGGTTTTAGTTTCTTAGGGTTTAGGGTTTAAGGTTAGGATTTTTGTTTTTAGTGTTAGGAATTTTTTTTTTAGAAAGTGTAGGAAATTTTCTTTTTAAGGGTTTAAGGTTAGGATTTTTGTTTTTAGTGTTAGGGTTTCTTTTTTTAGAAAGTGTAGGATAATTTTTTTTTTTAGGGTTTAGGGTTTAGGGTTTAAGGATAGGACTTTTGTTTTTAGTGTTAGGGTTTCTTTTTTTAGAAAGTGTAGGATATTTTTTTTTAGGCTTTAGGGTTTAGGGTTTGTTAGGGTTTAGGGTTTAAGGTTTAGGGTTAGGGTTTTTAAGGTTTCAAAGTGTAGGAATTTTTTTTTTAGGGTTTACGATTTAGGGTTTGGAGTTTAGGGTAAGGGTTTTTTTTAAGAACGTGTAGGATTCAAAGTTTATTTAAGGGTTTATTATTGTGTTGGTTTTATGGTTATGATTTGAAGATATAAAGTTTAGGGTTGGAGTTTAAGTATTTCTTAAAAAGTAGACGGTCAATTTTAATTTTTTTTCTTTTTTTATTCAAACCCATTTTATTTGTTGTTCCCATTTATTATTTTCAAAAGTGTCATTGTTGGTTTATAACGTTAAACTAATATCGGACATTGTTTGATTTTGTTTGACTAACAAAAAAACATTGTAATCCATAATAACACATTCAAAATATATATATATATATAACCTCTCAAATAAAAAATTAGGACATGAAAAATTAAAAACATAAAAAACACAACATGGCAAAAAAGAACATGGCTTTCAAAAAAATAAAAATACATATAACACTAAATGACACAAAAATACAAACGCCTACACAATTTCTAAATATCAAATGTGTACTAACACAAAAATACATGCAGCATTGTTAAAAAAAAAAACACAAACTATAGCAAAAATGAAATACCTACTCCAAGAAAACCCCAAAAAAAAAAAAAAAAAAACAGTAATTTAATCTTACACTGATTCAGCAAAATTGAAAAAATAAAATATAACACAGTCCAAAAATTATTACAATTATCAATCAAGAACAAATGTCCAAATTATTACAATAAAAATTTTTACAATATATATTCAATCAGTATTTCATTTACATGTTGAAAAAAAAAATGAAATACAAATTTAAGGGAAAATTACTCACTGTCGACGGTAGGTTGTGGATTTAGGGCTCCTTCTTTATATATATACCTGCATATTCGGATATACATTATGGAGAAAGGAAAAAAAAAGTTAGCAAATGTATATATATATAACACTAAATTTAATTATCTGCAATATATATTAAGAGCACCGGCGACTGAACAGAGAGAGAGAGAGAGAGAGCCACTGACCGGACCGGAGGAAAGGGAACCGACGGCCTAGCCAACCCCTGCTGGAGGGACGTCCCAGTAGAGAGAGAAAGAGAGAGAAAGAGAGAGAGAGAGAGAGAGAGAGAGAGAGAGAGAGAGAGAGAGAGCGAGAGAGCTAGAGGGAATCGGTGAGAGAGAGACGTGACGACGCCGGAGCTCACCACACCGGCCGGCTGAGCTCGCCGGAGAGACAGAGAGAGAGAGAGAGAAGAAATGAGAGAGAGAGAGAGAGAGAGAGAGAGAGAGAGAGAGAGAGAGAGAGAGAGAGAGAGAGAGAGAGAGAGAGAGAGAGAGAGAGAGAGAAGAAATAGGTAGCTTCCTCTGGAAGCTACCCATTTCTTATATATAAATATAAGTATATAATTTATATAATATAATATATATTTATATTATTAATTAGTTTTACGTATATAATATATAATGTTTGGCCAAGTGGCGCGCGGGAGAACTCCCGCGCGGCATCCGGCCAAACAGTTGGAGACGTGTTTATAAATACACGTCTCCACATGCTATATATATTTAATATTTAATATATATATATATATATATATATATATATATATTATATCTATTTTATATAAACCCATGCAATCCTAAGTTCATGCAATGCATGTACTGCATGTACATGCACTGCATGAACTCATGTTAATTATTATTATTTTTTTTTTGGGGTCTACATATATGCTTCACAAAGTTGGTTTAATTATGCATGTAGTACAATATGTCAATTTAGGGTTAGGGTTTACGTACTTATAAGTACACCATATATATATATATAACTCATCATATAAACCCTAATCATAAGTGTATGTATTTTGTATAGCAAACAACCATAACCCTAACTGTATGTACTATATATAGCAAAAAACCCTAACCCTAAAATACACGTCCCCCATAGTAGAAATTGTATTTAATTTAAAAAGTAATAAATATATCTATATATATAATAAAAAATAATTATATATAGAAATAAATATATTATTTAAAAAATAATAATTTAATGGTCCAAAAAATTAAACTATAACTCTAAGTGTATATACTATATATATCTATAAACTATAACCTTAAGGGTACGTACTATACTAAAACCTAAAACCATAAAAAATAAAAACTAAAACCTAACCATAAAATTAAACTCTAACCCTAAGTGCTAGACTATATATAGCTATAAACTCTAATCATGAGGGTACGTACTATATCTAGTCATAAACCCTAACCCTAATCCTTTATCCAAAAGTATATAATATATATATACATATATATATAGCTATAAAACTAAACCCTAAGTAAATGTACTATAACTATAACTATAACTATATATATATATCGGAACAATCTAATTTTGAACTGCTCATGATTTAACATATATATATATATATATACTTAAAAGTGTACAATAATGACACGTGAAAAATATATTGACATTATTATTCATTAAACGTAAAATCAATAAAATTATAACACATAGCCCTAAATGTATATATTATATATACCTATAAACCCTAAAACCCAAACCCTAAGTGTATATATATATATATATATATATATATATATATATATATATATATATATATATATATATATATATATATAGCTATAAAACTAAACCCTAAGTAAATGTACTATAACTATAACTATAACTATATATATATATCGGAACAATCTAATTTTGAACTGCTCATGATTTAACATATATATATATATACTTAAAAGTGTACAATAATGACACGTGAAAAATATATTGACATTATTATTCATTAAACGTAAAATCAATAAAATTATAACACATAGCCCTAAGTGTATATATTATATATACCTATAAACCCTAAAACCCAAACCCTAAGTGTATATACTATATATATCGATAAACCATAATCCTAAGTATATATACTATATATAGGTATAAACCCTAACTCTAAGTGTATATACTATATGCTATAAACCCTAACCCTAAGGGTATGTACTATATATAGCCATAAATTTACGAGGGACTAAACTATAAGTATTTAATTCATTATGTAGCGCAGAACTCTAAAAATAATTGCATTTACTATATATAGACATAAATAAAAAGGTTACTGTATATAGTTTCTAAACCGTTTACATGCATGCATATCTATATATATAGTATTAATTATAGGTTTTTTAACTTTGTTATGTTTAATTTTTTTTTTTTTTTGGTTTCTAAACGTAGATGGTGTACAAAACTAAACCCTAATTTAAACTATTTAGTTTAATTATATATTTAGCACCAAATTTGTTTAATTATGCATATAGTACAATATGTAAATTAGGTTAGGGTTTACGTGCTTAATAGTATACTATATATATATAAATAAGGAACCTAAAAAGTATAAATTCCAACCAACAAATTTACATATAGCATATAGTACAATATGTAAATTAGGTTAGGGTAATCTACACCGTATTTTTGGATTAGATTTGTATGATTAATAATGTAAGGAGTTTTTTTTTTGATTTTTTTTTTAAATAATTAATACAACACAGATTTTTTTTTTTTAATATATATTTGGCGAATTAATAAATTTTTGACACGTGTATTAATACACGTGTCCATTTGGACACGCATATGGAATACACGTGTCCAATTGGACGCGTGTCTATATACACGTGTCCAATTGGACGCGTGTCTATATACACGCGTCCAAAATGGACACGTGTATTCCATATGCGTGTCCAAATGGACACGTGTATTTCATATGCGTGTCCAAATGGACACGTGTATGTCATACACGTGTCCATTTTGGACGGCTTCACAATTTGTCACGTGTCTAAAATGACACGTGTCAATTTGGACGCGTGTCTACAGTAACGGGTACTGTAGACACGCGTCAAAATGAAGGTGTTTTTGTAGTGAATTCTCTTAAGTTCTTAACTGTACAGGACTGTACATTGCACACGCGAGGTTGTTGCATGTGTATTTCTAATTGTAGTGTTATGAAGTGGCTCCATATCTTTTATGGTGAATCGGCCCGTAGATGAGTGCAGCACTGCAGCAAACGTACTTTCAATTGAATTTGAGTTAGACCCTCCATAATAAAAATATCATCCACATATATTAATACAAAAATGGAATAAGTGGGAGGCTGTAGGATAAATAGGGATGAGTCATATTTAGAACATGTAAAGCCCAATTAAGTAAGTGAACCAGGCCGTACGTGGGCTTGCTTGAGTCCATAGCTTTATTGAATTTGCAGACATAGTGTAGACATTGGGGGGGGGGGACTTTCTTTGAGAAACCCATGTAAGAATGCGTTTTGCACATCCATTCTTCTTATGGGCCTGCCCAAAAAAGTAGCCAGAGAGATGACCGTTTGAGTGAATGGTCGTGGGCTTGACCACTGGGTTGTATGTATGGCCATAACCAAGGACCTATTGTTGATGAAAGCCCTATGCAACTGAGCGGGTTTTGTGGTGTTCGAGTGATCCATTTGCTTTAATTTCCTTTCACCTTGAAAAGTTGAAAACCCATTTACAGCCCACAATGTTCATGTCATGTGTGAGAGGAACAAGAGTCCATGTGTTGTTTTTCATAAGGGAATCAAATTCAATGTTCATAGCATCACGTTACTAAAGGAATTTAAATCAAATAGCAGACCAGAGCTTTAAACTGAATAAACTTTATATAAATATTATAAATTCATTACAAACAAGAAGACATACAAGACATTGTCTTCATACAAAATGCCACAAACGTCAATCTACTATCTAAGTATTTATGGTTGATTTCCACAAAAACTCAGTCATTCTTCAAAGGCTAGACCCTTGGGGGTAATAATTTAGATTCAGGTAGGGTTCCGATCGTTCTAGATTTGTCACGACCACTACCAGTGTTCATTAGTTCTCATTTCTTCTATCCGTCGAAAATCGACTTTACGGTATAGCACGTCCCTGATAATTGCGTTGTTATGCCTAGGGCCACCAGATCTCTCCAATCCAGTGGTTAGGGCCACCCTGCGTGGTGGTTGGGGGTGGCTTCAACCAAGAGAAAGTGTGCAAATTTTTTTTTTTTTTTTTTTTTTTTTTTTTATTTAGCTAATGTGACTGTGTCACATCAACACATAAGATAGAGTGTGTAAAATACACATATAGGTACCACTAGTCAACTTAAAAAGAGAAATGTTATTTTGCATTATCTCAGTATTTTTCAAGCATACTTAGCTGACGTGATAAGTTCAATCCACCCTTAAATCAATCTTAATTAAAAAATAAAAAATTATTGGACACGCACCACGTCAACTGAATACGCTAAAATAATACAAAATAATATTTCTTCACGTAAAAAATGTGCATTATTGTAATTGGTGGACGTGTTTACTAACAAAAGGGCATTAATTGTAGTATAAGACTTTGGTATTGAGAGCCACTTTCACAAGTAGAAATGTCAAAAATGTTAGTGTATGGCCTTAAAATAGTTAGTAGTTGTAACGATCCACCCCAATGACACAATACTGTCCGCTTTTGGCTCCCCATATCAGACTTCCCAGGAGGTCACCCATCTTAGGATTACTCTCGCAGAAGCACGCTTAACTACGGAGTTTTGATAGGTTCATGACCATCACGACTTTAAAACGCGTTGTGTCATAAATGGTGCATTTATACATATAAGCACATCCTCATTCTCAGGCGATGTGGGACGTCACAATCATCCCATCTTTGGACCCAGCGTCCCCGCTGGCGTCCATCTTTGGGCTTGTGCACGCTCCCACCATCTCAGGCTGGGCAATGGCTCTGATACCATTTATCTTTTCCTTGACATTTCTTTGATACATATATATATATATATATATATATATATATATATATATATATATATATATATATATATATATATATATATATATATATATATATATATATATATGCATGTTACTTGCATCTCATAAAATCCATATCTATATAAACATAAAGCAATGAAACAATTCAATAGCACATCACATTATTCATTATATGGAATGCAATCTTCTCCCATATTTCACTAGGAGACTCTTCTGGCTCTTCCTTTAAACATCATTTCTTGAAACTTTCTAGTTTCTTATCTATCTGGAAGACAAATTCAGCTTCCACAATTAATATAAGAACACCCTCTAGCTTTAGATTCAACTTTAGGAAGACCTTTTGGCTTCTTATTTAACTTGGAACACACCTTCGGCTTCTACAATTAACATAGGAAAACTTTTTGGCTTCACATTCCATTTGTAATGATCCACCCCAATGACACAATACTGTCCGCTTTTGGCTCCCCATATCAGACTTCTCAGGAGGTCACCCATCTTAGGATTACTCTCGCAGAAACACGCTTAACTACGGAGTTCTGATAGGTTCATGACCATCACGGCTTTAAAACGCGTTGTGTCATAAATGGTGCATTTATACATATAAGCACATCATCATTCCCGGGCGATGTGGGACGTCACAGTAGTAGTCTTAGTAATTCTTTGTTTTCATAAATTAATATAATTATTAAGTCATAATTAAATGTAGAGTTTCCCATCCACTACCTTTACCACCTAGCTAGGAGAATATAAAAGATGAGAAATGCTTGGTTATACACTTACATCTCACATTTATCTACATGGACCAATAATGTGAGAGATAGCTGGTAGAGAGAGTATAGTGGGACATTGATTTTCTTAACAACTTTGTTGGTCCACATAGAATGGTGAGATAGGAATGGAATGGGAGTGTACAACCAAACATTTCTCATAAAAGATCTCGGTGATGACCTACAGATTGGCCTTAATTTAAGCTTAATTTATTGACTTTCAAGCATTAATAAGCCTTAAATCAAACCCAAAATCATTAAATAAATCTCACAAAATATGTATTTGCTTGTATAGGTGGAAAATTAATTGAATTAGTTAGAAGGATTAATTGTTGTTGATTAATTACAAAACTTAAGCAGTCGTGGAAAGGTTGGTTCAGATACTATATATAACTTAGCAAGGCCAATAAAAAAGACATATTCCTAGACTCCTAGTACTTCTACCTAACTCAGGTAACATTTGAGCATGCGTTTGAAAATGTGTGTTTTACATTAGACCCAAAATTAATATTTGTATCAAATTAAGCATGTGACACTCCTTGTGGCCTCCATGATCTTGGACTTGTCGTGGTTAATAAATTTAATAATTATAATAAAGTAATTATGATTTGTTTGTTAATACTTTTTAGATTGTGTTTTTTTGTTCTGACATAAACATAATGTAACCCTTTTTTTAAAAAAAAAAAAAAAGAGAGAGAGAGAGAGATTGAGAAAACAAAGATTGTGCTTTGATACCATGTAAAATCACCATTTGTCTTAAAACTTTAAATTGATAGGAATAGTAAAAGTTTAAATTGATAGGAATAGTTAAATTTAATCATTTAATCAATACTTTAACACCGTCAAACAAACTTATAATTCGTCATTTTTCATCAATTTAAAGTATTAAAATAAGTAATAGTTCATCGTGATATGATAACAACATATTCTATTTAAATATATATTCCAGTTTAACTGTTTAAGTGTTTAAGAATTTGGTGTGGGATGAGGTGGGAGAGAATGAAAGAGAGTTTGTTTTCTGAATTAAAAAAAAACAAAAACAAAACAAAAAAAAAAACAAAAACAAAACAAAACAAAACAAAAAAAAAGGCAATTTATCATTCTTGTTTTTGTCTTTTGTTTTTGTTTTTTGTTTTTTTGTTTTTTATTATTATTATTCTCAACACAAATATAAATTAAGAAACAACTCAAGAACTAAAACATTTTTAAAAAATAAAAATAAAATTCACCTTTATTTATATATATAAAATAATTACAAAAAAAAACACACACACACACACACACACATTACAAAAAGAAAAAAAAAAAAAAAAAAAGAGAAATTCTGGATGGTATTAAACTGTGCAAAAATGCAAAAAAAAAAAAAACTGTCTTGAATCAATTCCAGACAGTTTTTTTTGGACGGTTTAAAACCATCCAGTATATAATGTCGCTAAATAAATTTCTGGATGGTTTGGGCAAAACCGTTTGGAATTCCAAACGGTTTGGCCCAAACCATCTAAAAACAGTTCTGGACGGTTTGGGCAAAACCGTCCAGACTTATTATTTGTTTTTTGTTTCGATTATTTTTTATATTAATAAGTTTTTTGATACTAAAACTAATTAATATGCTCTGAATTAGTTTTTTGATATTTGAACGGTTCATACACCAGCCGGCGACAGAGAAGGAGAGAGGAAGAGAGATTCGGACGGGGAGAAAGAGAGATCCGTCACCCACGCACATCGGTCGGCGACAGAAAAAGATAGAGGAAGAAATAACCGGCCGGAATACCAAAGTATTTCGGCCGGATCTCTCTTTGTATCCGGCCAGAGAGAGATGTCGAGCGTGGGTTTCGGCCGGATCCGGCCGGAAACCCATACGACCTCACCAAATCCGACCAGAAACCAACGTACACTGGCGTGGGTTTGACAGATCCGACACTCCATCTCCAGCACGCTCTCCCGTCATCTTGATCCCGCCGTTCCGTCGAGATCTCGTCGCCCGTGTGAATTAACGAACCCAAAAAGGAAAGACCCTTTAGATTGAAGTGTCGGAGAATAGCATTTTGGTTCACCCTCAGAGTTGTCGTTCGGCTGATTAGGGTTCATGAGGGGCTGGGGTTCACATTTGCGACGTGGGGTTCAGAGGGGCTATACGCCTTCTTTGCTTGGGGAATATGCGATGTGGGGTTCAAATCCGTGTCATTTTGAAATGCTTCTCAATCTGCATCATTTTCTTTAGACGCGTTTAAACCGTTGATAGAGTTTCAATCTACGGCTGAGGGTGTCTATCCGTGTCATTTGAATACTTATGAATTTCCATACGGTTTGAAACAAACTGTCTAGAAATGAAAATTTTCAGACGGTTTGTTTCAAACCGTTTGTAAATTTATATACGGGTTGGAAAAAACCGTTTGAAAATTTACATTTCTGGACGGTTTTTTTCAAACCGTCCATAATTAATTAATTTTTTTTTTTAATCCATGCTATTTTTGTCACCTTTTTTTTTTTTTAATATCAATAATTCCAGACGGTTTGAAAAAAACCGTCCGGAAATGTAAATTTTCAGACGGTTTTCTCCATTTCCAAACGGTTTTTTTCAAATTGTCCTTAAATTTATGGACGGTTTACTCAAACCGTCCATATATATTTATTTAGAGACGGTTGTTTAAAAACCATTTATAAAATTTTAATTCTAAATGGTTTTAGAAACCGACTAAAAAAAAAACCCATCCATAATTGTCTTTTTTTTTTTTTAAGTGAGACCAAAACATGTTAACTTAAGCTCGTATAGCACGCGTGGGTAGCAAACTTTAACTTAAAACAAAGGTTTATTTATTTTTATTTATTTTTTATTTAGCTAATGTGACTGTGTCACATCAACACATAAGATAGAGTGCGTAAAATACGCATACATGTACCACTAGTCAACTTAAAAAGAGAAATGTTATTTTGCATTATCTCAGTATTTTTCAAGCATACTTAGCTGACGTGATATGTTCAATCCTCCCTTAAATCAATCTAAATTAAAAAAATAAAAAATTATTGGACACGCACCACGTCAACTGAATACGCTAAAATAATACAAAATAATATTTCTTCACGTAAAAAATGTGCATTATTGTAATTGGTGGACGTGTTTACTAACAAAAGGGCATTAATTGTAGTATAAGACTTTGGTGTTGAGAGCCACTTTCACAAGTAGAAATGTCAAAAATGTTTATGTATGGCCTTAAAAAAGTTAGTAGTAGTCTTAGTAATTCTTTGTTTTCATAAATTAATATAATTATTAAGTCATAATTAAATGTAGAGTTTCCCATCCACTACCTCTACCACCTAGCTAGGAGAATATAAAATATGAGAAATGTTTGGTTATACACTTACATCTCACATTTATCTACATGGACCAATAATGTGAGAGATAGCTGGTAGAGAGAGTATAGTGGGACACTGATTTTCTTAACAACTTTGTTGGTCCACATAGAATGGTGAGATAGGAATGGAATGGGAGTGTACAACCAAGCATTTATCATAAAAGATCTCGGTGATGACCTACAAATTGGCCTTAATTTAAGCTTAATTTATTGACTTTCAAGCATTAATAAGCCTTAAATCAAACCCAAAATCATTAAATAAATCTCACAAAATATGTATTTGCTTGTATAGGTGGAAAATTAATTGAATTAGTTAGAAGGATTAATTGTTGTTGATTAATTACAAAACCTAAGCAGTCGTGGAAAGGTTGGTCCAGATACTATATATAACTTAGCAAGGCCAATAAAAGAGACATATTCCTAGACTCCTAGTACTTCTACCTAACTCAGGTAACATTTGAGCATGCGTTTGAAAATGTGTGTTTTACATTAGACCCAAAATTAATATTTGTATCAAATTAAGCATGTGACACTCCTTGTGGCCTCCATGATCTTGGACTTGTCGTAGTTAATAAATTTAATAATTATAATAAAGTAATTATGATTTGTTTGTTAATACTTTTTAGATTGTGTTTTTTTGTTCTGACATAAACATAATGTAACCCTTTTTTTTAAAAAAAAAAAAAAAAAAGAGAGAGAGAGAGAGATTGAGAAAACAAAGATTGTGCTTTGATGCCATGTAAAATCACCATTTGTCTTAAAACTTTAAATTGATAGGAATAGTAAAAGTTTAAATTGATAGGAATAGTTAAATTTAATCATTTAATCAATACTTTAACACCGTCAAACAAACTTATAATTCGTCATTTTTCATCAATTTAAAGTATTAAAATAAGTAATAGTTCATCGTGATATGATAACAACATATTCTATTTAAATATATATTCCAGTTTAACTGTTTAACTGTTTAAGAATTTGGTGTGGGATGAGGTGGGAGAGAATGACAGAGAGTTTGTTTTCTGAATAAAAAAAGAAAAAGAAAAAAAATAGGCAATTTATCATTCTTATTTTTGTCTTTTGTTTTTGTTTTTTGTTTTTTTTTATTATTATTATTCTCAACACAAATATAAATTAAGAAACAACTCAAGAACTAAAACATTTTTAAAAAATAAAAATAAAATTCACCTTTATTTATATATATAAAATAATTAAAAAAAAAACACACACACACACACACACACACACACACACACACACACTTTACAAAAAAAAAAAAGAAAAAGAAAGGGAAATTTTGGATGGTTTTAAACTGTCCAAAAATGCAAAAAAAAAACCGTCTAGAATCAATTCCAGACGGTTTTTTTTCGATGGTTTAAAACCATCCAGTATATAATGTCGCTAAATAAATTTTTGGATGGTTTGGGCTTAACAGTTTGGAATTCCAGACGGTTTGGCCCAAACCGTCGAAAAACAGTTCTGGACGGTTTGGGCAAAACCGTCCAGACTTATTATTTGTTTTTTGTTTCGATTATTTTTTATATTAATTAGTTTTTTGATATTAAAACTAATTAATATGCTCTGAATTAGTTTTTTGATATTTGAACGGTTCATACGCCAGCCGGCGATAGAGAAGGAGAGAGGAAGAGAGATTCGGACGGCGAGGAAGAGAGATCCGTTACCCACGCACACCGGTCGACGACAGAAAAAGATAGAGGAAGAGATAACCGGCCGGAATACCCAAGTATTTCGGCCGGATCTCTCTTTGTATCCTGCCAGAGAGAGATGTCGAGCGTGGGTTTCGGCCGGATCCGGTCGGAAACCCATACGACCTCACCAAATCCGACCAGAAACCAACGTACACTGGCGTGGGTTTGACAGATCCGGCACTCCATCTCCAGCACGCTCTCCCGTCATCTTGATCCCGCAGTTCCGTCGAGATCTCGTCGCCCGTGTGAATTAACGAACCCAAAAAGAAAAGACCCTTTAGATTGAAGTGTCGGAGAATAGCATTTTGGTTCACCCTCAAAGTTGTCGTTCGGCCGATGGGTTCATGAGGGGCTGGGGTTTACATTTGCGACGTGGGGTTCAGAGGGGCTATACGCCTTCTTTGCTTGGGGAATATGCGATGTGGGGTTCAAATCCGTGTTATTTTGACATGCTTCTCAATCTGCATCATTTTCTTTAGACGCGTCTAAACCGTTGATAGTGTTTCAATCTACGGCTAAGGGTGTTTATCCGTGTCATTTGAATACTTATGAATTTCTATACGATTTGAAACAAACCGTCTAGAAATGGAAATTTTCAGACGGTTTGTTCCAAACCGTTTGTAAATTTATAGACGGGTTGGAAAAAACCGTCTGAAAATTTACATTTCTGGACGGTTTTTTTTAAACCGTCCATAATTAATTTTTTTTTTTAATCCATGCTATTTTTGTCACCATTTTTTTTTAATATCAATAATTCTAGACGGTTTGAAAAAAACCGTCCGGAAATGTAAATTTTCAGACGGTTTTCTCCATTTCCAGACGGTTTTTTTCAAACTGTCCTTAAATTTATGGACGGTTTACTCAAACCGTCCATATATATTTATTTAGAGACGGTTGTTTAAAAACCATTTATAAAATTTTAATTCTAAATGGTTTTAGAAACCGACTAAAAAAAAAACCATTCATAATTGTCTTTTCTTTTTCTTTTTTTTTAAGTGAGACCAGAACACGTTCTTGGCAAAATCTTCATGTGAACGGGTTAGGTACTGATCAGTTTTAGGTAGGGAGGGCAGAACCGCAGAATTTTTGTCAACTTTTTGATTTTTTTTTTTTTTTTAAGCAAGAATAGGGTTTTTTTTTTATAGTTAATTTGTTTAAATTACAATCAATTTGAACAGCTAATTGAGAGACGACAGTGACGAGATTCAACTACCTAAGCACAATACAGGCAGCATGCAATGGACTCTATCTAATTAAATTCTCTCTCATTTATTGCTCGGACAGTCTACAATTCGATCATAAATTGCAACGAATTTCAAACCGAATTGGCACTACATTTTGCTTAGCAGAAGATTGAAGTAAAGAACGTCACCAAAAATTGCAACGAATTTCAAACCTAATTGGCACTACATTTTGCTTAGCAGAAGATTGAAGTAAAGAACGTCACCAAAAATTGCAACGAATTCCAAACCTAATTGGCACTACATTTTGCTTAGCAGAAGATTGAAGTAAAGAACGTCACCCTCGATCGATACGGCCCTTTCAAGCATCATATCACTCTTTAACTCTTATACGAAGTCAAAGTTATCATGAAGCCCAAGTTTTCAAGTTCCAACCTTGAAGCTTAATTCGAATGATACCATAAGAATTATTGTCCACACAGCAAAGTAAAATGAAAGATACACTACATTAGGGTCAACAAAAATCATTATTTATATGAATAAAAAAAGAATAAAAAAGAAAGTATGAAAGAAGTTGTATTTAATTCTGATTTTATTATATTTAATGAAAAAAAAAATCAAATATCTTACTATATATTCTAACACATCCATCTTTTTCAAAAAAAAAAATACACATCCATCTTGTCTATAAAAGCTTCAAGCTCTTTAGAAAAGAAGCATAAACATTGAGTGGTCGGGCAGTTTAGGTTCTGTGTAAAAGTGATGGCGATGATGAATGTTGAAATAATCTCCAGGGAAATAATCAAACCATCATCTCCAACACCCCATGACCTTAGAAACCACAAACGTTCCTTCCTAGACCAACTTGCACCCACCACTTATATTCCTATCATCCTTTTTTATCAACCCAAGATTAATGGCCATCACGTTGATCATCAAGACCAAAGATCTTCTCGGCTTAAAAAGTCTCTAGAACAAACCCTCAACCGCTTCTACCCTTTGGCGGGAAGCGTCAAAGAAGACCACTCCATCGACTGCAACGATGAGGGGGTCAAGTATTACGAAGCTCAAGTTGCGTGTAACTTATCACAAGTTCTCCAACACATCAATGTCGAAGCCTTGAACAAGTTTCTGCCATATGAACCCTATCGCATTAAAGGCGCTAAACCTGGAAGCCGTGAAGTTCTCTTGGCTGTCCAATATAATATGTTTGACTGTGGCGGAGTAGCCATTGGTGTGTGTGTTTCACACAGGATCGCAGATGGAGCTTCAGCCACAACATTTCTTGGAGCCTGGAGCGCTACCTCTCGTGGAGATCATGTACTTGAAGCTGTCTGTCCAAATTTTGATGCGGCCAAGTACTTCTCACCGAAAGATATACCTTGGGGCTTGGGAGACATAGGAGTCACAAAGGAAAACATCGTAACAAGAAGATTGGTGTTCGACAAATCCAGCATAGTAGCTTTGAAGGAAAAGGCCTCCTCAGCAGCGAGTTTTTCACAAGTGAAGTTCCCAACGCGTGTGGAGGCAGTTTCAGCGTTCATATGGAAAAGTCTAATGGCGATATCCAAATCAAAACCAGCACCAGCAAGAGTGCATGCAGCAGTTCATGCGGTGAACATACGGCAGAGGATGGCCCCTCCCATGCCAACGCATTCTTTTGGGAATCTTTGGTACTTCGCTGCGGCTATAATATCACCACATGATGAGCTTGATCATGATCATGATAGTAATTGTACTCTGGCGACCAAGCTAAGTAAGGCAATAAAAGGAATCGACGGTGATTACGTGAAGAAACTACAGAGCGATGCGATTCCGGATTCGCTCACAAAGAAAGTCGGGCTGTCGTCAAAG
Organism: Alnus glutinosa; assembly: GCF_958979055.1. Classification (NCBI taxonomy): domain Eukaryota; kingdom Viridiplantae; phylum Streptophyta; class Magnoliopsida; order Fagales; family Betulaceae; genus Alnus; species Alnus glutinosa. Next base: position 2,188,138 of record NC_084893.1, read on the forward strand.
CTGGGTGACGTAGAGTCGTACAGGTTTACAAGTTGGTGCAGGTTTGCTCTTTATAAAACTGATTTTGGGTGGGGGGAGCCCACCTGGGTCTGTTGTCCCAGCATGCCATTCAAGAATCTTGTAGTGTTGACGAGCACAAGAGATGGAGATGGAATGGAGGCATTCGTCAATATATTAGAGGAAGACGCTGTCGTATTTGATAGTGATAAAGAACTCCTTCCATTTGTTTCTTGGACAATTAATATATAGCTGATCGATCAGTACTGACATGAATGGAGGCCGGGCCAATTACTTTCTGTTGGGACGTGGGTTGAATCAACGTACTTTATTTAATCAATGGTTTTCTAATTAAGTTAGTGATCTTTGTTTAATTATCTCGTGCCGAAAGGAGTGCATGCTTCAATTCATGCATTCTTCTGAATCATGTAATTCAATCGATCTTCTTCGATCTCGATCTTGTGTATCTCCAAGTTTCTTGGAGTTTAATTGCTTGAAAAAAATTCAATATCCTTGTGTATCGATCTCCAAATATCTTGAATCTTATCATTAATGAGTAGTAAGTGTACGTGGGAGATCAATCCCTTTTTTGGAATTGAGTCCTATATTATATATCTCGAGAGTTTTTTTTCTTGTTTTTTTTCCTATTCTAGCTTGCTTTCGCTAGGATCAAATAATGTGTTGATGCCTTCAACCTGATTTTTTTTTTTCTTTTTTTCTTCAGTGCATACTGCACTGCATATTCTTCTATTGTAACAGACTTCTATATATATAACTCATTATACTATAAGTAATATTAGAAACTACATTTTTATCCCACAATGCTAACATGACATTTTCAACCAATCATTTCGATCTAATTTTTTATTTTTTATTTTTAAAAAAATTAAAATTAAAGGATTAGTTGGAATTGCCACGCCAGTATTGTAGGATATATAGTTGTGAGATTAAAATGATATATATATATATATATATAGATTTTTTTTTTCCTAATTAATATATATGTAGAATTACTCTTATAACTATTGCTTTAAAAGTAAGAAAAAAGTGTAATGCTATATACATCGATCGCTCATATTTATTATACAACTATCTCACGACGCAAACGCGAGTGTCAATCCCCAAACCCTTTGATTTTATTTTTTCACAAAGACTAGTCCAAGGGTTGGTTGAAAATGTTACATAAGCATATATATATATATATATATAGTAGGCTAGTAGTGAAATAAAAATTGACAAATGAATCAATCCCTACATTTAACTTTCGTCAAAACTATTAATGAAAATTGGCAGAGTGCCACGTCTACCAATAATGGAATTGTTACAATTGTATGCAAAGGATGTGTCATTTACATTCAAGAAGCTAGCTAAAGAAGTCGGCACCTAACAAATCCAGAGAAAATCAAGGACAACTGGATTTTGCACGAGTAGTGTACTCTTGGAGAAGGACTGAAGGAGTGAAAAGTTTCGTGCAAAAATACCACAATCGGCTTGAATTATTTCTCCACAAAAGATTTGGAGAGGCTAATCGATCAAATTAAAGGTTGGTCAAGGATATGATGTGCATATATATATATCTAACAATATTGAATGAAAAGCTTCAAGAAAGTCGTCATGCATTTATTGAACATCAACTTTATCCAGGGTACTTGCTGTTACTTGCATGCAAAACCAACTCTATCAAAACGGGTGAAAAGTCTGCAAAAATGGCCACCACCACTTGAATTTTGTCCAAGAGATCAGATTTGGAGACATCAAATTAACGTACAATCAAAGGTTACTCAAAAGGTTGTCAAAAAGCTTTATAACCCAAACACAAAGTTTACAACTCTCCAGTAAACACTGGATTCAACATCCTAGCAAGGGACAAACCCCCAAGTAGGATAACAAATACTGTTGCTGTCAAAACAACAACCAACAAACCTCAATCACCCAAATAAGCCCCACAAGAACGAACGAAAGACCCCCCCCACCCCGCGCGAGGCAACATAAAGGGCAGAGTCTACAGAAAAGACATCTCCACGCCAAACGAGCAAAAAGAGCTCCAGTACCGAGCTCGGCCATCAATGGGGAGAGAATTTAGCAATAAGTCTCACCTTAACTTCCTATCTAACTCTAGAGAGAATCTCTTCCTCAGTCTTGAGAGTCCTTCCATGTAGCAGTAAATTGCGTTGCATCCACAAGTTGTAAACCGTAGCAGCAAGACACAATTTTCGGGCTGTAGAGTGCAACCCTTTTCCCTTCATAGTCATAGAACTCCATCTCTCAATCAACTCCCAATCAGTTGGAGGATCCACCACCTTACAATCAGCCATGATAGATCTCCAAACCCTCCTACTAAAACTACACTCAAAAAAGAGATGAGCCAAACTTTCATGTTTGAACCGACAGAAAAGACAGACTATCTCCATTATATATATCCCCAGCTACGCATCTTCTCTCTAGTAGTGATAGAGTCTTGAAAAGCTAGCCAAAGGAAAAAAGCATGCTTAGGAATAGCTGCTGTAAACCAGACAACTTCATACCACTCCACAATTGGTTTTTTCACCCGTAACTCCAAGGTTTTTGCACAAGAAAAAACTCCACCTTTAGCACCCCAAACAGGCTTAAACACCTCTCCCAGAATCACCTCAGGTAACCTGCTTTGTATCTCCACAAGAACCTCAGATCTTGCAATTGGCCAAAACCAAGAACCATCTCTAATAATAGAGGACGGTTTTGGGCCAATGGAATGCTGTACATCATACATAGGTCTATGCCTGAATTGGTCAAACAAACATCCAAGAGGCTGCCAGCTATCATACAAAAAAAAAATGTTCTGGTCATCACCTACTTCAAACTTAACAAATTGCTTAGCAAGATCCCTTAGTTGTAGGATTTTTTTTCCAGCTCCAAGGGCAGTGTTGGGGCATGAGTATATCAATGCATGTATATGTCTATACTCAATGTATGTCTAAGTTAGTGATCCCTCTTTATTTTCTTGTGCCGAAAGGAGTTGATGCATTGTTCTTGATGTAATTGGATATCCTTAATTCCCTTTGTGTATCTACATGTATCTTGGAGTTTACTTGAATAAAGTTTAATATCCTTATTGTGTGTCTCCAAATGTCTTGGACTTTTTCAATAAAGAGAACGAAATTGTCTGAGTGTCGATGGCTAGATCAATTAATGCTAGCTGCGGTGGATATATAGCAACCCACCAGCTATATATGTTTCTTTTTAATTGCTGTTACAGATTTTTTTTTTTTTTTTTTAATTTTAAAAAAAAAAAAAAAAATCAATGCATATTACAGACTTGTCCATTAACAAAAAAAGAAACAAAAGGTTAAGTTCCCATTCCTAATGGAACTGGGCAAGAGCTATTGACTGCTTCAAGCTGAGGCTTGACTCAGCATGAGGTCGAGCACTACTGTCAACAGTTGCTTTTAATTTGTGTTCTTGTGTTGGGAATTTGAAGCTCTGCTCAACTTCATATATATAGTTGTCCATTGTTTTTTTTTTCTTCCTATATATTGTTGGTTCATGTCGATCATGTTGGTTCATGCATGTCCATTCTTCATTTTCTTTAATTCAATTTTGCAGTATCAATAAAATTTAAATCGTTCAGAGTTATTCTCTATTTGCTTCAACTAGATAGGATCTTTCTTTGACCTAATCGTTATGTTCTCTTTCGCAACTTTTTTATTCAGTCTTCAATTCTCAATTTTTGCTACTATCATATAATGTTAGAACAATTCTAGTTTTGTCCGGCGTTCCCTCCTCTTGCAAGCTAGTTTTCAAGGCAATTTCCACCTCAGATTTATATCATCATTTTTGTCATGAGAAATTTTGTATGACAACCAAAAATTTAAAACAAAAATAAAAAGGAAGAAAAATAAATCCATTACACGTGGAACACAAAATTTATATGGTTCCGCACAAAAATTTACGCTTACATTCACTACTAAAATATGAAAATATGAAGCATAAAATGAATTAGAAGTAGAAGAATTAAATTCCAAACTTCTCTCTCACTTCTTTCTTTCTTCTAATTCTCTGAAGTTCTTAACTGTACAAGACTGTTGTTTATTTATAATTGTAGTGTTAAGAAGTGGCCCCATATCTTTTTGTTACGTACCAGATAAGACAAAGGATAAAGACAAAAGAGTTATAATCAGTCTTGTGTCTTTGTTATTTGGTTATTATGTATCTCTCTTATTTTGTTATTATTTATCTATTAGCTAGAGTCTATCTTTAAGTAGGGAATAAATGAATAGTATGTTATCCCTGAGTAGTTGAGTATTATCTTTAATTATTATCTCTTTATTAATAGCGGTTAGTGATAGGATAGTCATTAGGATTAGATTAGGGTTAGATTAGTTAATATTAGGATTAGAATTTATTTGAATTTGAATATTAGAAGTTTAGGTATTATCTATTTGTAATTCCATTTAAAGATCATTTGGTCATTAATGAAAAATATGAAGTTGAATTATTGTTTGATAAATACAGTTTACTGTGTTTTGAGAGTTTATGGCTCACTCAAAATAGCTAACCTATCCATTTCCTGTGTTTTGTATTAATTGTTTCACATCACTTTTATGGTGAAATCGGGCTGTAGATGAGTGCTACAAACTTTCAATCGAATTTGAGTTAGACCTCATAATTAAAATATCGTCCACATCATCACAAAAATTGAATAAGTGGGAGCCCGTAGGATAAATAGAGATGAATCATATTTAGAACATGGAAAGCCTAATTAAGTAAGTGAGCGAATCAGGCCCGTGTGGCTTGCTACTTGAGTCCATAAATAGCTTTATTGAGTTTGCTGACATACAGTACAAAAAAAAAAAAAAAAAAACATGTATTTAGAGTTGTTTTAAGCCCATAAAATGACTCTAAACAATTTGTGCATTTTTTTTGAACCGAGAACGGGTCAATACATCAAGTATTAAAGACCCAAATTGAGCTGTGTTTACCTAAAACGGCTCTAAATTGAGCCACTTTTATTAAAACGGCTATAACCAGTTAAAGCAGCTTTTTAAAAGATGCTCAAAACTGTTAGAAAAAGCGGCTCAAAACGGTTAGAGCCGGCTCAAAATAGTTAAAGCAGCTTTAGAAAAACGGTTCAAAAATTAGAGCCGGTTTAAGGACCCTAAAACGGCTCTAAATAAATAAAAAATAAAATTTTTGAGTCGTTAAAAAAAATTAAAAATAAAAAGGGACTTGTAGAGCAGATTATAACCTCTGATTTCCCAAACACAATTCACGGCCTAAAGAAAACAGAAAGAAAGAATTTTTTTTTTAATTTTTTTTATTTTTATGAATGAATGAATATGGTCTGTTGCAACCATTGCTAGATGAATCACAATCAGGAGAAAAAATATTCTATCACATTATTGCAACAACAAAGCAGTAGACAACACAAAACACTAAAGACTTTACAATAGAAACACCCAATACCGCAACAACAAAGCAGCAAAAACAGAAAAACTAAACAAAACAGCAAATACCTCACTGATGCTTTCAACAGGCTTTCATCAAATTCAATCACAATATCACCTGGACAGATCCAGCATGATCAGCAGAAGATCCAGGAGTTTCCTAGTAAAAAAATGGGAAAATCATCAGAAATAAGCAACATGCATTTTTTTCAAAATCAAAATATCAAAACTCAAGAGACCTACGGTTGGGTCTCTTGAGACCCAATACCTCTTCGACAGTGGTTGTCGAGAGCAAGAGGGAGAGAGAGAGAGAGGAAGAAGGGAGAAGAAGAAAATGAAAGAAGAATTAAAGAAAGGAAGATGATGGAGAGTTATGGAGAGATGAGAGTGACGATCAGAGAGAGAGAGTAAAGAAAGAGATCTAGATATTTTATGGGTGAGTGAAAGGAAAAAAATAAAAATAAAAATCCCCAAAATTTAGAGCCGTTTTGGAAGAAAACGGCTCCAATCACTTATTTTTATTTTTGGGGTAATTACCTTTTTCCCCCATGAACTACCAAAAAATGCGCAATGCCCCCATGAACTACCAATTCGACCAAAATAGAGCATTCAACTACCAAAGACAACCATTTTCCCCCTTCCGTCAGTCAAAGGGGTTAAAATAAACGGTCAACGAGTCATGTGCCGTTTTATATGGGGGCATGTTGAAAGATGATGGTAGTTCATGGGGGGAAAAGAGGAAGATGGTGGTAGTTCATAGGGGGAAAAGAGGAAGAAAATGGGGGTAAAACGGCGTGTGACTGACGGAAGGGGGGAAAATGGTTATCTTTGGTAGTTGAATGCTCTATTTTGGTCGAGTTGGTAGTTCATGGGGGCATCGCGCATTTTTTGGTAGTTCATGGGGGGAAAAGGTAATTACCCCTTTATTTTTAATTAATTTTTTGATAACTAAGCATATAGTATACTAGCTAATTAAATATAGTATTACATATTAATTATAGGGAAAAGTACACATAAAAAATATTTTTTTTAAAAAAATAAAATTAAATTAAAGAAAAAAGGAAAAATAAAAAACAAATTTTTGTTTAAAAAAAAAAACTGAAAATTATAATAAAAAAATTAAATAAACAAAAAAAAAAAAAATTAAATGTGATCGATCGTAGTACGATCAATGTGATCGATCGTGGTACGATCATGTGTGATCGATCGTGGTACGATCTATGTGATAGGTCGTGGTATGATCATGTTTGATCCATTGGAGTACGATCTATGTGATCGATCGTGGTACGATCAATTTGATCGGTCGTGGTACGATCAATGTGATGGATTATGATACGATCTATATGATGGATTGTGAAACGATCAATGTGATCGGTCGTGGTACGATCTATGTGTGATCGATCGTGGTACGATCAATGCGATCGATCGTGGTACGATCTAAGTGTAATCGATTGTCGTACTATTTAAATATGATCGATCGTGGTAAGATCTAAGTGTGATCGATCATGGTACGTTCTATGTGATCGATCGTGGTACTATCTAAATGTGATCGATTATGGTAAGATCTAAGTGTGATCGATCGTAGTACGATCTAAGTGTGACTGATCGTTGTACGATCTAAATATGATCGATCGTCGTACGATATAAATATGATCGATCGTAGTAAGATCTAAGTATGATCGATCGTGGTACGATCTATGTGATCGATCGTGATACGATCTAAATGTGATCAATTGTGGTAAGATCTATGTGATCGGTCGTGATACGATCTATATGATAGAACGCAGTACAATCTATGTAATCAATCGTGGTACGATCTATGTGATCGATCATGGTAGGATCTAAGTGATGGAACATGGTACAATCATGTGATCGATCATAGTACGATTTATGTGATCGATCGTGGTACAATTAATGTGAGACTTTTTTTTTTTTTTGTTTAAACATTAGAGCCGCTTTTTTAAAATAGCTCTAATTGGAGCCATTTTAGTTGAAAAACGGCTTAAAAAGCCATTTTTATTATTATTATTATTATATTTTTTTTTTGTAGTGATAGTGCAAAAATTTGGGGGGGGGGGGGGGACGTCGTTGGGCAATGTAAACATTTTCTTTGAGAAGCCCATGTAAGAATGCGTTTTGCACATCCATTTCTCTTATGGACTTGCCCAAAAAGTAGCCATGCAGAGAGATGACCGTTAGAGTGAATGGTCATGGGCTTGACCATTGGGTTGTATGTATGGCCATAACCAAGGATCGATTGTTGATGAAAGCCCTATACATCTAAAAGGGCTTTGTGGTGTTCGAGTGATCCATTTGCCTCAATTTCCTTTCACCTTGAAAATTCATTTAGAGTCCACAATGTTCATGTCATGTGTGGGAGGAACAAGAGTCCATGTGTTGTTCTTCAGAAGGGAATCTAATTCTATGTTCATAGGATCACATCACTAAAGGAATTTAAATCAAACAGCAAGCCAGAGCTTTAAACTGAATAAACTTGATATAAATATTATAAATTCATCACAAGACATTGTCTTCATACAAAATGCCACAAATGGCAATCTACTATCTAAGAATCTGTGGTTGATTTTCACAAAAAGTCAGTCATTCTTCAAAGGCTTGGGAGTAATAATTTAGATTCAGGTAGGGTTTCGATCCTTCTTGTCTACAGCAACCGCATTTATAAAATTTATCAATTTTAATATATAGGTAGAAAATAGTGACCACAACTGATTAAGTAAGACTATCTATTCAAGCTTGTGTGTGACGTGAGTCATTTTTTAAAATTTATCTCTTTAGTTCTCTTTTAAAATGATTTTTTAATGTTTAAAAAACTTTTCTAATATCGATGCATAGTTTTCACAATACACTACAAAAAAAATCATTGTTTGATTCTTTTTTTTTTTTAGCCGTTTTTAAAACGGCTCAATATATAGTGTATTAAAACAAAGTTTGAGCCGTTTTAGAATTAAAATGGCTCAATTTTTTTTTATTTTATTTTTAAAAAAAAATTATATCATTAGTTTTTTTGGGTCGTTTTAGGGTCCCAAAATTTTTATTTTTATTTATTTATTTTTTTTATTTTTTTTATTTTTTTTTTTAGTACCTAATATGGCAAGAATAAAATAAAAGAGAAATGGCAAAAAGAATCAACACCCTGATTGCAAATGAAAAGAGTCTCACAGCAAATGATATTGGAATTTCGAGGTTCTTTACATATTCAAACATGCACGCATATTTTGTTGCTACATTCTAAGGACCCACAGCAGAAAGTAAGCTCTAGATACAGCTCTATGCTAGAAGCTGATAATGTGTAACACACACCAGCAGCCGGCCTGATGACTTTGTTTATATCTCTATCCTTAAGCAGTACAATTCTAAGATTTCTTATCACTATGAACTACTAGATTTTATTGCACCCCATCTTCCACACCAAGCTAAGGGTGCTTACCTGGAGCTGCTGTGAGAGGAAGTACCCCCTTAATTGCTTGATTGGCCAAGAAACGGACAACAACAATGGTAATATTATCTGCAGTACCTCTCTGATATGCTTCCTGCATCAGCCGCTTTGTTGCCTGTTCTGGCTCCGGAAGTGGTTTAACCATTGCAACAGCCTCCTGAGAAAAGGGGAAGAATCAGTGAGCTAAAAGCTTGGGAGTACCCACACGTCCAATTCAAAAATTCAAGAAAACACTTGACACCCATTCAAAACAATAAATTGCCAATTTTTTTTTTCTTTAAGTGATAAAAATGCCAGGTGAGTATACATGAGGTTAATGAGGTAGAGTGAAAAGAAAATACTTATTGAGTTCTGAAGACACACTATCCACTCTTGGGCTTTTACTACATGTAAGGGCATCATCGAGACATGGAAAGGGCAAAAAAAAAAATCTAGAATCATTGTGAGGGTGCTAGCACCTTATGGGATTCTATTTTTTAGTCTATTTGGTTTAGATTGGGTCATGCCAAGTCGAGTGGTAGATCTCTTTTCATGTGGGAGAGGTTAGTTTGGTGGTGTTCATAGTGCTGCATTGTGGAAGATGTTTCTATCCTGCATAATGTGATGTATATGGAAAACAAATGACCATAGCTTTGAAGACCGCGAGAGGACGGTGTTGAATTTAAAGACTTTTTTTCTTTAATACCCTGTACCACTAGATAGCTGCATATAATCACTTTCATATTTCTAGTTTTTGCGATTTCCTAGATCTCTTTTCCTTTTCTTTTGGATAGGTGTTTCTTTTGTATACATTGTGTATACTTGAGTTGCACCTTTAAGCTTTCAATGAATTTCGATTACTTATCAAAAAAAAAAAAATCCAGAATCAGAAAGCATGGCATACCTCATTTGTGACAACATCCCACAGTCCATCACCAGCAAGGATAAGAAACTCAAGGGAGCTGTCAATCTTTTCCTCCTGAAAGTTCCATAATGATGTCAGTGGCTGATTATATATTCTCATAAACTGAAAATGGGAGGCTTGGCAAACAAGTTTGATGCACTCCAATTCTACCAATATCAATCATGATGCAGGAGAAAATCAAACACAATATTTGAAGATTATATTTTGAATAAGATCAGCTCGAGAATGGAAAGAATTGTACAAAATATTTAAAGAATATTTTTAATTTTAGATATTTTTTTTCCATTTATGATAACTTTTCATTTATTGTTTAGGAGGTGATTCTAAGCCCGATTTGGGCCAGATTTTTGGCAGCCTACTTATTTTATTTTGTATTTTGTTTTATTAGGGTTATTAGGGTTTTGCTATTTTTGGTAAAACTCTACTAAAGGTCAAATTTTCATCTATATTAGTCCGGCTTGTGGGCATTTTCCGGAAAAGATTGATTATTGATATTTTCATTGAAATTCAGAGTTTGTCTCTGTGTTTTGGGATAATTCTTTCTGTTTTATTCCTTGCAAACTGCCTATTGAGCCTGCAAAATAATCACTATTCTGTCCGGCGTCAATTGGTATTAGAGCTTCAGCACTTTCCTGAGACGAGTTCTTCATCAGTTTCGATGGCTGGTGGTTGTCATGGGCAAGTTCCAAATGAGGAAGCTCCGCACCGTGATCGTAACATTCAAGATGTGATGATTGAGGATTTGCAGAGGCAAGTTGAAGAGTTAACACAGCGTCTAGGGGCACAAAACATGGATATGAAATGCAATATTGACGGTCGCAATTCACAATCCAATTTCGAGAACCCGTATTACAATTCTGTTCTAGTTCGGGAACAGCATGGTCGGGATGAAGAATTTGTTGATGAAGAGTTCCAAGAAGATGAGTTCGTTGATGAGTAGTTCATACATGGAGATGTTCATGATGATGTTGAACATGAAGATGTTGAAGATTCTTCACAAGGATTCGTGAATTGGGATTCTTCACCAACTTATGATATTGATATCAATGATGAAGATCTTGTGGGAGATTCTTTGTCGTATGATCAAGAGAAAAAAATCTATAGAAGATTTAGATTGGGTCTCTCCAACAATTTATGACGACATCTATCCTGACGAAAATGATTTATTGAATGAGGCAAGTTTTTTGGTTGATGCAACAAAATTTATTGAAGAAAATAATAATTACCATGTGTTTGATGAAAATCCACATAAAGAGGGATTTTAGTTGAGTAATGAGGAAAATAGTTATGTTGATTTCATTGGAATTGAAAGATTTCTATCAAATTCACCTAGTAATAAGTTGGATGTTGGTTTCAGCGTGTTAGCTGACAATTTTAATTTTTGTGATCAAGAACGAATTGATAATTCTTTGAAGACTTTTATGAAGTGTGAATTGGAGAAAATAAATGAAAGACATGAGAAGATTGATTTATTTCAATTTAGTGTGAGGCTAGTCGTTGTGATGGGTCACAACTTGTTTATCTTCTGGTTTCAAATTACTTTGGTATTGAGAAATACGGGATGTAATGAATTGATCGGCCATCCAAAAGATCGAGGTAAAGAAGATTCGTATTCGAGGACGAATTCTTTCCAACCCGATGAGACTGATGCAGGAGAAAATCAGACACAAGATTTGAAGATTATTTCTTGAATAAGATCAACTCGAGAATGGAAAGAATCGTACAAAATATTTGAAGAATATTTTTAATTTTAGATATTTTTTTCCATTTATGATAACTTTTCATTTATTGTTTAGGACATGATTTTAAGCCGGATTTGGGCAAGATTTTTTGGCAGCCTACTTATATTATTTTGTATTTCGTTTTATTAAGATTATTAGGATTTTGCTATTTTTGGTAAAACTCTACTAAAGGTCGAATTTTCAGCTATATTAGCCTAGCTTGTGAGCGTTTTCCAGAGACAATTAATTATTGATATTTTCATTGAAATTCAGAGTTTGTCTATGTGTTTTGCGATTATTCTTTCTGTTTTTTTCCTTCCAAACTGCCTATTGAATAGCCTGTAAAATAATCACTATTCTGTCCGGCATCAAATCAGAAGACTCCTTTCCTAAATAGGGACTTGCATTGTAGGACCCCAATCTCGTGCTCTTAAGTTTCTTTCATTTGAACCATTTACCATGTCAAAAATTAAATCAAGACACTTTATTTAAGTAAGCATCAAAAGTCAATGTTAAGACACACCTGAATTTCGGGATCAGCAATGTACGTACAACATATTGTTTCAAGAGCCTATCACCAAATGCACAAGAAACAGCAAGAACTCCTCCGACTCTCCAAGTTCCTGATGATATAATTTTTAGTCACCAAGACAAGCAATTCACTCAATCACCAGAAAGCTTGAAAATTAACATGTGATGACCTTACCAGCCCACATAACAAATCCTCTTGCTTCCTCAATCCGCTGTCGCTCATCAGATTGGTCTGGCTTGTGATCACGAGAAACAGCAATGTCTGCAGGAAATACAATGTTATAAGCAAATACATAATGAACCAAATAATTTATCAACAGAATTCGCTCACATGAGAGAGACACAAACTTAAAAATATTTTTGTGTGATTAGCTGCTGTCCATTATTAAACAGCCAATAGATGATATGCAGCATTTTTCAGCAGCACTCCTAAAAATGAAATCAAGCTAAGTCTCCTAAAATGATGAGAGACTAAGCATCAAAAGGACCTTTCATCAAAACTCTTGCATGTTCAAAATGACAAATAAAAATGAAAAGGGATTTCAGAATAGCAATGGCAACCTACTAAACAAAACTGAAATCATAAAGAAATGGCATAACTGAATCATAAGGTTTGCTAATTAATTAGCATATTCCTATAGAGGAATGAGAAGGGTTTTTTTTTCTTTATCCTTTCTTTCCTTTTGTATAGCTGTCAAGCGATTTTACTGAAAACTAAACCTTCCATGAAGTACTCAAACACATATGCTTCCCCAATCGAAAGTATGCACAGTAGAATGAGCTCTAAATGGGATGGTAAGGAAACAACATAATTAGCAAATCCTATCTAAGAAAAAAATCCAACGCCGCCAATTACTAAAGGGAATAACTGAATCACAAGAAAGCTTGAAAACAATATACAACCAAACACCTATATAATTATTAGGAAAAATTACAATTTAACTTCCCAAACTAACAGCCGTTTTACGAATAACCATCCAAACTAATAACGCTTGGACTTTGACCCCCTAAACTACCAAGAAGTTTCAAAAAGGTTCATTTTGGCAAAATATGCCTATAATACTACTGCCACTTGTCATTTTTCAATTTTAAAAAACCAAAATTTTAAAAATTAAAAATGGATTTCGGGGTGGTGGCCAGAAGGCCACCCCGAAATCCACCCTCAAGCCCTGGCACCACCACTAGCGCCACCCTCTCGGCAGCCACCCCCTAAACACCCATCTTTTTTAAAATAAATAAATAAAATTAAAAAAAATTAGTTTTTTAATTTTTTTTTAAAAATTTATCATTTTTTAATTGAAAAATGACACGTGGCCAGAGTATTATAAGTATATTTCGCAAAAATGTGTCTTTTTGAAACTTTTTGGTAGTTTGGGGGGCTAAAGTTCAAGCATTGGTAGTTCAGTGAGATATCCATAAAACGGCTAGTAGTTTAGGGGGCTAAATTGTAATTTTTCCTAATTATTACCTAGTGCCAAAAGCTGGAAAAGAAAAATAGAGAGAGAGAGAGAGAGAGAGAGAGAGTTAACAACACAGAACTAGCCAGAAGAGAGTTAGATATGATCGATACAAAGTGCTTTGAATAAAAAGCTGGTAAAAGATACAAATGTATATATCAAACAATAATACAGTTAATACGGTGACAAATTATAAATGTCAAAAATGCTTCGGCAAGTTGAAATCACAAGAGTATGGGATGTTTGGGTGCATTGTTTTTCAAAAACAAATTCTATTAGTATTTGCAATTTTTCAAAAACAAATCAGATTTTATCCAACTTTCTCTAATTTTGTCTCAAGAAGTCAAACCATCCAAACATTTTTTTCAACTTTATTTTGTCTCGAAATTGGGCAGTAAATTATAGTTGAATTTAAATTTCAAATAATCGAACTCCCAAATGTCCGATGATTAAAAATAATCCACTAATTTTTAATACTAAATTTTTACTTGGAATTTGATTGTAAGCATTATGAGAGTTTTGAATATAAAAAAGAAAAGGCAAAGAAAAAAACATAAAACAGTACATCGATCAACACTATATACGTATCTAGAAGCATCAATACCATACCGAAAACTTTTGAGGGGGAACCATTTGATTATTGGAGAGAGAGAGAGAGAAGAGAAACCATTTTAATGAAACCAGGGGAACACTAGTATCTACTACAACATGTTCCATTACATGACATTATGACAACAACAATATTAAAAAGAAACAAACCTCGCCATGCGATCTAATGTGCTAAAAGAAGTAAGTTTGACAATATAGAACTTCTCCAAAGCCTTTATTGTAATAAATGAGTTCCAAAAGTGGAAAGAAAGTCCCTTTAGATGGACCATCAACTACAAGTGCTTATTATGATAAAATCTGTTATGGGCCTACCGTGTGTGCATGCAGTGATGGGTAGCTGTGCAAGTGAACGTGTGGAGTGAATTGTGCAAGTGAACGTGTGTGCGTGCAGTGAGGGGTAGGTGTGCAAGTGAGCGTGTGGAGTGAATTGTGCAAGTGAACGTGTGTGCGTGCAGTGAGGGGTAGGTGTGCAAGTGAACGTGTGAAGTGGATTGTGCAAGTGAATGTGTGTGCGTGCAGTGATGGGTCTTGCAAGTTGTGAGTATTGCAAGTGAAGCTCAAGAAAATGAAGAGTGGTCGCATGGCATAGCAGTTAAGGTCCTCATGTGGGCTGGACGCCCAGTAGCTAATACTTAGCTACATTATCTTATTGCTTTCTAGAACTAAGAGGTAGTGGGGGAAACATGGATTGGGTTAGTGGGCATGTTTGTAATGGGTTAGTTATTTACATTCAGTTATTTCTTAATGGGTCAGTTTAGTACTAGAAGGTCAGTACCCAGATCGTGGGTTACTTAGCACTATGTGTATTTAAACCCAGCAATTGCTGGAGATCATTTTATGCAGACTATTATTTGTGAATTTCTCTTAACCGTGTGTTAGAGTAAATAGTTCATCTTAAGTACTGTGTTAGAGTGAACAGGAGGGTTTGACCCATTTAAGTGTCAATTGTTATCTTAATTTCTAGTAGTTATTAACCGCTTCAAATATCAAGGCCCATAACAGTGGTATCAGAGCCTCGTTCCAGCGACATGACGGAATGAACTAGGGCCCAACAAGCTGCTCAACAAGCTGAAGCAGTGGCTTCTCTCCAAGGTACTGTAGCTCAGCATGCTACCAAGCTGAATGACATTCTCACTCAGTTGGGAATTCTAGCTGTGAGTATTGCAGAGATCAAACAAAATACAACAAAGACAACCGAAAACCAGCCACCAAAGCCAACCGAAAATCAGCCCTTAGGGGAATCAAGTGGAGAGAATGTGGTTTCCAACACTCCATTCTCAGAAGGAGGAATTCATGCGCGCGCTCTTAAGCTGGATTTTCCAAAGTTCGATGGAACGGATCCCATGGATTGAATTCAAAAGGCGCAACAATTTTTCAACTATGGCAACACACCGGATGACCAAAAGGTAACCATTTCAGCTTTTCACATGCAAGGAAAGGCTCTCACATGGAAAGATGGGAAGAGTTTGTGGTTGCACTCAAAATACGGTTCGCTCCATCCGCTTATGACAACCCCATTGGGGCATTCACTAAGCTTACCCAAACAACCACTGTGGAGGAATACCAATATGAATTTGAGGTACTATCCAATCGGATTTCTGGCCTAACTGAGGAATTCCGTGTGCATACATTTTTAAGTGGGCTTAAGGAGGAGATTCGTATCATGGTAACAATGTTAAAACCTAATTGCCTATTAGCGGCATTTGGGCTTGCTCGGTTGCAGGAAGAAGAAGTGTACGTTGAGGAGGGATCACAATCAAAAGGTAAACACTTTGTCATCCAACTCCAATTACCAAATCAACCAGTCATCCTATTCCAGACTTCCAGCTCCTAATATTTACTCCAAACCAATACCTATACCCATTCCCCCAGATAATCATAGCCTTAAGCTAACCCTGCCATACAGCCGTCCAACAGCAATCCAAATACCTACAACCGCAAGCCAAATATTCCTGTTAGACGGATTTCTCCTACTCAAATGCAGGAACGAAGGGAAAAGAGTCTTTGTTACTTCTGTGATGAAAGGTATCAACCTGGTCATCGCTGTAATAGGCTGAAAATCTACTTGTTAGAAGGAATGGGAATGGAAGAAGAGTCCAGAATGCAAGAGAGTGCCGAGGAGACACTTCCAGTAGAAGAACTTGAAGAGGCCACTTGGAAGGATCCACACGAGCTCAGGAAGAAACATCCTGACCTTGTGGACAAGGTCTTTTAAGACTAGGAGATTGTTATGGGCCTACCGTGTGTGCATGCAGTGATGGGTAGGTGTGCAAGTGAACGTGTGGAGTGAATTGTGCAAGCGAACGTGTGTGTGTGCAGTGAGGGATAGGTGTGCAAGTGAACGTGTGAAGTGGATTGTGCAAGTGAACGTGTGTGCGTGCAGTGATGGGTCGTGCAAGTTGTGGGTATTGCAAGTGAAGCTCAAGAGAATGAAGAGTGGTCGCATGGCATAGCAGTTATAAGGTCCTCGTGTGGGCTGGACGCCCAGTAGCTAATACTTAGCTACATTATCTTATTGCTTTCTAGAACTAAGGGGTAGTGGGGGGAAACATGGATTGGGTTAGTGGGCATGTTTGTAATGGGTTAGTAATTTACATTCAGTTATTTCTTAGTGGGTCAGTTTAGTACTAGAAGGTCAGTACCCAGATCGTGGGTTACTTAGCACTATGTGTATTTAAACCCAGCAGTTGCTGGAGATCATTTTATGCAGAATATTATTTGTGAATTTCTCTTAACCATGTGTTAAGAGTAAATAGTTCCTCTAAACCGTGTGTTAGAGTGAACAGGAGGGTTTGACCCCTTTAAGTGTCAATCGTTATCTTAATTTCTAGTAGTTATTAACCTTCAAATATCAAGGCCCATAACAAAAACCACATAAAATCCAAAACTCTAGAAATTAAGAGATAGTACTGTATCAGAATGAAGACTAAAACTGGAAATTAAGAAAATCCTATTTAACGTCCAAGCTTTTGAATTGGTTTCGTCCAATGGATATATCAAATCCACGTTAAAGTTAAGTGGATAATTAATTAAGTAATACTTATGAGCCTTACCATTACCACCCCTACGGATCGATAACTGCTCTGGAATCCCCAACATTTGCAACAAGCAAACGGTCACCAACTAGGATGGCAGACTTGGCAGTGGAAGCAGTTGATCCGACATCTCTGTTCTGGCTATTTTTTGATTTGTTGAAAGATCGAGATGAGGGCAGTGGCTGGAGTCGGCGGCATCGTGAAGAGGTAAGGCGACAGTGGCGTCGAATGAGGGCAGTGGCTGTGTCCCGGAGGAGAGAGAGAGAGATCAATGAGAGGGAAAGAGATCGAGATTGACAGAGAGAGAGCTAGAGCTCGGTGAATCTCTCTCTCTCGATCGTCTCTCTGTCTCTCTCGATCTCAGACTCTCTTTCTCTCTCTCTGGATCTCTCTCTGTTTAGTCTTTGGGGGAAAAAAAGAAAAAAAAGGGAGTGAGAATTGGCACGTTGAAATTTCACCCTCCCGCAAAATTTTTTTTTTTAAAAAAAAACAACAACAACAACTTGCACTCGTTTTGAGCAAAAACGACTCGGAATAGAGCCCTTTTTACCCCCCCAAAAAAAAAAAAAAAAAAAAAAAAAAAAAAAAACTTCTAGTGAAGCCTTTTTTCGAGTTGTTTTAATAAAACGACTTCACTTAGAGCCGTTTTAAGCAAAAATAACTACACTTGGAGTCGTTTTGAGTAAAACAGCTCTAATTGGAGTCGTTTTAAAACCGACTCTAATTATTTTTAATTTTTACTCAATTTTTTTATATAACTTAAACTCGTTAATTAGCTCGTTAATATATATATATTACTAAAAATAAGTTATATAAATTTAAGCATGTATATTATAATTAGTAATTAAGTAATAAATGTTGTGTATATATGTTACTTAATATTTATATGTATGTTCTCAAAATATATATATATATATTTATATGTATGTGTATTAGTTAACATATATACTAACTAGCTAGTTAGCTCATAAACTAACATATTATCTAGTTAATTAATTAACATATGCTAAGTAAATATAATTAACTATATGTTATTCGATATTTCTATATATGTATATTATATATATATTGTAGTTAACTATAGTCACGTCTATAGGTCATTTTTTTAATAATATATATTGAATAAGCATATAGTATACTAGCTAATTAAATATAGTATTACATATTAATTATAATACGTTGATAATAGTATTACGTATGTTAAACTAGCTAGCTAACATATAAATTAGTTATTAATGCTTAGTATATAACGTATATTGTATAGTTATTATATAAATAGTGTATATATATATAAACACACATATATCACATTACACAAGGTTAATTAACAATAGTTATATATTATACTTATATTATAGTTACATAGTTATATAAAATATATTAGACTTGCTACTTGCTCACATATATCACATCACACGAGGTTAATTAACAATAGTTATATATTATACTTATATTATAGTTACATAGTTATATAAAATATATTTGACTTGCTACTTGCTCACATTATACATATACCATTAGTTTATGAACTTGAATGGCATTCTCAACGAGCTCGAGCTCGCTCGAATTTTAAACGATTGAGTCGAGTTTGAACACACATTTTATAGATTGGCTCGAGTTTAAGATTGACAATTTAAGCTCAATTCATAAACGAATCAATCTCGGCTCGTCTTGATTATAGCCCTAAATACAACTTATGTAGTGCTCTATATAGTATACTATATAGATATAGGGTTTATACATACACTACAAAAAAATTAGATTTTAGTAACCTTACTTTAGTAATATGCAAAACCCTTTTGCACGTTATTAAAGTTTAGTAACCTTACTTTAATCATGTGATGCTTAGGTAACTAATGCCTCAGTTGCTAAAATAATTTTAATAATGTGGAAATTGTCACCACGTTACTATTTAGTAACACACAAAATTTTGCACGTTACTAAATTAGTAACGTGTCAAAATTAACACGTTACTAACTTTAGTGACTTCAACATTTTTTCACGTTACTAAAATTATGTTTTTTTAAAAAAATAAGAAAAGAAAAAGAAATGAGAGACGCTAGCGAAAGAAAGGATCGATCAGACCAAACCAAACACCATTTACACTTATTACATCTTTTTAATTTCCTTCGGCATCAATGGCAAAACCGGGCAACAAACCCTCCATCTACACGTAACTACTCTCCTTCAAGAACGCAAAATTAACAATCTTCAGTACCCTAAAATCAATTGATAATAGCTCAAATAAATCATAGTAAAACTACCTTGGAGAATTTCTGTTTGAGGCTAAGGGAACCACCGAGAAAATCTCATATGATCTCAACGGAAATTAGGTCATTGACCCACCGTAAATCGCCTTTACTCCTTTAGCTTCGTCGGAAACCGTCTCTCTTGCTCCTCCGGCGACGACCCACAGGCGACCCATGGGATTTGAACATCCGGTTACTCTCGGCTCCTCTAGGTTTAAAGGTTCTCCCCCGAGGTATCTCTTCTTCTTCCGATCTTTGGTTCTCGGGTTCTTCCCCCAACTTCCGGCTCTTTCTCTCCTCTCAATCTCTCTTTTTCTCATTCTCTCAGTGTTCCGTCCAAAATAAAGAAAAGGAGAAGAAAGACTGAAAGAGAGAGAACCGGGAAAAAAAAAAAAAGAAAAAAAAAAGCCAGATTTGTAGTCTGTAGAAATAAACAAAAGAAAATTAAAAATAAAAAATAAAAAACTTTAACTTTTGGACAGTGGCGCACGGGGACACATAATTTTCGTGTCCCGCATACACGCCCCCCAAACTGGAATCATGAGCTTTTTTTTGTTTTTTAAAAATTGAAAGATGAGACTTTTTATAATTTAATTAGTTTTTTTGAAATATATATATATATATATATATATATATATATATATATATATATATATATATATATATATATATATATATAATTTTCTTCTTAATTTGCAGTTTTTTTTTGTTTTTTTTTTTAAATAAAAAATAAAAAATCTTCTTCGTTTTTTAATTTTCATTTTTTTTTTAATTTTTTTTTGTTTTTCTTTAATTTTTTTTTTATTTGTTTTTAAAAAATAACTTTTTTATTTTACTTTTTTTTTAAAAAAAAAATTGGTTTTTATAATTTTTTTTTTTTCATTTTTTTTTTAAAAAAAAAAATTTTCATTTTTTTTTAAAAGGTTAATTTGGAGGTGTTTTAACAAAAACGGCTCTAATTGGAGGCGTTTTTGTAATGGGAGGATGAAGAAAACAATTTTTTTAATAAATAAATGAAAGAATTAGTGACGTTTTACAATATTTGACACGTCACTAATTAGTGACAAAATATTCTATTGATCCTATGATCCTACCATGATTAATTGGACTAGTACTTATTAGGAACAATCACACGTTAGATCGAAAATTCACTGTGTCAAGTATGATTGATCTAACTCTATCACGATCAATCGAATTAATTAATGCACTATGATTGATTGGATGGTCTATCGATCATATTGTTATCGATCAGTTTACTACACTAGCATCAATCGGATGTTCGATCGAACATTTACTGTGTCAAGTCTAGTTGATCAAACTCTATCACGATCGATAGATCATCCGATCGATCGTGATCGTTCAATAGGATCGACAGAATATCCAATC
Source organism: Alnus glutinosa (assembly GCF_958979055.1). Taxonomy (NCBI): domain Eukaryota; kingdom Viridiplantae; phylum Streptophyta; class Magnoliopsida; order Fagales; family Betulaceae; genus Alnus; species Alnus glutinosa. The sequence goes on from NC_084893.1 coordinate 2,208,907, forward strand.
GATCGTGATCAATCAATAGGATCGACAGATCATCCGATTGATCGTGATTGATTAGTAGGATCGACAAATCATCTGATCGATCGTGATTGATCAATAGGATCGACAGATCATCCGATTGATCGTGATAGATCAATAGGATGATCGATTAATAGGATCGATAGATTATCCGATCGATTGTGATCGATCAATAGGATTGATAGATCAACTGATCAATCATGATAAATCAATAGGATCGATTGATCAATATGATCTACAGATCATCCATACTATCGTGATAGATCAATATAATCGATAGACCATCTGATGGATCATAGTGCATTAATTAGTCCGATTGATCATGATAGAGTTCGATCAATTGTACTTGACATAGTGAATGTTTGATCTAACGTGCGATTGATCCTAATAAGTACTAGTCTGATTGATCATAACAGGATCATAGGATTGATAGAATATCTGTCACTAATTAGTGATATGTCAAATGTAAAACGTCACTAATTCTATCATTTTTTTTTTTTTTTTTGCTTCCTCCTCCTGTTACAAAAGCGCCTACAATTAGATGCCTATTCGCTGGTAATACGATCAAAATAATCAATCAAACTTGACACAAGTGAAGGTTTGATCTAATATTTAATTCATCATAGTGCATCGGTCCGATCTATTGTGACACGAATATTCGATCAATCAAACTTGACATAGTTATCGATTCGATCTAACGTGTGATTGAACATGACATGATCATAGGATCAATAGAATCATCCAATCGATCATAGTGTATTACTCTGGTCGAAAAAACCAATTTTTCGAAAAAAAAAGAAACTAAAACATTTATTTTTTTAAAAAAAAAATTAAAAACATTAAAGAAAAAAGAAAAAAAAATGAAAATTAAATAAAGACAAAGTTTTTTTTTTTTCTAAAAAAAAAAAAAATAGGCAAAAATTATGAAAACAATTTTTTTTAAAAAAAAAAAGGAAAAAAAAAGATTTTTTTTTTTTTTTTTTTTTAAAAAAAATAACTGAAAATTAAAAAAATCCAATTTTTCTAAAAAAAAAATTAAAAAAAATAAAGACGAACGAAAAAAAAAAATGAAAATTAAAAATTAAAAAGTTTTTTTTTTTTAAAAAAAAAAAAACAAACGAAAAAAAAAAAAAGTAAAACCAGTTTTCTATTAAATTAAAAAAATGAAAAAGAACCATAACAAACGAAAAAAAACTATAAATTAAGAAAAAGAACAAATATATATATATATATATATATATATATATATATATATATATATATATATATATATATATATATTTTAACCCCATAAACTATCACCATTTTTCTGGATTGCCCCCCAAATTACTAATGCTTAGATTCTGGAGAAGTATTTTTGGATTTTTGGCCAATTTCTGTTAGAATTGACGGTATAAATAGACGGATGGAGCCAAAAAATCAGAAAGTAGTAGTTTAGGGGGCCATCCGGAGAAATGGTGGTAGTTTGGGGGATAAAATATATTTAACCCTATATATATATATATATTAAAAAAAACCTAATTAAAAAAAAAAAATCTCATCTTTCAAAAAATAAAAAAAACTCATGATTAGCTTTTGGGGAGGGGGGAGTGGCGCGCGGGACATGAAATTGTTTTTTATTTTTTGTTTTTGTTTTTAGAAACATCTTTATCTCTTTCCTGTTCACTCTTTCTCCTCATTTAGTAACGTGAAAAATTTACTACGTTACTAAATATTTAAAATTATATTATTTTTTAAAAAAATATATTGATTTAATATTTAGTAACGTGTAAAATTCTACACATTACTAATTCAGTAACGTGCAAAATTTTGCATGTTACTAGTTCTTGAAAATTATATTATTTTTTAAAAAATTATATTGACATACTATTTAGTAACGTGCAAATTTAATTTAGTAACGTGAAAAATTTTGCAGGTTACTAAATGCTCAGTTTTTTTGTAGTGATATAATATATTATATATACTAAATATAATTATAACTTATATATATATATATAGTTTATGAAGTAGCTTGCCGACTCGGCATGAGGGTGTCTGTGCCTCCTCCCCTTGTTACGAGTCAAGCGGCATTTAATTTCTCAACCTGTCTCTCTGATGGGAGTGGTAAGTGGGGTGCATTTTTTACCATTGTGGACTTCCAAAGATCTTGCATATACGGTGCTCACTTCTCACTTTTACCTGCTAAGAGCACTAGGAACAGACGCCCTGCATACATTCTATAAGTAGTTCTATTCCTTAAAATAGAAAAAAAAAAAAAAAAAAAAAAAAAAAAAAAAAAAAAACTACAAAATAGTCTCACAACAACAGTTTTCCTAAACTTAAGTTAATTTAATTAACAGCTTTTGGTAGCTACAGTACTACCCAATACATTGGGTACCAACGATCTCTCTCCTCTCTCCTCCCTCCTCCCTCCTCCCTCCTTCAGCTGCGTGGATGTGGGCATTGTGGGTTCTAGTTTCCTCTTTCTTCTTCTATCTTCTGCCCATCAACCACCTACTGAAAATAAAAGAGAAAAATCATGTTGCTGGCACAACCTCCATTGAATAGGGGATGTATGGTGTTGTTGGCTACAAAACTGCATGCACACTTCTATTATGGGTCCTCGCTGCTTCCCGGCGTTGGGTTTTTACTTTCTTCCCAGACGCCTTGTATCCAAGCAGATGAAATCATCCCAAAAGAAATCAGAAGAATTGTTGGCTACCAATTCCTTGTCCCTGCGCAGCTCTTGAGATGCAGACAAGAGAGACAGAGAGAGAGAGAGAGAGAGAGAGAGAGAGAGAGGAGTTTGTGGAAGAAAGAAAAAAAAATAGATAGACGAAATAGAAAGAAGATGGAGACGAGAGAGAAGAAAAGATTTTATGAAAAAAAAAAAAAAAAAGAGAGAGACAGACGAGAGGGAGAAGACGGAGGCGAGAGAGCTGGAAGAAAAAGAAAAAGTAAAAGTAAAAAAAATATTATTATAATGATATAGAGAAATATAAAGTGAAACTGTTGTGTAGTGTATTTTTATAGGAAAAAAAAAAGTTGTTTAATTCCTTAAATTTTTCTAAAATTAGGAAAAGTAGTTGAAAATTTGCTACTACTGCTCTAAGGGGAGGAATCGTGTGTTACGTACGTTATTGTTGGCTTTGATGGGTGCAGCCTGTCGAGATGGCAATTGAAAAGCCTAGTTGGGCTTGGACCAGTTACCTTATAAATGGGTCTTTTGTCCAGGCCTAGTAGATTTGATCCGAATCCATCAAATACTATAAAATGGTGATCCACCCGCGAGATCAAATATACCCAGCAACTTTTTCTTTTTCTTTTTTTAAAAAAAAAATGGAGCAAAAATGATATTTAAAATGCATGGAGTTGGAATAGGGGTTTGCAGCGTACATTTTGGATCTAATCCCTTTTTTTTTGTTAATAAGTACATCAACAAAGAAATTACAACAAATAAAAACATAGGGTTGTGCAACCCAGCAAAGAGCCCCGAATTAACCTCATCAATGAAGATAAACATAAATTAAAAAGGAATGCATCAAATAAATAACGCGTCCCTATATTTTCTTGGTACGAAGATCAATAAAGGTGGTCACCAATTAAGGTGGTTTGGTAAAGCGCACCACAAATGGCGCAGCCTAGAGGCGCAAGAAGGGCCACAAACCTCAAAAGGTCCAATAACCCAATCTGTAGCCCAGTAAAGAAACAACTGTAGTAGCATACCCAAAGGTAAACCATGGCAGCAAAGAAAACACTTATGAGGGTCAAAATGAAGCTGATAGTGGAGATAGCTTTACTAGCCCAAAGAAAACTAGGGGAAAAAAAATAAAAAAATAAAGGAACAAAACACTGGCTGCTGGCGTGGCGGAGGCCACTCGCCGACGATGGTTGCCAGGAGGAAGCATAGCACCACGGGTGACCGACGGCAGCTGTGTAAGGCGGTGGAAGCCATCATGCTCGGCGTAGGGCTATCCACACATCGGCACGTGTGAGACACGCATCCACGAGTAATATCTACTCGTAGGCACGTGTGGGACACACTTCGGCACGTGGTGGCCGGATGGATAAGCGGTTGATGGCAGAGCGGAGCAGAGGGAGCCTAGATTCTGGTGAAGTGGTGCTTGTGGTGGTGAAGCTTCTTGAAATGGACATCTGATTTTGAAAAAATAAAATCCAAGAACTTCTAGAGGGGGGGGGGGGGATCCAAGGCTGAGAACGACATGTAAATGCTGAAATCGGACCATCCACGGTGAAGGAGAAGCCAGTGAAGATGTTGAACCAAGATATATTGCCAAGGGCGATAGATAAGACCTTTAAAGAAGTAGTTTGAGCCTCCAAAGAAGCGAGAAATGGAGGGGGAAGGAAGAGGAGGAGGGGAGTAAAGGGGAAGGGGGAGGAGGAGGGAGTGGGTTTCATCACCTCCTCTTGGACAGCCATGGGAAGAGGTTTAAATGTCTTCAAGAGAGAGAAGATAGCGACCAAGCTAAGAGATCTGGATTGGATCTAATCCTTATTATCAGCAAAAGTCTTCCTTTTCTGGGTCCAGCCTTTTGCAATTATATATATATATATATATATATATATATATATATATATATATATATATATATATATATATATATATATATATATATATATATATATATATTTCACTCGCTTGGCCTACTATATATACCATTATCAAACATTTTCCATTCGACCACATTTTGCTATTCCCATAACCATGGGAAGTGCTGAAGGTCGATTCCTAATTATTCTATTTTTTATGCAAAAGAACATTTTAACTGATCGATGTTCTAATAAGGCATATTGTTTACCCGTGGGATAAAATGTCTTGCAACTTTAGATTTGATAATGGTATATTATTTTTGGCTAATCAATGGGATAATGTATTTATAAATACGTACATTTATCCTATCAAATTATAAACCCAATATTTTTATAAAATTACAAAAATATCTTGATTTAACAATTAAAACCTAAAAAAAAAAAAAAAAAAAATTAGCCTAAAAAAAATACCAGATCCGTGGGTCAAACTCGACCCACGACAGGTCACACCAAACCCTCCGTGGGTCATGTGCAATCCACGACGGGTCATGCGCGACCCACAATGGGTCACTTGCGACCTATCATGGGTCACAAATGTTACCCTCGGTGGGTCATGTGTGACCCACGTTGGGTCACTGTGTTATTCTTTTTCTTTTTTATTTCTTTTTTTTTTTTTTTTAAAAAAAAACATATGTATTTTGGGAATTTCAATTCTTCCGTTAAGATTTAACGCTGAATTTAGATGGAAGGGTTAACACTGTAAACTTCTGAAAGATGGTAACCTTTAAATTGAAACTTTTTAAAGTTTAGGAGTATGATTGCAAAAGTGATAAAAGATCATAGGTGGTAAGTGAAATTTTCTTAAATTTTTATAAACAATATTAAACTTAATTTATTTAATATTGTTTATGAATACACAATTAGGTTAAATAATCTTTTATTTTTGGCTAAATATTTTTGAAGATTAAAAGTTTGCTTAAAATAGTATTCCAACAAAGTATTTAAAATAGTGAAGTGTCGTACCTAAGGAAAAAAATAAAGAAAAGAAAACTCTTGTTGTCAAAACGATGAGACCAACAAAATTACCTAAACAATTAAATATGGCCGTTGCTATGTATATGAGGATGCGTGGAGGAGGATGCTGAAATATAACCTGTCAAAATCACAACTAGAGACAGAATTAGAGGGAACATGCCAGAGAGAGAGAGAGAGAGAGAGAGGGGGAGACATGTCAGTGGCTTCAACGGCGAGAGGAACGAACGACAAGAGAGAGACGCCAGTAGACGAAGGCCAACAGCCAAACACCGACCTTCTTCCACTGGAGCTGAACAGTCTTCAATGACAAGAGAGAAAGAGGGGGAAGGGTTCGAAATTTTGGAAGAAAATGAAAAAAAAAAAAATATATATATATATATATATAGAGAGAGAGAGAGAGAGAGAGAGAGAGGATAAAATTACAATCTTTGTACAACTATTCCATAACTCCAAAACACATTGGGTGGGATCTACATATAAGACTCACATACATAAATTCCATTCTATATGTCTTAATTGTGAGATAGTTATGCAATATGAGTTATGCATGAATAACTTTATATTTATATATATATATATATATATATATATATATATATATATATATATATATATATATATATATATATATATATATATATATATTTTACAAGTGCAAATCGACGTTGGGCATGAGAAAAACTGTCAATATACAGTGACAAGAAGAACTTTAAATTGTGGTGGTTGATGGATGTGCATAATTAAGGCAAATAACTAACATTGAATGAAAAACTTCATAGTCAGTAAAACTCATTTATTGAATAACAACTTTATCCAGGGGTGGAGAGGATCCCATTCCTTATCCAAGGGGTGTTGTTGTACGCATGAGGAGAGCTCATCCTTTATACACAAAAATATTTTTATAATTTCACGTTATGTAAAATTATAAAAATATCTTTATATATAAAGGATCCATTCCTTTTCAGTTCTTTATACTGACGTTGAAGCCGATGTATACGCTGAAAAGGAGAATAAAACAAAGAAGGAATAAACTTAATGGGATGATGGGATGTTCAACGTGACATCCATCTAGATAATCAAGCTAATAAAAGAAATGATAAAATTACAATCTTGCACAACTATCCCACAATCTTAAAATGTATCGAGTGAGACTTACATGCATGGATCACACCTCATGTGTCTTGATTGTGAGATAATTATGTAATATGTGTTGTGCATAACTCACTTCCTGGCTAATAAATAGATAATAGGAGGTAAAAGTAAAGTAAAACACTCGGTTTTATTTTTATGGATAATTACATCATTAGTCTATGATGTGGTTGGCCTAAATTACAAATCACTCCATGTGGTATCAACATGAATTCTGAAATCCATGTGGTTGGCTTAATTTACAAATCGATTCCTGAAGTCAAATTCTATTAAAATTTTTCACAGATTCCGTTAAACGCCACGTAAACGCCAATAAGATGGCGACATGTATCCATCTTAATAAAAAATATAAATATATTAAAAATTAAAAAAATAAATAATAATAAAAAGCAAAGGTTGGCAGCCACCCTTAACTCCTAAGGCCACCCCGAATTGCGTTTCGGAATGGCACAAAGGCCACCCCCGGCTACTGGGGGTGGCGCGCAGCGACCCCATTGTTTTGTTTTTTGTTCTTTTTGTTTTTAATTTTTTTTTAAAGAAGTTTTATTTTTTTTTAATATATTTATTTTTTTTTATTAAGATGAATACGTATCGCTATCTTATTGGTGCTAATGTGGTACTTACGTAGCGTTTAACGGAATTTATTAAAAATTTTAACGGAATTTGACTCTTGGAATCGATTTGTAAATTAAGCTAACTACTGAAATTTCTGAATTCATGTTGATACCATAAGAAGTGATTTGTAATTTAGACTAACCACGTAAATTAACGATGCAATGATCCATTATTTTTAACATATGTTACGTATGTTTATCTAATTACCATTCACCTAGAGAAACAAACAAAAATTTAAATATTTCATCTTACCTATTAACAAAATGTGATAAAAGTGATGAGTGGGCAGGTTGGTTCTGAGTAAAAGTACTGATGGCGATGATGAATGTTGAAATAATCTCCAGGGAAATTATTGAACCATCATCTCCAACACCCCGTCTCTATAAAAGCTTCAAGCTCTTTAGAAAAGAAGCATAAACATTGAGTGGGCAGGTTAGGTTTTGAGTAAAAGTGATGGCGATGATGAATGTTGAAATAATCTCCAAGGAAATTATTAAACCATCATCTCCAACACCCCATGACCTTAGAAAGACCAAACGTTCCTTCCTAGACCAACTTGCACCCACCTCTTACATTCCTATCATCCTTTTTTATCAACCCAAGAATGGCCATAATGTTGATCATCAAGTCCAAACATCTTCTCGGCTTAAAAAGTCCCTCCAACAAACCCTCAACCGCTTCTACCCTTTTGCTGGAAGCATCAAAGAAGAAAACTCCATCGACTGCAACGATGAGGGGGTCGAGTATTACGAAGCTCGAGTTGCCTGTAAGTTATCACAAGTTCTCCAACACTTCAACGTGGAACTCTTGAACCAGTTTCTGCCATTTGAACCCTATGAAAGCCATGAAATTCTCTTAGGTGTCCAATATAATATCTTTGACTGTGGTGGAGTAGCCATTGGTGTGTGTGTTTCACACAGGATCGCAGATGGAGCTTCAGCCACTACATTTCTTGGCGCCTGGAGTGCTACATCTCGTGGAGATCATGTACTTGAAGCTGTCTGTCCAAAATTTGATGCGGCCTCGTACTTCCCACCGAAAGATATATTTTGGGGCGTGGGAGACATGGGGGTCACAAAGGAAAACATCGTAACAAGAAGATTGGTGTTCGACAAATCAAGCATAGCAGCTTTGAAAGAAAAGGCTTCCTCAGTGAAGCTCCCAACGCGTGTGGAGGCAGTTTCAGCGTTCATATGGAAAAGTCTAATGGCGATATCCAAATCAAAATCAGCACCAGCAGGAGTGCATGCAGCAGTTCATGCTGTGAACATACGGCAGAGGATGGTCCCACCCATGCCAATTCATTCCTTTGGGAATCTTTGGTACTTTGCTATAGCAATATTATCACCACATGATGAGCTTGATCGTGATAGTAATTATGGTTTTTTGGCGAGCAAGCTAAGCAATGCATTAAAAGAAATCGACGGTGATTACGTGAAGACACTACAGACCGATGCGATTCCGGAGTCGCTCACAAAGTCAGTGGAGCTGTTCTCAGAGGGTGACTTAGAGTTGTATAAGTTTACAAGTTGGTGCAGGTTTCCTCTTTATGAAGCTGATTTTGGTTCGGGGAAGCCTACCTGGGTCTGCAGTCCCAGTATGCCTTTCAAGAATCTTGTGGTGTTGATGAGTTCAAGAGACGGACATGGAATTGAGGCAATTGTTAACATATTAGAGGAAGACGCTGTCGAATTTGATAGTAATGAAGAACTCCTTCCATTTGTTTCTTGGGCATGCAATTAATAGCTGAGTACTGCTGAGTGCAGGCCCCAGGCGCCAATGACTTTCTGTTGGGACATGAATAAATCAATGTATGTCTAAGCTAAGTTACTTTGTGTATCTACAGTCTACAGATATATATCTTTGAGTTTACTTTAATAAAGTTTAATATCAACCTTTTCAATAAATTAAAGAGCTCGAAATTGTCTGAGTGTCGATGGCTAGATCACTTAATGCTATTAGCTGCGGTGGATAGCAACCCACCAGCTATATATGCTTCTTTTTAAATTTTAAATTTTATTATTAATATTTAAATTTGGTGAAAACTTTTATTGCACGTTATCTTCAAGATCGTGTACAACAAGTCATTTTATAAAATTGTAAAAATCAGACTTAAAACCTAAAGTAGGCTCTAAGGTTTTCTGTAGCGACATCCAGACAGGTATATATTAATAAAAATTGGAATTTATTAAAAATAAAATAAAATGTATGATTAGGCTCAGGTGGGGTACGTACGTCTAATCACAATGGTCCACTTGATTTATCATTCGATAACGACAAGACAAACAAACGACAATAATTTGGGAACGTTAAAAATTGTAACATGAATAACATACGTTTTGAATATTTAATTTGGTTATTCATAAGAAATAATAATAATAATAATAATAATAATAATAATAATAATAATAATAATAATTATTAATTTGGTTGTTTAGTTTGCTTGGTTTGGTCTATGGGTCATGGGCGGGATGCCTAATGCCTATAATATTTTGACCAAAAAAACAAATGCAAGCATGGCAGCCAATCGCACGTGGACGTGTCAGCTTAAAATTAAGAAGAAAAAAAATCATGAAGCCAAAATTCATATACTATATTTTTTTTTATTGTCGATCTCTATAATAAGTTTGTAAGAACTAATAATAATTTAAAAAAAGATAAAGAAAATAGAAAAAACACATATTTTAGGTGGTTCAGTCTATGATATGCATACATCCACACATTAAAGCCTGTTTCTTTGACTACATCTTTCATTGATTCATTTGATTGTATACAAGACTCTCTTTATAGAAAAATAATCTAAATGTTACAAGTCTTTTCTTACTTCAACATTAACAACAATAAATCTAATTTATCAATTTGTAATTCTTGTCTCTTGAGTGCTTATATGATCTTATCTCTTGAATTTTTGTAACTCTTGTCTCAATAAAGTTACTGTTGATACTCTTCTTTCTTCTTTGCAATGGAAGGAATCAATAAAAGTTATCACATTTAAATAATGATATAAATCTGGATTCTCACCTCAGATTTATATCATCCTTTTTGTCCTGAGAAATTTTGAATGACAAAAAAAAAAAAAAATTTAAATAAAACAAAAAAAAGAAAAGAAAAATATTCTTTCTTCTAATTCTCTTAAGTTCTTAACTGTACAAGACTGTACATTGCACACGCGAGGTTGCTGTGTATTTATAATTGTAGTGTTATGAAGTGGCCCCATATCTTTTATGGTGAAATCGGCCCATAGATGGGTGCAGCAAACTTTCAATTGAATTTGAGTTAGACCTTCATATTGAAATGTCATCCATATATATATATATATATATATATATATATATATATATATATATATATATCAACATAAAAAAGGAATAAGTGGGGTCTGTAAGATAAATAGGGATGAATCATATTTAGAACAGGTAGAGCCCAATTAAGTAAGTGAACTAGACCCGTGAGGCTTGCTTGAGTCCATAAATAGCTTTATTGAGTTTATTGAGTTTGCAGACATAGTGTAGAAATTTGGAGGGGGGTGGTTGGGCCATGTAGACATTTTCTTTGAGAAGCCCATGTAAGAATGCGTTTTGCACATCCATTTGTCTTATGGGCTTGCCCAAAAAAGCAGCTAGAGAGATGACCGTTCGGGTGAATGGTCATGGGCTTAACTACTGGGTTGTAAGTATGGCCATAACCAAGGACTGGTTGTTGATGAAAGCCCATGCAACTAAGCGGCCTTTGTGGTGTTCGAGTGATCCATTTGCCTTAATATCCTTTCACCTTGAAAACCTATTTACAACCTACAATGTTAATGTCATGTGTGGGAGGAACAGGAGTCCATGTGTTGTTCTTTAGAGGGGAATCTAATTCAATGTTCAAAGCATCACGTCACTAAAGGAATTTAAATCAAACAGCGAACCAGAGCTTTAAACTGAATAAACTTTATATAAATATTATAAATTCATTACAAACAAGAAGACATACAAGACATTGTCTTCATACAAGATGCCACAAATGGCAATCTACTATCTAAGTATCTATGGTTGATTTCCACAAAAACTCGGTCATTCTTCAAAGGCTAGACCCTTAGGGGTAATAATTTAGATTCAGCTAGGGTTCCGATTGTTATTGTCTATGGTGCACAACCGCATTTATAAAATTTATCAATTTTATAGGTAAAAAATAGTGACCACGACTCAAATAAGTAAGGCTATCTATTCAAATTTGTGTGTGACGTGAGTCATTCTTTAAAATTTCTCTCCTCAATTAGTTCTCTTTTAAAATGACTTTTTAACATTTAAAAAACGTTTCTAATATCGATGCATATAGTTTTCACAATATATACTTGCGTATTTAGCGGAAAGTGTCAGAGTAAAAACATATCAATTTTTTTTAGAGAGGCTTTTCTGTCATATATATATATATATAACACTAGATCAGTTAAAACCTCAGTATATATTTATGAGAAATGTCAAAACTCTTTCTAGTGTCTTTCTGGAGTCCTTTTATGCTGATATAGTACCCTGTATTTTTTTATAAAAACAGAAGAGATAAATCTAGCTGTAGTTTTTCTTTATTAAAAACATGGTACTGTCAGCATAAAAGAACCTAGAAGGGTACTAAAAGAAGGTCTAGCATTTCTCTATATTTATAGCTCAATTCAACTCATTTGATATCATGTAAGTAAACTGCAGTTAAATTAAAGTAATAAATATTGAATTAGTAAAAAAAGTAGATGATGATATGACAAAACCTTAACAATTTAATTCAAAAATAACAATTAAAATTTATGAAATTTTACAAAATAGAACATCTTAAAAATTCCGACAGATTATAATCCCTAAAGGTAATACGGAAAAAAAAAAAAAAAAAAAAAAAAAGTTACTATATAAAAAAAGAAGTTGGTACGTATCAAAACATGTACAGCAAAGATTTTCAATATATATACAAAAAGGGATAGATTTGTTCATTTGATTCAAGCAAGTGGAGGGGTTTAATTACTTTAATACGTAAATGCTTAACATGAGTACGTGAAATTAATGGCTAGTAGAGGGCAATGGCATGCATGTGCTTATTTTGGGTGGGGATTTGGTACAACCTTTCTATGCCTTGTAGATTGATGACTCATTGATCCATCATGAAATTGCTCACTTTAGACCATCCGATTTAGAGATATGTTATTTGTACACACTTTTAATACACACACTCATATTTGGTTTGTGATCCATGCATGTGAGATGGGTTTCACATAAAATGTGAGTATATATACAGAAAAGTGTGTGCAAAGATCATTTGCCTCCGATTTAATATAGGTACGTCTATTTCCTTGATTGGCTCACGTGGCCCATATGCTAAGCCTAAAATTAGCATGGTAACCCAAGTGTACTCCACACGCGTAGCAGAGAATCAATTCGCAGGTCATTATTATATTGCCGAGATATTGAATTCTTATATGGGCTATTGAGACAAGAGTACTTACAAGCATTCAAGAGACAAGAGTACTTACAAGCATTCAAGAGACAAGAGTTACAAGCATTTAAGAGACAAGAGTTACAAAAACTCAAAAGACAAGTTATAAAATGATAAATTAGATTTATTGTTGTTTCTATATAAATAGAGTCTTGTATACAATCAAATGAATCAATGAAAGATATAGCCAAAGAAAATGAGTAATTCTAATAGTACATTAAGTGTCCATAAAAAAATATGGTGGCTTTTAAAATCACTACTTGATCAAAATGAATCACATGCACAGTGGTGATTTTAAATGCCACCTCATTTTTTGATAGACACTTAATGAACACTTAATGTACATGTAGAATTACTCAAAGAAAATGTTTTGACATGTGGATGTATGCCATACGTCGAATCACCTTAATTTAATTTGTCTCTCTTTCTTATTCTCAACTCTTCCCTAAATTATTAGTTTTTACATGGTATCAAAGGCTCAGAGCTATAGGCTAACGTCAATATTCGATCCTATGTCAAATTTTTTTTTTTTGGTGCACTCATCCTTTGCATCTTCAAGTAACCAAAATCAAAATGCCCACAATATCCATCGTGTGCCAATTTTTGTTTTTCTTGGGCTTCCTCATCCTTCCACATTTTCTCATCATGTACCCGAGCTATTTATCTTTCCACACCCACGTGAGTCTCTCTCTTTGTTAGGATGACATGTCGCATTGCCATTATTTCCTCTATCAGCAGATACCACCCACTTAATTCTCTTTTGTTGAAGGAAAAAAAGAAAAAGAAAAAGAAAAAGCCCAAAGAGGTTTCGACCAAAGTAGCCACTTCCGTCCAAAGTTGCCGATGTCCAAATTCTGGCCATAATAGTTGATGCTGGCCAAAATCACCGATGTTCAAGTCTCGACCATAGTAGTTGATGTCGGCCAGAGTCGCCGAAGTCCAAGTTTCAGTCATGGAAACCGATGTTCCAATTCATGCCATAGTAGCTATTTTTTTCTAGCCCTTTGATGTTCAAGATCAAACCTCAACGTTCGTGATCTACCGTTGCGTTTACGGGGGCGTATTGAGACAAGAGTTACAAGCAAAAAGAGACAAGAGTTACAAGCACTCAAAAAACAAGAGTTACAAGAACTCAAGGGACAAAAGTTATAAGATGATAAATTAGATTTATTGTTGTTTCTCTATAAATAGAGTCTTGTATACAATCAAATAAAAAGGAAATATGTAGCCAAAGAAAGGGCTTTGACGTATGGATGTATCTATGTTTTCTCTCTTTAAATTATTATTAGTTCTTATGTGAGCTACGATTTGTGATACACCCTTAAGTAAAAGGGTAAACATGCTTTGCTCAAATCACATGTGAAAAATTGATCATGGTATGGAAATAAGGAGAGGAGAGGGGAGGGGAGAATGGTTATCAAATAAGTGTAATTGGTTATGGAGAAAAAACTTCACTTTCATCACTTTTGTAACTGTTAGAAATATAATCATACATTGCGGAATAAATAATTCGATACCTTTGCTGTATCAAAAAGAATTTGATCTTACGTAGTTGTTCCACGTGCTTTGTTCTTGAATTCTTTTTTTTTTTTCGGTGGTAGAGTATACTACTAGAGCAATACCCATACTATTCACAGTCTAAGTACTTTCCACATACTAAAAAATGAGAGATGTACAGATATGCATAAGACTGATGTACAAACATACACATGCTTTGCTGCCATACGTTTTTCTACTATAGACATTTTTGTCTCTTTTTCTTTCTATATAAAAAGCAACTGCTGCAGTGTATTGTTTATATACAATCCATTTGTATATAACCGTTATTCTTTGCTCCAAGCATCACCTCCTTTGATGTTGCAATATGTCTTTTAGAGAAGTGGGAAAACGGTTTTGGCTTGCCCACTTTGGGCGCCTATATTTTCTACATCTCCCACTCGCACATAGTAGGCACAACAATACAACTATGCATGCATCTCTCTATCTGTTTTTAATAGTGTTCATACTGGCAAATAGACTGTGCGACCACCGAGCACACCTGCAAGAAAGCTTGGGAGCACTATACCAAATCTTGTAAGGACCAGCATAGAACATCCCTATTAGTGTCTCATTATACCCCGACTCAATTGATCACATCAGATTAAGCATCTCTAATCCCTCTCAAGGCCAATACCTCAGAGCAATGCTTAACCTCCACAAAATATTATGTACCCACAGTTATGTCACAGCCTCCAAGAAGCAACATAACTTGCTAGCAGTGAATACATAAACATAATACAAATGTGTTATCAAATAGTCTTCCCTTTGCCCTTGTGTCAGTCAATTTCAGTCCAGCCGCTTTCCCAATAATGCCCCTTTAGATCGCATCATTCATAGTCATAGGCAACATACCAAAGTAGCAAACACTAAAACCTCAACATTCTGACATAGTCAAAAGGTCTCATAGGGCATAAATAAGGTAATTAATAATGACCTATGTGACTCACACGGTGAGGAAACAGGGATCGATTCACTCACCTCAACCATCGGTCGCATAAGCACATGTAGTATGAAATACATGCTACAATGGAGTTATCTTTCTAAAAAAATAGCGTATGTCTGAACTCAAATACATCGTACAGATTTTAGTCTAGTCACTATCCAAGCGCCTAACCCGAATCCTCCATTTGCTCGCCACCTCAAGAGCCAAATTAAGTTTCGCATCTGGCTATTCTCAGGCTACATGGATTGTGGGATATCCAGTCGCGGTCCTAACTTATTATAGACCTCATCTTAGTACCAACTAAGGCGACATATCTATAAATGTGTCACATCTTTGCTTTAAGTAAAGTTATGAAGGTTTCAAATATAAACTTTACTCGTTATAGAAGTGCCAAAGGACACAATGTCTCATCTCTACCCACTGCCAAAGTGTTAGGGGCGATTGCTCGTGTGAGTGAGCCAACCTTAAGCCTATTGACATACCTTTTCACCATGACACCAAACACATGGTGGATAAGTGTGTACTCTCCGAATGCTCATATTCATGCCACAATGATTATAGAACACACCATTATCATGTGCACGTGAGCAATACCATCATTTTAAGAGAGAAATCATCTCATATGGTCAACTACAAACAACAAAACAACTAAGTGTTTTAGAACCATTTATTTCGATGCACAACTTACACATGTGGTGATTTTAAAAAAAAAATATGCACTACTAGAATTCAAGAGATTCTACTTTTATTCATAATATGCCTTTTATACCTCAACAAATCACCATTAAGTCAATGATTCTATCGTGAGTTATCATTTCCGGTCAAACTCATAAGATGACCTTAGGTTTTAGTCAGCAAATCCTATTGCGACTTCAAGGCATTAAAGGAATCACTTGTATATAGTAGCAACATGTGAGATAACAAACTTTCCAATTCATTTAGGGTAAGTGATCAAGATTGTGTTCCCTAAGAACAATCACAACAGTCTAACCATTACCTGTAAAGGTCTGTCCAAATCGCATCACAAGCTTGCTCCACTAAAGCGAAAGGAAAAATTACCCTTTAATGAAACTCGAACTATTGACTCCCATGAGCAAAAAACACAATGGAAACATGTAACACATTATGGTATGAGCTATCTCAACTATCAAGTATAGAACATAGATACTTTGGTATTCTCCATCTCATTAATTGTCTGTGGGTTTTGAATATAAGCAACATACTAGAAACCATTTCTCTAAAAAAAACAGTTTCATAAAACTCATAGTCTGAGCTATATTTCATACACCCATGGGCCATTATCTTATAATAAGGACAACTATTCCTTAGGCGACAATTATCAATCCAAGATAACCAGATCGTTTGCAACATTCACTCACTTAAGAGGATACTTTTCAAGTGTGGTTGATTGCACTTAAAGATAAATGGTTGTTATAGGCCGCATGTAAATTTATGAACTGCAATCTCTGCGCTCTTTGTACTTCGCGCCTCAAACATTAGAAATACCGACCATCTAATTCTCCCTTGAAAATCAACTCCTTACATAAAAGTTTCAAGATGTGTGACTGATAGTTATACCAAGCCAACTCATTCAGTGCCGTGAGATGGATCTATACATTTTTTCAATTCCACTTTACCAGCATTAGATCAACAACTCCAGGTCGGATCACTCAAGTGGAATAAATCTTATATTCTATACTAGACACTCCTATCTTATGAATTCAATACATCTAGCAGAGCACATATAAAAATTTCTTCCTATCACTAAATGATGAAAGAACAAATTTTATATTGCTATCACACTACTCATTTAGGATCTTCTATTTTAGCAAAAAAAAAAATTTATGAGTCATTCCACTAGTGGCATACTTCCACTCAATGGTACACTTCCACTAAGCAAAACATTCATCTAATGGTTTACTCCCACTATTCTCGGCGACATTTAAGATAAATAACAATATTTTTTTAAAAACAGTATTAGGGTGAGATAAAACATTGTAAACATAATTTAATATAAATATTTCACATTAAAAAAATGTAAAAACTCACAATTCCCACCCTCGCCGAGAATACGAATAATATGCTTGACTCAACCAAAAACATAATAATAAGATCCTTAATTTATCTAGTTTGGAAATCACTGATATTGAATTTACATTGCGCCAACTAATTTCATATGCACTTATCCTTAATAGATAGGTGAATAAAAATCATTCGAAGGACAACTTGTTAGGACTGAGGCAGCAAACTCATATTTCATCTACCCGAATGTGATGTAACTGATATTTTGTGCCATTGTTAACCTAACATCATGTTCTCAGCAAGTCACAGTATTGCGAGTTCATTGTTCTCATTGTATAAATTGTTAGATAACTTATTCTTTTTCACTAATGCGATTCAAAAATAAAGCAATTTAAAATATATATTTTTTCCCAAAAAAAATATTTTTCTTCTGATTTTCTCCAATAAATTCCAAAAAAATATTGAGAATTTGTGAGAAAATTAATTTTAACCTTCTCGCATTAAGATGATGAGCCAATTTATAATATCATGTCCTTAGCTTTATTAAGGCGCAAACATAAGAATAGATTAATTATAGAAGATGCTCTTGCTGCCTTCTGATTTTGCTAAATAAAAGAGAGAGTTCTTATGATCGAGAACACTTTTAATTTCTCAAGCTTTCTAACCCATCATCATATGCCTCGTGGCATAATTAGCAACTTGGGTACCAATGACCATCCAAATTCTAAACCTCTTGAGAGACTTACTGACACCATTACTTTCAATAAGTCTTTAACCAACTTGGGTACCGACTTCGTTAATATCGGTGTATATAAAACGTTATGAAAATGTAACATCTCTACGGAGTGCAACATATACACTCACTTGTTACTTTTCAACCGCTATCTAATAACTAGCGATATTTCTCGCTCACCCCAATTATTTTCCCTTCTACAATCCACTTATGAGAGATTAAGGAAAAAATCATAGCGAGAACATTATCTAAATCTTAACCTTTTATTGCATCAGTGCAACCACGAGCAATATGTTTAAACTGAGTAAGTCGTACCTAGTTGTCTTAGACTTTGCCATAACTTCCATCTACGCCTCTAAGGCGTTTGGTATTACAATACTCTCAACTTGTATCTTATGGAGAGCTCAAATTCTCGTATTTTTTGCTTGGACCCAAATGTCTTGCCAAAAAATACAAATTTGAGCAATACTAGTAGTGCTATTAAATTTAGCCTCAAAAGGACACTGCTAATATTTTAAATCAATGTGTTGTCTTAGAATATTAAAATACTCTTTGTGCACATTCGGATTTAAAGATCCTACTAACCAATCATACTGGCGAGTCGAACTAGATTCACTAGCAACTTTAAGAGAGTATGCAACTATCTATGGATAAATCTTGTCTAAGTTGCTTCAAAAATAATATGCTCAACCCAAAATTATGGGAGCAATTAATATTTGCGTTATGAAAAACTCGCAACTTAACTTACTATCCATAGAATTCTTTTAAGGCAACAAACAATGGTTTAGTTTCACATGTCAATTAATCCTTTTAATTTCTATGAAAATTGTAGTGCATACGACCTTGGCGCACTTTACAATTTCACTTAGAAAATTCTAAAGGTTTTCAGAATGACGATGATCTAAGGCAGTCTTACTCTAACAAATACCATTATCCTATGTTTCCAACAATGGCTCAAGGAGGAGATTAATGCGTCATTTAAGTCGCATAACAAATCTCTAGGGTTTATAGTTCAACTATGTTATCTCAACGTCACTACAATAATTATGCGCAATAAAATATTCAGCACATACTTTTAATTTGCAGCATTAACCTAAATTTGACAATGATAATTTCCTCCAAGTCGGGAGATCGAAAATTTCGCTAGGCTCATAATCATCTCTCGCGCCGCAGGTAGTACGTTACCATCTCTAATTCCTTTAATGCGCAAATTATGTATGAGAGAAGTTTAAAATATAAACTCTACTCAACCATACTCCCACTAAGTTCACAATCAATATGTAATTCTAGGCATACTAATTTATTCCCTAAAATTTTGGAATAAATTATGAATAATCTCACTAAAGTCATGCCACATATCTCATATGGAATTACATAGATTTTAACATGCATTTCAAAAAACACAAATAACAGCATATTTCAATATTTCTTGAAAAATATTATTTTTAAAACACATTGGATTTAACAAATAAAAATCCAATAATTTTAAAGTCTGGAAGTACGGCCTTAGTTTTCGAGCTAAAATGATTAAGGCGAATGCCAACTTCTCTATCCGAGAATACCTTTTTTCTGCTCCTCGTAGGGCCCAGCTAATAAAGTCACCGGCTTATAGCCTTTCAATGTGTTGAATGTTTCCTCGAGATCTGCTATATAATTTGCAGCTCTTATGCTTTTCACTACCATGTCGTCTACATACACTTCCGTGTTTCTCCCGATCTGATCTCGAAACATTTTGTTGGCTAGCCTTTTGTAAGTGGCTCCGGCATTTTTGAGTTTGAAAGGCATTATCTTATAGTAGTAGAGTCATTGGTCGTTAATGAACGAAGTCTTTTCCTGATCAATCTCATTCATATGAATTTGATTATATCCGAAGAAGGCATCTATAAAGCTGAGTAACTCATGTCCTGAGGTTGAGTCGACCAGTATGTCCATCCGAGGGAAGGGAAAGCTGTCTTTGGGGTTAGCTTTGTTTAGGTCGGTGAAGTCAACACACATTCTCCACTTGTCGTTAACTTTCTTCACCAACACCACATTGGCCAGCCAATCCGAGTAGTGTACTTCTCAGATGAATCCGGCCTATGGGAGCTTTTCTACCTCTTCATGTTTAGCCTGGTTCCTCTCGGGAGCTAAACTTCTTCTCTTCTATTTGATTGGCCGATGGCTTGGATCTGCATTCAACCTGTGTGTTAGTACCGAGGGATAAATACCTGACATGTCCTCGTGGCTCCATGCGAAGACGTTTACATTATTGCAGAGGAAAGCCACTAAGGATTCTTTTAGTGGAGGAGCTAACTGAGATCCGACTCTAATCTTTCTTCCTACGCTCTCGATCTCAAACTCCTCCAACTCCTCAAGCAGCTTCGCCGGCTGTGATTGCTACTTGTCCTCTCCCTTTAGCCTAGGAAGGGACTTATTGGGAGCGTCCTTCAGTGTAATGTTATAGCATTGCCTTGCTACCCATTGATTTCCCTTGAATTCTCCAACTCCCTGCTCGATCGAGAACTTCATCTTCAAATGCGATGTAGAAGTTATGGCTTTTAGCTCATTCAGTGCCGTCCTTCTGAGGATTGCATTATAGGCTGAGGGCTGGTCTATCAATAGGAACTTGACCATCATAGTTTTTGCTTTAGGTGCTCTTCTACTATAACCGAGAGTTCGATGGAGCCAATGTGGAATACCTGCTCTCCTGCAAACCCCATTAAAGGATATTTGGCTAGGATTATCCTATCCCGGCTTATATCCATATGTAGGAACACTAACCAATACCGTATATTGGCTGAGCTTCCATTATCCATGAAATCATGTGGATAAGGTGATTGGCCACCTGTAGGATGACGACCAAATCATCGGTATGGGGAAGGGATACTCCCACGTAGTCTTCATTCGAGAAACCCACCACCGAGGCTTGCTTCTTTAGGGACTTACGGGGTCTGTCAATCGCCAGAACATTCCCACTTCTTCAATAACCTAGCGTAAGCCTTCCGATCAGTGCTAGTCTGTCCTCTTCTTGCAAATCCTTCGGATATAGTCCGGATCTTAGCAATGACTCGGTCGGGCTGCCTCACACTTCTACTTCAACTTCTCTCTCGCCTTAGTTCTTCTATCCGGGGCTCATCTCTCCTGCGGTTGTGATCCTAAGGTCGATCTTCCCGATGCCTCCGTGGGGATGGAGCCCGTTCCCTCTAGTCTCGGGGAGGATTATTACGAGGTGGCCTATCTCGGTTCTGCCCAAGTTGGGCTCGGTTGTCTCTGAGGAAGCGGACAAGCTTCCCGCTACAGATGAATTTCTCGATAATCAGTCGTAGGGCAATGCAACCCTCGGTAAGATGTCCCATTATGTTATGGTAGGCACAATACTTATCCTTATTTTTCTCTAGTGGCTCTCGCAGAATCTTCTGAGGAAGCTCATAGTCGAGATCCCTCCATACTTCCATCAGGATCTCGTTGATGGGTGCATTGAGAGGCATGAAATTGCTGTCTTTGAATTGCTTGCTGGGTACCTCGAGCTCCCGCTCTGCTGGATGAGTCTTCTTCTTCTTTTCAGGGTTCTGGGAGGTGGAGGCTTGAGTTTTCCGAGAACCGATCATGGCCTAGAGTGTTTCTTCTTGGTTTATGCAGTCATCTACCTTATCCATTAGTCCCATTAGATTATCAGGCTCTCTTTGGGCGAGGTCGGCCATCAGTGGCCCCTTGACCCTACTATTAAATAATTTTGAATAGGTGGGGATTTGGTACAAACTTTCTATGCCTTGTAGATTGATGACTCCTTGATCCATCATGAAATTGCTCACTTTAGACCATCCGATTTAGAGATATGTTATTTGTACACACTTTTTTGTATACACACTCAATTTGGTGTGGAATTCGTGTATGTGAGATAGGTCCCACATAAAATGCAAGTGTGTGTACAAAGTATATACAAAAAAGTGCGTGCAAATATCATTTGCCTCCGATTTAATTCAATATAGGTACGTCTATTTGCTTGATTGGCTCACGTGGCCCATACGCTAAGCCTAAAATCAGCCCGGTAACCTAAGTGTACTCCACAAGCGTAGTAGAGAATCAATTCGCAAGCCATTATCATATTGCCGAGATATTGAATTCTTATATAGGCTACGGTTTGTGATACGCCCTTAAGTAAAAGGGCAAACATGCTTCAATCAAGATAAACTCGGGTCAAATCACATGTGAAAGATTGATCACGGTATGGAAATAAGGAGAGGGGAGGGAAGAATGGTTATCAAATAGATGTAAATGGTTATCGATAAAACTTCAGTTACCACCGTTAATCTTTCATCACTTTTGCAACCATACTTTTAAACTTTAAAAAGTGTCAATTTAGTGTATCAAACTTTCATTTTTTTATTTTTTTTTTCAATTTCACAAATATGTTAGGATTTTCTATTAAATTTAATCAAAATACACAAAACACCCATTTGTTTAAAAAAAAAAAAAAATCAAGGATTCAGGCATTAGTATTTTTGAAAATCCCATAAAATCCTAACCAACGCCTAAATCCTTGTAATTTTATTTTTTTTTCTTAAAAAATAGGTATTTTAGGAATTTTGACATCCATCCGTTAGTATTTAACGAAAAATTCTAATAGATAGGTGAAATTGAAATTGGATACGCTAAATTAATACTTTTTAAAGTTTATTACGAGTATGATTACAAAAGTAATGAAAAATGAAGAGTTGTAAGTGAATTTTTTCATTTTTTCTCTCTTTTATATGTAAAAAATTGATTGACATTGGAGATGAGAGAAACTATAAATATAAGATGACAACTGTCAGGGTGTTATTAGAGCGCTTGCTGTAGGAGTGATTTTATTAATATATTAAGTGTTCATCAAGTGTCCATAAAAAAATGATGTCACTTTTAAAATTACCATTCGGCGTGTAATTGATCAAATAATGATTTTGATCAAATTGTGATTTTAAAAGCCATTTTATTTTTTTATAGACATTTAATGTAAAAACCTACAACAAATTCCTTATAAATTTCTTAAATCATTGGATAACTACAATACTAGTGGATGAATTATTATATTCCTAAAAAAAGCCTTCCTCTCTCTCCTATGCCGTATTCCAAACCATGATCAGATTCATGCACCAATCCACCAATCACCATTATTGAAATTATCTTGAGTCAGTCCTTCTGACTGGCTATATTGAGAAAAACTGTCTGTATACGTTGACTAGAAAGAGCTTTAAATTGTGGTGGTTGATGGATGTGCATATATATATATATATATATATATAAAAAAGCGAATTAAGGCAAATGTCTAACATTCAACGAAAAACTTTAAAGTCAGCATAACTCATTTATTGAACAACGACTTTATCCGGTATTCCTTATCCAGGGGTGCTGCAAGTTATACTAATCTCTCTTAAAAAAAGATAATTTTATTTTTCACGTTAACAAGTAACAACTATTTTTTTTTTCTATATTTTTTATTTAATATCACATTAATCAATTCCTTCGTCATTCTCAATTTTATCATTTTTTTTTTTTTTTTAATATAAAATACTTAAATTTTTGTTTGTTTCTCTAGGCAAATGGTAATTAGTTGATAAACGTATGTTAACCGAGTGTTTGACTTCACTTTTGTCTCCTTCTAGATGGATGTCGCATGTCACATTGAACGTCCCCTCATCCCAATTAGTTATCAATAGCCTTCAACTTCAATCATTCCGAACCACTTGGATAATTATCCAATCCATTATTGGATTGGGTGTGCAATTTTTAAAATTAGAATTTAATTTTTATTTGTTAGATGAATCTTGAAATTTAATTTTGTAAAATAAAATTAATAAAATTGAATAAAATATAATTTGTTTAAAAAATATTGAATAAAATATGATTTATTTTTGAATCTGGTATTGTTTCAATCTGATTTTTTTTGTTTGGTTCCTAAGAAAATCTAGATGTTTCTAGATCTAAGTATTAAACCCGCATATCCCTGCACAACCTGCACCCCCCCGCCCAGCATCACCCCACCCCGCATCATACGAGTTCTCCCCATTTTGTGCGGTTCACGGGTGCGATTTTCGCAATCCGCAGGAGTGCGGGGCAGTGCCAAAAAAAGGGCATCCCTGCCCCCCCTCCCATGCTCAGCCCTAGCACTCGAGTCAGCAATACGGGGTGCCCCTGCATAACTTCTTGAAGTATTTTCCATACAATCAACTCTTTTTCTCGAATTTAACTTTTAGAACTCCTATGTTCAAAGTAAAATGTTGCCTAATTAAACCTCGAATTACAAATTGTTGGAAAAGTTCTATTGCTATTTTGCAAGGCAGTCCACATCAATGTAATGAAAGTGAGCGCCCTAAGACAATGACAGAACGACCTGAATAATCAACCCGTTTACTAAGGAGAGTCTCACGAAATCTTCCCTCTTTACCTTCAATTATATCCAAACGACTTGTAAACCTTATTATGACTGTCCCTTCTTGATTGTCCGTGGAATCCATTTTCAAGAAGTGGATATATATATATATATATCAACCTAAAAATTTGGCTTACCCATATCAAAATCAAAATTGACTCACTAATGCTTTTTCCCCGTCTAATAAGAAATTATGTTTATGTCTCCATCATACAGCTTCTATTTCAATTAAATATTTTAAATATTGAGTGACTTTTATTAGGAGTGAGTTAATTGATTAAATCAATAATTTCTTAGAAGGTAACCAGTGATTTAATAAATTTCTATAATCACTTTTTAAAGGAAGAAAAAAAAACTACATTGATGTATATCGGTTCTCAATTGGAGTAAGAAGACATCAGAGTAAATTAAGACCAAAAGCTTCTACGTTTAATTTCTAATCAAGAAAAGACACTAAAGAATTCAACTGAGCAAAACTGAAAAACTTTCTCATCTTCTGCTACGTACTCGGACAGTAGAATAAATACTACATTCGTAGGAATTAAAAAAGGGAATCTAGATACATTTAAAAATACGATTTTCGTGTTGAAAACTTGATTCCAGTGAGATTGCTCTTTCCTTTCCGGTGATAATCGCATTTGTGAACATACAGGGGAATAGTGTGCATTGGATTGTGAACATACATGGTCACATGACAATAGTTTGTATTGGATTGTGAAATCAATCCAATACAAACGATGAGGAACAAAATAAAAAATTACAATTCAGATCAAATTAAAGTGGAATAATAAAATGAAGATTAGATTTTACGTGGTTAATTCGGTCTATAATTTATATCTAAGAACAAAGTTGAAAATGCTACATTAAGGTCAACAAAGATCATTATTTATATGAATAGAGAAAAAATAAAAAAATAAAAAAAGTATGAAAGACAATGTATTCAATTCTGATTTTATTATAATTAATAAAAAAATCAAATATCTTACTATATATATATATATATTCTAACACATCCATCTTGTCTATAAAAGCTTCAAGCTCCTTAGAAAAGAAGCATAAACATTAAGTGGCCGGGCAGGTTAATTAGGCTTTGAGTAAAAGTGATGGCGATGATGAATGTTGAAATAATCTCCAAGGAAATTATTAAACCATCATCTCCAACACCCCATGACCTTAGAAACACCAAACGTTCCTTCCTAGACCAACTTGCACCCACCTCTTCTATTCCTATCATCCTTTTTTATCAACCCAAGAATGGCCATCACGTTGATGATAATCAAGTCCAAACATCTTCTCGGCTTAAAAGGTCCCTCGAACAAACCCTCAACCGCTTCTACCCTTTTGCTGGAAGCATCAAAGAAGAACACTCCATCGACTGCAACGATGAGGGGGTCGAGTATTACGAAGCTCGAGTTGTCGGTAAGTTATCACAAGTTCTTGAACACTACAACGCGGAAATCTTAAACCAGTTTCTGCCATTTGATCCCTATGAAAGCCATGAAGTTCTCTTAGCTGTCCAATATAATATGTTTGACTGTGGCGGAGTAGCCATTGGTGTGTGTGTTTCACACAGGATCGCAGATGGAGATACAGCCACTACATTTCTTCGCACTTGGAGCGCTACATCTCGTGAATATCATGTACTTGAAGCTATCTGTCCAAAATTTGATGCGGCCACGTACTTCCCACCGAAAGATATATTTTGGGGCTTGGGAGACATGGGGGTCACAAAGGAAAACATCGTAACAAGAAGATTGGTGTTCGACAAATCAAGCATAGCAGCTTTGAAGGAAAAGGCTTCCTCATCAGCTGGTTGTTCACAAGTGAGGTTCCCAACGCGTGTGGAGGTAGTTTCAGCGTTCATATGGAAAAGTCTAATGGCGATATCCAAATCAAAACCAGCACCAGCAAGAGTGCATGCAGCAGTTCATGCGGTGAACATACGGCAGAGGATGGTCCCACCCATGCCAATTCATTCCTTTGGGAATCTTTGGTACTTCGCTACAGCAATATTATCACCACATGATGAGCTTGATCGTGACAGTAATTATGGTATTCTGGTGAGCAAGCTAAGCAATGCATTAAAAGAAATCGACGGTGATTACGTGAAGACACTACAGACCGATGCGATTCCGGAGTCGCTCACAAATTCGGTGGAGCTGTTCTCAGAGGGTGACTTAGAGTTCTATAAGTTTACAAGTTGGTGCAGGTTTCCTCTTTATGAAGCTGATTTTGGTTCGGGAGAGCCCACTTGGGTCTGCCGTCCCAGTATGCCTTTCAAGAATCTTGTGGTGTTGATGAGTACAAAAGACGGACATGGAATTGAGGCATTTGTTAACATATTAGAGGAAGACGCCGTCGTATTTGATAGTGATGAAGAACTCCTTCCATTTGTTTCTTGGACAATTAATTAATAGCTGAGTATGGGTGCAGGCCAATTAATTTCTTTCTGTTGCGACATGAATATATCAATGTATGTCTAAGTTAATGTAATTGGATATATATCCTTCATTATTCCCTTTGTTTATAGTATCTACATATATCTTGGAGTTCGTTTACTTGAATAAAGTTTAATATCCTTATTGTGTGTCTCCAAATGTCTTGGACCTTTTCAATAAAGAGCACGAAAATATTGTCTGAGTGTCGATGGCTAGATCGCTTA
This sequence comes from Alnus glutinosa, assembly GCF_958979055.1. NCBI lineage: Eukaryota > Viridiplantae > Streptophyta > Magnoliopsida > Fagales > Betulaceae > Alnus > Alnus glutinosa. The sequence continues at coordinate 2,235,998 of NC_084893.1, forward strand.
ATCCTAGCTGCGATGGATAGCAAACCACCAGCTATATATATATATGCTTCTTTTTTAATTGCGGTGGACAACAAACCTTTTCAATAAAGACTGTCAATTACAGTAGTTTTGGTGAGTAAATTAAGACATAATACTTATCAATCTCTAATTAAATATCCACAGGTTATCAAAAGAATTAATTTCCTTTTGCACATTTATTTTCTTTATGAAATCTTAGATTTCTCAGTACTCTCACTAGCTAAAGGTTTGTTGTATTTTCCAGTAAATCTTTCTGGTTTTGTTTTAAACCTAGCTTTCTAATGTCCCAATTACTATTACCGTTATTTTTTATCTTTTTACTGGCCTTAAGGTAAACATTGACAATTTTTTTTTGGTAGTTAATTGGAGATGACATCGTCAATTATTTAGTAGAACAATGAGGTAAAGGAAGCATAAAATGAGGTAGAAGTAGAACAATTTTTTTTTTTTTGTGTTGCTTGCCAAACAAGGCCTAATTCTCTTAACTGTACGTACAAGACTCGACCAATTCGTAAGTACAAGAGGTGTTTAAAGAAAAGCCCCAACCAGTACATTGCCCACGCGAGGTTGTTGTGTATTTATAATTGTAAGTGTTATGAAGTGTACGTGCAGCAAACTTTCAATTGAATTTGAGTTAGACCCCCCATAATTAAAATATTATCCACATATATCAACACAAAAATGGAATAAGTGGGAGCCCGTAAATAGGGATGAATCATATTTAGAACATGTAAAGCCCAATTAAGTAAGTGAACCACACTCGTGGGCTTGCTTTAGTCCATAACTAGCCTTATTGAGTTTGCAGACATAGTGTAGAAATTAGGGGGGTGGGGTTGGGCCGTGTAGACATTTTCTTTGAGAAGCACATGTAAGAATGCATTTAGCACATCAATTTGTCTTAGAGTGCCCCTTCTATACGGCAGAGGCAAAAACCATTGGTTTTTTGCCAACCAATAACCACTTGACACGTTAGCAAAAAGCAAAAAATTAAAATGATACTAAATTAGCTAATCCCTCCCATCTCTCTTCTAAACTCTCTTCTGCGTTATGATTCTTCTAAGCCTCACGATTCCAACAAAAGAGACAAACCCCACTGCCCAAATCACGTCCGCCGGTCCGCCGGTCTGCCGTCCGTCGTCCTCCCGTCAGCCGGCCCTCCGGTCCTTCCCTAATCACTGCACGTCCGTTGGACTGAACCACGCAGACCGCTCGTCCGTCCGTCCTCCCCCAAATCCGTCCGTCCATCCGGCGGCCCAAATCTGTCCGTTCGTCCGCCGTCCCAAATCCCCAAATAACTGCACGTCTGCCTGGACTAAACCACGCAGCCCGCTCGTCCGTCCGTCGGCCCCAAATCCGTCCGTCCTCCCCAAATCAGCTCGTCCGCCCCAAATCCGCCCGTCCGCCCCAAATCACCATCTGTTGAACTCCAGAAATTGCACTCGAGGTTAGATGAGTTGTGCTTGGTTGCTTGGTTCCTTATTTTGTATTTATTTTCTATCAATGCCCTGTTTGGTTGCTGACAACCGGAAAATATGGTCCTTATTCATGTGGCATTCTCTTTTGTACATGTATTTCATGTATCAGTGTATTTCATGTATCAGTGTCTAAAAATGAGAGGAAATTGGTAGTTTTAAAATTAGAGGATGCTAATTCATCTTGCAATTAAATTTAGAGTGCTAGTTCATCTTGCAATTAATTTAGAGGATGCTGCAGATTATGTTGTTTAACAACGTTTGATGTAGGGAATGCCAAATACAAGAAAGCACATGTAGAAATTTATAACCTATTGTGTTAATTTTTTTTTTTAACACAAACATTTTGTGTTATATAGTTGCTGTCAATTAACCTATTGTGTTATATAGTTGCTGTCAATAAAGCTTTCATTCACTCAAAAAAAAAAAATGTTGGATGTGATGCTAGAACATGACCCAATAATTCTAGTTTAAAGTTGTGTTTGTGTTTAAATATTTCAGTATTTATACTTGAAGAATATTGTTATCTTCTTGTAGGATCGCTAAAATGAGTCCTAATAGTCATGCTGAGAATGAAATGGTAGAAGATCAAAATGATTTGAAGCAACCAATTGTCCGCCTTTCTTCATTTAATGGTCCGAGGGAACCATGTCTTAGTATGGAATTTGATGAATTAGAAGATGCTCATGCATGTTATAATGCTTACGCAAGACGAATAGGTTTTAGCATTCGAAAAAATCATTCTCGACTATCGAAAAATAAGTCATTAATTGGGATAGAATATGTTTGTTCAAGAGAAGGATTTCGTCATCAAAGTTGTCAAAAGAAAATTTATACAAATTCAGAGCCTGCCGAAACAAGGATAGGATGTAAAGCAATTATGGGTTTAAAGAGGTTAAAATGGACTGTATGTAAGTTCATAAGTGAACATAATCATGAGCTCCTTTCTCCTAGAAGTACAAGTTTACTTCGTGGACATAGAGTGGTAACACGTGCCCAAAAAAATCTTATAGATACTCTCAATGAGTCTGGTGTACCCCCAAGGAAGATAATGTCAGTGTTGAGTAAAGAATCAGGTGGCGACTATAATGTTGGTTGCATTTCTAAAGATGTTGAAAATTATGTGAGCAATAGAAGAAGATTTCGTTTTGAAGAGGGAGATGCACAAAAAATGTACAATTATTTTCTTGAGAGACAATCCCAAAATCCAAGTTTTGTTTACGCAATCCAAGTAGATGAAAATGGATGCATGGGCAATTGTTTTTGGGCAGATGCTAGATCACGAGCTGCATACCAATATTTTGGAGATGTTGTTACTTTTGATGCGACTTACTTGACAAATTGTTATAAGATGTCTTTTGTTCCCTTTACTGGAGTTAACCATCATCACCAATCTGTGATGTTTGGATGTGCTTTGCTTGTAAATGAAACGGCTGAATCTTATACATGGTTGTTGAAAACATGGCTTGAGGCAATGGTTGGACGTGCTCCTTCTACAATTATCACAAATGATGACAAGGCCATGCGTAAGGCAATTGCAGAGGTATTACCAAATGTCACTCATAGATTGTGTTTGTGGCATATTTTACAAAAAGTTCCAGAACATTTAGCTCATATATATAATAAATATTCGTCTTTTCAAAGAGATTTCCAGCATTGTATTCATAGCACAATCACAATTGAAGAGTTTGAGACGGAATGGAGTGAAATTGTAGGCAAGTATGAGTTGGTAGAGAATGATTGGTTGAAAAAACTCTATATGCGGCGTGAAAAGTGGGTGCCGGCTTACTTGCGAACCACATTTTGTGCTAGCATGTCTACAACTCAACGGAGTGAGAGTATGAATAAGTTTTTTAAAGATTATGTCCGTTCGAGCACAATGGTGAGTGAATTTGTCTATCACTATGAAAAAGCCTTGGATGCACGTTATTTTAAAGAGAAACAAAAAGATGTGAAGACAAAAACTTCTAGACCGATTTTAAAAACATGTTACAAGAAGGAAGTAGAGGCAGCAAAGGTTTACACAAGAGAGTCTTTTTTGATGTTTCAAGAAGAGTTATTTAACAGTCAAAATTTCAAATCATCTAAACATCGGGAAGAAGGAGGGATGAAGATATATAGGGTGACTCTTCATGGGAGAGAAAGTCCATTTTATGAAGTTTCATTTGAAGTTCTTGAGAAGAAAACTACTTGTACATGTCATAAGTTTGAATTTGTTGGAATTTTGTGTGCACACATTCTTCAAATTTTTTTGAAAAAGTCTTTGGTGGACACTATTCCCCAACATTATGTTCTAGAGAGATGGACAATCAATGCCAAGAGTCGCATTTTACATGGCATATCTAGTGATGATATACAAGTAGAAACACAAAATTCTTCCACCTTGATGAGAAATAGCTTGATGTTGCAATTTTATGAAGTTGTCGAAATGGGGTGCCAATCAAAAAGAAAATATGAACATCTTGGCATTGGTTTACAAAAGCTTCATCACGAGCTTTTGATAATGGATGATGGTAGTGATAAAGATATAAATGATACTAATGAAGGAAGTGCCGAAGATCTTGTGTTAAACAACCAAGTACTATCAAACCTTACATTCACTTTGCAAGATCCTCTACATGTTCGATGTAAAGGAGCACCCAAATCTGTGAGACAAAAAAATCCAAAAGAAAAGCAAGCAATGACGAAAAGGACATGTTCCATTTGCAAGAAAACAGGGCATGTGAGAACCAATTGCCCTTCACATAAGCAAACAAGGTATTCTTATACATTTTTTATTTATTTACAATAATTTACATTAACATGCATTTTGATTTAATTCGTATTAAAATCTTCTTTTCTATAGGAATATTGTGAATATCAATATGAGGCCAGCTTATTTGGGGTTGATAGATGAACAAAGTTTAGTAAAGGTAAATTTTTATTATAACATATCCTCTATTAAAGAAATTTTTTTCCATTACCTAATTTTTGTTATTTGTCAATAATTTACAGTGCTCTTTGCCAACTATGGAGTATCCCTCTGCAAATACATTTGCCATGTCTCAAGATCCTGTATGTTTATCTACTACAATTGATATTGGTGCAGACAACATCAACGCCTATGAAAATGCTTGAAGTTGGTAATCGTTGTGTGGTGTGGTGTTTTTTGTAAGATTGTAATGCACAATCTGTGATTGATTTTTTAGTTATGAACATTTGTTATATAAATCAATTGGCATATGTAAAAAAAAACAGTTCAATGGCTATGTAAGCACATCATTTTCTATGTACTTGGGTTTAAGCTAAAAAAAACTCATGTGCCCAAAATTTATTGGTTTTTAGAGAGTTTAATCAGAATTTGAATCTAGGTCAAGTTTGGTTAAGGGGGAAATGATTCGGTTTTGAAGCTTGTTAAGTGGGGGGCATGCATTGAGATAGAATTTTGGTTGTCGTAATTGCTTCGTATTCAAGTTTTCAGTTTTCTTAGTATGGTTTATTCTTCTTGAGCACTGGCTTATTATGTTTATTGTATCTGAACAAAACTTCGTAACATTTGGCAGGAACATGAGTGAAGGTCTTTGAGGATAAATGCTGGAGGATTCCTCCTTTAGAGCTACTAGAAGTGGAGCAAGTTATGGTAATGCCAGTTTTGGTTCTTCCAACCGTGTTCATGTGGGCAACCTCTCAGGGGGTGTTGATGACTTGGCACTTGAGACTTTGTTTAGTGGCTATATGTGATTGGTTTTTCAGTTATGAATATCTATGGTAAATGAGTACTACAGGTGCTTTTGTATATAGCTACAACTAATTAGTATTTTGGGAAGTTATTAATGCACCGATTTTGGTAGATCAGCTTGTAAATTCTTATTGATTTTGGTGGATCAGCTTGTATATTGGCCACAAAATGGCACTGGATATACTGCACAATGATTCTTCAGAGAAGACTTGTTTGATCCTTGATAAAATATGACAAATCTTGTTGCCTTTTGTGCTACTCACGTGAGGGCCAACATACACCCTAATATTTTACAAGAAAAAATAAAGTGCTTTATTGCATCTCAAATACAACATAAAACCTTAAAATCAACTGGTGGGATCATCTACCAAAGGAAGCCAAGGCAGAGATTGAAACTTCTGTAAAGAGCACCCAAAATCATCATATTTGGTTAGTTTTGGTTAGATTCAAAACTGATAAGAAACTCAAGTGTTATGAACTGAAATCTAGCGACATTCCTGACTTTTTCAATATGGCCAGTCAAACCAATTGGCTGTTCATTCTTTGTCGATTCTTGGGAGTTTTCTCCAATTAACCAGTAAACTTGGAATGGACTAAGTCCTGAAAGTGACGTTGCAATAATGCAATTCACTGAAGAATAATTCGAAAATATAACCTGTTTTACAAAACAAAACAGAGCATCAAATTTTCTACAAAAATCCAACAATCACCAATAAAACCCAAGAACATCAAGCGGCACCCTCGGATCACGACCATCAGCATTTTGTGGTGGAACAAAACACAGAGAGAGAGAGGACCCCGACGTCGGCTCTGAGTATCAGATGTGGGGAAACTAATCAGAGAGAGCGGCGGCGTTCGGGCATCATCTGCGTTCGTCTTGGGCGGCGGAGGCGGCGGCTTTCGGGCCTGGGCAGCGTTCGGGCATCATCTGCGTTCGTCTTGGGCGGCGGAGGCGGCGACGTTCGGGCCTGGGCACCGTTCGTCTTGGGCGGCAGCAGCGTTTGGCTTCCCCGGCGATACACCTGTCAAGAACATGAAGAGAGTGAGAGAATATGAGGAGTTGAGTGGTGAACCGAGGGTTTTTTGTTTGTAGGCTTGGTTCTATTTCATTTTGACTTGTTCTAGGCTGACGTGTTTAACTCTCATTGGAAGGCAAAAAATGCCTGCTTTCTGCCACATCTTGATAGAAGTTTCTCCCTTTGTGTTATGGGCCTGCCCAAAAAAGTTGCCAGCGAGAGAACCGTTCGAGTAAATAATGGTCGTGGGCTTGACCATGTATGGCCATAACCAAGGACCAATTGTACATGTTTATGAAAGCCCTAAGCAACTAAGCGGGTTTTGTGATGCTCGGGCGATCCATCTTAATTTTCTTTCATCTTGAAAACCCATTTACAACCTACAATATTCATGTCATGAGCGGGAGGAACAAGAGTCGATGTGTTATTCTGAAGGGAATCTAATTCAATGTTCATAGCATCACGTCACTAAGGGAATTAATTGAAATAAAACAGCATACTAGAGCTTTAAACTGAATACATTTATATAAATATTATAAAGTCATTACAAATAAGAAAGACAAGACATTGTCTTCATACAAAATGACACAAATGGCAACTTTCAATTTATTAAAAAGTGTCAATTTATTATATATATTCAACTTTCGATTTTTTTATTGTTTTATTTTTATTTTCACCAATCTATTAAGATTTTCTATTATATCATGTCAAAATACTCAAAATACTCATTATATATATATATATATATAATCATGTCAAAGATTCATACATGCGTATTTAATTTTATAAATTCCGTAAAATTCTTACCACTTGTAGCCACCCTAAGTGGAGTAGGGGTGACCATGTAGCAACCTTAATGTGGTGGAGGTGGCTGTACAGCCACCTTGACTTTTTTATTTTTTATTTTTTTTTCTCTTTTTTAATTTATTTTGTAAGTAAGGCTCTACAATTGTTTGAGTTTCTTAAAAAGAAGCAGGCCGGTGTACTCTATAGCAAATATATATTTTTTTTTTCAAATGGGGACCCCACCAAAAAATAATTCTTCTCAAAACAATTTTTATTTTTATATTACATCGCACTACTTTTTTAAAGGAAAAAAACAAAACAAAACACTTCAAATTAATAAAAAAAAAAAAAAAAAAAAAAAAAAAAAAAAAAAAAACCCTTATTTATAAATATTCCGTTTCTAGAGTATTATTCTTGAAAATAAAGATAAATCCATGTTGAACTGATCAATTTCATTGACCAAATGGGGTTTGGCAGAGTCTCACTACCTAAAGGAAGAGGATCAATCCTCAACGCAGAAATCTCATCTCGAATAAAGCTTGATAAATGCTAAAATAACGTCCCTCATTCATCATTGATCTTGTCTCAGGAATTAATTAGAGTAATTCTTTATTTATAGACTACCTAATTATTCATTAAAATAGAAGACAAAGACAATAACTACTACAAGTTACGTTCGTAAGCCATTAGAACAATATTACTGAATATTTAATTTCAAGTGGACTCCGGCCTCTTATGATGGCTTTCTTTAATTTGGGACTTCTTCGCGTGCATTGGCCTTCTGTAGTTGTTGGTTCAGTACTCAGTCAATTTCTGCATCAATTCTATCATAGAGAATTATTTAAATCCTAATAATTATTTTTTAAATTTCTACATCCATTATTTTAAAAATATGGTAAAACATATACCCGGCCCCACTATATAGTAATAAATATAGAATTAGTAAAAGGTACGTACGTAAAGGATAATATGACAAAACCTTAATATATAACTTAATTTAAAAATAATAATACAAATTTATAAAATTTTACAAAATAGAATATCTTAAAAAAAAAAAAATTAAAAAATAGAATCCCTAGCTAATTAAACAGTTTTTTTGTTACACCTTTCTACTAGTTATAAGTTCAAACCTGAATTATATATGTACATTGGATGCACATCTAACATTTGGAGGAAGACTTTTTCAGTTTGATAGATTCGATTTGGAATAAGCCTTTGTTCATAATTATGTATCAAACCATGAATGGCATAGATTAATTTGTTCATAATTACCTCATTTTGGGAGCTAGGCCGGAGATTAGGTACGACGTACTATTCTATGCCTACAACAATTAACCGGCATGTTGTAGATTTGATCATTTCATTTTTGGCAAGTACTGGGAGCTAGGGTTTTACTTTAATATTTAAATGTTTTAAAATTTATTATGAGTAATTAAATTAAATCCCGCCACTAGCCATTTCTCCTACGTACTTCTTGATAAACATTTACACGTATAATATTAAAGAACCCCTGCCAGCGCGCCCCCCTCCGTCCCTGAGTAAGACTAATTTTAGAAAATTGCACGCAACCCATCTGACTTATTCAATATAAGTACGTACGTATATGAGCCTCCCGGCCGGTATATATTTTATGATCATCGGTATAGATATATATATATATATATATATATATATATATATATATAGCACTGTCATTGTGAATCATCATCTTCACATTATTGCTTTTAAAAAAACAAAAAAAAAAAACAGATTCTTTCCAATGCAAACCAAAGGATCGATATGACCTAGTCAAAAAAAAGGATGGCCGGTTTGGACAATACTATACATTAAATCGTTTTGCTTAATTAGCGCAACATGGTAAATAGAAAAATTAAGAGAACTACTGTAGTCAATTAACGTACACTAAACAAGTTTATGAGAACTAAACAAAGCCTAGCTAACGTACAGTTTGAGATCAACAAAACGCCAAGTATATACTCCGTTAATATATCATCCACTTTGTATCATCATAGCTAGGGAAAAACTCATCCAATTCTATTTCATAATATTGTGCCTTGCATGCATGTCTCTTATGTATGATCTTCTACTGCTTGTTTTTTTTTTCCCCATTTCATAATATTGTGCCTTGTCTCTTATGTATGATCTTCAATCTACTGCTTGGTTTTTTGTGATGCCTGCTGGTATGAAATGCATGCACGTACGTACGAGTCTAGGTGGGGGCATCCATACATTGCCTCAAACGGTGTGGTTTTAGTACAGAAATGAAACTTTGTGTTGTACTACGCGCGTACCGTTCTGCCATTGGCAGCCATTTGGACCAAAAAAGCATGGGTTTTATCTCTATTTTTTACCAAAACGGCATGGGTTATTTGATTCTTTCTCTTAATTTTGTTTAGTATTATTACGTGGGTTGGTTCCCTAGCTCCCACAGGGCCAGGGGAATCACCCAACATAGTTGACCTTGTCCAGTTGTCCACATCTCGTCTCTATAAAAGCCCAAGCTCTTCGGAAAATAAGCATAAACATTCAGTATTGGCCTTTGTTGCTGAATAGATCAAAGTAATGGCGATGATGAATGTTGAAATAATCTCAAAGGAGATAATTAGACCATCATCTCCAACACCCCGTGGCCTTAGAAACCACAAACTTTCCTTCCTAGACCAGATTGTACCTGATATACACATTCCTCTCATTCTCTTTTATCGTGCCAAGAATGGCCATGACGACGTTGATCACCTCCAAAGATCTTCTCGTCTTAAAAAGTCCCTCCAACAAACCCTCAATCGCTTCTACCCTTTGGCTGGAACCGTCATAGAAGAAAACACCGTCGAGTGCAACGATGAGGGGGTCGAGTTTTATGAAGCTCGAGTTGATTGTAACTTATCACAAGTTCTCCAACAATTCAATGCGGAAAACTTCATCAAATTTCAACCATCTCGTAGAAGAGAAGCTCTCGTAGCTGTCCAATACAATGCCTTCGACTGTGGCGGAGTAGCCATTGGTGTGAGCGTTTCACACAGGATCGCAGATACCGCTTCAGCCGTGACATTTATTAACGCCTGGAGCGCTACATCCCTTGGGGATGTTGAAGCTATCTCTCCCAAATTTGATACGGCCACGTACTTCCCATGGAAAGATATGTCTGATTGCGATCTTACCATGCCGAAGTGCAACACCCTGACAAGAAGGTTGGTATTTGACAAATCAAGCATAGCTGCTTTGAGAGAAAACGCTGTTTATTCCTCAGCAGCGAAGCTCCCGACACGTGTTGAGGCAGTTTCGGCGCTCATATGGAGACGTCTCATGGCGATATCGAAATCAGAACCATTATCAGCAAGAGTGAGTGTGGCGGTTCATGTAGTAAACTTACGCGAGAGGATGGTTCCCCCCATGCCACCGCATTCCTTTGGGAATGTTTGTTACCTCACTTGTGCTGTACTATCATCGGACGAGGTTGGTCACGACAGTGTTCTGGCGAGGAAGCTAAACAGTGCAATAAAAGAAATCGACGGTGATTATGTGAAGCAACTACAGAGCGATGAGCAGCCGGAGTCGCTTAAAATGGCGGCAGAGCAATTCTCAAAGGGTGAAATGGAGATCTGTTTGTTTACAAGTTGGTGCAGATTCCCTTTTTACAAGGCTGATTTCGGGTGGGGGCAACCCACTTGGGTGTGCTGTCCAAACATGCCTTTCAAGAATTTCGTGGTGTTGATGAGTAACAGAGATGAAGATGGAATTGAGGCGTTTGTTAACATATTGGAGGAAGACGCCGTCGTATTTGATAGCGATAAAGAACTCCTTCCATTTGTTTATGGGACAATTGATGGCTATTGAATGTGCGTGCGCGCATGCATGCTAACGGACGTTCTGTTGGTCATGCTGAATAAACTTTATTTAATTAATTCATGGTTTTAATTAATTAATGTTTATGATCACCTGCCGCGCGCGGAATAATGCAGCAGATATATATGCTTCTTTGTAAGTCCTTTTTTTTTTTCTTTTTTTTCTTTTTGAATTTTGTGTAAGTTCTCTTAATTGCACTTAAAAAAGCATTAGAAATTTCATATTTTTATACTTTTGGTGGCACCTGTCCAGTTATGAATGTTAGGGGAGGCGTGCGAAGGGATAAATATGAAATCTTCACTTGCTCCCTATCGATCTTCTATTATTTTTGTAATCGTATCATTGAACTTTTAAAAATTAATACATAGGATTGTCATGTTTAAAAAATTTGTAATGTCATTCTTACTATTAAGATTTAGGGTTAAATCATACTGTTAATAGGTGAAATATCTTTTATATTTCTATAAAAATTACAAAATTAACCTAATTAAATAATTAATAATTTTTCTTTTGAAAAAAAAAAAAAATTGAACCACGGCCAGCTTGGACATGGGTCATAGAACCGGGGACGGAGCCACTTAAGGCTTTGGGGCCGGGGCCTCCCCCAAGCCCCAAGTTTTCCCAAAAATAAAATTTTAAAAAAAAAATCTAAAAAAAAAAATAAAAAATTTACCCTACTTTTGTTTTTTTTTGTTTTTTTGTCTTGTAGTGTTGTTCCCCCAAGAGGCAATGCTTTTACCGCTGAAATCCTCTATGAGGACTTATGCCTTATCAAAGGGCTTTCGCCTGGACCTATGAAATGATTTGTCTTTACTGTTCTCTGTTTCTATTCTTGCTTCTTTATGAGATATCTTCCATGTGATCCCAGTTCTTTTCCAATTTAAAATTTTACTCTATAACGATATTTGCTATATCTGAATGTTCTCTGATTAGTTGTCGATCTGTTTTATGTATTTATTTTGTGAATATGGACAAAGAAATAAGAAGGTAGATCATTTTCCTGTTAGAGAGAGGAAGATTCCTTTTAGAAGTATTAATATATGGTATTCTTGAAGACTTGGTCAGACTCAATGCTCTTTCTATATGATGTGTAGTCTTTCTATATCATGTTGCGGGAGACAAGGCAAAAGAATTCTGGCTCTTTGGAATTAATATGAATGATCTAGTTTAATTGATTTTGTTTTATATGCAGTGGGAATGCTTGAATCACTGATGACTCTGAATGGTAGTTTCATGATGAGTTGGGTTTTGATACACTATTGATACTCGATCATTATGTTGCAGATATATTCTGCTTCAGATGGGCTCAAAAATGATGATGATCACATGGCTTTTGTGGATTTACTGGATTTGCCTTGTTTCTTTTTACTGTCTATCAAAATCTAACTAATTAAATATTTCTGTAGCTTGTTGTTGACTATGAGATTGATCTTATTAATTTTTTGTATCAGCTAGTATAATACTTGGATGCTTCTTAATTAATAGTTAGGATTGTTTGATGTTATTTTGTTATATTGATTAAACATATATATGTTTGACACTATATATTTGTCAATTTCGATTCATTTCTTTATTTTGAAGATGAGTTATCATGAATTCCATGAATTCTAATAATTAATGATGTATGTCTCTTACTGAACGAATTGATTATATATATATATATATATATATATATATTCACAAGTTTTAAAATTAAAATTCGATTATACTGAAATTGACGATTCCAATATAATCAATTTTTTTACAACGGGAACAGTGTTTCCTGGCACATAACTTAAGTGCCAGGAAGAACTTCTTTCATGGCACATAGATTATGTGCCAGGAAGATAACTAGCTATGTGCACTTAAATTATGTGTCAGGAAACTACATTTTTAGGCACATTACCTATGTGCTAGGAAACTTTTCTGCCACATAATAAGTTATGTGTTAGGAAATGCATTTTCTCGACTAAGGGTGCTGTGACTTAAGTCTAATGTCCTAATTAAAGGTCAAGATCGAAATTAAAGGTCAAGATCAAAGGGGTTTCTTGACTTTTAATACCTACTTTCTAACTCAATATAAACACAAAAAATGACCAAATTTCCTGTAGTGCGAAAATATTTTACGTCTAAACAACTAGAATTTATACTATCGCATCAAACAAATTTTTAGCTGGTTGTTTTCACTATAAATAATACATGCAATAACCAAACTTTGTTATTGGTGCAACTACCATATTTGTTTACATGCATGGTCATGGGTACTGTAATCAGAAATAATGGCTTTGTTTGTTAATAAGTTTTGGAGAGCATTTTTTGCTTTTGGTTTGAAAGAGTGTTATGATGTAACATATATAAAAGTGAAAGTTGTTTGTGTTTTGTATTATAACCGCATTTGCATCCTCTTTACATTCAATATAAATTTAATTAAATTCATTAAAACGATGTCGTTTTGGATTCGATAAGTTTAGGATCTTTTGGTTATATTAGGTTTTTTCACTATCATCTTAAAGTTATACTTCACTACATTTATTTATTTTATTTATTTTTCTTTTTTCTTTTCTTTTCTTTGAGTAATCCAAATCTCAATTACTCTATGAAACAATAACCCGTTGTGCCCAATAATCATGAATTTCGTAACAATTGAAATCTTAATTTATTTAAGCTTGCGTATAGTAATAACCGCATTATTTAAGCTTGCATATAGATTTAAATAATAATCCAAAATGGCCATTACCGTATATGCAGATAGCGGATAATAACTACAATAATCACATATATGCATATACCTAAAAATACTAACCACATTATGCAGGCGTGAATATTGATAATAACCACGTCCGCATCCATATTTTCATCCCTACTCACGCTGCACCATTATTCTATTAGGCTAACATGTCATTATCAATCCACTTAATCAATGAAACTTAAATTTGCTGATATCACATAAATAATCTTAGAAAAAGGCCCATAGGATTTATAAAAGTTTTTATTAGAAAGATAGAACCGACATCTTAGTATAGTACTACAACTAGCAGATTGATTCCTTCCTCCGAGTTACAATCAGATTCCTTTCCAATGCAAACAAAAGGATGGCCCGGTCGGCCAACATATTAAATCGTTTTGCGGACATCCTTAGAGCAACATGCTAAATAAAATAAAAATAAAGTGAAATGTTTCTTTCACAATTCTTTGGCACAACTTTTACATAATTTAGACACATTAGATCAGACCCACATGCAGGAACCACATGCATGGGTCTCACCCAATGTGCCTGCGTTGTGTAGAGTTGTGCAAAAAGAATTGTACAAGAATCACTCCTCAAAAATAAAGGAAGAAAACTACATAAAAGCACTCTAAACTACCACCGTTTTTAAAGTAGCCCGCAAACTATCAACACTAGCACTCTGACCCCTCAAACTATCAAAGAGTACAAAAAAAAATCATTTTTGTTGAAATATTCTTATAATACCTGTACCAGGCTGCTACATGTCATATATTCAAATTAAAACAATTTAAAAAAAATTAGAACAATTTAAAAATCAAAGAAATATTAAAAATAATAAAAATATTTAATTTTTCTTTGATTTTTAAATTTAAATTTTTATTTATTTTTTAATCGAATATATGACAAGTGGCAGGGGTATTATAGGAATATTTAGATAAAATTGGTCTTTTTGGCACTCTTTGGTAGTTTGGGGGTTAGAGTGCTAGTATTGGTAGTTTAGGAAGCTACTTTATAAACGACTGTTAGTTCAAGAAGCTTCTTTTTTTTGTTAGTTTTCCAAAAATAAAAGAAAAAAGGAAAAATACATTTTACCTCTCAAAGTTAGAGCATTTTTTCACTTTTGTCTTCTATGTTTAAAAAGTTTTAATGTATCCCAACAAAGTTTCTAAAAAAATTTTAATGTAAGCACTACATTAGCCATTTTTGTCTTTTTTGACGGAAATTGGCTCACGTGCGCTGCACATGCATTTTTTGGTTAAAAAATTCCAAAATTGCCCCATATATATGTGTTAATTTCTAAAAAAAAAAAAAAATGGGAAAAATGGGGTCGCTGAACCACCTCCATAGGCCGTGGGGTGGCATTCTGGTCAGGTGGGGTGGCGTTTGTTTGTTTTGTTTTTCTTTCTTTCTTTCTTTTTTAAAAAAGGAAAAGAAATATATATATATATATAGGTCTTTTTAATAACTTCCGTTACAAAAGACGAAAAATCATTGACGGATAGATCACATTGAGAATTTTTAAAACTTTGTTAGAGTACATTGCCGCTTTTTAAATATTTGAGACAAAAGTGAAAAAAGTTATCAAACTTTTGGGGTAAATTGTATTTTTCATTAATATTAAAAAATAAATAAATAAAAATTAAAAAAATAAAATAAAATAAAGAAGAAGAAGAAGAAAACTTTAATCAACACTGCTTAGCTATTTAATTCCTCATCCAGTTTTCGAGCATATAATTAAGTCTCTTCTCGTGCAGACAACAATGGCGGCTCTATATTATTGTTGTTGAAAAGCTTTGAAGGGATATTTATAACAGTCTCTTCAGTGTCTTCACCCAACCCTCGATCTGCATATTTTGAAGGGATCAGTTTAGGCCATAGCTAGCTACTCTTAATTGAGTTTCAGTACTTGTCAAAGCAAACATCAATGGATAGGGTGAAGGTGAAGGTTAATATAAAAGCAAGAGAAACCATCAAGCCATCCTCACCCACACCCCAGAACCTCAAAATCTTCATTCTCTCCCTCCTAGACCAGATTGCCCCTCCAATCTACGTGCCAAGGATTTTGTACTATGCATACAATGGTACCAAACCAAACCTCAAAACCCAGGAACGAATTAACCTTCTAAAGGAATCCCTATCGCAAGCCTTAACTCGAATCTATCCTCTTGCTGGAAGGGTCAAAGAGAACCTTTTTATCGAGTGTAACGACGAGGGGGCAGATTTTTTAGAAGCCGAAGTGAATTCCCCACTCGACGAAATTCTAAGGCAGCCTGAAGTTGATGTGCTTGATCTACTCCTTCCTCGGGACTATGAAACCCAATTGGCCGTTCAGGTTAACATCTTCAGCTGTGAAGGAATGGCAATTGGTATATGCATGTTTCACAGGATTGTTGATGGAGCCACATTCTCATCATTTGTCAACATGTGGGCTGCCATTGCTAGCCGTTCTGGCCCCGGCGATTCTTTGTCAGCTCGAGCTCCCATCTTTCCTGGGCCACGTCTCTTCCCAAAGAGGGATATATCGGCCTTTGTGCCAAGGTTTGACGTGCCAAAAGGCAACTGCATTACAAAAAGATTCGTCTTCCCGGGATCAAAGATTGCTTCTCTCAAGGAAAAAGTTGTGGCAAACAATGCAAAAGATGGTACTGTACTTAGTCCAACCCGCAATGAACTGGTGTCGGCTCTAATCTGGAGATGCGCTATGGAGGCAAAATCCGGGCACCCAATTAGTCCGTCTATTATGACACATGCAGTAAATCTACGTCCGAAAATGGATCCTCCCCTGCCAGACACTGCTTCTGGGAATATTTCTTGGCTGGCAATTGCACGAACACCATCGACTCTAGAGTTGCACGATTTGGTGAATGCAATCAGAAATGCAGTGAAGAAAGTAGACAAGGATTACACGAGGCAGATGCAAGGTGAAAATGGGCTTTCCTTGATGAGTGATTGTCTTAAAGAAATTGGAGAACTGGTGCCAGAAAATGTGGAAGTATACAGGTTCGTTAGCTGGGCCGCCAACTTGCAACTATATGAGGCTGATTTTGGCTGGGGGAAGCCTATTTGGGAGAGTACTGCTGGATTTCCGTTCAAGAATGTCATCATCTTCATTGAAACAAGAGTCGGTTATGGTCTTGAAGCATGGGTGAGCATGGATGAGCAGGACATGACCATTTTCGAGCAGAGCCAAGAGCTTCGATCATTTGTTTCCTCCGATGGGAATGTTTAATTTCTAATGTTTTAATTACCAACTTTTAAGCCTTTCTTTGTTTCCGTCGAAAAATATTTTCTGTATTTTATGGTTTTTTTTCTTTTTAATTGAAAAAGTATTTTATGGTGTTTATGCTTCATTTGTTTGGACGTAAAATATTTTCTGAAAAATATTTAGTGTAATAAAAGATGATGGTCAACGAAAATCATTTTTAATATAACCTTAAAAACATCTTTAATTTTTGGACAAACATAACCCAATGTGTTTTTTTTTTCCTCCTCTCAATGTGTTACATGCCTCTTATCTCAAGCTCATAACAAGACGAATTTAGGTAGGTTCTTAGAGAGATTAATCTAGCTAGCTAGCTAGCCTCCTTCAAGTATGAATTTGGGAAAAAAATAAAAAAATAAATTGCGTGATTTTATATATTAACATCATAATAGCCTTTAAAATACAGATCGACTACCTAAAAATAATTAATGAGAAAATATCCAAACTGATAAGACCTCTAATTTTAATCGTACTTAATCTTACTTAGCAGACCAGGATGTTTCTGGTTGAGCAATAAAATTGCCTCCTTTTATCAAAAAAAAATCCTAATCATAAACTGACCTAATCCTTATTAAATAAAATCCTAACCTAACACAACTTCTAATCCTATCCCCATCCGTAACACAATACGTGCTAGAAATAATGTAACTTGGCCACTTAGGCATATGATTTCTATTTGTTTAATTCTCAAGAAAGCTTCACTAAACAATAAAATTTCCTGAACTCCAATCACCGTATATCAAGTGATTTTGAACAAGGGATAATTGCACCATCAGTCCATGTGGTATGCCATAATTATTTTTCACTCCCTATGGTTTAAAAAGTTCATGGGAAGTCCTTGTGGTAAGCAATAATTACAAATCGATCACTGGCGTCAAATTCTGTTAAAATTTTTGACAAATTCTGTTAAATGTCACGTCAGCGCCACGTCAAACCAATAAGAATGTGACACGTGTTCATCTTAATAAAAAAAATTATTAAAAAATAAATAAATAAACTTATTTTTTAAAAAAAAAATACAAAAAAGCAAGCCTCTGGGGAGGTTGCAGCCACCCCCAGTGGCCGGGGGTGGCCCAGCCATTCCTTGCTTTTTTGTTTTTTGAATTTTAATTTTAATTTTTTTAAAAAAATAAGTATATTTATTTATTTTTTAATAATTTTTTTTTTATTAAGACGGACACGTGTTGCATTCTTATTGGCCTAACGTGGCATTTAATAGAATCTGTTAAAAAATTTAACAGAATTTGACAAAGGCTGATGCACGAACGGAAGTCACAGAACTACATATAGACCAAGGGGGCTATGTCGTGCCTCCCTAGTTTACAAATTTTCTTTAATTTTTTTTTTTATTAAGTGATATATATATATATATATATATATAAACTTCATACTTCAAAATTAATTAAAAGTTTGATCCCTATCAAAATTAGGCTTAATTAACCTCTCATTCATACTTTGGAACTTCCGAATGAAAATTTTTGGCTCCGTTCCGACACTGCCTGCCACATCAACCTAGTGGAATGAGACAAACTTTGTTGTAAGAGATTGTTACAAGAGTAGATCTGGTCACGAAGGATTACCCATGATGGAATTCCCTTTGGGAGTATTTGGCTTAAGTTTGAGTCATGTGTCTGTGTACACATAATACAAGTTAAGAGTGTCACGCGTTCTTAATTACTGATGTGACACTCCCAATTTGCGTCTTGTTTAATACTCGTCTAAATGACCTTACTTACAATTTGAATAGATTATGTGTATTTTTATGAATTTATTTTTTAAGTTTTTTACGATTGTATTTGTCCTAATATTTTATTAGGAATTAAAAGTCTTTTATTTTAGGAATCCTTGTTCTTAAGAATTAGGAGTTTGTATTTGAAATAATTAGGGATTCTAATTCCTTAAGCATTAGGCATCATTATTTAATTCGTTTAAAGATTTCTAATAATCTTAAAATTAGAAATTGTAATTTATATATAAAAGGTATGCTAGCTTTGGCCTGAGAACTGAGAAGCTACCCTCGGCCGCATGATGTTGGATTAAACGATGGCACTTAATTGACTGACTGATCAAGGGCAGAATATGTGCTGATACTAATTCATTATTCTTAGTATTTTGGACCCAAAGAATATGCTATATAGAACATAACAAACAAGAATTTTGTAAATAATAAATATTCCATGCAAGAACATAGAGTACATATATATATATATATGTTCACTTTGTAGCGTGAAGGACTCAAAGAGTACATCCCAATGTAACCTCAATTAATCATGTGTTTGTCCTCTCTCTTTGTTCTCACGAGAGACGGCATATGGAACAAGAATCCTCATATATATAAAATACGTTTGGGAAAATCTGCTTGGTGAACAAGAAAATCCAGAGCTTTATGTTCATGGTGGGGTGTCCCACATTTTCCTGGTATCTGCATTACTGTAGCTCTCAGTGTCTTCGTAACAGGGACAATTCATTTACGTTTGTAGATTTTTCTTTTCAGAGCCATTTGAATTGGTACATTCTTTAGGACTATATAACTTGCAATTCTTGGAATCAACTGATCCACCGTGCATGTATCCTAAGAGACCAATTTTGAAGTCTAGCTATAAAGTTCCCGTGTAAAAATTACAAGTGTTGAATGAACTAACGTGAAACTTAACATTCATGAACGTCTTTGTAATTCACATACTCATGAATGACAATCGACTCACCCAATGTTAGCTAGTCACACCGTGTGGCGTTGAGGCATTGCCTAACATAGGTCCCGACGAGGACGTACATCAAGGATTTGAGTTGAGGAGATTGTCACACTCTAGAAAGTTAGTTTCGCATTGGATGAGTGGATTATAAAGGTGCTCGTGTGTGCTAAGTCTCTTACATTGGTTCCTTACTATGTGCGATCGATTGGGTTTGTAAGTGATTTTAAGGAGCTCCAATTGTAATAATTGACTAGTCTTTTGAAGTGATAACACAAACGTGATTAATTAGCACTTTCTCTTGATCGTTACATTTTTCGCTCGATTCAATTGGTTAAATGAGCCACCTGTTAATTGAAAGCACCTACCAAAAGATCAATCATGAGGGTATAACTCAATGAACTTGCTCATTGCAGTGTATAGAGATTTAAACAGGTGAAAAGGGATGAACCTGTAGAGAGTGGGACAATTCCATTCGTAGATGACATTCACCTTTTAAGATTCTCATCTTATTTCATATTAAAATATATTGGCGTCCTAGGCATGGAATTGAAGTACTGGGACAAGAAGTAAACATCCAAATCCCTTGGAGAGGGACCGGTTTCTATTCCTCTATATGCCATTATATTAATGTGTCATCTTGTAAGTAAGACACCCATGTGTCCTCTGTTCCCAGCTAGAATTGATAGACCTTGTAAATATCACCACTGTTTCTATATATATCATCCTTACTCGATGAAATGGTCTTTCAGAGCCTTGTTGAATATTTCTTAATTAGAAAGGCAGGGAGAAAAGGATAGATTCAAGCAATTAATGGCTCACAAATACTTGTCAAATGAGGTCTACAATAATGAAAATTGTGATGCAGTGAGTGCCCATGATCTCTGTTTTTCAGCCATGGCTTGCTATCGTTTCCCATATATGCCTATGTTGGAGGACACTGATTCTACCTGGATCCTCCCCTTCTCAGATGAAACCAGAGATCATAAGAAGCAGAGGCTAACCATGACTTCTGATGATTCCATCGGAAGTAATAGTAGCCTCTATAGTGATCATGAAAGCAAAAATACCAGCAGCTTCAATAGCTTTCCAAGGCTCAATTTCAGAGATCATATATCGACTTATAATCAAAGATACCTTGCAGCCGAGGCTGTTGAAGAGGCGACGGCAGCCATAATCAATGCTGAGGAAGAAGATGGGAGTGCTGATGGGATGAAGCTTGTTCGACTTCTGATTGCTTGCGCTGAAGCCGTGGCTTGTCGTGACAAGTCACACGCCTCTGTTTTACTATCTGACCTTCGAGCAAATGCTTTGGTTCATGGCTCTTCCTTTCAGCGCGTGGCTTCTTGCTTTGTCCAGGGCCTCGCTGATAGGCTTTCTCTGGTCCAACCCTTTGGAGCAGTCGGTTTTGCAGCGCCCATTATGAACATAATGGACGTTGCCTCAGAGAAAAAGGAAGAGGCTTTTAGCCTTGTTTATCAAAATTGCCCGCATATTCAGTTTGGTCACTTTGTGGCCAACGCAACAATATTGGAAGCCTTTGAGGGAGAGAGTTTTTTTCATGTGGTGGATTTGGGGATGACCCTTGGTTTGCAACATGGCCAACAGTGGCTCACGCTGATCCACAGCCTTGCCAAACGATCAGCCGGTGATCAACCACCTTGCCACCTTCGAATAACTGGTGTTGGTCTTTCTGTCGACAGATTCCAGATCATAGGAGATGAGCTCAAGAGTTATGCAAAAAGCATGGGAATAAAATTTGAGTTCTCAGTGGTGAAAACCAACTTAGAAAAGCTGCAGCCTCAAGACATCAAACTGTTTGAGGGTGAAGTTCTAGTCGTCAATAGCATCCTTCAGTTGCATTGTGTTGTCAAAGAAAGTCGAGGAGCTCTTAATTCAGTTCTTCAGTTAATTCACAAGTCCTTCTCACCAAAGCTTTTGGTTCTGGTTGAGCAGGACTCGAGCCATAACGGGCCTTTCTTTCTTGGGAGATTTATGGAAGCACTACACTATTACTCTGCCATTTTTGACTCCCTCGACACCATGCTACCTAAATACGACACAAAGCGTGCCAAGATGGAACAATTCTACTTTGCTGAGGAGATTAAGAACATTGTGAGCTGTGAGGGGCCGGCAAGGGTGGAAAGGCATGAGAAGGTGGACCAGTGGCGCAGGAGGCTGAGCCGGGCAGGATTTCAGGCTGCACCCATTAAGCAGATGGCTCAGGCCAAGCAATGGCTTGGCAAAAATAAGGCTTTTGAAGGTTACACCATTGTGGAAGACAAGGGATCCTTGGTGCTTGGCTGGAAATCCAGGCCAATTGTCGCAGTTTCTTGCTGGAAGTGCTAACTCACAGCTGCCCAATTGATCATAGTTCAAACAATTTCCAATAAAGAGATCCAACATCATGGGAACTAAATAATTTGTATCACTGGCTAGCTACATCTAGCAATGCCCAATTCAGTGAGTGAAAACACTGGATTTGGAGTGAAAAATAAGTGATTTGAGTTTGAACTACTTAAGCTGTTAGCTGTTCAGGGTGACTGGACAAATGAAATAAAGAGAAGGCATCGCCGGTTTGCTTTGGATATATGGAGGCCGGGTTCATTAATTGTACATACAGGCCAAGTTCAATTTGTTTTATTTTTTAATGACCAAAACTGACTGTAATTGGCTCTCTCTTTTTTTTTTTCTGAAGCCTTGTAATATTGTAAACTAATACAAGTGAGGAAGTAAGGTTAGCATATTTTCTAGAAAAATCTATAATACAGGGTGGTTCGGCCACCCCCACAAACTGTGAGGGTGGCTCGGCTGCTCGACTACCCCCAAAATTCAAAAGAGACGGGCCAACCACCCTTATGTTTTATTTAGATTTGGTTTTTTTTTTTTTTTGAACTTTTTAATAATTATAAAAAGACAATTATGGTATTTCAATGGTCAAAAGTAATGGTGTTTTCTATCTATTTTAACGTCTAATGCTGATAGAGTGGCTTTTTTTGTCAAACAATAATAGTCTGACGTATCTAAATGTCACACTTGATAATTTAAATGTGTAAATAAAAAGATAGTGATAATTCAAAAAGCTTAAATATATTTTTCCCTTTGCGTTTGTTGAATCCACAATATACAGATTTTAGAAGCCGACATATGGGCTCTAGAAGAGTTTTCTCTTTTCAAAAAAAAAAAGAAGAGTTTTCTCACTGGACGACTTGTAGCCTACTTTTTCTCCTAAAAGCGACTGTAACAAGCTTGTTCTTGTTATGGGAAATAAACAGGAATTTGTAGAAGATTAAATGGAAATGAGAAGAAATGGATTGAATGTATGAAGAACTATAGCTATATTGAATGGATAAGCCGATTCGAGATGGCGAGTCTCCTAGCAGAATTCGAGATCGCTACTCGATCTCCAATGTTGAATGAACAACTAAATACTCAAAAAATACCTCAACATTCTCTAAGTTGTGTTAGGTTTTGACTTGATTTTGTTAAGTCATGGTGGAGAGCCCATTCATGATTATAGTGGAAAATGGTGGACAACATCATTGAGTGGAAAATGGTGGACAGCATCATTGAGTGGATGGTGGACTATTAAGTCTTGGTGGAGCCCATTCTTGATTATTGAAAAGTGGATGGTGGACAACATCATTGAGTAGAAAATGGTGGACAGCAAGCCACTCAATGGTGGATGGTGGAGCCTTCTTGTGGAAGAAGTTGTGGTTGCTTCTTTCCTATATAAGAAGCATATGGCCAACCAAACAAGGTGGGGAAAAAGAAGCAAAGTAGGAAAGTTTATCCTTCTTGGTGTGCGGTACAAAGTAAAAGAAAGAGAGGTTTTCTCTTCTTGATGTGTCGTACAACAATACACAAGTGAGTGAAATCTGGGTGTATTGGGGCTTTGGGCTTTGAGTGATTTTCTCCCTGTAACTATTTTTAAATAGTGAATTTTCTCTGCGTCTCCTACAGTGGATGTACCTCGGTTTGAGGGAACCACTTAAATCTTTGTGTCATTTGTGGGTGATTTAATTTCTCCCTTGTCTTCTTAATTTTTTGCTTCTCACGGGTCCTGGGAAATAGGACTTATTTCCTAACAAGTTGGCCTTATATAATGGCCTACACCGACTTGCACAAAAACACATAAAACAAGCATAAAACGCAAATGATAAAGACCCACTAAAACGACATTGTCTAAGCACCATTTGAAATCACCCAGTACTGCCCAACTTCTAAGCAACACCTCTCCACACTACCAATAGTTGCCACGTATATAGGAAATGGTGCTGCTACGTGTATAGGAGATGGCCCACTTGTCTTGTAAGCATCCACCTGTTACAACGACTCGTGGCATACAGTTTCTACGGGTTCTATTTTTTACTAAACAACTTGTAACATATTTTTTTCAGTATACTTCTTATAGCATAAATAAATATATTGAAAAAAAAAAATTGTATATTGTGTCACATTATTTAAAATTTTTAAATAGCGTGACAACATATATGTCATTAAGTCTTTGGAATTTAATGGAGAGTATCCCAAATATCCTAATTGTTCAACTATCACTATGCCTGACATGTAATTCACAAATAACTCCTTTAACCCTTAAATTTTATAAAATTACTCATAATTCCATTTGCATAATTGCGTCTAATTTTAGCTAAATTATAATACTAAAGCTTGTAAATTATGTAACACAAAATTAAATGTGATTAAATGAGACTTATTTGGGTATTTGTCCAAGAGTTATAATTTTGCAAAGCTGACAATATTTAGACTATATATAAACAGCTTTTCTATGCACATAAATCACTATATATGGCGATCAACTCCAATTCCTGATTTTCTAGCTTGTCCAAACTCCAAAGGGTATTCATATGCAATGCTAACTGATTCATGATGGGTGAGTATTATTGTAGAAACTTAATTATATAATTTATATTATATATAACCCTAACCAATACTCATTGCTTCAACCCTCATTTATTTTACCTTAACATCAGCTACCATGCATATTTCTGCCCAAAAAACAAAATTAATTAGCTCTTAATTATGATATGATAATAAAAAAAAAATGATTTGGTATTGATTCAAAATTCTTAAATATTTATTTTATATCCAACTTTGACATTCTATCATGTCCTTTCATGTTTTTACTCACGTTGTTTGGTGTGTTCTATTATGAATATAACTCTCATTGAAGGGACAAATATGCATGTCAGCACTTCCTATATATTTCCATTGCTGAAAAGTTAAAAATAGAAAATAAGAAAATTAGACTTTTATCTTTTCACAGTCATTGTTGATCGGTAAAGTTACCTCTTAATCAACTTTAACCAAACCCAAAAGACACCAAAAACAAAACTAAAGAGTAAAACTTCCCTATATATGGCCACGTACGTATATTGTTGTTTAAATGCTATAAATTGTGGTTTAATACAATACATACAAACAACAAAAATAATTTAAAGAAGGGAGGGGTGTTATGGCTAGAAAGGTTATGAAAGGATTTGTTTTGATCATGATGATGATGATAATGGTGTTGGCCATTTTTGTTCAAGCTGGGGTGTAGCAGATTAACTTTTCATTTTCTTATTTCTCTCCGAATCATCCTCCCTCTCTCCCTCTTTTTTCACATTTTCCTCCAATTCTATCTCTCTCTCTCTCTCTCTCTCTCTCTCTCCATATCATGATTCGAATTAAATCTAAAGTAATTATAACCCCTCTCTCTCTCTCTCCATATCATGATTCGAATTAAATCTAAAGTAATTATAACCCTTCTAACAGGAGAAATACTCAAGAGGAAAACAACATTCCTGGTTCAGAATTAACATATTCAGAAAGAAAATGCTTGGATAAATGCAGAAAAAAGATAAAATACCCGCGACTTTTGGATCCCTTTCTCAAGATGGGCTATATTTATTGTGTTAGAAAATGCTTGCGATACGAAATACCATGAGCCCTAATATTGAATTCGGTACGTAGAAATTCTTAGCCCTTTCTTTGCCTCAAGAGCACGCGCTACCATATTTTTGCCAAAAGAGCTCTTTGTTATTGTAAGAACAAATAAAAATTTAAAGAGAGATAATGAAAAGAGAAGAAACATGTATAAATTTTACGTGGTTCGGTTTATTGTCTACATCCACATATCAAAGCTTTTTTTTTACTACGTAAATCTTTCCTTTTTATTTGATTGTATGTATACAAGACTCGATCTATTCATAAAAAAATACTTTGAACGTTTCAAGTCTCTTCTACTTTTATATTAACAATAATAAATCTAATTTATCGCCTTGTAACTCTTGTCTCTTGAGTTTTTATAGCTCTTATCTCAATAGTTACATGGCATGATCAATAAAATGATTTGGTGTTTATTCAAAATTATTAAATATTTATTTTATATTTAACTTTGGTCGTTCAATCGTGTCCTTTCATATTTTTATAGCATGGTTTTGACTCGTGTTCTTTTATATTAATCTTATTGAAAGGACAATGTATGTGCACTTCCTATATCCATTCTTGGAAAATTAAATTGAAAATGAGGAATTAAATTAGACTTTTATCTTTTCACACTCATCGGTGATAAAGTCACATCTTAATCAACCATTTGAAAAACAAATTGCATGACTTTAGCCAAAAATCCAAATGACAAAATTAAAAATAATAAATGAATAAAATCTAATTAGAGTAAAACTTCTCTATATGGCCACGTAAATTGTTGTTTACATGCTATAAATTGTGGTTTAATACAAGGCATCCAAACAACAAAAATAATTCAAAAAAGGGATGGGTGCTATGGCCAGAAATGTTATGATCAAAGGATTTGTTTTGACGATCGATGGCGTTGGCCATCCTTGTACGTTCAAGCTACGATGCAACTAGACAACCCTTCATTTTCTTATATCTCTCCTAATCATCCCCCCTCTCTCACTCTTTTTCCACATTTCCCTCCAATTATCTCCCTCTCTTCATATCAAGATGCTAAATTTCAAAGTAATCATTCCAATGGATCGACAAAAGTATATATACTCTCAAGAAAAAACAAAATCCTAGTTCCGAAAATACTCCAAAGGAAAACAAATTCGATCCTCGTTCAGAATTAACATATTCAGAAAGAAGGTGTTTGGATAATTGCAAACAAATGATAAAACACCTGCGACGTTTGCATCCCCTAGCCTTCTCGAGGTGAGCTATCTTAAGTGTATTAAAGGCTGCTTTGGATAGATATAAAATACCATGAGCATCAATATGGAATTTGGTACTTTTACTTCACCTTTAATTTTAACTTTGTTTTACTATCACTCAATTGATAATGTTCTTCCCAAACTCTCAATTGGAACAATGTTACTCTAAAACTATCAAACAATTAGCAATGTCCCTCAATGACAAAAATATCATTAATAAAATTAAAAAGAAGAAAAATTCTAAAAAAAAAAAATTTGAAAACAAGGGGTGGCTCGATTGGCTGAACCAACGTCATGGTGGCATCAACCTCCATCATGAGCTGCATTTCCATCACCACCTTCCACCTGGTAACAGTAAATCCGCTTGTAAATCACCTCCATGACAGGAAGAAAGAGAGCAAACAACAAATCGCCGGCACCTATTGTACAAAACTGTTGCTCCAATGTTAAAAGTGAGGGCAAAATAGAGAGAATAATTTAAAAAAAAAAAAAATTCATGTGAAGCGCACGTGATGGGGTTGACCATTTGATTTAACGAGGTTGACTGATAGAATGAGGGTTTTAGTAAGTAAATGGTAGTTCAATGCGATCGGATGGTGAGAGTGTCGGTTCATGGGGCATATTGACGGAAACTGATAGGTTAGGAAGGAAAAAAATAATTACCCCAAAAATATAACTAGATGTAGATTGTCAATCTTGCATGAGTACTAACAAACATGGAAACTAGATTTACCTAAGCCATTGAAA
This sequence comes from Alnus glutinosa, assembly GCF_958979055.1. NCBI lineage: Eukaryota > Viridiplantae > Streptophyta > Magnoliopsida > Fagales > Betulaceae > Alnus > Alnus glutinosa. The sequence continues at coordinate 2,263,432 of NC_084893.1, forward strand.
TTATCATTCTAACTGGGGTGTTGCTAAGGGTGCAACAACTTTGATTACAAGTTTCATTACAAACTGATGTCATTGTTCATAATTGGTAAAATAATTAAGCAAAAAATCTGACTTGTTAATTTAATTACTTAGTGACTAACTTGTCAACCATACACTTTTAATCATTTCATCAATTATAAAATATCACGTCAATTTATAATTGAATTATAGTACCTTGAACATTTTCTATTTTCCTTCTAACAATGGTGTTACTTAGTAGGATTGTAACTTTGTTTGGGAAAATGAAACTATTGAACAACTTGTAGCACATTTGTGTTTGTTGTATGCACAAATTAAAGACATTTAGAAGCCGACATATGGGCTGTAGTAGAGTTTTATTTCTGAACCACTTGTAGCCTACCTTTTTTCTAAAACGACTTAAGCTTGTAGCATACATTTTTTTTTGCTCTCTCTCTTCTTGATCCTATCATTGGCAATAAAATTTAAAATGACATGGTTATATATACATCAACATAATACTATAGAGAAATGCTTGGTTGTACACTCTTATCCCACTCCTATCCCACCTTTGTCTACGTGGACCAATAATGTTGTTAAAAAAATAGGGTCCCACTATACTCTCTCTACTATCTCTCACATTATTGGTCCAAGTACACAAGGGTGGGATAAGAGTGGGATGAGAGTGTACAACCAAGTATTTCTCAATACTATATACACCGTTAAATGTAACAAAACAAAATTTTGACCATAAAATAGATTCTTTTCATTTCATTTATAGCATAAATAAATATATCAAAAACAACTTTTAGTGTAGACAAGATCGAGATATATTTAATTATTCAAATTAAATTTTACAGGTCTAATGGTGTATCATGTATATAATATTGTTACATAATGAATATGTTATCAGGTCACTAACACAAATTTAAATGCAAATAAAGGTATTTCTCCCCAAGAGATATATAATTTTGCAAAGCTAGGCCATTTAGACTATAAATAGCTTTTTCCTATCCACATAATCAACTCCAATTCAATATTTTTTCTCATAAAAATTTCGATTTTTATTCTAAAAATAAAAATATTAACATTCAATCGAAAATATAAAACACCATTCAAAACATAAAAATAATATTTACCATTATATCACATCAAAATACTTTTTCAAATCAAAAACAAAAAATTTAATTTATTTTTTCTATGCACATAAATCACTATGACGATCAACTCCAATTCCTGATTTCCTTGTCCAAACTCCTAAGGGTCTTCATATGCAATTAATGCTAACTATATTCATCATTCATTGGTGAGTATTATTGTAGAAACTTAATTATATATAACCCTAACCAAGACTCATTGCTTCAACCGTCATTATTTTTTTTTTTTTTTTTTTTTGAACGGAATCAATTATTATTGTAACTCTGAAAAGAATACATCAATATTGATCCTATGAAAATAGGATCTTAGGGACAAGGTTGTTCCCTAAAAACAATGTTACTAACACTCAAAGGAGTGTCTTCCAGCCAATAAAGATCTATATTATTATGATAGGCCTCCTTAACTAGACTATGAGCAGCCATATTACAATCACCTACTATATTTCTGCCCAAAAAACAAAATTAGCTCTTTGTTTTGGTATGATCAATAAAATGATTTGGTATTGATTCAAAATTCTTAAATATTTATTTTATATCTAAATTTGACCATTCTATGATCATGTCCTTTCATGTTTTTACTCACAATGTTTGATGTGTTCTATTATGTAACTCTCATTGAAGGGACAATACCTGGCCTGCAATAGCTTCCTATATATTTCCCTTCCTGAAAAGTTAAATAGAAAATAAGAAAATTAGACTTTTATCTTTTCACAGTCATTGGTGGTCGGTAAAGTTACCTCTTAATTAACTTTAACCAAAACCAAAAGACAAAAAAAACAACAACAACAACAAAGAGTAAAACTTCCCTATATGGCCAAGTGTATATATATATATATATATATATATATATATATATATATAGTTGTTTAAATGCTATAAATTGTGGTTTAATACCATACATCCAAACGACAAAAATAATTCAAAGAAGGGAGGGGTGTTATGGCTAGAAAGGCTATGAAAGGATTTGTTTCGATTATGATGATAATGGTGCTGGCCATTTTTGTTCAAGCTGTGGTGCAAGCAGATAATCCTTCATTTTCTTATATCTCTCCTAGTCACCCTCCCTCTCTCCCTCCTTTTTCGCATTTTCCTCCAATTATCTCTCTCTCTCCATATCATGATTCTAAGCCTCACGGGAAAAACAAAATGCCTGGTTCAGAATTAACATATTCAGAAAGAAAATGCTTGGATAAATGCAGAAAAAAGATAAAATACTCACGACTATTGAATCCCTTTCTCAAGATGGGCTATATTTATTGTATTAGAATATGCTTGCGATATGAATTACCATGAGCCCTAATATTGAATTCGGTACGTAGAAATTCCTAACCCTTCTCTATCTCCTCTCTCTCCGGCCATTACTTTTACTTTTACTCTTACTTTTTAGCTTTATTTAATTTATTTTCTCAACAAGTTATACAGTGCTCACAAGATAAATTATTTTATCTCTATTCATTGCATTACTTTAAAATGCATATTAATGCATGTTTTTATATATATATATATATACTTGGGTCAACTTATGTATATTAGCAACTCTTTCTCTTTATATATACTTTATCAATGTGGGACACAAATTAATTTGTAGTATAGAAAAGAAAAAAACAAAAACAAAACAAAATGTTTTTCCTCGATCTAGCTAATACAACAATGAAAGTTTTATCTTGCTTGTAGGTTGATTTGGGTGAAATACATGGAATATATATAAGTCTGTGCAATTAAGGTAATTTATCTTATGTTATAGACTAATCTTGTAGTACTCTAATTAAATAGAATATACATACGTACGTTGAGATCAATATACATTAACATATATAACCCCACAAGCACTAATGAGATTGAAATATTTGTGTTCTTTTTTCTCTTTTTAATTACCTCACTAATTAATGTTACTTATGCATGCAATATGACCAGGCCCACGTTGACATTGTTACGTGAATAAGAGACATGAGTAAGGAGTCTCATGGGGTACACGACGTCGCTGTATATGTGAAGATCGATGGGGTTATCCATTGAAAGCTGGAGTCGATCAGTTTAATTAGATAATTAGTCTATATATGCATATATATATGTTAGTTTACGTTGAATAAGAAGTCTTTCTCCAAATTATCTCCAATTAAGTCTGTGTTAATTAGTTGCATGTTATATATATATATATAATCCTAGTTCAGAAAATAATCCAAATTAAAGAAAACAAAATTTCCGGTTTAGAATTAACATATTAAAAAAGAAGGTGGTTTGGATATATAATTGCAAACAAATGATAAAACACCTGCGTCATTTGGATCCCCTTCGGCCTTCTCCAGAAGATTGAGTTATCTTAATTTGAAACTTTTACTTTTACTTTTAATTTTAACCTTATTTTAGAAAAAGTCATGAGCGTACTCTTGAAACTATCACCCAATTGATAATATTTTTTCTAAACTTTCAATCAATCGAACAATATCCTCTCAAATTATTTTATCTCTATTCGCTGCATTACTTCAAAATGCACTTTAATCCATGTTCTGTTTATTCAATGGCCATCGCCTCCTCCTTTGTGAGTTGTGACTGCCACGGGATGAGAGACCTTTTTTCCCTCTCCCCATCCTTTTCTCTCTCTTTTTATTTTTTCTTGCTTTTTTGTTGTGTTTTGGAATCCATATTTACTACCCCATCAGCCATATATATTTTCCACCCATGCGCCACTATTGGATAATAGAATATGCGGTTGAGATTGGCCCCAATCGGCCAATAGTAGAACATTAGCTGGGCCGTGAGCCCTCATTGTAAAATTTGGTTCAGCCTATTGGCAGAGTTCTTTTGAGGCCCCCCTCCTTTTGTAAACAAATTGTGGCCCCATTTCTCAATCAAGTGGGCTTGCGTTATGTAGCCTACCAGCAAAAAACTAGCCCCTCAACATTTTTTTTTTATTTTTTTTATTTTTTTTATTTTTTTTTTTTGAACTAGCCCAACATATATGCAAGCATTGAGTTCTAACAAACAACATGGAATCTAGATTTACCTAATTAAGCAATTTAATTAGTTAGGAGTTGATTTGGTAACTATACATTCTTAATTATTTCATTAATTATAAATTATCACGTCAATTTATAATTAATTGAATTATAGTATCATGAACATTTTCCATTTTCAATTTATAAAATTTAAAAGGGAAAAGTACACATAACCCCCTCAAACTACCACTCAATTGTCAATGTACCCCCTAAACTACCAATTGTGTCAATCTCCCCCCTTAAACTACCAGAAAATGTCAATGTCCCCCCTAAGACCAACAAAAAGACAAAAATGACCCTAATTTTTTTTGAATAAGACAAAAATGTCCTCATAAATTCAAAAAAATTAAAACTAAAACTAAAAAACTTATAAAAATTAAAAATTAAATTAAATAAAAAACGAAAAAAAAAATATTTTAAAAAAAAGAACAAATTTTTTAAAAAAGTAAACAAAAAATAACTGATATTTTTAAAAAAAAAATGAAAAAAAGAAAAAAGAAAAACCAGTTTTTATTAAATTAAAAAACGAAAAATAACAAATTTTTTTAAACAAAAAAAAAATAACTGAAATTTATTTATTTAAAAAAAAATAAAACAAATGAAAAAAAAACCAGTTTTTATTAAATTAAAAAACGAAAAAGAACAATTTTTTTTTCAAAGAAAAAAAAAACGAAAAAACAAAAAATAACTGAAATTTATTTATTTATTTAAAAAAAATAAAACAAATGAAAAAAAAAAAAAAACCAGTTTTTATTTAATTAAAAAAACGAAAAAGAACAATTTTTTTTTTAAAAAAAAAAAAAAAAAAAAAAAAAAAACTGAAAATTATTATTTAAAAAAAATAATAAAAAAACAGTTTTAATTTTTAATTTTTTTGTTGGAATAATTTTTTGTTATTTTATATTTTTTTAATTTTTTTTTTTAGTTTTTATTTTATTTTAATAATTTTATGAAGGGCATTTTTGTCATTAGGGGGACATTGACATTTTCTGGTAGTTTAAGGGGGGAGATTGACACAATTGGTAGTTTAGGGGGTACATTGACAATTGAGTGGTAGTTTGAGGGGGTTATGTGTACTTTTCCCAATTTAAAATGATGTGCTTACATATACATCAACGTGGTACTATATACACCGTTAAATGTAACAATTGACCATAAAATAGATTCTTTCCATTTCACTTATAGCACAAATAAATATATCAAAAACAACTTTTAATGTAGACAAGATCGAGATCTATTTAATTATTCAATTAAATTTTACAAATCTAATGGTGTACTGTGTATATATTGTACATAGTTAATATGTTATTACGTCATTTAAAATTACTCATAACACCATTATATATGCATAATAACGTCTAATTTTGACTAACTTATAATAATAAAGATTGTGCATTTTAGTAACACAAATTTAAATGAGATTAAATCAAACTTATTTTGGTATTTGTCCCCAAGAGAATTATAATTTTGCAAAGCTAAGCCATGCCCATTTAGAGTATAAACAGCTTTTCTTATGCCCATAAATCACTATGATCAACTCCGATTCATTATTTTTTTTTGGTAAAAATATTATTTTTTGTTCTCAAAATAAAAAATATTAACAAACAATCCAAAATTTAAAACACCCTTCAAAACATAAAAATAATATTTATAATGTCATAGATATTTTTTCAAATAAAAAATAAAAAATAATTTCTATTAAATCTCCAATGATCCTAAAAGCTCACTTTAACAAAACTACCCTTCTCTTTCTCATAGTTGCTGTCCGAAGAGTTTTATCAAAAGCCCTACTATTAAAAAGCTATTTAATAACCACATATTTAAAGTGCTTTGAGGTTGTTACAATGTTTGGTAATAAAACCAAAAGAAGTACTTTTAGAAGTAGAAAATAATAAAAAGAAAAGTACATGTAAAGTTTTTTTTTTTTTTTTTTTTTGTCATTTTATAGTAACTTTTTTTATATAAAAATGGTGAACATTAATCTTTTTAATTTCATACTTTTAACTCAAATTATGTAGTTGATGTCCAATATTTTGTCCAATCTTAAAATATTATTTTTGTAATATATGGTTGGATCGAGCCTTTATCACATCATTTGAAAACCAATTGGTATCCAATGAGGAAAATCAAAGCCTTCTATGGCATTCAAAAGTGCATTCCACAAAGCATATTCTAAGAGCAATCCACGTGAGTAAAGCGGCATTGTTGTACCCTAACAATCCCTCCCTCAACTCAAAGCTACAACCCTGGCTCTGATACTATTTATTGGAGCGGACCTTTGATTATCTCTTTTGAAAACCAATTTGTGTCCAATAAGGTAAGTCAAAGCTTTTTATAACATTCGAATCGCACTCCGTAAAGCATGTTCTAATTGTTGTACATATGAGCAGAGTGGCACTGTTGCACCCTAATAATCCCTCCTCAACGTGACGCTCCGGCGACTCGAACCCATAACTCTAGCTCTGATACCATTTGTTGAATTGGACCTTTGATCATTTCATCTAAATATCATTTAATATTCAATGAAAATAGCATTTTATGACATTCGAAACCAATTGAATTCCAACCCCCAACACAACATCAACACCACACATGAAGAAGAACATTGATCAATCAACAAAGACACAATTGCACAAACGCAAAGCAAACTCAGAGAACCCAAAGAGGAGTGAAATTAAACAACATAATTAAAATAAAATAGAAAACCCATTTCTCTTGGCTTGTTTTCTGAGCAAACAATTGGCAAAAGAAAAAAGAACTTCAACTACCGAAATGAATAACTAATTAATAACCTACAGAAAACTACTTAAATCTTAATTAATCGAGGTGACTTTTTTTGCCCCCTTTTTTCTTTGCTTTCCTCTCAGCTTTCTTAGCTGCCAAACAGTAACTTACCGGAAAATAAGAGAGATCCAAGCTGTAAAATTTCATTAATTAATTGAAGAATCGCGTCGCGCATATCCCTTATTAATTAGTGCGTTTCCCTTGAAGAAAATGCTTATGCACTAGCGGCCTAGCGAGAGAGAGAGAGAGAGAATGGAAGCTAAGGCAGTGTTTGGCGGAAGTCCATGTCTTTCATCATCTCTTCCACGCTTACCAGCTCAGAGAACTTGCAGCTTATCCTACACTCACAAGCCTATCCTACGCGCCATCCTCCACGACCTCCACTTAGCTGCATTCCACTCAAAATCCCATCTTTTCTCATATTCCCCATCTCGTCCCCATGCCAAAACCCTCTCCCACAAAACCCGTATCTTCCTTCCCCACTTGGTTGCCTCAATGGTTTGCTTCTTTCCCTCTCTCTTTTCGACTTTTGCCTCAAATTACAGAAACCCAATTGAGCTTTCTCCCCTCTTCTTCAGTATTTGCTAAGTTTACTAGAACCCCGTTTGAAATTTTTCACTTCATTTTTGTGCGTGTCATTGTTTGTGCAGGAACAAGTTGAAGAGACTTATATAATGGTGAAACCAGACGGTGTTCAACGGGGACTCGTAAGCTTTACTCTAATTTGTTTGCCATTTTTGAAAATCTTATGTCATGTTTGGTTGCTGAGAGAGCATGGAGAAAAAGTTTCAATATTTTTACATTATACCTCTAATAGATTGAGGCCTTGAGCCCAATTCCTAGAAACCCTTTTTCTTGGCTATCTTCGCTGTGGTGTATTTAGCTTTTATATTGTTTCTCTCTGGTCTGAATTTATCTTATTGGTTTGAGTTGTTATAGGTTGGAGAGATTATTTCAAGGTTTGAGAAGAAGGGATTTAAACTGACTGGCTTGAAGCTCTTCCAATGCCCAAAAGAATTGGCAGAGGTTTGTTGTAGTATTGAAACTTGTATTTACTTTATTATTTTGCTTGGAGAAGCCCCAAATCAGTATCTCCATATCTTTATTTCGAATTGGAGTGTTTTCTTATCTGAATTGAATTAAACTAAAAGCATTTAGCAGTTGTGATGTAAAATAATTGAAGAAGTCCTCCTGCATATGAGGAATTACAGAACATGTTGCTCCCATTTTAATTGCTGAGAAAGTTGTAGGCGGTGTAATGAACTTGGAGTAATACGACAGGATGCTCTGTCCCTTTATAATTCCATTTGTACAGCATAGCATTGTTATTGACCAACTTCATATCTCTTGTTATAGTTAGTGTTGATTCAATGTATGTTCGATGGTTACTTGAGCATTGATTTTTGCATCTTCTTTGAGAATTGAGATGCTTAAATTATTATGCATATCATGTGTATTATTAATGGATACAGGAGCATTATAAGGATCTGAAGACAAAGTCTTTCTTCCCCAAGCTGATTGAGTACATTACTTCAGGTCCAGTTGTGTGCATGGTATGATTTACTCTTTCTTCCCCTTCCCTAACACATCTACATTGTAAATAATGAGTATGAGATATTTCCAAGTAATAAGCTGTTGCAAAAAAAGAAGATTCTGATGTTATTTTTGAAGGCTTGGGAGGGTGTTGGTGTTGTTTCGTCGGCACGTAAGCTTATAGGGTCTACAGATCCTCTTCAAGCTAACCCTGGCACAATAAGAGGGGACCTTGCTGTTCAAACAGGAAGGTTAGGGCCTTTTAGCTCTGGTGTTTGAGTAGTTTGGAAAAAATTGTTTATTTTCTTGATAGCAAATTACTTGTCTACAGACAAGGTCTTACGATGAACTTTTTTGGCAGGAATGTGATTCATGGGAGCGACAGCCCTGAGAATGGCAAGCGTGAAATAGGTAATATCATCTTTAGGTTAAAAGTGATCTTTCCTTTAGTTCTTAATCCTAATTCATATGTACATTATGCTCAAAACTATAATGAATCAGATAACTAGGAAACTAGGCATGCACATATAGATGTATGTGCGTGTGCCCGTGCATGTGTGGATGCGTGTGCGTGTGTCATTGTCCATCTATGACAAAACATATAAGATCTAATTTTGGTTTGTGAGTGCCATGTAGTTTTTGTCAATATCATGTGTTTTTCTCTCCATATGTACCCATACCAGAACCAAAGTTCATGCATAATAGTCAGCTAGACTCTTTTGTTAGCTACTTTTTCACGTTATTTTTTGAGCTCTCTCTCATAATTTGCTTCTTTGCAGCTCTTTGGTTCAAAGAAGGTGAACTATGTCAGTGGACACCAGCTCAAGCACCATGGCTAAGGGAGTGATCTTTCACTTGACGCCCAATTCTTTGACCCACGCAGTTTTGAAGAAACTCTCTGAACACCTGTACTTTCAATGCCAAATTATTTTTCTTTTCCTTTTTTGTGCTTTAAACAGTGCATCAAGTATTCAATGTTAAATCTGAAACTTTGCTGAAGAAGGTTTTGGAAATTTTCTGGTCATAGTTCATAGTTCTCTGGCCCATGCTGTTTCTTCTGTTCTTTCTTTTGAACTTCCGTGCGAATGAATTTATTTCAATATGCCAGTCCAAGTCTCTTGCGCCAATCAGGCACCCCACAAACCCAAGTGGTTGAGGAATAGGATCCTCTCCATTTCACACAATTCAAGTTTTGTTTTGTTTTATTTAATAATATGTGCATGGTACCTTATTTAATACGTGACAACATATATATGCACTAGATCTGTGAAATCTAATCTGATTCATAGAAAATTTCTCAAATTTCACATGAACTAGTGAATAAAATTGACAAATATACAGATGTCTGAGTATCTGTGGCCAGATTTCTTTCAAGATGGAACCAGAAATTTTTGTTGGGAGGGCCAAAACATGAACGAGGGACTAAGCTTAATTTTTAGGTCCAAAAAACTATATATAAATGTTTTAAAGAAAATTTCCAGTACCGAATGCTTCCTTAATTCCGTCCCTGCATTTTCGCTTATGTGGGCATGGAGAGTACAGCAGAAAAAATGGGTTGGACAGTACAGAAGAGCAAAATCAAGCTGAAATGAAGCGCCCCAGAAGGCAAGTAGGCAACAATGGAATTTGATCAGAACCCAAGTTCAGATTTTACATTTGACAAAGAGGTAAAGAGCTGACACATTGCTGATCCATCTGCAATTCCATGCTACCCAGAGATTGACAGTCACATGAACTTGTTGAAATACTAGCAGAACAAGCATCCTCTATTGCCATTGCGTCCTCACAGGATGAGCTTACAGCCTGACGGGAATTCTTGAACTTAGAAAAGAGGTAAAGAAGAGAGAGATTACTGTTCCGTCGCTGTTTTGTGCCGCCCGTAGAATGAGAATCAATCGAACCACTTCCAGAAGAAGACTCTGCATCTATGGCCATTACCTCTTCGTGGGGAGAGATTGCAATGTCTTGAGAATTCTTTGAAGTAGTGGCAGAAGAACAATGTGCCTTTATCTCCATAGCCCCAGCACAAGATGAGCTTAAAGCAGAATCAATTTCTATCTGGTGGGAGGGTGAACTTGGCTCGCGTTGAGAACCTAATTTGAGCTTCATGAGTGTTGCTTCTGCAACAAAAAAGAATCAAATTTAACACCATGCCCATGATTGGCAGCTGTCAAATAAGCCCTAAAATACCATTCTAAAGGAAAATGAATGAGTCAATTCAAGAGATTGTTTGAAAGATTTGTTAAATCAGCATTTATCTCAAAAATTTAAACTTATACGGAGAACATTTAACTGGAAATGAGAGGTAAACTATGAAATCGGAGGTATGGTTTAGGTGCCGTGAAAAAAACTACATGAGATCACCAACAGTTTTTTCAACGGTCCAGAATTCTTTTTCATGAGAAAATGAATTAAATATACACAGTTGAAAAAATTACTTTTTTTTTTTTTTTTTATGGCACCTAAAACAAATTCAAAAGTTTAAACTAATTCTGATACCACGAGTAAATCATCAATTGTCTTGAAATTTTAAACCCAATGAATTTAAACATTTAATTATTACGTTAAGATTAGCAAACTAGAAACCTAATCCACGAACACACAATGTGTAAACCTCCTTCCAGTTCCGCTCGCCCATATCATGAACATCTCCAAATTAGTAGTACGAAGTCATGAATCATAGTGGAATAAATACGTACGAATATACAAAGATTGAGTGATTGATACAACAAAATTGACCCAATTATAAAAAGATTAAATCACCACCAGAAATAAAAATAAAAAAATAAAAAATAAAAAAAGATAAATACAATCCCCAGAGAAACTAAGCAGAGAGAGAGAGAGAGATATATGGTACCGTAGATGGAGAGAGGATCGTCTTTGAAAAGCTTGGAAGGCGGCCTCTCCAAGCTCTCCGGCGGCGAAGAAGAGGATCTGATCCTCCCAAACATTCTTGCTCTCTGTGTCTGAGATTGTAGAGAGAGAGAGAGAGAGAGAGAGAGGGTGGATATTAGTTTAAATGACGGTCAAACACTCAAAACTGTGACGCGGGAGGGGCGAAAGAAGAGCGGGAATCGTATTCTACACTATTCTGATTTCTGCTATTCACTCTGCCTTGGTATGGGCCACGCGATATTATTGATCAATTGGGCTTTTTCTCGGTCCGGGAGGTCCATTGGGCTGGTGGGCTTTTGATAATTTTGGGTTCTTTTATACTAGTAATGCTAGAAGCCGTCCCTCAAAAAATAAAAAATAATGTGCCTTTTAAAATCATCATTGAGCTTGTGATGAGTAATACTAGTAATACTAGAAGTCACTCTTTTGTCACTCTTGTGTCCTTCCAAAAATGATCTGACTTTTAAAATCACTATTGAGCTTATGATTAATCACTATTAAATTTTCATCAAGCGGTGATTTTAAAAGTCACATCATTCTTGGAGGGACACAAGATTGACAAAAGAGTAACTTCTAGAATTACTCTGCTTGTGATTGATCACTATTGAATTTTGATCGGATGGTAATTTTAAAAGCCATTTCATTTTTTGAGAGACAAGAATAACACATAAAGAACTTCTAGAATTACTCATTCTTATGGTGATAGAGATTCTTTTCAATATCGGTCATCTAAAAGTATTTAGACTTGCAAGATGGTATTTGCTGATTTACATGAGATTTCATGTGCTTGAGTATATATCAATGGAATAGGAAGTGAAATGAAGATAAGGGGTAATAACCTAAAATCTGTTTGAATAATCACACCCATGACGAGGCCTTTCCATTCTTCCAAAAAAAAAAAAGAAGAAGAAGAAGAAGAAGAAGAAAAGAAAAAATGATTAGGGTACTTTTACAACGTGAAACTGCATTTGAGGGCACTATCCAAGAGCTTGTAGTAGTTGCAAATTATGTATTGTGTACCAAAGAATAACTCTAAAAAAATGGGTTTTTCCGTCCAAAAGTTAGCCTTAGCAAGCATGTTCCCGATGAATCTTATGAATCGATTGAATCCCGCCAAGTCTAAATGGACGGACACACAAACATCAAGAAGATGTTGTGTATGGTATCCAGGCCTATCACCTGAACTCCTAACGTCCCTTTATTCTCGGGGTTAAGAGACGTTTGCATAACGTAGCGAGAGCTACGAAATCAAATCAGTTATCTCCTGGACCCCCTACCTAACTAATCAAGCGCGGAAAAACACTTTATATAGAGAAAAGAAAGAGCTCACTCACAAAATACACATCATTCTAACCAAACACTTTGCAAATTTCTTAAGCCGATTACCTTCTACAACCAATACTGACTTAAGAATCGAAGTGACCCTCCAAAACCTAGCGAAACACTTTATGCTTTACCTCCCTTTTTTTACTAGTTCTTTCAATTTAGGATTTTGTCGGTCAGCTAATACTTGGATGCCAAATGACTGAACATGTTTGGATTGAAGTTCTTGTTTTTCTTTTTGTAAGTAAATAAATAGAAAGTGTTTAATTAATTAATACTTTGACCAATAGAAATGTTTGATTAAAAGATTAGCAAACAGCGAGAAACGTGTATGACTCCAAATTGTTTCATGCCTACCTCAGGTCAACAAGCCTATCAGTGTCTTCAAAATAATCTTCTTAAAAGACCGCGTCTGAGTCCTAGGCTTGATATCCTTATCTAAAATAGTGTCGGTTAAGGATGTTAAGCATGAATATTGAAGTTAGAGAACAACCCATAAAATAGTGTCGGTTAAGGATGTTAAGCATGAATACAGAAGTTAGGGAACAACCCATGCAGATGAAATGATTCCACTTTAGGCAATAGAGGAGAGATATAATCTTTTGTCATTCCAAAATACAAATTTTGACTTACTTATGTGACAAGGTGATTTCCTAGATAGCTTTAGGTTTTTTTTTTTTTTTTTTTCTACAAAAAAAAGTAAAAGTTGTCACTTGTCACGTGAGCAAAAGTGGTCAATAGTTGTGTTTTTGAATAGCATTGTATCATATCTCATAAGATGAAATGGACCCCCCTCCGCGGGAAAACATTCCATAAAACGAAGGGAATAAGCTTACTCACGAGGTACGCACCATTCTAGCCAAACACCCTTTCTCTGTGATTTCCTTAAGCTCATTACGGTAGAGCCAACATGTGGAATTTGGGGGAGCCAAATTGGAAGAAAAAAAAAAATTGGGGGGCAAAACTAGAAAAATAAAAATAAAAAATCAAGGGTAAAATTTATTTATTTTTTATTTTTGAAACCTTAGGGCTTGAAGAGGCCTGCTCATTATCTTCTCCAACCGATATTGACTTAAGCATCAAAGTGACATTGTTGAAACACAGCAAGACACTTTGTGTTTGACTTTCTTTCTTTTTTGCAAGTTCTCTCGATTTCGAATTCAGTGTGCGATCAATTGATTCTTCAATGTCAAATGTTTGAATTGAAGTTCTCACTTTTTTCTTTCTTTTTTTATAAGTAAACAAATAGATAAATGGTTTGATTAATGAGTAATGCTACTCTTCACACACATTTGTCACGCATTTTACACCGGCTAACGTGACGTGTTTTAAGTGACTTTCATTTTATTTTTTTTTAAGCGACTGACATGAAAAATCACATCAAACACGCTAGATTAGCCGGTATAAAATAGGTGTTACGAGTAGCATTAGTCTTGGTTAATACAATCGCAAACTTCAAGAAACATGTACAGCTCCAAATTGTTTTCATGCCTATCTCGGATCAACAAGCCTGTTGATGTCTTCAAAATAATCTTCCAAAAAAACTGCGTCTACGAGTTCTGGGCTTGATATCCTTACCTGAAATAGTGCCGGTTGAGGATGTTAAGCATGGATACAGAAGTTGGAGAAAGTCCCATGCAGATGCAGATGCAGATGAAATGATTCCACTTCAGGCATACACAGGATAAACCCCACAATATAAAGAGTTGCTGCTTTAAGTATTGAAATTTGAAACACCAAAAATGGCAACAAAATGCAGAAGACATCGCTGGCACGACAAAATGAAGGCACGTAAAAGGCAATCTCAAGCAAATGACTTCCTTGTCACGGAATGTCCAAATATCACCTTTTTAATAAACTTAAAAAAGTTTCAGAAGGGGCACCTTTTAACCTGCCGGCACGACACAAAGCTTCTTCTGCAATGGGTCTCCACTGTTCTGCACAAGAGTAGTTGATTCCAAGACCAACACTAAGTCCTCTCAACAGATGCACTGTCCGAAGTACAGAGAACAGTTCCTCTGGAAAAGCCTACCATAGTCCAAAGTTGTAATAAGGAATCGATATATAGCTGAGCAGCAGCAAATATAGCAGCATAGAGTTGCCTACTTCATGGAATTGTCCATGAAGTAAAAGCCCACTGGATACTTGATGAAACTTGGGAGGCTCAAGGCATATACCCGAACAGCAATTTTTTTTATTGAAGATTCTTCAGAGAAAGGCTGCAGCATCGACACTCCAGGGGGTAGTTTTGTATCAAACATCGTCTGTGCCAACCTCAGCAGTTCCTGTTGTTCATTTTTACATTTGCTTAAGGTATCAATTCCCAGCTCCCTATGAAATAGGAGAAATCAATTAGAAACAAAGATAGCAGTCAAAACCAATCAAACCTCAAAAAGTTCTTGGTCATCATAGGTTACAAAAATCAGACATTCATTTAAACAAATATAGTAGTCAGTTAAAATATAGTATATATTCAATTATTAGAATATCAAATCTCTCATTTTCTCATTACATCTCTATGAGTATCGAATGCAGTCACGTGTAGTTTGCAGCACAAAATTTTGGGCCATAGCTCTTGGCAAACCAACTGCCATATGCCAATGCATTAGAAGCAATGGAAACAAACTGACTTACAGGTAACGTTTAGTACCTGTAGCTCTCTGCTGCTCTTATAGGGTCATTATCAGCAATGGCAAGAACAAGATTAGCGTAACCAAGCCTCAAATTTTCTGGGAGATCCTTCACTTGCCCATAGTCTAGCAAGCCAACCTGACTTGGGGGAAAAAAAGACACCAAGTAAAGCTCATAAGTTGGTTTATCATGCAAATATAGCATTTGAAAACCACAGATTTAGTTTTTTATTTTCTATTCAAATGGAGGGAGGGGGAAAAGGAAAACCAGAGATTTAACTAGTTTGACATATTCTGTCTCTTCTCCATATCATGTAGGATTCTAGCAAATGATGACCATAAATAAAACACAAAAAATTATAACAAGATAAAAGAACTAGAGATTTTAAGAAAAAGATATCGCTTGCCCACTTGCCTCTGAACCTTTACAGATTAGTATATTTCCCGGATGGGGATCAGCATGGAAGAAACCACTCTTCAGAATCATTTGCCCGTACGCTAGTGTCAAACTTTGAAGGATTTTCCTGCAGTTAACAGAAAATATAAATATTGTGCCCCATTTCTTCGTAGAAGATGATATCTTCATTATTAGAAAGGTGACCCAGAAAGAGGGGATTCATTACTGAGTCAATGTCAATAATCACAACAGATTTACTTATAAATTTATATAAATCTAAAGGACAGGAAAACGGATTTCAGAGAACCATATGTAACAAGTTAAGGAAAGACACCCTTTCAGAGGAACAAATCTAGGAAAAAAATATCTAAAGAATTGTGGAGTGCTGAAAAAGGCAGGCAATAAGAAAATATGCTACCAAGGTGTAAACAAAACAAGTCGCCTTACCAGAAAAAATATAGGATTTATAGCTAGTTATACTTTCTTCTAAAACTTGCATTTATTTAATGGCTCCAAGTGAAAATGAGATACTCTTGAATACATACGAAAAAAATAAATACATAAGAATTTATGTGCAATTAACAACTATTTATATAAAAAGAAAATATGGAAAAAGGACCCCATAATATAGTTAATAGTCTAGACGCTTACTGCTTTGCCGCTGCTGCAATCTTACCGCCAGGATTTATTCCTCTTTTTGCCATTTCATCACCAAGGTTCAGGATTGGAATTCCATCAATATATTCCATCACTAAGAACCTCCTAACCAAACAGAGAAATAACTTATTACCAAAGGTTTATTAGATGAAATTATAGCACCATCAATGCAGCAGTACTGACAAAGTGGAATTGCAAAATGAAACAAAGGGACAAAGTTACTGTAGTCTTTAGAAGAAAACATATTTATGCCTTGTTCAATAGCTTAATAGGTTTATTTTTACATAAGATGTTTCTGGATGGAGACAGCCACAGACTAATCTCCAAAATAACAAGGAACAGTCTCATGGTATCAAAATAACTTGATCATCATCCAAGTCTGTTTTTGCAAGTCCTGACCACACGACAACAGGT
Source organism: Alnus glutinosa (assembly GCF_958979055.1). Lineage (NCBI taxonomy): Eukaryota > Viridiplantae > Streptophyta > Magnoliopsida > Fagales > Betulaceae > Alnus > Alnus glutinosa. The sequence goes on from NC_084893.1 coordinate 2,280,215, forward strand.
TGTAGCATCCTGTACCTGCCAACCATGTCCCGTATCACTCTTGGAACCAAAACAGCAGTCTTTTTGTTATTCTCGTATAGAAAACGTCGAATCTTTTCCATAGCTTTAGCCTCCCTCACGAAGTCAAATTCATATTCAATCTTGAATGGCACAAAATGACAAAGAATTAGTATCCAGAAACTGATTACCAGATTCAGAGTCATACAGGAAGCAAAACTACATTTATGTAAATATAGGAAAGCATTACAGTTAGAGCATAAATTCAACAGATAAGAATTTAAGTCCTCCACAACTAAGAACCAGACTCAACAACTAACATCTAATCTTTTCAAGGCACTATCATCCTCAGATGTACGGGAAAACCAAACCAATATCATAAGTAAGATACAAAAAAACGAAGAAAAGGAACAGAAAAGAGGAAAATGGTGATCTATGAATAAAACCAGTGAAGAAATAATGTGCACCTGTTTCTCCATTTCCTTAGTTATCGAGAACAGATCAAATTTGATATCTGTCTTTTGCATGCATAAGGCAAAAGCTTGTAAGTTACGGATATCTGTCATCATCAGATCCTGAATTCCTGGATGTTGCACCTATTATATGCCACAAGAAGTTAAAATATGGCTGACATTATGGAGCTGTACAGTAGTCCACCTTCCCTCACCTTGACAACAACATCACTCTTATCACCTCTCAATCTTGCTCGATGAACCTAATTTGAGCGTAAAACACAAGTCAGGTTGAAGGTTATGAGTATTTATAAGCACCATAGAAGCAGTTCTAGTATGACTCACTCCCTACAGAACAGCCATCCTGGCAGAGAATGAAAGGTGAGAGAAAAGGTTAAAATAAACTGCCACAATTTGTGAATGTTTGTCAAGCCACAGATTGAAAAAGGTTTTAAACTTTGTCTCAAACTAAATTTGACTAGAAGGCATAACATGTGCCCCGTCAATGTGTTCAATACTGCCCGGTTATTTGAGGGTCAAAATATGGTCGGATCTATGATACAAAAGTTGGTTCAGAGTAAGATAAACAGTATCACCCCATTGTCTACTCAAGCAGTGTTCATTTTCACTCATCCATTCTTCAACTCAAAAATCATGATGAAAAATTGACCAAGAGTATTACATCAATTATCAGCTGCCATGATTGAAACTTCAGTGATTTCCTTTGACAAGCAATGGTGGGTATAATCCCAAAAAATTCTCCTGTGTGTGAGTGTCAACTTGTATTTGTGTCTATGAGTGTATGTGTTTAATTCTATTTCAAGTCATATCATGACCATGCTTCATGCTTCATGTCACTCCACATGATAGCGTGCCAGAAATTTCACATGGATAGAGGTACCTGGGCAATCGAAGCAGAACCAATAGGCTCCACATCAAATCTTTCAAACATTTCGCCAACACCCCGACCCAAGTCTTTCTCCAGCACAAGTCGAATTTCATCAAAAGGGGTTGCAGGAGCTCGATCGCATAGGGTCACAAGCCTTCTCACCCAAGCCGCTGGGGCCAAGTCAGGCTTCCCCACAACTTGAGCAACCTGATTTGAACTCCATATCCAAGATGTATATAAGTAAAATCCAGTACATATGTTATCGATCCAAGAACATCGATAAATTGTGACTTCCACCAAAACTCTTATCATAATATTTACCACAAACTAAATGTAAGGTTCTAAATTGAAAACAATAAGGGAGATAGAGAAATTGGAACTTGGATTAATTCTAGAATGGAAATTGAACTGGAATGTAACATAAGTAGCTGATTCGAGATAAAACTGCAATTGGATAATAAAACAGAGATGGAGCGCAAAGGGCAAACAATAAAACATAAAAGCAACGAAAATGTACCACAGCCCATAAGAATTATAGCTGTACAACTTCCCACTCCAGGATTTAAATTCAAAAGCCAATAATAAAAACACATTTGAGATTTTAACACATTATACCCACATTTACCAAAATCCTAAGCAGCAAAAATCAAGACACTGAATTTGACAATTAAAAAAAAAAACAGAGGAAACATTATATATATGAAGAAGGAAAGCAAATAGGCCAAAACCCATTTCCATCAGACTATTCCCTCGCCGTTAATTCAAATTCAGGAGCACGCGACACGAGAAAATACCAGTTTGAAATTAAAAGGTAATACTTCAAAGTACCTTCAGGAAAAACCCACCGAGGTCGGAGCACATGGCATAAATCTTGTCAGCCGCAAGCTCATGCTGTCTTTCCCACATTGCGTCTTGCTTTTGCTCATCCTTCTCGAAACGTACTCGAACTTGAAGCACCTAAGAGACCCCAAACCAAAACCAAAACAAACCCAATGAAATTCTTCCAAAGACAAAAACTTTCACACATATACACACAGAGACAGAGAGGCAGAGACAGGGACCTTGTAGCCAGAGTAGATATCAACGGCTCGTACCCAGAACTGCAAGGAGCGCTGCCAAGGTCTGACATGGTGGGAGAACTTTTCTTGAATATCGTTGAAATCGAGAGAAGGCAGCATAGTGCTGTGGCTTTCGCTGCTGTGCACCTGTGTGCGATCTGAGCCTCTGTCTTCTTAACTTCAAATTGTTTAATGCCACTGGTCTCTCACACCTTACGACACAGCATCAGTTCATGGTTTGGATGAGAGTGAGGTCGACTTCATATCCAAAGTACCCCGTTTTTAACATTGTTAGCGTCTAGCGAGAGGCCAACATCTCAGTGCAAAGCGTAAAAGGTTTATATTGCTTGGCTTGTAAGGCTTGTGTGATTAAAGCCACTTGGGAGCCTTGGTGGGAAGTTGGACAAATTTTCTTCGGCCATTTTTCTTTTTTTCTTTATCTCTTTTTTTGTACCTTTTGTTTTGCACTTTGTTCCTTTTGTTACGACCAAGCAATTGTTTTTGTAGATTAAATCCATAAAATATATATATATATTCCCTGGCCTTTCCTTTTTTTTATTTTTTGGGCTATTTTAAATACACTGTTGCCATAGACGAAATCAGGGCCCCTTGGAGTCATGGGTTTTTGTATGAAAATGAGCCCATAGTAAGCACATGAAAGCTGGCCCTTTGGAATTATTTACAGGGGGAGAGGGAAGAAAAGTCTATTGATGTGTTTTGTGGTGTTGGAAAATGGTGTCCAGAGAAAGTCAACTTAAATAAAATAATAAGAATTAATTATAAGATTTTTTGTAGTATAACACCTAACAATACTTTCCAGAATGATGGGTTCAAGATAATTCGTTGTTAAAAATTTCATTTTGGTCGAATAAATTTTTGCTGAGCAGTAGAGTTATCAGATACTAATCTCCTCATTTCTATTATCCAAAAAACTTAAAAATGATCAGATCATAAATCCTTCCTTTTTTTTTTCTTTTTTTTTTTTCTTTTTAGGACAGAAGTAGAGGATGATAGTGAGTTAGCATTTAATTTTGAAATTTTGGCTATATATATATATATATATATATATATATATATATATATATATATATATATATATATATATATATATATATATATATATATATTTTGTTTGTTTTGAGATGAGGAGTATAACTGTTAGTTAGTTAGCTAGCGTATCTCTCTTGAACATCTAAGCTAGGTGCCGTAATGAACAATAGGCTAGTGCAGTTATTTAGTAGGTAAGAAATGGGCACAAATTAAAGAAAGCATTAAGGCAATGATGATATTCATAAGCCAATAAGGCATCAAACTGTTCACGCCGAAAGTGGCGTTCAAAGCTGGCTTGTTTGGTTCTTAGCAGTTAGCACTTCTATAATAAGAGATGAGTGTGGTGAGAGCATTCCTAATAACTTCATCAAATTTTACTCATTAAAATAGTTAAAAATCACTTTTCTCTATTCTGGTGAGCCACTTTTTTAAAATTCTCTCAGCAGCCTTACCATTTTAACTATTTACTAACACTATTCCATTTAAGTTATTACACGCCAATGATAGGATTTTTGGAATATCAAAATTCTCCTTGAGCCAGATTCATATTATAGTCTAATGCTAGTGATTGATAAAATGAAAGGTTTCTAAGTTAACAAGATTATAATGGAGATATTATTGAAGACCCGTCTTACAATGGTGTGGAATCTAAGCTTAGTTACATCAGGGCTCAGTAATCAGATTAGTTTTAGGGAAAATAACTTTTTTATTTCAAGTAAAATGAAAATAATTCATATTATAATATAAGTTAAATTTCACACACACATATAGAGAGAGAGAAATGTTAAAACTCTTTCTGAATGACATGAATTTAATAAAATAAAAATTATCTTAAAAGGTGATCTACGAAATGTAATTTTTTAAGCAAAAAAAAATTAAATTCACGTCATCCAGAAAAGACACCATAAGGAAGCTAAAATGAACTCTAATATATATATATATATAAAATACTATAAAATACTTAAATTGGCATCCGCATACACGCCAGCGGAAGCTGTATATGTAGCTTCAGGACAAGAGACTAAAAGCAGCACCACGAAAGGAAATGAATCTTCACTCACTGTCACTGCAATGAGATTTTCATCACGAAGCTTCAAAAATCTAATCAGTTGGCTTAGACAAAATAAGTCCTACAGTCACACCTCATTCATCATCAAATTTTTCAGTGGACAATTTTATGTCTTGGGGGCCACGGACAGAAAAAAAAAGAATGAGCGAAACAAACAGAAAACTGACATCTGAAATCAGTACGTTCAATGCCTTGATAAATTCAGAAAACAGATGGACTATGCTAAGTTAATATCAGATTTATCAAATAGAAAGGCATCCAACAAGACTTCCTTGTGCTCTGTGTATTCATTCCACTGAAATATGCAGATTCTTGCGCCATTCCAATTTATAACTTCACAGATCGATCACACGAGACAGCTTCTGGATCCTGTTTAATAGGAAGTCCCCTTGCTTGATAGTTGCTTGGTAAAGAGCATTCTTTGCATCTGGACGATTAGTCTCAAGAACACCTGCGACTTTATCAATCTTACAATGAAGTTTCCCAGCCGCAATAAAACGCGAGAGCTCCCTATAGTAGAAAATGGGTGGATTAGAAACTCAATTAAATACACCAGTCTCAAAAGAAAATCAGAAACTCCTTTGAATCAGGACTCTTAACATATAGCATCGATGAAATTTACACACTTACAGATCAATAAACTCCACTGTAACTCCGAATGCCTTGGCCATTGCTTCAATTGTGACACTCTTGTAGGATTCCAAAAACTGGGAATAAACCACAGTTCTGACCTCCCTCATATAATACCGGAAGTGCGGATGCAAATAGCGGTCCAATTTTATTTGCTCCGTCAGGCCAGCTGAAAATAAAATTCAAAAACATAAACTTTGAGGTACAAAGAATCAGACAAGATACGAATAAACAGACAGGTACAGATAGGAGTAGCTCTTATCCCATATCACATAATTTTTATAAAGCCCTAATGAGTATCACAAGAAAGCAGACCATGCAGACAAATCGAAAAAAAACTTATATTTCTTAACATATTCAATTATTATGTTAAAAAGATCAAGGAAAATATTAGATCTCCACTTACCAAATGCCACGAAAAATGATTTATATTGGCAATCATATAAAGAGTTCAAAAACTCTGAAAGATGAGGAATTTTTCCAATCACTGTCAGGATCTCCGGAGCATCCACCACCTAACAAGGATCAATTCATAATTAATAAAATTAATAGCACAGAACTGGGTCGGGAAAATAGAAATAAAATAAAATAAATGACATAAGTTGCCTGCATTGAGAAAACCTAAAATACCTTTTGCTTCAGGGAAACTCTATCCAAGGATATAATGCTTGTGAGAACAGTGTAGAATATGAAGGTGTCATAAGGAAAAAGTTCATAAGTTGTGAAGGTTGAAATAGAATCCAAAAATAGATCCGCTGCCTTCTTGAAGTTTCGAGTGGACAGGCAGTACAAGCCTTCATACACCTTCAAACGGTTCTTCCTTTCCCAATCTCCTCCCTCTTCAAACAAGCTGACACCATTATGCAAACAGTTATAATTCAATGACTCATGTGCCCAACTTTCAAGAAGAGAACCACAGAATATTGTTGACAAATTTCATATCATTACTTACTTCTTTGCTTTATCAATGCTTTTGGAAATTAGATCAAAATCCATGTAGAAAAATCCCAGCTGCAGTGTATAGAACACCAAGTCCATCTTTTGGCCAACTGCAACTGTTTTGCTTTCTGTCACCTTTAGTTGTTCCAATGCTTTCTCCTGGGTTTCATGGAGGAATAAGTTGAGAGTGCAAATTAAATACCACTGTAAGCAGACAATACTTTCGAGAGTAATAAGTTATGATACTTACGTACCTTGTCACCAATTCGAATGAAAAACAAGGATTTTGCCAAATGAGCTTCTCGAACTTCACTTTCACCTAAGTTTTCTTCAGCATCAGCTATCCTGAACAAAGTCCAACCAGATAGAATCGCTCAAGTGAAAAAATGAATTGATTAACTAGACCCCAATAAAGACTTTAGATCCCAATAGGTACTCAAAATTCCATCAAACCAATAGACCAACTGATTGTGTTATTAAAGTGGTATTGTTAGACATAGTTCCAGAAATACAAATTCCTTACTCATCCGGAAGATCCACAACCAGCTGCTATAAAGAATACTATCTATTATCTTAGACCTGGTATTGCCACTCAGATCAATCAGGATTTTATCTGAGTCAGCATTAAGTGAACTCTCAGCCATATTATTAAGGTTCAGACCAAGCCTGATCAACTCAACCGAATTCAAATACAAACTTTAGATCTTGTTACACTATTCTCACAAAAGAAGAATATCAGTCACAAAAATTAATGAGATTGGTTTCTTACTTGTAAAAAAAATAAAAATAAAAATATCAGCCTCTGCACAAGACTCTTTAGCTGCTAAATCCCCTTATACCTTTTTGCACATGTAAACCCATTTGAAATCATCCAACAACTAGATCATCAAGTACCCATCACAAGCCTACGCCCATTAATCTCTCAGCATGAACATTCCACTGACTTTTCTTTTTTCCTTTCTAAGAATTAAATCTAGGAGGCAAGGAGCTCCCTATAATCACTTATAAAGCCCGTCTCACCTAGTAAGGAACCAATATGGGACTTTGCACCCATAAGTGTCTATATAATTCATCCACTCTTTATGGACTACTCATTTTCCCAATGTGGGACTAAAACATGCCTTCCCCAAAGAAACTCCAGCACCATTCTGAGCTATCAGAGCTACAATCCATAGAGTCATCTTCAGATAATTTGCAAGAACTACCTCTGAATAGCTTGTTTAGAGCCACAATTCACCATAAAATTTTGCATATTCTTCCACAATAGAATCACAACTAGCTTTAATGTCACCACTAACACCATGATTGGAAATATTCCTCTTATCAAAATCAGAAATCTGGCCTTCCTCCACAGAACAACTCTCATTATTCCCAGCACCATTCTCCATCTTAGAATCTAGTGAAATAAATTTCCCACTGATCCACTTCCTCCACCACTACTTCCACCCCTACCACGACCTCATTCTCTACCTCGACCTTTTTTTGCCATGGATCACCGCAAGAATAAGGAAGAAAAAAAAAATAACTATCACTACAATCCAACCAATAACAATCGGCTTTCAATGAAAGCCCCCAAAACTCGTCAAAACTATCTAGATTCTAACAATCTCAGAAAAAGAACCAGTAGGAAATGACAGAAACTATTCCGAATCTGAACCCCGGCCAATCTCCGTTCAAAATCCAATGAAGAAACACAAAGGTTCCCAAGAATCTCCAGGAAAGACTATATGCGCATGTTAGCGCCCAAAGCATCCCACACTAGAGAGAAGTTTTTTAAGAAACTTGCCGTATGAGTTTCTATTGAGTATTGTTGGAATTTTTGGGTTTTTCTCTGCTTGGTTAATGAGAAAATGCAGGAAATTTGAAGAGAAAAGAGAGGGGCGTTTGCGATTGTAAGTTTTGGATTGTGTGGAATCTTGCATCCCACAATTTTCATATTACCTTATTGCGATAACATACTAGTCAAAAGCAAAACCCTTAATCAAGGTACCCTTAAACCCCCAATGTCCATACATAGGGTGAACAAAAGCAATGCGTTTGGTTGCTAAATGCGTGAGACTAAGAGCCACTAGGGACCTAAATCTCAAAGTTCACATACGATTTCGGATCCAAAAGCACCCCAAATATAACATTTTCCCTACGTCAAGTCTAATTCTTAACATAAGACCCAAAATATCAAAAAATTAATTTATTTTCCCAAATTACGTGAAATTCAAACATCTAAAAAAATAAATAAAATAAAATCAAACACAAACTCACTTTTCGTCGAGCTTCTTAATCTCGTCGTCATTCTTTGTGCGCATCGCGTCCATAACGCCCTGATCTCTCTCCAACACCGAATCGGCGATTAGGTCTTCATACAACACAGCCATATCTACACCACACAAACAAAAACAACAACAAAACCGTTTTGTGAGACGGAATCGGAGGCCTAACTTGGAAAATCTCGGTGGGGATCGGAGACTCACCGTCAGCTTTGACGACGGCGAAGACCTCCTCTTTGAGGCGGACCTTCTCGATGTCCTGCACGTCGGGGTGCCTCAGAAGGAAGAGCTTGTGGGCGAGCACGAGGTGGAGCTCCTGAGTCCCTTCCTGACCTTCCATGGCGAATCGACTCGGTTCGGACTCAATGAGTTGGGATGCTATCCGGGTTTGACTTCTGTGCTTTGCTTAAGCGAGGAGGCACTTACCGCACTGCGAAACAGAGTGGCCAAATTAGCGTGGTGTGTTTTATGGGGAAAGAGGTGGGATCGCATGCTTCTCAGTCGTAACTTGCTACGTGTTTCCATGTTCTACGTTTTTCCTTTAGAAAAATTAAATATTACATTGCCTTGTATTAATAAATTTGAAAAAAGTTTTTCGCTAAAATTTTTTTAATTTAATCTATTAGATTCACATCTATTCTTATCCATTATCATGTATAATTTTTGCATATATTTTAAATAATATTAACAAATCACATGCATTTTAAAAAAATATATCAGACTTGTATATTCTCTTTCTCTCCGCTTATGCCACAATATCCTCTCTCTCTCCCTCCACTAGTGGTGGCGCGTGCAGGCGTGTCCCGCTAGCTTCCATCCTTAGATCGTCATTTCTTCCTTAATTTTCTTTCTCTGTTTAGGTAGACAAGTTTTGTCCCCGTTTTGTTTCTTCTTGTTCGTACTATGTGATGCGGCTTTTCATAGCTTAACGTTTCGAGGCTTGTCATGGAGCGTAGATTTGTCGTGGAAGCTAAAGAGTTCCTTTTTTTCGGTGAAGTCAGGTTTTTCAGTTTTGCGTTTGGAGGAAAAAAGGAAGTCTTTTTTAGTGGTGGTGGTTTTGGGCTCACTGTGTTTCGCTTGTTTGGTGGACACGGTGAAGGAGGCGCTAAAGTCGCCGGGTATTATGGATTTTGTGAAGTCTTTTAGTGAGGAGTCAAAGCTGGTGATTGTTCAGATAGGGGGAAATCAGGCAGGTAGGCTTCTAAAGGTGTCCTCTTTCGCAGCTGGTGGTCGAAAAGGGTCTATTTGGCTCTCGAAGGGTCGAGATGGACGAGGTTGGAGGCGATTTGCGGGTGAGCTGAGTAATATGGTGGCGGTCCTAGAGTCACCGTATGGGTCGTTGGTGTGTTGTGGCAACTTCGGATCGGAAGAAGATGCAGCTTTCTTCCTGTGGGTTTCTTTCCGGGTTAGAACCGATAAGGGTGTGGCTTCATCTTACACGGAGGTGGTGTGTGGGATAGCTGCTTTCTCTGCTGAGGTCGCGGCTATGTCAAGACTGAAGGCGGAGATGTGCGAGTTGGATATGTTGCCGATGTCACGGTTCAAAGACAAAGAGGATTTGAGAGTGGCGGTGGACTGTTTTGATATTGAGGTGAAGACTTCGGGGTTGATGGAGAAGAAATCGACGATCCAGAGCTATGGTGGTGGAAAGAGCAGGACATTAAAGCTGGATAGCCCTAGTTTCTGGAAGGTTATTCTCGAGGTCCTCAGGTCAGAGCTCCTCAAATCAGACCTGGACCTGGTTGCTTCGTTTGTGGCCCAGCTTTTTGGGCTAGGACAGAAGCCCAAACGGTCCTCATGTGTTAAATGTACTCGGGTTGGGTTTAAACCCATTTGGAAGAAGAAGAGAGGGTCGGTTTTAGTGGGACGTGGCTTCACTTCTGCAGGTGTGGAGTCCGATCCGGGTTCGGATATGGGTTCAGATTCGATGTCGGGTATTTGTTCAAATATGGTTTTGGATCCGAGTCCAGTTCTTGGCACCGATTCTTCTCATTTTCCTCTTCCAGTCTCTCCTATGGCTTCCTTAGAGGCTGGTCGGAAGCAATTTTATGATAATATATCAGTGCTTTTTCCCTAGGTTCATGACCATGTGGACTTATGGCTTGGGTCGGAAACTTCTACCTTGGGTCCTCAAGTTCCCCTTGTGATGGGCTCGCCGAAAGGGAGGATTCTTCCTTCCTCATCCTTGGAATAACCCAAGTCCAAGCCTCTGATTCAGTACAAGCGTAAAGGGAGGAAGTCGAAGTCGGTGGTGGGTCAAGGAAAGCACGGAGATGTGGGTTTTCTCAAGTGGGGGTTTCTAGAGTCGAGCTTGTCCTCTATTTCACAGGCAGAACGTGGTTTCTCAGGCAGGGGTTATTCAAATCAAGCTCGCACTCTCAATTATGTGGGTGGCCTCCAGGCTATCTCTCCTTTGGAGTTGTCTTTGGTGTGCTCTTCGGTTTTCGAGGATAAGGGGGATAAAACTGTGGCTTTCCTCTATGCCCTTGATGAGGATCATAGGCGGTGGGATATGATTGAGGATTGTGAGCTTTAGGGGCTTAGGGTTGGGTTGTTTTATGGGCTGTTCCTTGTCGGGTTGGTGGTGAGGTTGTTGCTTCTTGTATACTCCATGTGTACTAAGGGCATCTTACTTTGTTTTTTTAATAAAATTACAATTACTTATAAAAAAAAAAAAGATAAATATCAATTTAATTGATTTAAATTTTTTTAAAAAAAATATTTAAACTCAATTTTGAGAAAAAATTTATCAAACAAATTTTTGTATATTTAAATTTGGATTGGTTTTAAGTATTATTTTAAATAAAGGAAATAAAAAATATCAATATCCAATAATCATAACTTTTTTATTATAATCTCTACAACTTGATTTTAAGTTGAAGCAAATTAACGCTTAATCAATATAAGTGGTGAAAAAGTGATATATTTATATATAGTACCCAAAATGAATCGCATGGGATGATATGGTATGGTATGGTATGGTATGGTATGATGTGTCGTTTATGAATACATACAAAACACATATTATTAGCGATTGAATACGTGTGACATTTTTTAGTATTATATAGTAAAAATTGGAAGAAAAAAAAAAAGTACAATGAATTTAGGGGAAAGCACACTTTACCCCCTGCAGTATTCAATTATTTTGTGTTTTGGAGTTTAATGTTCAAAAATCGGCAATAGACTCCCTCAATCTATCAAACTTTGGCAGATCGTACCTTCCATCCATGTTGTATGTCACTTTGGACGGAAACGAAGTCACGTGCAACCTTTTAAGGCTGCATAGAACCATTATGCTCCTCCTCCATTCAGATAAATATTCCTCTGAATCAATGGATTGGAAATGCTTGCTCGCATTCGCGTTGATCGGCGTCATTATCGCTGGCGTTGGAGTGCAGTCCCTGTTTGTCGACATTCTTTCTGTTAAAGAGTTTCCCAGAGATCTACCACTCCGCCTTTTTTCCCGCTGATTTTGATTTGATTTGCTCGCACCCAAAGTTCGAACCCCAAAGCGCGGCTATAGCTGGAGCGGGCATTTCGTCCCCATTGAAACCAACCCATCATCCACCCCCATCGTTTTTCAGCACTAGAGAATTATAAGGTTCTTTCATTTTCGGAATTCAAAACAACCACAAGCTCATCTTGTTCTTGAAAACTCTTCGAATTGCTCATAATCGGAGTTTGCAATCTCATGCCTAAATCTCAGGCTTCGGCCACGTCTCCATTGTTGTCTCCACCGGCTTCGGGTCCTGTGAAACCTGTGGCGCTAACTCCATCAAAGCCGGTTGCACCAACTCCAATGGCTAAACCTCTTGCGTCGTCGCCTCTTGCTGCTACTCTATTGAGCTCACCACCGACTCCAGTTCTGGTCAACTCTACGCCTCTACTTGCTTCAGATCTACGCCGTCGGTTACCTCCACCACCATTTAATCGGTATCGTCCGATTCCTCACCGGAAACTTCCCGCCCGTCGTCCGATCCAACTGGATTGCTATGAGGCTTGTTGATTCAGAGGAATATTTCTCTGAATGGAGGAGGGGCAAAATGGTCTCGATGCAGCCTTAAAAGGTCACGCGCATTGCACATGACTTCGTTTCCGTCCAAAGAGACGGACAACATGGACGAAATGTACGATTTCCCAAAGTTAGATAGATTGTGGGGGTCTATTGCCGATTTTTGAACATTGGATGCAAAAGCGCAAATGGCAAGATACTTTTAGGGGTAAAGTGTATTTTTCCTTAAGAGACATTATATAATTTAATTTAATAATATTTTTAAACATCACATCAATTGAGAAGAACACAAGAAATATGAGTATTCATCTTAGCATTAATGGAGTAGAGTTGTACATGTATGAATAAAAAAAGGTAAAACTACAAAAAAAAAAAAAAAAAAAAAAACCTTACAAACTACTAGTCGTTGTTAAAGTAATCATCTGAACTACCAACCTTTGTACTATGACCCCTAAAACTATCAAAGAGTACTAAAAAGATCAATTTTGTCGAAATAGTCTAATAATACAATTGCCACGTGTTATATATATATATATATATATATATATATATTTATTTTTTAAATAGTTAAAACAATTTAAAAATTTAAAAATTAAAATATTTTTTAAAAAAATAATAAAGAATATGGGAGTGGTTCGGCCACCCCCAATGACCAAACACTATTATTATTTATTATTTTGTTGTCTTTTTGGCCCTTGGGGTTGGCCGAACCACTCCCAAGGGCCATGAGCCACCCTCAAATCGGCCTTAGGGGCGGCTCTTCCACCCCATTGGCCAAACCGGCCACCCCATATTTTTTTTTTAGTTTTGTTTTTAATTTTTTTAATATTTATTTGATTTTTAAATTTAAATTTTATCATGTTTTAATTGAAAATATTATACATGGCAAAGGTACTATAAAAATATTTCGACAAAAGGGGCATAGGTATTATAGAGATATTTTTGGCAAAAGTGGTATTTTTTGTAATCTTTGATAGTTTGGAGGGTTACGGTGCTAGTATTGATAATACAAGGGATAGAAACCATCGGTAGTTTGAGGGGCCTTTACGTAGTTTTTCCATAAAAAAAAAATGGCCTTGCAATTAGGTTTTCAAAGCCATTTTTGACGGTCCAAGATTCTTCCTAACGGTCACACGTGCACCGAATCACTTCTACGGCGAAACTCTCTCACTAGGACTCGAACTATCGATGAGGAAGGAAAAGAGAAAGCTCGTCCGGGAGATTATCTCAATCGATGGCGATACTTGCACTTCTGGTAAATCATTCTCCGCCGTTTATTACTTTGCCTTTTTGTTCTTAATATATTATATCCATATGTTCTTAGGTAATTGTTTGGTTTATGAGAAAACGTTAGAAAGTTCTAAAAATGAAAACATTTTGGGGAAATTACCTTTTCCCATGAACTACCCATTACTATCAATATGCCACATTGCCCTCACGGACTGACACCCTTACCAAAAGAGTGCATTGAACTACCATTTACACACCAAAATCCCTATTCCGTTAGGAAATCTCGTTAAATCGGACAAATATTATATTTTTAAACGTTAAATTTTGTTTAAAGATAAAAATGCCCTTAAACAACAATTTAATAAAAAATATTAAACCTCTAGGGTGGCTCATGGCCACCCCAAACCTGGAGATGGCTGCGCGGCCACCCCAACTTCCTAAACCCGAGGGGTGGCGCATGGCCACCCCCAGGTCTCGGGGTGGCAGTTATGGGGTTGGCCGCAAGCCACCCCAGAGGTTGCTGGCACCACCTCTGGGGTGGCTTGCAGACCACCCCCTCCCCACCAGCAGCCACCCCCTTTCTTTTCCTTTTTCCTTTGCCTTTTTTTTTTTTGTTTGGTATTTGTTTGTTTAATTTTGAGGGTATCATATGTAAATTTTGATTTTAAGTTAGGGTATTTGAGTCTTTTTCACAAATTTGACTGGCGGAAGCGGGGTTTTGGTATGTAAATAGTAGTTCAATGCTCTTTTTTGGTGAGAGTGTCAGTTCGTGGTAGCATATTGACAATGAGCGGTAGTTCATGGTGGGAAAAGGTAACTACCCCAAACATTTTTTATTTGTAATTAACCAAACGAAGTTTTAGCTTTTAATGTTAAGTCTTTGGGGAAAATACAATTAATGTTAGCTTTTATGAGTGTCCTCTCCCCAGTGGTGGCGCGTGTAGGCGCGTCCCGCTAGTCTTCAGCCTCAGATATGTCCCTTCCTCCTTTCTTTCTCTCTAACTTGTAAAGGAGTGCTAAGTAAAGAGTGGTTCTGCACTCCTAGAGTTTGTTGGATCTGATCAGCTTGCGTCTCTTGGACTTCAGTCATGTGAGCGCCGCGTGGCTGCTGCGAACCCCCTCGGGGGTTGTCCTGTGCGGTTGGGTATGGAGAACCGATTCTTTGTGGAGGCGAAATATTTCACCTTCTCTGTGGTGAAAGGGTTTGTTGAGTTGAGGGTGGTGGAAAAGAGGAATGGGTTCTCGGGGTGGGTTTTGCTGGGCGAGCATTGCGTAGCTTGGTTGTTGTTGATGGTGGAAGAGGTGCTGCGAGATCGTGGTTCCGAGTTGTTCGTGAAATCTTTTAGGGAGGGTTTGAAGGTGACCATCATTCGGTTAGGTGGTAATAGCTCCGGCCGGTTCTTGGAGGTGGCGGTTTACGATGTGGGTGGCCGGAGAGGAATGGTAGTGTTCCCTGAAGGCCGTGGCGGGCGGGGGTGGGGTCGTGTTTCTGGGGAATTGAGCAAAGTGTTGGTTTTTTTTGGTTCCACGATGGTGTCGTCATCCTCTGGTGGCGCTCCGGTGGGGAAGAAATTGAGTAAGGTCGCGGGCGTTTTGTCGTTCACTGAGGTGGTACGCTCGCAGGCTCCTGTCGTAGTTGACGGGCCTTAGGTTCAGTCGGTGCCTGTGGTCTGGTGTGAGATGGAGAAGCTTATTCCGATGGGTCGGGAGCAGGAGATGATCCGGCAGGCGGTTGACTGCTACGCAATGGAGTGTTTTTCTTCTGATCCTCTGGGTAAAGACCCTCTTGTTGGTGGCTCCAAGATTCAAGGTTCCTGTGGGTGCAGTCTGGCGTGTTCCATGCAGAGGGCTGCAGTGGGTGAAAGTGACGCTTCAGTGGGTTTCGTGTCCAGAAGAGGTAGTTTGGCATGCTTGAAGAAGTGTGATGGTGACGCCTCAAAGGAGTTTGGGGTTCTCAGGAAGCTCCTTGGTCCTTTTGAAGCGTGACTTGGTTGGGCTTGTGAGCATAGGCTTTTTTTGGGCTTGCACTCCTCTGTTGGGCTGAAGTGGAGAATGGGCAGATTTGGGCTGGGTCGGTTGCTTAAGAGTGGTTATGGGTTGGGCTGGAGGTGTTTTAGGGATAGGTCCAGTAGAGTGTGCTGTAGGTCTAAGAAGTCTTCCATGTCAGGTTTTGATCAAGTACGCGGCTCCAACGCATTTTCTATGGGTCTGAGAGCGAGTCTGGGTTCGTCCTTGGGCCCAGTTGCTTTGGCGGGCGTCGTTGCTTCTCCGGCGCCGTTTGCTTCAGGCTGTTTGTCAGGTGAGTGCTCGGTGTCTGCTGTGCACTCTCCTTCTACTTTGAAGGTCTCATCTTCGGCGACTTTTGTGGAGGTGATTGCCGCTGCTCCGGAGTAGTCAGCCGTGGGTTGCATCCCGACGCTTTCTATAGCTAAGCTGCCTTTGGCATCCTTGGTGAGATTTGCTCTGGTTGAGGGTCCTTTGTTATCGTCTTCGTCTGAGGTTTATTGCGATTTGCTGGCTCCTTCTCCAACGCTAGATGGGTTTGGTCCAGTCCCCTACGTTTGCTTATCAGAAGCGGCAGCCCTTGGTGAAAGGCTGCGTTTTTCTCTCCCTGTGATGTCGGAGTCTGGAGCGCCTATTTACCCGTCGAAATCCAAGTTTGTGCTTAAATACTCCCTGAAGAATAAGGTTAGCAAATTAGATAAGCTTCTGCTTGGGGAGGCTCTTGAGACTTTCGGTGTTTCCAAGGCTTCTTCCTTGCCGTCATTTGGGGTTGCTACCAAGCCTTTATTAGATCCAACAAAGGATGGGTTAGTGTCTACACCTGCTCAAGACAAGGGTTGTCAGCCTTTTCTTCAGCGTGGCTTTCTTCTCCCAAGGGGCACGGCCCCTTCTCCTTTAGAAGTGGGCGAGTCTCCCGGGGCAGCCTTTGTTGATGATTCTTTGTGGGGAGGTGGTCTTGAAAAGCTTGGTGGTCCTCCCTGGGTAGCAATTGATCTTAACCTCTGTTTTCAAACTTTGGTGGTCTCACACGATGGGAATGAGAAGGCCTTTTTAGACTTCATGGCTCTAATTGATGCGGAGCATCGTCTAGAGGTTCCAGTCTCCACTCCTAAGTTTAAAAGGTGTCGTGAAGTGAAGAACCTAGAGTGCACAATTAATTATGATGCCAGGGGTTTTGGTTCTTGCAGGGGCAAGGTGCCCCGGCAAGAAGGTCTCTGATGTGATGTTTTAGTCTTGGGTTTTGTGGGCTGGTTTTGTAGGGGCCTTTGGGTTTCCTCCTGTTTTTGGGTTTTTCGGGTGTTTTTCTTCCCTCCCCTCGCTCTCCTGTTTTGGTTTCCTCTTTGTATACTTCTTGTATGCTTAGGGGTGCCTTTTACGCTTTTTATAAAATTCTCTACTTATCAAAAAAAAAAAAGTTCAACCACTTTTTCAATTTTGTTTCAAATGTTTAAAACTTTGAATCGTGCCCCAATGAAATTTTCAAATTTGTCAATGTGGCCAACCCGTTAGTAATTTCCGTCTGCTCTGACGGCAAGGGCCTCACGTGCTCCGTACGTGATTTTTTCCATGCATGCTTCTCCATTTTATTCTCAATTAGACACGGTCAATTACCGAATTGAGGCCATGGAGACGGGAAGGGGGGCGAATTACACATACATGGGGTGGAACTTTAGTGATCTGAGTATCAACGACGACTCCTCAACTTTTAGCGACTGTAACAGCAACAAATCTAGTGAGTTTCAGACGACTTCTTTGGAGAGCCCGCGACTCCTCATCTCTTGCGCGGCGGACTAGGACAAGCTGATCCGCCAACTCGTCTTAGACCTAGAGTCCTGTTCGACGAGGAGCAAAAGCAAGCGGCCATAGAGATCAGACTCCTTGCCAAGAACAAGCCGGGAAATAGGCTCAAAATTGCCAAAGCCGGTGCGGTGAAACCGTTGATTTCGTTGGTCTCTTCTGCTGATTCTCAGCTCCAAGAAAATGACGTCACCATGATTTTGAATCTCTCGCTGTGCAACGAGAACAAGGAGCACATATCTGCGCCTAGAGCGATTAAGCCTCTGGTTCGAGCCCTCAAGGCGGGGACATGGATGACCAAAGAAAACGTAGCGTATGCTTTGCTCCAGCTCTTGCAATTAGAGGAGAACAAGATTGCAATCGGACGGTCGGGAGTGACTCTGCTGCTGGTGAACCTTTTGGAGACCAGAGGTTTTTGCGGGAAAAAGGATGCGTCAACAACAATCAAGGCCGTCCAGGTCTGAAATATTTGAAGGTCAATTCGGTAATTGACCGCGTCTAACTGAGGGTAAAATGAAGAAGCCCGCATGAAAAAAAATCACATGCGGAGCACGTGAGGCCCTTTCCTTTGACGAAAATCACTAATAGATTGGCCACATTGACAAATTTAGAACTTCGTTGGGGTACATTGCAAAGTTTTAAACATTGGAGGCAAAATTGAAAAAATGGTCAAACTTTGGTGGGGTTATTTGTATTTTCTCCTAATTCTTTTAATGGTGAAGGATAATTGGCGCATTTGCAAAATGTTTGTATTATTGCTCAAACATTCCAATTTGATGGTGGTCTAGTGATTTGGTTTGTATTTTTCTTTTCACTGGATTGGGGTTTGAGTTGTTTTAGTTGAGTTTGCTTGCAAATTAAGAGTGACCTTGGCCCCCACGATTTTGCAGGCCAAATGCGCAATTATGCGCTTTTTTTAAACCAATCGCGGAAATTGTCTTGTTTGGGAGTTTATTTGAAAAAAATGACAGTTTGAAAATGTGAAAAAACTCATGTTTCAAACCAGTGATTTTTTAAAGCCTGAACAATGATTTTACCAAACGGTTAACTCATTTTTCATTAGCTGCGTTTTGAAGTTGCTATTTTTTCAAACTGTTAAACTTAACGG
Source organism: Alnus glutinosa (assembly GCF_958979055.1). Taxonomy (NCBI): domain Eukaryota; kingdom Viridiplantae; phylum Streptophyta; class Magnoliopsida; order Fagales; family Betulaceae; genus Alnus; species Alnus glutinosa. The sequence continues at coordinate 2,298,714 of NC_084893.1, forward strand.
ATACTCAGTAAATTTAGAGAATAAAGATATGAGTGAGTTTTGGTGTTGGTGGAAATTAATAACCACTTTGTGATCGGGGTACTATTTGTTTCTTTATAATTTGTATTTGGGTTAAATACAATTCATCCCCCAAAGCTGTCACCTGCTTTCAATTTGGCTACCAAAGTTTAAAAATTTGCAATGTGCCCTCACAAAGTTTTCAGAATTTTCAATGTCGCCATTCCGTCTGCCTTATCTGTCAAACCAGACGGAATTTGCATCACGTGTGTGTCACGTGACTTTTTTTTAATGCAAATTTGTCTATTTTACACTCACTCCAAAATATCGTCGTTTTCCATGTCAACTTCTCAATTTTACCCTTCACAAATGTTGTCGTTTTCCATGCCTGCCTTGCTGGATTTTCACGCGTAACCCATCTTCTTGTTTTCAAATGTGAATTTCGCACACTCAAAGCTTTTCTTGCAATACCCAGTTCATGAATTGGGACCGCTCGTGGGGTTTTTCGCTTTAGGTGAAGTCGGTGATTCAGAAATGAGAGCAGGGCTGAGCACGATCCAGCAAACCCTAACGCCGGAGGCGACGAACGTGCTGAACCACTCGATTGCCAAGGCAGGTCGACGCAACCACGGCCATACGAAGCCGCTCCATGTGGCGGCCAGATCAGACCCATTGTCGCCGATCTCAGCCGATGAGGTTTTGGAACAAGTGGTTGAGGTTTTGGATTTGGTGCTTAGCAAAGTCGAAGACCTCAAAGCAACCGACGTGGTCTGGTTTGCCGGCGTTGTTTCGTTGTCGTCGGCGTGGTCTGGGTTAGGGTTTAATTTTAGTTTCTTGCACTTTTTTTTTTTTTGGTTTTTATTTGGTTTTGTTTGTGAAGAAGATGGATCTTCTCGATCCGGGTTATGTGTATGTTGGAAATGAAATGAAATATTTTGTTGTTGAATATTTGTGTTTTGTGCAATTTTAATTTGAATCGTTGGCTTGAATTGGGTTTTCCCCAATTGATAATTTCTAATTTCCTACCTTGTATCCCCAAGGTATTTGAAAGAATGTCGCTTTGATGGTGTTGCGGTGTTCTGGTTAAAAAAGAAATTGTGTTGGTCAAATATTTTCTCTGTGAACTGGGTTTTTGTTATGGAGTTGAATTTGTGGATATGAATTGAAGTAGGGGTGGTGGAAAGCTTAATTATTCAGAGTGTTATGGTCTTAGAGTTGGGATGAAATTCTGGTTGTGATGCTGATGGTTCTGGTTTTAGAGTTTCCATAACCTTGAGGGTTTTGCTGAGGGTTGGGGTTCTTCCCCAATTGATAATTTCTATCTTAAATCCCTCAAGTTTGGTGGTGTTGCAGTGTTGTCAAAAAGAAATTGAAATGATAAAAGCCATTTTTGAGCTGCGAGAGATTAGAAGAATTACTGCGAGACCCGACCCGGACCCAGCTGAAGGTAGGGGATGATGATGGCTTTAAGGTCAATTCTGTAATTGACCAAGCCTAAATAAGGGTAAAATGGACAAATTTGCATAAAAAAGTCATGTGCCACGCACGTGATGCACATTCCGAAAAGGCTAACGGAATGACGACATTGAAATTTCTGAAAACTTTGTAAGGGCACATTGCAAATTTTTAAACTTTGGTAGCCAAATTGAAAATGGGCGACAACTTTGCGGGGGTGAATTGTATTTAACCCTTTGTATTTTTTCCAAGAGAAAATTGCATAAAATGGCAACCTTTGGCATGGTTTGATTTGGAATTTGTATTTGTAACTCTTGTGAAGTGCAAAAACTGATCTGATACCGTCAAATGCGACAATGGCTTGAACTGTACCTGATATCTGATATGGGCTGTGGGGATATCTGCCTTTCAGATGCTATGTTAAGTAAGGTAGGCTCAGCCACTTTCCATGGGACGACCAAAGTCCTATGTGTTTTATGGTTAAAAAGATAGAGAGTTTGACTTGGGATGATGATCATTTTACTACGGAATAAGGGGGCAAAGATAGTGGACTGTAATAATCTATGGACTTCAAGTACATTTAGTTTGAATATGTGTGATCACTAGTTCTTTTGAGTGGTATTGAAGGAAAAGTAGTTTGTTAATGTATCTTATGTGCAATTACATTGATTTGGAGAAATGCTTTCAGCGTAGTGTCAACAGTTAGTGTGCTTGCTCAATGTATGAATTACAGCATAAGAAAGTGGCATGCCTTGTCATTATATTGTAACTTTACGTTACAGGAGTGTATTTTCTGAGTATCTGGTGTGCATAAGGAAAAAAAAACACACACACACACACTGAACAAAGTTTTGAATTTTATTTTTATTTTTGTTTTTCCAAAACCTCTTTGTATCTATTGATACAGAATTCTTCTTAGCTTTTGTTCTTGTGAACTTTTCAAATGTTGTTCTTTGTGATGAGCCATTTAGGCTAGGCCTTTGTACACTGTGAGATACTGGGTTTTGGTCTTTTTTATCATTAGTGGAAGCTTTTAGTTGTAACTGAAGATGTATGTTTAGTCTCCACGGAACTTAGCTGGTGCTTTTGCGTTTTGGTCATACTTGTTGAAGATTTGTGTGGTGTGATGAATAATGAAGTTCTATGGAGGAGCTTGTTTCGCTCTGACAGTTTTTGGGTAATCAAATTTCAGAGAATGTTGTAGTGTCCTTGTCTGCTTGCGAAAGGACGCGTGAACAAGAAGCTGAAGATCTAAGGAGGAGCTTTGCATTAACAAGGACTTTATCTCCCATTCCTCGTGGTCAGCGATCAAAGAGGAGAGCTAACCTTAAGAATGCTATTTCTAAACAAAAAAAGATAGATAGTGGAGCTTTTGGATGTCACTTCGAGTGAGTCATAATCTTAATTAATCTGGTGTGGGAGCAATAGTCTCCATGTTTTTGCCTGTTTTCTGAATAAAATTGTTTGACGTGTAGGAATTTATGGGGAAGCTTTTCTGAAGATAAGAGGACCTCCTTTACGTACCTTGACTGCTTATGGTTTAACTTGTATAGGGGACAACCCCATAAAGCCAAGGTGCTAACATGGATTAAGAAGAAGCACATTTTTTCAAAGAAATATGTTTTGGTTCCTATTATTTGCTGGTTAGTACTTTCCATTAACTTGACCGCTAAACATTATTTTTCTTGCAAATGCATGGGATTTTTCTTTTGTTGTCTTGTTTCTTTGGCCTATAGATTGGATTGGATTTTATTGTTTGAAATGCCATTGCTTTAGGGGTCACTGGAGCCTCTTGATCTTCTGCCACTTTGGTGAGAGCTTGCAATCAAAAACCAGAACACCATGCATGTTATTGCTGGATTCGCTCGAAATGGGAAATCCAAGGCGGGTTGAACCAGATATAAGAAAGTATGCATCTAAACAAACCCTGCCTCCTTGTTTCAGTATAGTAGTTTATTGATTTTTTTGGTTTCTTTCAGATTTGTGTTGGACATTTATGAAGCAGAGGGCAGGCCTGAGGATAAGGACTTAATTTATCGAATTCCTCTGTTGGTGCCTAAGGTGACCACAATATATGCTCTTGATTGATGATTTCCACTTTAATGCTATTGTGTTTTCACTTGTATTTGCATCCTGGAAAAAAAAAAAAAAATCTGTTCAGGTTCCACAACAGACGAATGACGAGGAATGCGGCAGATTTGTTCTTTACTTTAGTAAATTGTTCGTGGAAGGCGCTCCGGAGGATTTTAGAATTGAGGATTATCCTTACTTTGTAAGTTTCCACTTGCTGTCATGTTTATTGAGTGAAGCACCTGAACATATATATTTAGTGATGGAACAAATACCTTTCTGTAATATGCTGCAGATGAACGAAAATTGGTTTAACCCTAATGGCTTGGAGAGCTTCTGCGAGAAACTTGGCATTGGAAAATTGAGGTTCTGCTAGCTGATTGTAGATACCATGATAGGTTTAGTTTTAGTGGTGCATGAGGAAATTGGCTTATTAATAGGATCCTTCCAGGTCAAGATTTTGTTTTGTTGTATCTGTGTACATAGCATCTCATCATTACTATGCAAATTAATTCACCACGTGACAATATATTCACCATTAGATTTGTAAAATCTAACATGAATGAATCTCTGTGTTTTATGTATCTTGGTCTGCGCGAAGTAGTACATATTAGGATGCCCTCATTGCAGATGTTCCCTAATAATAAAGAGCAAGACTTCAAACAGCAGGTAATTGGTTGTCAACAGTATGCTCATTGGAACGCACTTGGGGTTTCGACTATTAGCAAGGTGAGCAGTTCAAGATTCAGTTCTTAATGGCTCATCTGAATTTTCCTTTTCTCTGTTTTGGCCCACTCGTTTTTTTATGATTCAGTAGCCTGAATGGAATGAAAAATAAACTCGGAACCAAATTTTAGATCGATCTCTCCATGGACTAAGTTCCGATAAATAACCAAATTTGTTTGAAGGACTCGGCTTGTATCCAATATTCTTGTAACATGACGTCTCCTATTATTGAATTTGGACAGTCAATGCTGAAATACTATTTCTTCGTCGTCTTTCTCTTTCTATGTTAATAGAGATGTAAAACAGCATCGGGTTTAAGAGCCGTTTTCGAGCCTTTTCACTTTGCAACTCATCCTCATGACTATTACTTGAGGGAAAATGCTCTAATGGAGAGACCATGCTTGTGAATCTTGCACTTCCATAAATACAGAGAGATGATGACGACGACGATGGAATCAACCATGGTCGTTGTCCGATTCCCCCGTGGCTTAGAGGATGTGCAGAGTCCACATAATCTTGATCTTTATAGAGCTAGTTAGAGGGAGTTTCTTGGAGGAGCAAACATTTGCGTTGGCAGGGAACTGGATGGCCATGGTTGATTCCATCATCATAATCTCTCTTATGTATTAATGGAAGTGTGAGATCTACGAGCATTGCTGCTAGTTACAAATTTAGTTCTTTCTCAAATTCAACGTATCATTTAATTGAAGAATTAGTTAGAAAAAAGATGTTAATAACTTCTAGATCAATTTGAAAGACTAGAGTGATACAATATGTTCAAGTCAAAATAATCTAGAGCTCTATGAAAATTTCATTTTAGACTCGTTAAATAATACATTCTCAGTTCAAGACCAATTGCTCTACATGGTGATCATGCATGTCCAGTAAGGCCTTGTTAAATTATCACTTATCCTAAAAACTTAAGCTGATATAAAGAGGTAAATTTAATCATTTAATCAATACTTTAACAGGCCTATGTATGCCCCAACAAAAATAAAATGTTAAAAGAGCCTAGAATTTGTATACAAAATAACTTATATTGTACTATCAACAAAATTAGTATTCCATGATTGAGCGAGGGATTTTAATTGTCCCCTTGGACAGATTGGAAGGGAGACCAACGCTCTTCGCCTTGAAAGTAGTTTCTGTTGATTCTAGCATTCGGGCAGCTTGGAGGGCCATCTCAGAATGGAGTTGGAGACATGTCACGGCCATCTAAGATAGAATCATGTCAGTAAAATTCCAAACAATTTCATAGTAGATGAAATCAGTCAAATCAAAAAATTTCATAGTAGTTTATGATGATATCAATAAGAGTTTGCATTTTTTCAAATCGCACGTTTTGAAATCGCAAATACAATCTTAAGACATAAAATACAACTGCCCTAACAACCAAGTAAGAGAAAGCAACTCACATTTTTGTTATTAAGCAGAAAAAAGTCAGGCATGTAATGAAACCTCCTAATTGCCTGCCGTAGATAATTGATGAAGCAAGGAATCCCAAATTAGAATATCACGTTTGTACAAAGTGGGTTTATCTAAAGCCAAAAAAATTATTACTGTACTCTCCCATTATACTTGCAGGACTGCCTTAGATGTTTCCTCACTACCCCCTAGCCAATTTTCGACCAACAAACTTTTCTAGAATTCCACGAGGAACTGCACATGCATGGCCCATAAAATGTTCTCAATTTTAACAGAAGTAGAGTTCTTCAATTTTCATGTTGTTAATAATAAAAAAAAACCATTAAGTTCCATTTAAAGAAAGTAATAATGGTAGTCTATGAATCTTCTAGACATTTTGCACCACCACCCTTTAGTGCTCTCCAATGAAGTTAACAATGAAGAAACGATTTTGCAAGTCCATTTTCACAATTTCCTTATTATATTACTAATTAAATAGCTCCAGAAACACCTACAAGTTTCACAAAAAGGCAGATATATCGATGCAGAAAGAGAAGGTGAAGATGAAAAATGCAGGCACAAATTCTTACCGTATAGCACTCTCTATCTGTGTCTGACTCAGCTACATGAAGGGCCCATGTGCGAACCCATTCAAGCCCTATAGAAATCTCAAGATTTCCTTCCATCAAGGAAGATGCCACATAAGAAGGATTAAGTGCCACCAATATGCATGAGGCAGCAAAGAGAGCAGCTCGTCTGACATATGCTTCCTTGTGATGGCATATCTCCCTGCACAAGTTAACACCATTAGTTCAGGGGCATAAACAAATGCTTTCCAGAATAGTTAAACAAGCAAATATGATACACCAAAAAAAAAGGTGAACCTGCTATGAAATAATCAGAGTAAGTCACCATTCAATCACCCAATTGTCACTTCTTTTTAAATACACAAACTTCTATGTTTGAGCGCCAGGTCAAATAGACATGTCTACCCCAGCCATTATATACATATCATCTCCTATGAAGTCAATCTCTATGGTCTCACACCTTATCAAAATATTAATGAACTGATTTTTTAGTTCATTACCTGGATCTTAACAAATCTAGAAGAGGGGGAGCCAATGCAGATGCTTCTGGGTGCATGACTGCACATTTCATACAAACACCAAGCATATAGATGAGTTTCCCCAGGACAATAAAATCCCTGCCAAGCAAGTCAACACCATGCCTTTTCTTATCAAAGCCCTGCATGGCGGGTAGCATAAAGGCTGCTGCATACACGGGAAACTTGTTATGGGACCATTGCATCTGGTTTTCTACTATATTTGATGATCTTAGGCTCCATCGACGTGTCTTCCCTCTCCTGATCTGACTGGGTTTTGGGGGAAGTTCCCTCTCATAACGACTTGACCAGTTCAGTAAAGTTCCTGTTTCTGAGATCTCTTTCCAGGAACCAGCTCCAGAAGGCCCTGTGCTACTAGGCAAGAACCACGGTTGACTTTCTGAAATGCTTGATATGAGGGGCCCTGTCTGATGTTTAGGTTTCATAGTTTTAGCATTAGCAAGCTCCTGAGCTGCATCTGTCATGACGTCAAGTATCATAATGCGCTGGCTGGTATCTACATTTGGTGAATATAGTAGTTTGTTTAGAGTATCCAGAGATTCAAATGGACATGTGACAAGCAAGGCAACCAGCGCTCTCTGCCTCTTGTCTTCGGCTGATTCTTCCTCACCTTCAACAGCTAAGTCAGAGCAACGAACCTGTACGAGAGTTCTAGCAAGATCACTAGCTACTTGCCTAAGTTCATCAGGTGATGCTCGCACAAGCTTTTCAGCTACATCAAGAGCCCTCTCCGCCTGCAATATAAAAAAGGAGCAACAAACTATCTAGTAGACATATTCCTTCAGCAACTTTTCAAGTAATAGGTTGAAACATCACCAAAACCTACGACACTAGGTAATTGCAACCACTTAGTAAACTAACTCTATTGACATCTCTTACAGAATGGATGAGACATTATCAGCTTGTGTAAAATTTTACCAGAAGAGATCTCACAAATTGCAACGAAATGTGGATGTATCAGATGCCACAATTGATAAAGTTTGCTCTCAGAAGAATCTTTTGAGAAAAAAATTACTGATGAATTTACAACTTACCCCATCAGCATCATCAGATTTCCGTAGTGCCCCAACTACATCAACCAACTGGCAAATCTTTCTTTTCAAATCGGTGTCATCATCTGATAAGTCATATGGCTGTAAAGATGAGTCACTCGAGGAATCAGAATTCACACTTGCATTTTCATCATCATCTTGGTCAGACACTGGTTCAATGTTTAGTGTTGCTGGATCAATGATCTCATCTGGATCAATAAACTTAAATTCAGATAATTTCTTGTTTTTGCTCTTCACATTGTTGCTTATCCCATTATTGGCTGCATAATTGAAGTTTCTTTCTAGCGCCAAGCTTGATGTTTTACTTTCATGAACATCTTTTTCTTTGCAATTTAGAGTGTCCAGATTCCCTTTTTCAGGGGTATTTAACCCAAACTCCCAGTCAATAATGTCACCACTGCAGCTATCATCAAGGTATAATGGATTTTTTGGGTCAATTACTTTAGAGAACACAAAAGCAACACTGCTAGCCATTTTCCGAACTAAATGATGAGGGCTCTCCAACCTACCTGCCAGCAATAAAAACAAGATATAAAAGAGGAATACGAGCCAGTTACATTGCAGGACACACTACCAATAGAATGAGGAACAAGCATCTATACAGCTAACTCCTTGAAGAATCAAGGGCATCACATCTCTAGTTTCATCCAGTTCCTCTTTAGACATCTTCTCCAGGGAAAGGCCAACAGCTGCAGATACATCTAAAATAAATTAAGGGGAAACCAAATTTGAAGAGAATGTGTAATAAAAGAATGAAGATTTCTGTAATGCAACAGGCTCGTTACAGAAGAATAAAACTAAATTAACATTAGATATCCAATTCTTTCTGATTAATCTTGAAGCTTCTACAACTTGTTCTGTTACATATTTTACTGAAAGAAAAGTGAAAACTTTTTGAGTGAGAGGGGTATAGGAATGACAAAGGATACAAGTTTGCTGCTCCATTGAGGCTGATTGCACAAAATCGCTTTTAGACCAGACTGCTAGCAGATGCTGCAGAGTGTCTAAAAGACCACGGCTATTAGGACCTTTTGTGAGCGAATTAGCATCAGGTGGGCATTCAAGAACAGCAAATTGAAGGACCCATCGCAGGCAACAGATAGGAAATGTTTTCCATAGTAAAAATTTGTCAACAAACATGGACCTGAGAAAGAAGAACTATGAATATTCATATCTGGAGTAAAAGGAACAATATATTAATGTGTTTAGAAAACAGTACTAAAAAAACTGTACATTCCATCTAAAAAGTTTAAAAAGAAAAGAAAACTTGAGTTACTATTTAATCTAACTTCATTCTGCTAAAAAGCCTTAACGCTGTGTTTGTAGAATGAGCTAATCCGGGATAGAACAATGAAATATTAAATAACTAATAACATTATAAATGCATCTCCCAACTGACTGATATGACAGGCATGCTTTGAGTTTAATATACAAGCCGAGATCAAGCTAGAACTAGAGTCAGATTCTAATTTTTTTTATTAGGCAAATTAACATTGATTCTACGCCATAAAATTGCTAAGCTGAACACTAAAAAAATTACATAAATTACTATAGACATTATTCTGCAACTAACATATATACTCAAACACACATGCATTAACATATGTTAACATAAATATTAACATATTAGCATCCATTAACGTAAATGTTAGTGTATGTGTGTGTGTGTATATATATATATATGTACATGTATATATTAGTAAATTTACAGTAACATATTTTAGTTGTGAATATGTATATATTAATATAATAGTTTTATGTTATTATCTACATACTAGCATACTAGCGTCCACCTATGTCTGACACAATTTGACCACTTTTTGTTTTTGATGAATAATAAATTATTGAAGAAGTCCATTTGAGCACTTAAATAAGTCCACCTTTATTAACTTCAAAATATGCACAACAATTTTATGTCTTTACTGTATTTTTTTTTTGATTAAGTAATGTCATTTTATGTCTTTACTGTTGTGGAACAAATATACAAGTTACTTCAGTTATCAACTCAAATTAACTAGGAAGCGTGCTAACTGACCTCACTGATGTCTGATGTCTAAAAGTTCGATGAAACAATAGCCAAAGAATCCAGTAAGCTTCAACATCACTTGCATGTTCAGCTGCTAAACGATGCAGAAGTAGCTCAGACATTCTTTCCACAGCATAGGGATCTTTGATTGCTTCAATCATCTTCAACCAAAACTGGGAACCAGTATCTGGCTCGAATACATCGGCGACAACTGAATCAATATTTGATGATAAGAAGCTCCGAACATGCCTGAGAACCCGTGGGGTTATTTCACTTAAAAGCACATCTGCAGTAAAAAGAAAGTTGAACACTTTGGTTGCAATTTTAATCCCTCTGGCTAGGAAGGATGGAAGAAACAATTATTGGAGAATATTAGGACCAAAAGCCAAAACCAAAAACAGCAATGGTTTTAACGTAGGACAGCCCTTCAGGTTAGCTAGTAGGAGCAGCCAGCGTGACTGAGAGACAATTACCACCTAGGACCAACCTACGACAGACCACCAAAAGAGTTAATAGGGTCCAGGTCTTTCTCAGAATTTATTACCTAAACCTTTTAGGAGAGTTTCTTCCATTAAAATAAGCAAGTGCATATGGACAGGCCTAAAAGCTATAGATTGTCCTAAGGAACGCCCAACATCCAAATTTCTTCCAGTAACCACTTGTCCACGTGTTTCAATCAGCTACACTTATGCAAAATTGAGATTCCATTTCCGTTTAATCAGGTCTAAATGTTAACAAAACTTCTATTTTTTCGAAAATAAAATTAATGAAACTGTCTAACCCATGATTATAAAAAGGAATACTATTCGATTACTTGTTACCATATGTTATTAGGGACCGATCATTAGACGAAATACAATATGTTGGAAAACAGAAATATAACATATCACTCGTATGTAAAAATATTTGCATTGTCTCACATAAATCACAACACATGATATCATACAACATGTGTCATACAGGTAAAGACTTGTACACTTGGCAAGATACTATCTCTCTCTCTCTCTCTCTCTCTCTCTCTCTCTCTCTCTCTCTCTCTCCTTAAGATAGCATCCCCCGCAACTATAGGGAACACACCAGAATCACTGAGAAACAAGAAGGTGCACATCAAACTGAAATTCAAAAAAATAAAAAGGAGTTTTAACACCAACCCACCTCAATTATTTTTTGTTCAAGGAAACAGTTACTTCATCAGGGCAAAATAACTTTTTGAGAAGCAACGCGCGCACACAAGAATATATCACAATTTTAGTGCTTAAAATATCAGTTACCTGCAGATCCACGTCGACAAATGCGAGAAAATGTTTCCCCAACAAATAGCAAGACATCACCCATTTCACTTTTATTGAAGAAAGTTTCTCTATCTAATATATTCTCATCCCTTTCTTCTGCTAGCAAAAGAAGTTGAATGGCAATCTGCTTGAAGAACAAACTGCAATATTCTTGTGAAGTATAAACAATTAACTAAAGGGCAGTGAGACAAAAGTTTGATGCGAAAAAAGTATGGATATTAAATAGCTAATCATTTCCAAGATCAGACTAGTGCAAACTAGAAAGTGAATAATAAACATTCTGGAACACGAATAATTTTAATCTAAACTGGAGAAAGCACAAATACATTCATGCATGTATATTACTTATACATGAACCCGAGCAATATATAGCAAAAGAGAAATAAGGATACTGTGATGAAAGTGAAATTGGGGCTCTCAATCGTGCTTTATCAGGAATAGATGCAACTAACTGTGCCATCCTGGATACTGCTGGCTTAACCCGTTCACTTATAGAATCTTCTGAGTGGCAAAATTCTCTAGCTATTTGGAGCACCCCATCATTTTCCAGAAAGCAGAGTACAAGTAATCTGTCATAATCATACAAAATGTAAACAGCTCATCTATTAGTTTGTTATGATCTCTTGCATGTTATGACACAAGACCAACTGAACATACAAAGCAATCATTAGACAATTCTTTCATCTGGTGCAACTTTTGGACTTTTACAATGCACACATGGAATTCAAATGTACCACAGGAACTATATCAGGGCATTGATCCGATGAACCAAGAGCATATCCTCAAAACATTGATAAATATATGCATACCAAAAAGAAAGGTGCTTGCACCAGATTAAAAACTAGTAGTCATAGGTCCTACAAATTTCACAGTGGAGCTCAATCAACACACTAAACCTATATCAAGTTCTTAAGATGGCAATCATTTTCTATTTGCAAATGGATTGAAACCTCCAACAACAGTAAATGCAGAGCTAAAATTGAATGATATACAACTTCAAAGTGCAGATTATAAAACTCAATATCAATGTTCTACTCATGGACCATCGCAACAATAAATATTGACAACCAACATAAACTGAGGATTCTTCCACCACCTTCATATTGCTTTGCAACTGTCACTAAAAATCTGGGAAGGAAATGGCCATCTATATTAATTCATTTTCCAATCAATTATGTACGACTTTGAGCTACACAAAGGTGTCTGCAAAAGCAATGGAATTTATAAAGGGGAAAACAAACTGCAGTTTTAACAACTGTGCATATAAGCAGATGTTGACCCCATACCTTTCAGTGTTCGAGTGGACATAGTTAACATCATGGCCATCACTTGCATTCTGTTGTAGACAAGGAACCAAAGTCTGAACAACCTCAGTGGCAAGCCCATTAACAAAGAAAACATCATAGACATGTATACGTGCCGAAAGGGGGAAACAAGCTAGCCAATTGGAAGCAAGATCTGCATGCAACAGCAATCTGTATAAGAAATAATGGACATGCATCACAAGACTGTCAAAAGACAAGGAAATTACAAGACTGGAATAGAAAATATTTCCAGATATTCTTTTCTTCTTGGCCAATGTTCTGTCATATCACAATTTTTTAAAGGCTAAATCTCCCATTTGCCCCCATATATCTGTTTTGCAGCCAAATTGACATGGGTTCCTATAACCTAATTTTATAGGCTTTAATTTCTGCAACCAGCATATGTGCAAACAGATGAGCTTGTAAAGCCAGAGATAGACAGACACACCATCCAATCACTTCCTGATCATGATATAAGCACAACACAATATAAATACGAGGCAATCACATTACCATGTAACAGAACCCGAGCTAATGTTGGATAGGCCGCACCTTGGTAGAACGCCTGCCACCTCTCCTTCCTCTCTTCTTCTGAAGGGACAGTGGCACTAAGGACCTGTACACACCCCCAGAAAACAGAGCAACAAAAAGAACTGAAAAATTGGAACTTTCAAGAACATGATCACAATCCACAACTTTTGGAAAGTTATATGTACAAATTGCACATACCTGGTCTCTATGCCGCTGATCAATACTACCTACAATTCCAGAACATACAAAAAATTAGTCAATTTTGCAAGAATTCAACAAAAACAAAAATGAAACAAAATCAAAGTAAACATTAAATCATTGACCGTTCACTAGCTTGTTCGTGAAAAGGAAAGGCTGTTCTGGCTCACGGTTAAATATAAATTTCCCAATAACATAGCTTTTTTAACAAATTTCCCAAGAACATAGCTTATCCATCCACTAATCTTAACATATCTCAGCTCCTGATTCCATTTTCCACTTAAACAGACAGAATAAGAACTTTTTCGTCGGTTCTGTTACCAACGAAATGCAAAACACATCTTTTTTTTTTTGATAAGTAAGAAGAAAATTTTATTAGAAAAAACGAAATGCAAAACACATCTACTTATCCAATTTTCCGAAGTAGACTCGGTAAAAGCAATGAGAAATAAAAAAAATTGAGGAAGTTTCTTTTCTTTTCCTACATTTTCCGAGCAACCAAACAACCGAGAAATATGAGGAAGCCGAAAGCGGAGAGGTGAGAGCTCAGGAATGACCTGCGAGAAGAGAGGGATAGTCGAGAGGGAAGAGAAGGACGGCGAGGGAGTGAAGCGCGCAAATGACTTGGTCGACACGCTTGGCGTTCTTTATGGCTGAGATTACCTCCCCGACCTTGTCGAGCACTGCGGCTTCGAGTTCTCTCTTTCTCTTCGAAGCGTCCTCCATGACCGATTCGGTTTCTCTTTCGCTGCGCAGTGCCCGCTTGCTGAAGTGTAATGTTTCGGTGATTGGCGCTGAGAAGACTCCGGGCGAGTCGGTGAACGACGACGTTGTCGTTTTCAGACTCGAAAATGGTGTCATACAACAAACGATGCGTTTAGAGTCGTGAGAATAACAGCGACCTTAAAGGCTTTTACGCAAGTCATCTATTACTGTTAGGACGCTACTTTCAGTAACGGACGACTCTTTTCGCCGCAATAAGTCAATATATGCTTATATGCGAAAACATTTAAACAAACGGTGCGTTTACTGCTCCCAGTTTCGCATAACGCCTCAGTCGTCATTGTCTCAGCGCCGAGCTTCGTATCTTCGTGCTTTTCTTTCCCTCCTTTCTCTGTCGCTCGAGAGCTATGGCAACCGCGGCGGTAGCCGCCGAGCTGACCAGAAAGCAGCCCCGACCGGGTCGGGGAGGATTCGAAGCCCACGGGCTGACGGAGGAGGAGGCACGGGTCCGGGCCATCGCCGAGATCGTGAACTCTATGGTGGACCTCTCGCGCAAGGGCCAGAACGTGGACCTCAACGCGCTCAAGTCCGCCGCGTGCCGCAAGTACGGCCTCTCGCGCGCCCCGAAGCTCGTGGAGATGATCGCCGCGCTACCCGACTCGGACCGCGAGTCCCTGCTCCCCAAGCTCCGGGCCAAACCGGTCCGTACCGCCTCGGGGATTGCCGTCGTGGCCGTAATGTCGAAGCCCCATCGGTGCCCCCACATCGCCACCACCGGGAACATCTGCGTGTACTGCCCCGGCGGGCCCGACTCCGACTTCGAGTACAGTACTCAGTCGTACACTGGCTACGAGCCCACTAGTATGCGCGCGATTAGGGCAAGGTAGGGTTTCATTTTGCTTTTCTTTGTTTTGGGGTTTTTGATTAATTGGGAAAGATTGGAACTTTGATGGGCTTTGTTGGGTATTGTGTGCGTGTGGATGTGGCTGTATTGTATAAAGTGGCCATTTTTTGAAGGGAATTTCGGATTATTGAGTAGTAGTTTACTAGTGTAATGTTGAGCGGTGGGAAAACTAATTTAGTAAGAAAGTTGAGCATTGAATTTTGGGTATTTTCTATTTATTTATTTTTCGTTAGATAGTATAAAGATTTGATTGTAAGCAATGCTTGTATTAGATTTCTTGAGTACTAAGGTACACATGCACCCGATGGTTTTTGAGTCCGCAGTACCGTTATTGGATTTGTTACGAGTATATGAAGGTGTGAAACTGCTGAAGTGGTGGCTTTACTCATGCATATGGGTCATTGTTGCTAGTGACTTGTAGAAACACTACACTATATGAAAAACCTTAAATATAAACTATTATGAGGTACGATTAATGGGAATGTTGGAAAAGTAATAGTCGTTTGAAGTTGTTGAAGACTCTTTATTGGTTTGATGGCCCGGATTTTGTTGTAGCAGCTGAGGTTCTGGAACTCGCGGGCGGGGAATCTGGTTAGAGTTAGGCTGAATCTAAATTTGGCTATGGTTAACATGTATTGCGAGTTAGCTTTGGTTGTTCTTGTGTATACTTCCTATGTACTTAGAGGCGCCTTACGCTTTCTTTAATAAAGTTTTATTACTTATAAAAAAAAAAACATGTATTATGAAACAGTTGAGGTTGTTCAGTACTTTGTGATAATATTGTTTATGTTGTGGCAGTTGATACATCTTGTAATAATTATTGAGTTCTCCTTGCAACCTTTGTGGTTCCAGATATAACCCATATGTCCAGGCTAGGGGCAGAATAGATCAGCTAAAGCGATTGGGTCACAGTGTAGATAAGGTTTGGCCTGTACTAGTTTTAAATTTAAGTGTTCATGTTTAATAGTTCAAAGGTGATGATAATTCGTAAGCATACTTTGACCTTCTTATTAATAATTGCTATATGCTTTCAGGTTGAATTCATCTTGATGGGCGGCACGTTCATGTCACTGCCAGCAGAGTATCGCGATTACTTTATACGCAATCTACATGATGCTTTATCAGGACACACTTCTGCCAATGTTGAAGAGGCAGTTGCATACTCTGAGCATAGTGCCACAAAGTGTATTGGCATGACCATCGAAACGTAAGTTACAATATGAGTTTTTCGGCATGCAAATATGCTGTTTTGTTGCTCCAATGCTGAAAACATTTTACTCATGTTCAACTCATCGTTCATTCCCTACTGATTTTCTTAATTGAAAATATATAATTGTATTAATTCTTCTCCCCAGAAACTGGATACGATGAGGATGAATATTGATTGAAATAAAACTAAAATTAAAGTAAAAATAAAAATAAAAAAGAAGAAAAAGAACTAGGTATGATGAGTAGTCTTTCTTTTCATTAAAGGCAGGTTTGGTGTTCATTAGAGATATACCTCTTGGTTTTAATGCATGCATGGTAAAACAGAATGGGAAAGACAGTTGTCAGACATACTAAAGATGTTTGAGAAATTAGTTTGCATATTTTTGTTCAGATTTTTATTTTACGAGTGTCAGAATGCTCATGTATCATAGTAATCATAACAACGAAAAATTTGATTTTATTTCACAGGAGCTTGCAATTTTTAATTTCCTTGATGAAAATAAATGATTGTCTTCTGCCCTTGTTAAATCTATCAGGAGGCCAGATTATTGCCTTGGACCTCACTTGCGGCAAATGCTTTTATATGGTTGTACACGCTTGGAGATTGGAGTCCAAAGCACATATGAGGATGTCGCTCGTGACACAAATAGGGGACATACTGTAGCTGCCGTGGCTGATTGTTTTTGCTTGGCAAAGGACGCTGGTTTCAAGGTGTGCTATAAATGATCTTATGCTCAGACTCTATTTTTTCAGCAGCTGAAATTTTTCTTTTTGGACATATTTTCAGAAATATGTTACTCTCTTTCTCGATACAATGTGAAAAATATTTATCATTTTTTTTATCCAGTGCCCCAGGAGGCACATTTGTCACCATTCTTGCTGCTCTACGGAGCCAGTTTCATATCATCTCTTTCTCTTTTAAATTGTTTTACTTGATTCAATTGAAACCTTATAGAATACAGATACCATGTTAATCATACATTTTCAGAGTAACCAGCCTTTCTTTTCATGCTTTTTTCTCCCTTGTAACTTTCTTACCTTTTCGTAGGTTGTTGCACACATGATGCCTGACCTTCCAAATGTGGGTGTTGAGAGGGACATGGAAAGTTTCCGGGAGTTCTTTGAGAGCCCCTTATTCAGAGCTGATGGGCTTAAGATTTATCCTACGCTTGTGATTCGTGGAACTGGTCTTTATGAGCTTTGGAAAACTGGCAGGTATGATGTTGTCGTTATTACATATTGGATTTTCTCCCCCCAATCCCCACACCCTACCCTCCAGACCCCTTTTTTAGGGGTGGCATGATTTAGATACAGGCCATATGGAAGTGTAAAATCCATACCTCAAAACTCCAATACTTGAAAAGAAATATTCCTGTTGCATAAACTTTTAGTTGTGTTGTGTTTGGTGTGTGTTGGGAAGTTCTAATTATAGAACTCCAATTGCAGGTATAGAAATTATCCTCCTGAGCAACTTGTGGACATTGTAGCGAGGATCCTAGCCATGGTACCCCCATGGACACGTGTTTATAGAGTTCAGCGGGATATCCCCATGCCTCTGGTTACCTCTGGGGTTGAGAAAGGAAATCTTCGGGAGCTAGCGTTAGCTAGGATGGAAGACTTGGGTTTGAAATGCCGTGATGTGCGAACTCGAGAAGCTGGAATCCAGGTGAGTGGACAAAACCATGCTTATTCGTAATTGTTATGTGCTATAAACTGCAAAAACTTTAAATAATTGTAAAACATGTGATGAATGTAGG
Source organism: Alnus glutinosa (assembly GCF_958979055.1). NCBI lineage: Eukaryota > Viridiplantae > Streptophyta > Magnoliopsida > Fagales > Betulaceae > Alnus > Alnus glutinosa. The sequence goes on from NC_084893.1 coordinate 2,316,485, forward strand.
ATATTCACCACAAGATTAGGCCAGAAGAAGTTGAACTTGTTCGTCGTGATTATATGGCAAATGAAGGTTGGGAAACATTTCTCTCATATGAAGATACACGCCAGGTATTTGGAAAGCCCCTCTCTTTTGCTCAGGTTGGATGTATGCAAAACATTTCCCTTATTGAATACTAATATGAATGCCATTCTGTGCTTGTCACATGCAAGTACGGCTAGTTGCCAGGAGATGAATTTAAACTCCTTATGATTGTAGGGCTAATCTAGAATGATTTATTTGGTCTTTGCATTTGCAGCTATAGGTGAATTTGACAACTAAACATTTCTGTCTTTTACATTAGTCAACTTTAGATAAATTGAGCATCCCATAATAGTTGCTATTTAATATGATCTTGTTGAAACAGCTTGTGCTTGCAGAGATATATTGTTTCCTTGTTTTTCATTCTCTGAGTTGGACTGACTTTATTTTTCGTTGTCTGTTTGGACAACAGGATATTCTTGTTGGGTTGCTGCGATTGCGAAAATGTGGCAGGAACGCCACTTGCCCAGAACTCATGGGGAAATGTTCTATTATCCGTGAACTCCATGTTTATGGTACTGCTGTTCCAGTTCATGGGCGGGATGCTGACAAGTTGCAACACCAGGTAAGATAGTAAAGCATGGTCATTAACTATTACTAATTTAAATAAGACCATTTAGTTGAATTTATTGGCAATGAAAATGGCTCATGTAAAGTAACTGTTTAGTTTACTGCCTTGGCTTGATGCCATTAAAATTTAATGCTTCAAAATCTTTCACTTACTGATTTTTTCTTTTTCAATTTTTTTTTTCTCTGAATTTTCATTCTCCTTGTGATCCCCACAGGGATATGGTACACTTTTGATGGAGGAGTCTGAGCGGATTGCACGCAGGGAGCATAGATCAACAAAAATAGCCGTCATTTCAGGTGTAGGAACCCGCCATTACTACCGGAAATTGGGGTATGAGCTGGAAGGGCCTTACATGGTGAAATGTCTTGCCTGACCAGTTCTATCATGTGATATAACACAGTTTTGTATACATATGGTTCGAAATTATCATTAATTTAACTTCCTCTCAAGTCATTAATTTTTTTCAATTTGGGTGATTGTGCTTAAAGTCTCCCTTAATGCAATTTATCTTCCAATATTCTGAATTTGGTCTGTGGTGTACACTACTAAGAAATGGTGATTGTTTTAAAGATATGATAACTTGATAAGTAAGGCTAAGGCTGTAGATCCCAAGCAATCAAATATATACCTTAAAGAAGACAATCTATGGAGTTCAAACCGGGAACCAGAGCTCCTAATAGCGTTTGCGCATGTTGGAATTTGCTTCTTGGGCAACCAACCACCTATGCTTAAGCTTGTGAGTTTTGGGATTTAGGATTTCAACCTATACGCTGAAGCTTCTTGGAGTTTTGGTTATGGACCTTCAAGCCCCAGCACCTTGTGAAATAACCGTGCTAGACAACTTGAGACTTCAAAGTAGGGGTGTGTGTTGGAGGTATTCGAGTCGGAATTCATGTTTATGCATGCGTCGTCTCCACCTTTGATATTTCGGAGGTGGAGTCGGGCGTAAGTATTAGAAATTGCAGGAGATGAAGAGATCTCTGAGTTAGATATCAGATAAAGACGCTTCAGGTGCAATTGTGTGAAGAGAGATGAGAGAACAATTTGAAAACGAAGAAATTTGTCTTTGAGGGGAGAAGATGATAAGTGAGAAACATACGCTGAGTGAAGAGACTTTTAGGCTTAAAATGATGAACATGTGTATGGCTTCAAAACGACACTCTTTTACCTTCCAAAATATCTTATTAAAATATTTAAATTCAAAACGACGTCTTTTTGTAAATATTTTTTTAAAATACTGAAAAGAGAGGCGGGTCAGAGCATAAACCATCGCCCGGATCAAGGCGAGTTAAAAGTCGGAATGCCGGAAATCTACACACCCGATTCAAAGCCTTCTGGTTCTCAAAGGATTTAAGGAATGGAGACGGGCCATAAAGCGATAAGTCCAATAAAACACGCGCACAAAACAAAACGAGCGTAAACCACGTCGTTTCGTAGTTTTTGGCAATTTTCAGTGGCGCTATCCTCCCCTCGTATATATTTAGTTCCAGAATTTTTTGGCTTTAACGCTATTATCGCCAAAAAAAAAAAAAAAAAAAAAAAATGCTCAAATCAACCATCATTCCCGTTTTCTCAATCTTTCCGGCGAAATCCAGTACCCCAAAAGTGTTGGGCAGCAAAGTCACAAACGCTTTCACGTACAGTCCACCATATGTTCGACAAAATGCCTCGTCCACAACCCATACCACCACCCCAGCGCCCCAAATTCCCCCCACTTCAGCATACATCCACCTACCCTTCTGTCGAAAGCGCTGCCATTACTGTGACTTCCCAATTGTCGCTCTCGGCTCTTCTTCTAACTCAACCGATGACGACCCACGAGTGTTAAATTATATACAATTGCTTTGTCGAGAAATTAATGCGACGAGAGTGGAGTTTAAGACCAGCCCGTCTCTCGAAACGGTCTTTTTCGGGGGTGGCACTCCTTCACTTGTGCCGCCGAGGCTGGTGTCGTCGGTTCTCGAAGTTTTGAGGTTGAAATTTGGGTTGAGTTCAAGTGCTGAAATATCTATGGAGATGGACCCTGGGACTTTTGATGCCAAGAAGATGAATGAGTTGATTGAGTTAGGAGTGAATAGAGTGTCTTTGGGAGTTCAGGCATTTCAAGAAGAGTTGCTGAGGGCTTGTGGGAGGGCTCATGGTGTGAAGGAGGTTTACGAGGCAGTTGAGATTGTTGGGTCATGTGGCGTTGAGAATTGGAGTATGGATCTTATTTCATCTCTTCCTCACCAGACACGGGAAATGTGGGAAGAGAGTTTGAGGCTCACCGTTGAAGCGCAACCAACTCATGTGTCCGTATATGATCTGCAAATTGAACAAGACACAAAATTTGGAACTTTGTAAGTAGTGCAGTTAGTGGGGAACGCAGTATTTTTTTAGCTTTATCTTTGGATTTGAAGTTGGAAATTGTTGTTTCTTGCAGGTACACCCCTGGGGAGTTCCCTCTGCCCTCTGAAACAAAGTCAGCTGATTTCTATAGAATGGCTTCAAGCTCGCTTTGTGATGCTGGTTACAACCATTATGAAATTAGCAGTTACTGCAAGAATGGCTTTGAGTGCAAACATAATCTTACATATTGGAAGAACAAACCTTTCTACGCGTTTGGCCTTGGGTCTGCTAGTTATGTTGGTGGATTGAGGTTTTCAAGGCCAAGAAAACTGAAAGAATACATGGGTTATGTGCAGGATTTGGAGAATGGGTTGGTGGATTGCAGTAGAAATGATCATATCGACGCGAAGGATGTGGCCATGGATGTCGTGATGCTCTCTCTCAGAACTGCCAGAGGCCTAGATCTAAAGTCTTTCAGGGAAGCTTACGGTGGCTCTCTTGTTTTCTCCCTTTTGAAGGCCTATAAACCTTATGTAGGAAGTGGACATGTTGTTTGCTTGGATGAGAGCAGAAGAGCCATGACTGCAGAAGAACTTGATACTGCATTATTGGACGAGGACATGATCGAGAGAAGGCTGGCTTATATTCGGCTAAGTGATCCAGACGGTTTCCTTTTATCAAATGAATTGATATCCCATGCATTTGGGGTACTGGCTCCATAGAACTTCGATCCTTTATTGGAGCCAGGAGGTCTTTGGAAGTGGTCAAAAGCTTTTTCAATACCTATAGCAGCTGGCTTTAGAGGCTGAAAAGCATTTCTGTTGAAAGTTATTAAGAGCTGAATTTGTTGCATCAACAATGAGATTCTGAGAATCTAGTTTATGTATACTAGATTGTTTGATGCTATGACAAAGGAGAATGTGTAACAGAACCTACTTGTGATATGACATTGTTGAGGTGAGTTGCAAAGAGACAAATAATCAAATCTGAGAAAGGACCCGCTTAGCTTACATACTATTTACTTTGTGCTGATGGAACAAGAAAATCAAGAGAGAAGCTGATTGTCCACTTTGGGGCACTACAAGGGAGAGCATTATAGGGGATGAACTTACATTAAAAGCAAGCAGGACGTCAAAATGTTATCATTCAGTTAAAGATTGAAGATGCCAATCAGAGAACATTATATCTGCTGTAGAGATATATCTTCATCTTCAGCTGGTGTGGACAAGCACATATCGAAGTTTAAACAGAGCAACCAGATTGCTTTCAACTATAAAGTATCATACTGTTCAAGGACTTGGGTTAGGCTTCGGGTCCGGAGGACCTCAACAATGGAGAAGCTCTTCCAGCCACTGCAGCCAGCACCACCAGAATGTGGGTCTCAGGCAGCTCGCATGGGGTTTAAGTTGTCCATGAATGACTGTTGCTGACTATAAGACATTGTGAAACGTGCTTGATGATCAAATGGATTCTGTCTGTGTGTACATGCGTGCCTGTGACAGCAAAAGAACTACACTTTGCAAATGACAGACAATAGAGAACCCAATGCCAAAGCGGCACCCATTTTCTATCGTTTTGCAAACCACAGGGAGCTTCTGACAAATGACTGTATTTGGGTGATTGCAAACAGGAGACGGTAAAGTATTCGCAGGCGAAACCCATTTTTGTACCTCGTAAATGACAGCATAGAGAGAACGCTCTGCCAAACGCCATTTCCTGACTTAATGTAGACCCATTTTTGCCCTTGATTTGGTAATAACATTTGGAGAAATGATTTTTGTTTTTACATCTTCTATACATTTCTTTTTTAAATTAATCATTAGATCTGTAGAATCCACGTAATGAGATTGGTACAAAAGATGTAACATGTCTCTAACATTTGGATACTTAAATCAAGATAATATTTGTTGCCCTTCGGCCTTGTTTCGATTGCAACAACATTTAAGTACTTCGATCAAGAAAGAAAAAGAAAAAGATGTGTGGATGCAGACATATTGGTCATCTTAGAGAATTCTTCCTACCCTCTGAAAATGGACAGAAATGTGAGGGAGGGGGACTCGATCTTCTGTCCCAGCAGGAGCTTGCTCGAGCAAGGAGCCCCTCTCACAGAGGCTCTACAATTACCCTACCCACTGCTTTTGGGGCAGGGGACTGCAGAGGATCCCCATCCCAATCAAATGGACGATCATGAGTGCAATAGGACAACCTCGTGTGAAAGCTGGAGCGGATATTTGGACAGCCCAAACAAGTGGGACCCAAACTGCCAGAGCAAGTGGGGCCCGCCCCATACTCTCACACTGCAATAGGTCAGCCTATTGCACCCGATCGGGTCCTCAAAGTGGAAAGCCGCTTTAAGGCAGAACAACACCAATTAGGGGGGTCAATGGAAAAACGTTCCAAACCAGTAGAGAAAAAAATAAAAAATAGAAATTTCATATATCTCTACTGTTCCATTAACAATTGGCTCCTTAATAGGGAAAAAAGAGTTTACACCAGTAAATAGAACTCTAGCAAGGTTGGCTTCCAGGTTCCTTCAAACATTTCCAATGCCTTTCGTGACAAAATACAGATTTACAAAGAAATCTATTGGGAGAGAGTTGAAACATACATACATCATTATTTTTTGATAAGCAATTAACCCCAAGGAAAGAAAAAAGGGGAGATTCGAATTAATGATTTCTACTTCATGAGACATAGTCCCAACCGATTGAGCTACCCCTTGGAGCTACATCTTGCGATTATACTCCATGTTCACCTTACTTAATGATTGCAACAGCCTAACCTGCCACAAAAGAAAAATAGAGATGAACCCACGCATCATCTACTGCTATTATAGATAAACGACTCTATGTATTAAGCAGCACAATCAACCCATTCAGAGGAAAATATACATATTGAGTGCACTTGCTTTAATAAATTGGCACCCTAGTTACCCTAAAGGATAGCACACTCAGTCAGGAACCATAACTCTTGAACTCACCCTAGTCGTTCAGTGCAGCCCATGTTTTCAATAGCAGCCACTACATTGTCATAATGCTTTTAAGGGAATCCGGATATCACTATGCATTGTAACAAGTTCTCAGCTAGATCGAAGACCAATTGGTTTGTTAATGCCTTTTCATTCTCCCTTTTATTTTATGTTTTCAAAAAACAACTCAAAATACAAAACACTTAAAACTATTTTCACCTTTATATCACATAAGAACAATTTTTTTAAAAAAAAAAAGAAAAGAAAAGAAAGAAAAACACCTTCTAAAAAGCATTAACAAACGAAGCCAGTGTGTTTTTCAATAAAGGTCGTTAGACGGCTATAATGTTTATTAGGGTGAAACACCGGCGCAAATTATAGAGAATTACAAGGATATACCAGCATTAAGGTACAACAATAATTTCCTGACATTCTCAACAAATTTGTACGACAATCTGTCCTCATTAATATCTTTTTCTTTTTTTAATTCAGATGCTTTAAGTACAAAAATGTCATCTTTTAATTGAAAATTGTGTTAACCCTTTCTTGTGACTCTTTGAACCATTACACCAACAACTGAAAACTAAAGTAACACTGTTATGATCCCAAAGGCCATTATCTTGAAGCTTGACTTAAAAATCCAAGGATATATATATATACACACACACACACTACATTTTGTCAACCTCAGCAATCCATTCATGAAGTTTCTCATTTTATATGAGGTATGGGAAAAGGTTACCAGCTACGAGGGTTTTGTTTTCCCTCCAACTTTTGGGATGCGCCTAAGCTCTTGAGTTTTCTTCCTCATTTCACTGCAAAATACACAACAACAAAAAGTTACAAATAATCGTTGCATAAGCTTGTCAAATAGGAAATTGAAAAGGCTGAAAATGAGTACCTTTGGTGCAAATAAACAAGTAGATAAAAAATAGGGAGCAACATCAAAGTCAGTATTGAAATAGCCAGGTAGAATACACTTGTTTGCTTCTGCATAGATGAAACAATGGGATAGCTGACATAAAATATGAAAAAAAAAAAATTTAAAAATAACATTCAATATGCCAAAGGGTGCCTAGATTATTCTTTCTGCTGTATGGATTTGTGTGTGTGCGAGGGAGAGAGAGAGAGAGAGAGAGAGCTGACACAAAAATATGAAGAATTTTTTTTTTTAAAAAAATAACATTCAATATGCCAAAGGATGCCTAGATTATCTTTCTGATTTATGGATTTGTGTGTGCATAAGAGAGAGAGAGAGAGAGAGAGAGAGAGAGATGTATCGCCTGAAATTGCGAAACCTCTGGCACAGAAAAGGTTCTTTTTAGGAATTAACTGTAGTCATATGACCCTAAAGACCACTTTGGACTGCTTGAAAGAACAAGCCATCCAGAAAAGCATCATGGCTTAAGCAGGTAAAAACTTTTCTCTCTGAGCTTTCTGGAAGGCATGACAGAAAACCTATTCTGGACAAGCATCTATGCGAGAAGGAAAATGGAAACTCCCATGTTCTGTAATAATATTGACCAACATAAATGATTAAGCTCTACCCTAAAATCCAAACTACTGCAGAAAGAGAGTGAAAGCCTTACCCTGCCTCCCTTAGAAAAAGGTTTTTGTTTTCCAGAGCAGGTGTGAGCATCACAAAATTGGCGCAAAAAAAAATCTACCAGTACATCAGAATGTCAACATAAGATATTAGTAACAAGACATGCTGATTTTTATTTTTTTTCATTTCTTAAGAAAAGAAAATTTATAATATTAATGTCAACATACGTAAAAGTTACAGACACAAGACAGATTATCTTCTTGAATATATTAAAGAATACCATGAAGACGGCTTTCTGAGGGACCCTGGTTAACAGGAAAACAACTATCTGCAAGACTCTGCATGGAATATTAATAAATATAAGTAGCAAAATATATTAAAATTAAGAATGCAAGCAATTATATCTCCCATAAACAACCTCACATAAGTGGCGATTTTTTGCAGCAGCAGCAGGATTGCAATTGGTTTTGGGTGATTTGCAAAATATATTAAAATTAAGAATGCAATAAATTATATCTCCCATAAACAACCTCACATAAGTGACGATTTCTTGCAGCAGCAGCAGGATTGCACTTGGTTTTGGGTGATTTGGTATTCATCATGATGTCACAATGCAATGCCCCACATAAATCAGCCAAGCACTTGCTGTGACTCTGCATTCATTAAAAGCTTGTTACGTAATGTTAATACAATTTTTTTTAATGCAAATACCATAATTTCTAAATATTAAATGAAAAAATTAACTATTACACAATTTCTTGAAAACAGAATTCATGAATTCATTATCACATCTTGAAATCTAAAAGGCATGGCAGTTTCATCATGGCTAGCTTGACGTGAACTGCAGGCAATCTTACAGAATCAAAAGCAACTACAAATGCAATGTGCAATTTCCACCATTGTAGAATAATGATCAAATACCCTTCATAAAAAATGATCTAACATTTACGTTTATTTCTATTTTTTGTTTGAGAAATAAAAGATTTCACAATGCTATAGTACACACTTTATAGAACACTATCCTGTGAAAAAAACAAATTTGAAATTCAATCTTTAGTGCTGTATTAGGCATGTAATACTTTTCAATTTTTTTATTGATTTAAACAATCATCTTCATATTTCAAACAAATCACCTCATATAAGTAAATTTAAAGTTGAGCACAAGCCATGCAAACTCAACCAGATAATTATGAACTACAAGCATTGTGTTTTTTTTTTTTATATATAAGTAAAAATTCATTAAAAAGCGCAGAGGGGCGCAACCCTAGTACACAGGAAGTATACAAAGGAGCCCCTAATTAGAGGACCGAAACGAACAAGAAAGTAAAAAATCAGCGTACGGCATACTATCCAAGCTATGCGCCGACACCCAACGATATAACATATTAAGCACATTTCTACAAAGAGCCCCAGCCTGAACCTCCACATCCTCAAAAAGCCTAGAATTTCTCTCACGCCACAAACCCCACAAAACACAAAGAGGAACCTGCTTCCAAATACGGTGAACAGAACCACGACCCAGCAAAGTGCCCCAAGCACTCAATAAATCCAAGACACTACTAGGCATAACCTGAGTAGGGGTATTAAATTGATGGGACTCTTGGCCAACCCTACCGACCACTTTCTGAACTACCAGCATTATGTTGTCTATATCATGAAAATAAACCTTATGGGTTATAGGGAGTTGTATCATAACTTTGTCAAAGAATTAAACAAATAATTGTATAACCAATGAAATAAATAGATGTATCCAAGTAAATCTAAATCTGTAGTTCAAAATAAATATAATGCTAAATCATAGAGATAACAAGGAAGAGAAATACATAAACTATTTGATAACGGTAAGAGCATGGTCAACTCAACATGAAAATTTATGATTCACAAAGGGTCAACGAATCTTCCATTTATTTAAAATTAAATTATAACCAGGGCAGTTGTCATTTGTCAAAGAGCAAAAACACTTAAGAAGGTAACATTCTTCACATGGCGGAAATTTGAAGCAGCTTGTTTTTAGCAAATGAATGCTCCAGAACATATAAAGACAAGGAACCCAGGCCCACATACAACATTCAGTAGATTGTAGTGTCTGCTGTCAAAATGCTGATCAAGAAATTTTTCAGCACGGAAGCTTTTCTTACAGTATCCACACCGCCATTCGTTTACATCCACATGAATCTTGTGCTGCTCCTGATCCCTGAACAGATCATTGCCAGGATGAAGCCTACACTTACTTGAAATCTGATAGTCTTCTCGTTCCACAAACGGCATCAAATACTACACAAAGTGCGCAGAACAAAGTCATGGATGTTATCCAAATCCACAATTTCACATGATGTAGTCTAGTTATACTAAGAAAATTTTTGCCATACCTCCTCGATTACTTCCCAAGCTGCCTTACTCCTTTCTCTAGAACAATGTATCTCATGAGCTTGCTCTTGCTCTTGTTCTTGCTTAAGAGTTCTAACATAGAAAGCATAACACTTTCATGATCCTAATTGATAAAGCATTCAAGTAGACAGCTATCTTACTCAAACTCAATACTGAAATCCCACAATGATAATGAACCCAAATGCTAAGTTGTGAGCCTAATCTGACTAGGAAAGCAATATTACCTTGCAGCTGCAGATCCTTCAAAACCCTGAAGCACAAAATAATAAAAATAAAATTATCTCATTTGCACACTTTCATCCTATATATCTTACGTTTTTTTTAACACCATAAATCAAGCACCAAATCCATTACACAACAGCTATTACTTTCACTTAACCAAAATCACAATGAAACCCATTATTCAAAATATGAAATTGAAGCTACCCAACAAACCAAAATCCCTTTTTATGTTTTACTAGATTAGTTCAATTCCTTGTAGATGAAATCCTATATTTATGTGTTTGAGCTTTGTCAGAGTACCTGGTTTCGCCCTGTAAGAGGTGAAGCTGAAGAAGCGTGGGATATTTCTTGATGGGAAAGAGATACCAAGAGAAGAATTGAAGCGATTGCTGTGGCTTTCTTCATCTCTCTCCCAAGATTGGTCAGAGCTTGTGGGCTTTCTGCAAAACGCTTCCTGGGAAAGGACGGAAGCTTTCGAGGGACTCCGTTTTGGTATCCTGGAAGTTCATGTGGGTTTGTTTGGATGCTTGGAGTTTGACACTCCAGTCAAGGATAGGTATATTCCTGCATTGATCGAGAATGTCGTAATACCAGCAAAAAAGGGGAGTGTCCAATGGGGTAGGTCAAATATTATTTTATTATTTTTCTTTTTTAAGTGAATTTTATTGTCATATTTAATTTAAAGAACACTTATCTAGCGTAGGATTAAAGGCAACCCACTTATATATATACTATCAAACCCTTAATTGAGGGCTATACATGGACAAAATTTTCCTTTAAATTGGATTTCATGAAAAAAAATAAAATTAATTCAATCTATTAAACTTATATATGTTTTTATGGTACATAATTCTTACATGCATCAAATATTCTTAAGGACGAATGTTAGCTTAATAGACTAGTACTGCTTAATCTTGAATTGCAATATAGTAGTTAATTATAACTATTAAATCATCATCTATTTGAAAAGTTTAAACTAATAGGAAAAGAGAGAGACTTAACATTTAAATTAATATTTTAACACTCTTCCTTACGTGTAAGTTTAAATTCTCCTTTTAACAAGTGTAGGAGAAAACTGTGAAATTATGATTTGAACTTATCCCAAATTTTAAACTAATAAAAAATGATAGACTTCAAATTTAAATTAATATTCTAATTATAACAAACTACTGAATTTACCACCGGAGGCGGTAGTTCAATGGGCTCAACGCAATCCCCATGTGGTTAGGCACGCACTAAGAAGCGAGTTTGAATCGCGCAATGAAAATCAATCACTCCTAATTAGTGTTAGTCATCTTGGGTCTCACTGATGCCCTAGTGGAATTAGGTCAGGTTATTCGCCGTCTAGGCCCTTCCCGAGCAATGGCCTTTCTGCCCTTTTTTGATTAAAAAAAAAAAACTACCGAATTTAGTTTGACAGTTTGGCGAGAAGGCAACCAACCTCAAACAACCTAGTATAGATTAGTTTAGTTGGAAGGAAAGCAGTATGTAATGGACTGCTAAGAGAAAGAAAAGCCTTGAAAGAAAGAGAAAGGAATGAGATCAGAAGGCTGGCGATTCTTTTTGGGTCAAAGTTAGGTAACACAGATGAATTCATTTGTATATTTGTACTGTTGTTGCTTCTTTTGCTTGTAAGTTTTGTGGTGTTAAATATCCTATCTCTTTTGCATTTGTGCCCTTCCATGGCTTTTTGGTTTGCTGTGCTGCTGCTATATATATACCTCTTGCTCAATTGCATCTGAGAAAATCATTCCCAGCTAGCTACATGATCTGATAGGGCAAACCCTACACCCATCCCATCATTTTCTCCACACCATGAAGCTGACCATCTTTTCTCAAGCCCTCTACAAGGATATTAAAGACTTGAATGAAACATCCCGGCCTGCAGGCCGCATAGATAATCAATTTGCCATCTGTTGTTATGATAATCGAAGATTTGATCTCGTTAAATCATCAGTTTTCTGAAAGCTTAAGCTTTAAGTTTTTGGGATAACCGATGATTAAACGTGGTACCAGTTATCTCAAAAATACTGAGAAAATTTGTAATTTTTGAGTGTCTGGTCTGAAAATAGTTTGAGCTTTCTAAGAGATAGGTGGCTTTGTACTTCGATGGGACAAACATCATATTATGGGCTTTTACTAATAAATTAATATTATTAAGCCGTCACATAAATGAAGGTTACATAGATTTATCCAAATTAAGGATGTAATATAAGCACATGCACTTTGAGAATTATCACCAAATTGAGTGTACGTTGCTTTGTAGAATAAGATGGAAAAGATTTTATATATTTTGCTATTTTTTTCTAAGACGTTTTAGCAAAAAAAATTTTAAAATTAAATTATATATAATGAAAAAGCACGTGCATAACGGGGGTTTTGTTAAATAAACATTAACAAAACCCTAATCTTAATATAACTCAACGACTAAATCTTAACCCTAATTAATTTGACTGACTTTGCGCCAAGCTCATTATTAAATTATAAAACAATAAAACTCTTCAAATTTAAATAAAATATAAAATTAAATACTAATAACCTTATTAATTAAAAAAACTTAATTAACTATTTCTTTGTAAGTTGTTGGATGTTCATTGGAACGCATAGGCCGTCGCCGTTAAAACACTGAGCAGCAATTGTCTTGTATACTGCTTCTGTTGGGTGAATTGCATCGAAAAAGACACGTGATTTCCTGTCTTGGCATGGAGCTTTGTTTGGAACACACAGCCCAGATTTTGAAACCGAACAACATGGGTTTGCTGAATCTCTTAGCCCTGCATGTTAATTATATATAAGTCATCGCTCGATCGATCTACAAGTTACAAACATATATTCCAAATTCTTCCGTCTTTTGCTCCGAAGCAAAAATATTAACAAATAACTCAAAATATAAAATATTCAAAACATTTAGAGCATTCTCATCCGACTAGCCAAATGTTATTTTGCCAAGCCGAAATGCGAGCTAAAATGGAAGCAAAATGAGCTGTATCTGGCTCAACAATTTGGAGAAACATTTGGTGAGAGCTTCTACCATGCTTAATTACCAAATTTGGTGATCAGCACCGTCCACCCACGGACTAAATGTAAAAACAAAGCATTTTGTTAATTTTGAACATTCTCTCTCCTTTCAATAAAGAATAAAGAAATCATTGAGAAATAATATTTAAATAAAAGAGTGAAAATGGATAGTTAAAATAGAAAGCCGGATGTAAGTGATTTGAAAATTAACTTGATATATAGTTAGAATAGAAAAATGTGATTTTTTTAAAACTAAAAATAAGAGCAAATTTGTTGAGCCGGACGTGAATAATCTCATACTAATCAAGACCATTGAAAAATGTGAATCCCGGCCACCAAAAAAAAAAAAACATTTTATATAACCTTTATATCCCGTTAAAACACTAATTTATTGGAAACTAATTAGATTGAAAATCGATCTCTAGATGCAACTTGTTAATTAATTTCTCTCATTTTGTCACAATTTAATTAATATATCTCAGCGGATTTGTGAATTAAAGGGAATAATTAAGGGAGAGGATCGGACTCACCAAAACGAGTAGGATTTGCCACCAAATCGTTCATCAATTGGTACCTCTTTCCCAGGACGAAAGTTGCGTTTCTGACAGATTTGGCCGCTCTCTGAAGCATAACTCCCAGCTTGTGATTGTAAGTTTCTACATAAGAATTCACTCTTTTTCCGCATTTACTTGGTTTTACTGTTTCTAGGAAACCCGGTTCACACCCCATTGCATCCATCTCAAACACCACAAATTTTCTTGCTCCTAAATGATACAAATTATCCTGCATGCATATAATTAAAAACGTACAACATCATCAGATCGAGGAGACTATATATATATATAAATAATAGTTTGTTTGTTTGTGATAATTAAGTATTAATATTTAAATTTAATTTAGTATTAGAACGTACATAAGTTTTGAGTTCAAATTATAACTCTACAGTTTAGTACTCTCATTTGAGTTAAATATTTGACGTGTTAGCTAGGTTTCATTTGTCATGAGAAAAAGTTTGGAGATTTTAAAGTTTTAATTAAATGATTAAATTAACCATTTTATTTTAAGTTAAGCTTTTGGAATAAGTTGTGGTTTTACAATTTGCAGTTATGATCAACCACTATTTTTTTTTCTCATTAATTTCTTTCTTAAACCTCTCTACTTAATTATTATCAATATATATACACGTTAATATATATATATATATAAAGAAAATTACACTTACCTCCTCAAACTACCATCAAAATTTGCAATGCTCCATCAAACTAATTAACTAGTCCTTTCAATTAGCCCCTGGATCACCGTTAATTAGGATTTAATTTCTAGTTAACTTAGACGGAAAACACATCACATGACCTGCACATGATGTGAAATATCCATTATACCCCCTATGAGATATAGGAAAATATAATTATGTCCTTAGATAAATTTTTTTTTTTTTTAAAAAAAAAAAAAAGTTATCTAGCCATGCATGGAGGTCATGACCAAAAACTGGTCGTGGGTCTTCTCGTGCATGTGCCTTTTTAAATATATATATATAAATCGTACAAGAGTATTATTGTTATTTTAGGTCGATCTTGTGCATCCCACATGACCATTTTGTGTCGGTTTTAACAAAAACTCTAACGGAGAAGCTTAAATCAAAGGGTTAGGTAGTTTGGAGAGAGGAACATATATTACAACTTTTTAAAGTTCGGAAGACATTGCTAAATGCGTAGAAGTTATATATATATATATATATATAGAGAGAGAGAGAGAGAGAGAGAGGACTTAATTACCAGTAATTGGCTTTGGAGATTGTCGAGAAGGAGGTCAGAAAATTGTTTCATATCATAAATCTGACTGCTCTTGTATTGATTTGAAAGATAGTTGTGGGAATAATCGTTGCTGCCAACAATAACAAGAAAAATAGACTTTGACAAGTATTTCCGGAGCTCAGCTGCTCCAAAATGCGATGGCAAATATTCTTCAACTGTCTTTCTAAACAACTCGATTTGCTTCTCCATGCTCAACGTTACCCCCTGCATGCATGCATGATAAACTTGATTCAGAATAAATATCTTTCTAATTAAAACATGCATGCATGTTATAGAAAAAGAAAACTACCATGCATGCATGCATGCAGAAAATACGTATAAATTGATCATTCTCTTACATGATCAGCAGTGCCAGTTTCAGAACGAATCCCAGCCAGGCCAGATGCATAGTTAAAACCCTCGTAGGATCTG
This sequence comes from Alnus glutinosa, assembly GCF_958979055.1. Lineage (NCBI taxonomy): Eukaryota > Viridiplantae > Streptophyta > Magnoliopsida > Fagales > Betulaceae > Alnus > Alnus glutinosa. The sequence goes on from NC_084893.1 coordinate 2,331,826, forward strand.
TCTGTTCTAGTATTCACAACCAAGAACGGTCGGGGGCTTTGTAAACCCAGCGATTTAGCTGCATTAATTTGATTCCAAAGTCAAAATGATTCTTGATGGCATGAGTAATACTATCCGTACATATGTTTCCTTACGCGCTGACATGATACTGTTACGTCAACCAAAAAAATTTGCAGACCCTGATCTCCTAGTCTGCGTCACCCCCAATTAATCACCACACGCGTGATGATGGTGGATTGTGACCACCAGATCACTAGCTAGATAGGACGTTAGGGGTGATGTGATCACCTCCAAAAGTTTGGTTTGGGTGGCCGGAGTACGTTACATTGCCATGTCAGTGCGTAAGCTAGCCATACGTAAATTGATCATACTACCATGCAAAACATATATACCCAATTAAGTTGATTATAAGCGCTACTTGTTATATATCAAACTTACCAACGAAATCAGCAATGGTGAATCCATTTGTGGCCCTGCCCGTCGGTCCGGCGGCAGGAAAATCTATGCCGTAAGGTGCATAATTTGCTTTTCCATTTGTGTTTAGCTTATTATCGTTGCCGGAAACAACAGCTGAGTCTCCAAATACGTACAAAGCAGGTGCAAGTTGAGCTTGAGACTCAACCATGCAAAAGAACAAGACCCCAACAATGAGAACGACAAGAGGCATGAAAAACCTGTCCATTTTTTCTTGTATTTACTCTAGCTCGAGTTTTTTTCTCGATCTCTTTGCTGTGCAAAACTTCAGGGGCTACTTACATTTTTTGAGAGGTTATAGGCATGCAGTTGTGCGCATTTTCCGTTGAGTTTGGATTAAAATAGCATTAATTCAAATAGAGAAGACATATTCAAAGAAGCTATGGCTGAAAACCCGAGCTTTGCTTTGGCATAACCAAATCAATCTATTGGACAAGGATCCTCTCCATTTCAAATGAAACCTTAAGCCCAAAATGATTAATAGATCATTTTCAATTAGAAGAGTCATGGATAAGAGTAGAATTAAGAGGTTAGACACGATTAATTAAATTGGTCATATTCGTCTCCACATTTGTCTTCTACAACTCATTGCAAGCTCCCAACACTCCCAAATTAAGACCAAAATAGAACACTAGCTTATAATCCAGCTTCAGGAAATTCACTAATACATAACAAAATTTTACCCAATCAAATAAAAAAAAAAAAAAATTTGATAAATGACACGACTAAATTTAAAAAAGAGAACTCGCACACATGCACACGAGCAAACGCACGTCTTAGTGCATGTGTGGGCACATCAAGGGGATGTAACAAATACTAATTTTACAACTAAAAACATATCACACTTCATGGCATACATTTTGTTAGAACTGTTGAGGATTAATGCTTATTTTTCTTTTTGCCTCTCTTCTTTGAACTAGTTTCAGGCCCTTCTTCCTCTTCAGCCTTCTGTTCTGCCTCTAATATGGCCAGCTGCATTATGTACACAAAGAAGAGAAAAGAAAATATTATTTAAATTTAGATGGTTTTATTCCCAGGCAGAAGCCCTATATGAACCCTTGAGATACAAACCAAAAAAGTTTACCTCATCAAGAATTGGTTTAAGTTCCCGGAATCGAGCTTCGGCAAGATCAAAACCGTCCTTGCGGAGCTCCTGTAAGCCAAGACAATTTTATGTCACACATACATGTATACGCTCACCGGTACATTCATTTTCAGTGCTCTATGCTTTACTTGGGGAATCAGTAAAATTGGGGTTACATATGTTCGAGATGAATCTAAACCGAAGGATCTGTATTTCCCCATCTAAACTGAAGCACCGGTAATAACTGAAACCCATATTATTAGTATTTTGTTTATGTTTTACTTTAAGTTGGAGCCGGGGAAAAACCCTTTAATAAGTAAGTTGTTTTAAATGAGCCAAAAAACCACTTTCCAGATTTCTTAATTAACCAGTAGAATAAGAATATATAACAAAAAGCAGAAGAGAGAACATGTAGTTAATTACTAGAAGAAAACAGAACTGTACATAAATGGATTTACGAGGAAAAGAACAGACCTTCCCAGTGTGTTGAGTATGTTCGTGAGCTGCCATTTGCCAGTACATATTTGTACGTCTATAGAAATCCTTCAAGGATTCTCCAGGCTTCAGATAAAAGATTACAAGCTATCAGTTGACAAAATTATGGGATGAAGCAAATAATATATTCGAAGCCTGAGGTTGTATTGGGATGAAGAATTTGGAAAAAAGAAAGAATTTTGCAATGACGGGATTTAAACTGATGGGAACTTCAATCCCACCATTTAAGTTTCCCTATTCGAATGAGTATACTTCAAAATGGAGAAATTAGAGTATCATAGTAGTTAAAAGGATTATAGAAATGGTGATGATGATGACCTAGTGTACGTCATGGTATTGGTAAAAGTACCCCAGTCTAAAAAGAATTTTTTTAGATCATATATAGCCACATATGTAAAAGTACCACTGGGGTTCTTTGCGAATCCGAAAGGCCTAGACTGGCTCTGATCTGCTCTATCCTGGCCCGTTTTTCCTTTCTTCTTAGATTCTTTCCCTTGCCTTTGATCAAAGCAACAGCATCTCCCATTTGAAGATCCCCATCACTCCTAGCCTACAAGCACAGAAGAGTGAAGCCAAAATTCAAATAACCAGCAGACTTTTCTTGAGTTTTATCCAATATATTAAAATAAAATAATTTTTTTTTTAAAAAAAAGTAGAAACCGAAACATCTGATTTATGCGGAATATCAGCAGCTCGCCCACACTCATGAGGGTTTAAAAGATCGCATATTTGAATGACTTTATGGTACATAAAAAAATCAAGTATTCAAGATTCCCATAAAATCGATAATATCAAAATATTGTATGACTCGATTGATATTAGTGACACTTCTGAAAAGCATTTATTTCCCATTACAAACTGAAATGCTAAGCTCTTCATATCGGGGGGGTGGGGGGGCAGAAGTAAAGGGATCTATGATGATAAATGCAGTCAGGATGAAATTATGCATACTCAAAATTTGAGTTGGAAGAAGAGGAGAAAACAGGAACCAAGATTTCAAAGATCAAAATTTCTTGCAAGGGGAGGGGGATGTTTAGGGTTTGCTATTAACATGTAAAACAGTGAGGGCACCTAACTACTAAAAACAAAACAAGTATTTTTTTCTCAACAAGGAAAACAAGAAGATGCACCTCCATGTCGTCGTCATCGTCATCATCATCATCAGTAGTCTCTTCACTGTTGCTATCACTATTGCATTCGTCCTCACTATCATCTTCATCCTCATCTTCCTCCTCTGAGGCTTCTACCCATTCAGATTCCGATGCCTGTATCAGGAAAATAAACAGTAGTCAGGCTAAACAGACAAAATTTAACAAAACAATGATGATCGATAGGATTCTTTTCACAATGTTTCTCAGTATCAACCAAGTTGGATATGCAAAGACAATATTAAAGAAGTCAACAATATGGTAATGGAGTAATTTAAAATAACCATGACAATTAAGCCACGACATCAGCTTCAACGTGAAATCTCATAGTAAAAAGCCAAACAATCAATTTCTAAATTGATTGCAATATCTAGCCTTGTAACCATAAGAATTGGTTCAGGATAGAGTTGAGAGGTCACAAACAATAAGGAACTAGATTTACAAATTTCTCTCTCCTTTTTATGCTTTTATAAGGTAAGCCTATAAAGACAAGATTATGTCTTTAAAAAATATTGTGAAAAAGAAGGATACCCACTCAGCATATAATTTTTCTATTAAAAAATTAAGCCAAGCAATCTTTGCCAAAGGTGTCATTGACCCATGGGGCTCAAACATAACTTCATACAACATTTAAGAGTAGAGTACAATAGTGCATCATCTTACTACTCTGCCATCTAAAAACCACAGAAGATAGCGATAAGCATTTATATGTAGAGAGGGAAGCAGAACAAACCGGTATGATGCACTTCCACTCATCTAGTTTGCTGAGATTAAGGGAATGCAAATCATCAAGCGAAATTTCTTGATCTTTAACCTCCATCATGCCTCCATATATGTATAATGTATCTCTTCCAACAACCATGCACGAGTTAATGCGCCCACAGGGTTTCACTATCTAAAAATTTGCACTAGATTAATAACCCAATTGTTGGACAAATCTAACTGCACATGAAAAAATCTCAGTCCAGCATGACAAACCTCTGGCAAAACAGAACTTTGCATATCCAATTTAGCACTAGATTCATGAGACTTTCCACCAGATTTGGCAGCCAACCCTTCATTATCGACGGTCACGGCTGTTGCCATATCCTGAGATATCTCATCAATGTTGTTTTCCATGTCACCTCTTTCATGGTACTCTGAATTCGCATCTTCACCATTTGCTGCACACTCCTCTTGTTCAATTGGATTTGTCTTACCATCAAGATCCGCATCAGTATCTTTCTGACCAGAAGTTCTTTTTAACTGCAAAACGGCAATGCAAAGTGTAGCCCCTATTAAAAAAAATCTTAAATGAATGATTTCCATATTATATAAGCATTGAATATAAATAGAATTTTCAATGAGAAAACAAATTTTGAGACAATTAACTGGTAGATATCCTCATTAAATATATTCATTTATTTGCTCACTCTATGTGTTCTGATCCTTTAGAAGCATGTTTAACTATACCTCATTTTCTTCTTTTTTAATAAATAGATTATACCTTAATTTTATCTTTTGTTGACTTCTCCTTCCGTAGCTCCAGTGGGTACCTATATACAGAAAATTAATACTTTTAAGTGGCACAAACTAGAAGATCACATTCTCATCTAAAGGATTCATTGCCAGTAAGCAAACTCACAAGTCATTCATTATTGAAGAATGATTAGAGAGAGAAAGAAAGATACAGATTAGTCGGGAAAAAGAATACTATGACATTGCTACGGATTAAAAATATGAACATATTACGTTATAAAGAAAACAAAATAGGCCTACAAATAGCAAATTTTTACAGATATCCAAGATTTAACTGAACCGACTCAAAGTGCCAAATGATAGCCATAGAATATGTCAGCTTAAGGGCTTTGACCACGAATTGAATAATCTGAATCGTTTATAGAAATAATCTCAAGAAGAACTTACCAGCGATGGTTGTCTAACTGGAAGCCATAAAGTTCATTCAGGAACAAGCTCATTATTACATCACCTGCAAATTTGGGGAAAAAAATAAGCACCCACCGAAAAAGGAAAGGACAATCATGAAGTCAGAGACTTTTTTTCTACGACAGGGAACCCCCCCCCCCCCCCCCCCCAAAGTAGGGCCACTTCGTGTACCTACCCCTGAATGGCAAACCCTAGACCCGTGCAAGATGCCCTCCACCCCAAGGTTGCCATCAAGTCCAAGGCCTTCACCACTTGAGCCAACCCCTTGAGGTTAGTCAAAGACTTGACATTATAAGAAGCATTAATCTAATGTGAAGTAGTGAACAAAATTAAACTCATCAAACAGAAGAAGCCACCAATTCAACTCAACAAAGCCCTAACCTATTCATTTGAGCTCAATGACAACACTCGTATTTCACAATTCTGTTTCAACCTAATAAACCACGGACAAACAAGTTTTACTTAATACCTTAACTATTGTCTCCTTTTTTTCCAGTCATGATTAGTACCTTCAACCAAACCATTTCACTTTTCACATATGCATACATTGGTCTTCACCAAACATAGTGAAATACATAAATGCACTTAACTTTCTACCGTCTTGCTCCCACTTGGTGCTACCCTACCATCTGACAAGCATTTTTGTCACTAATTTGTTCCTTTTACATTCAAAGAATGGTTCAACGTTAGATAGATGGCTTCCAAAGAGACAGCGGGTTAGAGGTCACAAGTTCAAGCCCACAAGGAGTAGGGACTCAGATGAAATATATTATAATATTCTTATGAGTAACAAAACTATAAAACCACCCAAAAAAAAATCCCACTTTGATGGGTGATAACCAAGTCCAGGAGTGACCAATTTATAATTAAGGATTGACCATATATGTAAGGCACAGGTTGAGGGTTTGCCTTTCAAATTTCTTAGGGCTTAGTTTCATATGATATCTGCGCAAGGATGCATGCCACAAAAGCACAGATTTGATATAGAAAGCAAGTGTGAAGAATTCAACAAAAAGGTGTACATTCCTGTAAAGATTAAAAAATAAAATAAAAAATAAAAACACCTGATAGAAACACAGTACAACAGACAAGAAACAACTAACCGTCAACTTCCATATCCACCACACCCCCAAATAGCAAAGCCCGCCTCTTATGAACACACATGGCAAACCCAGCACGAGGCCCAGGAGGCATCCCACTTTTCTTTACCTGTTATAAAGGAAATGATATTAGTAACAATAAGACACATTTAGCAATAACTCACCAAATGAGAACCTGAAACATGAAAGATGCATGAAATTTCATGATAAGGTAAAACAGTATAGAAGTTGTTTGCTCATATTGCATAAGTCATTTATTTTTATAAAATATTCAAACAAAGCTAAAATAAGAACATAAGAGTCTAAAAATGTCATAATATGATTATTGTACCGAAAGGATTGCTCTCGTTTCAAGAGACAGCAGCTTCAGGCTTCCTTAAGACGGTATGAAATTGTAAAGACAATTACACTGAATAGTTAACCCACAATCATGGCACAGCTTCAGTAAATGCAATAAAATCAAGGTTTTCTCTACATATATCATATTTTAAGAAACAAAGCAAAGAAATAATGGAAAAATAATTCTGTATTAATATTAAAGAAAACAGAATGGAAAAGCATGGTCAAAAAGAGAGTTACGTATGTACAACTCATATGCCAAGGAGTCAATGAAGAAGGGTGTAGATGATCACTAATTTAATCTTGTCGAGTAAATCTGCTTATAGAACTACAGAAACTAAAAAGATGCAGCTGTAATTTAATGTCCATAAACGAAAAGGTAAATAATAATAGAATATTGCAATTCTAGGTACAACAGGCTAAGGTCTAGAGGAATTAGTATTATTTTTTTAAAGGAAAATACAACTCACACTCCATACAGGAGTATGCCTGACCATCCACCCTTCGTTTTTGAGAAGGGGGGGGGCGCTCATGATCCTTTCTCATTGATGAAATAGTCAATATATGATTTACATATAAGATAATTTTGTCAGAAAATTACAAAGATCACCTTTTGCTTTTCATAGACAAGATGATGAAGTGCAAGTGACTTCTTCATAATTGTGTCTGTTATCATCACAAAACCAAGCTTGCCTTTCCATTCCAACACACATCTATATATATTCTTTGAAAAAACTAAAAAGGCATTGAGATTACAGACCTTGCTCCATTCCCAAGTCCTGGGATCAAGGGACCACATGTCTGAATGAACAATTCCTTTCTCAGAACTGTTCTTATCAGATGAAATCTCTTTGGAATAGCCACCGTATAAGAAAATCTGCAATGTCAAAGGCACTCTGTAAAATATATGGTTTTATTTTTCTCCTAAAATCACTTCGGTCTAGAGATGGCAACTTCATCGAAAAGGATAAATTAAATCATAAACACAATATAAAGAAGCTAGGACTGACAAGAATATTAATTAAGCAGTCACAAAAAATCTTCTTCCTTTCTATTTTTCCTTTTTTTAGGGGGGTTGGGGGCGAGGAGGTTGGCATACTTGTGACTCTGTCAAAAATTGAGAACCAATCTTAACAGCATGCATCAAATTATGACCATTTATGTAGATAAATCACTAGAAATCCTACATCATCTCCAAGCGGAATCTCAAATTTTCTTTAGAGAACCTACCATAACAAAATAAATATAACAATAAGCCATACTGATACAAAGGAAGAATTGTTATCATTTCTCAAAAATACAACTCATATTAATACTGGGACACGATAGAAGAGTAACATTTGCAAAATTTATGAAATACCCCAAAAGTACAGCGAATAAATTCCTCCTGAAGTCCAGCAAAATTCAACATTTTGATGGATAATTATATGCCCACAGCCTTGGTAACACATCTTGGTCAAAGTATGGTAGATTTACAATGCAAACTAAAAGGAGGGAGTAGCTCCATACTACCATAATAAAGTGCATTTCTAAATCACTGACCTCGTCTTGGGAAACAAAAAACTGAAAACCACTACGAGCACTTGGCCACATCGATCCAGGCCTAGGCTTTATTTCTTGCCACTACAATACAACATGCACTAGCATCAGTTTATGGACAGAACCGTGATAGATAAGCATATTACTAGCCTACTACAAAGGGGGCCAAAAATTTCCACCTTGAACTGATCCAGGTCAAAAATATATAAATCATTATAATACCTGCACAAATTGTTTAAAAGAGATGCATTAACGATCATATGGCAGAAAGAAATGACATTAAGTGTATAAACACAAATTAGTGTTATTGTTGTAGAGATTTAAAAAGAAACATATTCTATTTTTAGATGGAGCACAACAAACCATTCAGGAAGACAAGAACTCAATAGTTTTCATCTTAAAAACATATATTGCAAACAACATCAACAATAAAACAACATAATTAAAAATCCCAATTCCAAGACAACTGACAAGTATATAAGATAAGATAAAAAGATTCTGATTCTTGGTTCAGCCTCCATCTGTTAGAGAACATTCAAATACTTTGGTTAAGGTTCTCCAAATTCCAGAAGTTTTGAAACCTACATCTCTTAGGCAAAAAATTTTGATAGTTATCCTCAAACAAAAAGATGTACTGTGAAGGAGACATGAATTTAGGAGTTAAGATTCAATAGTGATTTGGGAGTTGAGATTCTCGCATTTGCCTTCTTCCAATAAGGCTCATGCTTTCGGATGTTCCTACAACTGTTTAATGTTATTTATATTTTTACTTACTAAAAAAAACTATTCATCCAAAAAAGGAAAAAATACATGAATTCTTTCAATCAATTTAAAACATCTAAAATCTTCCCAGTTAAAGAGAATAATCCCAAAGCAGTTATTAAGAGACTAGAAATACACATAAGTCAAAATCCCTTCAAAGGTTAAATGTCTCTAGAAATGTTTTACAGAAACAGATATGTGACAAAATAAACTTAGAATTAGAGTCCCTATAGTGTTTTGGGACAGAGCCTTAAAAATTTAAGCAAACAGACAATCAACACCGATCCATAAGTAACAATGATGAAATCTTCAACAATATTGATAAAGACCCATCAACAAACCTCACTTCTCTAAGAGTATCGTAGAAGCCACCGAAAACAATAATCTTGTGCTTGTATAAAACCTGTAACAGAACCATAAAACATTATTGAAAAGAAAAAAGGTCCATATGAGACAAGGACAGGGCTAGAAAATAATTTATGGAATTGTGTTAAAACCTGAGTGACCAGAAAGATGATATAATGTAAGAAATCTGGACATGATTGCATTCAAAAATGAATTGAGCATAAAGCTAAAATGCCTATGACTTTGTTATTCAACAAGAAAGGAAAAGATAAATACTTGTGTGCATAATATGTTGATCAGCATGTGCGAAGGTTGGTGTGCTGTGGAGAGAGAGAGAGATTTTGAAAGTTCCAAAGAGTAAAACTAGCAACTAGCAACTAGCAAGAAAGTTTGAGCAAACTAGGCAGTAGACAAAAAGATGCAAATTAAAAGCAATCCATAAAAGATGTAAGTGCCAATAGTATATGAAGAATATTGCAATACATTAACTAGTCAACAATTTGAGGGAGGCTGCCCTGTAACTGCCCAGAACATTTTACATATTCTATGAGCATCTACATGGCACAAACTTGATGTCTTATAACAAAGACAGACTGGAGAGCCAACTAATACAAATAGCATCAATGAGAACCGAATAGCATGGTCCTAACTTTTCTAGCTTTCAAATACATGTAGGACTTTTCTAAATAAAATTTGCCCCTAATTTAACTGGACCAGATTAGTGAAAGAAAGAGGTGCTAATTTTTCCGAATATAATCAAAACAGGTTTAACCACAAACGCATTATTTGATATAATGTATGTTCAATCCAGCTACATCCTGAGAGCATAATGTTTTTCTTATTGCTATTTGTCTTTTTTAAGTTTCAAACTGATACTAACTGAAGCCTTTTTTTTCTTTTCTTTTCAGATAAGTACTACTAACTGAAACTTTTGTTGGCATGTCATATCAAATTTATTTGGAACGTTCATGTTCAGCAACATTATTTTTGGGCACGCTGCATTTGTTTAGATATGTTTGTTCAAGTAAACTTAGAAGTTATGAGGTTATCAATTATTGCTTCTATGTTGCTTTAATCCAGTACAAGTCTCAGTTCCTTTTTACCCAAATGTAATATAACGTGAACCAATGTTACAAATCCAATCTTAATATACATTATGTTTCCAATTGATGCATTTCCTTGTAATTTAACTGCATTGCTTGAAATTGGTATAGTTAGGATCCTAACTAATTAATCAAACGGTGTGTCAATCTAAAGCAACCTGAACTTACCATTCGATGACCTGAGCGCGGACTAGGGCACCCTTTTAGATTTAGTTGTTCCCATTGATTTGTCTTCAGGTCCAACATCCAAAAGTCCTATGACAACAAAATCAAAAGGGAACGTTTTTACCTTAAGCACCAAATTGACTGACACACTGTTAAAAAAGTTCAAAACCTAATCTATAATGAACCATGTATTCTTGAAAAAAAAAATTAAAAAAAAGAAAAAGAAAAGCAAGATGGCATAGGTTTCACCTTGTAGTGATGGAACCTCTCTTGATTCGGGGATGTAAACTCACCACCTGATGACAAAAGAATGCAACTATATACATGACGCAAAAGAAACTAAATGTGTGTGATCCCATGTCTGTGTGTGTCTGCAAGTTTGTGCTTATTAAGCAAAAATGTTATTGCTTTACCAAAGATATAGAGATAATTCTTCCAAGCAACTGTCTGATGAGCACTACGAGGAGGTGGACTATTAGGGCTTGAAATTAACTTCCATTCCTGTTTTTCCACATCATACCGGTAAAGATCACCATACACAAATGTCTGCAACAGTTCAAGTTAACATAGTATCTCATGAGTAAAAAAAATAAAAAATTGTAAAACACAAACATCCTTTTTCTTCAAATGAAAAAATTGTTCACACCGATGATAGTAGGACCTAACCTTGGTACCATTGTAGAATTCACCCCCATAGAGGATCAGTTCTGTCTCTTTCAAGGGATTAATGTTTAGCTACACAATAAGTCAGCACTATCATCAAAGAAATATTTTAATCATATGGGCAAAAGAAAAAAAGACAAAGAAGGGCACACTCAATAAAATTGCTAACAACTAAGGTAAGAGCATTACCGTACAGTTGGATCGGGGAGATGGCGCTGGGACATTCTCCTCGACATGGACTTCCTTCTTCTTTGCTTCCTCCTTTTGTATACTCAACTGTGGAATCAAATGCATCCATTAAAATCATAAACTTCAAGAAAACATTCACTTCTTCATATTTTTTTGAAGCAACTATAATATTACATTGGCACCGATATGAAACATGGCCGTTCAATTCATAAACTAAACTTAATTTGAGCACATCTCTTTCTGATAAACCGCATTACATCTAAACATACAAAACGCTCCATTCGTTTCCGCAAAGAACAAAAACCCAGAACTCGGATTCTACAAAATATAATTCCAAGCCTTCATTTAACTCAAAAGGATATGTGGCACAAGAGCTTGATGATATCCTATTACAATTTTCCGGCTCGCCACTAAGAAAGAAAGCATCCCTTTACACCTAAAACCATTTTCTCTCAAAAAAAATTCCAAGATTGACTTTCCAGTGCAACAACTGACAGAAGATAGCGCAAATTCTAAACACTGTAATCAAACAACATACGGTTTTCAATTTTCAATCAAAGAAGTTCAAACCTTTTGTCTAAAGAGAAGCATAATTTCAACCATTCTCAATAGACCCACTAATGTATGCAACAAACTCAGCCGAATTTACTCATTTTCAATTAGTAATTGCTTCAATAAAAAAACAGACTTTAGGTAATATTGAAAATACTGAATGAGAGTACCAAAATGGCATCGATGTCATCCTCGGGAGAGAGCTTCTTGGACTCTCTGCGGGCTCTCTTTTCATCTGCTTTCGCTGTTTTCTTCTCCGTTTTCTCTTTGCCTTTCCCGGGCTTCTTCGTTTTTTTTCCCATCTTTACCAGCGCGCGGGCGGCTCAAGCTCTCGGACCAGATTACCAGGGGAGGGAGTGAGACACATTATATAAATGGCCGTGTTGGATCTAGACGGTGTGTCGTTTTGTAATGGGCGCAGAACAACGAACCGTTTTGTGTCAAGGGGATAAGCAAATAGCCTAAGCGAACCTTTTTTTCTTTTTTCTTTTTTTTTGGGTGATGGATTCGCCCTCGAGGACATTGTTAATTATACACGTGTTAGGGTAAAATGGTTTGAGTCCCGCATTAAAAATATGTTATAAATGGGAGTAATTAATATAATATAGTTAGCCTAGAGCTCATAATCTTAAGCTTTTGGGTTTAATAATAAAAGTTATATGATGGGTTCACTAAAATACTTCATCGGGTTTCAATGATTCAATATCCTTAAGAAAAATTGAATTATGATATATTAAATATCACTCGACACTCACACTTATGACATATTTTCGACGTGGGACTCAAACCTTTTATCCTCCCACGTGTAATGTGTGCTCAACAATATATAAAATACCCAATAAAAAAAATTCTTCTCTAGTTTATCTACTTATTTTTCAATACAAACTCCAACAGATTATCTATTATCTTATGTATTTTCTTTTAAATATTATTTTTCGTGTTCTTTTTTTCTTATATACTTGTCAATATGACGTCTTAGAGAGGGAGAGAGAAGAGATAATAAATAAATAAAAAAGATTAAAGAAATGATCTAGTGTGCTATATAGTGAATAGCAATCTTTTGCTAGTCATTGTAGCACTAAATGTATTTTAGATAGCCTCTAACTAATTTGCTAGAGGTGAAAGAGAAGCAATATTAGCTAAATTTAGTTAATATGGACATTTTACTGCTTGAGATATTCTAACATGTGAGAAGCACATAATTTTTAATTTGCATATGAAAAACGCAATTTTGTAATAGAGCTATTAACAAAGTATGTGATTCTCACATGCTCAAAGGGCATATGACAGTTTTATAAACTGTCATATAGATAATACTTTCAACCCAGTTTTAAAAAAAAAAATAAAAAATTATGTCATTTCTTTTTTATGCAAGCTTATAATACAATGTTAAACCATCTGTTATAATAAGAATTTAATATGCTAAAAATGATAAATTTAATTATTTAATTAATATTCAACAATTATTTATCTAAATATTTTATTATTTTGTCATTTTATTGTTCTTTCCTTTAAAATTGTCATTATTATTGTAGAATATCATATTTATGATGTTTTATATATCACAACTATATTATTCATGCCACGGTTCTAAAATTAGGTATAGCTGTTAGTCTTATGAAACTCCAAAGCCATGCTTATCCATTATCCTGTGTTTAAGCTAATTTTGTTTAATCTCATGTTAGCTTGTTACTATTATTCCTAAGAACTCATCTATTACTACGAGCCCTAATGCCTACAAGGCCTTCAATTCAAACAAGTTAGAAAGGAGAGAATCTATTGTATGATCATGATTTTATTTTATTACATTTAACAAAATACACGATGTGACATGATGATTACATAGTCATGTCATTTAAAAATTTTAAATGACGTATCATCATATTTACCGTTAAATATAATAAAATAAAATTACGACCATGCAAAGATTTATCAGTATTTCAAGTTTGAAATATAGAATATCATATTCACTCTAACACAGTGTGCTTTCATGATGTGAAACATCTCATACTAAGGGTCTGTTTGGGTTTGCGATTTCAAAAAGTGCGATTTAAAATAACGATTTTAAAATGTACGATTTGAAAATAATGATTTTTAAAAACGCAGTTAAGTGTTTGGCAAAATCGCAGTTTAACTTTTAAAATCGCGAATTTACCTTTAAAATTATGCGTTTTCAAAAAAGCACTATCTTATCTGCGATTTGAAAAAACAGATTTTCTGCGTTTTCAAATCGCAATTTTTAAAAACGCAGTTCCCAAACGATCTATGTTTTGCGATTTGATTTAAAATCGCACTTATTATCTATGAAATCGCAATCCCAAACGCACCCTAAACTCTTAGGGATGGAACTACATATAGACCAAAGAGGGCTTTGGTTTTTCAAATTTAATTTTAATTATATGTATTTTTAGGCTTATAATATTAGGTTTTATCCTTTATCAAAATTACACTGACCCCTTATTTATACTTTGGTTCCTAAATAAGAACTATCCATTTTTTGCAAAAGAAATGTTATATACCGGACAAGTATTCCCGTCCCCTCAACCAAAAGGTATATTTTCATCAATAAAATAATTGGAGAGACCAAGCCATATCAACTTTAGTAAATAAAATAGAAATACTTGTCCAATATATATCATTTCTCTTTTTGCAATATATGCTAGAGGATTGGATTGTCCATTATTCACATAGCTTGCTTGCACGTTAGGATTCTGCTTGCAAATTGCGTTGGTGGGCCTGCAAGCCCATATGGTGTGGTGGATACTGGAAACTAAATGGGGTGGTTGGTGGGATTGGGCTATAGATTGCTCCAAGCCTCTAGGATTACACCATAGTAAATAGAGTTGCTGGTGGTGGGCTTGGGCCTGCAAGTCCATAGAACAACCAATTTCTAAACTAAAATTATTTTGCAGCAGAAAACAGTCCATGTCACTGAAGCAAGTTCATAACTTATCTGTACGTAGTAAAATAAGAAGCTGTTAAAAGGGCATCTTGCAAAAGCACATAGATAGACATATATTACTTAGGGTTAACTATATTTATCTCTCTCTAATTACCTCATTCTTCTTCTTTCTTTTTTGCAGTGCCTCCTAATCTACCATTAGGATTCCAATGTTCCTATTACACGACCCAAAATAACAAAAATACCTCCACAGGATGAAAACTGACTTAGATTTTTCTGATTTTTTTTTTTTTTTTTTTTTTTTTTTTTGTCATTTTGAATCGCAAAATTGAAACATTGCAATCAAATGGTAGAAGTTGCTCTTGGAGCTGGAATAAGTTGCTTAAGTTGAGGGAGTTAGCTAAGCCTTTTATTTGGTTTAAAGTAGGTAATGGAAGCAGGGTCTTTTTATGGTATGATCAATGGCATCCGGATGGTTGTTTGTTGGATAAGTATGGTTATAGGGCAATTAATATTTATGAAGCAGGGAGCAATGTTGGGGCTCGTGTTTCTTCCATAATTCGAGATGGAGATTGGTTTTGGCCGGCTGCTAAGTCGGACAGTATTGTCCAGATTCAAAGCAGGCTCCTGAGGTCCAGATTATTGATGCTAATCTGCCTATCTGGAATTCTAAGAATGAGGTTTACTCATGTGCTGAAACTTGGAAGTTGTTGAAGGAGAAAAAAAACAGTTATTTCCTAGTTTAAAGTTGTCTGCTTTCCAATGGCGATTCCTCGCCATTCTTTCTTGCTTTGGTTGGTGTTTAGAGATGCCCTTGTCACTAAAGCTAAAATGTGCAATTGGGGTTTTGGTAGGGACACCTTGTGCCGGTTCTGTTTTGGGAAACAAGAAAGTATTGAGCACTTGTTTTTCCATTGCAGCTTTAGAAGGCCAGGAGAGTTTGGAAGACTTTAATGGCTGATTGTTTGATTTCTAATCCAGCTATTGAGTGGGAAGAAGTGGTCCTTTGGAGCATAAAAGGTCTCAAGGGTGGAAGCTAAGCTTGTAAATTTGTGTCGGCTATGTTTAGCAGCTTCTGTCTACCATTTATGGAAGCTCCGAAATGATCTATGCCATGGAAATACTCATAGGACTGAAGAGGCTGTGGTGAACTAAATCAAGTGGGAGGTTCGGTCCAGAATTATGGCTAAAGGAGGATTTAAGAAGACTGCTTTCAATGCTAAGCTAATGAAGCTTTGGAATTTGTTTTCTTTGGTATAATTGTTTGTTTTCTGTCTGTGTTTATGCAGTAGGTGATTTCTGTATCCCTTATAGGGAAGGTGTATCCAGTTTATTACTGGAGTGATGTACTTTGATGAGTTTTGTTCTATGAAAGTTTTAATTTATCCAAAAATATTAAAAAATAAAAAAAAAATAAAAAAAAAATAAAAAAAAAAAAATATTGAAATATTGAAAAGATACTGCAGTGTAATACCCTTGCCCTAGTAGACCCGGCATCCATAAACTCACATATTCCTATCCTATTACGGGGCAATAAAGTAAGAGTATTGCACCGAATCTCAATCCATAGAAGGAACAATATTAATTCGCATGCCTCTTCTATGGCCAATCGGGTTGTCTGTGGGATTAGGCTATAGATTGCTCTTAGCTGGCCTCTGCGACCACACCATATGATAGGGATATACACATGAGGTGGTTGAACAATATGTCAGGAAGGAACAAAATCGTCGTCTTCTACAGCTAGTTTATATCATAGATTCACAATGGCTTTCTTAATTCAAATGTGATTTCTTAAATTTATATAAATTCTCAAAAAAACTCACTGCCTTGGCTTTTCTATATTTTATATTTTAATTATCAACTTTTACAATTTCATTTAAATATTATTTCTCAAAAATATATATATTATGTTTGTTGAGTTGGTGATCGAGCACGGTTTCAACTAGGAGTGAAAATGAGGATGCAGTTATTAGCAATATCCGCATCTGCTCCGTTATTGTAGTTGTTATTCGTTATCCGCATATGAGGTAATGAATGTTTTGGATTACTATTTAAATCTATATACAATATTAAATAATACGGTTATTACTTCATGCATGCAAGTTTAAATAAATTAATATTTCACTTGTACGTTACACAATTCATGACTACCAACCATGAATGTCGTGGTCTCATAGTGATGTACGACTTTAAGATGATAGTGAAAAAAAATAACATAACTTAAAAAATTTTAACTTATCAAATTCAAAACGATCTCATGTGATTTAAATTTAATTAATTAAATAAATAAATATATATATATATATATATATATATATATATATATATATATAATATTTAGTGGGTGAAATGATGAGGGAAAGACAAAACTTAAAGCCCTTAAAAAGAAGAGCCTTTGTTAATGTTGTTATATTATGCCTCTGTACCATGTAGATCATGTGGGCAGTGCTACTGTCCGTAGTCTTAACTTTTTCTAAGTAATGCCAAAGCCTTACCACAAAAGCACTCTTTTTCTCCTCCTTTGTGGTTGTTTACTTGTATTTTATATCTCTCTGCCACATTTAGTCTCTCAAAGGGAGGATCCACTGCTGTTCAGCTCGATCAACAGAAAAGCTATTAAAAAGAAAAGAATTGACTCGTGTTGCGCATGGGAGAGTTATACTTGTATAAAATGGCTTTAAAGTTCTGCCTCGAATGGAGAATTGCCCGGCCACCTGCATAATATATTTGTATACTACTTTTACAACTCACATGCGTAGGTCCATTGTGCCTATATTTACTGGTTCAAAATAAGTACATGCCCTAATGGAATCTTATGAGAGGGAGACTAATTAAATCCTACTTTTTTTCTTATTTAAATGCCTAAATTATTGGAGGGTTCTTTGTTAATAATGCATTGGACATTAATTAAGATCCTAATTCAGGTTTAGTGACTGTTTGGGATTAGAGTTTTGAAATAAAATTTTATTTTATTGCATGCAATGATGTACACGACGGTACATTATTTAAAAATTGTGACAACATATTCACTGTACGACAACATACACATTAAATTTTAAAAATTAATAAAAGTTGAAAATAATAAAACTTAAAAAATTAAAAATTATAAGTATTAAAAACTTTATAAAAAAAAAATTGAAAAAAAAAAGAATAAGAAAAGGGGTGGCTCCATGGTCAAAATGGAGTAGCCAATTTTTTATTAATTTTTAAAGTTTTTTATTTTCTGTTTTTTAATTTTTTTTTTTTTACATTATGACACGTGTCCAACCATTAGTTTTTGGACGGAAAAATTAATGGAGGTACTAATTTTATCTTTTTTTCAAACCACGTGTACCAAACAAAAAATAAAATTTTCAAACCAAATATGCCAATAAAATGTTTAACCCTTAATTAATTTCAAATACTTGGAGCTTTTTTCCTTTCTCTTTTGTGTTTTAATAAGGTCCTGAGGATAACCTGGCACCCTTTGTTGTTGTTATTATTTTTATAATTGCACGCGGTAAACACGTCTTTTAACGTATTTCCACCGGCCTCTTCAATTTTATTATTGCTTCACATTTCTCACACACATAGCTGATAGCTCCCTTGCACTTTTTCTTCTTTTCATGCCAAAGCAACTTAGACTTGAGAAGCCCAAGTTTATTCTATTTCTTTATTTCTGTTAATTTATTTGTTTTTCCGTCTAAAGAGGCTACAAGTTTATTCAAATCTCATAAAATTATAAAATTATAAAATTATTGGATAGACGGGAATTAATAACAAGGATCCTCTCTCCATTTCACTATTGAAATGAAGAGCAGATATTTTACTTTATTTCATCACGGGGCATATCATGTATATCGTTAAACGAAATAAAATAAGATCTCGACCATGAAATGAAAAGAATCATATTCTGATCGGAGAGGGTGTTGCACGGTCTTTTATTTGGGTAGTTCATTTTAAACCAGTGGCCCAAATCCTGATACATCATTATAGATGTAAATTTATTTATTTTTTCTCTTTTCAGCCATCATAATTGGCTCGTTGTTTACGGTTATTGCCGAACCCGAATCCGAATCCGAATCCGCAACACTTAAGATTAATATAATTTGAACATCTAAGTGCAACAAATCTTCATTCCCTATAGATAAGATACATCATTAAAAACGTAAAATCTTTTCTCTTTTCAACCGTTGTAATTGGCCGGTTGCTAACCCCTATTGCCGAATCCGAATCCCCTACACTTAGGATCAATATAATTCGGACACCTAAGTGAAACAAATCTTCAATTCCTATAGACAATCTCCATCCCATAATTAAAATGGTAGCCTTGAGGACAACTTTTTAAGTATGACCTAGAAATTAATAGTGGTCCATGGCCTAACCCACAACCTTGCAGGGCACATGCAGAAGTCCTAAGATTCCTTTCAAGTCATGTATATATATATATGTTTAAAAACAATTTTAGATCGTTCAAAGATACTGATTTTGGAATTTGGAAGCAGCTGCCTATAATAAAATTTCCTGACAACTGCCAGAAAGAATTAAAAAGTATTTTTTTTTAAAGGCCTAAACAATTTATTAAAATTAATATCTGATTGATAATAATTACTCTCGAGATCAATCTTAATGGATGGTGACGATCTAATACATATTCTTATGGTTGTCATCAAGTGCATGTCAAAGTTTCATATATTTGGTCAATGATGGGATTACCAACCTATATATATATTAAACAATTGAATAGGAAAAGTGTATATATATACATATGGGTTTTTTGATAAAAAGGACAAAAGAATTAATTGATCTCCTTGCAGTAGGAATATTGCATTTGCATGGCTACGTTTATTCCTTCATTTCTTTTTCTCTATGTCTCTTTGTATTCATATGCTTCAATAATAACAATAAACTTTAGAAGGCATATAAATCAGAAGTTAATTAAGAATATCCATCAAAATATAATAATTCCAATCAATGGTGCTTTGTGTTGCATTACTTAATTAAAAGGATTCAGTCTATAGAAGTTTCTAAACTTTTGTGTGATTAATTAAACAAAAAATTATGATCTTCTAAATCTTTTGCTAGTCTTTAATTAATGAAGTTTTTCAAATCATAACTATTACTTCTAATTAATTTATTGAAATTATTATTATTATTTTTGAGTTTGTTGCATTTCATTTCTATAAAATCTAAATGATATTAATCCAAAGTAATATTACTTAGTAAACTGCTATACGACTAAGACGACGTTATAGTGAAAATAATTAAGCTCCTATTTTTTCAATGACCAATTTTCACAGTCATATATACCATCTCAAATTGTATGACAATAACATAACAGTCTACTAAATAACGTGCCTTCTTCGTTAATTAGGCGCCAACATTTTTGTATTTCTTTGATGGGTAAGCAAATCTTATTAAATATAAAAGAAAAAGATCTTACATACAAGATTCCCTTCTCTAAAGCATATTATAAGTACAATCACCTACATGCATGCTTCCACACACAGAGAGAGAGAGAGAGAGAGAGAGAGAGAGAGAGAGATGGGGGGTGAGCTGTGTGCAAGACTGGGAGGTGGGTTATGGAGAAGGATAGCAAAGTCATGGAGTAACATGCAGAAAGGCCTAAACGATGCCGTCTCAAAGAGCTTCATAGGGAAATACTTCAAGCTAGAAGCAAGAAAGAGCTGTTTTACAAAAGAACTACGTGCAGGCACGGCCACTTTTCTCACCATGGCTTATATCATCACCGTCAATGCCACCATCATCTCCGACTCCGGCGGAACGTGCTCCGTCGCTGACTGCACGCCTCCCGCCGCAAACCAAACAGCCACCCCAGATTGCATGTTCAAGCTTGAGCCCAACGCCGGGTACCAAAGCTGTCTTTCAAAAACAAAAAGCGACCTTATTGTAGCTACTGTTCTGTCAGCCATGATCGGCTCCATTGCTATGGGAATTCTTGCTAACCTTCCCTTAGCCTTGGCTCCTGCCATGGGCGCTAATGCATACCTCGCCTACAACATAGTCGGCTTTCATGGTTCTGGGGCCGTCTCCTACCAGACTGCGTTGGCAGTGGTCTTGGTTGAAGGTTAGCTGGCTTAAACTAAAATATTAATAAATTTAATCATTTAATTTATATTTTAATACTCTCCCGTACATACTTATGTGCTCAAACTCTTCCTTAATAGTCAAGGCTCAACCCATGAAATATAAATGATGGAAACATGGTTTAAAATCAAAACCTAGCTATGTTATGATATATCATGTTAAGAACCGTTTGAAATTGCGTTGAAAAATGGAATTTTTTGTTGTCTATAGAGAAAGCATGAAAGAACTTTTAAAAAAAAAAAAAAAAACTTCATTTTCAAGCTTCCTAGCTAGCTCCGAAGCACAGTTTGGGACTATTTTTTAGAGCCAAAAAGTCAGAAAAGTGTTTTTTAAGGTTTTAACCAAACCGACCTATATTTACATGGCACAACTTTTTATGTGCTAAAAGTACTTTTTAAATTCTTTAACACAATCTCAATCAATCTATAACTATTTGTTCTAAAAGTTTAAGTTTAATTATAAAAAAAAATAAATTTAATTATTTAATTTATATCTTTTAACAGGTTGTGCCTTTTTCGCAATATCTGCTATTGGCCTCCGCGCAAAGCTATCCAAGCTAATTCCACGTCCAGTTCGGCTTGCGAGTGCAGCAGGGATCGGTCTTTTCATTGCATTTGTAGGCTTACAAGTGCAGCAAGGAGTAGGCCTTGTTGGTCCTGATTCCTCTACATTGGTGACCATCACTGCCTGCGCTAATACAAACCCAGTAACTGGTGAGTGCAATGGTGGAAAGTTGCAGAGCCCGAAATTCTGGCTTGGAGTGGTTGGCTTCATGATCACATCTTTTGGGTCAATGAAGGAGATCAAGGGTAGCATGATATATGGCATTCTTTTTGTGACATTTATATCATGGTTTAGGGGCACCTCAGTGACAAATTTTCCCAACACCCCACTTGGTGACAACAACTACAACTACTTCAAAAAAGTTGTTGATTTTCACAAAATCAAATCCACAGCTGGGGCTATTAGCTTTAGAAATTTCAACAGAAGTGAGGTTTGGGTGGCATTGGCAACCTTGTTCTATGTCGATGTTCTTTCCATCACAGGCACAATGCACACAATGGCTGAGATTGGAGGGTTTGCTAATGATGAAGGAGGCTTTGAAGGTGAGTACTTGGCCTACTTGGTTGATGCAGGCTCCACAGTCATGGCGTCGACATTGGGAGTTTCCACGGTTGCCACTTACGTGGAGTCATCGGCGGGGATAAGAGAAGGCGGCCGGACAGGATTGACGGCCGTGATCGTCGGTTTATATTTCTTCATTTCGCTGTTTTTCATCCCACTGTTTTCCAGCGTTCCTCCATGGGCTATTGGCCCTTCGCTTGTCATGGTTGGGGTGATGATGATGAAGGTGGTGAAGGACATAGATTGGAACAATATGAAGGATGCAGCCCCTGCTTTTGTGACCATGCTTCTCATGCCACTAACTTATTCCATTGCAAATGGGATCATTGGTGGGATTGGGCTCTACATTGCTCTTAGCCTCTATGATTTTGTTGTGGGCTCGTTAAGGTGGCTGATCAAGATGAGAAGGAGGGTGGTTGAGGAACAAAATCAAGTGTCTGCTACAGTTGGTGTAGATCCAACAGTTGAAGCTGTCTAAACATAGTAGAGCCTTAGGGCTTAGAGGTTAGTGATTTAGTTCAAGTTTTGTTTTTGTAACGAGTAATGCTATTCTTCATATCTATTTATATCACACCAATTTTACACCGGTGATATGAAGTGTTTTAAGTAGTTTTCTTTTTGTTTTTTAGATGGTTGACATGAGAAGAAACACACCAAGTCAATCGATGTGAAATGGGTGTGAAGAGTATCATTACTCTTTTGTAATAGTAACTTTGTTTGACAGGAATCATCCATGCAATTATATATTATTCCCAAAAATATAGAGTTTTCCTAAATATATATATACCGATAAGAATCACATGCTCTAAAGATATATGTTAATTTAATAGACTGTGTTGAAAGAAAACACTGTCTAAGTCCCTTCGGTTTGTTTGATTTGTATTCGGATCAAATATTTTATTTCTTTAAAGGATTTAATGACCTATCAACTAAAGATTCGAGAGAGAATAGATGTTCTTGTGATTTATATCCAAAAGATTCAATTAGAATTTTTATTTTTATTTTTTTTAAAAAAAAATGGATTACGAAATTACGAAACATAATTTGTTTTTAAATTGGATCAATACTTCCAATTGAATGAGTATATATAAGTAAAGGATCGGTAGATAAAGACAGAAGTGAGTATTTCTAATTGTATCTAAATCTTCAATTTTATGATTTGTGTAAAAGAGAGATCGATTGAAGCAAAATATAGTCCCAGAAAGAGTCATTGTGTTTTTTCTTTTCTTTTCTTTTTCTTTATATATATATATATTTGGTAATTTTATATGCTCAATCTACCTAAAAGAAGCGTGAATAGATGAGGAGTCTCATTGAGGGAGATTATTTTTTTTATTTTTATTTTTATTTTTTTAAGGTAGAGAAAATAACTCTTAAACCTATGTTATGTAACGATTTTTCCCTTTTCCTCGTCAAAAAAACATATTACAAATATTAGTTTCTTATCAAATGGTTGCAATATAATTCACTATGCAGGTACCCTGCTTCCCTCTTATCAAATCTTTCTCATCCATGAGTTGATCTCAAAACATTGCAAGAGTGGTATTCGATATTATTTAAAAAAATAAAAAATAATAAATAAATAAATTACTCTTCACAATTATTTATCACACCCATAACATGTTACCTGTTGGCATGAGAAGCGTGTTTGAATTAATTAGGATAATACATTTTTATAGAGGAAAAAAAAAAACAGTAATTGATTGTTTAAATAACAATTTATGACTTTTGATATAGCATATTAAGATTGTTAACATATGACAGTTAAAAAAGCAGTTTGTTGTGTCAAAAATCTTGTTCCTGTTGCAGAACAGACTTCATTTGAGCAAAATTTGATGTTCGCTCGAGCGGAGTCAATCGCTAGCGGTTTGCTTGACCCACACTCGATCGACACTCGAGCGGGGTATTGACATTCAAAAATCGCACCAAAAGATAGGCCTGTGTTTACTAGGTATCGGGCTACAACTTAATCATTAGGTAAATTGCACTAACATTCCTAAAAAAAATAGGTCCATAGGTATTGGATTACAATTCCAAGAGTTCTTCACATGATTCTGGTCTATTTATATATACAAAATATGAGGCTTGAAGCAAGTCTAGTTTTGTTTACCTTCGGGCGATATGGACACCATATATACCCTCCGAGTCACTCTCAACCCCAAAAACACACTCGTCTCCAGGTTGAATGCCATTTGCCTTGCTAAAAGCTTCCCAACCATTTGTCAAAACTCTGAAACAAGACCTCTCATGGTAGAGTACCGGCCACAATCTCATAGCTGGATCTCGCAGGAGAACAACCCTCCTTTGCAGTTTTGCTCTTCCCTGGTAAGAAGATGGCAAACATGCAGGCAACTCCTACACAAGTATTTGAGGGAGGTGAAAATAGTTAGTAGGTACAAAATGAAACACCGATACCTGGTATGAGGTGGACGCAGGAATGACGAACCGGCGTCAAGCAGAGTTCATCTCCTAGAAGTCTATAATGATCAACTTAATCATGAAATACAATGAATGAAATTCAGGTCAGTTAAACACATGAACATTTCTTTATTTAGAGCCAAGGTAAAAGATGGTCTCGGTCAATCCTATTCTCTCATTTACTCACAATCACTTAATCAATAATAAAACTCATACACTAATTCACAAACAAATACAAAAATGCATATATGTGCATCTGTGCAGGCATGTGTTTTATATTTAATGATAATATAGTGTTAATGCTTGCATATACTGATTAAAAGGTATGATTTAACTATTTCAGATTAATTTCCAGATACTATGCCACCAAGAAGTGATTTAAACATTTCATTCATCCTTAACATAACTCTGTCAATCAAGTAGAAGTAACAATAAAGAAGCATACAATTTCCAGGTGCAACCTTCTCAAGCAAATGGAATGACAATATTTAGGACGGAATAACAGGGACTAAAAATTAGCAACTGCAACATGAAACAATATAGTAGATCAAGAACAAATTTCTGGATTAAAACCAATTTTAAAGTCTAGAGTAACAAACACAGAAAAATGCTAACTCAATAGGCTAATGAATAACATACAAGAAAAGATTGACTTTCTGTGGCCACCACTCTAATTGGCGAGGAAACTAAGACGATAGGTTCAACTTTCACCCCTCCAGGAACAATATCTTTATCTCTTACAATCATATAAGAACTCTGATTATGCTCCTCCTTAATCACATTTGACTCATTCCCTGGATTTTATTGCGCACAGTTATTTTGAGATGAAAAAAAGAAGGGCAAAACAAGATGCATAAGCGTGTGGGTGTCCACACACAAACAAAACTTCAAATGGGCAGTGACTCCTTATAAATGACAAAACGTGAAAATAAAACTTTACCACATATTTCTTGAATTATCTTCTTATGACTGCATAAATCTGGAGTTATCCCCACTTGCTCTTCTTTAATTATTTTACCTGTTCAACATAGCAATTAATTGTAGTGGAGATATGAGATGAAATATATTGAATGACCACCATAAATCACAAAGAAAATGTAGCTTTTGTGATGACATATTAGCAAAGTATGCTCCCAGGGGACTAGGCCACCTGATCGTTTTCTGATATTGACTTAGAGAGGTTTCCAAGTACAAAACAAACAAAACCAATAATCAGATCATAAATGAAATGACAAAATGAATATAAGCACAAGAATTCCCCACAAGAAAGCAAACAGAAGAGACTAACTTGATACTGCAGCGCCTGATCCCTCGGCAATCGGGCACCTTGTAATTCCTCTATTTGATATGTTAGACATGTTCTCTTCATTTTCTTCAAGTCTCACAGCCAATTTGGTCAAGAGATGCCAAGATGTCTTGTCATCACAAGATATTTTATCCAAAAGGGATGCCTTCTTCTCAATCGTTTCAAAGTCTGGTGCATCTGCAGGTGCGACTCTACTCACTCCCCCCCTTTTCACTGGATCTTTGACAACTAAGCAGGTTTCGATTTGAGACCTCATTGGTGCTTCAGTATGACTAGGGAATCTTGCATCTTCAACTGCAGCTTTATTTGTAACATCATTAATTGTTTCAAAGCTAAACAAGTCAAGTACAGAGCTCCTGTCATTTCCTTGTTTGTCTCTAAAGTCTCGATCAATAATGTAATATGGCTCTTCAATGTATTCTGCTTTGGACACAGGTTTGGCCCTTTCCTTGCTCTTCTCACTATTCAAAATATTTTCAGGGGCTTTTAGTATTAGTTCCACATCATTTCCCTCACATTGGCTTTGACTAATTTCTACATCTGACACAGATCCAATGGAGATGCTTGAACTGTATTTACTCATTGAACCTTCACCAATTGTGTGGCGTTTGCCATGTTTGGCAGTACAAGTCCAATTAAGCCTAGCTCTTTTCTTGGCATTGCTGTTCTCAGGAAAATCTATTTTTTCACACCCAGTTGTATCAAAAATCTTAACATCAAAGTGTGATCCCATAATGTAATTGAAAATCACAAAATCTCCAACTTGTAAGCCATGGTCTGATGAAAAGGAACTCCATCCTTGTTCAAAAGCGAGAGAGCCATTAAGATTGGATATTGTTACTCCCCATTGCTGCCCACTTGAGTCCTCAAGAAACGTTTTCTGATTAACCAATGATGACACTGTAGCAGCAAATTTAGGAGGCAAAAACTGCATGGCAACATCATGTTTAGAAAAGACATGGAAGTAGTACATCAGAATAAAGAAATGATCTGCAAATACGTCATTGCTAAGTGAAATGCACTAATTTTAAAAAAAAAAAAAAAATTATGACTAGGAGGAAAAGTTCAAAAACATGTCAGGGTGTCAGCAAAGTCCCTTTTACACCCCATAATTTACATCAATTCTCAATAAATAAATATCAGTATACATTAAATAAAGCACCTCGAAAGACAAGTCAATACGAACTAAGGTTCTTGCATTTGTGCATTTAGTATAGAGTGCAGCATGTTTCCAACATCCCGGTAGCCTTTTTGACAGGAAAAACTGTGGGATTCAAGGGGATGTCCCACATCACTGGCAGACATACCTCGTTGTGCATTTAGCATGGGTGGGTGGGTGGGTGGGTGTGTGTGTGCCCCATTCTCAAAGATCTCCTACTCTGATTGGTCCAAGTCCTATTGGGGTTCATATACTTCTGTAGCTATGGTGCTGATTGAGGAATCCAAGGGCGTAGTTGAAGCTGGGTTTTCCAGGTCTTGGTTTCGGCGGTTTTTTATTTGGGTTCTTGGGATTTAGGAGTTAAGCAACTGCAAAAGTGGATAATGTCTACAACATTAAAAAACACAAGCATGCAGAAGTTAGTGGGATATGATGGTTTGAACCTAAGTCAATGGGATCGGACTTTGGACCCAAAGATGACAAGGACCTTAAACATAGAAAGTAAAGAGCATCTTATCGGTGCAAACTGAATACGTGCCACAGTTTTGTGGCAATTTTTAGTACTTCAAATAAAACGAAAGTTTCAGGTGTTCCAAATTTTTACGCAATGAGAGAGAAATGAAGATCATTTAAAGATAATATTTTTATCAATGGAAATATGGAGGATCCTAATCATATTGAGAACTATAAATATAGCAATTTATGCCTCCCATATAGAAAAATACTAAAATTGAGATATCTTCCATTGGATTAGAATGTACGAATAAAGTCCAACATACATTTGAGAATTAATGAGAATAACACTTGGAAACCGATCGATCTACACCCCAATAAAATTCTATAAGGAGATCTAATTTTCTGTTTCAAGCAGCTGCCAGAACAGATCAAGATTTCACAAAAAGATCAGACAGTAGAAGGAAAGAACATTGTTATATCAATTGAAATTCAGCAATAGTAACACCACAATACATAAAAACAAACAGCACAATGAAAGCAAACATACTAATGGTGCGCTAAAGGTAAAAGTGAAAGCAACAAACATATAGAGTGGCAGAAAGAGAAGAAAAGACTAAAAAATTATCATACCAAGACTTGTGAAAACCGATCACCAATCATGACTTTGAAAAAAGAGGTGACTAGAGGTGATAAGTTTTTCTTCTTCCCATGAACCAGTAAACATTTCTGGGTGCACTCCGGACAAGCTTCCACCTTACAAGCCATCGCCCCCCTACTTTGTTGACCACTTCCTCCGCTGCAAAACCTTTTTGTTTCAAAAACAGAAGAAAATTAATTAGAAAGAAGAGAAACGCAAACCAAGAGATCCTCTCAAAGGGAAAATTGGAAAAATAAAATAAGGATAAGCCTTAAGTGGCAAAATAGCAGTCGTGGTACCCTACTTAGCAAGAACATAGACTACAGAATTACAAGGTCATGCAATAGTAACCAATGTATGATATCCGCAGATTGCATTCTTGAAAATCCAACATTAGTGCAATCTAAAACTCCGATTGTTAAAACAACTGCCAAAGCTGGCAGTTAGGGGTTATTTGAGTGAGGATTATCTTTGTATACACATCATGTGTACTAGGGTTGCGCCCCTCTGGACTTTCAAAGAAATGAAGTACTTATAAAAAAAAAAAAATGCTAATTGATCAACAGCATAATATTACCAACCCTGCTTTGACAAACTTCCTATGCTTCAAGAACATCAAGGAGGGTGTTGTATTACCATCATATATCAGGCTAAACGTCTTATAAGACATACTACATTTGAGTAGAATACATCACCACATCAACGCCAATCCCTTCTTCAACCACAGATGGAAGGACGACAATTACCATTCTTTCCACATAGTACCTGCTAAGTTCAAATTCTTTGGTAGTATTTAGAATTTGAACTTTCTTGATAAAAAAATTAAAAAAAAAAAAGGTTCAAATTTTAAATAATACCAAATACTTTCGCAATCTTAAAACTCCAACCTAAATAAAATGCATTAACAAACCCCACCAGATCATGGATCAGTGAGAGTTTTTCATCAAGATGGAACTATTACTGTATTTACTCTGTTTCAAGTTGAATTACAAAATGACAAGTAACAGACCTGGAGGCAATTCATGGAGGGAACCCCTCCACACCCCCACCACCGACCCCCCAGCAAAAAAAAGACTACATAGCACAAAAGCTCAAAATTCATAGTTTTTTTAATTTCACATTTTCATGCAAAAGGAATTGCTTGATTAAAGAAAGAAATACGGTTTCAGGTCTAAAAGAGACATTCTTTCACGGAAACTTAAAACACACGGCATACGTACTTAAAGCTGTGAACTTTTTACCAAGAAAGTCTTTCCAGGAACTTAATCCCTGTTTGTTTCATTATTTGTTATATTTTTTTTTTTAGAGAACAAGAAAGTTTAGGTTCAAAAGTTGCATTCTTTAACAAAGGAACATAAAGCACATAAAGCTACATAATACATAAATATGAAATACACTGATTGACACTGTCAAGAAAGAAACTTTACCCAGAAAATTTCCCAATAACCATTTTTCCATTGGAACAATGTGAACCTCCATGCTTGTGATTCTAGCCGAGTTTTAGTGTCTAACAAAAAGAAAAAACCTAAGCCCTACATGAACTAGTTTTAAGCACATTGTTTCAATAAAACCATGCACATGAATATGAGAGAGAAAGAGAGAGAGAGAGAGAGTGTTTGTGTGGAATCACTTGGTGCTATTGCTCTTTGGGAATTGCAGAGATTTGCTCATCTTCTTCTTTTGCTTTGTTTCTCTGTATCACTGTGTGTATGTCTTTCAGAGTTTACTCTACGCAGTCTCCAACCCCAAGCGCCACTCCAATGACGCTCTCCTTTTACGTTCAGGATCCTTTTTTTTTTTCTTTTTTTTTTTTGTCCTCTCTTTATTTATTTTTCACTTTTCCCGAGAAATATTGGAGAGTTGGGGATGGGATGGAGTTGGGTCAGTTCCAAGACGTTCCTTCCTCGTGCCTATTGGGTAGGGTTCGCAATTACCCTTAGGTGGGATCAGGATCGGTCCGGATCCTGATCCTGATCCTGATCCTGAATTCCTGATCAAGGTAGGTGTGTCATTTTCTCGTGTACAATCGATTTTATGGTCTGCTTGAATATGATTTATTTAATTACACGGATTAAAACTTCTAATCTTAATATGATTCATTTAAATGAGTAATATGACACGATTTACCTAATCCGTTTAATTAACAAGTGGTGTTGAATTAATCCGACCCTTCACAACTCATTTAATAAAAAAAATCGTATTTGGCTGACTCAAACGCAATTCATTTTAACTTATATATAAATTTAATTGAATATTCGTGAATTTATGATTTTTGTTTTTTAAGAAAGTATATAAAAATGAATCCTTTAGGGTTTTGATTTTTAATTGTAATATATATATATATATATATATATATATATATATATATATATATATATATATATATATATATATATATATATATATATATATATATATATATATCATTTATATAAGCTATACGGGTCACCCATTAGTTAATCGAGTCAATCAATTTATCAAACAGGGTTAATTTGAGTCGACTTTAATTGACCCGAATCTGATTATATAAAAATCTAATTATTTAATTTTGTGTTATGTTCGCATTAAGTTCGCGGATCATATTAAATAAATGTATGTATACTTTTGGGTGGACGAAGTTTTCTTTTCGAATTAAATACTCACAAAGATATATGGATTAATGCGAAATTTAACGGATTTTTTGGTTTTAAAAGTATGTTAATCCTTGCATGCATGTTTTATCTAATAATTTAACGGTGTGTCACGTCAAATCAATCAATGATTGCCATGTGTTTTATATGCTACATTAATGTTATTTTTTTAAGAAAAAATAGAGAATGATCGAGCCACCCCCTTTTGGCCAAATGGCCAACTAGGGGGTGACCAAACTGTCCCCTAGTCATTGGGTGTGATTCAACCACTCCCTATAATCATTGTAGAGGTGACTAAACCACTCCATGGCCATTAGGCAGTTGGGTCAAATAGCCAAATGGGAGTAGCCAAAAACTACTACCTGACTAGCTATAAGGGGTGCTCGAACCACCTCCAATGGTCATGAGAGTAGTTCGATCGGCCACCCCTTAAGCCACCTCTATTATATTTTTTTAAAAAATATTAATATGACATATGAAACACATAATAGCCACTTATTGGTCTGACGTGGCACACTGTTAAATTATTGAACGGAACATGAATGGAACGGCCAATTACATTTACTAGATGTCCACAAGTACCATATGCGATACTTTTTAACTGAGGTATCTGATTGATTTAGCGTTAAACCACGTATACCAAAAAAAAAAGTAATAAACCCTTATTTTTCCATTGCTTTTTATATATATATATATATTTAATGTTTGTGATTTTTAAATGCATATTTAATAATACGCGTGAAGATTATTTAAACTCAAGGATTGGAATATGACCACGGGCCAAAGCACAGGTATCAAAATGAAAAAATATTAAAACACCAAAAAAAAAAAAAAAAAAAATGACTACTTTCTTGCCTTGACCCATATGCATGGTTAAAGGAAGGGAGAGATGCGGGCTAACTTAAAAGAAATTTCTTCTAACCCATTCAACCTTCGTCCTGCACATTCAACGCGTCAACAGTATAACGGTGAATGAAAGCTAGTGACATTCGCGGCCCAACAAGAACGGTCATAATGGTAATTTGCATGTCACAATTCACCATGGCAAGTGGCAACTCCCATTCGTTTTAACTTTTAAAGGAAGCGGTCCTCTATATCTTTGCCAAAGATCCTCTGACCAAATACAAAGTTTTGATTGGAGGGACTGCAAAACTACTCATATCCACCTAACCAAAAGCAACAATAAAATCAGTCAAAGGCAACATTAGAAGGTCTAAATAACCAAAAGAACAAATCAAATTTCAAAACAACCCAAAGCAAGACCAAACTCTCTGTGTCTCTACAGTTATGGTTAGTGTTTGATGAACATTAGGAGGTAATACCCAACAGGCCAACACAGCTTCTTTTAGAGACTTCCTTAAAGACCTTTTTTTTTTGTACCTCTTTGTTCAAACCCCACAATAATTTTCCATGGTGTTTGTGTGTGTATAGTACAGGACCACCACTATCTGGGTTTCTCTCTCCCTGATCATTTCTCACTGTTGGTTTGGCTCCACCTCTTTCTGGGTTTCTCTCTCCCGGACCACTTCTCACTGTTGGCTTCCATAATTCTATCAAGAGTTATAATCCAAGTGAGAGAGAAACAAAGGGTGGGAGAAATGCTTGATTACTATCAGCAGCTTGCTGCTAGACCCTCTTATCAAGATTCCCTTAAGGTTCTTGAGGCTGATATTCAGCATGCCAATGTGCTGTAAGCTCTCTCTCTCTCTCTCTCTCTCTCTCTCTCTCTCTCTCTCTGTGTATTTGTGGGAGCTTCTTTCTTTGGTAGGCTATATGATTGAGAGAATGAAATTCAGTGATGGCCTTCCATTAGTATGGTTTTGATTTTGTGTTTTAATGTGTTTCGATATTCTGTTTTGCTATATTCAGACAGACACTTATACTCTGGAAATCCCAGAAAGGTTACATTTTAATGGGAATTTTTGAGTTTGGCTCCTTTTTGTGTTTCGTTTTTAAGTCTTTTTTTTTTTTTTTTCCCTTCTTTTTCCTTTTTCTTGTTAATAGTTGGCATTCTTGCATGAAAGAGTGCAATTCTCCAGCTTATTAATGGGACGAAAGTTTTGGCTCCGTTTTGATTTATTGAAAATTTCTCTTATTTCTGGTCACTAGTGATTGGTTTCCATTTACAAATTTCTGAGTTTGCAAAAATCTGTAACTGCAATTGCTGCGTGCAGTGTAAGCCCAAACCCACTTCTAATTCAAAAGTTATACCTTGAAATTTTTTGAAGTTTTGTCCTCCGCTCTTCTTTTTATAGTGCAGATTACATGAAACTATGTAAGATAATAAAAGTCAAAAGAGTATTAAATGCACATAGAACTCTCAAAAGCCTGCAGTGTTACCTTAGAGGTTCTATATCTTTCTTTGTTATGATTAGTATTCTGAATTTGCTATTGAGCCTTAAAATACATAAGTGAATTAATAGATCAAGATATGGTTGGTCAATTGTGATGATCGTTTGATTGGTTTCAGTTTCAATATGAATGCAGGGCAGCTTCTATTCCAAGAGGCAAGGGTGGTGCCTGCCTTCAAATGAGATTGGTTTACAATCATTTGGCACCCCTTTTACTGTTTTTGCTTCAGTGGATGGATTGCTCATGTACTTGTCTACTTTCAAGTTATTTAAACCTTTTTCAAATAATTATATACGAGGTTAATTTCTACTTCCTTGCTTATGCATTATTACTGCGTATTTAATGGCAACATTTTCATGTCTGCTATATTTTATATCTGTATTTGCATATGTTTGTAAAGTTTGAATTTTGGAAATTTGTATGTTTGTTAATCTCTTACTTCTTTAGGTGCGCCCTGATGGAAAGCCAAATTCCTCTTCATGTGGAAGGAGAGCTACTATCAAAGAATTCTATTGTATGTAAATTATCTTCAATTCCTTTGGTACTATAATGTGTGAGAAGAGTGTATTTGGGCAACATACATAGAAGGAAACTGTTGCATTTGTTTCACATCTACAAAATAAGTCTTTCTTTTATCATATGGAATAGGTTCCTTTGAGGATTTCAGGAATTAATCACTTGTCCCGTATGTTAATATCATTATATGACTCGATTTCATTTTTCTTAAAATAGATACGTTTAAAGGACACCTTTGAGCTTTTAGAAATCACATGTTATGAAATTTTGAGTGAAATAATATATCTTCATATCTATTGGCTTTTACCTGTATAGAAGGAAAAAGGAATGGCATAGTATTCATGTGCTGACTTCTTTCTTCACTTCATCTCTGTTAATGATTTATCCTTTAACCTGTAAATGCAGCTGTTATATTACCATCTCTTCAGCGTCTCAATGCTGACTCATCAGAGTTGGATATTACACAAGAGGAAGCTAGCGGCCTCAAGATGGTTGTGAGGAAGAAGTTGGAAAATAAGAGGAAGATTTCAGATGTGGACTTGGATAGAGAAGATGAGTGTGGCATCTGCTTGGAGTCTTGCACTAAAATGGTTGTGCCAGATTGCTGCCACGCCATGTGCATCAACTGTTACCGCGACTGGTATTTATGACCTTATTACTTTCCTCATATCATTTCCAATTTGGTCCACTTTTGATTTGTGATAAGGGAGAGAAGCCCTAATTTTTTACATTTGACACATTTTCTTTCTTTTCTATATGTTATAGGAACACAAGGTCAGAATCTTGCCCATTTTGCCGGGGAAGTTTAAAGAGAGTGGATTCGGGAGACTTGTGGGTTCTGACATGCAGTAGTGATGTAGTTGACACTCAAACTGTGTTGAAGGAGGATATGTTGCGCTTCTCTCTTTATATAAACAGCCTTCCTAGGGATATCCCAGATGCTCTGTTCTTAATGTATTACGAGTACTTAATTTAATCAGAGAGACATGAAGAATGATGCACAGAAAGTGAAAAATGCTGACTGCCAACTGTACAGAGTCTGGTATGTTTCGTTCCAACTTGATATTTTGGTAGAATAATGTACATCCAAAAGACCCAACTATTAATTTTGAAATTGAACTTCTTCCAACATGAGATGTTGTCTTTTTGTTTTTATTTGTGGAGATTACATAAGCACTTCAGGCTGTGTGTTACAATTTCTTGCACTATAAAGAGAAGCTCATTTGCATTGACAAAATGATGCAGCATAGCCCCGAGCGAGAGAGAAGAGCTCAGTCGCAGCCCATTTGAATGGAAGTGTGACTAGGCCTTTTGGACGGCCAGGCAGAACCGACCGGTTGAACTCCCATTCAAACAGGTTCCAATTGGCAGGTTCTGGAGTCCTAACAGAACCACCTTGTTGGAACCCTGTTCGAACATGATTTCCAACCGGCAGGTTTTGGAGTCCTGAGAAAGCCAAGCTAACCATTTTGGCTGCACTCCCATTCGAACGAGGTTGCAACCAGCAGTCCCTTAGAGTCCTCCCAGCAGAAACAAAATGTGCTTGAATCAAGGGATTTGAACCAAAATGGAAAACTCTAAGGGAAAATATCCTGTTTATTGCCTTTCCTTGTCAAAAATCCTTTCCAAAAAAACTTCATTGCCGCACACCATGTAGTGCAATTATTTCCTTTTAGTAGCTTACTTTCCTTTTGAATCAAGAATGCTCTGTAACTATAAAGATGGCAGCATTGTACGTTATTGCTCATTTTTTTTTTTTTTTTGGTTTTTGTTTTTGTTTTTTGTTTTCTATTTGAATGTACGAAATAGGTTAAGGGGAACGTTATTTCTCAAGTTTGAGTTAAGAATCTTAGTGATATTGAGTTTTTATCGTTTCTTTTCAAGCATTGGCTTGTGGTTCATTTCGAATAGAAGACATTGCTGCTACTATTCTTTTCCTATCACGCTATCCGCTACGTCACAAAACCAGCATTCTGACCTAAGTTCACTACTGGAAATTTGTTGAACAGTTGATGATCAAATCAAATGACACTGATGAAACTGCCAGACTATTTCTTTAAATCTGGCTACTATTCTTTTTTCTTTTTCTTTTTTTCCCGTTGAAGTGACTCTGGATGCTCTCTGATATTGAAAGTAGCCATAGTTTATCACGGCTCAAGCAAGGGCCAGCTTGTTCAGATAGGAAAATGTTGGGGCATGCACCATTTTCCAATGCCTTTCATGTATATTAAAGATATTATCTATATTGACATATATGAAACAAGTGGTTGACCCAACAAATTACACAGGAAGAAACAAAATATTTTCATATTTGAAAGACGAAATTGAAATAAAGTAGTTGAGGAATTTTATATCACTGCTGCAAACTTAATGACAATTCTTGTGAAAAAATCTCTTATAAACTGGTTAAATCAATCTCATGTCTCATCGTCATTATGCAACATTTGTGAAATAGCTTCTCTCAATATCATTTGAAAATGGAGAGAATCATATTTCAGTTACATCAATCATGGGTCTGCTTTGGTTTCGTAGTCATTAACATTCAATGAAAGGCATCCTTAAACAAATATTAGGACTTCCCAGCTTTCCGATGACTAATCCCGATTAATGTCCGGTTAATATTGAAACAATTAATCTTAAACAAAACTTCTAGCATATACCATTTAAGGAAGTACTTGCTAAACTTTTGATGGGAGGAGTGTAAACAAACCTTCAAGCATATATAAAACATATCATGTGATTTCTTCGTGCATATTTCAAACTACTATTCCAACTTAATTATGACAATATTGCAGCAAGAAACAGTACTATACTAAGGAATTTAAGCACAATGGCAATAGCCGATATATTATATGGTTCACCCTACTTGTTTCTTTCTGTCCAACAAGTAACTGAACGGAGGGTGAGTAAGAGTTCCATTGAGGAACATGTTTGAGACCACCTTGTACATAGCTTCAGTGAGGTGCACCCCATCCCAGTTGATGTATTGTGAAGGATTTGGGCAGGCTTTGGCAGAAGGCGTGCCACATGTATTGAGTATATCGAAGTTGTATGGTTCACCTGTTCCACAGCATGCTTTGAAACTCTCCTTGAATCCGTATCTACTCGGATTCTCCATGACCGTCCGGTAGGCCGTCCAGTAATCAGCGTAGGTGATTATGGCATGGGGAAACTGCCTCCTGAGGCCCTGCAACTTTGCCTGGAGGGCTGCATTGTGGTTGTAGCTCTGCTTGTTCACGCTCTTCACACACCCAATGTCGTCTCTATCATCTTCAGGAAACAGTACCATGGCCAGCGGCAGGCACCCCGTTAATGGAAGACCTTGGACGACCACATATTTTGCACCCTTCTTCAGCAATGACTGCAAACCAATTCATTTCAGGCTCACTAAAATTAGTAACTTTCTCATTTCATTTAAGACTTTCTTCTTCTTCTTCTTTTTCAATTTCATGTACTTTTTCGAGATCTATGGAAAGTTAAAACCATGTTTAGAAAATTAAATATTTAATTTAAATAGGAGGTGAATGACTCGAACTCCTAACATTTGCTCTAAATCACCTTTTTATCACGAAGTTAAAAGAAAACGATAAATTTAATCATTTAACTATTTAACTAATAGTATTCGAAGAGTACGTTGAAAATACAATCTGTACCTGTAAAAACTCAGTAAAGGTTGTGATAGCAAGCTTTTGGATGGTGTCATCTGGTATAGAAGATCCAATGCAGTATGCGTAGTCATTGATTCCAATTTCACCAACCCAGACAAGTGCATCGTCGAACGCTTCTTTGCAATCTGATGCTGCCTCTCCAGTACAGTACCCCTGACTCTCCAAGAATTTGTTGAACCAAAGGAACTGGGTTTGGATAGATTCAGGAGTTATATCAAGGCTGAGGT
Source organism: Alnus glutinosa (assembly GCF_958979055.1). NCBI lineage: Eukaryota > Viridiplantae > Streptophyta > Magnoliopsida > Fagales > Betulaceae > Alnus > Alnus glutinosa. Next base: position 2,369,193 of record NC_084893.1, read on the forward strand.
TGTTCTTCACAAAGAATGCATGGTTTATAGCCGTGGAACCGCCAACAGCAAAGTTCACCCCGAACGAAGCATTCCCGGCCGCCTTGATGTTCCGGTAAGGTGGCAAGTAAGGTAATGACAGTGCTTCTGCTACAAAGTCGATCACGAGCCGTCCATCGGAGTACCGGTTGGTTGGGCGGTGAAAGAAGGTGCTTCCGTATGGAGGGTTCGACACGTGGCCGAAACCACTTGGGCCGGTGATGGACTTTGTGTTGCCGGTGTCTGTGAACGAGTCACCAAAGGCGTAGATCTTCTTGAAGGGACGTCGCGGGTTTGGGTTTCTTTGATCAGTTGCAGCAGAAGCTGAGCAAGCGAGGATGAAAATGGCGGTGATGGTAATTATGAAGAAAGATGTGAAATAGAAAGCCATTTTCTCAAGGCTTCCAAGCTTTACTTTTGCCGCAATATAATAGTCTCTTTGTGGCCTATATATCTCGATCATGACCTCCGGCATGTACGTCCGCATTAATTCTAACCATTTGCCTTCAGACAGTAAATGGAAGAGTTATTATAAATTTTCACATGTCACGTAATTCTCATAACTTCGAATTACTAAAAATTCTAAGCAAAATTATTAAAAATCTTTATGCATATATTTTTTGCATGTACTACTGATTTTAAATTAAATATAAATGGTGCAAACAGGGATTAAGATCCTCAACAATTTCAAAGAAATTTGAGATTATTAAATAAATTATGTAATCGATCAAGCCATTTTTTACATCGAATCACGTGAAAAATACTACATAATAAAAATATGACATGTTATCGAGTCAAAAAAAAAAAAAAAAAAAAATTCCAAAAAGCGTTTTTTTTTTCACTTTTGAAAAAATTCTTATTCTTTATTAAATCAAAAGACAATTTTTTGCTCAAAGCTTTTATACGACATAAAGTGTAAGAACCTGATAAAAATATACTCAATTCTCATTGTTAACATGTCACATTTTTAATACGTAACATTTTTCATAGAGTTCGATGCATGAAACGACCTAAATTCACATAATTTAAAAATATCAATTTTTAAAAAAATTGTAAGAGATCCTCATCCGTGCAAACAAGGGTGGATTCACCCTTAACCTTGGAGTTCCGGGCCGAGACCCTCCAAATTTTCAAAAAAGTCTTCAATTTCTTCTAAATTTTAGGCATTTTTAATGGAATGGACCACTCAAAATTAATTCTTCTAAATTTTAGGTATACTTCACATCAAAATATATTTTCAAACCAAAAAAAAAAAAAAAATATATTTATTTCAATTAATGGACTAAACAAATAGTTTATGAAAGATTGTTAACTGTATTTTCATTTTTCTATCAAATTAATTAAGGAGATTCAATTATGAGTCAACTACTCGCCACAAGAGTTAGGCCTACCGAATTAATGAGCCTTGTTTTTCAGTTTGTTATGGGAACCTGAAGAGTCCAGAGTCTTCCATTAATTATTTATTTCCATAATTATTGTTTGGCGGTTGCTTTCTTGCTTTGGTGTACGTGGATCCTTAAATGTTACAACTTGTCAACTACCACTACGGTTTTTCACTTTCCTTTCCTACACCGGAGAGAGCCTTAAATGCATTGATTGAAATTCTTCACAAACTTACGCCACGTGGCATAACATAACATAAATAAATAAAATTAAGCAGTAAAATTATACCTATAAATTTAATTATTTAGTAATTAATATTATCAATTTTATTTTAAATCCATGAGTGGAGGTAATATTATTCTTCCTCTTCGTCTCGCCTCGTTTGATACAAACATGAAACATGGCTTTATCTTAATTCTGTGGGGTAATTACATTTTTCTCCCATCAACTACCAGCCATTGTTAATATGACCCCATAAACTGACACATCGATCAAAAGAGAGCATTCAATTACCAACTTTACATATTTTGCCCTCCTCTGCTAGGAAATCCCGTTAACTTGGATGGAATATTCCATTTTGGGGCGTTAATTTTGGTTTAAAGACCAAAATACCCTCCAACAGTAATTAATAAAAAAATATTAAAATTAATATGTTTAAAAAAGTTGAGAGTATTTATGTCATTTTATAATTTGAGTTAGGTTATTTAAGTCTTTTTACGAATTAAACTGACGGAAGGGGGCAAAGTATGTAAAGTTGGTAGTTGGATACTCTCTTTTGGTCGAGGTGTCAGTTCATGGGACATGTTGACAATGACTGGTAGTTAATGGGGAAAAATGCAATTACCCATAATTCTTTCTTCTCATACTTTATTTCTTTTTTCTTTTCTTTTTTTTGATTAGGTAAGAAAATACTTTATTAGTTGAGTTAATTGACAAATCTATAACATGAAATGTGGATTGCATAATCAAAGAGTCTATTTAACAAGATCCATAATCCAATATTTTGATTTAAAATTTTGTGGGTGTTATTTCGATCATCACCTTAAAAAAGGTTGCTTCTGTCTTCCCCTCTCGTGGAAGCAACACTTTCTGGTTGCTCAATTCTCAAATAGTATTTGTCGTTTAATTAAGAAAGCATTATTGATAATAATTAAAGGAAGTGAGATGAGAGTAATCAATTTAAAGAGAGTTATGGACCGTGAGTAGTATCACGATATAGGTAGAATTTGTAAGACCGTGACTGACCCTGAAAGGAAGGAATGGAAAAGCAGCATGTCGTATTAATGGAGAACTCTGATAATATTTGATTCTTGTTGGTTGAGTAAATTTTGTTGATAGTATTTATTGTTTCTGAAAGTTTTTATTTTTTTGCGCCGAAAACATGCATGTTTGACACGCTCTGTTTCAACTTCAGAATGCTTTCCTCCTCTTCAATGGATCGGTGGTGGTTGAGAGCATGACAGTCACCTCACTCATTAAGTGGCAAGTGAAAAATGGGACCATGAAAGGACAAGGCCCTTTCGATTTCAAAAGAAACTGATAATATTTATTTGTTTCACATTTAACGATGTATATGACTTGCTTTCGCATTATTTTTTAAACATATTGTTATAAAATTATAACAGTATGTATGATGTTGTAACGTGTCACATAGGGAGTGGACCATATTTTTTCTCCCACATCACATGGTGTCCCTTCCGATAATGCCCTTCACAGCCCCCTTTACCATCTCCGGTTGAACACCAACCGGAGACAATCGAATCCTGCTAACCCGGCGATCCGGCCAACTTGGCGACCCAGTTCTGGCCGGGGATCAACCAAATCCCGACCAACCGATCGGGATCTGGTGGATCTGACCGGGAACTGCCAGATCCCCGCCAACCGACCGGGATCCAGCGGATCTGTTCGGGATCTGGTGAATCTGTCCGAGGAACAGCCGAAGGTGGGCTGGGTTCTATCGGACCTGGTAGTAGGGAAGGAGGTGTGCTAGGGGCATTTTTGTCTCTAGCACAACAGCAGCATGATAACAGCATGTAAGCCGAATCCTTTTTAAATTATATGTTGATATTCACTTCATAAAATTGATTCATAATATAATCATATACACCATTTACTGCATAAACTTTAAATAATAATCATCATCTATTTCATTTGAAATATATAGAATTCTTGCCCTGTGAAATGATTATTCTCCATTTCACTTCAAATGGAAAAGATCTTATTCTGAAAAATGGAGAGAAAACAATTAAGATTTCGTTGACAACGTATACATCATTAGATCTATGAAATTTAATTTAAATTATGAAATAATTCGTTTCCATTTCAAAAATGAAACTGAGAATATTATTCTCTCATTACCATACTTCAAACTTTTCTTTTCAAATCCTTCAACTTTGAATAACTAACCACCATAATGCAATGAATATTGGATGGGGATTTTGTACAATCCCTTGTCCGAAGTGTAAGGAATTGTGAAAGACCCTGACGAGGCCAACATTTCCGAACAAATGCTTAGGCTACCCAAGCACACATGTTTAGGCAGATAAATCCTTTGTATAAACAGATTCAATGATAAATTTGTACATATCTTATACGGAGATAAACAAGAGATGCGTAAAATAATGGAACTAAATTTTTTTCTTATGTGAAATTAAGAATTGTCCAATGTGAGTGTGTTCAAGGCCAAGTGCAACAAAGACACCTTGCTGAAATTCCATGCTTGCACAATGTATGTTAATAATTGTAGAATATTAATTTAAATGATCAAGTTTATTACTTTCTATTAGCTTAAGTTTTTTTGGATAAACGGTTATTTAATATGATATCAGAACAAATGTCACAAGTTTAAAATTTGTCTTCATCATTCACCTCTTATTTCAATTAAAGATTTCACATGTTGGACATCACTTATTAAATGAGAGTTTGAATACACACGTAAGTAAAATAACAGTAGAATATTAATTAAAATGCATGAATGAATATACCATTTCTTATGATCATTTCAAATCACAAGACAAACAAATATAGAAACATCCATGCAAATGGCCAGAGTCACTACCAAAAAAACGTTGTTTAGTGTTGTCTGGGCTAGTGTCGCTTGTACCAATCGACACTAATTTTAATTTAGTGTCGTTTGAACAATAAACAACATTAAAATATTTGAATGTAGTGTCGTTTGAATAGAAACGACACTATTCATTTAGAGCAGCTTTTGTAGTACTCCTTCATACCCGTAAGCTCTTAAATTTATGGCCTCTCTCTCTAATTTCTCTAACTCTAACTTTTTTCTTGTACCGCTCCTTCCATTATTATTATTATTATTTTGTTTGTTTGTCGGAGCTCCTACATTGGAGACTCTGCGCAGAAGTCTCCTGATCTCTAAGGGAGAAAAAAAGAAAAGAGAAGAGAAGAGAACCTAAACTTTTTTTTTTTTTTTTCTTGAATTATTGTTTAGTGTCGTTTAAACAGTAAACGACACAATTTTAGAATCCCGTCTTTATGTTTAGTGTCGTTTACAAAACGGCACTATTCAAACAACATTTATTGATTAGTGTAGTTTTTTAGGCCATAAACAACGCTAAACCCCACCTCCCTCTCCCTTTTTCTTTTTCTTTTTTTTTTTTCTTTTCAGTGAGTAGAGAAAACTTTGTATCAGCCCAAGTTGAGCCTAATTAGGAAACCCGACACTACTGAGAAGGACATGTAGAAACTTTATGTGATGCGTCTATGACTGTTCTTGGTTCACAAATCTCATCTAAAACATCCCTAATTAATTTCCATGGTAATTGTTTAATTACCATTTACCCCAAGCTTCTAGGAAAGAGTATAAGATAATATGTAGATTATTTTAATTGAAACGAGACAAAGATACCTTTGGTCTAATACTATATATGTTAAATCACAATTTATCTCAAATATGGTTGAGGCAAAATGATTTTATTTTTGAGCACATGTTCATGCCTCCCATGCAGGTCATCCTTGCGGTGAAATCCTCTCTAGAGGACTATGAGGAAGCGGTTGCAACATTGGAAATTTCACGTGAAAATTCTTGTAGTGGAAGGGTGAGATGGGAAAAGCCACCTCTGGGTGTTTTGAAGCTTAATTGGGATGCCGCTTTGCATAAAGAAACACAAACAATGGGCGTTGGAGTTGTAATCCGGGATGATCGAGGTGATTGCGTGGCAGCTCTTGCAAGGGTTGTCTCGTATATTGCCGATCCCCTCATTGCTGAAACAGTTGTTGTGTGACATGCAGCCCAGTTGATTTATGAGAAGGGCTATCAGAAGGTGCTTTTCGAAGGGGATTGTTTGAGCATCATCTCAGACTTGAAGAAAGAAGACCCAAGTGGGAATGGAGGTGGACTATTAATTTCAAATATAAAGTTTCTTCTGTCAACCATAGAAGTTATTAATTTTCAACATGTCAAAAGGGTTGCAAAATAAGGCGGCTCATTGCTTGGCAAAATTTGCTATTACTCATATGATTGATAAAGTCTGGGTGGAGCATTGCCCTCCGATCATCCAGCATGTTGTACTAGCGGAGCAAGTGGAAGGTTATTGATCAATGAAATTATCACTATTTTCTCCAAAAAAAAAAAAAAGCTTAAGTTTATTGGAAGTGATTGATTTAATTATTTAATTAATATTATAATATTTCACTCACACGTGAGCTCAAACTATCTATTAATAAGTGAGAGGCATAACATGTGAAATATTTAACTGAAATAAATAATAAATTGATGGAAATAAGGTTCAAACTTGTGACGTCTGCTTTAATACCATATGAAGATCTAAAAATAAAATATAATTTGAGAAATAGTAGAAGAAATAGTAAAAATGAGACAAGAAAATTTTGGAGTATGACACCTATGTTTACCAAAATTGCCATAAATGCTACGTTGTTCTCTTATTTATTGATGATTTTTATAATACAAATGACCTGTATTTAAAAAAAAAAAAAATTGTGATAAATGAAGAAAATACAAATAATATAATCAAATCACTCTAATTAACTTAATTACAATCACACGTATAGAAACTAACGTACACAATAAGAAAAATATAAATCTAATATATAAATCCTACGGTTAGCTCTAGCTAGTTAGTTTTTGTTTTCGCATCTCTTTGTTCAAGGGGTCGCAGCTAGTTCTAGGGCCCAATATGTGCGTGTACGGTGTACACACCAAGAACTGTCGAAAAGACTCGTGTTTATTCTCTTCGTCTAAAGGAAACTCTGCTTGCTAGTAAAAAGGGTAAATAATAAATTGTCTTGTAGTTGTAGCCAATGAGTTTTGATATTGTAAATAATAATTGGATAACTTGAGTTTTTAACTGTGATAATTAAAGATTTGAGTTTTCATAGCGTAATAAATAGGTCATTAATTCGGTGAAAAAAAGGGTGGGAATCGGTGTTGTTGTTTGAGATGATTGTGGGGATGTCGAGGCAGCAAAAGCAAAGTCGTTCTCCTCTGTAGCCGAACCTAACATAGCTGATCAAGCTCTTGGGGCATGGCATGCTGTAATATTCGGATGTGAGCTAGGGTTCTCTCAAGTGATACTTGGAGATTTTTTTTGACGGTAGTTTACGCCATGAAGAAGGACGAACCTTGTTGGAGTGTTTTCGGCCACCTGTTTGATGATTCAAAGCAACACTTCAATAGTTTATATTCTTTTCCAGTTGAGCATATAAATCAGGAGGCTAATAACAGACTACAAAAACACCTTCATTTTGACGCGTGTCTACAGTACCCGTTACTGTAGACACGCGTCCAAATTGACACGTGTCATTTTAGACACGTGTCAATTTGTGAAGCCGTCCAAAATGGACACGTGTATGACATACACGTGTCCATTTGGACACGCATATGAAATACACGTGTCCATTTGGACATGTGTATTTCATATACGTGTCCAAATGGACACGTGTATTAATACACGTGTCCATTTGGACACGCATATGGAATACACGCGTCCATTTGGACACGTGTATTTCATATGCGTGTCCAAATGGACACGTGTATTAATACACGTGTCAAAAATTTATTAATTCGCCAAATATATATTAAAAAAAAAAATTCTGTGTTGTATTAATTATTTAAAAAAAAAAATCAAAAAAAAAAACTCCTTACATTATTAATCATACAAATCTAATCCAAAAATACGGTGTAGATTACCCTAACCTAATTTACATATTGTACTATATGCTATATGTAAATTTGTTGGTTGGAATTTATACTTTTTAGGTTCCTTATTTATATATATATAGTATACTATTAAGCACGTAAACCCTAACCTAATTTACATATTGTACTATATGCATAATTATACAAATTTGATGCTAAATATATAATTAAACTAAATAGTTTAAATTAGGGTTTAGTTTTGTACACCATCTACGTTTAGAAACCAAAAAAAAAAAAAATTAAACATAACAAAGTTAAAAAACCTATAATTAATACTATATATATAGATATGCATGCATGTAAACGGTTTAGAAACTATATACAGTAACCTTTTTATTTATGTCTATATATAGTAAATGCAATTATTTTTAGAGTTCTGCGCTACATAATGAATTAAATACTTATAGTTTAGTCCCTCGTAAATTTATGGCTATATATAGTACATACCCTTAGGGTTAGGGTTTATAGCATATAGTATATACACTTAGGGCTAGGGTTTATACCTATATATAGTATATATACTTAGGATTATGGTTTATCGATATATATAGTATATACACTTAGGGTTTGGGTTTTAGGGTTTATAGGTATATATAATATATACACTTAGGGCTATGTGTTATAATTTTATTGATTTTACGTTTAATGAATAATAATGTCAATATATTTTTCACGTGTCATTATTGTACACTTTTAAGTATATATATATATATGTTAAATCATGAGCAGTTCAAAATTAGATTGTTCCGATATATATATATATATAGTTATAGTTATAGTTATAGTACATTTACTTAGGGTTTAGTTTTATAGCTATATATATATATATATATATATATATATATATATATATATATATATATATATATATATATATATATACACTTAGGGTTTGGGTTTTAGGGTTTATAGGTATATATAATATATACACTTAGGGCTATGTGTTATAATTTTATTGATTTTACGTTTAATGAATAATAATGTCAATATATTTTTCACGTGTCATTATTGTACACTTTTAAGTATATATATATATAAGTTAAATCATGAGCAGTTCAAAATTAGATTGTTCCGATATATATATATATATAGTTATAGTTATAGTTATAGTTATAGTACATTTACTTAGGGTTTAGTTTTATAGCTATATATATATATATATATATATATATATATATATATATTATATACTTTTGGATAGAGGATTAGGGTTAGGGTTTATGACTAGATATAGTACGTACCCTCATGATTAGAGTTTATAGCTATATATAGTCTAGCACTTAGGGTTAATTTTATGGTTAGGTTTTAGTTTTTATTTTTTATGGTTTTAGGTTTTAGTATAGTACGTACCCTTAAGGTTATAGTTTATAGCTATATATAGTATATACACTTAGAGTTATAGTTTAATTTTTTGGACCATTAAATTATTATTTTTTAAATAATATATTTATTTCTATATATAATTATTTTTTATTATATATATAGATATATTTATTACTTTTTAAATTAAATACAATTTCTACTATGGGGGACGTGTATTTTAGGGTTAGGGTTTTTTGCTATATATAGTACATACAGTTAGGGTTATGGTTGTTTGCTATACAAAATACATACACTTATGATTAGGGTTTATATGATGAGTTATATATATATATATATATATATATATATATATATATATATATATATGGTGTACTTATAAGTACGTAAACCCTAACCCTAAATTGACATATTGTACTATATGCATAATTAAACCAACTTTGTGAAGCATATATGTAGACCCAAAAAAAAAAATAATAATAATTAACATGAGTTCATGCAGTGCATGTACATGCAGTACATGCATTGCATGAACTTAGGGTTGCATGGGTTTATATAAAATAGATATAATATATATATATATATATATATATATATATATATATATATAGCATGTGGAGACGTGTATTTATAAACACGTCTCCAACTGTTTGGCCGGATGCCTCGCGGGAATTCTCCCGCGCGCCACCTGGCCAAACATTATATATTATATACGTAAAACTAATTAATAATATAAATATATATTATATTATATAAATTATATACTTATATTTATATATAAGAAATGGGTAGCTTCCAGAGGAAGCTACCCATTTCTTCTCTCTCGCTCTCTCTCTCTCTCTCTCATTTCTTCTCTCTCTCTCTCTGTCTCTCCGGCGAGCTCAGCCGGCCGGTGTGGTGAGCTCCGGCGTCGTCACGTCTCCCTCTCACCGACTGTCTCTCTCTCACCGATTCCCTCTAGCTCTCTCGCTCTCTCTCTCTCTCTCTCTCTCTCTCTCTCTCTCTCTCTCTCTCTCTCTCTCTCTCTCTCTCTCTCTCTCTTTCTCTCTCTACTGGGACGTCCCTCCGGCAGGGGTTGGCTAGGCCGTCGGTTCCCTTTCCTCCGGTCCGGTCAGTGGCTCTCTCTCTCTCTCTCTCTGTTCAGTCGCCGGTGCTCTTAATATATATTGCAGATAAATTTAGTGTTATATATATATACATTTGCTAACTTTTTTTTCCTTTCTCCATAATGTATATCCGAATATGCAGGTATATATATAAAGAAGGAGCCCTAAATCCACAACCTACCGTCGACAGTGAGTAATTTCCCCTTAAATTTGTATTTCATTTTTTTTTTCAACATGTAAATGAAATACTGATTGAATATATATTGTAATAATTTTTATTGTAATAATTTGGACATTTGTTCTTGATTGATAATTGTAATAATTTTTGGACTGTGTTATATTTTATTTTTTCAATTTTGCTGAATCAGTGTAAGCTTAAATTACTGTTTTTTTTTTTTTTTTTTGGGGGTTTTCTTGGAGTAGGTATTTCATTTTTGCTATAGTTTGTGTTTTTTTTTTTTAACAATGCTGCATGTATTTTTGTGTTAGTACACATTTGATATTTAGAAATTGTGTAGGCGTTTGTATTTTTGTGTCATTTAGTGTTATATGTATTTTTATTTTTTTGAAAGCCATGTTCTTTTTTGCCATGTTGTGTTTTTTATGTTTTTAATTTTTCCTGTCCTAATTTTTTATTTGAGAGGTTATATATATATATATATATTTTTTGAATGTGTTATTATGGATTACAATGTTTTTTTGTTAGTCAAACAAAATCAAACAATGTCCGATATTAGTTTAACGTTATAAACCAACGATGACACTTTTGAAAATACCTAAACCCTAAAGCCTAAAAAAAAATATCCTACACTTTCTAAAAAAAGAAACCCTAACACTAAAAACAAAAGTCCTATCCTTAAACCCTAAACCCTAAACCCTAAAAAAAAAAATTATCCTACACTTTCTAAAAAAAGAAACCCTAACACTAAAAACAAAAATCCTAACCTTAAACCCTTAAAAAGAAAATTTCCTACACTTTCTAAAAAAAAAATTCCTAACACTAAAAACAAAAATCCTAACCTTAAACCCTAAACCCTAAGAAACTAAAACCCTAAACCCTAAACCCTAATCCTAGATCCTTTAAAAAAAAAAAAAATTCCTACATTTTCTATAACCAAACCCTAACCTTAAACCATAACGAACCCTATATCCTAAACCCTAACAAAAAAAAAAATCCTACACTTTCTAAATTTATACCCTAAACCCTAACAAACCCTAACCCTAAACCCTTTAAAAAAAAAAAAAAATCCTACACTTTCTAAATTTATACCCTAACCCTAAACCCTTTAAAAAATAAAAAAAAATCCTACACTTTCTAAATTTATACCCTAACCCTAACAAACCCTAACCCTAAACCCTTTAAAAAAAAAAAAAAATCCTACACTTTCTAAATTTATACCCTAACCCTAACCCTAACAAACCCTAACCCTAAACCCTAACAAACCCTAACCCTAAACCCTTTAAAAAAAAAAAATCCTACACTTTCTAAATTTATACCCTAACCCTAACCCTAAACCCTAACCCTAACAAACCCTAACCCTAAACCCTAACAAACCCTAACCCTAAACCCTTTAAAAAAAAAAAAAAAAATCCTACACTTTCTAAATTTATACCCTAACCCTAAACCCTTTAAAAAATAAAAAAAAATCCTACACTTTCTAAATTTATACCCTAACCCTAACCCTAAACCCTAACCCTAACAAACCCTAACCCTAAACCCTAACAAACCCTAACCCTAAACCCTAACAAACCCTAACCCTAAACCCTTTAAAAAAAAAAAATCCTACACTTTCTAAATTTATACCCTAACCCTAACCCTAAACCCTAACCCTAACAAACCCTAACCCTAAACCCTAACAAACCCTAACCCTAAACCCTTTAAAAAAAAAAAAAAATCCTACACTTTCTAAATTTATACCCTAACCCTAAACCCTTTAAATAATAAAAAAAAATCCTACACTTTCTAAATTTATACCCTAACCCTAAACCCTAACAAACCCTAACCCTAAACCCTTTTAAAAAAAAAAAATCCTACACTTTCTAAATTTATAACCTAACCCTAACCCTAAACCCTAACCCTAACAAACCCTAACCCTAAACCCTAACAAACCCTAACCCTAAACCCTTTAAAAAAAAAAAATTCCTACACTTTCTAAATTTATACCCTAACCCTAACCCTAAACCCTAACCCTAACAAACCCTAACCCTAAACCCTAAAAAAAAAAAAAAACCTAAACCCTCCTAAACCCTAACAAACCCTAACCCTAAACCCTAATCCCTTACAAACCCTAACCCTAAACCCTTAAGAAAAGAAAAAAAAAAAAAACAAAATCCTACACTTTTTTTTTTTTAAAAAAAAAAGTTTAACCATAAACCCTAACAAACCCTAACCCTAAACCCTTTAAATAATAAAAAAAAATCCTACACTTTCTAAATTTATACCCTAACCCTAACAAACCCTAACCCTAAACCCTAACAAACCCTAACCCTAAACCCTTTAAAAAAAAAAAAATTCCTACACTTTCTAAATTTATAACCTAACCCTAACCCTAAACCCTAACCCTAACAAACCCTAACCCTAAACCCTAACAAACCCTAACCCTAAACCCTTTAAAAAAAAAAAAAAAATCCTACACTTTCTAAATTTATACCCTAACCCTAACCCTAAACCCTAACCCTAACAAACCCTAACCCTAAACCCTAAAAAAAAAAAAAAAACCTAAACCCTCCTAAACCCTAACAAACCCTAACCCTAAACCCTAATCCCTTACAAACCCTAACCCTAAACCCTTAAGAAAAGAAAAAAAAAAAAACAAAATCCTACACTTTTTTTTAAAAAAAAAAAAAAAAAAAGCCTAACCATAAACCCTAACAAACCCTAACCCTAAACCCTTTAAAAAAAAAAATCTTACACTTTCTAAATTTATACCCTAACCCTAACCCTAAACCCTAAAAAAAAAAAAAAAACCTAAACCCTCCTAAACCCTAACAAACCCTAACCCTAAACCCTAAACCCTAAACCCTTACAAACCCTAACCCTAAACCCTAAAAAACCATAAACCCTAAACCCTAAACTCTAACAAAAAAACTAAAACCCTAAACTCTAACCATAAACCCTTTAAAAGGGAAATAAATTCGTACACCCCATGTTGCGTGACATGCTCAACTTTTTTACACGTTTATTTGTTTGACGTATGATTTGTCTTGTCCTCTTAACCCTATACAGAGGAATATGGACAAGTCTTGGATGTCAGCACCTAGGGGTACGACAACGTATAACGACGGGTGTAGGGCGTTTGTGACATTTGCCGTTCGTAACTGTACGGCCGTCGATGGAAAAATTTACTGCCCATGCAAGTATTGTCGAAATAACCAGCGTCACACTCCTGATTACGTTCTTGCCCACCTGACTGGAGGTCGGGGGATGAATCCGGGATACCATTTGTGGTATATGCACGGTGAGACTACGACTGGGTCCGCTATTCCTGGTCAGTGTTCGAGTTATCACAGTGGCACAGAGGCCGCTGACCATAGCACTGAACATGGTGAAGTCACAGAACAGGAGGGTGTCGCCGTGGAACAGGATGATAACATGCACGCCATGTTGCGTGACGCCTTCGGCGTGCACGATGTTCCTGAAGCCGCAAGTACTCTTCCGCAACAAGTTGATGAAGATACGTCGTGCGGGGACGCATTGAAGTACCAAGAGCTGTTAAAGACTGCCGAGAAGCCCCTTCACCCTGGTACAAAGCACAGTAAATTGAGTGCTACTGTACACATGTACAACTTGAAGTGCGTTGGAGGTATTAGTAACAAGATTTTTTCAGACATTCTGGAATTCATCAATCAGTTGTTGCCTCCTTGCGATGAGGCATTGCCAGATAACACGTACGAGGCGAATAAGTTCCTAAGTGGCATGGGTCTGGGGTATGAGAAGATTCCGGCGTGCCGTAACGACTGTATGTTATTATGGAAAGACAATAAAGAATTAGATTCATGTACCGTATGTGGAGAGTCTAAGTGGAGGGCTGATACACATGTAGATGATGATGGTGAGATCATATCAGCGAGAAAAAAACGCCCGGTGAAGATCTTGAGGTGGTTTCCACTCATCCCACGGTTGCAGAGGTTATTCATGTCTGAGCATACTGCGCCCCATATGAGATGGCATGCAGAAGGCCGCACTAGGGATGGCGTATTGAGGCACCCGGCCGACGGTGAGGCATGGAGATCGTTCGACATTTTACATCCAGATTTTATGGCAGAGAGTAGAAACGTCCGGCTTGGTTTGACAGCAGATGGATTTAATCCATTTGGGAACATGAGCACATCTCACAGCACATGGCCCGTAATGCTTGTGCCGTACAATTTGCCACCTTGGATGTGCATGAAACAGTCGTCCTTCATCCTTTCCTTGGTTATCCCTGGACCGAGCTCACCAGGTATGGATATTGATGTTTACCTTCAGCCATTGATTGATGAGTTGCTGGAACTGTGGAATGTAGGGGTACGAACATTCGATGCTTCAAAGAAGGAAAATTTTATTATGCGATCTCAGTTGATGTGGACGATAAACGACTTGCCAGCGTATGCAGATTTATCAGGTTGGCCTAACAGGGGTGCGAAGGCATGTCCTTGCTGTATGCAATCGACGCGTTCTATACGCTTAAAGAACGGGTGCAAATTTTGCTATATGGGGCACAGGAGATATCTGCCGCCTGAACATCTGTGGCGGCTTAACAGGAGGACATTTGACGGTACCGAAGAATTTGCCAGCGCACCGATTGTGCCATGCGGATACGAGGTTCTCCAACAGTTGGACGGAGTTGCGTTTGGAGATGAAACCGCGGGTAAGAAGAAGAAACGGAAGAAGCGGAAGAAGGGTGCAGGGAGTTCCGATGTTATATGGAAGAAGAAAAGTATATTTTTCAGATTGCCGTATTGGAAAGACAATTTGCTTCGGCACAATCTTGATGTTATGCACATAGAGAAAAATGTCATGGACAATATACTTGGCACTATTTTGGATATAAAAGGGAAAACGAAGGACAACTTGGCAGCTCGGCTGGACTTGCAGGAAATGGGGTTGAGACCTAAGTTGCATCCGTTCACGGCCGCCAACGGTAAAACGTATATTCCCGCTGCCTGTCACACAATGTCTAGAGAGGACAAAGAAAATTTTCTGAAGGTTCTTCGAAATGTTAGGGTCCCGGACGGATACGCTTCGAACATTTCACGATGTGTTCGGCTCAAGGACCGTACAATTTCTGGCTTGAAGAGCCATGATAGCCACATACTGATGCAACAGCTTCTTCCAATTGCACTGCGTAAGTCATTGCCTGATAAAGTGGTTAGACCTCTTGTGGAGATTTCTGCATTTTTTAGAGGCATATGCTCAACAAAGCTATCACAAGAAGATATGGACCGACTGCAGGGTGACGTCTGTATCACTTTGTGCAAGCTAGAACAGATATTCCCTCCAGGGTTTTTTACCAGCATGGTCCACTTGGTTGTGCATCTTGTGCGCGAGTGTAGACTGGGCGGACCCGTGCAGTATAGATGGATGTACCCGGCAGAGAGGTAAAATTCGGCGTAATATGTAAATAAATATTTTTATTTAATTGTAATCCTAATTGACGACAATTAAATTGTCGTGTATGTGTTTAAACCAGGAGTCTGGGGAATTTCAAAAATAATGTGCGCAATAAAGCAGCTCCTGAGGGGTGCATTGCGGAGGGGTACATAGCGACCGAGCTGGTAACGTTCTGTTCAAGGTATCTGAATAACGCACCAACATTCCACAACAGACCTCAGAGGAATCCTGATGGATCCAAGGGAGCGGGCACGCGTGTTACCATGAACCGGTTGATAATGCACCAGATTCATCGTTATATTGTGTTCAACTCTGAAGAGTTTCACAATTTGCGGACGTAAGTAGTCCTAACCTTATATTTAGCAGAATTCGAGTAAAAGTATTAATAACAATTATTACATAATTGTATACGCTGAATGTAGGATGCACAAAGACGCGCTTAGGCGATCATGCACTAGGGGTCGCATTACGGAGGCTCTTATTGAAGCACAACATCATGAGCAGTTCTGCGAATGGTACCGTGCATATGTAAGGAAATAGTTGTAAATTTTAAATTGGATAAATTTATGCGGGTTCAGGATTATAACCCAATGTGATGTTTACTATTTGTAATTAAAACATAGGTCGATGGCCTGGACGATCAACGTAGGGAGGAATTGGGCCACAAGTTGGTTATGCGTTGTAGAGGGCTAAAGGAGACAGCGGTGAAGTACAACAGGTACGTGGTAAATGGAAAATTATTTCGCACGCTTGCTCATGATGTGGGAAGGAGGACTCAGAATAGCGGCGTCTGTGTTCCTACCGTTGAAGGCGAAACGTACTACGGACAGTTAACCGATATATTTGAGGTCGAGTACTATGACAGGACTACGTACGTCTTATTTAAGTGCAATTGGGCAGACCCCACAATGGACAGAGGATTCACAATAGACGAGTATGGCCTAGTGTTTGTCAACTTCAATCACCTCGTCCACAGGGGAGAACAGATTCAGGACGAGCCGTACGTGCTTACATCTCAGGTGGATCAAGTATTCTACGTAGAAGATGGAAGGAACCCAAATTGGGTTTGTGCGGTTAGGACCAAACCGCGCAACGTGTACGACGTTGGACAGGGGGATGGGAGTAATGAGGATGGTACAACCTACCATGAGTGCGTACCGCTCGTACTAGCCACTGCTGACCTACCAGATACGAATGACGAATTCGAGTACGACAGGCCCGACGTAGATCCTATTGAAGCTCCCGTGATACAATGATTGATGTATTTGTTGTGAGTATAATTAGCTTGAACTCAATACACTTGACTGATATATATATTGTTTGTACAATTCGCTTGTACTGAATACAAATTTTTATTAATTGTATAAATTTCGCTGTTCTTTAGTATGTTCATTAAAAATATATTAAAAAAACATATTCTAATTAATTTGTCTGCATTTGTTCGCAGGTATTGATGGACCAGAGACCCCCTCATTATGCGTATCGGGCACCTAGCCCACCCGTGCCCCCCATGACCACGCCCACTGTTTCGACGGCATTGTATTCTGCAGCGTGGCCACACCACCCAGACGGGCCTTATAGACCATTGTTGCCGGGTACGGTGGCCGTGCCCACGTCAGATCACGGACAGAGCAGCACAGCTGGACCTTGCAGCTCTCCATTGTCGGAGCTGCCGACATTATCTCAGATAGGGTTCACCCAACCGGGTAACGCATATCGATGGTGGCTGCGAGAAGGGATGGGGTCACAGGGTTATGCGCCGTACTTTCCGTATACGTATAGTGGACCTATGACGTGTAACCCTGATAGTGAGACGCAGGATGTAGGATTTCCACTGTCACAGACCGGGGAGATGCAGATGCCGGCTATGGGGTTGGGACAGATACCGGCACAGGCGGCGATGCCTGGCCAGATTTTGGGGCCGAGACAGATGCCAGCATCGGGGGCGAGTCAGGGCCCGGGCCCGAGACAGATGCCAGCATCGGGGGCGAGTCAGGGCCCGGGGCCGAGACGGATGCCAGCATCGGGGGCGAGTCAGGGCCCGAGGCATGTAGAGAGCCAGATGCCTTTATCTGGTGAGAGCCAGATGCCACTTTCCGGTGAGAGTCAGATGCCACTTTCCGGTGAGAGTCAGATGCCACTTTCCGGTGAGAGTCAGATGCCAGATGTGGGGGGGAGCCAGAGTACCCATGAGGAGGACGTTGCGATGTTGGGTACCGATCAGTTGGCCCCCGGTAGTCCCCAGGATATGGATTCAGATGATGATCAGCAGGATCCACAAGCCGGAGGGGTTGGGGAGGAGGTTGCGGGCGACCCAGCGACCTAGCACATACGGATTGAGCAGATTCGGTTGATGGGTAAGTACATATTTAGACATCCTTAAAACTCAGATTCTCTTACCAAATTTTTTTTTTTTTTTTTTTTAAAAATAAATAAATATTTGATTAGAAATTGTTTATATATATATATATATATATATATATGTTCTTTAATCTTATGATTAAATATTTAACATTAATGTTGAATATTTCTTTCATTAGGGTACAACCCAGACGGGACCATTTATTATGAGGTGATTGACGACCCAGCGAGAAACTGGGTCCTCCCGAGGGGTAAGAAGGTTGTATTGCAGTACAATGCTGCTATACAACCTGTAGGACGGGCCTGCAATCGATTTCGGCGGGCTGAGGGCAAGATGATCAGGAGTGGGTCCTACATACACATGCGGGACGAATGGGCGAAGGTAAATAGGCAGATTAAGCAGGCAATGTGGGACGCGCTGATGGTATGTCTATGAATATAATTTAATTATTTATTTGAATTAAACTTGAGATTAATGTATTTCTTGAAGTTTTTAAACCTATAAAAATGTGTTGAATGTGCAGGAGGAGTTCTATGTACCTGTATCAGTAGACGCGCGCAGGGCACAACAGGAGGCTTTATGTGATATTGGCCGTAAGCACCGCTCGTGGAAGTCGAGGTTCAAAACCAAACTACGTATTAGAGACGGTGACACGCCCGAGATTATCCGTGCGAGAATGCCGGACAATTTTTTTGGCAACTATGACGCAGAAGATGTAGAGTTCCTGCTGAGAGATTGGTGCCGTGAGCAAAAAATCGTATGTAGGCCAAGAAAATGTTGTGGTTTTTTAATAACAGTTTATTTAATTTTAGTTTTAATTTAAGTGTGTCAATGCTTACATTTTTATTTTCATGTTAAATGCGTAGGCAACCTCTGAACGGATGAAGAGGCTGCGCGAGCAGAATGACCTTCCTCATTGTACGGGATCTAAAAGTTATGCCAGATTTAATCACGAGGAGGTATGAAAATATATATGTTTATGTTATATATATTTGTTGATAATTGTTTTTATTTTTATTTATACTATTTTTATCGCTATCTGTTTCTTATATATGTCAACTGCATGACGACAGACATGTACATCTGGCACGCCCCCCACTCGCGCCGCGTCGTTCGTGAAGACCCACACAAGAAAGGACGGCACTCACGTGAACGAACGTACACGGGTCCTATGCGTATGCTACTGATTTAATTTACTATTATTTTTAAAATTATGTGTGATTTGTCATTATTCAATATATGACTTGTTCATGTTGACGACGTACAGGAGAGGATGACGCAGAGTTTATCCAGTGATCCAGCCGCCACGCAAAGCGTCTCCGCAGACACGGTGCGTTGGGCACCGAACGACGCTTACGAACAGGCGGTTGGGAGGCCTGAGTATGCAGGGAGGGTTCGGCAGGTTGGGCCGAACGTCACACCTGTTCGGGGGACATGTTTCTCATATAGGCCTCGGTCACAAGGGGGACCATCTCAGGGCACGTCTCGGGATTGGGCCGAAAACACTCGGAAGATGGAAGAGATGCAAGCGGAGCTACAGGCTGAGCGAGCGAGGAATGACCTGTTGGAGCAGCGCCTGCGACAGGTTGAGGTCTTCATGTCCTCCATGGGAGCATCAGCACCATGTCTTGGTACGCCTTCACCTGCACACGTAGGTAGTACGTTGTCTGTTAGTAGTGCATCTGCAGGTATGATTTATACTGTGTGTAGGAAAAAATTAATTTCAATTTATTTTAATTACCCCTTTAATTTTGCAAGTAATATTATATACTTTAATTGTCTATATGATTTGCAGGTAATTCGACAACGGTTGGTACGTTGTCGCCTGTTGGACGACGGCTGACCCAGCATTCCATTGTCGCTACACCTTCGCCCGCTACACCATTCCTTGCTCAGCAATCGCCGGTTGGCGATAACACGCCTGGGACGGTACCTCCTCATTCGCAGGGACTCCCTTCAGATTTGTAGATATTTTGTGTAATTAATTTTTATGTGTAAATATTTGCTTAGTTAACGAATACGTTATTAACTTATGATTTGTGTAATATTATTTTGTGTAGTTTTTCTGTAAAATCAATATTTTGTTATTTGTGGTCGGAAATAATAAAATTTGAAATAACTATTAAAATTATTATACCAAATAATTTTAAATAACCAATACCAAAACTAAATTGAAGAAAAAAAATCCAAATTGGGTTTTTTATTTAATTAAATTTTTAATTTAATTAATTAATCGTATTTTTAATTTAATTTAAAAATACAATTAAATAATTAAATTAAAATTTTATTTAAATGAAAAATTCGATTTGGATTTTTTTAAAAAAAATATAACCAATTTGACACGTGTATCTAAATACACGTGTCAAAACAAGTTGACACGTGTATTGAGATACACGTGTCAAAGTGTTTTGACACGAGTATTTAAAATACTCGTGTCAAACGGTTTGACACGTGTATCTCAATACACGTGTCAACTTGTACACTTAATGTCGTGCACATTTGACACGCGTCTTACGCGTGTCAAAGTGCACGTGTCTAAATGTTTGACACGTGTACAGCACTGTACACGTGTCAAAATGCACGTGTCAAAGTGCATACATTTTTGTAGTGACACCACTTATTATTGTATGGCTAAGTTAGCAACTTTCCAGCTGTTAGATGTGGAGTGGATGGGGAAATGTACTCTATTCCTCCATGACGTTATTCTTGCTGAGCAAAAGTTTTTTTTGCTGATCAATGAAAGTTTAATTTCTTAAAAATAAAATAAAAGGGGTCATTCTATCAAATTTTCCCTAGTAGAATGTCAGCTGACATCTTCCCTATATAAGATCAATCAAATTGTATCGTGTCATGCCTCGTATGTCTTAAAAAAAAAAACACTAAAAAAAAGAAAAAATAAAAAAAATGGTGGATGGGTGGCTGCACCCTCCACCTCTTCAAGTATCCCTTGCTAGAGGGAAGAGGGTGGCTCCACCTTCCATTGTGAGGGGTGTGGCTCATGCAACGACCCTTCAGCTAGGGTGTTGTCGCCTTAGTGATCGAGAATGGAGGGAATAGCTACACCTCAGCATAGGGTAGCCGCGGAGGTTGAGGCCTACATTTTTCTCAACTCTTTTTTTTTTTTTTTTTTTTTTTTGGGTGTGTTGTTTTATTTGCGGGCATATGTGGCATGATAACATTACAGGTGAAAATGCGGTGCTTAGCATGTAGTGAGGTATGACTTTGACATGATAGTGAAAATAATATACGTAACACTTATTATGTTAGTCACTAAATAGATATGACATTTCATATGGCTTAGGATGCCACAGAAACCTTAAAAAAAGAAGAAGTAAAAAGTAACTTAAGGGTAGCCTAGTCATCCATCAATTTTACCATTTGAGAAAGTAGTTAACTACTCACGACCACTCTTATGGGTGGCTGACTGCCTCCTTGTTGTAATGTTACAAACAATTTTGAATTGCTTTAAGAGTTTTTATTGTTTGACATGGACTTGATCGAAGAGTTTTTTATGAAAAATTTCGGTTACAAACATTCTTTAATACGTAACCGTTTGTTTACTATTGTTTTAAATGCTTTTTACCATTTGAGATTTAAAACGTGATCTTTAGTTTAATGAAAAAAAATTAAGTTCACGATTTTTAATCGTTGGGTCGTTAATTCCTTTTACCAACCATTAAAATGCTTTAACCTTAATTGGTGATGTTATCATTGAATTTTCTTTTGACCGTTTGGTCATTATTCATTGATGACCGTTGGTCATAACCACTTTAAAGGCTTTTGGATTCTCTTCAGATATAGAAATAATGTCACCTATTATTTATGTGTATATAAAATAAGTCCATAAAGGTGCACAGAAGGTGTGAAGGAAAAAATATATGAAAATCACTTATTTTGTTTTCATATCAAACATGTGTTATCAAACACTTGTTTCAAAGCATATATATATATATATATTATATTAATAACTTTTATAAAAAAAAAAAAAAAAAATTCTGAAGTCTCCCGTTCACTTTAATCAAAGGGTTATTCTATTTAATTTTCGTTCTTAAAAGTGTGTTCTTAATGAAGATAGATGTTATAGTCTAATCCTAAGAGGTTGCGTGTCAAGGGATCTGATTGCACTGAGTTATATATTTCAGAAGCACAGATCAACCTTTAAAGACAACGCTTTTGCGTGATTCTATAGCATTGTGAGATATTTCCTTACTATTTTCATATTCTATTTTCTTCTCTTCTCTTGTATTTTATTTATTTTATTGTTAATTTTTAGATTGGTATTATTTTATTTCAAGAAGTATTTTATATACTATTCAAAATTATTTTCAACACTTCTTAAGGGTGGAGGGTGGTCAGTTACCCCATCGAACTCTCGAAGTGGTTGTGACCACTTCCCATGAGCCATTAATAGTCACGACCACTCTCATGAGCCGTTAGAATGGTTCGGTCACAATAAGTTATTAAGCGGTTGCAATTACTTTTATAATTAGCTTTGAAGTGATACCCAACCATCTCAAAAGCCCTAGGAGGTGGAGTGAGTTACGTAGAGCATAGTGTTGGGGAATTATTATTCCCCACTCGGGTAGTACACGTGTCGGATTATACGCTTGGTCAGAAATGAATGTTTGGTCGGGAATTACCCAGGTCTCGGAATTATATGGCTGGTCAGGAATGACCCTGATCTTTAGCATTTATTAGAATCTTGGCACTTATCAAATCAAGTCAGGAATTAATATAGGGTATCATGCTTAATATCTACACACCTTACTAGTTACTGTTCACACTATACAATAATAAGACTTCACTATGCATCAACAGTAAAGTGGAGCCTATATATTTACCCATCGTCTAAGAGGTATGGAGATCTAATATATGAGCATCACTCTCTCTCTTTCATTCTCCCAAAGACTTGGGCGTCGGAGGAGGCTCCACCGGCCAACCCCTTATGGACCTTCGCTTTGTTGCAGGTTACAGGCAAATGGACGAATCAGAGACTGCCATGTCATCAATCTAAAAATCGCATCAACACATAGAGTTAGAATGGTATGACTGAAACGATAATACAATGTAACCTATCACGTTGGAAAAATAGCGGAGAAACCCTGATAATTGAACATGAAAGGAGCATGCTTGCACCACACCGCTTAGACAATTGGCTAATATTTTCTTTCTACTCAAAATAGTTAAAACATTAATAAATAGCTTTTACCACAAAACAATATTTTTTTTTTTTATTTTTTTAAAAAAATAACTCAAAACATATTTTTACTTTGATGTCACGTTACACACACACACAAAAGAAAAGAAAAAAAAGAAAAAGAAAATCCCTTTTTAAAAAGAGTTAATAAACACCACCACACTTTCCTATAAAGGGGCGATTTTTATTCCTTATCGATTAAGAAAGACAAAGCCATACACAGGTGCATGGAAAGGATGGCATCTAGTGCAATTTGTGTGCAAATAATATATTTCATTGCAATTTGTGAACGCCAAAAGTCGCAGTGAACAATTGACACAGCCAATCAGAGCCCTCTATGAACCAAAATTCGAGCATTTGACCACATCAACGGCCGCTTTTCAAACTAAGACGGAGCAAACGCTACGACACAAAAGCAGTCAAGCACGCTGCACGCGCATTCCTCAGACGGACAGAATCGTAATTTCAGCCGCCTTTCACAATTCGTCTCCATTTCCCGCGATCTCCGCGTTTCTTCTCCTCGCAAGCTTTCCCCGTTTAAACCTCTCATATCCAAACCCTTCTCTCCGTTCTAAGAATCGCTATTCGACCCGATCCGAATACAATCACACCGAATTCAAGTTGGACTGAGTCAGGCTGCCAGAACTCGCATCTAGCTCCGATTGCCGCGACACGGCATCGTACCGGTCATGGCTAGGGCTCGACAGAACTGGGAGAGACTGGTGCACGCGACGCTGCAGGGGGAGCAGCTGAGGAATGCCGGCCAAGGCCACCAGAGAATCCCCAGTGGAATCGCCGGGGCGGTCCCTCCCTCGCTCGTGAAGTCGACCAACATCGATGCGATCTTACAGGCCGCCGATGAGATCCAATCCGAGGACCCCAATGTCGCCAGGATTAGTATGTCTCTTATTTATTTATTTATACTTATAATTCTTTAAATTCTGTTGAGTTTCGCTTTTGATTTTCTGTTTTCATTTTTGTTGTTGTTGTTGTTGTTCTCGATGGTTTGTGGAGCCGCGGTTAGTTAATTGAGCTAAGAGATCCAGATTAAGCTGTTTTTTGTTTAAAACAAAAATGATTAAGTAGATGTCTTATAGTTATAAGGGAGGGATTATGATAAAATAATTTGTAGGCTTAATGAAAATTTGAAGTAAATAAATGGTATTTATTTATTTGTTTAATTATGATTGTTATTTGCTTTAATAAACTGGCAGTGGAGAAAGAGAGAGTTTGTAATGCAGGTGTATGGCTTTCATGGTAAAGAATGCTTGGCATGGTAGAGGATATGCATGGCTGATAAGCCTGATATGACTTACGAGCATTTTTGAGATAGATATGCAGCAGAGGAAAAAGTAGTTTTGTGAAATTTAATTAGTTTTTGAATTTAGAATTACAACAATAGGATACAAGAAAGAATTCTGTTTCAGTTGATTTGTCCACGTCTCATTAATACTGACTAGTTTGGAGAGTAATTTGTTACAAGTTGAGAGCGTTGCAGGGCATGGGGAGACCTAGCGTGAACATAGTGAGAAGATACCAATGTTGCTTATAGAACTCAAACTTGATCTGAATTCAATCAGGTT
This sequence comes from Alnus glutinosa, assembly GCF_958979055.1. NCBI lineage: Eukaryota > Viridiplantae > Streptophyta > Magnoliopsida > Fagales > Betulaceae > Alnus > Alnus glutinosa. Next base: position 2,393,936 of record NC_084893.1, read on the forward strand.
ACCAGGTTTCTTATATTATGTAGCCAGCAGTTTGAATTTAATATTGAATGGAAAAAAAAAAAAATCAATTGTAGAGACGAAACCCAAATGTTGGGACGTAGATTTATTTTGCTCACAGTCTGAATCCAATTTGTACTAGATTTTATGGCTCTGTATGTAGTGTACAATACTAATGGCTGTGTTCTCTATATATGTATGAGGTATTGCCTACCTTTGTGCGTATAGCATTTTAGAGAAGTCTCTTGTGTATTAGGGTTGCGCCCCTCCACGCTTTTCTAATGAGATTAAGTTACTTATAAAAAAATAAAACATGTTAGAGATGTCTCAGACACCCAACTTCTATCCTTTACTTATTTTGAATTCAAATCTGCATTTGTAATCAGCTTTTTGAGCTTAGGTTTAAGCATTGAAGAATCATATTAGGCCCAATTCTTGGATATACTTTATTCAATAATAGCTTTACATGATTTCTTTTTCAATTTTGACTTCCTTTCAATGATAGATCAAAGTCTTTGTATGGGGTAAAGTGGCATGGTGGAATAGTATTGTTCTTGTTTGCTAGTGTACTTATTCTCTCCTTTGTTTTAGCATGTCTGACATATCTCTGGATATTACCTTCTGTGGCTTCTATATTTTGTGTAGGTGAATTCTATTTGCAGAGATGATGTGCTTTCATGTCTTTGCTGGTTATACAATTTAATCTTTGTGATACTTCTATGTATATATACCTGACGACATATTTCACACAAGTTACAATTTTTTTTTTCAAATTTAGTGTGTGAGCAGGCATATTCCATGGCACAAAACCTGGACCCAAATAGTGATGGTCGAGGTGTTCTTCAGTTCAAGACTGGTTTGATGTCTGTAATAAAGGTATTATTTAGACTCTGAGTCTTGTTAAATTAGGATTTCATTACTGCAGACAATTTTAGATGCTCCACAGAAAAAATTGCTTTTGCACATTGCATTTTCTGCTGGACTTTTACCAAATTGTCAATTTAAATTATGAGGACTTGACTATTTGCTGCAGCAAAAACTTGCTAAAAGGGATGGGGCCCAAATAGATCGTAATCGTGATATTGAACACCTGTGGGAATTTTACCTACGATACAAGAGACGGCATAGAGTGGATGACATCCAAAGAGAGGAACAAAGATTTCTGGATTCTGGAACTTTGAGTGCTAACCTCGGAGAGTATGGCCAGCTAATTCTGATTTATTTGTTCTCTTATGATTTATTCGTTTACATAGATCTAATAATGTTTATGTGCATTATTTATTATTATTATTATTATTTTTTTTTGATAAGTAAGTAGAAATTTCATTAAAAAAGCGTAAGGCGCCCCTTAGTACACAGGGAGTATACAAAGGAAGAGCCCAGCTAGCCCATAAAGCAGAACCCAAGAAGACCCTCAAAAACCCCATAACCCAACACCACCCAAAACCCTCGAGAGCCCCAAAACCCAAAATAGAAACAGCCCCCATTAAAAACAGTCCACGAAACCACCCAACCCTAATCCCCTAAACCCCTAAGCCCCTAAAGCTCACAATCTTCAATCATATCCCATCGCGTATGTTCCTCGTCAAGGGCAGAGAGTACAGCCATAGATTTTTCATCTTTTTCCCCGAAAAACAAAGAGCATGCCATAGACAACTCCATAGGAGATAAAGGCTGGAGTTGTTTTCCTTGACCCACCACCGGCTTTGGCTTCCTCCCTTCCGACGAGCCCATCTCAATGGAAACTTGTGGACCCACGGCAGAATTCTCCGACCCACTCCCTAAGTCCTCAAAAACAGAATGCTTCCGACCAGCCTCTGAGGAAGCCAAAGAAGAAACCGGGAGAGGAAAATGAGAAGAATCGGTGACAAGAACGGGATCCGGGACCGAAGCCAACTCCGAACCCATGTTCGAACCCTGACAAATCCTCCGACCGGCTATCCTACGCCTAGAGGGATAGTTCGCGTCACCATAGTTGATGGAACTCTGCAAATTAAGAAGTTCCCTTTTTCCTTTAGTCTTTTGGCGCGCAATCATTTTCTCCTGCTGAAACTCTTCTTCCATGGAATCCCTAATTGCCAAGGCCTCCTCCCCAAAAGCCCCTTCCAGTGCCCAATCCAAAGGCAAGCCATCCCAATAATCTTCTTCCTCCTCCTCCCAAACTACAATCTCCCCGTTATGATCAGAATCGATGGGCCACCTCTGAGATTGAGAAATACCATTTCCTTCAATGGAACATGGAACGATGCATCCACTCAAAGGAGAGGAGAGACCAACCGCCCCAACGTCCTTCACCTCACACGGCAAAACATGAGGGACAGAAGCAATCGGGGGTAAATTGAGGAAACCCTTCTTAAAAAGCCCCTGATTAGCTGTGGTCTGGTTCTTCTTTTTCGCACGAGACTCTCCACCCGTTTCCTTAAAAGGAATAGGATCTGCGGAATGCTTTGAGGCTACCAAAGAATCATCTAACAACCCATCATTCCATACCACTTTCTGCCCTGCCCTGATCTCCCTAGCCCTCCTGTAGTAATACTTAAAAGGACAGCTTAGCAAGAAGGGGGAAGAGGGAGATCGAAGCTTCTTCCCCAGCTCATTGGCTCCTGAGAGGGAAGGAAAACCAGAGGATTTTTCACCACTCAAAGACCCAGACGACGCCGGAGGAACAGCGGTCGCCGGCGACGGCAAATCCGCACTCGGCAGAGGAAAGACGAACGCAGTGGCCGGCTCAGAACAGTCTCCGCTCAAAAGGTCCCCACTGGGAACCACCATCTCCGACGAAACGCCATCGCAAAGCCCAGAAGAATCCATCGAAGTCGTCTCCGGCAACGACGACCGTGAAGAACTAGGTTTCGGCATGAGGCATCCCAAGCGCAAACCATTCCGACACAGTCCATTCCTTGCAAGACGACCCAGAAGCTTGTTAACAGCCCGGCCCACAGCCATGTTGGACCCTATGACCCGCTTACTCCATGTGCGCAACTTAGAGATTTCAAATTTCAAACTCGCACGTGGACGATAAGACTTACCCAGTGGACGGCGATGCTGGTCCTTACCCAAAGGATCGAACGGCTCCAAAGTAGAACAGTCCACCGCCGTCCTCAGATCTGCATCTAGCACCCTCGCCGCCGGAAGAAGATCAGGCTCACAGTGAACCACTGGCGCGACCTTACTCCCGGAAGAATTACCCCCCATGATAGGCCCCTTCTTCACGACACCGACCGAGCCTGCCTTCAACACCTCCACAAAGGAGGGCCCCTTCGAAAAGGGAACCAAACCCGGCCAAACCTCAACTCCCTTCCCCTTATTCTCCGCCAGTTCATGCAAGGTCCAATTCTCCCCGCCCACAGAAGCAGAGAAAAGAGCAGCGGACTTCCTCAGCTCTTCGGAGAATTTGATCCATCCCCACCCTCTACGTCCCTCAGGAATCAGGATAAACCCTTTCCGACCACCCATCCCGAAAGAAGCTGCTTCTAAGAAACGGCTGGCTTGGTTACACCCTCTCCGAGCGATCAGAACTCTCGAACCTTCCCTGAAAGATTTGATGAAAGCTTGATCTTCCGGAACACCCACAAGTGACTCCAACGTCGAAGCCAACCACTCAGAGCACGAAGGACTGATGAAAATTACGCCGGAGAAACTTTTTCTCTTCTCCCCCACCCTCATCTTCGACGCCCCATCCAGAACCGAGAAGACAAATGTCTTCGACTCCACGGTAAAACTAATCTCCATCTCAGCAAACAGCCGGAACCCAAGCGGCTGACCCAGAGGACGATCACATATTCGACGGACAGGAGCCAACCCACCTGTAGACGCCCCTTCGTGAACTACTATCGCGACCCACGGGCACCTAACGCTCAAGAAATAATCCCGCACAGCAACCGGAAATCTGAAAGACGAACCAAAGCAGCCCCCAACGTAACGCGCTCTCACGCGCCGCTCCTAGGTCAGAGTAGCTAGTGCCTTGTATATACTGGATTTCTACACATTCTTATCAAGAAGCAACGCTACATTTTTTTTTATTATTGTAACTGGGAACTGGATCCCATCGTTGCCTGTTCCTCTAGAGAATTCAATTTTGGAACTAATGAACAAGAACAAATTTAGTCAAAGGTATAAAATGCTGCCATGCATAGCATAACTGCTTGGATCTGGATGAGATATATTTTGATCTTACAATTTAGTCTAATTGAGGTGAAATAGATATTATCAACAAGACAAGGGAACTTTATTTAAGCAAGACACATGACACTTTTGCTCCATTGATAGAATTGGAACACAAGTTAATAGGATAGAAGTTTCATATCTTTTTTTTTTGATAAGTAATGTCAATTCATTAATAAAGCGCAGGTGGGTGCAACCCTAATACACAGGAAGTATACAAGAGTGCCCCTAATAGGAACGAGCAGAAAATAAATTTAAAAAATCTGCATAAGTAAACACATTCAAGCTATGCTGAGATGCTAACCAAATATACAACGTGTTGAGCAAACACTTCCTTAGTTCCACCATCGACGTCTCTATATCTTCAAAGTGTCTTGCATTCCGCTTCCTCCAAATACACCACATTAATCACAAAGAAACTAACTGCCAAACTTCATTTGCTGGACCATACTCAAACGACGCACCCCAACTAGTCAACAACTCCAGTACCATTTATGGCATAACCCACTATACCCCAACTAAAGTAAGAATGTAACTCCATGGATCTTGGGCAACTTCGCAATGAAGTAACAAATGTTCTATTGACTCCCCATTCTTTTTATACATACAACACCATTCTATCACCACGACATTTCGCTTTCGCAAATTGTCATGCGTTAAAATTTTACCTAAAGCTGCTAACATTTTGTTGAATAACTCCATTTTGAGCAACCAAGTTTTCTGCCACCATCGCATATTTATTCCTCACAATACTAAACAAATTTGGAAAACATTGCTTCAAAGATCTCTCCATACACCACTAATTATGTCAGAAACTTACATGAGACCCATCCCTAACCTCTAAACGAACAAAGTTACTAAACATATCCCACCCTTTCCTAATATGTTTCCACATACCCACCCCAAAAGTACCCAACACCTCTTTTGAACACCACCCACCATTTAGACTTTCACAATTCTAGGGTCAGGGTTTGAGATTCCGAATAAAATGGAAATCAACCTCAACATGTTTAGTACGCTCATGAAACACTGGATTACTAGCAATAAAAATAGCAGGCTGATTATCACAATTCATCTGCATAGGAAAAAACACATCAACACCCATTTCACAAAGTAGGGAGCAAACCCATAACATCTCACATGTAGTATGGGCCATGGCACGGTATTCAGCTTCCGCACTGGAATGAGCCACTACATTCTGTTTCTTATTGTGCCAAGTAACCAAATTACCACCAACAAAAGTACGATGACCACTAGATGTAGACCGTCTATCAATACAGTTGTCTGCCCAATCAGCATAAGAAAACCTAGTAACAGTCAGGATAGATGATGGCCTATACAACAACCCCCCTCCCGATGCTCCTTTCAGGTATTGAAGAATACAACAAACAACCTCCCATAAGGCTGACGAGGAGTATGCATGAATTGACTAATAACACCAACAACATAAGTGATGTTAGGACGGGTGATGGTAAGTTAAATCAACTTACCAACCAACCTTTGATAATGCTCAGTGTCCTAAAAACATTTCCACTTTCAACATCTAACTTAACTGAGGAGTCCATTGGAGTATCAACTGGGCGAGCCCCAAGGGTACTAGTTTCAGTGAGTAAATCCAACACATACTTCCACTGACACAAACTAATACATTTTTTGGATCTTGCAATCTCAATTCCAAGAAAGTAGCAAAGAAAACCCAAGTCCTTGTTTTGAAACTACTCTCCTAGGTTGTTCTTGAAGTTAGCAATACCTGTTGAGTCATTGCCATTAATAATTATGTTATTAGAACACCTCTTGCAGAAGACTCAAAGTTCCAGCAGGAGTCTTGTGCGGCTCAATCTGTGGAACTGTCCAACCGGGACTCTACTAAGAAGTCTTCTACTTCTATCCAAAAGCCGAGTTCTGTTGTAATGTCCTAATTCAATAGTGTCATAGCTAGATGAGATTTCAAGTGTTATAGTTTGAATGTATTTAGAGGTAGAAGCTGGTTGCTAGACTAGAGTTAGTATTTATCTTAAACTCTGTAATGAACTTCTATATATGATCAATGGATGCTCGGGTATAGAGCAAGGTTTCAACTTCTATAATTTCTATGTTCTATCATGGTATCAGAGCCATCTCAAAGACACACGTCTTGATCTATGGCCCATTCTGATTCTGAATCTAGTGCTTCTGTCAGTTCGGTGGCTTCCATAGCCACTCAACCTCAGCTCCCACCTCCCCAACCGCAGTGGGTTGTCTTTACCATACCCAACATGAATCAGAATCTCCATATCAAACTCTCCAAAGGAAACTTCATGGCGTGGAGAACTTAGATCCTCGCCTACATCAAAGGCCAGGACGCCTATGGTTTTCTCGACGGATCATTTCAGCCTCCTCCTCAAACAATTATGAATCCATCTACTGATGCTGGAGCTCCTGCCACAATTGTCAACCCATAATTTCTTGCGTGGAATCAACACGATCAGATGATACTTAGCATCCTTATCTCCACACTGACCGAACCCTATGTGGTCCATGCAGTTGGTAGCATCTCTTCCGCCGCTCTCTGGTCATCTCTGCTCTCCATGTTTGCATCTCAAGCCTGTGCTAGGGTTATGCAGATCTACTTTCAACTTGCCACAGTGAAGAAAGGTAGCAACTCCATTACAAAATACTTCCAAACTATCAAGACTCTCAGTGACACTCTCGTTGCTGCCGGACAACCTCTCAATGACTTTGAGAGTGTCTCTTTCCTCCTCAAGGGTCTTGGGTCCGAATATGACCCGTTTGTGACCTCTGTCACAACTAGGGTTGATCCCTTATCCATAGATGAACCCTATGGCCATCTACTGGCTCATGAGATGTGCCTGGAACACCAGACATTTGCACTTGATCTTCCTCCAGCTGCTGCAAATTTTACAAATCGCTCTTTCACACCTAGAGGCAGAGATTACTGTGGCCGTGGAGGACGCCCCTTCAACCGTGGTCGTGGATACTTCCCAAACAATCGTGGTCGTGGCTCATATATCTCCCATGATGCTGCTACTAGTTCCCGTCCTACTTGCTAGATTTGTGGGAAACTAGGGCATACTGCCTTTCGTTGCTACCACCAACATGATCCTATTCAAGACCAACAACCTCCTGCTTATCCACAGGCCTACTACTCAACACCTACACTACCAGCAGAGGACGTTTGGTACCTGGACACAGGGGCTACACACCATGTCACTAACGAGTTGCAACACTTCTACTTATCTCATGAGGACTATCACGACCAGGATCAGATCTGAGTAGGGGATGTAATGGGTTTGCCTATATCTCATGTTGGTTCTGCATTATTCACCTTTTCTCGTCGTCAATTTATCCTAAAACAACTCCTCCATGTTCCATCCATCTCTAAAAATCTTCTTTTTGTTCAAAAATTTGCCCTTGACAACTCTGTATTTTTTGAATTTCACTCTTATTTTTTGATAAAGGACATTCAAACCAGGGCCATCCTCCATCAAGGGCGCATTAAAGATGGCCTCTATCCACTTCTTCCGTCATCTAGTTCTTCGTCAATAAAACAGCCCTTGTCGGTGAACGCACTTTTGCAGCTTCATGGCACAAGCGCTTAGGTCATCCTGCTTTTCGCACAGTTCAGCATGTTCTTTCTCAGTTCCACCTTCCAGTTTCTTCAAATAAGGCTTCCTCCCCTTGCTCTGCATGTGCACAAGCCAAGGGTCATCAGCAGCCATTTAGTTCTTCTAGTTCTCAAATTTGTAGTCCTTTACAATTAATTTACTCTGATGTATGGGGGCTTTCTCCAACATTATCAATCAACATAAGTCGGTTTTATGTGTCATTCATTGATGCCTTTAGTCGTTTTACTTGGGTTTTTCCTATACAAGCCAAATCAGAAGTCATGTCTAACTTTCTTAAATTTCAAGTTATGGTTGAACAGCTCTTAAACATAAAAATAATCAGTATGCAATCTGACTGGGGAGGTGAATACTGCAATCTTCACTCTTATTTTCAGTCTCACGGCATCACACATCGTCTTTCTTGTCCTCATGCACACCAACAACAAGGTTGTGCCGAATGCAAGCATAGACACTTAATTGACACAACTCTAGCCCTACTGGCTAAGAGTCATCTCCCCCAAAAATTCTGGAAAGATGCTTGCCTTACCTCCTGTTATCTCATAAATAGAATGCCAACTTCATTACTCAACAATTAGTCACCCTTTGAAAAACTGTTTCACCAAGTTCCTAATTACAAGTTTCTCAAAGTATTTGGATGTGCATGTTTTCCAAATCTTTGGCCTTATGACACTCAAAAATTCTCCCAACACTCAAAAAAATATGTTTTTCTTGGGTACAGTCAACACCACAAAGGCTATAAATGCCTTCACATCGAATTTGGCCGAATGTACATCTCTTGGGATGTCATATTCCATGAATCTTGATTTCCTTATGCTACCCATGCTTCTGTACCTCCTCCTATTTCTACCCCTGTTCAAGCCACTATTCTTCCTCCTATTCTTTTACCTTCACCCACTCCATCTTCAACACAACCTCCTGCACCACCACATTCACCTGTACCTCTCAATTCCTCTCCTTTGTCCAATTCCTCTCCTTCCAAGTCTGCAGCACCACAAGGCTATTGTTCCGGTCCCTATGAGGAAACTCCTCCTGCCCGGATACACGCCATGTGTACTAGGTCTATGAACAACATCATTCAGCAAAGACAGCTCGCAGATGGTACTGTCCGATACCTTGCTCCTTGGGGTTTATTAACACAGCATGCATTAGCCACCCAGGAACTGACCTGTTTCTCAAATGCTGTGAGTATTCCAGAATGGAGAAATGCAATGCAACTTGAGTTTAATGCTCTTTTACATAATCAGATATTGTCACTTGTCACTCCACAAGCATCACAAAATCCAGCGGGATGCAAATGAGGGTTCAAACTGAAAAGAAAAGCTAATGGATCCATTGAGAGACACAAAGCATGGCTGGTAGCTAAAGGATTTCATCAACAAGCCAGTGTGGACTATGGAGAAACTTATAGTCCGGTTGTTAAGCCTACTACAATCTGAACAGTGCTTTCCCTTGCATATTCTGTTGGCTGGTCAATGAAACAGATTGATATTTAGAATGCTTTTGTTCATGGTCTTTTATCCGAGGATGTTCGTATGGTTCAGCCACCGAGATTTGTCAATCCTAACTTTCCTCATCATGTGTGCAAACTCCACAAGGCTATATATGGTCTTAAACAAGCACCTAGAGCCTGGTTTTCCAGGTTAAGTAACAAGCTAATACAACTTGGTTTTATAGGGTCCAAGGCCGACTCTTCACTTTTTCTTTACTGAACAAAGTCAGTCATCATTTTTTTGCTTATCTACATTGATGACATCATCATCACAGCCTCGGATCCAGTTGCCATCACTGATCTGTTCCAGCTTCTTAATGCTGACTTTGTTGTTAAAGATTGGGTGGTTTACATTATTTTCTTGGTGTTGAAGTTCTCAAACTAAACTCTAGTCTTCTTCTCTCTCAACGGCGCTATATTATGGACCTCTTGAAGAAGACAAACATGCATGAAGCAAAGCCTGTCACTTCTCCAATGGCTTCCTCTTCAACTCTATTTGCATTATTAGGCGATCCAATGGATGATCCGTCTCTCTACTGCAGCACAGTGGACTCCCTACAATATCTATCTCTCACAAGACCCGACCTGAGCTTTGCTGTAAATCGGGTGTGCCAATTCATGCATCGACCTCTTAAACCACACTGGCAGGCAGTTAAAAGAATCTTCAGATACTTGCAGCATACAATGTCTCATGGTCTCCTTCTTCATCGAACCTCTTCCAATGATCTCCAAGCTTACTCGGATGCTGATTGGGTTGGATGTCCAGACAATCGTCACTCCACCGGTGCCTATTGTGTGTTTCTCGGTTCAAATTTGGTGTCTTGGAGCTCATGCAAACAACCCACTGTCTCTCGTTCATCTACAGAAGCCGAGTATAAGGCTGTTGCAAACACCACAACCGAACTTCTATGGATCCGGGCACTACTTCAAGAACTTGAAGTTCGAAACTCTTCTTCACCAACTCTTTGGTGTGACTATATTGGCGCCACCTACATGTCCGTCAATTTGGTGTTCCATGCATGTACCAAGCATATGGAAATTGACTTCCACTTTGTTCAAGATCGTGTTGCCGATAAGTCCTTGGTGGTTCGATTTGTTCCTAGCTCGGATCAGCTTGCAGATGTCCTTACTAAACCACTTGTTTCAACCAAGTTTAACAACTTTGTTTCAAGCTCAACGTGCGATCTCCCCCGTTGATCTTGGGGGAGGGTAGTAGAACACCTCTCGCACAAGACTCAAAAGTTCCAGCAGGAGTCTTGTGCAGCTCAATCTGTGGAACTGTCCAACAAGGACTCTACTAAGTAGTCTTCTACTTCTATCCAAAAGCCGAGTCCTATTGTAAAGTCCTAATTCAATAGTGTCATAGCTAGATGGGATTTCAAGGGTTATAGTTTGAATGTATTTAGAGGTAGAAACTGGTTGCTAGACTAGAGTTAGTATTTATCTTAAACTCTGTAATGAACTTCTATATATGATCAATGGATGCTCGGGTATAGAGCAAGGTTTCAGCTTCTATAATTTCTATGTTCTATCATATGTCATCAACATAAACTATCAGAATGATAATGCCTGAGGAGGAACGATATGTGAACACAGAATGATCTGAAGTAGAACGCTGAAAACCATATTGAAGCACAACAGTACTGAACTTATCAAACCGTGCACGAGCTGATTGTTTCAGGCCATACAATGCTTTCTTTAGATGGTATACTAAGTTACTAACTGTTCCTTCCCAGGAACAACTTAACCAGGTGGCTGAACCATATTTACCTTCTCCTACAGATCCCATGTAGAAAAGCATTCTTGATGTCTAACTGATACAGGGTCCAATCTAGACTTACGACAACAGAAAGTAGAACTCTTAACAGAATTAAGGCGGGCAATAGGGGAAAAAGTTTCACAATAGTCCACACCATACGTTTGAGTGTAGCCCTTGGCAATCAATCGTGCCTTCAATCACTCAACTGAACTGTCTAGATGATACTTCATAGTATAAACCCAATGACAACTAACAAGGTGCTTTCCGGAGGGAGAGAAGTAATTCCCATGTCTGATTCTTGCGAAGGGTAGTCATTTCCTCATCCATTACCAGTTTCCATCCAGGAGATGCCAAGGCCTCTTTAAATGAACTAGGAAGAGACACAAAAGATAATGATGAGACAAAACAATGAAAGGATGGGGAAAGACGATGAAAATAAAAAGTTAGAAATGGGATGTTGTGTACAACTATGAATACCTTTACACAAAGTAGCGGGCATATCATAAGAAAATGGAACAACTAATGATTCAGTAGATAAAACCTCAGGAGGGTCAGATGCTGGTGGAGCAGCTGGTGCCCATGGAACAATATGTCTTTCCTTGGATCGGTGGTAAACCTAGAGCAGAGGATTAGAGACCGGAGAGACTGGAGAGGAGGAAGGTACACCGTCAGGAATAATTGACTAGAAGAAACTAATCAAAAGTAATAGTTTGTCCTGTCTCGGAAAAAAAAAGATGACTCGAAGAAGGTAACATCAACACTAGTGTAGTATCGACAAGAGACAGGAACATAACACCGATAACATTTTTGAGTACGAGAATATCCCAAAAGATACACTTGATCGAGTGAGGAGAGAGCTTATCTTGACCTGGACGAAGAACATGGACAAATGCAACACAATCAAAGACCCTAGGAGTCAAAACTAAATGATGGTTCACCAGGATACAACAAGGAGAATGGAGACTTGTTGTTCAGAATGGAGGATGGCATAGGATTAATTAGATAGACGCCAGTAAGGACAACATCATCCCAATAAGGTTTCGGCATGTGCATATTAAACATTAACGTTCGTGCAACATCTAACAAGTACCGATGTTTACGTTATGCAATATTATTTTCCTGGGATGTATGTGAGCACGTGTTTGATGAATAATGCCACATTCAACACAAAAAGTTCACATAAAGGATTGGACATATTCAAGGGCATTGTAAGATTGAATTATTTTAATACGCATGTCAAATTGAACCAAAATTTCATTATAAAAGGCAACAAAAGCTTTGGCAATTCAGATCGATCTTTCATCAGAAACAACCAAGTCATGTGAGAAAAGTCATCGACAAAGATCGCAAAATACTGAAAACCAGAAATGCTTTTTATTCTTGCAGGACCCCAAATGTTTGAATGGACTACATTAAATGGACTCGACTGACGAATTCCGGGACGAGAAGGAATAGAACTACGATGATGCTTGCCTAATTGAGAAGCCTCACATTGTAACACAGAACTAGGACTCAAACCAGGAACAACTTGACGCAATTTCCGTAATGAAGGACGGTACAACTGAAAATGCCATTGGAGAGGAGACACGGTAGCACTCGATGTTGGAATAGATATTCCACGGTCTAGATAGTGGAGGCCATTGCACTCGTGCACCGAACCGATCACCTTCTTCATCCTGAGGTCCTGAAAAACACAAGAAGAGGGATAGAAAGTTATTGAACAGTGTAATTACTTTGGCAATCCTTGATGCCATGGAAGATGAATTCCATCGGGACAAGATGATAGCACGCCAAAAGACCAAAGGAAAGAGGGAGCTTTTGAATTTGAAAAGCTCCATTAATTACGGCGATGCAAGCGCTCCCTCTAGGCACGGGAAAGGCAAGGCTCTCATGTAGTAGGGTTTTGTGCCTTCATAGGTTTTGAGGTTTTAGGGTTTTCGGGTTTTAGGGCTTACCTCCTTGTGGGTTTTGTTGGGTTCTTTTGTGGGCTGTTCTTGGGTGCTTCTTTTGGGCTTTAGGGTTTTGTTGGGTGCTTTTTGTGGGTTGCCTTTGATTGTTCCTGTGTATACTCTTTGTGTATTTAGGGGCGCCTTACGCTTTTTTTAATAAAACTTTTTTCACTTTTTTTTTAAAAAAAAAGGAAATTGAGGAACGAATAAACCAGAGGTTAAGGGCATAGATGGGTTAGGTCGGGAATCACTGGTCCCAAGCCCTGGTCTAAAGGAGCCATCAGCTAACACAATATCGGAGTTAGAAGGACGAAAATCAGAGAGCAAAGAGGAAGTGCTGGTTGTGTGAGCACTGGCTCTTGAATCAATAATCCAAGCGGTGGAAGAAGGGTTGGCAACCACATATGCTGAATTACCTGCACTGGCCATAGTAGCAGTAGAGGTAGACAACTTGGGAGAAAGTGAAGACAACTGCTGGATGAGCTGGTTGAGCCTGAGAAGAGATGTCATCATGAGAACCAGAACTAGGCGCCGCAGGACTATTGGTAGATGCCTGATGCATAGTAGAAGCGGAAGTGTCATCAGAAACTTGGTTGGCAGAAGCACGTCTCTCATGCTTATACCAACAATAATCCTCCGAATGCCGGGTGCCACCACAATAGTTACATTTCTACTCAGAACAATTACCATGACCATTACCTTGTCTACCTCGTCCTTCTCGACTACCACCACGACCACCACGAAACCACCACAATGGCTGTTACTAGAGACTAGGGGAGAGGACTCCTGTGAAGATGAAGAAGCCCCACGAGTAAGAGAAGCACGCTGAAGACGAGAGTAGGTGTTGCCAGCAGCTGGAAGAGTCTTACTAGCTAAGATCTGATCTCTGAACACACTATACTGAGGATTAAGACTCCACGATTACAAGGCAGCCTGAAACTATTCATGCTGGCGCTAATGTGTCTCTAAGTCAGTACTTAATGGACAAAGTAAAAGTTCTTCCTACAAACTTTTCAAAATACCATAATGTTCAGCTAGAGACTTATCAGCTTGTTTAGTATTGAACATACGTTCCAAAAGCTCATAAATCTGAGACACATTATGTTCCTGCGAATACATCTCTTCAAGAGAATACCATATATTCTTGGCTGTGCCAAGAAGTTGAACATTGGAGGCAACATGTCGTTCCTTACTAAGCCACAACCAAGTCGTCACCAGGGAATTTTCACTCCACCAATCTTCAGATTTTTTATCATCTGAAGGAGGGTCGTCAGTTAAATACTTGAGCTTCTTCTTTGCACGCAGGAAAACTTTGAGGGCACGACCATGAATGATAATTACTACCATTCAATTTCATAGAGTTAACCTGTCCAACTTTATCATCCACTGGGTGGCTCTTGATATTGTCTGAAGTTTCCATGAGAAAATACACAGCGAACTAAGCAGCAGAAAGTATAACAAGTAGCGGCAATTCACAATTCAATCGTTCAACAAAATCACCAAAGCTTGATACAACAACTGAGAACACAAATGGAAGCAATCCAGGACCAAAAACAGAGGAGCCAAACACCTTGCAACTGTCTGAACCAAACCAAAAAAAACACCAACTAAACCCAAAGATGGCTGTAGCACAAACTAGAAACAACTGAAACAACCCAAATCAGTAGCTATAACATCATAATAAGCCAAACCAAGGCCAACATGAGCTGTTGCAACAAAAAGCCAACCCAGCCGTGAACATCCAAAGATAGTCGAACCATTTTAAGGCTTAGAAACAAATCAAAACCAGTTGGGCTTTATTAACACACAACATACTCCTAGATCTATTCAAACTAATAAGAGTTCTAGTGAGTGTGTTAAGGAGAAACCCGGTTGATCACAACTACTAGTGACAACCGGTTCCTAAAGAGATAGAGTTATACTTGTATTTACTGGAAGAGATTTAATTGTGTTTGTTTACTTTAGGTTGGCGATCACAGTTTTGTATTTAGATTAGGTTTGTCTGTAAGAGATAGTATTAAATTAGGAAGCTAGTACTTTGATGTTATCTTGTATTATGTACAAACTTTATATAAATCAATAGATGCTCACAAGATGAGTAAGTTTGAAAAGCCAAATATTCTGTGTTTCTACATGGTATCAGAGCCATCCATAGACTAGCGGTTTTTTTTTTTTTTTCTCTCTCTCTCTCTTCCATTATCATGTCAGACTCTACAACCTCTTCGACAGAGACAAATCCCACCCTTTTTCCATCCTCATCTAATGTTGTTTTTACTGTCCCTAACATGAACCACACCCTGCAAATCAAACTCTCCAATGCAAACTTTCCTAGTTGGAGAACTTAGATCATGGCTTATGTTAAAGCCCAAGATGCATACGGCTTCCTGGATGGTTCTTCTCAGCCTCCAGCCCAGACAACCTCGAATCCGAGCACCACTCAAGGTGCTCCTACCACCATAGCAAATCCAGAATTCCTAGTTTGGTGGCAATGTGATCAGATGCTCCTCAGCGTGTTAATCTCCACGCTCATCGAACCTCTTGTGGTTCATGTAGTCGGATGTGCCACCTCTCACCAACTTTGGACTACCTTGGTGTCCATGTTTGCTTCTCAAGCACGATCCTGAGTCCTGCAGATTCATTATCAACTTGCTACTTCCATGAAGGGTAGCGCATCGATCAAGGAATACTTTCAATCATTCAAGGCTCTTTGTGACAACCTTGCTGCTGCTGGCTAACACCTCAATGATTTTGAGTGCACCTCTTATCTTTTGGCCGGCCTCGGATTCGATTACGATCCGTTTGTTACCTCCATAACTACCCGGCTGGGTCCTTTGTCCCTAGATGAAATCTATGGACACCTTCTTGCTCATGAGATGCGGATTTAACATCATCTCACACCCGTGGAACCTGTCTCGCTTGCTGCTAATTTTTTAACCCGAGGTTCACTATCACAAGGTCAAGGCTATCGTGGTCGTGGTTGCAACACCAACAACTACTGAGGTTGGGGATCTGTCTATATTGTGGCGGAGGTACATATTTCCCATCTGATTTGGCGCAGTCTTCACGTCCCATCTGCTAGCTTTGTGGGAAAATCGGGCACACTGCCCCCAGGTGCTATCAGCGTCCTGATCCAGCTCTTGCTGGACCACCTTCTGCCCCATATCAGCCTACTCAAGCTTATTATTCTTCTCCTAATCTCCCTACGGAAGAAAATTGGTACCCGGATATTGGTGCAACCCACCACCTCACCAACAATTTGCAGAATCTAAATGTCTCCTCTGAAGAATACTCTGGGCAAGATCAAATCCGCATAGGTAATGGTACAGGTTTGTCTATTTCTCACTCCGGTTCTGCAACTCTTTCACTTTCTCGTCGCAAATTTCTTCTAAACCATTTACTTCATGTTTCCGCACATCTACAAAAATGTTCTCTCTGCCCATCAGTTTGCTTTTGACAATGATGTTTTCTTTGAGTTTCACTCTTTTTTTATCATTAAGGATTGCAAGACGAAACTGCCAGTTCATCATGGCCAACTTAAGGATGGTCTTTATCATCTCTTCCCTCCGCAAGTGCCTTCATTCACATCATAACCACTCGATGGTGAGAGGACTTCTTCACAGAGTTGGCACCAACATTTGGGCCATCCAACCTTTCGGACTGTCAACTTTGTTCTATCCAAATTTCAGCTTCATATTTTGTCAAATAAGGCACCAGCTCCCTGCACTGTCTGTCCTTAGGCAAAGGGTCACCAATTGCCTTTTTCAGTTTCACAAACTTTTATTTGTAATTCGTTAGATTTAATTTACTCAAATGTTTGGGGTCCTTCCCCCACTATTTCAATAAAAATCATTTTTATGTCTCTTTTGTGGATGCCTTTAGTCACTTTACTTGGGTTTATCGTATTCAATCTAAATCGGATGTCATGCAAGTTTTTCTCAATTTTCAATCCATAGTTGAACGTCTTCTCAGTGCCAAAATAAAATCTGTTCAAACTGATTGGGGTGGCGAATATCGCAACCTTTACAAATATTTTCAATTTGTTGGCATTCTCCATCGTGTTTCTTGCCCTCACACTCATTAACAAGGTTATGTGGAAAGGAAGCATCGACATCTCATTGATACTACCTTAGCTTTACTGGCCGCAAGCTCCCTTCCAAAGAAATTTTGGGATGAAGCTTGTTTAACTTCCTGCTACTTAATAAATCGCTTGCCAACTCTCTTACTAAAAAATCTTTCTCCCTTTGAAAAACTTTTTTCTCAAGTTCCGGATTATAAGTTTCTCAAGGTTTTTGGCTGCGCTTGTTTTTCAAATCTTTGTGTGTATAACTCTTACAAATTCTCCCTTCGTTCTAAACCTTGTGTATTCCTAGGATATAGCACTCTTCATAAGGGTTATAAATGTTACCATATTGAAACTGGCTGTATCTGTATATCTAGGGATGCATCTTTCATGAAGATGTTTTTCCCTTCTCAAACACAACACCTTTTACAAATCCGGCTCCTCCTTCTTCCATTCCTTTTTCTGTTTCCTTACCCTTATCCATTCCACATTCAATGGCAATATCAACTCCACCTACCGACATTATCCCCACTTTACCTTCTTCACCTGATCGTGCCAGTCCTCTTAGCTCTTCTATTCCTTCTTTTTCATCTCTTGTAGAACTGGATGTGGCTCCTAATCAACAACCAACCCGTATACATCCTATGCGGACTCGATCTCAAAATAATGTCAGCACCATCTGAAAGCTCACTGACGGGACAATGCGCTATCCTTTACCTCGGGCCTTGCTCTCTGAAGCTGCTATTGTAGAACCTACATGCTTCACCAATGCTGTCAAGGTTAGTGAATGGCGTACTGCCATGCAGGCTGAATTTAATGCTGTGATAAAAAATAGCACTTGGACTCTTGTTCCATCTTCAGTTGCAAAAAATGTGGTTGGCTGCAAATGGGTTTTTAAACTCAAAAGAAAGGTAGATGGGTCTATTGATCGTCACAAGGCACGACTAGTTGCTAAGGGTTTTCACCAACATGCTGGAATTGATTATGGTGAGACTTTCAGCCCTGTTGTAAAGCCAACTACCATACGTACTGTTCTATCACATGCTTACTCGGCTGGGTGGTCTATGAAACAAATAGACATCCAAAATGCAATTCTGCATGGTTTATTGTCTGAGGATGTCTATATGGAGCAACCTCTGGGTTTTATTCATCCTTCTTACCCTCATCATATATGCAAGTTGAAGGAGGCACTTTATGGATTAAAGCAGGCACCCCGGGCATGGTTTGCTCGTCTTAGTGGGAAACTGATTAAACTTGGATTTATTGGCTCCAAAGCCGATTTCTCTTTGTTTTTTTATCATACAACAGCTGTCACTATGTTCCTACTTATTTATGTTGATGATATTATTATTGTTTCTTCTGTTCCCACTGCCACATATGAACTCTTACATCTATTAAGCAGTGATTTTGCTGTTAAAGATCTCGGCACTTTACACTATTTTCTTGGCATTGAAGTTATACCAGTGAAGGATGGTCTCTTACTCTCTCAGCAGCGCTACATTCGGGATTTACTTTCCAAAACCAATATGACTGAAGCAAAACCGGTCTCATCTCCCATGACATTTTCTTCGACATTATCTGTTTTCACAGGTGATCCTATGGAAAACCCCACATTATATCAAAGTGTTGTTGGTTCACTTCAGTACTTATCTCTTACTTGCCCAGATTTGGCGTTTGCTGTAAGTCGTGTATGCCATTTTATGCATTGTCCAACCAAGCTCCATTGGCAAGTTGTAAAGCGTATTCTTCGGTACCTCAAACATACCATCTCTCATGGTTTACTTTTGCACAAGACTTCATCAAATTCTTTACAAGCCTACTCAGATGCTGACTGGACATGATGCTTCGATGATCGAAGTTCAACCAGTGCTTATTGTGTTTACCTTGGTTCCAACTTAATTTCATGGAGCTCTTGAAAGCAGCCTACTGTCGTAAGGTCTTCAACAGAGGCTGAGTATAAGTCTGTTGCTAACACGGCTGTTGAGTTGCTCTGGATTCATTATCTCCTTAAAGAACTTTGTCTTACACTGTCTGGTCCACCGAACATATGGTGTGACAATATTGGAGCAACTTACTTGTCTGTCAATCCTATTTTTCATGCTCGCACCAAACATGTAGCTATTGACTTCCATTTTGTTCGAGAGTTGGTTGCATCCAAGGACCTAGAGATTTTATTTGTTCCAAGTGCTTATCAGATTGCAGATGTGCTAACTAAACCACTTGTTTCTAGAAGATTTCATCATCTGTCTTACAAGCTCAATGTCCGCTCACTCCCGTTGAACTTGAGGGACGATATTAACGCACAACATACTCCTAGATCTATTCAAACTAATAAGAGTTCTAGTGTGTGTGTTAAGGAGAAACCTGGTTGATCACAACTACTAGTGACAACCGGTTCCTAAGGAGATAAGAGTTCTACTTGTATTTACTGGAAGAGATTTAATTGTATTTGTTTACTTTAGGTTGCTGATCACAATTTTGTATTTAGATTAGGTTCGTCTCTAAGAGATAGTATTAGATTAGGAAGCTAGTACTTTGATGTTATCTTCTATTATGTACAAACTCTATATAAATCAATAGATGCTCACAAGATGAGTAAGCTTGAAAAGCCAAATATTCTGTGTTTCTACAGGCTTGAAACAAAATTGCTCTAGGAATCAAAGGATAGACCTAGATGCATCCCTCAGAAAGATTTAGAATCAGTCCCAAGGCCTCAAACTCAGCAAAACTCCATATCGAAAAATACAAGCCCTTAAGTCTGAAAATGATTTAAAAATGGCAAAGGCACTTCAGATGGTTCAAATTTTTTTACAAAATCACCACAAATACCAGATTGAGGTGTTGAGCCCAGCCATGTGTTCCAATCACTGGAAGATGCTGATGTCAGAATGATGTAAGCATCTGCTGACGTCATTGTATGGAACAGTGATCTTCTACTCTGTTTTGTCTTCTACGTTTTAAAGGATGCTTTGATACTGAGTTAAAAGGATATGAGTTGAATATCTAGGGTTAGGGTTTGTGAAAAAGAGGGAGAGGAGAAAGAGAGGTTGTGGAATAATTTCTGTATCTGTGCAGGATTCTATTTCCCTTCACACACCTTCACATATCTGTATTTTAAAGATACAGCAGTAAAAAAATGCACAATTGCCCTTACTAGAATATTTCGGAAGATAGCCCACAGTAAAGATAAAATACACAATAACAACAATAACCAATAACTACTTATCAAAAAAAAAACAACAATAACCAATAACTCAAGAACTGTGCTTTTTTCCTGGTCATCATTTATTTATGAGGTTCCTTGGCCAGACAAGACATGCGCAGCCATACCAGGATATGCCCAGGCATGTGCTGCCATCACAGGGCAAGTGCATGAACAGCCATGCCATGGGCACCCATGCTGTGGAAGAGCATTGCATGGGTGTTCATGCCAAGGCAAGCCTAGGAAATCTGTGGCCATCCATTGCATGACCAGCCATACCATAGCATGCCAAGTATCTGCAGCCCAGGCTTGGGATGGCCAAGACATGCACCACCCTAATTTATAGGTTTGCCTCTATTAAGGTTGTGCTTTGCCTTTGGGCTCTTATTTTGACATATATTTTTGTTTATGCAATTAAATAGTAGTGTCGATACTTTAGGGGTTCTCTTGTATACTTCCTGTGTAGTAGGGTTGCGTCTTTCTGCGCTTTTAATGAATGCGGTATACTTCCTGTTTATTAGGGTTGCGTCCCTCTGCACTTTTAATGAATTCGAATTACTTATAAAAAAAACTAATTTAGATGCTGCTTGATGGGCTATGGTTGTCTTTTGTAGCTCAGTTTGCAAGCCGGAATTGAGATTACTTTTTCTTTCTCTGTATAAGATTTGGACATAGTATTTGTGTTTCGATAAACATTTTGAGAACTTGGAAGAACATTTAGCGTCTTGCTCTCGTATGTGTCATGCATTCTTTTTTCTTTTTTTTTTTTTTTTTTTTTTTTTTAATTGTAAATTGTTCTTTTGTTTCAGGTTGCAACTCAGATCTTTGGAAATGAAAAGGGTAATGGCTACCTTGAGGGCCATAGTTGAGGTCATGAAGTCACTTAGCAAAGATGCAGATCCTGATGGAGTTGGAAGGCTTATAATTGAGGAGGTACATGCCTTTTGCATGCCTACTTTTGGATGTGACCTTCAAGAAGCTGTTCAGCACATTATACTATTCAAGACTTATTTGTGTCTCCTTTGTAATATGTGCAATTGGCATCTATATTTAGGATTTCCTTCTTCAAGTTTGATAGTTTAAACTAATTGTATGGGTTTTTAGCTATTCTTTCTGATTTTCACTGGATGTTAGTTGATGTGTAATGGGCGGCAATCAAGAAATTTAATCTTAATAATTTGTCATTATTTTGAGGATTCTGTTTTTGCTTTACATGGCACCTGTTCCTATCTTTGACATATGAATCTTAGACACACTGAAGCCACATTTCACATTTTTGGAAAACATTGATTGACAATAACAATTTTTTTGTGGCTTTTCAGCTGCGAAGAATCAAAGGGTATGATGCAGCAGTATCGGCGGAACTCATACCCTACAATATTGTCCCTATGGAAGCCCTGTCATTGACCAATGCAATTAGATTTTTTCCAGAAGTAAGCAAAATCTTGAATAACATATATTGTAATATTTCTTCTCCATGCTCGTTGGTGATATCCGACTTGGTGTTCAGACCTACCTATTTTTTTCAGTGTTTATCGTCGTGCATGTTCAGCTTTTATGTTACAAATTCATGATCGTATAAAATAACAACTAAATATTCATTTTGAAAATTTGACATTTTTCTTTGGCCTGCATCTGCTTTCTGTATTCCATTTGTTAGAAGCACTTGTGACTCCATATAAAATGCACCTTTACTTACAAAAAAAAAGGAAGTACTTGTGACTCTAAATTATTTATTTTGGGTTATCTGTCCAGGTCAAAGGTGCAATATCTGCAATTAGATATACTGAACAATACCCCAGACTTCCTGCTGATTTTGAGATTTCTGGACTAAGGGATGTGGATGTGTTAGATCTTCTGGAATATGTGTTTGGTTTTCAGGTTTGCGCATACTATTTCTCTATTCTGGTCTTTAATATGTATGATTGTGATTATGGTATGGGGTAAATAGATCTCAGTTTTGCATGTCAACTCGCATCGTCTATGTTTTAGTTGGGCTGGTGCATCAATTATAGTCCGCTATCACTTCAGACTATGTTGTATTTACAAATGAAGGAACTGTCTGTTGGCAACGTTGATAAGAGGGTTACGGGTGCAGAGCCGCCTGCTGAGAAGGCAGCAAAGCCTCCTGCAATGAAGAAGTCAGTGACGCCAGTGAATTAGGGCCTTTTTAGGAAGGGGTTTCTCAACTTTCCCCCGATAGTTTCAGTCTCTCCCATGTCACCTCAGGTGGACATCAATGACGGGGTGGTAGCTCCTCCCTCCCCTTTGAGTGGTTGCTTAAATGGTTTCTCCCAATCTCAGAATTGGCCAGTTGGTTTTGATCATAACGGGGAGATTGTGGTGTGGAAAGAGAAAGAAGATGATTATTGGGATGGTTTGCCCTTAGATTTAGATTGGGCGATGGATGGGGATTTTGGGGAGGAGGCTATGGCTATTCGGGATGCCATAGAAGAGGAGTTTCAGTTTTTTGCTCCTCAGAAGTCTAAAGGAAAAAAAGAGAGCTTCTGAATTTGCATAGCTCCATCAATTATGGTGACGCAAACTATCCCTCTAGGCGTAGGAAAGGCAAGACACACGTTGTAGGTTCGTTGTGCCTTGTCGGGTAGTGGTTCTTAGTTGGGTTCTTATGTAGCTTGTTTTTGGTTCTTTGTGTTCTGGGGCCTTGGTGTCGTGGGTTTTTGCAGGTTAGCGTTGGTTGTTCCTGTGTATTCTTCTTGTGTACTTAGGAGCGCCTTACGCTTTCTTTAATAAAGTTCTTCTTACTTATCAAAAAAAAAATGAAGGAACCATATGTATGCATCCATGTGTTAACTATATTATGTATGTATCATTTTTGTTAATGAAAATGCGTAGAGGAAGAAAGACCTTTGGGTAATCTATAAATAAGTTTTATTCAGTTGCGATTTGATTTACTCTTTTAGTTTGAAACCTGTCTACACTGGGTTAGGAAGTAGTATTAAGTATTTTGGGTCTCATGTGGGTTTTGGGTGTTGTGGGTTTGTTGTTCCTTGTGGGTTTTCTTGGGTTTCTATGTGGGTTAGCTGAGTTGCTCCTGTGTATACTTCCTGTGTCCTTGGGGCGCCTTACGCTTTTTTAATGAAATTTTCTTACTTATCAAAAAAAAAAAAAAGTACCTCAGTTTTTGGCCAAACATGCATATAAATAAGTATTTTGTTGTTTTGTGTACTAAGAATATATTCTCTTTGTCTTCCCTCCTCTCATCCTTCTCATTCCCATAGTTACTTGACTTTCTTGTGTGCAGAGAGACAATATACGGAACCAACGTGAGAATGTTGTTCTTACAATAGCCAATGCACAGACTCGACTTGGCATACCTGTTGAGGCCGATCCGGTGAGAACTTAGGATAACTTAACTTGTTAACCAATTAATTTTGTTATGTTCTGGTTATTTGCTTGCCATCGGCTTGTTAGTTTCATACTTGGCTTTGCTAGTTTAAGAGTTTTGATTTGTTTAACTATTTTTGAAGTTTTGGTTGAACAGATGAATATTTGATTTAATTTTTTTTTTTTGATAAATAATGTCATATCATTAAAAACCCCAGAGGGTCGTAACCCTAATACACATGAAGTATACAAAAGTGTCCCTAAAAAGACGAAACAGAATAGCAAGAAATTAAAAACTCTGCAAACGTAACACGACTCGGGCTATGATGAGCCGAGACCCATACAAATAACGTATTAAGCACATTTCGACGCAACTCCAACACCAGCATTTCTACATCTTCAAAATGCTGAACATTCCTCTCACACCAAAGACTCCACATGACACATAAGGGAACTTGCTTCCAAATTTGCTGAACTCGACCATGACTTAACAAATTGCCCCAACTACTGAACAAATCCAGTACTCGTCGCGGCATGACTTACCCCACCCCAAACAAACTATAAATAAAACTTCAAATATCCCGTGCAACATAATAGTGAAGTAAGAGGTGGTCAATGGATTTCCTACTCTTCTTGCACATACGATACCACTCAACCACCACTGTCTGACGCCCAGATTGTCATGTGTCAAAATCTTTCCTAAGGCTGCTGTCCACACAAAAAACGACACCAGTGACGGAGCCTTAACCGCCAAATACTCTTCTAAGAAAAAGATACAACCTCTTGACTAGCTAAGGCTTTATAGAAAGACTTCACTTCAAAATACCCCCTCTTAGAGAGACTCCACACTAACCTGTCAACCGCTCCATGCCGAATCTGATGAGAATACAAACGCTTATATAAGGAAATGACCACCTCCACCTCCCAATCTTGTGCATGGCGCATGAAGACAACATTCCAATGTGCAACTCCATCTAACACAAACAAATTATCTACCACCCAGGCGTCTTTAAAATGAGCAATACTGAACAAAACTGGATAACAAAGCTTCAGCGGCCTATCTCCACACCAAAGATCATGCCAAAACCGTACATTATACCCATCCCCCACCTCCAAGCGCACATACTTATAAAAATTATCCCACCCCCTTCGAATATATTTTTAGACACTCACACCATAAGACCCCATAACCGCTGATGAACACTAGCCACCCCTCAAACTCCCATACTTAACTTCAATCACCGATTTCCATAAAGCCTCCCGCTCCGTAGCAAATCTCCACAACCACTTCCCCAATAAAGCTCGATTAAATTGAATCAAATTTCGAACTCCCAAATCACATTCCTTAATTGGAGTACAAATTGTGTGCCAGTTTACTAAATAAAATTTTACCTCAACCCCAATACCACTCCATAAGAAATTCCGTTGTAGTTTCTCAAGTCTCTGAGCCACGCTCACAGGAATGGGGAACAACAACAAATAATACGTAGGAATGTTGGATAGCATACTTTTAATCCGACTCAATCGACCACCCTTAGACAAATATAATTTCTTCCAACTAGCTAACCAACGTTCCACTTTCTCAATGACTCCATTCCAAATAGAAGTAGCTTTAAAAGACGCTCCCAATGGCAAACCGAAATAAGTCATTGGCAGAGACGCAACTCGACACCCAAGAATGTGAGCCAAATGATCAACATTTTCCACCTCTCCTATGGGAACAAGTTCTGATTTTCCTAAATTGATCCTCAACCTTGATGCAGAAACCTAAAGTTTCCCGTCCGTTGCCATCCCTGCCGGAGACGACACCAGAGGTGTCTTCTGGGTTGGTTTTGAATTGGCTTCCTCCTGGGGGTTTGGTGGTTACAGCGTTGGGAGCCACAGAGGGCGTGAGTCCAGCTTTGTCGGTTTTTGTTGGGGATTATTTTAGGTCGGAGCCCTCATTGGCGGCAGTTATAGGGACGGCTCCGTTTTATGTCTTCTTCCGGGGGTGAGTCGAGCAGTTCCCAGGTGTTTCCGGTGTCTTCTAGCTGGACTGCAGCCTCTAAAGCATTAGGTTTCCCCCTTTTGGCAGCACCAGATCTGGGTTTTTCGGCGAATCTTGCTTCTTCGGCTCATGTCTTTAAGTGCACTCCATTGGGGACACTTCAGATTCCTAAATCCTGTTTTGCCCCTCCGTCTCTCTTTGGAGCAGCTGTTTTGGGAGAGAAGCTTCATTATCCCCTCCCCGCGGTGGTTTATAAGCCTTTTCAGTGTTACTACAGGAGGGCGAAGAAACTGAGGGAAGGGCAATTTGTGAAGTGGAATGATGTGCTACTTTTTGATTCCCTGGAAGCTGCAAAGATGTCTGTTGGCTACGCTAATAAGAGGGTTACGGTTGCAAAGCCACTAGCGGAGAAGGTGGCAAAGCCTTCTGCAATGAAGAAGACAGAGATGCCAGTAAATCAGGGCCTTCTTAGGAAGGGGTTTCTCAACCTTCCCCTTGTGGAGAAGGTGGCAAAGCCTGCTGCAATGAAGAAGACAGAGGCGCCAGTGAAGCAGGGCCTTTTTAGGAAGGGGTTTCTCAACCTTCCCCCGATAGTTTCAGTCCCTCCTGCGTCGCTTCAGGAGGTCAACAATGGCGGGGTGGTAGGTCCTTCCTCCCCTCCGAGTGGTTGCTTAAATGGTTTTTCCCAATCCCGGAATTGGCCAGTCGGTTTTGATCATAACGGTTATTGGTATGGATTGCCCTTAGACTGTGCGATGGATGGGGATTTTGGGGAGGAGGCTATGGCCATTCGAGATGCCATGGAAGAGGAATTCCAGTTGATTGCGTGCCAGAAATCTAAAGGAAACAGGGAGCTTTTGAATTTGCATAGTTCCATCAATTACGGCGATGCGAAAGATCCCTCTAGGCGTTGAAAAGGCAATGCACACATGTTGTAGGCTTGTTGTGCTTTGGCGGGTAGTCTTGTTCTTAGTTGGGTCCTTTTGTAGTTTGTTTTTGGTTTTTTTGTTTTATTTTGTTTTCTGGGGCCTTGGTTTTGTGGGTTATATTGGGTTTTTGCGGGTTAGCTTTGGTTCCTGTGTACTTAGGGGCGCCTTACGCTTTCTTTAATAAAGTTTAATTACTTAAAAAAAAAAAAAGAGAGAAAACGTCGCAAATTTCGAACATGTTCTGCCTGCGCACCATAAAAAATTAAAGTGTCATCCACAAACAACAGATGATTCACAACTAATTATTCATTATCCCTGGATCCCACGGAAAAACCTGTCAATAATCCTTGGTTCATCGTCGCATTCAACATCTAGCTTAACGCCTCCATAAACACCACAGACAACAAGGAGAAAGCGAATCCCCTTGCCTTGAACCACGAGAACTCTTAAATAAACCAGACGGAGTGCCATTCAGCAAGATGGAAAATCTTACTGTAGATATACAAAATTCTATCCAACCACTCGACTTCTCCCCAAAACCACACCACTGAAACATGTAAAGCAAGAAATCCCAATTAACATGATCAAAAGCTTTCTCCAAATCCAATTTGCACAACAATCCAGCCTCCCTCGACCTAATTCGACTATCCAAGCATTCATTAGCTATGCGAACTGAATCCAAAATTTGCCGATCTCCAATGAAAGCATTATGAGAATTGGAAATAATCTTGCCCAATACTGATTTGAGCCTGTTAGCAAGTACTTTGGAAATGAGTTTATAGACCCCTTCCACCAGACTAATCGGCCTGAAATCCTTTACATCCACAGCTTCTGTCTTCTTTTGAATTAGAGAGACAAATGTTGCGTTAAAACTCTTCTCAAATTGGCGTCGATTATGGAATTCTGAAAACACAACCATACCATCTTGTTTCAAAACATCCCAACACTTATGAAAAAAAGCATTGTGAACCCATTCGATCCCCGCGCCTTATCACCATTCAAGTTCTGCACCACATCCCACACCTCCAGCTCCTCAAACTCTCATTCTAACCAAATGCCTTCCTCAACATCAATGGATGAAAAAGAAAGCCCATCCACCCTGGGCCTCCAAGTACTCTACTTGGTGTACAGTTTGCTATAATAGTGTACTATATGCTCCTTTATCTCCAAGGAATTATTAGACATAGCCCCATTTATCCTCAAAGATTTCACGTGATTTTATCTACGATGCGAATTGGTCATCCTATGAAAAAAGTTTGTATTATTGTCCCTTTCCTTCAGCCACAAAGCACGAGATTTCTGTCTCCATGTTACCTCTTCAAAAAGACGCGGTTTTTTTTTTTAGAAAAGTATTTTTAATTTTTAAAGCACTTTCATAAATCAAACAGCTGATATTAATATTGTTTAACCCCAAGGGGTTGGCTCAAGTGATAAGGGCCTTAGTCTTTGTGGTGGTCCCATGAGGTTTAAGGTTCGAATTCCCTTGGGTGTAAACAATTCTTTGGGATCAGCCCACTGACGAAGCCTAAGTATTACCCAATCCGTATGGAGGGAGTGCTTAACACGGGTCCGAGGTTTACCTGATATGGGTGGGTACTTGAAGTGGCCCTGCCTTGGAGGGATTTTTCGTCATAAAAAAAAAAAGTTTTCCTTCAATGATTCTTATTTCGTTCTCTTGTGAATCCGTAGATGAAACATTATCATGTAGAGAGCTCTTTGGTATTGGGTTTTTCTATATTGACTTTCTCTATGGATGGGTTATGTTCAATAGTGGTGGTTACATAACCATCTCCTGTTAAGCATACATTTAGAGTTTGTCAATGGAGAGCAGAATGTTTGATTTTGGATTGCCCTAAATAAATTTTGAACAAGTCCTTTATATGAAACTATAGGGGATGGTAGTGATTGTGAATTTTCTTTGAGAGAATTTCGAAATGCTTATGTTTCTCCAAATGTGGCTTTCTCTGTTTGGATGGTTGTTGGTTAGCCCTTGACAAAGAATTTATTAAGAGGGGAATGTAAATTCATAATTGGTATTGCATGTGCAAGGGTTATTGTGAAGATGCAGATTACTATTGTTGCATTAGTAATCTTTGAACTCTCATTTCTTTTGTTGCTTGGATTTGAGGGATGCTTATATAGAATGCTACAAAATTGGAATGATGGGTGTCTTGGAGGGTACACTTGGAATAATTCAATCACCATTACATAGGATGGAGCGCCAGTGTCAAGTTTAGAGAGAAACAGAGTAAGCGATGGAGAGAAAAATCTCTTTGATTGATAAAATGAATCAAGTAAGTACAAAAGTGTTTCAAGATACAAATATATAGGCTGAATAACACAAGCCAGAAAACTAAACTAACTAGACAGCTGGAATAACAGAAAAGCTAACTTATCTAAACAAACTAACTATACAAAAGAAAAATTCTTTTCTCTTGTCTTTGATACTCCCCCTCAAGATGGATGGTAGATGTCCTGAACAGACATCTTGGACATCAAAGAGTGGAAGGAAACAGAACCAAGGGGTTTAGTTAGGATATCAGCAAGTTGGTGCTTAGAAGAAACATGAAAAGTCTTGATAGTTCCAAGCTGAATCTTCTCCCGAATAAGATGGCAATCGATTTCTATGTGCTTAGCATGCTCGTGGTATACTGGATTGGTAGCAATGTGAAGTGTTGCTTGATTGTCACAATATAGAAAGACTGCTTGGGGATGAGGAACCAGTAAATCTTTAAGCAAAGAAAGAATCCACATAATGTCACAACAAGTCGAGGCCATAGACCTGTATTTTGCTTCAGCTGAAGAACGTGAGACAGTCTGTTGCTTCTTGGACTTCCAAGAAATAAGAGAATGACCAATGAACACACAATAGCCTGTGATAGATTTTCGGGTATCTAAACATCCTGCCCAATCCGAATCGCAGAATGCCTTGAGATGTAATTCATTGTTGGCAGGAAAGAAGAGGCCTTGAGCTGGAGCATGTTTGATGTACCGGAGAACCCGATGAGTAGCATCAAGATGGGGCTATCTCGGTTGGTCCATAAACTGACTAAGAGTTTGGACCGAGTAGGCAAGATCAGGCCGAGTAATTATCAAGTAAAGAAGGCGACCAATCAAGTGACTATAAACACTAGGATCCGATAGAAGAGCACCATCATCTCTAGATAATTTCAAATTTTGCTCCATAGGAAATTGAACATGTTTAGAAGCCAAAAGACCTGAGTGCTCTAAGATCTCCAAGTCATATTTCCTTTGACTCACAGAAATGCCACTGGAGGACCGTGCAATCTCCAAACCAAGAAAGTACTTTAAGGAGCCCAAATCCTTGAGCTTAAACTTGTCATTCAACATAGTAATGAAAGTGGAAACTGCAAGTGAATCATTGCTTGCAATGGCTACATCATCAACATAAATGAGCAAAGCGATGAAAGAAGAACCTTGAAGCCGAGTGAATAAGGAATAATCAGCCTTAGATTGAACAAAACCAAGACTAATATGGGTTGATGAAAACTTCAAAAACCATTGTCTTGATGTTTGTTTCAAACCATACAAAGATTTGGTTAATCGACAGATCTTGGACTCCCCCTTAACACCAAAACTCGGGGGCATCTTCATGTATACTTCCTCATGTAAATCACCATGCAAGAAAGCATTGTTTACATATAATTGGTGTAAAAACCAATTTTTGGCAGCGTCAAGAGCAAAGACACATCTAACAGTTGTCATTTTTGCTTCGGGAGAAAAAGTGTCATGATAATCCAAACCTTCGCATTGTGTATCCCTTTGCTACTAATCGAGCCTTATACCTCTCAATGCTACCATCAGCCTTATGTTTGATTTTATAGACCCACTTACAACTGATAGGTCGTTTAGTGGGTGGAAGATCACAAACAACCCATGTCTTATTCTCTTCAAGAGCTGAAATCTCAGTTGACATAGCCTCGCGCCAATGACCAATTTAACAGCCTCATGATAGAAAGTAGTTTCAGTTTGAGATGTAATTGAAAGGCCAAAATGCTTGTAAGTAGGAGATAAATGATCATATGAAAGATAAGAAGACAAGGAAGGAATAAGGAGTACCTGTTTTGCTGACTATTGTATCTGACTGTTGTGCTGCAAAAGAAGATAGAGAGGGTATAGAAGAGGCCAACTGACAATGATAATTCTCCAGATACTTAGGTTTATGTTTGGGCCTAGTAGATTTTCTAATGGGAACAGAATCTGATTGAGAAGGCTGAGGTATAGAAACTGCTGGAACAGGAAGAGAATTGGAAGATTGAGATGGGGATGAATGTGGAAAAACAGATTGAAAAGGAGAGGAAAGCTGTTCTGGTGAAAAAGTGGGAGAAAGAGTAAAAACAGGGGAATCTGAAGTGATATCAGAAATGGGAATAGGTAGAGGAACAGGAAAATCTAATGATGAAGAAATAGGTTTAAGAAAAGAACCATCAGCAGAGGTATGAGTAAGATTTATAGCAAAAGGAAATACATGCTCATGAAAAACAACATCTCTAGAAAGAACAATGGATTGTGTATGTAGATTGTAAAATTTATATCCTTTTGTACCAAAATGATAACCAATGAAAACACAAAGGATAGCTCTAGAATCAAACTTGGTCCGATGCCTAGATAGAGTAGAAATGTGTGCTAGACATCCAAAAATCCGAAGATGAGAATAGGAAGGAGAAAGTTTATAAAGCATTTCATGTGGTGTTTTATTGGACAGCAAAGGAGTAGGAATTCTATTTATGATGTGAGTAGCAGTTAGAATGCTGTCACCCCAAAAAGAAATAGGAACTGGAGATTTTAAACTTTAAAGCTCTAGCTACATTAAGCAAATGTTGGTGTTTCCTCTCCACAACAGCATTTTTTTGTGGAGTTTCAACACAAGAAAGTTGATGAATTGTACCATGAGTGGAAAAGAAGGTTTCCATTTTGAATTCAGAACTATTATCAGTTCGGATGCATTTAATTTTGATATTAAACTGAGTATGAACAAGGCTAAAAAAAGATTGAATGAGTGAACATGTTTGAGTTTTGTGTTTCATCAAATGCACCTAGGTAAAGCAAGTATAATCATCCACAATTGTGAGGAAAAAAATTTGAGCCATTTATTGAGGTATTGGCCATTAGCCCCCAGATATCACAATGGACCAACTCAAAAGGCATACAAGTTGCACCACTATGTACATGAAAAGGAAGACGATGCCGCCTAGCTAAAGGACATATTGAACATATGTCTTTGGAATTACAAGGAATTTCAGGAACATTATTATGAAGGAAATGCATTCGGGAAGCAAATGGGTGGCCTAATCTTTTTTTTTTTTTTTTTTTGATAAGTAATTGCAATTTATTAAAAAGCGCAAAGGGGCGCAACCCTTATACACGAGAAGTATATAAGAGAACCCCTAAAAAGGACGAACAGAGAATAAATTTAAAAAGTCTACATAAGTAAAAACACTCAAACTATGATGGGGCGCTATCCAAAAATATAATGTATTGAGCAACCGCTTCCGTAGCTCCGCCATAGATGCCTCTACACCTTCAAACAATCGAGCATTCCGCTCCCTCCAAATACACCACAGCAAGCATAGAGGAGCTAACCGCCACGCCTCTTTAGCATGACTACACCCTATCGGGGTGGCCTAATCTATAGTGCCATACATCCGAAAATGAAGACTTTATTGAATTAAAGCAAATAGAGAAAGTTCTGATAACTGGTGGAGGTGAAGATGATATGGAGAAAACCTTCAGTTGCTGCAGGAGATAGAACAAGCCGCCTTCTTCCTTACCCATCCAATTGTCCTCCAAGGGCACAAAGTCTGGATAAAACATAAACCAGCAAGGAAAATTAGATAGGCTTTTAAGAATTTGATGATTTTTCTAGCAGCAATTAGATTGAAAGAAAAAGAAGGCACACAAAGGACCTCAATCAGTGTAAGATTTTCTGATGTAACAACAGTGCCTATGTGTGTTATAGGAACAACCAAACCATTAGGTAATTTGACAGAAGTTGATACAACAGCAGTGATTTTAGTGAAAAGGGATGGGCAATTAATCATATGATCAGTTGCCCCTGTATCAACAATCCAGGAAGTGTGTTTTGAATGGGAAACAGGAGGCTTTACTAGATAAGTAGCGGAAAAAACAGAGTAGTTGAAATCAAGATTATAATGACTAGAAGTGTAACTTGACACTTGGGAGGAAGTGGAAGTTGGGGTAGAGGAAGATGCATAGATACTACCTACCATGCTTGGAGAAGGCTAAGGAGCAATGGACTGTTGTTGGAGAAGAGACAGAAGCTGCTGGCATTGATCCAACGTGATAGTCAACTGAGGCACAACCTGATGAGAATCATTCTGTTGAGAAGAATTGATGTCCATTTCCTGGACATGATTTGCAGAATGTGCAAATGGAGAATTCCAGAGATTCTTGGTAAATTTGAATCTCGGTGGAAAACCATGCAGGCGGTAACAATTTTCAGCAGTGTGACCTGGTACTCCACAGTGAGTACAAACGGGCTTCTCTTTGTGGTAAGGCTGTTTTGTGAACTGAGAAATAGGTGCAGTAGATTTTGTCATAAGAGTAGCCTCGGCCGGCACACAACACTGACGTTGAAGGATGCATAGACATGCTAGATGAAGGGCTCCCACCTAGAAATAGCCCAGACCAAGAGGCTTTATCAACAACCTTGAAGGAGAGCTAGAAAAAATCTAGAATCTTTCGTAGCTTGAGAGAGAGCCTCAACCAACCCCTACCACCTTTTCTTTTTGGAACGACCACGTAACCCCTCTGGCCACCACCGCTGTATTATGCAACAACAAAAAATCGTCCTTGAAAATTCGGGTAGCACTATGATATAAGCTTTAGAACCCACCATGGAGCATTTGAAGAATTCCTTCGAGCCCTCTACTAAAAGCAGGTCTTCCATTGTGGCCAGCAACCATTTCACAACCTTGAGAAACAGAGCGCACAATACCCCTACTTCTTTCGTAAACACAAGCAATTGATACCCCTTTCTTACAAATAAACTCGAAAGATTTAGCTTCCACATAAAATCTACTCAAATACCCCATTGTGAAAAGCAGAAGGAAAACTTTGTTCATGACATTGCCGGGAAACGAACCAACTAAAAAATGCCGGGATGTGCCTACATGTGCTGATGGGAAAGGGAGATAGAGAGATTCATGGGAGAGAAGCACCCAATGAAATACTTGCAAGAGCTCCGTGGATACATGACACCTTAAGTGCTTATGGTTTTATTTTAATTGAACTTAATAATTGCATGCATAATAACATTCATCTTAATGTAGCTTGTCCCCACAATACATCAATAGTATTTATCTTCTGATGCCCACTAAAGTATAGTTTTCTTTTTTTTATTATGTGTGGTTTATCCAAGATCAAGCTATTTCCCAGTTACATTACTTGACTAAAATTCTCTTGCAAAGTCTTTCTTATTGATCAAAATGGTTTCTTGCATGCCAGATTATTGTTTGTTACAATATCGCTATTTTCTTCATTTTATTAATGAAGCTCGCTACACAATAGATAACCTGTGCTTGTTTGTCCTTGGCAATTTTTCACTCTTTAGCTAATACCTAATGCGTTGAATGAAAAGGTTTTGTTACACAAACTAATTAGAAAATAGGTCTTCATTTATTTATTTTTGCATGGAGCATAATTTTTTGGGGCTGTGAGGCCTGATCAATGTCCTTGGACTCATGGAGAAAAGCAGAATATAAATCGACTTTCAAGGATATATTTTACGTACACAACAGATGTTGTTGTATCGTGGTTAAAGTTCTACATGTATGCATATACATGATTTTGGTGTGTAGAAATGCTCTAATCAATTCTTATGTTATACTCTGCATAAGAAAGTACAAGTATTGTTATAAAAAAGAAGAAGTACAAGTATTATGTTGTGAATGCTCAATTTAGCAAGGACATCATTGTGTTTTTTTTAGTCTTCTACGTAAATTCCTCGTCCTCAACTTATGTGCATACTGTTGCTTGATGTAACCATTAGGCTTGTAAATTGAATCTTGGTTTGGAAATTCTTTATGTGAGGCCTTACCAGCCTTTTTGGTAAACGTCCTGAAGCTTATTCTTCCACTAGTAAAGCTCGTTACTCCTGTATTAATGCTAGGAATCCCCTAAATTTCTGCATGATACTCTAGATAATAGATATATTATATGCTTAATTTTTTCTTTGGCTGAGTAAGGAAAAAAAGTAGGTGGGAGTGGTGGCATCCCCTACTTGTGGCCCCAGGAAGGGGTAATGCTTTGAAGGGCCCCTGCCCCTGCCCCTGCCCCCGCCCCCGCCCCCCCCCCCCCCCACCCCCCCCACCCCCCCCCCCCCCCCCCCAACCCAACACACATACACACACACACACACACACACACCACCACCACCACCACCATATTTGCAGCTTCAGGAAGGTAATTTTACTGACGCCATAGAGTTAGGTACTGCCCCACCAAAACATGAGTGTTGGGGGATTTACACCCAAGCATTGTTTGAGGGGAGTGTGCGCAACTTTTTTTTTGGATGAATGGGAGTGAGCACATTTATAGCTCATCCACTTGCTGCGGTGGTCTTACACACAAAACACGCGTTTATGAAGTTTTAAGTTTTATTTACCGCTATTAAGAAAACTTTAAACATAGTCTTTCATATCTTTCTGTTCTTTCATGTTGGGGTTCTCTTGTATATTCCTTGTGTACTAGGGTTGCGCCTATTTACGCTTTATTAATGAATTGATATTACTTATTAAAAAAAAAAAAAATCTGGTGTTATGCATTCTGAAAATACATGAATTATGTTGGCATTATTTTCCATGATATGTTGTGGTGGCTTATACGTACTTTGGACTTCTAACTTGTATTACTTGATTTTGATATTCATTCTCCTGGATTTTCTGCAACTTCTACAATTTGGTCTTTTTTTTTTTTTGTGAGATTAAGTAAAAAATTAATTTTTATATAAATAAGAAGAAGCCTCATTGATTCGATTGGCTTGGCCTTTGACCCGAAAATACTGTAGAAATGGATTTATTTATTTGTTTTCTTGTAGACAGGATGTGTACAAAAAGCTCTCCTAAAGAGTTACAATCGAAAATAAGGGGAATTAATAGAATCTACTAATGAAATCATAGAAGTGGTTCCAAGAACTCAAGAGGCCACTCGAACGCGGATCTCAAGAGACTGATTTCAACTGAACAAAAATCTTGATAAGACTGTATATTGCCATCTACTTGTCTTACTCTCTTTTTCTGTATTAAAATCTTATTAAGTATAAAATAAAAGTTGTGTTTTGTTGGTTGTATGCTGTTCTTTTCCATCGAATATTGTATTGGAAAAATCATTGCTGGATTCCTCTGGATGTTAAATTAACTGGTATCCCCCTTTTCTTGTGGCATGTACAGAAAATAGACGAAAAAGCTATAAATGAGGTTTTCCAGAAGGTGCTTGGTAATTATATGAAATGGTGCAAGTACTTGCGGAAACGCTTTGTTTGGAACAGGTCACTTATTAAACCCGATGTTGTTTTGAAATAATTGGTTGCTTTATGCTCTGCTTATCCCTCCTTTATATTTTCCACAGCTTAGAAGCAATTAATAGGGACAGGAAGCTTTTTCTGATTTCATTGTACTTTCTTATCTGGGGCGAAGCCGCAAATGTCCGTTTCCTTCCTGAATGCATTTGCTATATATTCCACCATGTAAGCCTCGATTAATAATCTATAAATTCTTTTGGCCTTTTGATTTGCTATTATCCTCGTTCTGTTTTAATCTAAGGACAATCTATCTCTTGATCAATGAAATTTCTTCTTGTGTTGTACTTTATGTGTTATGAAAGTCACGGTGCTGTAACCAACATTCCTTTATAATTGATGTTTTTACCATACTAAATGACCAATTAGTTTAATAGATAATTTATATGTGACTTTGAAAATCACAAATGGAAACAAGTCACTGTTGATGATGATGTGGGTGACCCTAGATTGACTCTGATAATTATAAGGTTATCACCAGATAAATGCACAAAAGTTGTGAGAGTATATTGCTCTACTTTGGCTAAATTCAGAGACATTTTGCAAGAAATTTTAAGATAGTAGTTTTGTGGTTTAACTATCGTAATGAACAATATTATAATCAATAGCATTTCTGTAGATGGCAAAAGAGTTGGATGCAATATTGGATCATGGAGAAGCTAATCATGCTGCCAGCTGTAAAACTGAAAGTGGTTCTGTGTCCTTTCTTGAGAAAATCATTTGCCCTATATATGAGGCGATGAAATCGGTAAGTGGATCTTGCTACAATTCACATAATTTTAATGTATCTTATGTTATCCTGTTTGCTGAAAGTAAAAATCATTTGAATATTTTATCCACTATTAGAATATTGATTAACTAATTAAATTCACTGTTTCATGTTAGTGTAAGTTTTTGGGATAAGTGTTTAATATGGTATCAGAGTAGTGGTTTTAAGTTCAAACCCTAATTCCATATTTTATTTTCATTTTAGTTAAATATTCTATGTGGTAGGTCTCACTTATTGAGAATGAGTATTAAAATATTAATTAAATGATTAAATTCATATTTTTTTGTCAGCTTAAGCTTTTGGAAGAAGTGTAAATTTAACATCCACCAAGATTATATATGTGAAGGAAGCTTTTTCTTTTTTAATGTTTGTGGAGTGGATCTTGCTGCCTGCCTTAAGGAAGTCAGTTGGGCTTGTAGTAATTTGGTTTTAATTTTGCATTTTCATATGTACAGTTAACATTAAGAAACAGTATCTTATTGCACTTTTTATTGAAATCTTGCAATTGAAATAAGTAAGCATAACTATTCTCAGCTAATTTTTATCATTTTCATTCTTGCAACAAATTATAGGCTAGTTGTTCTGTCTGGTTTTGTGATCGGGTTATTGGTCTATGGGTGGGCAAATCAGCAGGATTGAACCTCCTGGATTTACCTATGGTGAAGGGTGATGGATGGATACGAGGTATTCGAGGTATCTTTGCCTCCTAATTCAACTACAAGAGTTGAGAATTCTGTGGTAAATTGATCGTGTCTTTATTATGAATCAAGACCTCTATATATAGAGATTACAAAGCAGAATAGAAGTTGTGGAATTACATCAAATCCCTTATTCCTAGGAATTCTTTTTGTAAAGGAATTCCCTTATTTATTGTTAGAATAATATATTAGGGTTTGAGGGTATTGTGGTCATTGTAATATTCTCCAAAGCCTATATAATAATGTGTGAGGTAGGCTACGTAAGACAATATAACGTGCCTCCTCTTTCTTTTCACATAACCCTAACAACATGGTATCAGAGCCAAAGATCCTGAGTTCGAACCTTGACTCCGTCATTTTCCTCCCGTTTCAATTAAATATTCCACGTGTTGGGCCTCATTTATCAAAAAGGAAGTCTAAGCCCACATGTGAGGGGGAGTGTTAAAGTATTAATTAAGTGATTAAATTTACCTATTCCGATCAGCTTAAGCTTTTAGGACAAGTGGTGATTGTCTTCATGCCCGTGTCTGGCAAGCGGCGGCGACGCAATCACGGTTATTAGTGGCGTGATCTCGCCGTCATGGTTTGCTTCGTTGCTTTGCTCTGTTGATTTGCTCCGTTGGTTGTTGTCGGTGTTGGTTGCGGTGGCCGGAGTTGTGCTTAGTGGTGGCGTCGGTGCAGTCTGTGGAGGTTGACGTCGTCTGCGGTTGCCGGAGCCATGTTTAGTGGTGGTGTGGCTCTCCTGGTGGTTGTTCAGTGAGTGGGTTCAGTGGAGATTGGACTGACGTGGTCACCGGCCGTCTCGATTGTCGCTGCAGAGGATTTGCGTCGGGCCGGTCACTCAAACCCGCACGGGTCAGCCCAGTCCATTCGGTTCAGTTCCGCCCGCTTCGTGTTCCGGGTCAACCCGACCCGCTTTTAACTCGACCCGGATCCAGTTCCAGACCCAGTTCAGACATTCCAGATCCGGTTCATCCAGTTCCAGACCCGATTCAGACATTCCAGATCTGGTTAAGCCAGTTCCCGACCCGGTTCAGCCCATTTTAGACCGGTTCGGCTTGGTTCAGGCACCTTTTTTTTTTGGCTGAGTTCGGCTCATTTCAGCCTCGGTCCTGGTTTATTTGTGCCCCTTTTTTGTCCATTTTACACACTTTATTGCTTGTGTTGTGTTTTTGGGCTTTCTTCTTCTTGTTGGTACACTTTGGGGTAGTTTCGACTCAGCATGACTACTACTACTACTACTAAATCAGATATACCCACTTCGGCTTCTATGGGTAATATACCACTGACATCCGTGAAATTAAATGGCAAAAATTATGTCTATTGGGCACGTTCTGTTGAGGTATTCTTGCACGGGAAGGGTATGTATACTCATTTGCAATCAGGCAAACCGACTGATTCTACTTCCACCAGCCTTTGGGATCAAGAAGACAATTAGATTATCTCTCTTATGTTGAATAGTGTTGGACCTCACATTGGATCCTCGTGTATTTATCTTCCTACTGCCAAGGATATTTGGGATCATCTTAGTCATATGTATTCTGGTACTGGCAATATTACTCGCATTTATGAAGTCTGCAAACAATACTTTGGACTCGAGCAAGGTGCTCAGCCTGTGGACGAGTATTATAATCAGGTTTTGGCCATCTGTAAGGAGCGGGACATGTATCAACCACTCTCAACTGATCTACAGAAAATGGGCAAGCAGCGTCAAGATGTGGATGTGGTTCGGTTTCTTCTCGGTTTGAAACCTGAGTATGAGTCAGTTCATGCACAAATCTTGGGTAGTTCAGATCTCTCATCTCTTCCTGAGGTTTTTTGTCGTATTCAGCGTGCTACTTTATCTGATCATGGCCCTGTGTTGAATTCTGACCG
This sequence comes from Alnus glutinosa, assembly GCF_958979055.1. Classification (NCBI taxonomy): domain Eukaryota; kingdom Viridiplantae; phylum Streptophyta; class Magnoliopsida; order Fagales; family Betulaceae; genus Alnus; species Alnus glutinosa. Next base: position 2,433,347 of record NC_084893.1, read on the forward strand.
TGAGGGTGATCGCGCTGCTTTTATTGCTGCCTGTGGTGGTTCTGGTAGTTCCCGTGGTGGACGTGTCAGTAGAGGTGGTCGTGGTTTTCGCGGTGGACGTGATTCTCGTGGTAGTGGTCGTACGGGCGGTCGTGGGTCTCGCAAATGCACTCATTGTGGCCGAAACAATCATTCTGTGGATTATTGTTGGGATCTACTTGGCACACCATCTGGGTTTGCCAATGAGGTGTCTTCTCAAGCAGATTCTCTAGCCACTTCTGGACCCCCTGCTCCGTCCAGCCTCAATTTGGAGTGTGATGTCATCTCCATTCCGAAAGATAAGTATGCTCAGTTCTTGGCCCATAAGCAAGCTTCTTCCTCTTCCACTGCTACTCTTGCTCAGTCAGGTACTGCATCTCACTGTCTTTTATCCTCCACTAGCAACCCATGGGTTATCGATTCTGGCGCAAATGAACACGACTGGTTCGTCCATACCCTATTCTAGTGGAAATCAGTGTTCCTTATTCCTAGGAAATACTTTCCTTACAAGATGATTTCTTTCCTACCGAAAAGTCCTGTTGGAAGAGCACCGACTTTCCCATTCTTAGTGTTCTCTGCCTCGGCCGCCACTTATGTCCTCTCCCTGAACCCTAGCGAGGTCTTTAGCTATGCGTTCGTTTGCTTCCTGCCCACGCTTCCTACGTCGCACATAGGTCCGTAACACTCCCTCGGTTTTCAAATTGCCCTTGTCCACAAGGGCAAAGGAAGGAAAACGAAGCTCAAAGTCGGAGAGAGGCTCCCATGTAGCATCTGCAGGTGAAAGGCCCTGCCAATGCACCAGTACTTCAGGGACACCTTGGCGACGACGGTGGTTGATGATAGCTTGGGGAAAGAGCTGGCTGTCCTCGTGGAGAGCGGGAAGATGGTCTTGAACTGGTACCCCTTTCCCAACCCATTTCTTCAAAACTGAAACATGGAAAACATCATGGATCTTAGCGTTAGGAGGAAGAGCCAGCTGGTATGCTACGAAGCCAATCCGTTTGACAATCCGGTAAGGACCATAGAACTTAGGAGAAAGTTTCAGATTGCTCCGCTTGTGGATAGATTGCTACCTATACCCCTGGAGCCGTAAGTACACCCATTCTCCTTCCCAAAAAATGTGCTCAACCTGCGACTGATCATACACTTGTTTCATGCGATTATGAGCTTCTAGCAGCTGTCGACGAACCTCCAATAAGACCTGATCGCGGCTGAGCAATGCCTCTTCCACAGCAGCCGAACGAGTAGTTCCGGGAATGAATGGTAAAAGAGGGGGAGGAGGTCGCCCATAGACAATTTCGAAGGGAGTTCGCTTAGTAGCAGAGTGAAAACTCGTATTCTAACAATACTCGACCCATGGCAACCACTTAGCCCATTGGCGGGGAGAAGAGCTAGTAAAGCATCACAAGTACATCTCAATAGTGCGATTCAAAACCTCCGTCTGCCCATCCGTTTGCGGGTGATAAGCGGAACTAAAGTAAACTTCGTCTCGTGCAAGCGGAAAAGCTCCTGCCAAAAGAGTCCAGTAAACACGGGGTCTCGATCACAGACGATGGAAGTGGGAATACTGTGCAAACGAAAAATAACATCAAAGAAGGTTTGAGCCACTTGTGGTGCCGTGTAGGGATGCTTGAGATGGGTAAAGTGGCCATACTTGGAAAGACGATCGACAACCACGAAAATAGTAGTACGCTTGTAAGATTTTGGAAGGCCGTCAATGAAGTCCATAGAGATAGCCGTCCAAGCCTGTTCGGGGATGGGTAGGGGCTACAGCAGACCGGCGGGCTTGGTGGCTTCAGCTTTGTGACGCTGACAAATGTCACAATTTCTGATGAAGGTGCGGAGCTGCCGCTGCATGTGAGGCCAGTAAAAAATAGACCGAATCCGTTGTAAACCCTTGTGGTATCCTTCATGCGTGCTGTTGTGGAATTCTGCGATTATGGCTGCTGCTGTGGGGGATTCAGCCTTGAGATAGATTTGGTTTTTGAAGTAGATAAGCCCTGCCTGCATGCGCCACGGTCCCACCTCTTCATTCTGTTGAATGCGTGCCTCTTCATTTTGTTGAATGTGTGCTGCCAAGGCCTGGAGGTCCGGATCATGCTGAACTTCCTGCTGGATAGGTTCGATCCAGTGGGGAATCGGTGCAGAGAGGGCCACGAGAGTTCCTTCCTCCTGACGAGAGAGAGCATCCGCAACACGATTATCGTGCCTCTGTTTGTATTCAATCGTGAAGTCATACCCCATGAGCTTGACGAGCCACTTTTGTTGAGCCTCGGTGGTGATAGTTTGATCCCACTAATATTTGAGGCTACGGTGGTCGGTCCAAAACACAAACCGGTGGCCCAAGAGGTAGGGACGCCACCGTTGATTGGCAGCAACGAGTGCAAGCATTTCATTCTCATAGGTGGAGAGAGAGAGAGATTACGACCATAGAGGGCCTGGCTGAAGTACGCAATGGGGCGGTGATCCTGCATCAAAACAGCCCCTATATCGTTGCCCGAGGCATCGCACTCGATGACGAATGTTTTGGAAAAATTGGGTAAGGCCAACACTGGCGCCTTTGTCATAGCTTCTTTAAGACGATCAAATGAGTTGCTGGCTTCCTCATTCCACCCAAAAACATCCTTTTTCAAGAGTTGAGTGAGAGGTCGGGCAATAGTACCAAAATGCTGGATAAACTTCCGGTTGTAGCCGGTAAGACCAAGGAAGCCCCGAAGTGCCTTGAGGTTGGAAGGTCTCGGCCAGGCCAGCATGGCTTGAATTTTGGAAGGATCCATGGCGACTCCATTCTGCTGAATGAAATGGCCTGGGTAGTTCACCCGCTGTTGGCCAAAACTACACTTGTCCATTCTAACAAACAAGTGATTAGTTCTCAAAATGTCAAAGACACACGTTAAGTGATATAGATGGTCCTCCCAAGACTTACTACAAATAAGTATGTCATAAAAAAAAAGGAGAATGAACTTACGTAAATAACCTCGAAAGATGTCGTTCATCAAGGACTGAAAAGAGGATGGAGCATTAGTGAGACCAAAATGCATAACCAAAAATTCGAAGTGCCCGTGATGCGTCTGAAAGGCTGTCTTTTCTACATCCTGCTCTTGCATCCGGATTTGATGGTACCCGGAACGGAGGTCTAGTTTTGAAAAGTATTGCGCACTATGCAATTCATCCAACAGTTCATCAATGACCAGAATTGGATATTTATCCTTGATAGTGATCCGATTGAGGGCGCGATAGTCCACACATAACCTTCATGAACCGTCATGCTTCTTGACCAATAAGACCGGAGAGGAGTATGGACTAGTACTGGCTCGGACGACCTCATTGTTAAGTAAATCCAGCACTATTTTTTCTATCTCATTCTTTTGATAATAGGGGTACCCGTAGGGCCTCGCGTTTACTGGGGAAGAGCCTTGAATCAGGGGAATCTTGTGATCATGAGACCGCATAGGAGGCAGACCCTGCGGCTCGTCAAAAATATCTTGGAACTCTTCTAGGAGGCGCTGAAGGTCCGGGCTGTCTACACCTGGGCAGCACTGCTCGACCCCCAACTGCACTGCAAAAAACTAGAGGAGGACTCCTTCACCATTGCGTCTCAATTCCTTTTGCATCTCTGAACCTTCCAGTATTCTATTCCTAGGTGCCTCCAAGCCAACCAGCGTGACTTTCTTCCCTTGCCACCGGAAACTCATGCGGAGTGAGGAAAAATCCCACAAAATGGGTCCTTACATCTTCAACCATTGTGCCCCTAAGATTGAGTCGTACCCCCGCAAATCAACAAGAAAAAATTCCAGCGTAAATAAGGTACCTCCCAACCAAACCGGTACTGCAGAACACCCCTTTGCTGGAAAGCCTTTCCCTGTTAGCCACCAAAACTTCGAAGGCCGTCTGTTTGTCTGGTTCCAGGCCCATCCGCTCTGCCAATTCAGTGTTCAAAAAATTGTGCATGCTACCTGTGTCCGCTACTAGAATTACCCGGGTCTTTCGGATGGTTCCAGCGATGCGCATCGTCTGCGGATTTTGCACACCTGAAATTGCATGGAGGGATATTTTTGGAATCTCGTGCTCGCCGTCCTCCCAAGTTTCCCGTGCCCCTTTCTCGCTCGGGAGTTCATTGTTTTCCTCATAAATTCCTTCGATTAGAAACAGCTTCTTACACTTGTGCCTCGAGGAGAACTTGTCGTCACAATTAAAACAGAGACCTTTGTCCCTCTGTTCCTTCAATTCGGCCGGACTCAACTTTTTGATCACCGGGGATCGGTTCAGCATAAGGCTTGCGGATGGTAAGGGCGGTGTATTCGCCTGGCCCATGGTCCTCCGGGTGTTGTAGGAATACGAGGGCCGTCGTTGAGCCATCAACCTTGCCTCATACAACCGTGCCAGTCCCATTGCAACCGTGAGAGTGGGGGGCTGAGAGGCTTGAACTTCCGGTCTTATGCTCTCCTTTAGCCCACTTATGAAACTGCTAACCTGCTGTGTGAACAAGAGACGTCCAACCCTGCTCAGCAAATGCTCGTATTCCCGCACCGTCCCCGTTTGACGCAATTTGGTGAGATCACCAAAAAAATCGCCAAATTGGGTCGCCCCATGCCGCACATGCAATCCGTTCTTCAGGGTTTCCTACGAAACTTGCTCCTCACTTTCCTTAAATAGTTTATACCACAGTTGTGCCTGTCCTTCCAAGTGATAGGCTGCCAACCCCACCTTGTCCTCCTCGGCAGTCCCCTGAAACTCAAAGAACTGTTTTGCCCGGCACACCCAACTTGTTGGGTCTTTTGAGCCGTCAAACTTTGGAAAATTTAACTTGGCCACCTTAGGAAAAGAGTTGCTGGATTCGGTCCGATTGAATCCTCCAGTTCAGACCCTTAAGGAACTTGCCGCGTTGCTCTGTTCTTCCTCCTGATGATTCGGATTTTTAGAGAGAAAAGCGCTCAGCATCTCCTCTAAGCGCTTCTGGCCCTTGGCTAACTTCTCCATATCCTTCTGAATTCGTTCGTCTCCTGCTCTTAGTTCCTTTTCCACGTGCTCTAGTCGTTGCTCCATTGCTCCGGAACTTGGCTCTGATACCAAGTTGTCGTGTATCTGGTTTTGTGATCGGGTTATTGGTCTATGGGTGGGCAAATCAGCAGGATTGAACCTCCTGGATTTACCTATGGTGAAGGTGATGGATGGATACAAGGTATTCGAGGTACCTCTGCCTCCTAATTCAACTACAAGAGTTGAGAATTCTGTGGTAAATTGATCGTGTCTTTATTATGAATCAAGACCTCTATATATAGAGATTACAAAGAAGAATAGAAGTTGTGGAATTACATCAAATCCCTTATTCCTAGGAATTCTTTCTATAAAGGAATTCCCTTATTTATCAATACCCTATTCTAGTGGAAATCAGTGTTCCTTATTCCTAAGAAATACTTTCCTTACAAGATGATTTCTTTCCTACTGAAAAGTCCTGCTAGAAGAGCACCGACTTTCCCATTCTTAGTCTTCTCTGTCTCAGCCGCCACTTATATCCTCTCCCTGAACCCTAGCAAGGTCTTTAGCTATGTGTTCGTTTGCTTCCTGCCCATGCTTCCTACGTCGCACATAGGTCCGTAACACTAGTGAAGTAGGAAATGGTTTCATATACCTTAAATGGGTGGCATTTAGGGAGAAGAGCTTGGGCCTGTATGTTTAAGCTTAGGCCTAAGTCTCTTTCTAAATCTAAACCCAAACCCTCTCCAAGTTTGGGTTCTGTGGCAAACCCCACACCCATTCTGGGTAAGGGCGTGAGTTGTCGTTTTTCGGTTTTTGCGGTTCTTGGTCTCAATTTGGGTTTGGATGTGGCTTCGGCTTCGTGCCCTCCCATTCCATGTTTTAACCCACCAAAGAAGTTGATGGAGGTGATCCGGGCTGCGGAGATTGTGTCTGACGGTGGTTGGCGTGATGGGTTGTCTTTGGCAGATGAATGTTTTGATGACTAGCTTGTTAGGTCTCTTCCGGGGAGGTCTGCTTTCGTTCAGCTCGTTTCGTTGGAGTAGGTCTTGTGTTCGGAGATTGCGACTGTAGATGTTGGGTTGGCTGGTAGTGGTCCAGGTTGCCTAGTGATAGCTGGCTGCTCCTTGCCCATTCCAGGGCCGGTTACGGTGAGTTTTGCTGTCGCCGATAAGATTTCGACGGTATATTTGCCAGATTCGTTGGATGGTAAGGTTAGCTAACAGATTCTTTTGCTTTTTGTTCCACTGGCTTGACCTTGCGTTCTGGCGAAGTGTCTTCTTTGGCATGGATTTCTCAACCTTCAGCCCCCGCCAGTAGTTTTGGTCTTGGTCAAGGAAGGTTCAGGTTTGGCTCCTCCTTCCCTTGAGAAGATTGTTGCAGTTCTTGGTTCTTCGGGTGGGTCTACTAGTGTGACTAGTGTGCCTGATTTTGGTGTAGAACAATCTGTTGGGTCTATGGGAGTGGTGCTGAAGGGAGCTGGTGGGGCTTCAACTTCGAGTTTTGTGGCTGAAGTGTTTACGGTTAGACTTCCGACCCCTAAACCCGTGAGGTGTTATAATCGCAAGATGAGGGATAACAGATTTTTGAATATGAAGGAGAGCTTGATTGCTGAGTCATTGTCGAATTTCAATGCCCCGTCTGTAGTGATGGAGAAGGTGCCAGGTTTGGGTTAGCCTCAAAATTGGCCGTTTGGTTTTGATCCGCATTTGGAGTTGGTGATAGACTCAATAGGGGACACCACTTGAAAAGTTAAGGTAAAAGGGAGCTTCTGAATTTAGAATGCTCCATTAACTATTTTTTTTTTTTTTTTTTGATAGATAAGAGATCAATTTTATAGAAAAAGCATAAGGTGCCCCTTGGTACATTGGAAGTATACATGAAAAACAACTATCTAGAAATAGAAAAGCGAGTGAGAAAGTCAGAAAAAGAAATATACAAAGGATTGACATAAGCCGAAGTCCAACAATACAAAGAATGATAGAACCAAAAAAAGGATCTCTTCCAAGGATCTTTCCAAGTCTTCAAAACTCCTATAATTTCTTTCCCACCATAAGCACCAAAAGATACGAATAGGTGCCATTTTCCAAACAGCAGCACTCCTTGATCTACCAGATAACTACCAACATGCAAGCAAGTCAATAACCCGTCTAGGCATAACCCAAGACATCCCGAAACGGCTAAAGAGAGAATTTCATAAAACAGAAGCCATGTCGCAGTGGAGAAGAAGATGATCCATAGTTTCCTCGGTCTTCTTACACATGCAGCATCGATTGATCACGATAACATGCCGTTTCCTAAGGTTGTTCTAGGTGAGTATTTTACCGAGCCCCGCTGTCCACCAAACACTTTTCTAGGGAAAGCGACTGCTACCAGCACTAGTTAATGGAGCTTGAGTACTCCATTAACTATGATGCAAAGGGAGCATCATCTAGGTGCGAAATGGGCAAGGCTCATGCTTGTTAGCGTTTAAGGGTTTTGGGCTTTGATGTCTTGTGGGTGTCGGGTTGGTGGGTGTTTTTGGGTTGTGGGTGCTCTTGATTTTTTTGGGTTTTGGGCTTGTGTGAAAGCCCTAGTGTATATGTCCCGTGTACTTAGGGGAGTTGTGATGACCTTTTTTTTTTTTTTTTTTTCTTTTTCTTTCTTTCTTTTTTATTTATTTTTTATACAACACACAAAATGGATCATCATAGTGGCATGGCTATTTGTCATGAAACCAACACATGGTACATATCCCAACTATGTACCTGATATTTAGAGTATACTTCTATGCAGCAGAATAGACATCTATGCAGCGGAAATCACATCTATAAAACTTCAATTGTTAATTATGCAAAAGAGCCATTACAATGTCTATCTGTTTGAGGCTTTAAACACAACATTAATTACATACTCAGAAGAATGGTTAAACAAATGTATGTGTCATAATCGACATGAGCCATATACAAAAGACTACAAATGAATGGACAACCCATGGTCCTACAATTACAACCATCGCGGCGAGTTTTAGTCTTAATAGCCCAAATACAAGGCAACTGGGTAATTATCTATATCCGCGGTACCTGCAGCGAAAGCATCAGCATCCATACGATCGTGGTGTTAGCCACGTCCGTATATGTGGAGGAGTGAGTTCACCACTTCATCAGCATAATACTAAGTTTTCACATAGAACCGACATTTCATTTTATCATTCGGTTACAATAACAGCTACCATTTACATTTATGAAAATCGGTCCCTTGAAAACATAACATAGCTGATAACGTAATCACCGATATTTCAGAAATACGTGACCTTCATACTACGTAGCTGTGAATTTATATACGCATTCCAATTTACTGCTTTGAAGTACATATATACATGCCTCATCTACACATTGTCTTTTACATACATAATAAGTGACTCAGCTATATATGTATACAAGCTTTCCAACCGTTGGGAAATACTAGCATATAAGTACGTCTAAGTAGAAAACATGTGGCATCATGCCTAGCTATACAAGATACGAACATTTTCAAACCTTTGGGAAATACAAGTATCTATGTGCATCTAAACATATCACAACCCAATTATACTAAGATACGGGCATTTCCAAACTTTTGGTAAATACGAGTATCTAAGCGCAATTAGGCTTAATGCCTTCAAAACCTCTTATGTAGTCTAGCCGTACACATATACATATGTGCTGTTCCATTTAACTTCATAGGCATATAGATATGTCTAGCATGAAAACTCATTAATGCATTCTAGCTGTAACTGTATACATATATTCTATTCCATTCAACCTCATGCGCATACCGATACATCTAACCATGAAAACAACTTAAATCATCACATAAAAACATCATACATGCTCATCTACGTCATTCTTGTCACTTTGGTTTGATGCCAAAGGGGACGCAGACCTAGTGGTCTTTAACAACATAGTGCTAAAGGGGACGCAGGCCCTGTGGTCTTTCACAATACAGTGCCAATAGGGACGCAGGTCCAGTGGTCTTTCACAATATAGTGCCAAATGGAACGCAGGCGTAATGGTTTTTCACAACACAGTGTCAATGGGAACGCATGCCCAGTGGTCTTTCTCAACATAGTGCCAAAGGGAACGCAGGCCCATTGGTTTTTCACGACACAGTGCCAAAGGGAACGCAGGCTCAGTGGTCTTTCACATACTTACGCTATCATGCTCAAATCATCTTACATTCACTTTCATATTCAGGCTTTCAACACTTATCTTTCTCATAAAACATAAACATTTCAACGGGTCATTTTCTCAAAACAAATCACATAAATCACATTTCATTCTCATCATAATTTAAAACTCATCAAAACATTCATCATTTCATACTTTCATACTCATAACTTTCAATCACATAAACATCATGAAAGCGTACTTCAATTAATACTTTTACACTCGTCATTTGAAACACATAAAACTTCATCAAAACACACTTCAAATCATGCTTTCATATTCATCAAATCACTTAAACATCATCATCATATGTCAACATAATGGAAAGCATTAAAAACACTCAAACACTTGTAATCAACATATTGTCGGTTCGAATCAAAACAAGCATATCATTTGCATTTCTATAAGATACGTAAAACGTAGTATCTTTTTCTCAGTGAGTAGAATACTCGCTTTGGCTGTGCGGATATTGAGCTCAACTATGGATTCCTAGGTGACAACTTCCAATGTACCACTGTAATCATCACATTGCACAACATTTTTGTATTTTTAACTCTAAACTTCTCAAAAGCTCTTGAATTGTTCAAGAGCTTAACCCATGGAATTTCTAGGGTTCTATTCAACAACTCAATCACAAATAGCACTAATTCATAAAATAATTTTACGGTTAGGCACTTAAAAGTACACTTTAAACAATAACCCAAAAGTTTGAGTTTTGAAAAACTTACCAAAATTCATTCAAATGCAACCTGTAGCTTGGGAATCATTTAGGAAGCTCCAAAATGTGTAAAACCTAAAGAATATTAGAAGATCAAGGTCAATCTCTCAAGAATTAACCCAAAATCTAGAGAGATTGAAGATTTCAAAATTACCTCAAATCAATTGGTGGAAATGTAGATCGGGCCTTGTAGATCACGTTTCCGAAGTTAGATTTGAGTTTAGGGGCTTAGATCTTTGAGAAATATGAGTTTTGTATTAAAACACAAGAGGAAACGGAGAGGGGAGGCGTGAGAGGTGCAAAAATGAGCTGAAAAAGAGCCCATTTCGCGTTTATATCACATGCTGTCTGGACAGGTTGAGTGGCTGTCCGGACACGCGCGCTGAACTGCAGAATTGATATTCTGCATTGGCTGTCCGGACAGGGGGTATAGCTAGTCCGGACACAACCCCAAGAGAATGAATTTTCACTCTTTGGAACTCCCGTCCGAACACAACTTCCCGAAACTTGTTTTTACGTGTTTTCTTAGTGTTTTCATCATACTTTACTTGACTAATCATTTAGTTAATTTAATTTACATTTGAAACACTCAAATAATGTATTGGACATTACAGGCGCCTTAGGCTTTTTCTATAAAGTTGTCATTGCTTAAAAAAAGAAAAAGAAAAAAGAGCTGGTTCTCAAATTAGCTTTTGGCATGAAGTTAGCTTCTGGCATGAAGTTTGATGTGCGGATCACTCTATGAAGGACGCCTTTCTGGGGTAGTTCGTATTGCGAGATGTAAGGAGACGAGGGTCATGGATAATATGCAGGTTTCCAATGGTGTTATTCAGTGTAATGTACCTTTTTTATGAGTTGCACAGGATTGGGAGGTAGAGCTGGTGCTTCCCTTTTTTGGGATGTATTTTCTCAGATGGAGACAAGGTGGGGGGGATTGTATTCGGTGAATTCCTTTTAAGAGGAAGAAGTTTGATGTGCGATCATTTTTTCATGAGTTATCTATTTCAGGAATTTCTTCTTTTCCTTGGAGGAGTATGTGGAAAGTTAAAGTACACCTGTGGGCGAGTTTCTTTTTTTGGACCATAGCTCTTGGTAAGATTCTGACTTTGGATAATTTGCGAAAGAGTGGGTTAATAGTGGTGGGATGATGCTGTATGTGTAAGACGAGCGGAGAATCTATAGATCATTTTCTTCTTCACTGCGAAGTGGCATGAGACTTATGGAGTGGGCTCTTTACTCTTTTCGATGTTACATGGGTTATTCCTGAAAGGTTGATAGAGCTGTTAGTTTGTTGGAGAGGTCAGGTAGGTACTCATTCAGTTATAGTTGTGTGGAGAATAGCCTCATTGTGCTTAATATGGACCATATGGAGAGAGCGGAATGCAAGATATTTTGAAGATCATGAAAAGTCGAAGGACGAGCTCAAAAACATTTTGGTCAAATCCCTCTTTAGTTGGACATGGGCTTTTAATATATATATATATATATATATATATTTTTTTTTTTCTAACTTCTCTCAATTTGTGGAGTTTTTTTTTTTCTTCTTTTGGCCTTTAGTGGGGTATTATCTTTGTATACTTCATGTGTACTAGGGTTGTGCCTTTTTGTACTTTTCAATGAAATACATATATATATATATATATATATATATATATATATAGACACAGACACACACGAACACATTGTTTCTTATGTAATTTATGTACTAATGTATTCTTATTTTAGTATTCTTGTCGATGCACACACACAAGAGTGGCACAATGAGAACTGGTGTATCATGGCAAAGGCAAGATTCGGTTTATATCGACTGACAGGAAATTTAAATTGTTTGTCATCTTTGGCTTATTTTTTTGATTGATATAGTTTGTTACGATTTCCTCCCGACAGTGAAGCATGCATGCATTGCTAGTTTCAGTAGATGGCTTTCATTTGCTAATGGTTGTTTGGTGAACAGTGTGTTTGGATAATTTTTTCCTTCCAGCACTTGAATCTTTGTGTTGATTGGAAGCTGAGGTGATATGAAGTATCATATGCAGCCTTAGCTTGCTGAGTTTTGAATAATATTTTAATCCTTTTTCATGGAGTGGAGATGGTTACCCAACAGGAATTACTTAGATAACTTTGTGCTTGTCTAGAAATACTTTTCTCATTAGCAATGAGAACACTGGCTAATGTATTTGACTCCCTGTAATGAAGGCATTTTCAGCATAGGAGACTGCTCGATAGGGAATCAACTTGGCCTGGTGTTAAAAACTTTTGTTGTTATCTTGTAGATATTGCAAAGAAGGGTTATATATTGAATTTATCAGTTTCTGGATTGACAGCATTCTTTTATTTGTAAGAAATCTAGCTTCAATTAAAAAATGGGCTAGTATGGACTGTAGTCCGAATTCTAATTTGTATTAAAGATGTGCGAAGAGATGCAAAAGATCATAATGATACCTTTTGGACTTTTTTAGAAGCAGATTGCTTAATTTGGAGGATTCTCTGGAGATTCCCTAGACAGCTTCATATCTTTAAGTTGACTGGTGTCAGGGATGATAAAAGGAGATGACTTCTCATTGAATTAGCAGTCCCCCCAACTGAGCAACCATTGAAAAGTTTATGTCTAGGTTCCTCAGATTACTTGGGTTCATGCTAAACTGACTTTTCTTGACAATATTTTGATAGTAGATCACTCTATCTCAAGCAATTGGGAGATTCGTAAGGAGATTGAAATGTCATTATCTTCTTTCTTTCTTTCTTTCTTTTTTTCCATTGTTTGAAGTACAATTTGGGTGATGACTCTGACTTTGAGAAAGTTGGTGGGTGTGAAAAGTCCATGGGCCCATTGACACTTTCAGAAGACGCCTATTGTGGGGGGAACACTTAACAGTTGATAGTTGGGTTTGAAAGGTTTGCATCACCTGGAAGGCTACAATGTTTGTAATCCTATTGTGTGGACAGAGGCTCTAGTGTAGATATTGACTTTGGATGATCTGAGGAAGAGGAAAGTCCTAGCAGTGTTGTATGTTCAAGAGGAGTGGGGAGTCCTCATTTCATCTTCTTCTTTATTGTGAAGTGGTAAGATAATTATGGCTTTGATTTTCCACTTCTTTGGTATAGAATGGGTCATGCCTGGAAAGCTAATAGAGTTGTTGGCATGTTAGAGAGGTCAGTTGGAAAGTACTACATTTAAGAAGTTTGGAGGATGGTACTGTGGTATTTAATGTGGTGTATATGGAGAGAGTGAAATGCAAGGTGCTTTGAAGATCATGAGATTTCAGTGGAAGAGCTAACGAATGTCATGTTCCAATATCTATATGCATGGATAGCGGTGTATAATAGTATGCATTTGTCTTGTTTTTCTGAATTTTTTTATTTTTGTTCTTTTTTTTTGTTTTTTGATAAGTAAGAAAATTTCATTAAAAAAGCGTAAGGCGCCCCAAGTACACAGGAAGTATACATAGGAACAACTCAGCTAACCCACATAGAAACCCAAGAAAACCCACAAGGAACTACAAACCCACAACACCCAAAACCCACATGAGACCCAAGATACAATAGTAAACCCCATCAATCACCCAAAGTACAAAAGTAACCCCCCATAATACAGAAAAACCCAAGATACAAAAGACCCCCCACAATACAAAAAAAAACCCCAATATCCCACATAAAAAACCCAAGGCCACCACACCCAAAACCCACATGAGACCCATAGTACAATAGAAACCCCACCAAACACCCGAGAAGCAATAGTAAACCCCCAAAATACAAAAAAAACCCAAAATACAATAAAACCCTCCAAAATACAATAAAACCCCCTAAGCCCAAAAAAAACCCAATACCCACAGAACCCGAACAAAGAAAAACCCCACAAGAAACACCCAAATCTTGAAAATAATTGGCAATAAAGGAAATTTTGGTCCCTTTTTTCCTGGTTTTTTCCTGGTGTCTTTTTTTTTTCCTCCTTAATAGGGGGTTTCTCTTATATATTTCCTGTGTACGAGAGTTGCACCTCTCCACGCTTTAACGAGATTGATTTACTTACCAAAAAAAGAAAAAAAAAGATGAGGAGAAGTATGAAATTTTTTTAAGGTTAAAGGAGCTGGGGATGTTTTTCTATAGTTTTTTTAATATGGTGCTTCTTGTTCTCTTGCTTGTTTCATTCTAAAAAGGAGATTCTGCTGGTCATATACTGGTTTTCATTTGATATGTACTTGAATTGTTTAGTGAGTACTTCTAATTTGTTTTCTTTAAAATACAGGAAGCAGCTACAAACAGTAATGGGAAAGCTGCACATTCAGAATGGCGGAATTATGATGACTTTAATGAATATTTTTGGTTTGTTTTTGTTGATATACATGTATTTTCTAGATTGTTGCGTACACTTTAAGGTATCTCTTTGGTACTTTGTCTTATTTGCAATGTTTATGTAGGTCATCTGTTTGCTTTGATGAGTTAAAGTGGCCAATGAAGACGGATTCATCATTCTTGAGGAAGCCTAATCCTAAAAAGCGGAAAAGGGTTAGTTTTTCTGATAAGTTGTGGTCAAAGTTGACCAATCTTTGTATATTCCCATAATCCATCATTATTGAAACTTAAACAAGAGAGGTCAGATTTCTCAAAAGTTTTTCTGATTTAATTATACAGTGAGTGTGGATTGGGGTTTGGCATTTGATAGGAATATGAGGTCTGATATGCCAATCTCACTGAAAATGGAACTTGGCTTGACTATACACCAAAACATGGGTGTTGGTATTGGTAAATTATGTGGTGATAAATCCCCTACACTTTTCACGAATCCTTAATCCAGTAGAACCACCCTCCAGGGCCAGCTCAAAAACTTTGGACTCCACTGAACACCATCTTAACAGCCCCATGCTACCCAGCTTAAACAATTTTGAATGAAGAACAGTCGGGAATATTTTCTCAGTAAAAAATTACGAAAATATGGTCACTAGCTTTATATGTGTCTTAAAATGATGTTCAACATCACTCAGAATGGAAGTGGGTGGCTAGTATGGTTACCAAGAGTTGATTTCAAAAATGACAAACCATTTCCAACTCCAAAGATTTTGAATGGGAAAACTTATTGTAAACACAAGCTCACATATTTTAGACGAAAAATTTAATTTTTATCACAAGCTCATAAAATAATTGGCAATAAAGGAAATTTTGGTCCCTTCATCGTTTAGTTCTTGCATTAAATGCCTCTGTTTGCTAATTATTTATCTTTTTTCTCTTTACTTCTATTCATTCTTTTAATTTAACCTCAAACTGGCAGACTGGTAAAAGCACCTTCGTTGAGCATAGGACATTTCTGCACTTATATCGAAGCTTTCATCGCCTTTGGATCTTTTTGGTGTTAATGTTCCAGGTTTTTTTTTTTTTGGTAATTCTGTGCATTACTACTGTATTTATTTTTGAGTGGATCTTGTTCATCCTTAAAAGAATTTTGTCACTTATTACAGGGTTTGACGATCATAGCCTTCAACAATGGACGCATCAATTTGGATACTTTTAAGATTGTACTTAGCGTTGGGCCATCGTTTGCTATCATGAATTTTATAGAGAGTAAGTTGTTTGCATCTTCCATGTACTTTTGTCATTATTTCTCATCAACAAATCTCAATTCTCACCCCTCTTTACGCTTCTGTTTTTCTTTTGTTCACTGGGTCATGTGCTGCTTGCACAGGTTGTTTAGATGTCTTGCTTATGTTTGGGGCTTACACCACAGCAAGAGGCATGGCTATCTCAAGGCTTGTTATTAGGTTTTTCTGGTGTGGATTGAGCTCTGTATTCGTAACATATATTTACCTGTGAGTCTACAATATGCTTTTCTATGACATACTTTTATGTGGTCAGCACTAATTTACTTCTGACTACATATCACTAATTTTTCTTCTATTTGTTGACAAACTTGCAGGAAGGTTCTGCAGGAAAGAAATGACCCGAACTCAAATAATTCATTCTATTTCCGAATATACATTCTTGTAGTGGGTGTTTATGCAGCTTTACGACTAGTCGTTGCTTTTCTTCTTAAATTTCCGGCATGTCATGCACTCTCTGCAATGTCTGATCAGCCATTTTTTCAATTTTTTAAGTGGATTTATCAGGTAAGTTCTGTTTAATATGTCTTTTGTAAAAATAAAGACTAATTATTATCTAGACTGAATGACGAAATCATAACCGGTGGTATCTTCTGCTTCTTAATCTACTGTTTCAGGAGAGATACTATGTTGGGCGTGGCCTTTTTGAGAGGATGAGTGATTATTGCAGGTTTGCTTTTGTGCTTAAGGATCTTTGGAATTGGTTTATTTTGAGAATGATATACTGTCTGCCTTGCCATATTCTTCTCTCCTAAAAAGGTGTACTGGCTGAGATGGAGCTTGTAAAATTCATGTCTTGCATGCAGTCCCTAAATCAAATAATTCTTTATTAACCATATTTTACATTGTAAATTACTATTTACATTGGCTCCTAATGAGTTTTAGGTGCTTACATTTGTTGTTGAAGAGTGTTATTCTATTTTTAGATGCGTGCACTTTCATTCTTGATCTTACTACAGTGACTAGTAAATGTATTAAGATCGAGAATGAAAGTGCGTGTCATCTAACAATAAATAGTAAATGTGTCCTGCTCCGTTGCGAAGTAGTTAGAGACTTGTGGGCTTTGGCTTTTTCGTCTTTTCGGGATAGAGTGGGTAATGCCCTAACGGGTGGTGGAGTTATTGGCGAGTTGGAGAGGCCAATTTGGTAGTCATTGCAATTTAGAAAAGATGGCTATGTGGTGCATCTTGAGAGAACACAACTTCCAAAACTTTGAAGATTGCGCAAGAATGGGGGCAGAGTTAAAACATATTATGTTCAAAACCCTTTATGGGTGGATGACGAGTACTAGTAGTTCTCGCATTTCTAATTTTATGGATTTTTTATTTTCTTTTGATTATTTTTTATTTTTTATTCACTGTTCTTTTTTTCTCCCTTTAAGTGGGTGGTTGATGCTCTAAGGAGGTTGGGGTTCTTTTGGGTTTGAAGTTTGGAAGAGTATTAGGAGGGGATGGGATGCTTTTGCAGCTCATGTGAGATATGACATCGAGAATGGTTCGAAAGTTCTATTTTGGCATGATGTGTGGTGTGGGGAGATTCCTTTGAAGACTATTTTTTTCAGAAATGTTTCTCATTGCTAGAGGCAAGGATGCTTGGGTGGGGGAGAATATGCAGAGACAAAATGGCACAATTATGTGGAATATTTTGTTTTCTCGCCCAATTCATGATTGGGAGGTGAAAGCGATTAGTAGATTTTTTGAGATGTTGTACACTCTTAAAATTAGAAGTGAGGGAGAGGATAAAATGTGTTGGATTCTAGCGCGAAAGGAATCTTTTCAAGTGAAGTCTTACTATAAGGTTTTATCTAGTCCTATTCAGTCTTCTTTTCCGTGGAAAAGTATTTGGAAATTTAAGGTCCCCCCGAGAGTGACATTTTTGTATGGACGGCAACTTTAGGGAAAATCTTAACTTTGGATAATTTACGAAAGAGAAACATTATTGTGATGGAGTGGTGCTATATGTGTAAGAATTCTGGAGAGTCTATTGACCATTTGTTTCTGCATTGTATGGTTGTTATAGAATTGTGGAGGACGATTCTGCAAATGTTTGGGGTGGCGTGGGTAATGCCGCGATCGGTGAAAGATATGTTGGGGAGTTGGAGGGGGCAAAAGAGTAATCGGACTTCGATACCGATTTAGCGCATGGCTCCATTGTGTTTGATGTGGTGTGTATGGAGGGAACGAAATGCACGCTGTTTTGAAGATTGTGAGACTAATTTGATGAACTTGAAGAAAATGATGCTACAAATGTTGTTTATGTGGAGAGAGAAAATTCAATTTATGTATAAGTGTTCTTTTTTCTTTGAATTAAGGGCTTCATGTATACATCCTGTGTACTATGGGCTACGCTTTTTTGCGCTTTTTGAATATACTTTACTTATCAAAAAAAAAAAAAATAGTGGGTGTCTCTCTTTTCTACTCCTTATATACTTTGGTTTGCGCCCTTCTGCGTTTTCTAATAGTACTTATCAAAAAAATTACGTTAAAAGAAAAAGAATAGTAAATATGTCTTTCTTGTCAGAATTCTTAAGACCCCCTACCAATTGCAGGTATGTGCTCTTTTGGTTGGTGATCTTTACATGCAAGTTCACATTTACGTATTTTCTCCAGGCAAGCATTGTGCCCTAATCTTAGTTTTCATTCCCACTTCATATCTGACTTTTTTTTATGATATGTAGGAATGGATGTATATTTACATAGCTGACATCCTTAGTTAATCTGTAATACCGTTGCAGATCAAACCTCTTGTGAAACCTACCAATATTATTGTGGACCTTCCATCTTTGGATTACTCGTGGCATGATTTAGTCTCAAAGAGTAAGTTCATCATTATTTGCTTACTTTTATGATCTACTCTTTTTGTTTTTACTCTTATGTATCAAACTTGAGCCAATATAACATTTTCAGGTAGTATTTGGTCAGCGTAATGTTTCATATAAAATTAAGGAATGTGTTGAAGGAGAAGTTCTGTACAAAGAAGCGAACTAATGTGTGTTGTAAATTATGATATTATCATGACAGTTTGAAAAATATGCTTCTGGAGAAAATTGAGGTAAAATCGAGAAAAGGGTATTGACCGCTTTAAAATCATGAAAAAATATTGACATCGACCCTCATGTTTAATTTCCTACCTAAAAACAGAAGGTTTGGCTTGGATTCTTGGTTGTAGGGTGGCTTCTTTGCTGATGAAGTATTCAGGTCTTCCTTGGGGTGCTTCATATAATAAGGCTAAGTCCACCTGGGATGGTATTGTTGAAAAAATGGAAAGTCGTTTGGCTGGTGGGAAGAGGCTATATTTGTCTTTGGGGGGGTTGGGGGTGGTAGATTGACCTTGATTAAAAGCGTTCTCAACGCCATTTAGTTAGTTGGTCGAAGATTTGTTCTCCGATGTCTTTTATGGTCTTTTGGGGGATTAAAAGCGTTCTCAACGCCATTTAGTTAGTTGGTTGAAGATTTGTTCTCCGATGTCTTTTATGGTCTTTTGGGGGATTAAAAGCGTTCTCAACGCCATTTAGTTAGTTGGTCGAAGATTTGTTCTCCGATGTCTTTTATGGTCTTTTGGGGGTAAGAAACCTTGTTTAGTTTAATCATGCTCTTCTAGGAAAATAGTCGTGGTGGTATGCTATGGAGAGGGTGGCTTTGTGGAGGTTGTTGTGTGCTGCGTCAAAAAGAGTGCAAACCCTAGTGCAGGCTTTCGTAAGTAATAAATTCTCGGTAAGTATGAGGTCGATCCACAGGGAATGGTAGATATTAAGTAAAATTCCTATTATTGTGCAGAAAAGTAAATTGAATTGATTTTTCCACTAAAAAGTGGAATAATGGAGAGATGGTAAACTAAAATTTAATTAACTAAATTAAATTAATAAAAAGTGAATTAGTGAAAACTAACGGTAACACTAAGGTTTCAGCATTATATTACGTATTCCTGAGACATTTTTAACTCAACTAGGTAGAAAATCAACTCTCTTAATCAGAAAATAAAACAATTAAGCGCAAAGTAAATATAAAATAAATTAAATATGGATTGATTGAGAATTTGATTTTAAAAACATGTTACAATAAATTAAGCATTCAATATATTTTCGAATTATAACAAATCAAACAAAGTAACCATTTGATATAAACAAAAATCATAATGAATCAAAATAAACTTGTAACATTAAACTACTCTCAAATAAAAATCATCCCCAACATTCAATCATTAATCTATGAAGAACAAATAAAATAGTTTCAAGATCACATAATATAAATACTAGGTTCATTTAGTGAAATGGAATAGGATTTGTACTCCATTGCACTCAGGTGGGTTGGGAGTTCACAATTTCATCCAGTTTAATCGAGCACTTTTGGGCAAATGGTTGTGGAGATATGTCGATTGATGATTGATGCAAAATTTGAGAGCCTCAAGGGTGGTTGGTGTTCGAAAGAGGTGTCGGGTTCCTTTGGAGTGAGTGTGGAAACATATTAGGAGGGGGTGGGAGAAGTTTCGCAATTTTGTTCGTTTTGAGGTGGGGAATGGATCACATATTAGTTTTTGGCATAATTGGTGGTGTGGGGATAGATCCTTGAAGCAATGCTTTCTAGCTCTTTTTAGTATAGCGAGGAACAAAGATGCGATGGTGGTGGGTAATTTAGATGTTCATAATGGTGTTATTCAATGGAATGTTCTTTTTACGCGACAAATCCAAAATTGGGAGATGTATATGGTCATTTCTTTCTTTGATCGACTGTATTCCATTTCGGCTTGACATGGAGAGGGTGACAGGTTAGTGTGGAATCCCTCTAAAAAAGGTTTATTTGAGTTGAGATCCTTCTATGAATAGCTTATTAGGAAAGATGGCCCATCTTTTCCATCTTTTCCCTGGAAGAATATATGGCGTTTTAAGACTCCAACAAGGGTGGCTTTCTTCGTATGGTCAGCAGCTTTGGGCAAAATATTGATGCATGATAACTTGCGTAAGAGGAATGTTATAGTGATGGAGTGGTGTTTGTGTAAGAAGAGTGGGGAATCTATTGATCATTTGTTGCTTCACTGTGAAATCGCCCGGGATCTGTGGAGCTATATTCTTATTTTATTTGGGGTAGAGTGGTTTATGCCATAAACGGTGTTGGAGTTGTTGAATAGTTGGGGGGCGGCGATTGGGTATGGTTGAGCTAAAGAAACTTGGCGGTTAGCTCTTCTATGCTTATTGTGGTGTATTTGGAGAAAGCGGAATGCGCGGCTCTTTGAAGGTGTAAAGACATCTATGGTGGAGCTACGGAAGCGGTTGCTTAATACGTTATATATTTGGATAGCATCCCATCATAGCTTGAATAGTTTTACTTATGTAGACTTTTTAAAATTATTCTTTGTTCGTTCTTTTTAGGGGTTCTCTTGTATACTTCCCGTGTATATGGGTTGTGCCCCTCTGCCTTATTTTTATAAATTGCAATTACTTATAAAAATAAATAAATACTAGGTTTCACCCCTAGCCTTAGCTAGAGACTTAGTTACTCATAACTATAGAAATAAATTCCATAACTAAAGTACTAAACATCAAACTTAAACAATTAAAATAAAATAAATTGAAAATTACAAATAACTAGAACCAGTTGAAAATCTGCAGCAGCCTTCTAAATCATCCACTCCGTCACTGAGTTGAAGAGAAAGAAAGACTGCCGAAAATTCATCTCCTCTTCTTGTGCAATGCGTCTTCTCTTATAGAGATAATAGTCATTCTTTTTTTGGGAATCGTATAACTATAGGAATCCCAGTCTTCTATTTGTTCCACGTCTCTCTTTTACACTTGAGACAAAACACTGCTTCTTCTTTTCATAAGGGCCAAAGAGACATTTTTCTTCTTGGTTTTGTATTACCCATAGTCTTAGTGATAGACTAGATTTCAATCTTCTTTTTTCTTTTCCTTGTTTTGTCATGTAGTAGTATTAGAATGTTTCTCCAATTCGTGGGTCCAGCAGTTTGGTTTCACCTCTTCTTGTATTACACGTTGGACTCTTATCTTAGACATATGATGGACTTCTTTTGACCCACCTCTTGGCTTTTACTCTTTGATTTCTTTTGTAATTTCTACATAACAAAATCTCTTGCATTAATTTATCATTTAATCTTAAGATTAATAATTGAACAATATTCCATTATTAAATATAAAATGCAAGAATTAAATCATAATAAAGTATGATAATGTTTACTTTAATAGATAAAATAAGTACTTTTAAGCTATTATCATTGTGAAAACTGAATATAATAGAATGAGCGGAGGTTGGTGTTTCAAGAAGGTAGTTGGACCTTTTGAAATTGAACAATATTCCATAATTAAATATAAAATGCAAGAAATAAATTATAATAAAGTATAATAATGTTTACTTTAATAGATAAAATAAGCACTTTTAAGCTATTATTATTATGGAAACTGAATATGATAGAATGAGGGGAGGTTGGTGTTTCAAGAAGCTAGTTGGACCTTTTGAAGTGGAAATGTGGAATTTTTTTTTTTTTTTTTTTTTTTTGGGGGGGGGGGGGGGGGGGGTCTTTTCTTGATTTGTTAGATATGAGGTGGGATATGGACCATTGATTAGATTCTGGCGTGATTTGTGGTGTGGGGATCAGCCCTCAAAGGATACTTTTCTTGAATTTTTCAATATTGCAATATGTAAGGAGGCGTGGGTGGCAGATTATGTGAGTTCTCTAATGGAAATCTTCAGTGGGATATATCATTTACCAGATAAATGCTTGATTGGGTGGTGAATTTGGTCACCTCTTTCTTTGATCTTTTGTACTCTATCATGTTGAGACACGGAGGTGAGGATAAAATATGTTGGATTCCATCCAAAAGGAGGGTGTTTGAAGTAAGATCCTTTAATCTTGTATTGTTCATTCCTGCTATCTCCCATTTTCCTTGGAAGAGTATTTGGAGAGGCAAGGTTCATTCGATAGGCATTCTTTCTATAGACGGAGGCTCTTGGGAGAATCTTAACTTTGGATAACTTGAGGAAGATGAGCATTATGGCGGTAGATTGGAGTTGTATGTGTAAGAGGAGTGAGGAATGTATATATAATCTTTTGCTTTATTATGAGGTGGCATAGAACTATGGGTTGTGCTGTTTCATCTTTTTGGAGTTTCAGGGTTATGCCTAAAAAGATTATAGAGTTATTGGTTAGCGGAAGAGGGTAGGCAGGAAGCCATAATATTTTTGGAGTTTGTTGGATGGCTTCTATGTGCTTAATGTGGTGCATTTGGAGAGAACGAAATGCAATTAGTTTTGAAGATTGCATGAGTTCGGTGGTAGAACTAAAATCTGTGATTTCAAATCCTTTTATATATGATTGCGCGCCAAAAGTCTAAAGGAAAAAGGGAGTTACTTAATTTGCATAGTTCCATCAATTATGGTGTTGCGAAAGATCCTTCTAGGAATAGAAAAGGCAAGGCACACATGATGTAGGTTTGTGTGCTTTGGTGGGTGGTGGGTTGTTTAGTTTCTTACTTGGGTTCTATTGTAGTTTGTTTTGGGGTTTTTCTTCGGTTTCGGGGGTTTGGGTTTTGTTGTTTCTGTTGGGTTTTTGCGGGTTTGCTTTGGTTGTTCCTGTGTACATAGGGGCACCTTACGCTCTTATTAATAAAGTCTTCTTACTTATAAAAAAAAATATATATGGATGGAGGCATATAATAGTCCTCTGTTTTCTAGTTATAATGAATTTTTAGAATTTTGTTCTTCTTTTTCTCCCTTATAGGAGATCTCTCGTGTATACTTCCTATGTACACGGGTTATGCCCCTCTATGCTTATTATTGAATTTGAATTACTTATAAGAAAAAAAAATGAAGTTAATGGTCTAGAAATTGATTTTTGAAATTGATTCAGAAAGTTATGGAAGTTTTTGTAGCAAAACATGGAAATTGTAACAGGTTTTTGTAAGATATACATGCAGACAATAACATATATTTTCAGGTCTGAATATCATTATCTTCGGATAGGAGTGATGTATGTGAAATATATAGGATGCAACAAATAATTTATTGAGAGCTTGATTTCTTAGTTCAAAGCATTTACTTGCAAAACAGGCTGGCTGAACCCCTGAGATGAATATGATTCCAGCAGCCTTGTACCTTTTTTAGATGACCTTGAGATTCTAAGAACAGGGTCTCTAACTGAAAGAACTCTTCCTTTTGGTAGAAGGATTGCACTCTGTACGATCTTTAATTATGACCAGACTTTAAACTACCTCTTGAGTAACTAGCTAGAAAGTTACTTGATCATCAGAAAGGCAATTTCTCAATTCTTGTGAGAATTTTGGAGTTCTGGTATTGGGTAATGTGAGTTGTTCGATAAAAGATAATCCAGAGCCAAGCCTTTTGCAGAAGGAATAATGTTTCTCCTCCCCACATTCATTTTGACCTATATGTGCATTCCCCATGTATACACCAAGGTTTTCTTTTTGTACAAATAACGAGAATGAGACCTTGTTTTCATTCCAGATAAGCACTATATTGATTGATCTACCAACTTCTGGTAGCCTGAACAATAAGGACAAAAAACTGGTTTTAAAACTATCATTGGCTTTCAATCCCAAAGTAACTAAAGGTCTGATGAATTCTGATGGCGTCCCCACAGTATCTATGTTGCACACTTCCACCATGATCTAGTATTTGATATGGTTTTGAAGCTCTTTATCATTCCTAAAACTGTTTACTTAACCTTGACATTGTCATATAATCCATGCATCCTACAAAATGGTTGTTATTATACTAATGTAGAGAGTATATATGATAACACATCTTTGTTGGACTATGTTGATTGATCTACTAATTCTTCCTCTGTTTCTTTTGTGTGCAAATCTTGAAAACTTGAGATTTGGTTTTATTTTCCTTTTATTTATTTATTTTTGTTATTTATTGGGAAAAATACATTTTACCTCCCCAAAATTTGATAATTTTTTCACTTTTGCCTCTGATGTTTAAAAAGTGGCAATGTACCATAATATAGTTTTTGAAATTTTTAATATACGCACTCTATTAGCCATTTCCATCTTCTTTGACGGAAAATGGCACACGTGCGCCATGTGCACTTTTTGGTAGAAAATTTTCAAAATTGCCCTATATATACGTGTTAGTTCCCAAAATGGTCTAAAAAAAAGAAAAAAAAAAAAACAAGGAAAAAAATGGGGTTTGGGGGTGGTTTTGGCCACCCCCATGGGCCATGGGGGTGGCTAGACCACCCATTTGCTTCTTTTTTTTTCTTTCCTTTTCTTATTTCTTTTCTTTTCTTTTTTTCTTTTTTTTTTAAAAAAAAAAAAAAGAAAAGAAAAAGAAGGGGCATTTAGGTCTTTCCAATAATTTCTGTTAAAGAAGACAAATAATTAACAGAGCGCTTAGATTGAAAAATTCAGAAACTTTGTTGGGGTACATTGCCACTTTTTAAACATAGGAAGCAAAAGTGAAAAAGTAGTTAAACTTTGAGTGGGTAAAATGTAATTTGTCCTATTATTTTTTTGATAAGTAATGCAAATTTATTAAAAAAACAGCGTAAGGCGCGCCTAGTACACACGGAGTATACAAGAAGCAACAGCCTCACCACCGACCCTACACAAACAACCCACAAAACAACACAACCCTAAGCACCTAAAGCTCACACCTCTCAATCTTATCCCACCTCCTATGTTCCTCATCAAGGGCAGATAGGAAAGCCACAGTTTTATCTTCTTCCCCCTCGTCCCCGGACCCTATCGAAGACCAAAACAAGGACCACTCCATTGGAGAAATAGCCTGGGAACCGCATGTAGAGTTGAGAGATATCCCATTTTCCTTTTCCTTTTCGTGATATCCCTTTGTATACTCTTGGGTTGTACCCCCTTTGCATCTGTATTGATATTCTTTGTTATAAAAAAAGATTCTCATAATTTATTTGAGCTTTGTCCTATCCTGTTATGCTTTGTCATGGTAAGGCATCTTCGTTTATCAATATGCTCCTTGTAGAGTCTTGTTGACTTCACATTGACAGTAGGCATTCTATGGTAATATTATTCCCTCTTAATTTTTGAGCTTAAGTAAAGATGTGAAAAAAGGGAAACTTCAGAACTTATTGTTTCATGGTAATATTATTCTCGTAGTTATTTCTTGAACTAAAACAGCTGCTATGTGTTACTGACGTATGTTTGTGGCTTTGGCAGACAATAAGAATGCCTTGACTGTAGCTAGTCTGTGGGCTCCTGTTGTGGCTGTGAGTATTCTTTTTCTTTGTATGAGCATTTAGGTATCTAGATCGGAATTCAATGCTAGGTTGCTACCTGAGTGTTGTACTAAATAAGGGAATACCCTTGGAATTTGTGGTATCTTGCTTTAGATGTTGGCCAAAACAAGTTCATTGGGATGAAACTTGTCAAGGTTCATATCAAAGTGTATTGCATGCACCTTGACCAAGATTCCCTCTTACTGGCTTGGTTCAGCTATAGGGCTTTCTTATTAAGTATTTCGATTTAGTTTGAAGCCTTGATTCCTATGTTATTATAATTCCATCATCGTTCACATAGTATATCTACTTGGCCACAGCCCATTTTCTAATTATTTTTCTCTTTTCCAGATCTATCTCATGGACATTCACATTTGGTACACTGTTTTATCAGCAATTGTTGGTGGTGTAAAGGGTGCACGAGCTCGGTTAGGCGAGGTATCAACATATTTCATAATTGTTTTTAGAAAACAATAGGGACAGGTTATGTTTTGCTTTTGGTTATGCTCTAAATATTCTTTTTGATGTCGTAGTGTTTATTGTCCTTTCATCAGAAATCTTACATTGTTAATTGCTTATTACCGATTTGTGGCAGATACGTTCAATTGAAATGGTGCATAAGCGTTTTGAGAGCTTCCCTGAAGCCTTTGCCAAGAACCTTGTCTCACCACAAACCAGAAGGTGGGTTTTTTAATCAGTTATTGTTTATTATTTTTTTAGAACTTTTTTTTAAAGGGAAATCATTGTGTAAGGCATCTAGGTATTTTGAGAATGCTGTTGAACTTGGATAATGCTTTAATTCTCAATCTTATACGCATTTGAAATTTTTAATCTTGTACCTTGTTTCTTTTAGCTAAATAAATCATTGCTTCTGATTCAATACACCCTTAGTTTCTCACTCTTTTGAGGCTGTAACCTTAGACAAGATGGCATACTAGATTGGATGCGGTTAGCTTGTCGCAAATGATTTGGATGTGGCTTTGTTGATTGTGTACCCTGCAATTCTTTTGTTTGAAGTATTATCATTGAGATAAAATGGATTGCATAATGAATTTGCTTTTATGAAGTTCACAATTACTATATATTTCTTGTGCCAAATCAAATAAATGTTAAGCCTAAGCAGTCAATTTTTTTGGTCATAAAGTTTAAAGTGTCCTGAAAAAATGGTCGATGAGGGTGAATTTTGGGAATGTATGGGTTGAAGTTGTCTTATGTGAAAGTGTTCTTGTTAGTATTTATAGGTCTTTTCTTGTTCCATTCACATGAAAGGGGAGAGAGCATTTTTTTTTTCTTTTTTTTCTTTTTTTTGGCGGGGGGGTGGGTTATGATGTTGGTTTCTTTTGAGAGAGCAAAACAAACAAGGAAGTCACTATAACTAATCGACGGAGTGGACACGTACGGCGCCATCCATAGATACAATGTTTCGAAAAACAAAGATATAATTTCCCCCGGCATCCTCTTCTTGTCCTCAAAGTTTCTATCATTCCTTCCCCTCCATAAACACCAAAAGAGGCATGTATGCATCATTTTCCACACCGCAAAACTCTTTGGCCTGCCAGAGGACCACCAACAATCATACAGATCAACAACACATCTAGGCATATCCCAAAACGACTGAAAAAATAAAAAATAAAAAAAAAATTTTAAAAAAAAATTCCCAAATAGCGGAAGACACATCACAATGAACAAGGTGGTCTACAAACTTCCCATTCCTCTTACACATGCAACATTTGTTCATCACGACGACGCGCCGCCTCCTAAGATTATCCAAGGTGAGGATCTTGCCTAGAGCCGCCGACCACGAAAAACATTTGCCCTCGAAGGAGTCTGAATCCGCCATACACTCTTCCGAAGGAAGTAGGTACTTTCAGAATAAGAAGCCAGAGAGCAAGAGAGGGATTTGACCTTGAATATAACACTTGGAGAAAAGAGGCAAAGACAACTACCTCCGAATCATGTGCCGATCTAGAAAAGCTTACGTTCTATTGGTTTGAGCCGCCCAAAAACTCCAAATTAGCTGCAATAGAGGCATCCTTCGCACAAGCGAGAGAATATAAAACTGGTAAAGCTTCCTTTAGATCCACTTCCCCACTCCACTGGTCATGCCAAAAGCTGATTCTAGAACCATCCCCCACCTCAAATTTGGTAAAACTGGAAAGTTTTTCCCACTCTTTCTTGATATTCTTCCACAACCCCACCTCAAAGGCTCATGTGGGCCCAAGTGAGCACCATCCTCCGTATAAACCACCATATTTGGATTCCATGGCTACTCCCCACCAAACCTCTCTCTCAAGCCCATAGTGCCACAACCATTTACCAGAGCGCAATTAAACACCATCAAATTCCTAATAGCTAACCCTCCCTCAAAGATCAGTAAACAAGCCTTGGACCAACTCACCAGGTGATATTGGAACTCTTCACCTAACCCACCCCACAAGAAATCACACTAGATCTTCTCAATGCGGTTAGCAACACTCACCGGAAGAGGGAAGAGAGACATGTAATACATAGGCATATTAGCAAGGCTACTCTTAATGAGGGTAACCATGACATCCTTGGACAAATACATCATTTTCCGACTAGCCAACCAATATTCCAGCTTCTCAATAACGCCGTCCCATGTATGCTTAGCCTTTTAGAGTGGAAACCCCACACCCTAGAATTCGGGCCAACGTTCCCACCTGAGTGGCATTCGATAGTATTTGCAATTTTGCACTTCTTATTACATAATTTGTTATGACTGGATGCCTGTTGTCTTAAATGGTTTGTGAATAAGTATCTATTGTTTTCTCTATCATGCATTTAAATAATAAATGTCTATCAATGTGCTTTTACAGGATCCCCTTTGACAGACAATCACCTCAGGTGAGTTATTTCTTTGATGCTTTTGCCCATCTAGTGGCATGTTCTTTTACTATAGATGCGTTAGGAAATTGCTTCAGTGAAGTGAATTGTTTTTTGGTTTGATGGCAGAAATGAGATAGGAAGTCTAAAAATATTTTGCTGGAAATAATTTCAGTTAGAAATTGGCAGTTTTAAGCATCACTAGAAACCTCTAGTGGTCAAAAAGCAATGGAACACTCACCGGGAGCTTTTGGCCAAAAGAAAGAACACGGAAAAATGTCTTATTGATTAACAAAAAGCTTGTGTGAATTTGAAAATATGGAGACATCTTATACATGTGCTTGAATCTAAAAAGACCTATACCTGAATCTTTGAAAATTATATAATTTTTAAAAAAATAAAATAAACACTAGGGTATTTTGGGAATTTTTGCAGGATTTAACAGCAAATCCTAATAGAGTACCCTTAAATGAGATGTTTGGAAACTTGGATACTCCAGTTTGAGACGTTTGCTAGTTCAGTACCCTTCTCTCAAAACGGCGTATAATTCAAAACCCTTTTGTGAAGTTATCCCTAAATAAAACTTAAAAAATTATATTATTTTATTTTTTTGAAAAGAAAAAAAGGGGTGGCTGCCAGGTTCCACCCCCAGAGGTGGCCGGGGTGGTGCGCGGCCACCCCTAGATGCATTTCGGGGTGGCCGCACGCCACCCCCAGACAGGTTGCTGCCTAATCGGCAACCACCCCTTTTCTATTTTCAAATTTTTATTTTTTTAATCGATTTATATTTTTTTATTATGATCAACACATGTTACCATCTTTTTTTTTTATATAAGTAATAGGAATTTCATTAAAAAAGCATAAGGCGCCCCTTAGTACACAGGGAGTATACAAAGGAAGAACCCAGTTAGCCCATAATGCAGAACCCAACATGACCTTCAAAAACCCCAAAACCCAACAACACCCAAAACCCTCAAGAGCCCCAAAACCCAAAACAGTACAAGCCCCCATTAAACACCCAAATAACAACAAAACCCTAATGAAACCCAAAACCCAGCTACAGAAAAAGCCCCCAAAAAAATCCAACCCACAAAAACAGAGAAAAAAAAAAAAAAAAAAACCCGCAGACACGGTGGCGCGTGGACCCACGCGCGCCGGCGCCGAAGAGAAACCGCCGTAAAACCCACAGAAGTCGCGGAAAGTGCCGGTGAGGCCGCCGGAGGTGCGCTTGCGCGTTGAAGAAGACCCAAACTCCGCAGATCTAACACCCAAGCTTCAGAAAAACGCCCACGGCCACGCACTCCGGCTCCGGCGCGTGGCAGTCACCCGCAGCTGCAACGGCGGCGGGGAAAAGCCGGACCACGACGGAGAACCCTCCAGAGAAGCACGAGCACGTGGGTGAGGACCCAAGCACTGTAGATCTACTACCCAAGGAGCAAAAGAACCCATCAACCATACACAACGGCGCGACGGCCAGCAACAAAACAACGAATAAGACTGGAGCAGGCCGGCAGTCCTCTGGCGGGACGCGAGAGCACCGGAGAAACCCAACCACCGTCGAACTACACCCAAGAAGAAGAGAAACCCCAAACTAAAAGACTGGAAAAAGAAAAGCACTAGGAGGAAGGGACCAGAAGAGGAGTAGGGAGGGAGGGAGGACCCTCCCTCCCTCAAGACGGTTTTCACTGGGAGGGAGACCTAAGGGTTTTTTCTGAGAGAGAGGAACACATGTTGCCATCTTATTGGCACTGACATGACACCTAATGAAATCTGTAAAAAATTTTAACGGAATTTGACTCTTTGGAGCTATTTGTAAATTAAGTCAATCACATGAATCTCTGAATTAATTTTGATACTAGAATGAGTGATTTGTAATTTAGGCTAACCACTAGATCAATGATGCAATTTTCCCTTATTATTTATCCTTTCAAATTTTGATAAAAATAACGATTTACAGCAACCTGTAAATCCTGTTGTTTTGGGAACTTTTTCCCAATTTGTTGACCAAAATGTTTTTTCCTTCTGTTTTTTAAACCTTTTTTTTTTCAACATTTTTTTTTATTATTATTATTATATACCTGTTTCAGGTTTCTCAGGATATGAACAAGACATATGCAGCCCTTTTTTCTCCGTTTTGGAATGAGATAATCAAAAGCTTGCGTGAGGAAGATTATATTAGTAAAAGGTAAATCATAGAGCAAAGCCATTTGCAAAAAGAAAGAAAAATGGGATTGCAATAATTTATTATGATTCTATTTACTGTTTGTTTTGTGATTAGTATTTATATATCACTTCATCTTTTTAATGCTTCCAGGGAGATGGACTTACTCTGTATTCCTAGCAACACCGGAAGTCTAAGATTAGTTCAATGGCCTTTGTTTCTTCTCAGCAGTAAGGTGGATGTTACCTGGAATATTATTGGTGATAGACTCTTCTGGTATACTGTAATACCATGTCTGCTGAATCACATTGTTTTTTCCAGATCTTGTTGGCTATGGATTTGGCCTTGGACTGCAAAGATACACAGGCAGATCTTTGGAATAGAATATGTAGGGACGAATACATGGCATATGCAGTTCAGGAGTGCTACTACAGTATTGAAAAAATTTTACATTCCCTGGTTGACGGTGAAGGGAGGCTTTGGTATGAATCCCTATGTCCCATTGTTATTACTATGAATTCGTTTGTGTGTCAACTTTAAAAGTTCAACTAATTCTTATTAGATTTTTGTATGTCTCGTATAATTATGTGTATGTACAGTTGATTATTTATTTTTGTGCTTTATTGGTAACCTCCATTATGATAGGGTTGAAAGGATCTACCGTGAGATTAACAACAGTATATCAGAGGGTTCACTTGTTTTAACCTTATCTCTTGGGAACCTTCCAGTGGTGCTTTCAAGATTTACTGCATTGACTGGGCTCCTGGTATGTGTTCTGTTAACTACGTGCATCATTTAACTTGCTGGAATTTATACTGCTGGGGTCGATGTTAATATATGAGTGATATTTAACCCCTTGGCTGTGAATGAAGTGAAGCTTATTTTTTTTGGCTAATTTTTTTTTCTTCCTTTTGTTTTCTGGTTAATTATGTATTATGAATGAATTTTCAATTTCCCTTCCTAACAAAAGATTATCAATTGCAGTTTATATAGTTACTACCTCAGATCTAGATCCATTATTGAGTAATTTTAAGCCAAGATTACATATGTATCTCTCATCACCGTCAGGATATTGTCTCACACACCTGTCCAATGTGCCTGTTTCTTGTATACTGCAGACATGTGGTGCTTTGGATTTTTTTGAATCTTGACTTATATTATGGTAATTTGTTTATTCCTGGAATCGCCATAGTTCATATGATCCAAACTTTGGTCAGTAGTAGTCCGGTACAGCAGTATACCTGGAAATATCATTGTCCTTCTCCCACTTATTGGTCCTTTTGAGAGGCATTATGGAGATTATTATATTGAAACCATGTAGAAAACGAGCGTTTTTTTCCTTCTCTTATTTTTTTTTTGAGGGGGGGTTTGCACTTAAATTAAGTTGTTCCACATAGAAGCTTATTGTTTACCTATCTATTTAAGCTACAAATAAGCCTTCTCAAGATGGTGCAATCGAGATGCAACCATTGCAGTCAAGAAGGGCATGCCATCGAATGATGTTTCAAACTTCATGGGTATCTTACTGCATTTCTGGATGATTTGTGTCGCATTCCATAAATGTTGGACGTGGTTTTGGCAAAGTTTTTAGGGTCGAAATACAGGACGTCTGTCTATTGTTTGCCAATGTAGGATGTTATGGTGATTGCTTGTTATTATATTAACAAGTGATTTGCGTCAGATGCGGGACGGAACTCCTGAACGTGAAAAAGGTGCTGCAAAAGCTGTTTACGATCTGCATGAAGTTGTTACACATGAGTTGCTTTCTCCAGATTTAAGGTATATGATTGGCCACATGATGCTGAAGATATATAGAACGATAACTTGTGAAATTGTTGTATTTATTTATATTTTGATGCTCTAGGGAGCAGTTTGATACATGGAACATTGTGGCAAGAGCAAGAAATGAAGGGCGCCTTTTTTCTAGGATAGAATGGCCCAAGGACCCAGAAATTGTAAGCATTTCTGGAAGCTCCTTTTTTACAATTTTTACAACCTCTTTTGCTATGTAGTTTGCTTTACAAAGGGAGTTTTATCCTGTTTGTTGTCACAGGTGGAGCAAGTAAAGCGGTTGCACCTTCTTCTCACTGTAAAGGACACTGCAGCTAACGTTCCAAAGAATCTTGAAGCAAGAAGAAGATTAGAGTTCTTTACGAATTCATTATTTATGGACATGCCTCCGGCAAAGCCAGTCAGTGAAATGTTACCCTTCAGGTACTTGTATCTAGGAGGAGGTGATTTTCCTTTTTAGTGTTGACCATGGCATTTTAATTTTGTTTTGTTTGTTTTGTTTGAGAATAGTGTCTTCACCCCATACTACAGTGAGACTGTACTCTATAGTTCCTCTGAATTGCGTGCTGAAAATGAAGATGGAATATCTATTCTTTTCTATCTTCAGAAGATTTTTCCAGGTCACTCTCTCTCTCTCTCTCTCATAAGCAATCTTTCTCAATATATGGGTATTCCTGAAAAAGAAAAAGAAGTACAAACCATAGTGTCAAATTCAAATATTAATGAATGCGAAAGGGGTTAATTAAAAACCTGGACAATGATGACCTAAGCCTAATGAGCACCAGCTCAAATATTACCTCCTTCCATTGTGAGAACAAGATGGAGGGTAAGGTCTTAAGCTCGTGGCCCACTGTGTCCATGTGTAATCTTCCTATTATTAAAGAAAAATTAAGAATAATGTCTTGAGAAAACCTAATTAGAGCACAGCAATAATTTACTCTTCCCCCTTGCTCAAATCAGAATGCACTAATCTCAAAGTGATAAACTCCTCCAACTACCAAGTTTCCTGCTCCAGCAGGCTTACAAATTGATAATGAAAAAGATTACCCAGAAAGCAACAGTAAGAGAAAACTACAGATTAGAAAGCTTTCTCCATCCCTTGCATGTAGCACTATCCTAATTCTCAAATGTATGAATTCAACTTAAAAGCCGTTATCCACACTGTAAATGAAATAGAAGATCACAGAAGAGAGAAACAATATCTTATTCTGGCCCTCACAATTCATTACTATTTATAGGATAAATTACACTATTCTAGAATAGGTACACCTTAGAGGGACACCTTATAAGGACAGCTACAATAGGGCCGCCTCATATGGACACCTCACACATCTTCTAGACTAGGGACACCCATCCCTTTCCTTTCTTTCTTTCTCCCTCAAGCTAGAGCATATATATAACTCCAACTTGAAACAAGTGAACTCTACGGCGCAAAGACTATGTAAACACATCATCAAATTGGTTTCCCAACTTCACAAATGATGTGGATATTTATCCACAATATCTTTTCTTGAATGTAATGTTAATTAACCTCCATCTGTTTGGTCCTTTCATGAAATACATGATTAGAGACTATGCAAAGCAACTTCATTATCAGAAAACAGTGGGATAGGAGTAGGAGCTAGAAAACCAATTTCCTAAGAAAAATATTTTAACCATGTTAGTTCACTTGCAGTATGAGCCATTGCTCAATGCTTCTGCACTAATTCATGCCACCATGTGTCTCTTTCTTTCTTTCTTTTTTTCCCATGTGACCAGAATACCCCCAAAGAACATACTGTACCCTGTGATAGATCTTATATTTGAGGGAGAACCTACCCAATCTGCATCAGTAGACCTACCCCGAGATGCCCATTTTGCTTATTGTCAAGATTAGTGTTTTTGACAAAAGAGAGGCTCAGGATCTATACATTTCTAGCCGTCAAAATCCTTTGATATATATAGGAACAAATACAATATTCTGGAATATGGACACCTCACTGTAGGACAACTCATAGGGACGCCTTATCACCTTCTAAAATAGGGATATTTATCCCCTTCTTTCTAACACTCCCTTTCACACTGGAGTATATATATCATGAACTCTGAGTGATACAATGACTTTGTAAACACAACTGGAAGTTGTTTGTCAGGTTGAAATACCACCAAACTGGTGGAAAAGCAAAAGAACTGGTCAAGAATACTGCAGAACCTGCCAAAAAAGCACCTAATCGGTCAACAGAATGAGTTGAACAAGCCAAATAACACAATAAACTGGCTGAGAAACCACGAAACTAGCCGAAATATCAATAAACCAGCTGAAAACACAACAAAGCTGCTGAACTTCACCACACCTACCAAAAAACAAACTGATCCGATCTAAAACTCACAGAATCATCTGAAATACAAACTAAACCGGATGAAAGCATGTCTGAACCGGCCACAACAGTATTGAACCGGCCGAAATATCACCAAATCAGTATCAAAACACAACAAAGCTTGCAGAAAAACCGCCTGAATCGGCTAAAACTGGTCAAAACTTACTGTTAAACATTGAAACCGCCCGAAAGCTCACCAGAAAATTGTAAAACCACTGGAATCTTGTCGAATACACTGAAACCAGCCAAGGCTTGCCGGAATTTCACAGGTTGGGTGACATCAGGTCACCTTGTCTCAGTCTCCTTCCGCCAGAAAAGAACCTTCAAATGCCCCCTAAGACTACCTTGTTTTTATCCTAATTCTCAAATGTATGAATTCAACTTAAAAGCCGTTATCCACACTGTAAATGAAATAGAAGATCACAGAAGAGAGAAACAGTATCTTATTCTGGCCCTCACAATTCATTACTATTTATAGGATTAATTACACTATTCTAGAATAGGTACACTTTAGAGGGACCCCTTATAAGGACAGCTACAATAGGGCCGCCTCATATGATTGGTTGGGTAAGGATTATACAACCTCTGATACCATGTAAATGAAATAGAAAATCACAAAAGAGAGGACCCATATCATGTTCTGGCCAATTATGGTATTCTAGAATAGGTACACCTCGTGGGGACGGCTATAGTAGGGCCACCTCATACATCTTCTAGAATAGAGACGCCTGTCCCTTTGCTTTCTTACACACAAAAAAAAATGAAAACTTACTAGAGCTCCTATAGACATATGCTCTCCCCAACCATGTGGCATCAGATAAAAAAATTCTGATCTCCTCTTTAATGGTCCCCCAATCTTATAATATTTTTTTCAATAAATACTGGAAAACAATAGAATGCTTTTTAAAGGGCTATTACTCGGTGCTGGTCCCAGGTCCCACTTAAGCGGGTCCTGGGAGAGGTGGCTTGGAACATAAGCTTAACCTATGCAAGGACTTATGTTTTCTTGGTTTTCCTTGATGAATACAGTCCTGCCCTGCAGCATTTTTGCATAAAGGGGCCGCTCTTAACACTCAACCTGTCCACTTTCCCTTGGCAGCCTGAGACTTTTTACCATTGCACCAGACAATGACCCCTCATGAATGCTTTCAAATATTTCACACACACGCATAACTATCAGAAACAGAAGAGGAATAGACACGGGGGTTCATTTTCTTTTTCTTAACGGGTGATATCTGCCCTTTTTTGTGATATGTGGCTGTGATTTTGTTTTCTATTTAGATGAATGGACGAATTTTTTGGAGCGGATGGGCCGAGAGGATACAGGAGATTTGGAACTAAGTGATTCTTTGGACCTTCGGTTTTGGGCATCTTATCGAGGGCAGACTCTAGCCAGGACTGGTTAGAATAACTTGATGATATGCCAGATTCTCCATTATTTTTAGATGCATTCAGGAACTTAGGATATTTATACTGTTATTTATGTGTTATTGTTTATAGTGAGTTGGATGCGATCTTAATGGATTTTTTTTTTTTTTTTTTTCATTTTATGTTTAATTTTCCTTGAA
Source organism: Alnus glutinosa (assembly GCF_958979055.1). NCBI lineage: Eukaryota > Viridiplantae > Streptophyta > Magnoliopsida > Fagales > Betulaceae > Alnus > Alnus glutinosa. Next base: position 2,469,780 of record NC_084893.1, read on the forward strand.
ATGCAGTGCGCGGTATGATGTATTATAGAAGGGCTTTAATGCTGCAAAGTTATTTGGAAAGGAGATCATTGGGAGGTATTTGGTTTTAGGCCTTTTTTAACGTCACCAGTCTTCTATTTTAGGGCCTGGATATATCCTCACATTTTGTCTTTACTCTGTAGTGGGTGATTATTCTCAAATGGAATTCCCCACAGCCCAAGGTTTTGAGTTGTCTCGTGAATCACGGGCACAAGCAGATTTGAAGTTTACCTATGTGGTGTCATGCCAAATTTATGGTCAACAAAAGCAAAGGAAGGCGCAACAGGCGGCTGATATTGCTCTTTTGTTGCAGAGGTATAATTATTATTTTTATTATCATTCATCTATTGAACTACCTTTTCTAGTTGTGTTGAGTGTTTACACTTTCGTGTCCTTAGAATCCAAATTCGTATAGTCATTCTTTATTTATCTTAATATAATGTAAATTACCTAGAGGTCATGCTCCAGGTTATGAATGTTTAGTAGAGTGGCATTTACAATGCTAGGTAGGTTATTGCATGGGTGCTGAGTAGCTTGGTCTCATGTTATTTGGGCATTAGTAGATGGCTACATACAAGTGTAATCTTGTAATTAAGGAGTATGCCAAAGGCTTGTAGCTTTGGTGGAAAGCAACTTCTCAATAGTTTATGGATGCGGTTCCTTGTTATATGACCAGCCTTCTGCCATTTTCATCTATAGATTCTTTTTCAGGGTTAAGGAGGGTTGTAAAGCATTATGAGTTCGTTTGGTTGAGTTTGAACTGCACCTCTGTTGATGCAAATTTTCTTAACTGCCAACTTCCTTGTCAAAGGTTATATGCACTCCCCTCTCCTGTTACAGATGGTATTTAAGGAATTTGGGATCAACTCTTAGAGGATTGATGTCTGGTTTTTCGGTACCTTGATGCTTCGTACATCAATCAACTGAACTGAAACTTACATTATTGGTATAATCATAGTCTGGCTTAAAATTTATGTTTGATTATGGATAGACAACGGGAAGGTAGGAAGCCTGCTGGTGGTCAATCTGATTCTTATATTTCTTTTTATGCCTTTTTTCATGTGTACCAGTTATTGTGTCTGAACCCTCAGATTTTCATATGGCTTAGACCTTGATATTATTTGATTTCAGATATTGCTTGTAGATCTTTATGTCTCATAATAGATCTTGATAGGGTGTGTTGGAAGTTAAACAATAATGGCAATTTGATGTTTGGACCTTCTATGAGGCATTGATTGGGTTTAGTGGCGTGTACTGCATGTGTCAATGGAGTGATGAATCAGTTGATCATTTATTGTTCTTTTACAAAAGAGTTGTGGTTGGTTGTTGGTCTTCTCTTTATTTTCAGTTCATTGGGTGATACCTGAAAAGGTCATTGACTTGCTCTGATTTAACTGGAAAGTTTCAGGGACATTGTACTGATGTTATTTGGGATGCTGTTTCTCTTTGTCTAATGCAGTCTGTTTGTGGGGGGGGGGGATGTTTGATGTGGTTGGTGCTGAATGATCCTTTTAGCATATGTTTTGTGTGTGTGAAATGTTGTTCATGATGAATAATCTTTTCAATATACACTATGTTGCACATCCTATCATAATTGGCTAGAATGTTGGCCATTTATCTCAGAGTTGTGCCAAGCTTATCCATACAGCAGACTGTTGAATCTAAGTATGACTCTTCACTGAAAAATTAATATGCTATGCAATGGAGAACACTAGTCATTCTGTCATTTAATGAGCTTTCTTTATCTTTGACTTCGTATTACTTGATATATATTCTTTTGTTATTAGAAATGAAGCACTCCGAGTTGCTTTCATACATGAAGAGGAGGGTGCTGCAGCAGAAAAGGAATTTTATTCAAAGCTTGTCAAAGCTGATATACATGGAAAAGATCAGGTAATCAATTATTTTTGTCAAACCTGTTCTTTCTTCATAGATCTTTATTTCCTTTCTAGGATTGATTTCTGATTATGCATCTCCCCATATGCTTCCAATTTCATTTTCTCAAAGCAAAATAGTGACAACTCTTGTAGCTTAACGGTTAAACTGGCTGTTTGAGTTTAGCTTGCTATTGATGGAAACAATCTAATATGTTTTTCTCTAGTGCTAAGAAGTAGATAGCACTTGCTACTTTACAAGCCAATATGCTTCTTTGTATCAGATTCTCTCTGTGTTCTTTTTTTTTTTTTTCTTGCCCTTTTTTGTTAATTTTACGTACAGACACTTAGAGCATCTCCAGCGGATGCTCTAAATGGCTCATATTAGCCATATTTAGCTAATATGAACAGTTTTTCTTCTCGAACAGATTAGCTTAAGAGGAAGTAAAATACATTTTGGGCTACACTAAATTGCAACTCTTGCTATTTACTATAGCACAATGCTCGGCTTTTTTAATCTTTTCTCTCTCTTCTCTCTCCCTCAACGGCTTGGTTCGGCACGGCCTTATCATTCTCTTACTCCTGGACCACCTGGGGCCTCTTGTTGATCTGCTTGGCCAGGTCCACTTGGCTCATCTTCTTCTCCAGCCGTGGGGCTCAGCTTGGCTCACAGATCGCCGCACCACAAGCAGGCCGATGGGCAACCCATATCACTGCACCACTACCGCAACCTAGATCGCCGCACCACAACATGCAACCTCCACTGCTGCAACCTAGACGAAGCCGAAGTCAAATACTGCCTTAAGAGAAGCCCAAGCTCAAATTCAATGAGAGAGGTGGTGTTAAGGAAAATAATAAAAGAAAAAAACTGAAAAATAATATTTAAATGAAATAGAAAATATATTAAGAGTTTGTATTGAAAAAAGAGTAGGTAAAATAAAGAAAAGTGCTTTTTGGATATGTATTTTACCTAACCTTGCTGGAGATGCTCTTAGTTCGAGTGTCTTAACAGTTGAGATGTGATGACAGTGTAAACAAATTTTGCCTTGCTTCGTATTTCTTTCATAGTTGTTGGTCAATAATCATGGCCCTTTCCATTTTCTGTTGCTCATATTGTGAGTTGGTCTTATCAATTATAATGTACTCTCTTGCTGTGTGCAATTTCTGTAGGAAAACTTGTGTCTTATAACATTGTACCTTTATAGTATTAAGGTTTCAATACAGCTTCTATTTTCTTGTGCTGTGTCTATAATTTGAATTAGCTTAATTATGGTATTGAGTAAAATGTGCAATTTCAGTATTTTGACATTAAAACGTTATGCTTTGGTTCCTATGTTTTACATTGTATTTGCATCTTAGTCCTAGAAGCAGTGCCTTTTTACAGTTGAAATTTTCAGTTATAGTCTCAGCATTTCTTGCTTCTTTGTTTTTTTTCCTCCTCTTAGTTTTAGATTAATGGGTCATTGTGGCTGTAATGATCCTTATTTGGGGGATTGTGGCCTAAATAAATGAAATTTGTTCTCTATTAATTACCTTATGCCTACAATTGAAGAGCCTCCGCTGTGTTTAATTTAAGGAGCTTATATTATAGGTGACAGATGAATTCTTTATCCTAGTGTTTCCTTTAGTTGTTGTAGTTTGCATTATGCTTTGTGATATTGTGATATAACGTCTTAAAGAATAACGTTTCTGGTTCATTAACTTCTTGTTTCTTTTTGGAACTTCACGTATGCATAGTTTTATTTGAAAATTCGTTTCTTGTTCCTGACTTGGTTTTTTCTCTTTCAGCATTTTATCCTTCAGAAGCACCCCCGCCCCTCTTTTCATTTTTTCTTTTGTGCTGAGCTGTGGTTTGCTAATGATAATATGTAGGAAATATTCTCCATCAAATTACCTGGTGACCCAAAGCTTGGAGAAGGGAAGCCTGAAAACCAAAACCATGCTATTATCTTCACTCGAGGGGAAGCTGTTCAAACAATCGACATGAATCAGGTTATATACCTCTTTTGGTTAGATGGCTACCTTTCCTTGTTCTTATTGGATTTTTGTTACTTCTTTTAATTTCAAAAACCAATTTGATGTGAATTCAATTCTGGTGGCTGTCCTTTAGCTATTTGAAAGCTTGAGATCGATTTTCAGTTATTTAACACTGTCCCACAGATTATATTTATTTTTTCTTGTAGGGTCTATTGGCAGATACTTATGGCATAAACTTATTTCTACACCATTAGATATATTATTTATTGTTCCAGAATTATTATTATTATTTTTTTTTTTTTTGAGATTTGAACTAAACATTTATAAACCAAACACTCCAAAAAGAACACTCCAGAAAAAACTGGATGAAAGAACCAACTAGTTAGGGACAGACCCCCTAACTAAGAACAACAAAACACAAAACAACTGCTGCACAAAGGCAACAGAGAATACAAGAAATCATGGACAAAACCCCTCAACCATCAGCAAAACAGCAAGAAAACAATTGCTGTACCAAACAAAGAAGCAGCCCCAAGAAAACTAATAACCAATGAGGCCCTGCAGATTCCAGTTATAAGCAAGAGCAAGATTCTTTCCAATGCTTTGATCCCATAGCCAGGAGCTTAGAACCAACTTGCCTTTTGACTTGGCTCACTATAGCTTCCTCCGTTCTAGGAGTGTTGCCATGCAGAAGGGCATTTCTCTGCCACCATAAGTGGTACACAACTGCAGCAAGGCTTAACTTGCAAGCATTAGCTTTCAAGCTTGTACCTTGCAAATCTTTAACAAACCACCAGATCACCTCTTCCCAGTCTACAGGGGGATTCAGAATGAGACAAATAGACATCAATGCCCGCCATATCCGTCTACTAAAACTACAAGCAAAGAAAAGATGTCCCCTGCTTTCTTGGCAGCCATAGCAAAACATGCAAACACTAGGACCAGAAAAACCCCAAGAACACATCTTCTCCTTTGTAACTAGAGCATCCCTTAGAGCCAACCATAGGATAAAAGCATGCTTAGGAATAGCTTTGGGCAAACCACCCCACTTTGTGCCAATCCAGAGCAGGAAGTTTCACCCTAAGTTGATCCCAATTTTCTGCACAAGAGTAGACCCCTTTGCTGCCTTTCCAAACAGGAAGATCTTCTCCACCAATAGCAACCTCCGACAGGCTGCTTTGAATCTCTACAAGGTTGTCCGAGCAAGGACTTGGTCAATTCCATTCACCATTCCTAATAATGGAAGAGAGCTTAGGACCAATATCTCTTCCAGCATCACAAACAGTTCAGTAGCCATACCGATCAAGAAGATACCCTGCTGGATGCCAAGAATCAAACCATAGGAAAATTTTCCTGCCGTCCCCAACTTTGAAACTAAGGAAGTTACTGTTAACTAGCATACGGCCTGCTTTTGACTTCTATATGGTTTTACATTAGGGTTTCTAAACAGTATGGGAACCTTGAATAGTTTCTTGGAAACGGCTTCTTGTTTCAATATGTATAGCAAATAATGATATAGATATGACCTGTACATAGTAACGCCCTTCTTTTCTTGCGTAGGATAATTACCTTGAAGAGGCAATGAAAATGAGAAATCTTCTTGAGGAATTTCATGGAAATCATGGCATTCGACCGCCAACTATACTTGGTGTAAGGGAGAATGTTTTTACAGGAAGGTTTGTGTGCTATTCATTAAAACAAAGCCAACTTTGGTTTTTGTTTCCATGGTGATCTTTATTAGCCCTTACATGTTGGATATATCAATGCAGTGTCTCATCATTAGCTTGGTTCATGTCCAACCAAGAGACTAGCTTTGTAACCTTGGGGCAGCGTGTTTTAGCAAGTCCGCTCAAGTGAGTCATCTTCTTGTAAGAAAGTGATTGAGTTGACTTATGGATCAATTTATCAAGATTCTGTTGTTAACTTCCTAGCTGCCTTTCGTTTTTAAAACATGTTGGAAGAAGTGGAGAAAATTTGAATGGCACTAGTATAGAAAGTGTTGGTCAGGAATTTTCGTAAAAAAAATTGACATGCTATATGGAATATAAATAAATTTTATTATGGCGTTCTAAAATATTGCAGAGTCCGCATGCATTATGGACATCCAGATGTGTTTGATCGAATATTTCACATAACTAGAGGAGGCATCAGTAAGGCATCGCGTGTTATCAATATAAGTGAGGATATATATGCAGGTAAGCATGAGGGAGTCCAATGATTTGCTTCTTGTTTCAATATCTCATTTCAGTGTTACTAACAAGTTACCTTATGCTAATTTTTATATAACATGATATCCATTCTGGATTTTATATTAAAGTGTTGGCCAATTTATATTATTTTCTTTACTTCAACTTTGTTTAGTGTAGTTTTTTAAAAAATAAAATAAAAAGAAAAAATTACTCTTTTTGTTAAGTAATTAATCACTTTGCTAAGAAGAGGAGAATGCTACAATACGTAAATATGCTAGACAGCCCCTAAAAACTTACAAATTACATATTACATTCTAAAGTTTAAAAGATCAATAAATTCTACTAAAGTAGTGGAATGAACACTGCCTAAGGCAGATATCTAGTCATACAAAGTTCTTAGGAATAAAGATTTGATCATATTGCCGACAAGCAAACCAATATGGTTGTCGGAGTTAGAAGAGTCAGGTCCGACGGAAACATCTTCGTCTTCGAAGATGAAGATTTCATTGTCAAAAACGAAGAACTCTTCCTCTTTGACAAAAATGTAGTGGTAGTTCAGGGCCTAAAGTGTATTTTCCCCTTATTTTTTTAAAGGAAATATAGTGGCGCCTTCAGAGTCTTGAATAGAAGCAATGACATTTGTGTCACTTATCAGTTTATTTGCATTGTTTCATGCTCTATGATCCACTTTTGGTTGAGAGTTCTGTCTTCCTTTCCGGAAAATATGTTTTTTTGCCATTACTTGTTTGGTTTTAAATATGTTAGTTACAATTGTGAGTTTCTTTTAAACTATGCATCCAGAGAAATGCATACTTTTTTAATTTAATATGTAACATATGCTTGGAGATATATTTTCTGTGGTACATGATAATAGATGTATACACTGCTCCACCTCCATGGTGCCCAGATCCGGACCCTGGGCTGCCAGTTTTGTCTGCACCTTGTTCTGCCTAACCTTGTTTATCACTGAGCTTTCACTAAAGAAAGTAGTCTGAAATTGTGTCTTCTCCTTGCGATTTTCTTTGTTTGTGTTTAGAGGTTAGTATGGTTTACTTAAAGCGTCCTGTTGATTATTGATTCTATGAGATTATACAAGTTATAATTTATGTTGCAGGTTTCAACTCCACATTGAGGCAGGGTAACATAACACACCATGAATATATTCAGGTTTATTATGCTCATAAATCTGTGTCTGTTTTAAGTTGAACATCTTCTTTATGGTTGCTTGATAGCTGCATCTCATGTAGGTTGGAAAAGGAAGGGATGTTGGATTAAACCAGATTGCCCTCTTTGAAGGGAAGGTGGCAGGTGGAAATGGAGAGCAAGTCCTTAGCAGGGATATTTACAGGCTTGGACAACTGTTTGATTTCTTCCGAATGCTGTCATTCTTTTTCACAACCGTTGGGTATTATGTGTGCACAATGGTACTTTTTATTGTATATCCTGTTCTTGCATCATTATAGATAATTGGAATAACTTGTCTCTCGAATGGGCTGATGAGAATTTCCTTTTTAATGCAGATGACAGTACTCACAGTATACATATTTTTATATGGAAGAGTTTACCTGGTAATCTGACAAAGTTAATTTCCCTTCCTACACCATGTTTTTTCACTGATTTCTTTAGCGTCTCCACCTGAGTCTTACTCTTCCAAATTTTATAACATGATGATTATATCTGTTAAATTATTACTATCAAATTTCTAATCAAGCTTAGATGTAAAACTTGCTGATTGTCTACAAAATAATTTGTATAACTAGTTTGGTATAGAAGGATGGGAGTTTTTGCTGCATTGCTTGCAGCCTTGTTATGATTTAAATTGATGTTACAAAAATCGGGGTAGTTGAGCTTTATGGTACACTTGCTAAAGGTACCTTTGATAAAATTGTATTAGAACCTGTGGCCACTTGCAGTTGAATGAAAGAAAAATCCATTTTTTTGCTTAGAAATTTGACCTTGTTTGTAATTCATCATGTAGTCTAAGCATTAGATGAGCTTTGGATTCATAGTTTGAAATCTTTTTTCCTTGGATCTAGTTGCTTGAACCAAACAGTTTCAGGGAGTTATGTTAATGTTTTTATGATTCAATGACAATTATGTAATCCCCCCCACACCCCCCCTCCCAAAAAAAAAAATCAAATTCTCTAGAAATTGGGTCGTGATGCATGTAGATGGTGTTCTCGCCTGGATTTGTAGTACCACCATATTCAATGCTCTGTCCAAATCCATTCACCCAAGAAATGTGACCTAGCCCTTGATTTTAGGGAATCATAAATGAGTATAATGTCTCTTTGGATTTTGTTCTTCTTGTTCTTTATCTTCTTTCCCTCAGTGTGACAAGAACAAGTACTCACTGTCGGTGCTCTTGGATAGATTTTTCATCTCTTTGTGATTGCCCTGAGCACATCTTTCCACTAGATAACTTTTTTGTCAATCTGCTGCCAATTCCTTCAGGCTTTCTCTGGACTTGATGAATCAATCTCAAAGCAAGCAAAAATTTCGGGTAACACAGCACTAGATGCAGCTTTGAATGCTCAGTTCTTGGTTCAGATTGGAATTTTTACTGCAGTTCCGATGATAATGGGTTTTATACTTGAAATGGGATTGCTGAAGGTTAGTTTATATATTTCTTATCAGTGTAAAGCTTGGTACTTGGAATAATATAATGGCATTGCCTCCTGTATTGTATACAGTGTGGAACTTTTTAGGCTTTAGCAGGCTATATGTCCTTGATAAGTCTGTTTTGTCGTCTTCTTTTTTTTTTTGGATGTTCTATTAATATGATTTTCTTGTTATTTTTATCTTTTCAATAAATGTATTTCCATAGTACATAACCTTTTGTAGTGCTAATCCTTTAGTCTTACCTAAATATTTGCAGGCTGTTTTCAGTTTTATTACAATGCAACTTCAGTTGTGTTCTGTCTTCTTCACATTTTCATTGGGAACAAGAACTCATTATTTTGGACGTACCATTCTCCATGGAGGTGCAAAAGTATGTCAACATACTTTTCTGATTTGTCTTTTTTATTTTTTATGGTTTATTTGTTTGGCAATTGAAAGATTGATTCGCATTATTCATTTTCTCCAACAGTACCGAGCAACTGGTAGAGGCTTTGTTGTCCAACACATCAAGTTTGCTGAAAATTACAGGCTTTATTCAAGAAGTCATTTCATCAAAGCGTGAGTGATATTTGCTAACAAAGGACATATGATTTTTCTTTATGGGAGAGGGGTGGGGGTTGATTTTGTTTATTTGGATCAATTTAAGGGGTTTTTTTTGTCCTCTTCTCAAACTTATGATGCTGATTTTTTGCAGGCTTGAGGTGGCACTGCTTCTTATAGTTTATATTGCATATGGGTACACAGATGGAGGTGCTGTTTCATTTGTTTTGCTAACTATAAGCAGTTGGTTCCTTGTCATTTCGTGGCTCTTTGCTCCTTATATCTTCAATCCCTCTGGTTTTGAGTGGCAAAAGTGAGTTCTTAGCTTTTTATTTACTTCCTGGAAATTATGTGTCTTTTCTTTTGTGGCATTTAAGTCCCTGCTCTTACTTTTTATATTATTTTGTAATAATCATACTGGCTTGTCATTCTTATAATCTTAATTTCCAATGTACAGGACTGTGGAGGATTTTGATGATTGGACTAGTTGGCTTCTGTATAAAGGTGGAGTAGGTGTGAAGGGAGAAAATAGCTGGGAATCTTGGTGGGATGAAGAACAGGTTTGTAACCAATACAAATATTTTCTTGCCTTTTTTTTAACTATTGCAATAGAGACAAAGTCAGTTCCACTTCATCTCTTGATGATAAGACAATATGATTATTGCTTTAATTATTTTTCCTTTAACAAATAAAATGTTTCATTATTTGGCAAACTTGTTATAACAATAGGATGATAAGCAGGCTAAATTTGCAATATATATTTTTTTGATAAGTAAATGAAATTTTATAAAAAGCGTAAGGCGCCCCTCTAAGTACACTGGAAGTATACACAAGGAAACACCTAAGAAAGCAAAGAAAAACGAACAAAAAAATCAGAGAAACTAATAGACACGGGTGACAAAAAGGCCTCCAATCAAAGATACAACATAAGAAAAAACGAAGCAACAATATCCTCCATGGAATTCTCCAAGTCTTCAAAACACCTAATATTTCTCTCCTTCCAAACACACCAAAGAATGCAAATAGGCACCATCTTCCAAACTGCAGCACTCCTTGACCTACCTACTTTCCACCAACAAGCAAATAAATCTAGAACTCTACTAGGCATAACCCAAGACCGACCAAACCGTGAAAAGACATGATTCCACAAAGTAGAAGCCACATCACAATGAAGAAGAAGGTGGTCTACAGTTTCCCCATCTCTTTTGCACAAATAGCATCTATCCACAATGATGATATTTCGCTTCCTGAGATTATTCGCTGTAAGAATCTTTCCAAGGGCTGCCGACCACGCGAAGAAAGCCGCCCTCGGAGGAGCTTGAGTCCTCCACACACTCTTTCAAGGGAAATGACTACCCTCACAACCAGCCAAGGAGCTGAAATAGGACTTCACCTTGAACACCCTTTTCTTAGAAGGGACCCACCTAAGCCTATCAGCACGATCTCTATTCACCGTGGCTAAATGCAACACATGATAGAAAGATGCAAATACACCCACTTCCCAGTCATGCACCTCTCTAACAAAACTCACATTCCATTGGATAGATCCGCCCAAAACCTCCATATTATCCGCAACAGAAGCATCCTTCATCCGAGCAATACCAAACAGAACAGGAAAAGCTTCCTTCAACACCCTATCCCCGCAATATATATATAACTTTTTTTTTTGCTTTTTCTTCCCATGTGGTGGAGATTGATCAGTTCTAAATTTTTGTTTTCTTTGTTCCTTTTTGTGGTTTGGATTGGCAATTGAGGTGGGGGCAGCCATAGAGCCAGACTCTTTTCTGTACAACTTTGTATGATGATAAAGGAGATTAATATTTGCTCTGAGCCATTTCCTTTGCCTGTTTGTTCTTTTCAATTCTGAAGAATACAGATTTTTTATTTTAGCTTAGATATGTGGGAAGCATTGTTCGAATTATAATGCCATCCATGCTTTTTGTATGTATGAATTATTATGCTACCAAATGGTCCCATGGACTTGTTTTACACTGGATTGGACGTTTTTCTGAGTAGCTCACTGATTTTCTGGTTTGTTTCTTGTGGTGACTCTTCTTATGTAGATGCATATACAAACACTGAGAGGTCGTATTTTGGAAACAATTTTGAGTTTGAGGTTCCTCATATTCCAATATGGCATCGTATACAAACTACATATGACAGGAAAGAATACATCATTTGCGGTACACTTCTTGTCCTTTATTCTGCATGCATAGCTCAGATATGCTCTGTATGTTATCCAAAAATAAATTGAACATATTCATAAATCTCCTCACTTCAAGTGTTACTGGTTTTCTAATTCTGTAGATAGGTGATGATTAATAAGCAGTCACCTATGTTCTCCCATCCATATAAGTAAGAAATTATGTTTTGGATACGTATTTTGTTTTGCCAGTTCCCTGTGGCATCTACTAACATAATTTTTAGTTGAAATTGCAATTAAAAGGCTATAATAATGGGCATGTTATTATATTTGGCACATCACAATTACTGATCTGACACTTGAAACCATTGAGAGATTTTTGCAAAATAAAAGAATGAAAAGAGTAGAACTATTGTGACATTTTATTGTTAGAAGTCTATTAAATAAGATTTAGGAATTATGTTAACGTGTTCCCATCTCGATTGTGATCTCAGAGATGAGTGTTTATTACCAAAGCGAGGAAACAGGGAAGCTTCTTGTAGTTGATTGAGATAAACATGTTTTGCAATCAAATTGTCATGAGAAGCTTGCGCGCCCGGCCCGCCCCCCCCCCCCCCCCCCCCCCCTGTGTTTTTAATGAATTTGAATTACTTATAAAAAAGCTCACGTATGTGTTGATCCTATCATAATAGGCTTCGCTTCATATGAGAATCTTGTGGCAAACTATTGCTAAATGCTTTCTTTAAAGATTAACAATTCATGCTTTCTTTTGGCTTTAGTTTTTTTCTACCAATAAATAAAACATAAATGATAAAGGAAGAAATGAAGAAAGATAGTTGCATATACTTGTACAGATATCACATTCTACGCTACTGATTCTAGTTTTACTAAAAGATTAATTCTCTTGATCTTAACAATTGCTTTTGTTCTCTAGCTTTATGGCTTCTCCTGGGCCGTACTGGTTGGCATTGTCATGATATTCAAGGTTTGTCTGGCTTCTTGCTTAAATTCTTTTCCCTATCCATCTTGGCTTGCTTATTTTTTCTTTGAATCTAATATTGTTTGTATCAATTTCTATTGTCTGGCAGGTCTTTACCTACAGCCCCAAACGATCAACCCACTTCCATTTAATGATGCGATTTATACAGGGAGTCACATCCTTGGGACTTGTTGCAGCCCTCACCCTTGTTATTGTGTTTACTACTCTGTCAATAGCAGACCTGTTTGCAAGCATCCTTGCATTTATTCCCACTGGATGGACCATACTATGTGTAAGTTTTCAGAATACAGGTTCTAATCAAATTTCATGAACACAAAACAATGTGCGATTTTGACAGTGGCTAAGTAGGCAAAACCATTACACCTTTTTGAGAGCAAAGTGATTAAAAATTTAGGAAATAGCTGAACACGCATTCTATAAACGATGTGACGGCCAGTGTAGTTGAATATAGCATTATTGGTCCAGCCAGCTATGACGTGATTAAGCTGTTCTTGACTTGTCACGTATTTTCAAATACAGAAAGTAATGCAAGTAGTTTAGGGTACTATGCATAGATAAAATGTTATGACCAGCAAACTGAATGATGGTGTCTTTGAGACTTCTCTCGGTTGCATGGACTTTAGTGGCTTTTAACAGGGTGAACTGCTTATTTGTTAAGAAGTCCTAGGGCAGATGCGTGAACTTTTATTAGAAGGCACAAATGAGCATAACCCAAGTACACAAGCAAGTACTTAATTGTTTTTAGCGATGATGTTTTATGCATTTGTTTGATTCTTGTTGGTTGTGCTGCTGAAACAGCTGGGAATCACTTGGAAGAAGGTAGTGAAGAAATTGGGGCTTTGGGAATCGGTGCGTGAATTTGCTAGGATGTATGATGCTGGGATGGGTATGCTTATTTTTGCCCCAGTCGCCGTGTTATCGTGGTTTCCATTCATTTCCACCTTCCAGTCTCGCCTTCTCTATAACCAAGCATTTAGCCGCGGGCTGGAGATCTCCATCATTCTTGCTGGAAACAAAGCTAATGTCGAAGCTCTGTGATTTTGTATATTTGAGATGACAATGACCCCTTGCTATATTTCTGACTTGCTCGGATCCGACATTGTTTGTGTTTATAGATGGTTGTAAAAAAATGTAGCGGTGGAAGCAACATTTCTATGTAGATCGAGGCGGTGGTTGGTGGGATATTTTTGAGTTCACTTTTTTGTAATTTAAAACAGGATGTAACATCACTCAACTTCGGGGGTTCTCTTTTTTGTGATGACTGCGGATTAGTAATTTTTTAGGGACGTTATTGAGTTCTCCCTCCCTCCCTCCCTCCCTCAGTGTGTTACAGGCCTACAATTTATTTACCATATCTAATAGGAATCTAATTCCTACACAATTAAGGTACATAAAATCCATAACGAACTTGGTGATTGCACAACATTTGAGCCTGCCATTCTAGGGTAGGTGTCAAACCTGTTTTAGCAAACCAAAACTCAGAATCAATGTGATTCAGCTTACAGGGAGTGCATAATTAGAGATAAAAGCGGATTGCTATATACCATAATGAAAAAAGGGAAAGTGATAAAAGGGGATTGCTATATACCATCTTTTTATTTTTTTAAAGTTGGTGTGACTTTTAAAATCGTTGTTGGATTTGAGATGGATCACTATTAGATTTTGATTCAATAGTAATTTTAAAATTTCATGTGAATGCTAAGATCTTATGATAAGCTAGGCTCATATACTCGGGTATTAAATTATTAATTAAATGATTAAATTTATCATTTTTTATCTATTGAAATTTTTATGATAAGTCATTATTTAACATATTATTAAAGCATATGTCCTAAATTTAAATCCTAACTCTACAATTTACCCATACATACCTACCTGTACAAACTGAAAACAATCATGAACCGAGAAATGACAAAAGCCAAGCTAACATTACTAATTTAGGTTAAACTTCTGTTTTTTGTGCCATAAAAAACTCATTGACATTTTTACCTTTGTCTAGTCGATGAGATATGATACATTACCACTTTAAGACACAACTCTTGACCACCTTTGTCTACGTGACAATTTTACTTTTACTTCTTTTTTTTTTCATTTTTTTTAGAGAAAAAAAAAATCCTAAAACTAGTTCAGGGATCATCTTGCCACATGAGTAAGGTGGTCAAGAGTTGTGTCTTAGGGTGACAAAATATCATGTAATTCTACATGTACATTAAGTGTTCATCAAAAAATGAGGTGGCATTTAAAATCATTATTGGACATGTGATTAATCAAATGATGATTTTGATCAAATTGTAATTTTAAAAGTCAACTTATTTTTTTATAGACATTTAATGTACCATTAGAATTATTCCAAAAAAAAATATCATATCTCTTTACATATTCGGTGATTTAGTTTTGACAAATTTTATTTTATTTTATTTTATTTTATTTTTTGTTAATATATGATTTCAGTCACTCATGACTCAACTATTTATCAATTCCTTGAGATTAACTTTTATAGGGATGTCTCATAAACAAGGTTCTTTGTGCCGTCCAATAAAAGAATGACACATCAACGTGGAACACAAACTGAGAAAAAAAAAAAATATATATATATATATATATATATATATATATATATATATATATATATATATATATATATATATATATATATATATATATATATATATATATATATATATATATGAATGAAAACACTGGATTATTTGCTATTGTCTTCCACAGTCATCTTCTAAACTCCAAAATCCTTTTTTTTTAGTTGAATCAAAAGCCTCTTTCCCCCAATTCTAACGCCACCTCCCTCTCCTCCACAGAAAGCCCAATACTTACTGCTTGGATTAAGTGCTTAATTCAATAATTTACCTCCTTATTGACATATGGGTGGTTCTTTAGAGCAAGTTTACGATAAGCCCTTTTGATTTTATCGTGAGTTGCAGAGGGAGACACCCCAAAACCTCATAAGGAGATTCGCTCTCAAAGAGGAAATACTAATTGTTTTCTACTTGAAATTCCAGAACCTGCAAATGGGGATCAAAGATTTGGTTTGATTTTGCAAAGAGAGAAGCGAAAGGTGCGGAAAAGATCTAAAGCAGAGTTGAGAGAAACAGGGGAGGGTGGTGTGTGGTGTAAGAGGCAGAGCCGATCTGTAACAGGTTTTCTGGGTTGATAAGAATTTTAGGTGTTGGGGATAAAATCCCACTCAACCCGATCCAAAGAGGAAATTCAAAAGTCAAATAGGTCCAAACAGATAAGAATAATGATCGGATAAGAATAATGATCATATCAGAAGTCTAAGAAGATATCCAATTAGAAGTCTAGTAAAGGATTAAAGTCCAATTAGAACTCGGACAGCAGTTCTAAATCAACAAGGAGCAGGAGTCCTAATCCAGGTTTGACTCCACCTCTATGCCTATAAATAGGCCCATACCCCAGGTATAAACTAAGTCTCAGAGTTTTTATGCATAGAGCATTATTTTCTCACAGAAGCTAACTTAGGCATCGGAGCGGGACCCCCGGAAGGGTCCCTAGGTTTTGTTGTTTTGCAGGGTTATTGAGAAGCGTGAAGAACATCAAAGGAACGTGCAGATTCATACCATACCGGAAACTGTACCAACAGTTTGGCGCCGTCTGTGAGAAACGATTATTCGTTCCTCCTAAAAGAAAAAGAAGATCCAGCATGGTGATGAACACACGTTCCGGAAGCCAGACCAATCGACAGCCCGTGGCCCCACAGGAACCGGCTATTCAGAATAATTTGCAGCCTCCACCGAACCCTCCCCCGGGGGGTGGAGATCAAGATCGCATAGCAGCGTTGGAAGCCCAGATTGAAGACTTAAATGCAGAATTGTTACGCATGAGGACGAGACAGCCCAATCCCAAGATGAACAGGGATGAGCGTGAGGAAGAAGATCACAATAGCAACATTAATCCTCGGAGGGAGGATGACCGCCAAGGAGATCTGAGCAGAATTATTGCCGAGCTGGAGAGAAGGTGCACGTACATGGAGATGGAAAGAAAGGACAAAAGCAGATCCGTAATGGTGGACAAGCTCCTAATGGGTACAGACTCACCCTTCACCAGACGGGTGGCAGAATATCAGCTTCCCGATAAGTTTAAGGTACCCCAAATTCTAAGTTATGCAGGAGACAGAGATCCCTTGGATCACCTAGAGAATTTCAAAGCTCATCTAGACCTTCACGGGACACCTGATGAAGTAGCATGTCGGGCCTTCCCTCTTACTCTTGCGGGGAATGCCCGAGACTGGTTCAGGAAGCTGCCCCCGAATTCTGTTGATCAGTTCAAAGAATTGTCCAAGATATTCCTAACGGAGTTCTTGGCTTTCCGGACAAGGAAGAAGCCTTCGGGATATTTGCTATCATTGCACCAGCAGGGCAATGAGAGTCTTAAGGAGTTTATGGCTCGGTTCAACCGAGAGAAGGCTACGGTCGAAGATCCGACCGAGGATATGATCTTTTCTGCCATTTATCAGGGAATTTCACCCGAGGAGCCTTTGATGAAGAAGTTGATCCGGAAGCAACCGAGTACCTTGCAGGGCCTCATGGATAAGGTAGAAGAATTCATCAATCAAGAAGAGACGCTGAAGTCTATGGCCAGTTCTAGACTACCCCGAGAGACAGCCCCAGAAAAGAAAAGGAAAGAATTCAAGAAAGCTGATTGGGAAGAGCAGAGGCAGGTAAAGAAGTTCAAAGATTACAACTTTACACCTCTCAATGCCGAGATATCAGAAGTCCTCATGGAGATCAAGAGAGATCCGGCGTTTCGGGAACCGCAAAAGATACCAGGTAATCCTCCTTATAGGAATGCAGGGAAGTATTGTGATTTCCATAAACAAGCAGGTCATTACACCGAGGGGTGCGTAACCCTAAGGTTGTTAATAGAAGAATTCATAAAGAATGGCAAGCTGGTTCGGTTCTTGGGAGAGCGACGGAACCATCAAGGAAATAACAGGCCTCGGAATCATCAGGACAATCAGCCCCGAGATCAACAGACACGGGATTACTATCCCCGAGACCGTCCTCAGCTGGACGAAAGGCATCAAGAGAATGCTCCCCGAGATGACATAGAAAGAAGAGAGGACCGAAGAAGCAGAAGCCCACAGCATAGAGAGCCGAGGCAACAGCAGTATCTGCCCGTGATCCCATAAAAAGGACTCTCAGGAATTTCAGGCTTGCTTTTATTTTTTAGCATTTATATTTGCAAAGAACTAGACTTTTATTTTTAATTCAAACTAGACAGAAAATTCCCCAGATTTTGGGAATAAGTATTTTCAGAATAAATGAATAAAGCTGACTTAAGCATCGGAGTGTTCCCGGTCTAGGGACGGGGAACCCGTTGATGTCGCTTCTTTTGCAGGCAAAAACTCTCGGATCAGTCCTAGCCGAGAGTCTCGGATCAGTCCTAGCCGAGAGTCTCGGATCAGTCCTAGCCGAGTATAAGAAGAAACTTCTCGGACCAGTCCTAGCCGAGAAGGAGCCTCTCGGATCAGTCCTAACCGAGAGCAAGAAGAAAAACTTCTCGGATCAGTCCTAGCCGAGAAGGAGCCTCTCGGATCAGTCCTAGCCGAGAGCAAGAAAAACTTCTCGGATCAGTCCTAGCCGAGAAGGAGCCTCTCGGATCAGTCCTAAGCCGAGAGCAAGAAAAACCTCTCGGATCAGTCCTAGCCGAGAGCAAGAAAAAACTTCTCGGATCAGTCCTAGCCGAGAAGGAGCCTCTTGGATCAGTCCTAGCCGAGAGCAAGAAGAAAACTCTCGGATCAGTCCTAGCCGAGAGTCTCGGATCAGTCCTAGCCGAGACCAAGAAGAAAACTCTTGGATCAGTCCTAGCCGAGAGTCCCGGATCAGTCCTAGCCGAGAGCAAGAAGAAAGGGGGGTCGGATTTAACCCTCGGTTTTTGCAGGTTTTTCAGGAGTTAGCCATTCCAAGAGACAGGGAGAAAACCCTAAGGAAAAACAAGAAAGTAATGGGGGGTAAGATTTAACCCTCAGGTTTTGCAGGTTAGCAGGTTTTCAGAAGGAGACAAAGATCGGGTTTCCTTAGACATGGAATTCCCATTATTCAAGCAAGCTTCGGATAAGGGAATTGGGGGGTAACTGTTGGGGATAAAATCCCACTCAACCCGATCCAAAGAGGAGATTCAAAAGTCAAATAGGTCCAAACAGATAAGAATAATGATCGGATAAGAATAATGATCATATCAGAAGTCTAAGAAGATATCCAATTAGAAGTCTAGTAAAGGATTAAAGTCCAATTAGAACTCGGACAGCAGTTCTAAATCAACAAGGAGCAGGAGTCCTAATCCAGGTTTGACTCCACCTCTATGCCTATAAATAGGCCCATACCCCAGGTATAAACTAAGTCTCAGAGTTTTTATGCATAGCGCATTATTTTCTCACAGAAGCTAACTTAGGCATCGGAGCGGGACCCCCGGAAGGGTCCCTAGGTTTTGTTGTTTTGCAGGGTTATTGAGAAGCGTGAAGAACATCAAAGGAACGTGCAGATTCATACCATACCGGAAACTGTACCAACATTAGGGAAGAAATATAGGGAAATGAAAGGAGAAATTGAAATGGAATTGATCTTCAGGAAAACACCTGTGACACAATCCATGCATGTTCGTCAAGTAATCTATGAGTTCGATTGTGTCAATAATATCAAATAATGTGGTGTTTTCTTCTCTCTCTCTCGCTCTTCTTTCTTTCTTTCTTTTTTTTCTTTTTTTTTTTTTTTTCTGTTTTTGTGTTTCTACTCCGACGTATCATTTTCTTATTGGAGAGCACAAACAAGGTGTTTATACACGATCCCAATAGAAGTTATTCTCTTATTGCTTATATATTATTGTTTCTATTTAGTTTTCGAAATTCTACAAACATTCAATGTTATCTCTGTCTAACCTTATAATTATATATTTTTTTTTTTATAAGTCTATCCTTATAATAATTATTCCTTAATATATATGATATGATATATGTGTTTTATACTCGTATATTTGGATTGAGATGGCGTTCAATACCTATAATATGAGCCGTTTAATTTAAATAAATAGCCTAGATTCTGCTATTTCATTTAAAATATTAAAAACTTAAATTTTTTTTCGTTTAAGCAACCACCGACTTTTATCTTTACCGTGACTATTGGCACTGCCAACCTCACTGCCGTATGGCCACTACCAATCTCCCATCATCACCACCATCAAGAGTGGTCAGCCGCCCCTTCGACAGCTTTGGGTATCCAAACCACCCATTTTGGCCCAAATTAGAGCTTCAAGAGGATAAGAATGAAATTGAAGACTTGTTAAAACTGCATGCATTAAAGTGAAACAATATTCTAACAAGTAGTTTAGAAACCACAACCATATTTTCACCGTACATGAGTCACATGCATTTTAGCCAAATGAAGAACAACCACCTTATGGGAAAACATAGAGGGGTATAGCTTATACCTAATTGACTGATTCTACAATTACAATTAAGATAAGGTCAAACACTTCCTCTATCTTCGGCCCCAAACAGGGTCTATTGAAATCTTTAGAGGGAGCTCATAGATTGGGGACTAGATTTGCACATTGCCATTTATTTTGTCTGCATAGGAAGCCTACCTCAGTTTGGCTTGTCTCCGGTTATAAAAAACAGAAAAAGCATTGAAGATTCCCCAGTGGAAAAATAAATGAAGATTGTATCTAGTAAAAAAAAATAACTAGAATTCTTTCTTAATTTTGCAATCTTAACCCTTTTGGGAGTCCGTTTAATATACTATTGTTCTCTCTATAGTTGGGTTAGATAATGCATGATTGTAACATGATCAGGGCCTACATGATGCAATGAGTAGATAAACACATAGTGGGACCTTAAACACAAACAAAAAAGCCGAAAAACATTCGTATAAATTAAAATTTTGAAAATTACGAAAAATAAATAGAAAATGGCATTTTGATAGATCAAAAGAGCTCCGAGGGCATTTTTGGCATTGCAGGTATCAGGCCTGCTCAGCCCCTTTCAAAAATACCCCCCTACTCTCTGTTTGTCATATAAAATATAAAATTACAAATCCTTGGTCCTGTGAATCCTAAAAGCTAGGGCCTCAGATGCAAAAAAAAAAAAGAAGAAAAAAAATTTACAGAGGCTGCTGAAAAGTGGCATCACCTCCACTCCCAGCCACTCCAGCTTCATCTGTAGTTGCAGAGTTGCCATAGGAAGGAAGCTGATCAACTCCAGGCATGGGCAAAGAAGCTGGGAGTATAGGATGGTTAAATCTACAAGCTGGCCCATACTTGCAAATGCCATAGCGACTGTAATGTGAACAGATACTCTGATCCTGGAAACAAGATCATGAGAGGAACTAATCAGGCATGCAAAGTATGTGAGAAACTTTCCAGAAGAGGCAACTACTGATAAGTTAAGTAAAATAAAACCCTCCACTTCAGTTGGTATTTTTTCACGAAAAGCAAACATGAGATAACAATAAAAACAAAAATGTAATCGCAGAAATCGGCTCCGTGAACCAACGGTTCCTATCAGTGTGTGAAACATGGAATCACTTTCGGTCCAATCATAGCATCGCCAGTCAACGCTGTTAAAGCTATCGGTGACGTGGCATCAGACCCTCAGAAGAAACGACTACTGAAAATGATATGGGAAACTTCTTATTGTTTTTTTAAAATCATAGAATCTTTTAGCAATGGTCTATCAATTGGTTTCCGCTCAGAGAGAGAGAGAGAGAGAGAGATTGAACTTTCTGTGAGCACAGCCTAGAAGAATACTTACAGGTCTCAGAGGAAGGCCCTTGTCGCTGAGAGCACATGGGGGTGACCTCGCTGCCCGATCCTTGGGGTGGTGATATTTGCAATTAGATTTAAACTTACAATCCCCAGTTTTTAAGTAATAACTGCACTCAGGTTGGCCAGGTCGTTCTGGATATTCATCTACCTGAACCTGCTGATGATGATGTGTAAAGACATTGGTTTCAGTTGCTGCTGGGTTCATGACAAATGGGGCAGGCGGATGCATACTCCTTTCTGATGGATATACAGGAACCTTAACAATTGACAAACAAATAAATTAATGGGATACGCTTAGTATATCTCATCAACCTTTCTTTCTAATCAATTACCTAGCCAAAAAACAAAAACAAAAAAGATGGGAAATGGGAAAAGCAATATTTAGGGAGTAACCAAGCCAGAAGGCACAAAGCATAAACCAGGCATAAATAGATAAAAACAGTATGTTGCACGTGTTCCCAGGGGTGAAGAAAGTGCCTGACTGGGAACAGCAGTAGATATGCCGATCTTTTGAAAACAGAACAGTAAAAACACAGTTTATTATTTTTCCTCATCGAGCTTTAACATTCTTGAGTAATAAGGCATTTAAACCCCTGATAAATTCCTTATTTTAGAATATAATAACACTTATTTATCCCTTCCAGCTACCAGAATGCTATCCCCCGTCAACCCCAAGTTCAACCACTAATTTCAAGAATCAGACTGAGGGAAAAAAAACTGTGGCATTGAATTTTAAAAAAAAAAAATTGTAAATACCCTCCATGTCTGAGCTCACTTTTCATGATTGTGACTTGCGAGATGCCCATAGGGCAGGGTCTCAATAGAGAACTGGTGTTGAGTCACTTGAGGAATTTGCTCAATGAATATGTTTGACTGCTTTGTGTCATACATATCACCCATATACATTATTTAAACACTTCTTTTACTTGTGCAATCTTCTTCTTTAAAAAAAGAAAAAGAAAAAGAGCTATTTCTAAATTATTATCTGAACCAACAGCCTGTAATCAGGTAACTTTACTTTAAGGTAACAAATAGGGATGATAATCTACTAGTTCTATGCAGAGACATCATCAATAAAACAAATTACTTGTACTCTTGTCCAAAGAACCAGGATGTTACATAAAATTTACCCGGAAAACAAAAAATTCTTGCCAGGTAAAAGTGATTATATTTACTCAGAATAAAAGTACCTGATACCCATTCCAATCCCGATTATGGGGAGGAACCACAGATGCAGGTGGGAGCACCATTGGCACAAAGGGAGCAGTTTCATTCAATGTATGCGAAGACCAAGATGCAATAGATGATGGGGAAGCACCTAATGGAGCAGATCCACCATTACCATATCCTGAAGGGGTGTCACTCCCTCCCACAACTGTAGGGTCGGGATGATTAAACCTGCAGTTTGCTCCATACTTGCAGGAGCCAGTACGCATGTAATAGGGGCACTCTTTCTCTCCCTGTGATGAATTAAAGCGTTATTGATTTATCAGAATAACTGCTCCGACAAACCATGGAAAGAGACTAAAGCTAATCTTTATAAAATTTTGAGCTAGAGAAATGACTGAGTAATACCAGTCGGATTGGCAAGCCCAAAAAGTTAAGCTCTAGAATTGTGGTTCCTGAAGTTTTGCCTCTTGTGTGATTGTATCTACAATCTTTTCCGTACTTACACCCCCCTGACCTCAAGTGATACTGAAGAAGCTCCATATAAGAATTATGAGACCACAAAAACCATTGTTAGTACATCATGCACATTGCACGCAGTTAAACAAATGGTAGACAAGGGAGTGTAAATGTAGAAAAAGTCGCCTAGAACATATTTGTAGGATATGTTACTCTTTCGAAAGGAGTAAGTACTTTCACAACAAATCCAATAGTAAGCGGCTAAATAGTCACTTCAAATTTATTATCTCACACAAGGTGATATAAAAAACTAACATGGACAACACAACACATTGTAGGGATGAGAGGTGTTTCTTACAGAAACTATAATTACTGCTTTCCCTTTTCTTTTTTAGTTTTTAGTAAGTACAGAATCTTTATTAAGTTCTCACCAAGTACTGAAGATAAATATGATATTCATGTATTGTTAGAAAAAAGATTAAAGAATCACCAGGCCAAGCCCAGGTGGGGGGGAACTGTTTTTGTTTACAGAATACATTATCTTTGGGAAATGGGCAACAGCAGTCATAAGAATCCCAAATAACTATCAATAGAAGTGAATGACAACATGTGATTCCACAAAAAAGGATAATTTATTGAACGAAACTACCTCTACTTTTCTTACAACACTTTCCTCGCAACAGCACAATGCCAATGGAAACTGAATGAAGAATTTTAAGCAATAGAGCTAATTGAGAAAATTGATGAAAGTTCATCGCATATATTCAGGTAATTAAATAATCTACATGAGAGAAACATATGAAAACTATTGCTAGCTAGCAATGGTCAATGCTCCTAATATCGATATATTACATCCATATGAGCTACAAACAAGCATCCGCTTACCTATCAAAAAAAAAAAAAATTTGAGCTACGAACAAGCATTAAAACTGATATTCTAATCAGACGTTTCAAGGGGTTTCATTAAAAGATGGATGTATCTTCATGACCGCAATGGACTTTAATTATCAAGAACTAGAAAATTTTCTATATTGGACTGCCCTTGGGCGTTATATCAAATAGTAAAGACTAAGGTGCTTTTAAAATTTCCTACAGTGAAATGTAACCATACTATAAACCCAAACTACAAGTGTGGCATGAATTTAAACTTTGACCCATCACAATGCTACATATAAGATGCGATCTTGACTCTTGACACACATCAGCAACATCATCGACATCAAGGGTTCACAAAATAAATTTCACTCCCAATTAGTGTTTCCAAAAGTACGAATTGAACCCAAAGACCCACCACTCCCTTATAGATGCCTCAAGTCTTTAGACACTACGCTAGGACCCCATGGGCAATGCCCAAATTAATTGAACCAGGCATGATTCAAACTATCTAGAGTCAGGTGCAATATTCATGAATAAAAGTTATATTTCCATCTGTCAGCTCTATCTTGGGCCTTATAATCAATGCACACATATCCAAAAACAATTCTAAGAAAATTCATGAAAGATGCCATGCATGTCAATTAAAAACAATTCCTGTTAAAACCATATCTTGCAAATTTGTTTGTCGAAGACCATAACAACAATAATAAGAACCTTGCACTCTGTCTGGCCTGGCCTCTCTGTGGAATCTTCCCTTTCCTTCACCTTCTCCTTGACAGCCTTCAAATTGATAAAATTAAAACCCCGAAGGACAAAAAAGTTAGCATGACAGAAAATTCCAATCATACAAGGCCAACAATTGACTCTTGAAAGCAAAACACCGAAAGTGCAGCCATTAATTTTGACAGATAGATTCGCCATCCATTGGAAAACAAAAATACTCATCTACTAATGAAACATAACTAAAGTAGGAAAAATAGGACTCCCTAAAAGGAAAAAAAAAATTACATAAAAAATTTTCAGAAACTAGTTCGCATCAAAACAAACAAAGCTATAAAACTCAACCAACCACAATCCATCATATCCCTACAACACCACCACTTCCCCTCCAGTGCAAAATACTATTTATCCTCTCAAATATTAATCTCCAAACCCAGAACATTCCTCCCACAAAATCCCCACAAGCAGAGACTTTTCCATATCCACAACACACACTCAGCGTCTCCTTTTCTGAAACAATAATCTAACCAAATACATGCATGTATATACATGAATTAAAGTACAAAAAAGCACGCACACACGCATGATCATACATACAATTACCTGGTTTTTCCTTCTAACAGGGTGATTGAATTTGCAATTGGATGCAAACTTGCACGTCCCAGTCTTGAGATAAAAGGCACAATCTTCGGCCTCAGGCCGCACTGGGTACTGATACTGATGCCTCTTGGCATTGGCATTGGCATTGGCATTACCATTATCATTTCTCTCACCACTTTCCTCCACCTCCACATCCGGGACACCTGGGATTGTAAGAACCTCCTCCACCACCACCTTCTCAATCTCAATCTCATTCCCATTCACATTCACATTCCAATCGTCCCATCCGCTCTCGCCGCCCTTCTCTTCTTCCCAATTCGAATCCCCCTTCTCTTTCTCAACCCATTGTTCTTGTTCAACCTCTTTCAAATCCCAGTTCCCATCTTTCTCAGCCTCTTCCTTCGATACAGTTTCCGATTCCTCTTTCAAATCCAGTTTCTGAAGCTCTTCGTGGAGGGCCACGGTGTGATCCTCTGCCGTACGGTTGGGATCATCAGAGGGTGCATGATCGAGATCGGAATTAGGGGAATTTGAAGTCTGAAACTCTAATTCCGAGTTTTCGTTGTTGGGATTTGGGACGCAGGTTGATTCAGAGGCCTCCATTCTCCCTCCACATTTCAAACCCTAATTTCGCAGAGAAAAGGGAAAGGACGAGCTTTAGAGAAAGAGAAATAAATGGTATGTGCGAAAACCCGTAAAGGTCAGACTTTTTGGTGCCATATAGTAAGTATACGTTAAGCTACAGCCTACATTCGTATGTATACGCTAAGCTACATTCGTACGTGGGGATAACGTATATACATGGCTGCTGCTGGATAAAATGTTAAAATGTTAAAAGCTTTATATTATTATTTTTACTATTATTATTATTTTTTTTTTTTAAATCATTTTTACTATTATTTTAATTGTTACTATGGTCTTTTTAGATTTATTTTTTATTTTTTAAAAAATATATATATATCATCCTCAAACTATTACTTAATTGTTAATGTCCCCCACAAATTATAAATAGTGTCAATGTCCCCCTCATACTATTAAATTGTATTCTCATTTTGTTTTTTCTCTTAATTTCTCGATTAGTGATTTGAATCCCCTTAATTTCTTTTTCCTGATTCTTTTTCTTTCAGTTGTGTTTTTTGTTTCGATTTGTTTTGTTTTGTTAGTGTTATTTGCTTAGGAAAAAAATAAAAAA
Organism: Alnus glutinosa; assembly: GCF_958979055.1. NCBI lineage: Eukaryota > Viridiplantae > Streptophyta > Magnoliopsida > Fagales > Betulaceae > Alnus > Alnus glutinosa. Next base: position 2,495,953 of record NC_084893.1, read on the forward strand.
TAAAACCCTGAACCTCTCGTTGAGTACAAGATCGTTGGTAAATCTTTTTTTTTTTTTTTTTTTTACATGTCCATAGAAGGAGGAAAGGGGGAATTCGAACTAATGACCTCCGCTTCATGAGGCGTGGTCTCCAGCCGATTGAACTACCCATTAGAGACCGGTAAATCTCAAATGCACAAATCCACCCACGAGGTTGTCGTTTAAGGTAAAGCCCAAACATTTAAGGCCAGAGAGATTCAAATCTAACATGTACAGTCTATGTCTCATTGCAACGTCCTTATACCTCTAGACCAATCCATGCGAGTTGTGCATAATCATACTTTATTCACATACTCCCAAATGTCTTCAACAAAGTTAGTTGGGGATTTATTCAAACATGAAAAATGATTATTGTCACTGTACACCCCATTACGAAGGGATTGAGATTCCTACAATTTCTGGTTTAAAGTGCAAGATATTATAGACAGCTGTGAAAAGCTCTCGACGAAGGTCTCTCACAATTTCTTTCCCGAATTGTTAGAATGTTATGATCCAAAGTATCTCACATGACTTAAATACAATTGTAAGAATGATATAAGTTCTTGGACATTCTCCCCTTACAAGCCACTTTCAAGGATGAGTTATATATGAAGTTTGTATCATTTGGTTTCAGATACAGTCCCACATTACGAGTTCGAATTAAGAAAGAGACGACCTATAATTTAAAGTGAGTCGTCGTGGACGTCGGTTTCGAAATGTGAAAGTATGTTATGATTCTAAGTATCTCACAAGGCTTGAGTGCAATCTTAACCATATGTATATAAGCTATTAGACACCCTTCTCTTGCAAGTCATGATTTTTAAGGGTAAATTATATCTGAAATTTGTAACACAAAATCCTCAATTATTAGGGATCCTGATCCCATTACGAGGACATAAACAAAAAATGAGCATGATACTATTCTATTCTAGCAACACATCAGCAGAGCTTAGGAAACTAATTGCCAGCCTTGCAAGTCCTAATTTTTAAGAATAAATTCTACATGAAGTTTTTGTCACAAAATCTTCAATTATTGGAGATCCCAATCCCATCACGAGAACATAACAAAAAATGAGCATAGTACTACTCATATTCTGGCAACACATCAGCAGAGCCTAGGAACCTAACTGCCAAAAAGGATGGCCATCGAAGGAGTGCGTACGGTTGCAGTGCTTAAAGCGTCTAGCTGCGGTGGCTTCATCAGTCACTGACCGAAGTAATGAATCCACAAAATCAGACCATCACCATAGAGTGTTCTTTTTCAACACAGTTGACTATGTTGTTATGGTTAGCAGGATTAGCATGTGAGATTCATTGGATAAGAATTGTTGAGCATCCAAGCAATTGCTCAGGTGGCAGTAAACAACTGGGTCCAATGAAGACCCCAGGCAAGCATAATTAACAGTTGCTCTGAATGGCAATTGCAGAGAAAACCTAACCCTATGTTGAAACCTAGCCCTAACCCTGTCAATTGAACAACATATTAACTAGCAATGAAAAATTACATTCCTCTTCCATTAAAATCACCCCCTTCCCTTCTTTGCTGAATGCCCGGTCTTCCGCTTGTGGCGACTGAAATCTGACACAAACCGGAATGTCTGCCCACAGCCTGGCTCCGCACAGACATAGGGACGAGCACCTGTGTGAACCCTAATGTGTTCAGTTCGAGCCCATGCCCACTTGAATGTCATCTTGCAGCCCTTCCAAGGGCACTTAAGAGGACGGTCATCCAGATGAACTCGCCGGTGCTGCACCAGATATTTATGCGAGAAGAACTTTTTCCCACAGCCCTTCACTGGACAGACGTTTCTTTTATGCAAGGTGAGCTCTTGTTTTGAGCCAAAACTCATGGTGCAGCCCTCAACATCACACAGGAATTCTACTTCCTCATCCGCCACTTTTGGATCATAGTGTCCAGCTGAAGCCTTCACAGCAGAAGCATTCTTCTTAACTTTTTTCCTACTAGTTTGCTGCTTCTCATTTGGTTTGGCTTCAGACTCTTTTGGGGGCTTTGGGGTTCTCTTCCTAAGGCGTGTGCTAGGTCCACCTTCCGGGTCCTCTTCAATATATAAACCAAACCGGCTAGCATTCTGTTCAGATTGATTATTCCGAAGCCGGGGAGTTCGTTGTTTAATTTGTTGAGGGGTAGCTTTTTTCATAACCCGACGGGTCACCTGTTTTGTAGCCTGAGAAGTCCCGTGTTTCACATGCCGAGCAGTCTCTTTCTTCATTTGCTGACAGATCTCTGGTTTCATTCTCTTGCTGCGAAGAATCCTCCTATGCTGATGATGAGAATTATCATCCAGTGAAATATTCGAGACTGCATCTTCTCTCTCAATCCCTTTGGCTTGCTTGATTTTAGGAAGCCTCCGATGCTGCAGATGTGAATTATCCCCAAGGGAATCATCTGAAACTGCATCTTCTCTCTCAATCCCTTTGGCTTGCTTGATTTTAGGAAGCCTCCGATGCTGCAGATGTGAATTATCCCCAAGGGAATCATCTGAAACTGCATCTTCTCTCTCAATGCGTTTGGCTTGCTTGATTTTTGGAAGCCTCTGGTGCTGCTGATGTGAATTATCCCCAAGGGAATCATCTGAAACTGCATCTTCTCTCTCAATGCATTTGGCTTGATTCCTTCTAGGAACTCTCCTAATCTGCTGATGAGAATTATCCTCCCGTGAATCATCGGAAGATGCTTCTCTCCCAATCTTGCTTTTAGCAATCCTCCTATTATGCTGATGAGAATTATTCCCTGGTGAACCGTCTGAATTTGCATCTTCTCTCTCTAAATATTTGGGTTGCTTGCCTCTAAGAATCCTCCTATGCCGCAGATGAGAATTATCCTCCAGTGAATCATCTGAAACTGCATCTTCTCTCTCATCAAAAAAGGCTTCCTTGCTTTTAGAAGTCCTCTTATGTAGCTGATGAGAATTATTCTCCGATGAATCGTCTGAAACTGCATTGTCTCTATCTATAGATTTGGCAGGCTTGCCTCTAAGGGTCCTGCTATGCTGCCGCTGAGAAGTATCTTCCACAGAATAATCTGAAACTGCATCTTCTCTATCAATACATTTGGCTTTTTTGGTAGACCCACTTTCTACTGTCATCTTTCTCTTCCTACGATATTTTCTGATAATCGTGGTGGCTTCACTTTTAACTGCTGTACTTTCTGTTTTTCTCTCAATCTTCGCATCTGGCATTGTCCAAGTTTGGAAGCTTCTGTCTTCTTCTTCTTCTTCATCATCGGGATCCCCTTTTGCCAAAAAGGGATGAACCTGATGTGACATCCAGACTTTCCCACACCATTGCCCTGCCACTACTTTTTTCTGCCTGCCAGACCTCCTCCTTCTGTAGACACTAGCTTTTCTAGGCGAGCTAGCTGGAGAACTACGGCCAAATGCATTATAAATAACAAAATTGTAAGGCATCTGCTTACTATAAAGAGTAGAGCCACTAAGGTTGGCACTGTAAAAGAGATTGATTCCAAGCTTTACAGCCCAATCCCCATTGCCAGGAATTGCTTCCTGACTATCCAGAGCTGACCGGATCCTGTCCTCATCCTCTTTGGTGGCACTTCTGAATGTGATATCATTCGAGGGATAATCAATTCCCAGTTCTTCTGCCAGCAACTTTGCTTCAGCCTCTATCTTGGGATAATCTGAATATGTTATAGATAATGTGGATGATTAGATGGCAGATGATCGCTAAAGAACTATAAGTGGGAAAAACTCATGACATAAATCTTTTCAAGGCCACAAGACATGCAGATAAAAAACCGATTTGGTTGAAGTGGCTGATAAATACCACCGATAGTAATATATAAATCTAAACACATATGTGTGTGTGTGTGTGTGTGTATATATATATATATATATATATATATATATATATATACAATGAAGCTATTGATGCAAGTCCACAGCAGAAGAAATCCAATGTGAAATCTATGATATGGTAAAGGACTCCATTGACCATGCAAAAGAGATTACGATATAATAACCTAGTACGGATGCATCTCTTCAATCTTGGAGCAGCTTGTTTATTTGAAAAAAAATAAATATAGCATATCACTGTGTGAAATTATATATTTACCATACTAAACCTTTTCATATTTCCTATACTAACTAATTTGATCTTATTAAAGAAAACTAATTTGATCTCAGCGCTCACTTCCCAAAATAAACCTAATCTTTCATCTCTATTTTTTCTTGGCTTTGGCTGCTCACTACTATATAAGGTTAAATCCGAAACTTAAAAATCTGGGAAGGAAAATTACGAAAACCAAGGGGAAAACGTCATATTATGTATGAAAAATTGTTAGAGCATGCACCTGGATGACAAAGGAGCAATATATGTACTCCTCCTATAGCACGAAGTTGCTGCTCTACTTCTATGGCATGCTCAAGACAGAAGACATGCATTCTAGAAGAGTCTTCATCAGATCTTGGAGCCAATGACATATTTGCATTCTCTGTTGGTGCAATTGGCTTGCCAAACTTCGTTTTCTCAGTATCATGGGCATCTGGAGAACAATCTGATGATATATGGGATACTGTCATTGGATCACTTAATATACCCTCCAATCCATTTGACTTTGAGGAAGTACGATCATCACTTCTAAACTCAACAGAGCAGTCAGAAGTTCGATGACTTCCATTCTTGAGAACTCCAGTTGCACCATGGGGGCAATCTTGCATGGGAGGCGAACCAGAATTATCATGTCGATATATACTTTCTGATGAAACATTTATCAATTTAGTTTCATCAGCACATGTAGGAAAATCTGGTTCACCCTGATCCTCCTCAGAGTCAGATGAATTTCCATAAGTCGAAGCTAATAGGCCAAGAGCAGTAGTGTCTCTCTGTGATTCAGTATTAGAAACCACTTCATGACTTTGATCTGCCATCTCAATTTGGTAATCGACAGATTGAACAGGGACATCATATAAACCATCTGGGGCACTTTTCTCCATCCGTTCTGCATTTGGAAAAAATATATATATATTTATAAATATTCCGGTTAAATCAGCACTTGTTTCAAACGCTTAAGCTGGAAATAAATGATGAATTTAATCATTTAATTATATTCTAACACTCCCCCCCCCCCCCCCCCCCCCATTCTCTCTCTCTTTCTCTCTCTCTCTCTCTCGTGTAAGCTCAAACACCCTTTAATAAGTGAGACCAACACATGAAACATTTAACTGAAATGGAAGGTTAATTACGGAGTCAGGGTTTGAACACAAGACTACTGCTTTGATATTATGTTAAATCACCACTTAATGTAAAAGCTAAAGTTGATAAGAAATGATAATATTTTTTTGATGAGTAATTCAATATCATTAAAAAGTGGAGCGCAACCCTAGTATAGAGGAAGTATACAAGAGAACCCCATAATCAGGAGAATATGAAATGGTAAATTTAATCATTTAATTATATTATTCAAACAATTCCAAAAAGAATCTCCATTGAGGAAAACTTGAACAGTATAAAGAAAACCTATGCACAATAAAATGAAAGAATTATTTGCAAGCTATAGGTAAAATTTAGTCACTAGGATAATCATACTGAGTTTTAGATATTATTAGAACAAGGAATCCGTACAACATTATAAATAGTTGCATCCAAAGTAGGAATGCACCTTTACTAAACTAAGTAAACAAAAAGTAATTTGTTTGGCAATAGCTATACAGCCTGGACAGAGAAAAATTTTATAATTTAAATCATAATAAACAATATCGGAGGATCACTTCTCCACTAGTCATTAGTATGAGAGATTTGAAGACCTATTCTGAGTTGTCCCGACTTCTATTAGTTAAAAAAGAAATTCCATATCAATCCTCACATAAGTATAGATTTACAACCATCATCTTTGCACTAACACAACTATATTTGTTCTGCATTAACATGACAAATAATCATCATTGGTTTTCCACCCAAATACTTCAATCTTCTTCTCTGCCCCTGCAATGAAACACAACTGTTTCATTGGTTTAAAAGTTAATAGGAAAAAAAAAAAAGTAAATTTGCTCCTCTCTACATGAATGCTACAAGGCTTAATTTGAAAAATGAAATCTATTTGCTTCTCTCTACAGGAATGGTGTCCCCACCCCCCCCCCCCCCCCCACCCAAAAAAAAAAAAAAAAATTGAGAAAACAGGATGCAGACCAGAGCTGAGATTAAGCAACACAAGAAAGTTCAACCTAACAAGCCCCAAAAGAAAAGAAAAGTGAACAAAAAATTATTCTAACAAAAAGAATGACACGAGTGAAAGTAGAAAAACAATGACACATGAGAGAAAACTCAACCCACCAAAACCCACTACACGCTAGCTTAGACTGTTCATTAGTATACAACACATTACACAAAGGTGATTTCTCCTGGCTACTCAAGGGAGTGCCTCAACATATTTACTCCTCTAGAACAATTGAAATCACTTGCCACCAAACTTATTGCAGTACATGATGAATGGAGGTTGCTACAGTTATTTTAATCAAAGAGAAAAGAAATGAAGGCCCATGCTCCAATGTAAAGGCCTTGGGGCTGGGGCATGGAGATATGAAGAGAAAGACAATGACGGTTGGAGATCAGGCTCAACCAACAAGAAAGAGTGATTAGAATAGGCTGGCAACAATCACACTGAAAAAAGAATAAAATAATGAAGGATCTAAAGCCCTGAACATCTCACCCGAAAGGCACGTGGAGAGCTTGGTGGTCCTCCCGGGGCAGCAATTGATCTTAGCCTCTGTTTTCAAACTTTGGGGGTCTCACACGAGGGGAATGTGAAGGACTTTTTAGACTTCATGGCTCTAATTGATGTGGAGCATCGTCTAGAGGCTCTAGTCTCCACTCTTAAGTTTAAAGGGAGTCGTGAAGTGAAGAACCTAGAGTGCACAATTAATTATGATGCCAGGGGTTTTGGTTCTAGCCGGGGCAAGGCAAGAGAGCCTCTGATGTGATGTTTTAGTCTCTGGGTTTTGTGGGCTGGTTTTGTAGGGGACTCTAGGTTTCCTCCTGTTTTTGGGTTTTTCAGGTGTTTTTCCTCCCTCCCATCTCTCTCCTGTTTTGGTTTCTTCTTTGTATACTTCTCTGTATGCTTGGGGGTGCCTTTTACGCTTTTTATAAAATTCTCTACTTACTTATCAAAAAAAAATAGATGCCATATCCAGAAACAGAAAATCTCTACTTGACCACAATATAAGATCATATAATGAAGGCAGGTTTCCAAGAGAAGAGTTTTTTTTAGAAACCTACCTGTACCAATATCCTGATCAGAAGTAATTGCACTGCCGTTAGCAATGTTAAACCCATCACCAGCTACTCTAGAACCAACAACCCAATCATTAAAGAAGCTAAAATCAGCTGACATGAGGTGTCTAGAAGTTGGTTCTCTCGGTTGAATGATGGCAACACAAGCAAAGCTTAGAATTCCACATGTGACACATGAAAATAGTCTCTGATCTGACAACCCATCGCTTTGAATTGTGTTCTCTCTTTCACTGTCTGTATTCAGTGTCTTGGAATTTGAGGAGCACATGTTATTAAATCTACTCAATGAGGATATTCTGTTCCTCTCATACAAAGAGCCAAAATTTCCTTTCACTGGAAGGGAACCTTTCACTTGCCCAATTCCCCGGTTCCTGTCTCGCACAAGATCATCAGAAACTACACTTGAGGATTTCATTTTCATCACTTCCCCAGAACTGCATAAACCAGAGGCCAAGCTGGTGTTTACTCTTAACTGGGATCCAACACGTAATTTTGAACAAACGGATATGTCAAAAGAACTTTGAGGAAGCAGTACAACTGAAGATCCGTTTCCAAGAATGCGAAGCAGGTCATTATTCTGTACAACGTTCTGTACAAATAGCTCTTTAACCACTGTTTCTCCTTCACCCTTTTTCTTATCTTTTAGTCGAGAACTTCGTGGTTCAGCACTGATGCTCGCAGGTATTCTGCATGGAGAAAATAAAAATTCAGGGGGTCTATAAAACATGTAAACTACTTATTTTTCAAACATTGTACTTCTGGTATCTCACAATACACTTTTGGAAGACTTAGTGGCACATTGGAGAATTTTCACTAGGAACTTATATCCTCTAAAACTACGTGAAAAAAAAATAATACAACAATGAGAGATATGAACAACCCACAGATATAAAAATAAAAAAAAAAATAAAAAATAAAAATGAAGCGATGAAAGCCAAGACAAAGCAATTGTTTATAAATACCAACCAAAAGAAAAAATATAATATGTGTATGTGTGTGTAGGAAGTGTGTCTATGTGAGTGAGTGTAGGAAATGAATACTTCAAGCTCAGCTAATGTCAGCAATAAGATACCTATACAGTAAATGCTTTGATTTCTCCAGTGAAGACAGTAGATTTTATCAGAAATTTGCGTAAAGAATGACACTGCTAGAACAATAGCGACCAAAACTAAATATAAATGGCGGAAGAACAAACCTTGAACATAATGCTAGTGCAAGATCATAAAGTAACTGGAAATGAGACACCATGGGAGGATAATTGATAGAAGCTCTTCTAACAGCAGCATCTTTAGCGACCCTCAACCATTCAGGAGTTGCAATATTAGCTGCCTCCCCACAATTAAATCCTAAATGGCAAAGATCAAAGGGAATAAATAAGTATTCTGATTTAACAACAGCAACAACAACATCATTACAATTCCAAACTCAAATTAACATATTAAAATTGAAAGTTGTCTCACCATGACTGAACCCTGTATGATAGGCTCGTGGGAAAGTGACAACAAATTCCCCAGCATTTTGCACTAACCTGATTTAAAGCAATTTTGAAAGAGTAAGAGATATATAGGTGCATTCATGTCACTACTCAAGATAATGCATGTTACAAGCAAATATAATCAAGGATGTGGTAATTGATGCAAAGAATATCTTCAGGATGTACACAATTATTTACTCCCCGCAGATAGAAGAAAAAATGAGATGAAAATTCATTTATAAGAATCTACTTTCTAAAAGCTTTATTCTCTTTCAACCAGTATTTCAACTTCAACCATCAATCAGGTTGAAGTTGCTTATAATAAGAATCAGACAAAAAGTGATTCCTTAGCCAATAACATCATCAGCTCTGCAAGCCATTAAAAGTGAACCATGCTTCGTATTCAATATAAGGATGCTCATAGAAAGCAAAATCAGAACATTGAGAAGCAGAACAGGACACAAATCAAAAGCTCACCTGCAACATGGAACCCCTGCACTAATAAACACTTCAGGTGACATCACTGTGGTCTTCTCCCCAAGAATAGCAAAAGTAACTGATCAAAGACAAATGAAAATGAGCTTAGTAGAATAAAACAGTGTAGAGAAACATAAAATCACGTAAAATCCCCCCAATTCATCGAAACAAGATGGTTCAATTGCTTAACTCATTATTTAACCAAAACAAACAACATAGTGATCTCTTTGTCGATCCACCTCCTTTCTAAAGTGTTGTTCAGCAGTCATAAACATGGGAATGCCACAACTTCCAATGAAATTCAAACACATTTAGCAACAAAAACAGGGGAGGCCCAATTGGCGAACTCACCAAGAGGGTTGATCTCTCCTCCATAGCCATGAACCCTGACCACCTCCTCGAACGCGACCGCGGCGTCCCTAGGCACGCCGTACCACGTCTTCCCGGCCCCCATGTGCAGGTAATTCAAGCTGTGCAGGTCGTGATCCTCCACGTGCCAAGCGAACCAGCTAAACAACATGGCTACGTACACCATCGGAGACGTGACCCCAGGAATCTCCTCCTTCATGAACCTCAACAGAGACCCATTCGACCGCGATACCCCCCTCATGTTCCACGCGGTCTCGCCAAGGCTCACACCCTCCCACCCCACCTCCCTGCTTTTCTTCGGACTAAACGGCACGAAGGCCGAGCCCGGCATGTCGTTCGCGTACTCCACCGAGAAGGGCTTGTCCACGGTGGCCTTCCAATAAAGGGTCTCGATTTCCAGAGCCGAAGGGTGCGCCCCAGCCCCACCTCTCTTCCCACCACCACCACACTTCTTCAAATAGTTCTTCTCAAAGGCCTTCGCCTTGGCCTCGAACTGCTCGAACGTGTAGTACTCGCCGCTCTGCCACACGGGTCTCTGAACCGGGCGGGGCCTTCTCGGGCAGAACCCGATCTGCTGCTGCCGGGTCGTGAATGTGGGCTCGGACTCTGGGTTCCGCGCCGACAGAGACCGGTTCAGGTTCGCAATTGCGGTCTTCTTCGGCGAGGGCGGCACCGGCGGTACGATTTTGCAGATTCCGTACTTGGAGGCCTCCTTCTCGATCTTGAAAATGTAGGAAATCGGATCTTGGAACTCGGATAGGGTCGGGTGGTACTCCGGAGCCAAAGGTAAGGTTTTGAGCCACGGGAGCACCTCCTGAGCTGCCTCCGAAGCTGCCATTGATAAACCAATACAGGTGGAATTTAGGTCGAGAGAGAGTACTCTTCTGGGTCTCTCATTCAAACCCACCCCCAACCCATATTGGGACTCTCGCAGCGAAAGCTAAGCAGAGAGAAGCTATTCAGATTCCACGCCTCATTTTTTTGCTTCTGTGAGAAAAAATAAATAAATACTAATAAGAATAATAATAATATTAATAAAAATAAAGGAATTTGCTTTCCTCTGTTTTTTTATGTGACAGAGGAGAGGAGGAGGAGATGAATGGTGAAATAAAATGTAGGGGGGCAGGGGAGTGGGACTGTGGGAGTGTGAGTGTGGCCCGTGTGTGGGGGGGTGTGTGTGGAGTAGACATGAAGTGGGGTTTTATTCTGGGTTTGGGCAGCTCCCTGAAAATGACTGTCTTTTCCCAGGGATTTACCGTTGGTGCCATTTTTATTTTTTATTTTTGTTTTTGGTATTTCTCAGTTTTGGATAATAGAGGAGCAGTGATTTTGGTGAGAACCGAGAACCGGTGTGGTGGAGAGCGGTGAAAAATGAAAATTCATTTTTACAGTTTTACCCCTTTAGACTGTGCCCACAGTTTCTACGGGATCCTAATTCTTCTACGGTACTTTCTTACAAAGCGTGCAATATATTATATGACTGAAAAATGAAAAAAAAAAAATTAGTTTATAATTTCTTGCAAATCCACAACTCCTGGATTTGTTTTTCTCCCCCAGTTATTTTGCTGTTTTGTGGACTGTGGTTTGTGGTTTTGGTTTGACACTGGGCTTGGTCAATGGGAGTCAACCCCTGGCCAATAAAACGAGGACATGTCAGCGTGCACTTTAAAGGTTTTAATATATCTTTGTGCGATTGGCTTCAAGGGCAATTACGTAGGCTATTTATATAAGAAATATGTTAGAATTCATTCTAGTATATTTTTTTTATTAAAAATAAAGTGTCATGTTAGCACAAAAGAACATAAAAAAGACACTAGAAATAGTTTAAATATGATCTCAATTTTTCAATAATTTTACGTTTCAATTGCTAGTAAATTGAAAAAATATTATATATATATATATATATATATATATATATATATATATATATATATAATAAAATATTTACGAGACTCTTTTGTCTTTAAATTTGTTGGGATGGGTGGAGCTTATAAATATATATGCTCATTTATTTGAGTAAAGAAGCGAAAAATTGTTCGAAATCTGTTCTGATAGATAAACATTATAAGAATTCTCTTATATTTAGTATTCAAATTATCAGCAATTCATACGGGCTACGGCAAAATTACTAAAAATCTCTCATACATAAACTTCCATTAAAATTCTGCCTTTGGAAACCAGAAAACAAAACACACTGAGATTGTCATTTCTGTTTGATTACTATATCATGCACTCCTGTTACTGACCAAAATTAATAGAAAGAGGAAAAGTTGCATAATGCATATCTTTTTGGGCCTTAACCTTTGGGCAAAAGACCAAGGTATATCATGCACATTAGTCCACCCAACTTTTCTATGCGCAGAGCATTTTCCTGTTGTTTTTTTCTCTTTGAAAACACCCCACCACCAAAAGAAAAGACATTTTTTTTTCAATCATAGTGCTTCTAGGATCACATGTCTAAAAAAATCAAAGTGTTTGTTTTTTTCACTTTTTTTTTAATTTTTTTTTTTCCCTATTGATTGGGTTGCTGAAGCCTATTAAGTATTATGCTTTGCAGGACAAATTTTTCATCTATATTGACCTCTGTGAGATCATTAGAATGGTTACCAATGACTTAATGAAGTAGTTTGGAGGAGAAGTAGGCAGCACATGTTTTATGGCTATTATTTTGTCAAACATATATTTGATGGTCACACGGGACATGTGGGGAGAGACATGTGCAGCCTACATGGGTTGGATATATTCACTGCCTATATATAACTAGCTTATGGATTTTCATGAACCTGAACATATGTTTTGGTTTAGGCCCCAAATAGGAGTGATGAGAAGAATTCCCTACAATTGGATTGCACGAATTTTTCTATTTTCCTTGGTTCTAAGAATCGGAAAAAAACAAAAAATCTGAGCATCGGTTTAGGTTTAGACCCCCCACATACGAGGAAATAAGAATTTCTAACATTTGGAATGCCAAAATTGCAATATAAATTATGCAATCTAAGCATAGAGGAATGCGGAATCATCTGTTCTGAACAGCCTAAATGTAAAATTAAGACAAATAAACCTCGCATTCTCTTATTTATGAAGTGCGACATTCGAATTGAACGATATCTCAATACCATAATAATTTCCTTCCACATGCCTACTTGTTATCCCATTAAACCAAGTTAAAGCCCACTTAAGGGCAAAGTACAAAATATGGCTTCATATCATTCATCCAAGTTGTTGAAAGTACACATAGGGCAAAGTCCCAAATATAGCTTCATATCATTAATCCAAGTTTGTGTAAGTTTTTTTTTTTTTTTTTTCTGACAGTTTTTTTTTTTTAGTTGGATAAAGTATAAACTATTTACTTTAGTTGGAATATTTATATAATGCTAGTATACTAACAAAGCAGATTTTGTAATCATTAGATTCCACAACGACCGGCCTCCACCAATCATAACGAGATGCCATCTCTATCCTCATGCCTCACGTAGCTCACTAGCTCATGCAATTGGTCCCACCGAAAACTAACCCCAGTACATCTGTAGTACAAGTACATAAAACCACACAAATTCAAAGATATTTTTGTTTGACCATTCAAATAATATTAAGAAGATAAATTCCTTATAAAATGACGTAAGAATTTACGTGATATTTATCATGTCAATTACTAAACGTTGTGATAATTCACATGGTACCAAAACTCTCGTTATGTTGAGAGCCCAAAGAGAAAAGAGAGAGAGAGCCGTCCAATGAGATTTGTTTTGTTAGAGGAGAGCCTCCCTCTTCCTGGTTGTGTTTTTTGTCTCATTCTTAGCCTTTTGAACTGTAGAGTTTTTGTTTCCTTCGGTAGAACCGGTGGTGGCTGATCTTCCCCTAGTTTTTTTTTGGGCTATGGTGGTTTGTGTTTTTGTTTTTTGTTTTCTTTCTTTCTTTTGGTTTATGGCAGGGAGATTCAACTCAAAAAGTCCAGTTTGGGGAGTGGCCGGCTTCCTGTGTCGTCAACAGTGTGCTTTGGCCGGATTTTAAGTGTTTTTTCCTCGGATTTTGAAGCCAGATCTACGCACATTTGTCGACTTCTGTTAGACACACGCCACCTAGCCGCATTCCCCGTCGTCTTCCACCCCTTCTACTAGAAGTATGGGTCGTGTGGTTTGCCGAAGCTCGGCGCGTGATCCTCACACGTCAAGGAGCTTTTGCTCTCTGACTACGCGTGAAGGAAGGCCACGCTTCGCCTTTTCAGGTCGTGCTTGGCGGAGCTTGGGGTCTACGGCGTCGGATTTGTTGTTGGGTGCTTCCGGTGTCAACACGTTTTTTACACGCGTCGCCACTCCAGCGAAGTCTGCCATTTTTCCTCTATTGGCGACTTGTCTTTGGGTTTTTTGTCATTGTGTTGTATATTCCCCTTGTTTTCCCAGTACAGTCTGTCTTTGTATTGCTTAAATTTTACTAAAATTTTTGTTGGCTAAATGCTAGATCGGCCCTCTTTTATTTTGAGAGTGTGTGTTAATGTAAAGAGAAGCTCAAATGTAATTTATGTAAGGTTTGTATTCTGCTTAAGCAGTAGTTTTTTAAGTCAGATCCTTATAGCTTAGAGTTGTAGGGGTCTTATACCTCATTCTCATGATGTAAGCCTTCGAGCATTTTTTTAACGATATATTTGGTAGCACATGCTACTTTGTTAAAAAAAAAAAAAAAAAAAAAAAAAAAAAAAAAAAAAAAAAAAAAAAAAAAAAAAAAAAAAAAACTCTTATTATGTTGCCTCAGTCTGCCTCTTTTCTTCTGTTGTTGCACCGTACCCTCGTTAACGATGCCAATCACCTTATTTCCAAACGTGAAGAATCAACACTCACGGCTAGGTTAGGGCTGACTCCATAGCTAGCCAATTAGGCTAAAGCCTAAGGCCCCAAAATAGACCTTTTATATTAAATTTGCCATTAAAAAAGAATAAAATTATGTTTCATATTTAAAATCTTAAAAATTTTCAAACTAAAGCACAATCCATTTTCTTTTCATATTCTTTTTTCTCTTATGTTATTTCATCACTTATAATCTTTTGCTTCTTTGATTTATCATTCTTTATTTCTTTAATATTTTATATGTTATACTTATTATCAAAAGTTGTTAATTTCAGTGGGCCATTGTTACGAATTTTGGTCACGTGTCGTTAATTTTAGTACACAACTAATTAAATCTCACTTACAATTATTTATCTTACGAGAAAGATAAAAATAAATTAGTTATATTATCAATTGAGAATAATATATTAACAAAACTTGAATATAAAAATTTTATATTTCAAAATGTTAGAAGAATCATTTTTAAACTAATTTTCTAATATTTGATATAAAAATTTATTATATTAATATTTTAAAATTAAAAAAGTACATTTTAGCTTTTTTCCTTATGCTACAATATTTATTGAGCCGCCCTTGGGCGAAGCCATGGGTCCTAGTTGTCAAGACCCACGGCTCAACCGCGAGCCTTTGGCCCGTGGAGACCTACAACTTGGGTCTCCCACAGTATGGTGATACGACAGTGATAAATGAAGGTGGCAGGCTATGTGGCTGATATGATTGATGCGATAAATGTCATATACATTACCATGTAAGTTTATAAAGAGTAGCAACAAAGGAAAATGATTTTTTTACATCATATTACCCTACATCCCACATACATGGGTCTCACACCTTATGTGTTTTGGTATAAAATTGATGTAAGATAATGTGATATAAGAATAACATATCCCAACAATAAAAATGTAGCCCTTCAAACATTTTCATAAAGAACAAGAAAAAACAATCCTATTTCCCAACCTTTTCTATATGGCCTTACTACAATTGACACTGGGTAAACAGTGTACTTTGTAGCCTGGGAAGGCCTAATAAACTTAGCTTTCTATTGGCGAAATCTACCTACATTTACCATGCTTCTGTTAGGTATGACTATTTAAAACTTGTGCAACAAATTTTCTTTATTTTTTTCTTGATAAGTTACTTGTGCAACAAATTAATCACTCTTTTCAGTTAAAGTAATGTTATATGCAAAAATCTTATCCTGTAATTTTTTAAATCACTATTGAATTTAGAAGGGATCTTTTCAGTTAAGTAATTTAGTGACCCCACGACCTTGCAACCCACATACTAGAAATTTGGTAACAAGGCTTAAGAAACATTGTGTTTTTCTTTTTCTTTTCTTTTTTTTAAAAAAAACCTTTTTGCTCCAAAAAAAAATAAATCCAAAACTGCATTTTGGGAGAAACTTGAAAATTATGTTTTTCTTTAAAAAAAAAAAAAAAAAAAAAAACCTTTTTTAGATTTTTTCTAAAGACAAAAGCTCAATTTTCTAAGGTAATCTCAAACAAGCTCTTAGTCAAAGCTCTGGACGTTAGAGATGCTCATGAATAGATCCATATGGCCGGAGACCACATCCAACATGGTTCGGACCATCAAATCTTCTCGGCTTCTTTTTTCGTTCTGGTGTTTTGACATTTTAGATAACATCCCTGTATCAGCCACGTTCATGTCTCAGGCATTTATTTTTTCTTTTTTTTTTTCATTTACTATCCTAATTATGGGGGGCAGGGGGCAGTGGTGGACCAAGTTCCACTTTGATCATATTAACCCAGTAAAACCAGCAATCCCAATTAATGATAATAGCTGCCATGTGCATCTCTAGTTGGTCCTTAGCTACAAATATAAGAGAAGCATCACAAAAAACTACCTCAGAGGTTTCCATTTGATCCATTCACCAAGACAACATCTTTAGAAAGGAATGCGTACGAACTTCTATACGGAAACTTCGCCATGCTTGGAGCTGGGACATGCTTGGGAAAGCTCAAACGTAATGGGGCAATGATCGCTTCCGTAAAAACCTGTAGGGAGTTTAAGATTAATGTCAGATATCTTGTAAGATATTTTTGAAGCAACAAGAGAAAATGTAGGGGCTGTCAAAGCAAGAAATCACAACATCCCTCATATTCAAGTGGGGCACCATTGTAGAAAAGAAAGCTCACACACTAAATCTATGCATGAGCAAATTGAACTCATTTAACAACCTAGGAGATATAAATAAACCGGAACCATAATTGAATTCACCCCCTTCCCACAAAAAGAAAACACAAACAGTGATATAGGTAAGTATGCATGTGGAACAGATAACATCTCAACATCCTATGCATAATGAGCAATGTTTCACCTGTAAGATGAAGAAAAATGGTTCAGAAACAAAAATTCCTTGTTGGTAAGCCATGTGAAGACAGTTGATGCAGTCATGAGGTGTCGTGGTTTCCACCGGCTACCAGTTGAGGGAATATTTTTAACTTACCATGCTTTTTAAGTGCATGAAATTGCCAAAATGGTATGGAATCTTCAGCCATCATTCATCTATAAGATAAGGAAAATGGTTGACCAAACCACCATTTCTTGTTGGTTAGCTATTTCAAGACTGGATACAGTCATGCAGTGCCAAGGTCTCGAACAGCTGGCACTTTGGGGTTTATATTATTATTGTCAGTATTAGTTTTACTATTATCATTATTATTTGATAAGTGATCGAGCAACCCAAGTACAAAAAAAGTATACAAGATAAACACATAATCAGAAAAGGACAAAAGATCAAGAAAATCAGGAAAATTAGAAATAACTAACCAATCATATGCAGCTAGAATGATAGGCCATTCCATTGAAGACGGTCAAAAAGGTAAAGAGTTTTGAAGAAAAATGTGTTTAGCTCTACTACCATCTTCTCACAATCTTCAAAACTTCAATAATTTCTCTCTCTAGAAACACCACATTAAACATGGTGGAATCATCTCCCACGCTGTTGTTACACTCTGGAAACTACTCAACAACCCTCTAAAATAGCATTTTGGGGGGGGGGGGGTTATATTATTAACCAATTAAACTGGCAACGGAAGGATTTTTCTAAATTTAGCTATATTTCTACTACTAGTTTCAAGTATGAATTACACACTCCCAAAAAACAAGAGTATTACTCAAAATGAAATAAGATGCACCTTGTAATTCAATCCCTTTCCCATGCATCTCACAAGCAACAATCCTATCTTTGAGTTTCTCTGAAACTACAAAATAGTCTATCCTCATCCTTTTTCCACGATACCTGCAAGAAAACCACACATCATAATCAGCAGAAAGTAAAAACCAGCCTAAGATAGTCAATCACTCCCACTCATCCATAGACTGGAACAGGTGAATTGAATTAATAATCCAAATCTGTTAAATAGAGCATCAATTTCCTAGGTATATTGATCCATATGATATCAAAATTTTCTTACTTCCCAATGGGATGCCCAGACCATGAGAAGCCACACTCCATGTCCTTCTCCTTGTGTAAGAATCTGTACGCATCAATTAACTTTCCCCTGAAGCATAATCCAAATTACTCGGTAAACAAAATTGAGAACTTCATGAATGGGAAAACTTATTAAAAAAAGAGAAACAAGGAAATACATTTATAACTAGATTTTTTTTTCTTTTTTTATGATGAATACACATTTATAATTAGAAATAAGTCAATAAAAGTTCAATTTTCAATTTTTGGTCATATATGACCAAGGATATAGCAAAGTGGACGCATAAACTTCACATACCATTCAAAAACCTAGGATCAGGAAAAGGATTCTACAAACTCACATCACCAAGGTAGTGCAACACAAGGATGTCTTAGTTTGTTAATTATAAATACAAGTTCCATATTCCTTCAAAATTGAAGAAAGCAATCTCATACAAGTGATTTTTTTTTTTCCCGAGCTCATACAAGTAATTTGAACTTTTTTTATGATGAAGAACCCCTCCAAGGCAAGGCCACTTTGTGTACCCACTCCTATCAGGTAAATCTCGAATCCGTGTAAAGCGCCCCCTCCACACGGATCGAGTAATACTCTGACTTCACCGGCGGGCTGGCCCCAAGGAATTATTTACACCCAAGGGAATTCAAACCTTAAACCTCACGGGACTACCACAAAGACCAATACCCTTACCACTTGAGCCGACCATTGAACTTAACATGAATCTGCTTATTATATTCAACTTCATAACCAACTTGAAGGCAAAACCAATATACATTGTTTACGAAAATAAAGATATATTATAGGCCTAGCTTCATAGCAAGAATCTGCTGCTAATAATAAGTGGCATTCCTGCTCAGGAGAAAAAAAAAAAAGAAAAAGAAAAGGTGACATTCCTGCACTAGAAACCCAATTTTACTCTTTCTATTCACAACGAGTGAAGGCTAGAGGGGATTTGTGGTAGCAAAATCATGAAATTATCATGACAATACCTCTTTTTTTTACCAGTAATGTCATTTCATTAATAAGGCGCAAAGGGGCGCAACCATAGTATACAAAGAGTATACAAGAGAACCCCTAATAAGAAAGAACAGAAAATAAATTCAAAAAATCTGCATAAGTAAAAACACTCAAGCTATAACAATACTTCAACTAAGTATGAGGCAAGTTTGGGAGACGAAAATTCTTCAATATTTCATCCGTGGAATATTTAGCAATATGGAAACATGAACAAAAATTTTCCTAAAAGCAATGGAGCCACTTTTCTATGAGAAGCAGTAAAGACAATGGAACCATTATTGACCTCCAAGCACACACATGCAATGAGATAAGCACTAAAAATAATAGAAGTATAATGAATCCATAACCAATAGAGCTATTTTTCCATTAAAAAAAGGGGTTAAGCAGCAACAGATATAATGAGAAAACTGGAAGAACCTGCTTTCCTCTTTCCAGTGGAAGGAAAAAGAGGGGAAAAGAAGACAGGAAAACTAAAAGGAATTAATGGAAACTGTTGCACTTTTTCCCAACTGACTTCAGTCTCATGGAAAAACCATTTGTTTGCAGGCCATGGTTTCACCATCCTAATTGCTACTCAAAATCAAGGAAGCAAAGATTTTGTAATGGAATCACGCACTCTTTCAATATGGTACCAAAACGCTTCCTTTCAGATAAGGTAAATCCAGGCTGGCCACAATCCTGCATTATCAAAAGTTAAGCGGAAGCCATATCAATAAGATACTCTTATAAATACAGAGTATAACATATAGTACAGTGCACATTTTGAGAAAAAATATATATATATATTGAAAAGCTACAGGTTATTAAAATATTAAGTTGATGCACAAGTTCATAATCATAAACAGGGTCTTCCCAGAAAGTGGTCATTGTCAACAGAAATGGTGTAATGGCACAAGACCTTTCCTAGATGAAGGTAAAATTACCATCATTGTTATTAAAATTAAAACAGAGCAGGCGGGCACATGAAGCATTTGAAAAAAAGGTGGTCCCTACTCATTTCAACAGCTTATTTTCAACTTTAAATGTTTTGCAAATTTGCATAATTACAGAAGTAAGGTATTACATAATTACACCCCAAAAGGCAACAATATACTAACACCTCTTTATTTGGAGGAACATAACCATTTTGCTTTGCTGCACTGAAAAATTCTGGATGACTCACATCAATCTCTTCATGGCTGCAGGTAACAAATTTTAAAAGGGGGAAAAAATTAAGTATAAGGTTTGTGATAAAGATATTGATCTATTTGAAGGATGAGATGCATAATGCTGAACAAACTAACTGCAAAACATTCATAACTTATGCCAAACTCTTTTTTAGTTACTAGTAGTTGATGGTCACTTTCTTGGATATATAAGTATTATGGACACTAAGTTCCACAGAAACGTGATGCACATTGATCATGAATATCGAAGATAATCAGAGTGTGAAGTGACACATACCCTAGTAGTGTTCAAACAATAAATAATTCTCTATTTATGTTCAAGGAGGTAACTGAAGCACAAGCTTGTCAATAGAAGGTAAAGGACAAAACAAATGCAAGTAGTTGGAAGAGGATAAAGCAAAATGCTCCCCCCCCCCCCCCCCCCCCCCCCAACACACACACACACACATACACAAAAAGAGTAAATAAACCAAAGCAGAAAATGCTCACCTAACATTCAGATCACCACACCATACAAGAGGCTTATCTGAAGATTGAAGAACAAAGTTCAATATCCTTTTATCCCATTTTCTTCTCCTTATAAATGAATTTTCCTCCTCTTTCCAACCGTTGTTTGGTGCATATGTATTCAATAAGCGGAATGTCTCGAATTCAGCTAAAATGACCCGGCCATCTGGCTCATGCTTTAAAGCTAGCAACAAAGACAACTATATGATTCAACTGCCATTCCATTGCAAATGCAGAAAAAAGAAATAGCATTCAAGTGATAGATTTCAAAGCATGAATGTGTATACAAGACTTTTCCAATTATGGAATTAACAGATGTAAGGATTAAGAAAATGAAACACGCATTCTTCTTTTTTATTTGGCAAGTATATAGACATGCATTCAATCTAAAAAAGTAGTTCACAATATACAAGTTATGAAAGCATATTGCAATAAGTTTTAGATCTTCTTTTACTCATAAAAAAAAAACTTTTAGACATTTTCCATTAAACTGAGAAAATGAAAATTACAAAATCACAAAATTTAAGGCTCTTAAATGTCATTGTCATTGCCTACCCAATGTCCTGCATTAATAAAAATAACAATAAAAATAAAAATTACAATATTGCTTTATGTTGTCACAACTCACATGTAGGCCCTAAACCTACACTGATTGAAGAAAAGGAAAAGAAGAAACAACAAATTGATGGCGCTAGATGTGGCTTCCGCTATTTGGAGTATTCTTTTCAATTGCTTGGGATGTCCTGGGTTATGCCTAGACATGTTATTGATTTGAATGATTGCTGGTAGTCCTTTGGTAGGCCAAGGAGCGCTGCAGTGTGGAAAATGGTGCCATATGCTTCTTTTAGGTGTTTATGGAAGGAATACCCCAAATCTTTGACAATAATTGACTTTAATCAGGACTACAAGTCTAAACAGACAACACAAAAGTTATAGTTCAAAAACCAATCACATCTGCCACTTCCAAATCCTTCAAAATCATCCATGTGCTTTTAAGTAATTACACAAGCAGAGGAATAGACCAAAATGATTAAGACTCGTATTCAGGGGATGCATGGGAAAATTGCAGTGTGGAAATAAAATGGTAAGTATCAAATTATGACTTTGGATGATTTAACTCATTCATTAGAGTTCATCCCACAAAAGATTAATACCTGATTTGTCAAGATTAAAAAACACATTTTTTGGTTGGAAACACTTCTTTACAAAAAGTGCAGTTCCCGCATACTTTGAATCTGCAAGAGACCACCAAACACGATAATTTGCAAAGGGCGGACTTGAAAGGGCACGCATCAAAATCTGCATGGTTTTGAATGAAAAAAAAACATTATATATCAAAATTTTGAGCCTTAGCCATATCATCAGTGTTATATCTATATTAAACTGTTCTCTAAAAACCTGTGAATGAAATATCCAAGTACAATGTATGCTTCCCTCTTAGTCAATGCCAAGCAAAGCCATCATTTTCAATCGTAAGAAGAAAAGAAATCTACTTCCCAATTAAATCAGTACGGTGGCTAAATTTAAAAACAAGGTTATCTTCATGTTCTCAACGTTAACAGGCAAGTTATAGCACTTGATAACATAACCAACAGAGCAATTTCAAAATATGTTTTGGTACTTAGACATAAGATTCCAATGAAGGGTATAAAGCACACTTCAACTAATGAGCAACGGGATAGCAATGTTGTAATGCACTCGTTGCACTTTTTTTTTTTTTTCATAAGTACACTCATGCACATTATAAGTTTCAGTGATTAGTACCATGCTCAAATTAAACTAATAATGCATTAAACATGAATATGGTCACTCTACATTTGAAAATTTGCTAAATAATTTCAAGTTCATATAAAAATGAGTGATGCGTTGTTGTAACTATTTGTATTGCTACTGCAGCTATAATCTTCTATGGTTTAATAATATTTTTTTGATAAGTTTTTCTGTTAGATGATACGATATCCAAAAAAAAAAAAAAGAGAGAGAGTAAAGGGTTTCAGTGAAAAACAGGAGTCCACGTGTGCACACACTCAGGCTAGTCATTCATAAAGATATCATACAAACAGGAAATTTTTTTACCTGTTTTTCTTCACGTGATGAGCTTGTATCATCTTTTAATTCTCCTGGATTTTTAGGTGCACCCTTTGAACCAGCTGCAGGCACCCTTACTTCCTATCAGTTACATGTAGTTAGTTACCAACAATATATAATGAGGAAAAGGAATTAAGGTGTGGCTGTTATCAGTTTAGAATCATCGTGTACCAGAACCATTTTACAATAAGATGAGCTAAGCCAATTGATAGAACAAAACTAAAGCACTCATTAAGGTAAGCTAAAACAATCCTACAGGCTCAGCTTAACATAACCTCAATATCATAACAACCCCTTCCCATGTACAGAAACCTCTCAAAATCTCAACACCTAAATAGTGTAATATAAGGCCAACTGGCCAAGCACTACTCCATTAGAAGCAAGCAATTAAGCAAGTTAAACCACTAATTCTTCAAACAGAAAAAAGAAAACAGAATCAAACACGTCCGGGAAAATTATAAAATTTCATAAACCTCATATACCGAATTTCCATCAGAGACCAAAAAGTCAAACACCCATGTGTAATTCCACACAGGCATCATTGCATCCATGCTCAAAGACCCAAACCTTAGATTGTTAGATACCCACGTGACCACGTCCCACTACACACATTCATTAATGTGCCCATATATAAAACACCCACTTGCCATTACACTCATTTGTCAATGTTCATCGAAATCCCACACGAAATCAAGTAAAAAATTAAATAGGGTACATCAGAATAGAGAGTGTA
Source organism: Alnus glutinosa (assembly GCF_958979055.1). Taxonomy (NCBI): domain Eukaryota; kingdom Viridiplantae; phylum Streptophyta; class Magnoliopsida; order Fagales; family Betulaceae; genus Alnus; species Alnus glutinosa. Next base: position 2,519,361 of record NC_084893.1, read on the forward strand.
AGTGTGAGAGTGACTGAGTCACCTGTATTGCAATGACATCAGGGTCAAAACTTATCACGAACTTGGTGAGCTCAGGCCAGTCGTTCTTGACTCGGAGAAGAAAGCTATTGGCATTCCAGGTCAAGAACTTCAACGGCTCTCTCTTTTCCTCGCCGGAAATTTCTCTGTTCGCACCGTCGTCCTTTTCAGAAGGTGAAAGAGAGGGCTTCTTTGAAGACCCTTCCTTCTCTATCGGTTTAAAGAAACGTTTCATTCTTCCTCAAAGTCTCTCAACGGATCAACTCGGTTATAATTTCCCTCAAATATCAGAGGTTTCTGTAATGTCGCTCTCTGCTCTGCGGGCATATGCCCCTGTAAATTTTACATAAAGTTTGGGATAAATCCTTTTCCCTAACAAAATTTAACTACAAATCAATCGATACAGTGACATGTGTTGTTGTTAAAAGCATATGAGGGTACATGTTTTTCAATTAATGTCATTAAAAAAAAAAAAAAAAGTGGAAAGGACGTTTTCGTACTAGATGTATTATTTGTACACACATTCATATTTGATATAAAACTTATATATATATATATTTGATATGAAACCTCATTAAAAAATTGCTATCTTTCATTAGGGTGTTTGTTTTGAAGTAAAATGTTTTTTTGTTAGAAAATATTTTTCAGCGTTTGGCTCATACGAGAAATCCATGACAACGAAAAATGGTCGGCAACCTCTGGCAACAACCAAAGAGGGGTTAGCGACTTTTGGCAAACTATGGTGATAGGCTGACAGCGACTGGTGGCAGTTTTTGGTGACCTTTGATTGTGGCCAAATACAGATTCCAGTGAACTCCAACAGCCAGGGAAAATGAACTGCGACTTTGCGAGAAAGTGCATGCAATAAGGAGAAGTTTAAACTTGAAAAATAGTTTATAATTTCAAGAAAGAAAAAGCATACGAAATTTAAGGTTTTTTTTTTTTTTTTTTTGAGTTAAAGATCCCTTCCAATATATAGAAAAAGACCGATCGGTAAAATGTCCAGGGTCACAAATAATTCCTAATAAACCAAATCAGATGCACTATGGGTAGAGTTTCCTCCACACCGGGCAAGTCAGACTCGGATCATAATAGACCACAGCTGCTAAAAATAACATAGACAGTAGGAAAAATTCATCTATGGAACCGGTATTTAAACAAGGAGAGGACATGCAATATGAGCTATAAAATAGATTTTACAACCCAGGTTCTGGTATTTTTAATCATACCAACCACTAAAAAATTGAAAAACATTTTTCAGAAAAAAAAATTACATCAAAACAAAAGAAGCCCATAAATTTTGATATGATGTGCAAAATTAAAAGACTTACTTTTGAAGAACATAATTAATTTTTGGGGATTCACTTTATCAAAATATAGATTTTTAAAGGAAGTTCAAACATTTTGGAGGGCTGAAACCCTGTCAGTTACACTAAACCTATTTGATCTACCATTTTCTTTTTCTTTCAAAAAAAAAAAAAACATAAATAGCCGAAATTGTTAAAAGAACGTAAAATGACAAAAATAGCCTAAATTTAGAAATTAAATTTGCTTAAATGCCCTTCAAGTTAAAAAAATTAAAAAGAAAAAAAGAAGAGAAAAAAGCCACCAAAATAGAAAAGAAAAAAGGAATGTGCATTTATAATTTGAAAAATATTTATATATTGTGGGGTCTCTAAGTGGTTCGTTTGGATTTGTGATTTCAAAAAGTACAATTTAAAATAACAATTTAAAAATGTGTGATTTGAAAGAAATGAATTTAAAAAACGTAGTTAAGCGTTTAGCAAAATCGCAGTTTAACCTTTAAAATCGTAAATTAGCATTTTCAAAAAAACATCATTTTCCCTGCGATTTGAAAACGCAAAAAATCTACATTTTCAAATTACAACTTTTAAAAACACAATTTTCAAATATTTGATATTTCACAATTTGATTTAAAATTGCACTTACAAAGATTAATAACCGAAGCCCTTTTGAGAGGTGCAACTCAGGGTCCATTTGGGTTTGCGATTTTAAAAAGTGCGATTTAAAATAACAATTTTAAAATGTGCGATTTGAAAAAAGTGATTTTTAAAAACGCAGTTAAGCGTTTGGCAAAATCGCAGTTTAGCCTTTAAAATCGTGAATTTACTATTAAAATTCTGCGTTTTCAAAAAAGCACCATCTTATCTGCGATTTGAAAAAGTAGATTTTCTGTATTTTCAAATCGCAATTTTTAAAAACGCAGTTCCCAAACAATCTATGTTCTGCGATTTGGTTTAAAATCGCACTTATTGTCTACGAAATCGTAATCCCAAACGCACCCTCAAACTATAAGAGGCAGTGTACGAGAACTGTGTCCATTCAAGCGTGGGCTCGATGAGTTGAGCGCCAAGGCAAAGGAGAGTTGGGCTTGGGACCCAGGGTTATTGGGCTTAGCAGTAAAAGAGTATTTAGGAGGTGGGCTAGTCGGAAATTGGCCCCAAGCCCACATATTAGAAAAAAAGGTTGGGGGTTGTTGTGGGCTTTTGGCTGGTTGACCCAATAAAAGAAAAAAAAATGCTACTAGGACATCTCCATGGCTTACTTATCGAGTCACCCAATAAACAATTAAATTTATTAATTAAATTTTGTTGCTCAACTATTTTACCATTAAAAATATTTTTCAAAGAAAAAGTCTCGTTCTCCTCAGATTCCCTGTACTTAGAGGAATGAACCCATACCATTGTTGGCATGAGAGTTGCATGCAAATAGGTGAGCTCATGGAATGAGCATGTTATGAATACTAACAACCACCACACATATTTTTTGCACAAAGGACAATTTGGTCCTATAGGCTCATTCCCATGTGATGTCTCGTATATCTTAGAAAAAATTATTTTAGAGAAATGCTATATAATTTATACTACACTTCCATTCCACTTTCATTGCGTTAGGCCGACCACACACGCCGCCTGACCTCCACTAACTTAATTGTTCTGCCAACATGACCGATCACCACGTCTCAAAACCAAACTAACCCTAATATTCCTTTCTACGCATCTTACAATTGATGGAATATGGTGCATAACACATCATTGCTATACTTCCTTCAACATTCTCGAATTTGATTAGGATGGTGAGTCTTTTTGAAGATTCAAAGGGCTTGTTTAGGTGTGCGATTTTTTTGTATTGTATTATACTATTTTGTATTATATTTAAAATTACGAATACCGAGAAAACTTGTTTTTTGAAATTATGTTTGGATGGTTTATGGCATGTTTCGGTGGTACCTTTTTCAAATACTGTATTTTAGAATTTCAAATTCTACTCAGATTTTATTCAACTTTTTATAATTTTGTCTTAGGTTTTCTAAATTATCAAAACATAATTTCAAAAAATAAATTCTCTCGGTATTCACAATTTTTCAAAAAATCGCACACCCTAACGGCATACAGGACAATCTCTTGCATTATACACTGCTTAGCCATTATGCAGCTAGGAGGAAGGTTCCAATGCCCATTTTTGTTTAAATCGCTTACATTAGCATGGGTTCGGGATTTGAGTAGATAAGGGCAGCGGGACTAGCAACATGAACAATCGGACCAAGCAAGCTATTAAGCCAACTAACAAAGCAACTTTTCCGCAGCGGGACTACCATAGAAAAGCCCGCCCCTGCTAGCTAACATAGAAAGATATCCCCGGATAGCAATAGTCTTTATGTGAATCTCTTCCAGACCAGGCCACCACTTGGGATGGGAATGGCTTAGCCTACATGCATCATTTGATGAAAGCACTCCAGTCCAGTCGCCTACTTGAAGTGGCTCGTTCAGTCATTTGGGTGTGTAATTTTTTGAAGAATTGTAAATATCGAGAGAATTTGTTTTTTGAAATTATGTTTGGATGATTTAGAAAACCTGAGACAAAATTAGAAAAAGTTGGATAAAATTTGAGTAGAATTTGAATTCTAAAAAACAACTCAAACATGTTTTTGAAAAATAATCAAATATAACAAAAAAACAATTGTTACCCAAACATGCCCTAAGATCTTGTGCTTGTTTTTTTCTCTTTATGTATATATTTTCATGAGTTTTCTTGGAAGCCAAACATGGCTTAGGTTGATGATGTATTTTCTTTCATTTTATGTATTTCGTAATGTTTCTTTTTTACTGACTCTAAAATGGTCAAATTAATTAAGCTGCACAGTCGAATCTTCACGCCCAGTGTCTTCTAAATTCAAAATCTTGACCTTCTTTCTAATTCGATTTTTATGGAATTATATTACTAAAATGTAACTCTGCATTCCCTTTCTGAAAAATTGGATTTATTGTTATGTTCTTCTTTGAAATTATAGTTTTTTATTTGGCTATATAGACTCTATTTATTTGTTTATTTGTTTTGTATTGTAATTAAGTGATGGAAAGATGTTTGATTCCTACGCTTCACCGGTACAACAATCGTACAACAGCTCCTCGCATCAGGGTGGGCTCCACACATTGGTCCCCACGGGATTTGATTTTTGTACAACACCAATACAACAACTGCACAACAACCCCTCACATGAGGGTGGACCCCAGTATGTGAGACCCACCCTCATGTGAGTAATTGTTGTACAGTTGTTGTATTGGTGTTGTAAATCTAACATTTTCCGGTCCCCACCCCATGTGAGGGGCTGTTGTGTAATTGTTGTGGTGGTGTTGTAAATCCATAATTTTTCAAATCAAATAGGCCGATAGTTCTGTACCCTTAATTGAAGTTCTTCTTATATATTTTCATATGAGAGGATCATTTATCCTATAATTCTCGGCCATATTTAGGGTCCGTTTGGTTTTGCGGTTTCAAAATGCACAATTTAAAAAATAACATTCAGAACATGTGATTTAAAAATACGATTTTTTAAAATGTAATTAAATGTTTGATAAAATTGCAGTTTGATATTTTAAAATCGTGCATTTTTTATTTTATTTTATTTTATTTTGTAAATGCACCCCATTATCCACTTTTTGAACTGCCATTTTTTAAAAATTCACTGCAAAACAAGACAATTTTCACAATTTTATTTAAAAACGCACTTTTGACCGGCGAAATCGCAAGGTCAAACAAACTCTAAGTATTGTGGAATTTATGAGCTATGCACACGCCCAACTCGTCAGACCTCCATGCTGCTTGAGCTCGGCCATCATTACAAATTTACAAGTTTGGTTTGGTAGATTGATGACAATTGACAAGCACAATACTTAGCCACAGTGTGCGAGTTTGACCTATGCTCAAGCTAAATGAGCTGACAAACAGAGCGAATGTGAGCTTTTCCATTGAAATAAGAACAGAAAGCGGATGCAACCATAATTGTATGGGATCTGAATATGCCAAAAAAAAGAAAAAAAAAAAAAAAGAGAAAGAAAAAGAAGAAGCATTATTAGAAGGCAAAAATGATAAGCACACGACTTTTATTTAAAATTCCATAAAAACCCATTATTGCCTATTGATAAGTTTAAATAGCATAGCAGGGCATGGACAACATCTTCAATGAGAGGCTCACATAGATTCCATCTAGAAATAACATATATACAATTGATGTCAAATATATCTAATAGAAATTATGGCTTATGCACAAAAACCAAGATGGAATAGCAGAGAAGGGTTTCTTTAATGAAATGAAACAAACAATCTAACAGATGGGTTTCTTGTTCTCTAATGGGGATCACTATCAAATATAGGGCTTGTTTGACAATGTTTTTTATGACTGTTTTTTGCTTAAAAGCAAATGTATAGCAAACAACTCAACATACAAAACACTTACAAAATACTTAAAACTACTTCCATATTTACGTCACATTACAACCAAAAAGCAAAAAACACTATCTAAAAGGTTTTATCCAACGAGCCTATAGTTTTTACAGAATGTCACCTTGAAGTTACCCAGCATTTTTTTTTTTGTTGGGTAAATGAGTATTCATGTACATTGTTGTTTTATGCCTTATGAAATTAGCTTACAAGTAATCTATTTTGAGGTTTGATTCCCTGAGATACCAATCAAGCACTATGATAGGGAATTCTTATTCATGTAAGGAGCAACCATAGTAACCCAGAGAGAGTAGACGCCACAAGGGAAAATGTTTCATAGATTGTAGTTGCAAAAAAATTTCTTGTTAATGCAAGGCCTTTTAGAGCAAACTTTCGAAAGATTTTAACTATAGAGATGGACTACTTAGTGCCAATTGTAGAATAACAGTAACATCTAGAATAAAAATTTAGATAGCATGGTGGCATCTCTTTAAATTCTGAGCTTGACTCAATCAGCATTGAGGAATAACATGCAATAGGCTTAAAATTAAAGATTTAGCAAAGGGAGTAAAACCAAGTGGAATAATACCTGAATAAAGTTGATGAAAATTATATGAGCTAGCTAGCATATTGCTTCTCAAGAAGGCTTCCACAAAATGACAAGTCAAACCACTCCTCTGGAGGATCTCCAATGCAGTCAAAGACTGCATCTGCATTTAAAAAGTCTTCATCGGCTGTGTAGCTGCAACCAGAGATTAAGGCATGAAATGATGTTGTCAATGATTACACTAAAGACCAGAATATTCAGAGTTTAAATAATAATTGGTTATACAAGGTAGCAGAAGGAAGGAAGCTAATGCTGACAGTAAAATTTAACAGACATTTCAAAGAAATGTAGAAAAAGATAAGTTCGCTGAATTTCCATGGTGGGAAGCAAAAAAGGAAATCATGTTGCCATGTTCCCATTAAGGATGGTTCATGTGGTTTTATATAGATATGGGTTATCTTTATATAATAATTAACCAATCAGGGATGAGTATACAATGAAGACTTGTTATGTATGATTTTAGAAAGAAGAGGGGGGTCATTTGGATCACATTTGGCATGTAAATCCATGAGCAAGTTCTAACTCAGATGCATAATATTTGCAGCACAATATAAACTACCCATGTCGCTCAACCAAATATAAGCTGTCCAAAAGTTGAAGAAAAAAGCCTGAGGAAGTTCTGCTAGGCCCATAGATATAGATTTCTTAAAAGGCGCACCTTGAGCTTTAAAAAGGGTACCTATGCAGTGGCAATTGTTCTCCAATTTAACTCTTTCCAAATGCTCCTCTAAATGTGTCACTCTCAAAGCTAGTAAAGCCTGACCCATCAACCCCAACAAAAAGTATTTGAATTGAGAAATTCCTCAAGTATCTCCCTCAAAGCAAAAGATAAACATCTATCTGAGATCCGTCAACTCCTATCATCAATAAATCCACCATCAAAATTTTATTAGTGGCAGCTGCCCAAGCAAAAAGATCTCGCTCCAGAGGTAATGTTCGACAATCCAAGCCTCCCAACCTTAGCCATCACTATCCCCCAATATTAGCGTCTCAAAAAAGAGCTAGACAGAAAAAGTTTCGAAGCTAACAAAAGCATCCAATGTATTCTCACTTCCACAAAGTTATCAAACTAGGAGATTGATCTTTACTCATGATCTTAAAGAAACTCTCTTTCCTGAAGGGAGAGAGGAGAAGGGGGGACCTGAAGAAACCAAAGAAAAGACAGCTCTCGACTGACTTCCCAGTAAACATAATCCTTCAACAAAGCACTTTTTTCATTGCAATTCTTTCTAAATAGGTTCCCAGAATTGATTGTCAAGGAAAATCCCCACACCATGATTCACGCATGAAAAGTGCTATAGAGCTATGTCTAATGATTAAATATATATATAATTTTGCAACACAAGTTAGATTTTTTAAGATACTATAATCAATTTGGCTCTTCTTTTCTTTCTTTTTTCCTTTCTCAGAACAAAACCATTACACTCCACCACAAAGAAGATGACATCCTTTGATTTCGGGCAGGACACTTTTTTTCAAGGAAGGCTAAACATCCACACTTCATCCCTCACAAACTATACAAATAATTCTATAATACAGCATGCTGACACAATGTTTGGGATATAAACGGAAAAATCTCCTAGGTAGGTTAGTCATTTTCATGACATACAATGCCTATTGGCGAACAAAATTTCCTAGGAAAAATAAGGGAATGGTAAGCACAACATTTCTGTTGATACAGTAGTACAATAAGTTACCCGCTCTTTGTTACGATACACTTCATTCCAGCAGCTTTGGCTGCTGCAAGGCCAATGGCGCTGTCCTCTACCACAACACAACTGTAGAAAAATAATCAATATGAGTTCTAGACAAATATAAAGATTTTAATCAGAAAAGGACATGCTAAACATGTTTGAACAGCAATAAACAGCTGGACAGGAAGTTAGTACAAGATTACTAGCAGTATGCTTACAGTAAATTAAATACTATTTTAATTAATCCTAGCAAATCAATTCAGGTACTAGTAAATGCATGTATTGATCTAACTCCATCCAGGAAGTATGTAACATAAACAACACTCATTAAAATGATCATTCTAGCATCAGATGTCACTTTGGCCCTAAAGATGCAATACCTTGAAGGAGCAATACCCAGAGTGCTGGCTGCTAATACATAGATGGCCTGTCAGGAGGAAGAAATACAGTTTAGTGGCTGACAAAGGCATCCTCATTATTTTTCAACACTCACACAAACTGAGTGAACTCAAACTGATTAGATAGTAAGAGAGTTGCTCTAGTAGCATGAGCCTCTTATTTAAATGGCAATTAAAGGCAGTCTCTTATGTTTCTGAATTGTAAAACTAAGTCAGGTTGTTGCATCTATGGGACATGAAGGATTTACCATTTCAGGCCCTTACAGTTTCCAACTTACTTTATGATTACTTCTCCATATGGAGTTGCACCCTAGAATATAGAGTAAGTATAACCTAACAACCAAATGATATGAAACTTAGATGGTGGCTGGACACCACCTTACTCTAATGACAGAGTCTTAGAGGGATGAAATTTTTACTGGATCAGGCTTTTTGCGGGGAACCACATCTCCTGCAAATATCTTGATTTTTTCTGCTCGCTCAGGTCCCAACAAACATGATACTATTGCAGAAACCTAAAATAAACACATATAGTTTAGCTGTCAACATAAGATCTGGTTCAAGAATCAGTATAATACATTTCACCAATAAATTAACTTGAGCAGAAAACAAGGTTACGAACTATCAATCCTAGCATTAAAGTATAATATGAACATAATTGTAGAGTGCAAATGCTGATTAAACATAATGTTAATGAGACCCCTTAGTTTCATTTATCAGTCTCCTCAACCATTATTCAACAGTATTGATAGGAACCATCTGACATGCAAGAACCCGGATTCTAAAATTAATGACATTCAGACCCATCATAATATCCTGGTTTGAACTGTTTCAAACAGTAAATGCTGGATATTTGTTATGGATTATCTTCAGTCATGGAAAACTAATCAAACAAGCAATACAATTATGAACCTGATTATGCATACCGCCTTCTCATTTGAAGTGCTACAAACGGCAACTTTGACTCCTTTTTCTAAAGCCTGATCAATCAGCCTGTGTAATTTGATAAGGGAAATACACCAAAGTCAAATTTCTGGAGATCTAAAATCTTTTCTCAGACAAGGTTGCTGATCTACTTTCACAGAACCATTTTGTTTGGATTATAACCATGGTCATATTCATAAGATATCACTTCAAAATATGGAACGCTAGAAGGTTCTTACAGAATTGATTTTATAAAGTTCATCACAATTCCCCAATATATGGTAGCTCCAGAGAACTGTGAAGGAAAAACATGTCTCAGCATGAACGATGGAATCAGCCCACTAATAGTATATGTTGCCTGCCTTAAATTAATGAGAATAAAGAAATCAAAGAAGCACTACGTCATCAAATGTCAGTAACGTCATTGATGACTTATGGAACCTAGCTGGATCGAAGTTTAAGGATCAAGATCATGAATTTAAAGGGACACATATTTCCACTTAATCAACCACTTATGGGAAGGCCAACAATTTGAAGTTTGGATCATCAGCTAGCACCCATTCTTATAACTAACTTCACAATCAGATGAATACTGAAAAGACACATAGAATCATACTGGTGCATATGTGGTCATTACTAACTTGGAAGATTGATGACTGTTAGCCAGGATTGAATTTATTTCATGATACCTACTTGTAAGTGTCAAATTTAGATTTCCAGTATAAGAAGAAGATTAATGCGTAACCAAAGACAACTATTAATGCTATAGGTGCGAAGATAAGCAGAAGATCGGACAAGTAACCAGACTTTGCAACACCCGGCCGAAGAGGGAGCAATTTTTTCTCAATAAGGGCCATGAACAGCTCTGTCTTTCTCTTGTGAAGTGAAGCTATGAACTCCTTTCTTTCTTTTTCACTCTCTGGAGCTTTTGCTGGCCAACCGGTCTTGTTAAAGTAGGCTGTCATCCTACAAAGACCAGAATCAATTAACTACTAATTCTCTTCACAGTTCTACAACATAGAAGATTTTGGCCCACACATAAACTACTTAGCTAAGAATGCAAATAGAAAAGAAAAGCCAAGCTCAGTGCATGACAGATATATTGTGAGGCCAATGTAAGATGAAGAAGCTGTAAAAATTTGGAAAATGTCTTTTCCACTCTCTTTTTCACCATTAATTTTGGACTAAAGTTAATGGATTAGACAAGTATGTTCAAACATGTATCCACAAAAGGTGTGGAGATAACACCCTTATAAGGTTTATAAGAAGACATTACCGTTCTTTTCCTCCTCCAATCTTGAGCAACTCGCCGTACAAGTCTACATCCCAAGTAACACCAAGTTCTCTCTGAACAATAAGTTAGAGTATATTAACTGAGATTAATCCAGAATCCTATGGAGGCATCTGTCATTACATACCATCAGAGCAAATACAGAGTAGAGCTAATTTCTCCATCTTAATACGACGCCATTTTCAGCCATTCCCGAACGACTAGAATTTATTAATTAACGACATTCTTTAATTGAAACTGTTCATCCCTTAAAATACATGACGTTTATCTCTCCCTAGAGGAGAATTTTATAGTGCATATACGACTTCTTGAACACCATTTTCTCAGAACCCAAAGAAACCATCCACCAAAATCCACCAAAACAAGAAAACCCATTTAAAAAATTCAATAAATTTCTCAAACTCCCATCCCATACCACACCAATCAACCATCAAACCAAAGACATAATACAAAGAGAGAAAGAAAAAAGCAAGAGAACATGCATACTTCCGTGAAAGTGTCATTGAAAGAGACACGATGCCCATCCTTCTCAGTATCGACGAGCACGCCGTCGCAGTCGAAAAGAAGAGCCGATGGAAGAGCCGAAGAAGAAGCTGAGCAAGTGACCCCCCTAGAACTGTCTCTCGAGCTCATTGGTCTGGCTCTTGAAGTCTTATAGTAGATGCTTGTTCTTGTAGCCAGTAGTGAAGATGCTAAGGCTCTTTCATGGGGTTTGAGGCAAGCAATGGAGGTCTTTGTGTTGGAGAACAAAGCTGCTGGAGAAGAAAATGTAGCCAAGGAAATAGAGAAGGTGCTTGACGCCATTAGAGCTCTCTCTCTCTCTCTCTCACTCTCGGCACTTGGTGCGTCCAACGGTATTGTGTCCCCAACTTATCCACCGTTAAACCACAAATACATTGTGGGTAAGCAGGGGTTGAAGCCCATTGTTGTGCTGGTTTGTTTGTTTTTCACATCCTTGAGAACTTGGGCCTTAGAGCAAAAGCCCAACTGAGAAACTCCCCGAATCAAGTTTTATTTTATTTTTTTTGTAATAAATTTTCAGGAATTTTCTTATACTTTTTTTTAAAAATTTTTTTTTTTAACTTGGCTTGTCTCCATCGAAAAAATTACTGCAAATTATGACCATGACTAATGTGTTTTCTGGTGTAATTTTCTAATATTTATGAGAGTCATGTTAGGCAACTCAAACAAGAGATACTTGCGTCTGTCTTGGAACAATCCCTAATCACCTCTAAGCTTAAGAAATCACGATTTTCTTTTTCCCTTTTCCCCGTTTGAATAGAAAGAAAAAAGAAAAGAAAAATGCCAGTCAATTAGATAATACAAAATTCACCTTCTAAACTTATTGAAGACTTCAATATCGGTGTAGTCTTTCTTGGTCCCTCCAACATTGCAGAAGGTGGTGGGCACTTAAGTTATCTTCAAAACCACAATCAACACATTTAGTTAAAGCTAAAAGAAAGGTGGACAAATGAGAATATAGGATTTGAGCCGTGAGTCGGCCTTTCTCTCCGTTCTTCCTCTTATGGATGATGTGAATTCAGTAGTGTGTTGCTCGGTGCGACTCTCAGTCTTGTCATTTCCATGTCAAGACGTCAATCATTTTTATCCATTTTGGTTTGTTACTTGCCTTACTATTTAAGGAATTATTGCTTTACAGATGATGGATAGTCTAGCTGAGCTCTTCTCCAAAACGGAAATTCTCTTGGTTTCAGTCTTTCTTGAGTGGAGTCCGCTTCTCTCTATTCTTCCTCTTATGGATGGTGTGAAAAATAAATAAATAAATAAATTATTTTGGCTCATCTCCATTGAAAAAATTACTAAAAATTGTGCAAAAATAAACATTGGAAATTATTTTCACTTAAAAAACTACAATTCTTCCCAATATTGCATTCTCCCGCGCTTATTTTTGCAGGTGGGATCTCAAATAATTTTTTTATTGGATGCAAGCCAAACTTTATATATATATATATATATTTATTTATTTTATTTTATGGGCAATATGAGAATTTCATTGCATTAAGAATTTTGCTAATACTTGTGTAGCCCTTTTTGGCATCATAAAGTCCATGTTCTCTTGTAAATTTGTAATGGCCATAGTAACTGTGGATGCTGCCGCCATGATCATGACTAATGTGTTTTCTGGTGTATTTTGTAATATCCACCATGTAAACATTTGCGGGAGTGGGTTAAGAAAAATAGAGATAAGAAGGAAACTTTAATGGGCTACAGAAGCAGGTTAGAGCTGGATCATTCGGATTTAACAATGAGAAAATGCATAAAATACTACAACTTTTATTATAATGCACTTATAAACTCATTGAAAAAAATTAAGCAACAAAACTTGATAAGTATAATTAATTGTTTTACTGACTGACGCGGTAAAACTGAAAAAATCACAGCAAGAAGAAAGAATATTATAGTGATGTTTATGTCACTGTCACGTTAATTTGTAAAGAACTAAAAATAAAATCTGTAGCACCCACAGCAATTTTTAACAATGATGCTTCAGGCTAAAGGTAACCAATAGAATTTCGCACTCTTTGAGAACAATGAAGAATATTTTTCAGTTCAAAACATAGCATAGGGCCATAGGGGCACAGCGAAAGACATGCTCAATCAGATTTCCTTTTTCAACGATATACAGTTTTTACAACCAAATTTCATGATCGTCAGAAACTACCTACCTTCACTACAGTAAATGTTAGTCCCGAAGATGACACGAGGTGAAGCCGTCACAGAGTCTAGACATGGACACTGCTTTAATCATGTTGGACTTGGCTGCATCTAGCAATGGGTCTGCCTGGAGGGCTTTTTCAAAACAATACTTCGCTTCCCCCAGGCAACCCTCGGCAACAAATACAAGACCCAGATTGTTGAATGCCGGAGCATAACCAGGCTGCAGCTCAAGTGACTTGGTAAACATTGCTTTTGCACGGTCATATTGTTTTTGCTGACGGTACAAATTTCCGAGGTTGGAAAATATAGCATGTGCTTGCTCAGTTGTTGCCAACGCCAAGGCCCGCTTGTACATTTCTTCAGCTTGTGATGGCTCCCCCGATAGTTGCAGTGAGATACCTAGTGATGCAAATATAGAACTATAAGATTAACATATTACAAGAAAGCACTGGCACACGTGCGCACCCGAGGGCTGGGAGGTGGATGAGATGGAAACTAGATATACAAAAATTTTCATGAGCTTGCACATACCGAGATTTGACCATGCAAAGCTGATCTCTTTCAATCGAGCAACTGCAGCTTTCAGGAACTTCTGTGATGTTTTGAATTGTCGAGTGCAGAGGCTATGAAGGCCGAGCTGGTGCCACTGTACAGCATCATCTGGATCCTCTGCTACAGCCTAATTCCAACATAGATGCATGGATTAATGGCGAGGAAAATGTATATAATTATCTAAAAAGAATCCTAGTAGCATCATTATTGATGGAAATGGAAAACAATCCCATATGCTTGGTTTTAGCCCATCATCTACATCAGTATTAGGTAATATCAATGAGCTGTTACACATTTACTTGAATAAATTAAATGAATTATTGTTCTCCAAAGTTGAAACCCGTATCCTTGTACAAGGAACCAATTTGCAACTCAAAATCATTACTCGAACACAAGAAATTTGATGCATAATCATCAATCTTCAAAATGTTAAAATCGCAAGGGAAAAGACTTTTTAAGTTGTATTCCCAGAACACTAGAAATAACTCTGGTAAAAAATCTCTCTCTCCCCCCCCCCCCCCCCCCCAACCCTTTTTCCTCCTCCCCAGCAAATAAAAAATCACTGACATTGACATGTATTAAGGCATAAGTTCTGCAGAAGTAGATAATATTATTAAGTAAATGTTTTGTGAATATCTACTCTGGCTAATTACTTGTATCATGCATCATTGACTAATTATCAATAAGATATATACCAAGTGCATATAAGATGGCTCTTATGTGCAAAAGCTGTCCTGAGAAGTCAGAAAATACCTGCTTTAAGCTGTTAACAGCACGATCTTCCACCTCCATCAAATCATTCTGTTTAGTTTCAAATGCAGCAGCAATCTCATGTTGTGCTTTGTGAACCATGGCAAGCCCTGCCCATGCCACGGGAAGATCAATCAGAACAGGATCTCCATCTCTTATTATTGAAGCCATTTCATTTCCAGCCCAAGAGAGCTGTTCACCAGGATCCTGAGACCTTTCTGCATCCTTGATTCGGTTCACCGCAACAGCATATCGGGTAGACATACAATTGGGTTCAATTTTTGCTGCCTAAAGAGCAATAGAAAAAGGAAACAGCTTATGCCAATTGAAACCCACAAGTTAAAAAAACAGACAAACCCTTTTTTTTTTTTTCTGAAATGAATTGAATTGAAACAAATGCACAAGTAAAAAGCTAGTAATTTTTAATGCATGCACATAAATAGATATCCAATATTTATTCTCAGACAGACAACTGTTAATCAAAAATCTCAGACAACCAAGATAAAAATCTTTCCACAAAGAATAAGGAGACCAATAGACAACCTCAAAAATAACTTATAAATGACTTTAGCAATGAGCCATGAGCACCTTCTCCAAGCACTTTCCAGAACTCCTATGATCACCAGTCATATAATATGCATTAGCAAGGTTCGCCCATATATGTGCTGCTTTTGGATCTGGTTTCAATGCTGCTAGCAAACATTCCTTTGCAACATTGACAGCTGTAACCTGTTCTACAGCAGCACCTTCACCAGCATTTGCCCCCGCACCTGAGAGTTTAGAAAGACAGATGTATTTATTAAGGCTTCTAAACCATCTCATATTAATGAGGAAATAAAGAAATATTCCACAAAGATTGAAATGTATCCACCAGAACCATACAAATCTACACAGTAAGCACACTTGAGTAACAAATCAATATAGTTAATCTAACATGAAGTCAAACTCTTCAAAAGCATACCTGCTACAACTGAGCCATATTTACACAAAAGAAGGGCCGCATAGTTGATTAGGGCAGCAGGATGATTTTGATCTTTTAAGATCAACTCTTGAAAACATTTTTCTGATTGATCCAAGTTTCCACTGCAGGGCAGAGAAGTTTCGACTGTGAAAGCAGAAACTTTTATAATACTAGAAAATAAAAAACACTATAAATGTTGCTCCCATACTGGTCAATGTTGTGATATGAAGATTAATCCCAGCCGTTACTTTTTGGGTATGTTACATACCAGCTATATCATTGTAAAGAAAATGTATAAAACTAGATCAAAATGAACAAGTCTATTACCACAAAGCAAAATGAAGGAAACATAAAATCACAAGAGGTTAGCAATGTGACGATGACTAATCATTTAAAAGCTTAACCCATAGTATCATAAATGTTACCATAAATATTGATAAATTAAATACCCATTTGCTTTCAGTGTGCCAGTATTGATTCCCTCATCCCTCTAATTTAAGCAACCATGGCGACAAAATCTTAAGAGACACTTCTGTCCTCATTTATAAAATAATAAAAATAATAATAATAAAAAAAAGATGGTATAATAATCACCCCTTACCATTGAAGGTAAGCAATCCCAAGGTTTCCAAGGCAATCGTGGTTGTCTGGAGCAACAGCCAACAACGATGACAGAACCGTAATAGCACTCTACCAAAAACAAAAAATTTCATATCAGACCATGAAAAGGAACATGCAACCGTGAACAAAAACAGTAACAAACTTATACCTGTAGACGACCAGTTTTAAGAAGTATCAAGCCTAGGGAATTCCATAAAGCAGCCTGTCTCATATCTGATTGCGTTGACTCCTTCAGTTTACAAAGAATATCCTCAAGCTCTTTAGGTTCAAGTTCTTTATCTGAGTTATTATCCACTGAACTCTCTAGTATAAGACACTACACAGTTAACAAAACATGTTAACCATATTAGCAACTAATAGGATCATTTACATACACTGGAGACTACATTACAGTTATAAGGATTACTGCACCTGTGCATGGTGAATTTGAACCATTGAAAGTAAATCTGGCCTATCGATCTCTGCCTCAGAGCGGAGCAAGATTTCCGCTGCCTTCTCATACGCCACAACAGCCTAATATTGTTCTAGAACTTGATGAAGTTTTTGTAGCATGCATATTATAAATTAAAACGAAAAGTACAGTCAGTTTCAAAGCCTACCTTCAGAGGTTGACCCAACCTTTGGTACATTAGGCCAAGTATAAACTGAGCATGAGCATTTTTGGGCATCTTCCTTGCGACATGAACTAACCCCTACAAGCATGAACTGAGTACATCAATAACTACATTGCAGAAACTTTAACTAGCGTGCATATGGGAGTCCCTGTAAATTGGGAGGGAGGAGCACAAGCATGCCCAGTGCCTTTGAAATCTATCACATTTGATAGATTGCCTTATCATAACTTCTATGAGATATCAATTCAAGGCACAAAAAGCAGTAATTGGAAAACAAAAAAATGGTAAAATATCTTGCAAAAAATTAAATTAAGCCAGCCGCCAATATAGTCGGGCAGAAGGAACAAACTTATAAAACACAAACCTAGTAAACTACATATACATAACCATCCATGCAACACACAGACATGCATTAATTAATATCAGAAAAACAGATACAGGACCGATCGAAGAGGGGGGGAACTCACAGTTTTTAGGCTGCTAACTTTTTCCTCACGCGACGAAGGAGCCCCTTGACCATGCTGCTCGCCATCAGCATCTGCTCCATAATCAAGAGAGCAATCTACCTTATTATTCCTTGAACGGCATTTCCCCGATTTGTTCGAACGTTTAACTTCACCTTCCATGGTCTCACAGTCGTTGTAAATCACCGTACTCTTGTCTTGACTGCTCTCCTCATTACTCAACCTACATATTATACAATTAAACCAGTCTTCAGTAGAATATTGTAAAGTCTCAGATTTTCCATCATCTGCGACCTGAAAAGGGTAAAAACTGGCCTAAACTGAGCCTGCCAGTATTCCTCGGCTTAGCTTATCGGAATTATAATCATTATTACACAAATTATGCCCTAGAAAAAATTCAAAACATCATTTTCCTCGGGTTTTCTAAGCAATCAAACAGAGGGCAATAAATAACAAAAAGAGCAAAAAGAAAATGAAAAAGAGAATTGGATGACATAAGAAGGTTTAGATAAGGTGAAGACAGAGAGGAACCTGGTGAGGTCTGGGGCGGACACGTGAACGGAATCGTCGCCGTCCGCTTCAGGAGGGTCGACGTTAAGGTCGGCTAAAACGACGAACCTGGGAAGCTGTTGCGACAGCCTCTTCGGGTTCTCTTCGACGAAGCTCTCTGCGGTTCCGAGTTGTGGTTTTATAGGCATTGGGTACGGTTCGGACATTTTATGCTTTCACTTCCAGCGATGGAGAAGGAACATGAGTAGAGCTGCCTTTGGCTGTGTTTGGTTTCGTCGATTAGGTTTTTCTTGTTTCGTTTTGATTTTTTTTTCCCCTTTTGCCAGAGTTTTGTGCGAGTTGGGCTGGAGTTAGGACAAGGTTATTTTTTTGGAAAAAATATATATTAGCCTCTCAAATTACAACTTTTTCTTCATATGGCTCTCCAAATTATCGAGGCTTGTATTTCGGCCTCCCAAACTACCAACTCCCCATTTTTTGGCCCTCTTTGTAAGTTTATGCAGTCTAAATGGATGGAAATGAGTTATGTGTTGTGCACGAGACTTAACAGTATATAAACTCTCGAAAATGCCCTACTCTTTAAACGTGAAATTACTAGATTTTCCCTTTGAGAAAATAACATGAAGAACACAATATTACGAAAATGCCATTCGGGCAGGAGCTGTCCAACTAGACTCAAAGATGCATAGTCCGACGCCGTGGGTTTGCTCTCGGGTCCTTCTCATCATTCACAAACACTCGCATTTTCATCGGAGTGGTGGTTTGTTCGTTGTTCGCTAGTGCACGTCCATCGTGAAATGAACGGAATTAAGCTATCTCCAACCTCCACTGCTTGAAAGTTGTCAACCTCTCCAAGAATTAGTGGACCGTCCCAGTATATAACCCGACCTATTGCGAAGGAGTGAAAAACAAGAAATAAAAAATACGGGATTAATTTCAAGTGTAAGTAGAAGGGTATTTTTGGGTTATTTGGGCTTAAAAACTCACATGTCGTGCATGTGACTCATTTTCATCCATTTAGACGGCATAAACTGACGGAGGGGGCCAAAAAATGGAGAGTTGGTAGTTTGGGAGGCCAGAGTGCAAGCCTTAGTAGTTTGGGGGGCCATTCGAAAAAATGGTAGTAGTTTGGGGGGCTAATATATATTTTTTCCTTACTTTTTATTAAATAAATTTAAATTTAAATTTTGTTATGTTTATATTAGCTACTTTTATATTATCTTCATTGTGTTAGTATATTGTATTATATATGAAGATAATAGATTCTAAAATTGATTAAAATTTGAGAATTTTATTATTGATCTAAAATTTGATTTCGTTATAGACTTGGAAGAAGTACAATGCTTTTAGAGAATTACAGACCAAGTTGTGGCACATGATATTTCTATGGTAGATCACTAAAAACATGGACAATTAATATTTGAATTTTAGGTTTGGGAGGACAAAACTAAAAAATAAAGAAAACATGTTGAGGCTTGGGGAATTTTGCCACTGTCCCAAAAAAAAAAAATAGAGAAAGTTATTCTCTAAATTAGGTATTTATTTATTAAATTGACATTTATTATTCGCACATAAATTTGAATGGAGACAATGAGGGTATTGCCTGAATATGGCCCATTTGTTCGAGCAAGTTGCTGGATTGGAAGAATTGTTTTTGAGGTTACCGAAGGTTGCCTCTATAATTGTTAACCCTTTTTTCTTTGCACCTCGGTCCATAAGAATGGCATAATTTATCCAGTGCCCTTATCCTTGTGCATTATTCTTTGGCACACAATTTCTCTCATGCCCCTATGCTTTTGTGTCATGGATTTGGCATTTCTCAATTTCCAAAAAGTGCATCGTATGGTTTGCGAAATGAGTATTCCATTAGAAAATAGAATAGTTATTATCGGGAATAAAAGATAATGGAATGGAATGACTATTCCTACTCTTTAGTTTGGTAACAACTTATATACTTTAATTAGAATCCAATCAAAATTATAAAAAAAAAAAAGGTTAAATAAAACTCAAATTATAATAAAAAAAAAATTGAAAATTAGTGGGTGGTCGCGGCCACCCCCAAATGCTTCGAGGGTGGTCGCACCACCCTTGACTCTGTACATTGGCTGGCTGACCACCCATTGTTGGCCACCCCAATGGGTGGTCAGCCAGCCACTGTAAAGCTGGATTTTTTTTTTTTTTTTTTAAAAAAAAAAAAAATTAAGAGAAAATAAAAAATAATGAGTTTTTTTTTTTTTTTTTTTTTTTTTTTTTTTTTGTTTTGAAAAATGTAGTTTATTCCTCTTCGCAAGAGAATAATTATTCTAATGGGAATAACAATTCTAAGGAATAGCTTCCCTGTAATTTTGAATTTAAGGAAGAAGGACTCCAGTTGGAAGCCGGCCCTAAACTTCACCCCTCAAAAAACAGATATGAGCAGATCTGCTCCCTCCTTCTCTCCGTTTCCCTTTCTACTCCTTGCTTCTACTATCTCCCTCTAATTTTGGTTTTTTCTTTTGTTTATAGGTGTTCTCCGACCAAATCAACAATTTTTGCGTTTCTGCTATGTATCCGTCAATATACCTCTATGGCGTGATGTTCATCTCTTCCATAAACCACTGCAGCTGTTTGCTGGTTGTATTTTTCCTTTGAATAATAATTTTCTTCTCTTTAGATTTGCACTCATGGGTAATCAATGGGATGAATGTTAGTTAGGTGTGATGGGTTATCTAGATAGTTCAGTGTGATGAGTTATTTATTTAACTATTTTTGTACATGGGTTAGCAAAAGATGAAAATCATAGATAACGCTTTATGGTAAGAATTTTGTTTGCATCTATGACTATGTAACCTTATAGCATGTGTCTATGATTTTGTAGAACTTTATGCTTTATGATGTAAGAGCTTTATGTTCCTGATCTTTGATCAATGAAATACTAAGATCCTTCGTTCAAAAAAAAAAAACTATTACAAGGAATATGACCCTAACAAATAAAGTAATGACTCTTCTTATGAAAAGTTATTCTATTTCAAGAGTTTATTTCTGCAAGGCCTTAATATTTGTAACGGCTATTTTCTAAGGTAGGAAAACCCTATGAATGTATCCATGTTAGCCCTCGTACGTGATACCAAGTATTATTTATCACTGTTTGGTTAATAATGCGTCTTAAAGACTTTTGAATGGCCTATGATAAATCCATTGTTGATCCCCTAATCACCCACAAATAAAGTGAACAGAGTTTTTCTTTGAATTGGATACCAGTTTTAGATTATGTGATTTTTACATGTATTTTTAATAAAATAACATATTGTACATTTTATGTACTTCAGAAAACACATCAATTTGATAGACAGCATTAAAAAAAGTTCCCAAACCAAATTTAGAAACCAAAAAAGAAAAAATCGTCCTTTATTAACTATAGCCGCCACAGCAAAATGATATAAGAAAAAACAAAAACAATGAAGACTTTCAAGGACTTAAAAAAAAAAAAAAAAAAAAAAAAAAAAAAAAAAAAGGGGAAAAAAAATAAATGAAGATATAACCCTAGCCATCGTGTATTAGTAAGGCATTTTGTCGAATAATACGTGACATAACTCTTCGCTCTGCCTCCTTTGTTCATGTTAGAAGAGCTTAAAATGCTGTGGCCCATGTTTTGGCTAGGGAAGCTATGTTGAAAAATCTAAATGTCTGCTGGAGATCAGATTTTCCCTTTGTTGTATTCAAGATCTTATTGTTAGGGAGAAGTCTTTTTCCCTAGATCCTTTGTTGGGATCATGATGTATTTTGGTAGTCTTTGCAATGAAGATTTGTTTCAAAAAAAAAAAAAAACACTCTCGCGAAGCAAGCCTAAAAAGCTGTCAATGGAATTGGAAAACCAACCTTTATACATCAGTTGGGATAATTAAGAATCTCCATAAGCTGACACTACAAAAAGAGAAAACATCAGAAGGAACCCGAACATCCCATTATCATACCCCTTTAAAAAGGCATTGAATCCAGGCAACGGCTAACAACACAAGATGAGAAAAACAGATGAAAATATAATGTTCTTCTCAAGAAGCTGCAGTCTGAGTTACGAAAGCATCCATGCCTGATGAACCGAAGGATGGTAGGAGCCATCCCTTCTTCTGGGCATGCTCTACATAGAAGCTGAATTTCTCTTCTGCATTTGGAATGTCAAGAGCCAGATCTTCAAGCCCGTCCTTGATCCGGGCGAAGCCTTTTGTCATCTGGTTAATAGTGATCAGCCCTTCAGTAAAACATTCCTGCAGCAAGTCCAGCATTCTATCATTCTTCTTCTCCATAGCCATAACCAATGCCTTCTTCACCACCTCGTGGTTAAAGAAAGGCATGCCCAGATCACGAATACATTGGCAGGCTTCAGCAACAACACCCCCACTTTCATACTCCTCTAGAAGCTTTAAGATCTTGTCCTTTGCATCCTCCACGGCCCAGCCGCTCCCACCTCCCCAACACCTCAAGATCCTCTCACCAGCATGACGGGCAGAAAGAAGTGCTCGGGCCATACGAACAGTCTCACTCCCACTGGAATCCAGTGGCAACTTGCTGCTAATCTCTTCTAAATTATGCGGAACCAAGACATCGTCAATCACAGCCCTAGCTAGAAAAAGAGCGAGCTCGTTTGAAGCATCTAGAATGTCCAGTGCTGTATCTTCCGCAGATTCCAGAAGCATGACGAAACCATTAGCTATATCTTCACTTGAGAAGATCTCGCTATGAAGAGAGGCTAGCAGAACGGATGCCATTTCTTTTTCTCTGTTCTTCCTATCCATAGCAAGGGTGATCAGCTTCTTTAAAAAAATTGAGTTGTACTCGGGCGTCCCAAGATCTACAAGGCTTTGGATGAGTTCAGGAATGTCATCCGAGAGAAAATATTCATGAATTATAGTCACAGCCTCTTCCTTATACCGCCTCAACTTCGCATCATCTGGGACCTCCCCGTCTTCAACTGAAGTCTTCACAAATGAAGCATCAAGCCATCCTTCGGAGATTGCCTTGGGGATAAGTGAGCGGAACAGAGCTTTTGCTGATGGAATATCAAGAGCAAGGTCATCAAGGCTCTCTGCCAATCGAGAAAAACCCTTTACCATTTGACTAGAACTTATCAGACCTTCCTCGGCAGCTTCCTTTAATAGCTTCAACATTAGAGGTTCAGCGGTTCGAATCTCCATAGCAAGTACCAAAGACCTCTTCACAACCTCGTGATGGAAGAACGAAACCCCTAACTCCCTTATGCACCTACAGGCCTCGATAGTGTCTCCATTCTCCACATACTCCCTCAACAAATCGGTAATCTTTTTCTTCACTTCCTCAACAGTGATGTGAGTGCTACCACCCCACCGCTTCTCCACAAGTTCTGCATGGTGTGGAGCTGAGAGATAGCTCTTATCAGCAATTTGGATAACCTGAACTCCCTTGGAAGATTCAGACAGTCCCTTCTTTGCCCGGTTCAGGAAAGCTGGAGGGACAATGTCATCAACCACAGCACGCGCTAGGAACAAGGCGAGGATGTCAACTGCATCCAGTATGTCCACTGCAAGGTCATCAACAGATTCAAGAAGCAAAAAAAATCCATCTTGTATCTGGCTAGGACTAATGACATCAGCATACAAGGCTGAAAGCAGAACAGAAGCCATTTCCTTCTCCTTATCATGCCTGTCCATGGCAATGGAAACAAGCCGCTTGATAAAGTAAGGATGATATCCAGTTGAGCCTAGTTCTCTGAGCTCAGAAGCTGCCAATTCCACATCTCCAGTGCTGAAGTATTCCTCTATAATGGAGACAACAGCTTTCTTGTATTCATCTAAGGGGTCTAAGACAGTTGATCCAACAAGCTGATATGGTTCCTGTTGAAAGCAAAGATAAGAGAAGAGCAACATATACAATAACAATAAAAGTGTTGAAAAACCTCATTCCAGTACAGGAGTAACCTGCTGCTAGCACAAGTGCAAATTAAAATTCCAAGGGACAATAATCAATATTGCTAACCAGAATGCATGCCTTAAAAACAGCAATTACCTCGCCACTGTCGTAATTTGGGTCATTACGATCAAGATGGGATTCACCATCAGTGTCAAGGAGTTTTCCCCATGTGCCCTTACCACCAGCACCGTCTGTAACCATTAGTTGAAGAGAAGAGCAGCAACTTATTATACAATAAAAGGTTAAGAAACAAATGAAGATAGGAGAAGAAAACATAAGGTAAGTAAATAAGCTACCTAGGCTAACATCCAACTAAAAGTGGAAGTAGAAGAAGAAAATCACTGCAAAACATAATTTAAAACATTATTTTGATTTTGATTTTTTCTTATTTTCTCCTGGTAATGAACTAGATACTCTTTGCATGGGCTTATGCAGACCCTAATACCAGATTACAAGTCAATGAAACTAACAATTGCATTCCTCATTTTAGCAGCTTCAAAAAGGCACATATTCCTAGTCAGAAATCAAAAGCATGTCGTCACATACAATTTGCAGCAGTCCTATTTATTCAGAATAGGTAACGAATATATAGAGCTCTGACAATTGAAGCAATCAAAGCTTGCACCTTCATATGCAATTAGATAATTTAATAAAAGAATGTTGAACACAATCTTAACTACAAATTAGACTCTGGCCTCTGAAGTGGAACAATTTTAATTCTGGAACCATTGCCGATAGAGCCTCAATAAGATAATCAAGAAAAGTTAACTAAGCAATGCCCTATAGTTAACTAAGCTATGCCCTATCACCTCCATTCTAAACAGGTTACTAAATCGATCAGGTCAAATATATCAATCATTTGTCAAAACTACACACAGAGGGTTCCCATAAAAACCAATAAACCTGATACTTAAAAAGAATAAGAAAACTACATCACTAGTTTGTTTTCTTTTAAAAAGAGGGGAAAAAAGCATTGTAATCTGATATCAGAAATAGAACTCCAGATAAAGACCAATTAAAAGGGAAACAAGAATAAGAACCCTATACTCTGGCAATTGAGCATATGAAAACAGTTCTTTCCAATGGAATTTTGGAAACAATTGGGCAAATAAATTTTTTTCTTTGACAAGTGATTGAGCAAATAAATATGGAAATTTAAAATACATTATTTTAGATCCAAAATGTAATGAGAAATAATTTCAACCTCAATTGTTCTACTTGTTCCTTCCTCGATTACAACTAAAGCACTTGATAACCCCCCCACTCCAAAAATAACCACATGCATGTGCACACATAGATACACATTAAAAAGCATCAACCTTTTTTTTTTGATAAGTAAGAAGACTTTATAAATGAAAGCATAAGACACCCCTAGGTACACAGGAAGTATACACAGGAAAAACCAAAGCTAACCAGCAAAAATCCAACAGAACCAACAAAACCTAAACCCCCGAAATCGAAGAAAAACCCTAAATCAAACTATAATAGAATCCAACTAAGATACAAAACAACCCACCACCCACCAAAGCACACAAACCTACATCATCTGTGCCTTGCCTTTCTTACTCCTAGAGGGATCTTTCGCATCGCCATAATTGATGGAGCTATGCAGATTCAGTAGCTCCCTTTTTCCTTTAGACTTTTGGTGCGCAATCATCTTCTGCCGCTGAAAATCAGTATCAACTTTTTTCTCTTTACAGCTAGTTGACTTCCAATAGTAATGGCAGCCAAGCATATAACACACGGCAAGAACCAGTAAGCCAAAAATTCAAGACCACCTTTCAAGTCAGACACTTTCTTTCTTTCTTTCTTTCTTTTTTAATGGAGAAAAACTTACATATTATGCACCCGAACACAAAAAGAACAAAACCAATACCTAATTCAGACATAGATAAAGCCCAACTTTAGACACAATTTAGTTGTAGAACTTTTCAAGACCTCCATCACCATAGAAACAAGGCAAAATTAGCACTGTTCATTTTGAAAGATTACTAATTCCATGTTATGGGGATTCCAGTTTAAGTAAAAGCTACAAACCATGCCTAGGCCAATTACAGGAAACTGACTGGCTAGAAAAGTTCCTATCCAAGGAGGAATAACCTAGGGCCTGCTGGGTTCTTGTTTTTTAAAATACAGAATACTACTTTCAAATTCACAAAAACAGAAGAAATCAATGCAAAAACACAGTACCAACATGTTTTTGAAGTGTTTTGAGGTTTTTTTTTTTTTATAAGTAATAAACTTGTCTTATTAAAAGCGTAAGGCACCCCTAAATACATCAAAAGTATACAAGAGAAAGCGTCTAACTAGAAAGCAAAAAACGACAAAAGGGACACAAAAGCCACCGTCCAAAGATTCAAAGTATGAAAAAAAGAAGCTAGAATATCCTCCAAGGACCTCTCCAAATCCTCGAAACACCTATTATTTCTTTTTCTCCAAATCCTTGAAAACTTGTTTTTAAGAAACATCTAGATGATGTTTTCAGTTTCTGGTCTTTCTGTTCTTTTATTTTTCAGTTTATGAAAAAAAAAAAAAGAGTATAAAACCATTGAAAACACAATACCATGTTCATACTATGCTATGAAAAACAAGCTTAAGGGTATGAATAAATGAATTCGAAAACTGTTTGATAGTAAAGTGAAATAAAGCACTGCCCCATACAAAAATATGCTAACACAAATAAAGTTTCTCAAAAACAGAATGTTTTCTAAATACAATAAACAGCCATACCATAATTAACATCTAGACATATTTTTGTATCTGGCAGTCGAAAAAAGTCCTCGGTGTAATATGCTATGGCTGTTTATACCTAGGAAAATTAGGCAGTCGAAAATATCCTCATTTTAATGAAGTCATAAGTTACTGGCACAAACATAACTGAGCATGAAAACAAAAATCGTTTCTATTTCCTTACTCTTGCTATTAAGTTAAAAGATACCAACCAATAAACCTGATACACTTAAACACGTGGATATGTCTATCCATCTACTCAACTATTGATTACATTTGTGCACGTGGGCGTTAACTGTTTTTACTTATCTCAATCTATTGTTGACCCATTTGGCCCAGCTCTACTTCATTTGGAAGATAAAAAGCTATTCAGTCACTCAGTCAGTGAAAAAACTAGTGTAACTCTTAATCATCCTAGCACTCTCATTAAAGTGGTCCGCCAGCTATGGTATAAAAGATATAAATCTAACTAATCCTGAAAAGCAAACCCATTAATCAACCTACACGCAGACAGAGGTAAATAAAAGAAAATTCTAGACAGCAACAAAGTGCAACATGGCCTCACCCTTTTTCACCCGGACAAGCTTCCCCGAGTGCGACCGACGCACATGCCTCACGGCAATCCCAGCCGTTGATGCCTTGCCACCAGCAGGAGCTTTTATATTATGTTCAGAAAGCAAAGTCGGGGATTTTGGGGACGATGACAAACTCTCCACATTTTGGCTGGCTATCTTCAACACTTCCCTCTGTTCATTCGTCAGAAATCCCTCGTTCGATGCCATTTACACTAAAATCCTACACACAAACTGAAGGGGAAAAAAAAAATTACACCACATAAGACCTTAACAAGAATCTTCATTAATTCATGTCATACAACATTAATCAATACACATCAAGAACACTAAGATAGCAACAATATCATGCACTTTCAATGTTACTTTTTGTTTGGTTTCTAAGAAAACAGCCCAGCTTTCCATTTCTTCATATTTTAACAATATCATTTACCTGTTTTCTATAAAATCTTGCAATACCAATACCATTATCATTTATTCAGAATGAAATGTAACAAAAAAAATAAACATCAAGTGTTCACAATCAATTCTAGAAAAAGCAGCGAACGAACTATAACTGTAAATGCAATACCCGTTAGGCTGCTAAGAAACTGAAAGAAAAATAGAAAGAACGCACTAACAAAAGAAAAGAAAAAAATTAAAAAAAATCCAAACCGTAGTACCGCTCAAAATAAAACGCAGCTCCTCAAATCCCAAACAATAAGAAAAATCTAGGATTCGATACTTTATTCCACTTAGTTTTCACACCTTTTCTCATAAACCAAATCAGAATATTACAGAGAAAGAGAACGAACTTTTCAATCTGGGCGAAGTGAGAGAATATTGAATCCAGAACACGAATCCGATTCTTCTGTGCTTGGCCCGGATCTCGAGCCAAGACAGGAGAGAAGCCACTGGATCTCCCAATCACACTACAGAAAAAGAACGAAGAAGGGAAGAACAAGAAAGAAGATCCAAAAACCCTAGATCAAACGGCCCGGATTCTTCAACCCGAGGTTCCTAATCTTCTCTGCGGTAGCGTTTTTGTCTGTCTCAATCGGTTAGCGAAACAGAATGAGAGTGAGAGAGAGAGAGAGAAATGGATGAGAACGAGAAAGAAGGGGATCAAGTGCGGTATTTATAGGGAGGCTATCCTTGCGGTTGCACGTCACCGGGAGGTATCATCGCTTAGGGTGTCCACGTGGCATTGGCGCTAAAGCGATTCACGGTGGTGTGGGGACCAATCTTTGGGCTCCACTCGGCTCACGGCCAATTGGTTTAGCCTTTTAGGGTTTTGGATGAGAGCATTATTTACCGAACTAGCCCTGCTCTTTTGTTCGCACTTATAAAAACGAAATTAGAACATTAGTTGAAGGAATTAAAGAACTTACTTTAGATAACTGTTCTAATTGCTTGCATGCCAAGGCATCTGTGGTCCTTGGTTTTGTCTGAGTTGGATGGCTAAGACTGCTATTGGATAATTATGGATATTGTTAAAATCAAAAATATATATTAACTTTGGATAAATTTTTCCTCAGATCTGGATAGAAGAATATTCATCTAACGGTCTCTATTAAATTATAGTAATGCTACATATTACACTTTCATCTCATTAAGCTGATCCAAAGGTTACGGACATTATCACATCAACCTTTTAATAAGCCATTGTTTAAAAAAAAAACAAAAAAAAAAAATTCTTAAGGCATATGGCCATATGGGCACCATCAAATTAACATAGTGTGATGAAATTGTAGTATATAGTATTACTCATCAAACTAATGTTTAAAATGCATGTATATTTTTAATAAAATATGTAATTCTCATATGCATTTTTAAATAAATAAAACATATAATTTTTACATGTATTTTGGACTAAGGGCGGATCCACCCATCAATTTTTATTTTTTTTTTAAAAAAAACTTTTAAATTTTATGTTTTTTTATAAGATGGACCCCAAAATTTAATTTTACCCCCCCCCTCTCCCCCAATTTTATTTTTATTTTTATTTTTATTTTTGCCTCCTCTCACCTAAAATGCTAGTTCCCCCCATGTTTTGAACATATATTAATTTAATAGACTGAATTATAAGAATACGTTATTAGCTTTCTTTTGATGTACATATAATGACAAAGAGAAATGATTCTCACACTCATTTCTCACAACAGTCCCACAACAAGCTGACGTGACTGGTAATATTTTATTATTTTTTTGTTTGAGTGTATGGATCATTTCTCAATGACAAATAACGAAGGACTCTTTTCCTTTTTCATTAGTATCTCAATTAGGCTAATTGCAATATGACATGAAAATGTTCCCTTATATTTTTCATAATAATGTAAATTATATTAAACTCTATCCTAAATCTCTTATTATAAGAGCATTCTCAATAGCTTATATATATATATATATATCTCAATCTACAATAATTAACCAAAATTTATTTTATTTAATTTAGCAAATGAGTTTTAAAATGCACTACATCCGATTATCTAATCTTTATTCTATTTTTTTTTTATTACTTTTTTCATTATATAATTTTTTTTTACCTTTTTTTTTTTTTTTTTTTTTCAAACGTCACATTTGTCCTGGCCACCCCTGAGAGTCTTCATGACCGACTCGAGGTCCTGAAGGTCCTTGCACAGAAGTACAGTCAGAGCTTTCCTCTCAAAATGCGCCATTTTTTGGCACCCCGCTGAACCTTATCCTGTTCCAAGGCCCGCTTCGATATTCTACTTCTTGTTTGTTGAGGGTGACCATACCCGGCCGCCGGGAATGCTCTGATTCGCCATTGGAGCCCAATTACCCCGCTGCTGATGAGAAGCTAGCTCCAGGTGGTTGGTAGTTTTGATAAGGGTTGTAACCGACTTGGTAAGACTGAGCACGAACCACATTTGGAGGTTGTACCATCTGTCTGCTAGCATACATGGGTCCGCCATTTTGATGAAGTCCAGCTGATGGATAGTTTACATTCCTGGAATACTCTCCTTTACTGTGGGCAAGTACTGGTCGATTATTTCGGTCATAATTTTGAGGATGAGACTGGCCTATTGCTGGAATGGTGGGCTGCGGATGAAACATATGGTGGATTATATATACCCATCCTCATGGTAAACTAGAGCAGTGGGGGAATTTGAATTTGAAGATTGATGGTGACCTCGAGGAGGTTGAAATGTTCTTGATGGCGGTATTCTATTATACACCTGATCGTTTTGATAGGAAGCCAGCGGTGGGCGGTAAGGAGGCACAGGGTAAGATGATGCCATGATGGTGAAGAACAAGAAGAAACTCCGTGTCGTCGAGGAAAAGAAAAAAAAGACAGATAAAGAAGAACGCGGAGTCGTGGAGGGAAAAGGAAAAAAAAAAAAAAAAAAAAAAAAAAAAAAGTGCAAAAGGTGGAGATAAAAGAATAAAAAAAGAAAAGACAGATACAAACGCTATATACAGAGGGTAATAATTGGGAGAAGGGCAGAATTTCCGGATTTCATCCGAAAATTTGGCTTATGGATGGCATTTTTGTAATTATAAATAATTACAAGAATGCCATTCATAAGCCAAATTTTATAATTACAAGAATGCCATCCATAAGCCAAATTTTTGGATGAAATCCGAAATTTTGCTAGTGCGTAGCACTGCTCATATACAGAGTTGTACTATTTACAGAGTTAAGCATAATTTATTATCTAGTTGAATTACATAAGTCAATGAAATTTTTTTTTGGGTGGGGGGGGGGGGGGGGGGGGTTTGGGGGTAAATACAGTTAATTTGAAGACCTAGTTAAAATCTATTATGTTTATATTAAGTAAGAATCAGCAACGGTGATAATTTTTCTCAGGTTTTTGAGGATTGTATATCTTGATTCACTCGAGAAAATTTAGAGTTAATGACTGTTATTTCAAGAAGAATTTGGCTTCGAAGAAATCAGCTAGTTTTTGAAGGTGTGTTTGCTCATCCCTCTGATGTCTACAAGGAGTCGGTCTTATCTTTTGCAGATTTTACTAGATGCAACTCAAGGGAAGGTCAGCAACATGCTGCCCCTCTCTCTAATTGGCAACCCCCTCCATAGGAGTTATTAAGATCAACTGGAATGCCTTTATCAACAAACAGTGGGAATGTTTTGGAATTTGGGTTATTGTCCGTGATTTTGCCGGGTGTTTTTTGGAGGCACGTTGTATGGCTAAATATGTGGTTGTTGACCCCTAGCTTGGTGGCTGAAGTTATGGCAGTTCTTGAAGCTTTCACTTTTTGCAAAGAAGGCGGATTTTTTGATGTTATCTTTGAAGGGGATGCATTACTAGTTGTTAAGGCCATTGTTGATACATCCTCCTATAATCTCTCTAGAATTGGCCATTTTGTGGATAGTATTAGAATGAAGATGAGATTTCTTCGTTGTGCTTATGTGGTTCATGCATGTTTTTCGGTTGTATAATGGTATTACTCATACACTAGCTAAGGAGGCTTCATGTAATGGTTTAGATAATTTATGGCTAGAAGATATTCCTAGATGTACTGCGGAGATAGTTCTTAGAGAACAATATACTCCCTAGATCCTGTTTGGGATTAGTTTTTTTCTCGATCAATGGTAGAATTTGTTTTTTTATAAAAAAAAAAGAAAAAGTAAGAATCAGCTGCATTGCAAGAAAATCTTCTTCTAAAAATACTGGCATGAGAAAAATCACCATTTTTGTTGATTTAAATAAATAAATAAAAGTTGTTTTTTTGGCAATTAAGGAGAAAGGCCTAATCAAGTTACATACCCGATATGCTACTTTCATGTTTGAGATTTTATCTAACATATTTAACATGTGCATGTAATGTCACGAAGTAAATTTGTTGTCATATTATTTAAAAAATTTAAATGACTTGGCATTATATAACTTGTTAAATACAACAAAATAAAATTTTAATTAAGATATGATTCGAATCCATTTCATTTGACATGGAGAGGATCTTTGTCCGCTCTGTCTGATGTTCATTACAAAATCTTTCCTTCGAA
This sequence comes from Alnus glutinosa, assembly GCF_958979055.1. Taxonomy (NCBI): domain Eukaryota; kingdom Viridiplantae; phylum Streptophyta; class Magnoliopsida; order Fagales; family Betulaceae; genus Alnus; species Alnus glutinosa. Next base: position 2,551,382 of record NC_084893.1, read on the forward strand.
CGCAATTACTGCAATGATGAAAAGCGTTTCCAATTGAGTTCAGATTTAATTCAAATTTTTTACAAGAACGAGAAAGAGAATAAAATTAAATCTGAACCGTTAAAAAAAATATAAGAGATCATCATGAAACTTGGGCACTGGGCGTCCAAAACTTTCTAGCAAAAGGCGACGGTTTATACATTTTGACGTTGTATATGAGTCTAGTGCACAAGACAACGGGATTTTATACTGAATTCAGGCAACAAGAGTTTTGTATATACATTAAGGCATGGAAGAAACAATTAACCAGTTCGTCATCTGGACATGCACGCAGTCACAGCAACCAATATCCTTGTTCAGCAAAGGATGACAACCATTCGGTGAAGGCTTTTATTACTAGAAAGATGACGTCAATATGCATGCTTCTCCTCTCTTGCATCTGACGCAGTGTCTTGATATGAAAGTAATCTCGTGAAAAGAATTGAAAAGTTCTGGCGGAGCCATTAAATGACAATGTGAAGATAGATCAACAACCCTACAAAGAGCCGGTGTATCGATCTAATTACTAGTATTACAAAACTCCATAGATAGCATCATCAATGCCCACCAGGAGTAGAGTTATTATGAGTTCTCACATGTCTTTTCTTGTACTTCCAGAACTCATCTTTCTTTCCCTTCTTCTTAGCTTTCAACAAACCCATTTGGCTATTAATTATACCAAGTATAGCACTCTTGTCCTTCCTGTTCTTTGTTGCGACTTTTACATTCAAAATTGCCCTGAGCTTTTGATATGACTTGGCATCTGGCACTTGTCCACTTTTTACCATCTTTTTGTGATAAAAAAATGCCCTCCTGAAATCACGAACACGGACACAGGCATAGATTATGGTTGAATAAGTGATAGAATCGGGTTTTAGATTCAGCGCAGCCATCTCGTTCAACAGTTGCGGCAACTTCGAGTGTTGCCCTCCCCGTGCATATGCATTCATCAGCATGTTATATGTCATGACAGTTGGCTGCAAGCCTATCTTTGAAAATTCAGAGATCACATCTCTTGCTTCAATGTACTGACCTTGCTTAGCAAATCCATCCAGAAGAATGTTGAATGTCACCCGAGTCCCTTCAACTTTCTCACTGTTCATCAATTTCCATATTTTCATCAATGTCTGGGTGTCACCAGTGCGCCTAAATGCGTCCAGCAAAGCAGTATAGGTTTCTATTGAGGGTTTTATTCTTTCCCTTTGCATGTTCTCAAATGTGGTATAAGCTTTCTCATGCCAGCCACTGATCGAATAAGCATGGATAAGAGCTGTGTAAGAATGTGAAGTAGGTTTTATACCAACTTTCTTCATCCTCAAAAATGCATCTGCAGCCATGTCGCTCATCTTCTTCTGCCTCCCATATGCACTAATGAGGCACGTATATGATTTGGCATTTGGCTTCAAGCCCATATCCTGCATTTCTAGCAGCAGCTTCTCAATGACCTCAGGCTGCATTCGTCTGCTGTACGCGTCCATTAGAGTGTTATACGTGGCAGATGTTGGTTTCAGCCCTTTCAATTTCATCTCAGCGAAAAGACCTTCAGCTTCTTCAATTTGGTTGGATTTACCAAAAGCATCCATTAAAGTGTTGTACACTATGGTATTTGAGAAGATCCCTTTCTTTGCCATTTCGGCTTGGATGATAAGGGCTTCATACTTCAGGCCCTCATCACAGAATGATTTAATTAGGGCACCCAAGACCTCTACACTCCATTTGATTCCTTTCCTGTTCATTCTCTCAAAGAATTCCCACGAATCTTTTGCACTACGGCCAGTTTTTCTCATGATTGTAATCAGAATAGAACATGTCACGTGATCTGGACGAACATTATTTGTTTCCATTGCGTTGTACACGTTCCACGCATCATCATACCTGAGATAGGCACACATCAAAATTGAGCTCTAGCAAATTGCAACATACTTTGCAGCCTTTCCTCTATATAAGAACCTTTTTGTGTGTGTGGCTGTGTTGGAGAGAGAGAGAGAGTTGTTTCAATGTTAAGAAACTACATAATCATAGTTGCATAAAACTTCATATGTAAATAATTCAACGACTAAGAATCACAAAGTGAAAAATGAAGTGGTACTCTATAATGATATAAAATCGAATGCCTTCATGTGGATTGCAAAAACTTTTGAGGACATTTTTTGTCACTCTTATTGTAACTGGATACAGACTCATCAATTGTAGTGTTTCATGGTCTTCTTAATTACTAGAGATAAGCACCAAGAAAGCTCCCACATCCATGTGCTGCATGCAGGGCGGCAGCGAGGGCTTTCACTAAACATCAAATTAAGCACAAACCAGAGCAATAATTTGCGAAGAGTATAAATTCATGTTGAATTCTTGCATGGAATAACAGCCATGATGTTGTATCACTGCATGCCACAGCTATACTCCAAAATCATGTCTTCCAGACCAATACGCCCACAAGTGATACTACTGAGACACACTATACTGTCAGAAAAGATGCATGCCTTACACTTGATTGATACATAAGCAAAAATTGGGGGATACACACTATAGAAGTGCAGTTTGACTCGATGCAAATCATTTTGTTGAGCTTCAATATCTCCTTCACAAGCATAAGTTACGAGATAACAACACACATCGACCAAAATTAGTAACCACAAGAAGTAAACAACAGCCAAGTACCAAAAATCCCATACCTTCCACTGCACAAAAGCCCTGAAATTGCGGCATTATATACATGAACATCCCTGAACTCCTTGCTGGACGGTAAGTTCCTAAACAAGACCAGCAACTTATCGCCCATCCGGGCTCTCCCCAACACCGGAAACAAAACCGAGCACGCCCGAGGCGTAAGAAGCGACCGTTCTTGCAGACTCATCCATTCAAAGAAATACAAGCAACTCATTACAAGACCTTCCTTACTCATTAAACCCAACACCTCCACACACTCTCTCTCACCAACCCTTTTCTCATAACCCCCCAATACCTCTCCCAGAGTCGTATTCTCCGGCAAGTCCCTCGCAATTCGCACAATCTCACCCACAACGCCCTCGGGCAATATGCTCGAACTCGAATTCGCAGAACCCAATTGTTCTTTTTCTTCAATGACTATGATTTCAGTTTCGGGTTCGGATTCGGTTTCGGGTTCCGCCTCAGATTCGATTTCGGCAGCTAGGTGCCACGAGGAGCGGCGATTCTTTTGGAGGGAGAGTTTGCCTTCGCGTTGAGGGTCTTGTGTTGAAGCTGAAGTGCGAGACTTGAAGAATCTTATCATTGGGTCTTCTGTGTCCTCCTCCTCCTCCCCTACTCCTTCTTCTTCTTCTTCTTCTTCCTCTTCTCCTTCTTGGGATTCTAAGTCTTCTTCTTCTTCTTCTTCTTGTCGTTGTTTTTCTTGCAGAAAAGGGAGGAAAATGAGAGGTGAGGCATGAGAGGTGGTGGAGGTGGGTGGAGTTGCGAACAGAGAGAAGAGCTTTGGGGTTTTGGAGAGCAGTGCAAGGCACGGTTTTGAAGAGTGGTGGTTCGGATACTGACTGTGAATGAAGAGAAATGGAGGAGTGGGGGGTTGGCGCGTGAGAGCCATGGCTTTGGATAGGATGCTAGTCGGCTCACCACTGAGATTGTGGCATTGCGCTGTCGCCTGTCACAGAGCGGAGTTCCTTTTTCTTTCAGAAGGCTTGTGCCACGGTAGACCGATGGAACGGTGCGTCTTGACGAGCGGCCAGGCTACCAAACACGACAAGTCGTTAACGGCAGGGGTGGGATAAGGAATTAAGATCCCCTACAATATTTTTAAAATCGTAACACGATAACAATAAGAAGTAAATATATTTTTATCATTATTACATTTTATGTCGTAGAAAAGTTTTAAGCAAAAAATCGTATTTTAGTTTAATAAAGAATAAGTGTCTCTTCAAAAGTAAAAGAAAAAAAAAAATTATTATTTTGGAATGATTTTTTTTTTTTTCCTCAGTAACATGTCATATCTTTAATATATAGCATTTTTTACATTGTTCGATGTGAAAGAGGTTTGAATTCATATAATTTGATAATTTAAAATTGTAGAGGATCTTATTCCGTAGTTGAGAGAACTACCAAATTGTTAGAGCACCTCCATATAGTAGCTAAAAGGCTTATAATAGTTATATTTAATTATTATTTTTCATATTTAATAAAATAAGCAAAATATAAATTTTCTTTTAGGTTATGTTTGGCACGCGAAATAATTATTCCATTAAGAAAAAAAGAAAAAGAAAAAAGAAAGAAATAATAGCCTTTATTAGGAATGAAAGAAGGTTAATAAAATAATGACCTTTGTATTAGAGTATGTAATAAGAATTTAACACTTGAAATAGTCATTACCTATGTGCAATGGGAATGTTCATTCTCTTATGGGCAATGAAAGTGGTTATTTCAAAGCTATTTCATTTCACATTTTTTTATTTTTAATAAAACTATTCATTTTTTTAATAAAATATTCATTTTGTGTACTAAATGTAACCTTAGTGTCTATTTAAAATAAGCAAAATTGTAAACACTAGAAAGGCAAAAAAAAAATTGAAAAGAAACGGAAAGCCATCTAGCGAGAGAGGCGAGAGAGGAATGAGTGCGATGAAGACGATGGAGTGAGGAAGATTGTTGTGGCGTTAAAGAAAACTATAATTGAAAATTAATATTTAAATAAAGTAGAGAGGGAAATAAATAATATATTGGAGTTTATATTGAAAAATAAGTAAACAAAGTAAAAAAATGAGCTTGTTGAATAGCTAAAATAGCTCTTGTCACGGGAGATGCTCTAATGTTTACAAGCTTTTTTACCTTTGGTTTTGGTTGAATAAACTGCATCGTTTACCTGGCCAACAAGTCATCTGCTTTTAGACGAAGCGACCTGTCATTGTAAGGATTTAGATCTCTACAATTATTTGCCCAAAGTTCAAGAGCAGAAAAAATTGTAGAGGGTTGTGAGAAAGGCTTTTTGACCGAGTTGGAGGCATTTTTGCTCAAGCAACTTGTTCGAGTAGGTAAACCCCTTGCTCAGATGGATAAATCACTTGTTCGTACAAGAAGCCCCTATTAGGCAAAGGAGCCCTATTGGAACCCTCTCATAGCCTTTGCCCAATTCCAAAGATCCCAATTAATTGGGGATCCCCATCCGTTATTGTAACACCATATACACCATTTTTAAAATGAGTAATTCTATTAATACATAAAGTGTCCATAAAAAATGAGGTGTCCTATAAAATTACCATTTGATCATTGGGAGTGTGATTGATCAACAAATGATTTTGACTAAATGGTGATTTTAAAAACCACCCTATTTTTTGATGAATACTTGATGAACATTTAATATACTAATAAAATTACTCATTTTAAATGCTCTATTGTAGGAAGTCCAGTCAGGTTGGGCTGTACAATATAATTGATACTTATTCTCTCATCCCAACCAAAGTTTGAAAATTTTTTAGTGAATGAAAAGTAAAAGAGCAATGCTATATATTATATTTTTATCCCACAATACTAATGTCGCAATCCCAACTATCCTTCAAATCGGTCATTGTTAAAGAAAAAAAACAAAAAACAAATGATTGGCTAGCACTTAGGTGTAATAATAGTGAGATAAAAACGTAGCATATAGCATTAAAAATTCAAGTCAGCCAAATAACAATTTAGAGATCGTCCATATACAAAAGAGAAGTAACATGATGCAGCTTTATTTGAAATCCTTGCACATGAGAGAGAGAGAGAAGATTTACCATTCATAACCTGTAGCGACATTAACCTAAGATCAAAAGCAGTGTTGCTTTCATACGCTTAGGAAAAATTTTAAGCATTGTTGATTCAAAAGCAACTAGATCACTGCAGTATTAACAGTGGAGGAAAAGATCTATCAGATCAAACGGTTAATGATTTAACAACGTTACCCAGTTCCTCGGTTGAACACAAAAGCCAATTCAGCCAGAAAATAAAAGCAATGAAACTAAGGGCAATGGGCAAGCAATTGGGTTCAATGAATTCAAGTTACAGAAATAACTTTAACCGCTGAAAAGAAGACAATGCCTACTCTTGGTTGCTTACACCAGTCCCATTCGCATGTAAATTGCTCAAAGACGTCTTTTCTGCGTAGAAGTGTATCCAAATCCAATTGGTATTAAGTCCACCTCGCTTGTCCTAATCAGGGAATATGATCCTTTACATTTTGAGTCATTTCACGATTAAGATTTTATTTCACAGCATCTAAAGGTATAAATAATATCATGTGGTGAATATATTGTCATGGTATTTAAAAATTTTAAAAGACGCGGCATCATTTACGCCATTAAATACTGTAAAATAAAATCTTAACCATAAAATGACTCATCGAGGATCACCTGACCAGAGTTATAAATTATACCATATTGGGCCGTTGTGGCAATAGAAGATTATAGAACTTATCATGCAAGAAGAAACTCTTTCCCTTGCTATCGACGGCCTTTTTCCACCCACACCATCCACCATTTATGATTTTCTTGAGTTCATCATTGCCGGTGTAGTGAGGATCAAGTATAAGAAATGCACAATCTCCACTTGCTTCATTGTAATCAACTCCCAATAGGGTATATGCAAGAACACCACCACCTGCATTTTTTCGAATACTTAATAAGACAAATCTTTATAATTCTTTTACAAGAAAAATGCACACGAAATCCAAAACACCTTGTAGTAAAGCCAAATATAATCTTAGTTTCCATAGGGTTTAGTGGTTTCAAAATGTGTAATTTAAAAAAATAGCGATTTCAAAACACGATCTTTAAAAAGTTTTGTTAAGCATTTGGTGAAATCGCCATTCGGTCTTTAAAATCATGCATTTTTAAATATGCACCCTCCTGCCTATGGTTTGAAAACTAGGATTATTTCCACGTTTTCAAACCACCATTTCTTTCAAATAGACTCCCAAACAAGACACTTTCTGTCATTTTGTTTACAAATGCGCATTTTGGCTTATGAAATTGCGGAGCCAATCACACTCTTAATTATGAAATGAGTTTTCAGCAAGTAATTATGCTGACATGACAATGTGCAGTACTAATAAGTCACATCATCTTTTCTTTAGAGAAGCCCATAAATACACGGCAGGTAAAATAAAAGAAAACTGACCAATCATAATGGGTGTTCCCTGATTCTCAAAGTGCAAGGCCAGCTCTCGACATCTTTCAGGAAGCTCAGCTCCAGATGTAACGTTTATCACCTTGCAGCTGACCTGTTCAAATCAGCAACAAATCCTGTCAAACCCATAAATGCACATTTGTGCGCAGATACAATTCATATATTTTGAGTACACCACTTTGATTGTCGATGGAAAATGTCAAGCTTACTTCAATAGACACAGGATTTTTATAATTTAGTATAATTTGACAATTCATGTCATTCTTGTCAATACGCAGAGCAGGAGAACAAAAACGAATTAATATTCGCTGTGAATGAAACTTCAGAAGAAAATATACTTACACCAAGAAGTTTGTCCAAAACAAAGCTCAACTCAATCGCACCAATCCATTCACGTGACCCAATAAAAGAAGGATCCTTATCACCAATCTCTACAAGTGACTGTTGTATTTCCCTGATAAATTCAATTGGTTTGTCAGTTTTAATAACATGACACATCAGCAAGGATCCTATCATATACTTGCTATTTTGCTTTACATACATAATAGTATTCTTTAATAAAGTACAGATAACAGAAAAAAAAAAAAAAAAAAACTGAAAAAACTTGAGGTTACATAATTCATCACAATCAAACTCCAAAAGCAGCTAGTCCTGATGAGCTCAGAAGTCAAATAACTGAAAAGCAAACTACTTGACGGGGTTTTAGGGAAAAAAGGAAAAGAGAGAAAAAACTCTAGAGCTCTATATTCTATATGGTGACCTTTTCATACCTATGTGAAGGAACATCTATGGATGTGTAGTGTTGGAGTCTGAACCATGAAATGATAGTCTGTAGAGAACGGTAAGCACAACCCCAGCCCTTGCAAGTGAAATATAAATGAATTTAGTGGAACTTCTTTTTGATAAGTAGAACTTCTAATGCCAATAATAATAATGACAGAAGCATTTCATTCGCAGAAAGATACTTTTTCATAAAGAAGACAATGCCATCAAATATCACACAAAATGCTTGGTTTATTTCAAAAGAGTTTAGTAGAGTAACTTAGCCACTGCTTGATCCAAGCTTGAGCAGATAAAAATGACCCCAATTATCTACTGAAATAAGGGGCCCCCTTTAGACAGCAAATCCACTTACCTTTTACTTAAGATGAATAGGACTGAAAATCTAAAAATAACCAAAGAAGAAATATCTATAATGTCACAAAAGAATGTTTATGGTTCTCTATGAAACTTAAGAAGATTTCTTTACACAAATAAAATTGTCAGGTGAGTCATATTCAACAAGAATAATGGTTCACCCAATCAATGAAGTCTCCACACAGCTAACTAAAGTGCCAGTTCATCTAATAGTTCATAGTCAAATTATTAAATTATTATCACCAAGTATATTACATAATGTTTTAAGCAAACTATAGTAGCAAAACGAAAAAGATTCTAAATAGAGTTGACATTATCTGTGTAACTATTTGTCTTAAGTCATCATGGTAGTTCGTAAACATGATTTCGGAGCTCCTGTTCAGCCATTCTGAAGGAACTGATAAGCGAGTTTTAATTTATCAAATAATTACTTTCGTTGATGTCACAGATTAATATGTACTTCCTCAAAATGTAAAAAGTAATAGTGAAATAGAGAATTTTCTTTACCGAATCATTAAAGCCATCTTGAAGATAATGGTAGTACTCATAGGAACTTTGAATCAGAGATACAATGCCCCCCTGAACTGCATAAAACAAAGAATTTCAATCAAAATACAACTACGAGGAAGCAGAGAAAAAAGGAGAAAAAGAAGGGAACAGCAGCCACTAACCCCCACTACTTGGAATCCCAATATGTACATCTTTAAGTAAAGTACAGCCTGATATTACCAAAAAGATTGCCAACAAAGTAAGAGAACAACACATGCAGTAGGATGATGAAAGAATGAATGACGGGCAACAACAAAAGGATTGCTACTGACTATAGAGAATGTTGCCTCTTTAGTTGAGAATGGTTACCCTTACGTATTGGGCCACTCCTTGCACTGTCCTTTGTTGTAGACAAATCCAGGGCATTGGCAATTCTTAAGAGAGGACGGTCAGAAGGTAGTCCCACCCTCAAGTGTAGGGATTTTCGAATTTCAACTGCAGAAAGCAAGTAACACAGAATTAGGACAAGATTGCGAAAGTCAAATGCGATGCTTATTGATTAATAAGGTTAAATCAAATTATGATATATATATTAGCACATTGGTGTTCTCTGCAATTATCCATTTATAGGAAACTACAACCTTTTCCTTATCAAAAAAAGAAAAATTACAGTAAAAAGTGTATTGGCACTTTTAGTTTGGGCATGGAATCCTTGTCAGACGTGTTTGCTTCTATACTCAGCACTGAAAACCATGTGAATGTCTTTTTTCCAGTCATAACAGATACAATGTATAAGAATATTTGATCACCTAAAGCAGAAAAGGTTCAACTAAACAGCTGCATACCTTGCTTCATTTCTGTCTCCCCATAACTGAGTTCATAGATAACAGTTATTGGATGCAAAACTCCAGGAGGATTAAAGTGATAGGGACAAAGCTGCAAGGGCACGAACACACCACTTACTTGAAAAACAAAGAACATATATAAGTTGTATTTTAGGAAAGTCAGGGTACCAGAGAAAAATAAGAAAATCAAATTTTGGTGGAAACAGAAAATCAGGTATTTAGAACATGATTAAGCTCCCTAAGTAAAATAGGAAAAACGTATTTCTTTAATCCAATTAGCAGGAAGAATCTTCAAAATTAATGGATGAACAATTGATATCAGCAAGGACATCTTCTGATAAGGACACCTTGTATGTTATTATGACAAATGACAATGAAGGCACAGGGCTAATATGCCAATGGTCCTTGGACCAAATGCCATCTTCTCTCCCCAATAAGTAAAGGATTGCGGGTGAGGTTAAACTTCTTTACTTACCTACACCCCACCCCCACCACCACCACAAAAAAAGAAAAAAAAGAAAAGAGCAGAATGCTAATGCTCATTTTCTAGTGGTCACTGAATTAATCGAGGTGCATGGTTTTGGGACTATTTCTGAAGCTTGCCAGACACGCGTTTTCTTACTTATTTTTTATCTGGAAACCCATAACCTTTATAATTCATCTAAAGAGTGTAGTCAAGGCCTGGTTCTATTAATCAGTTTTGAGCTTTGTTCTACCGTTTATGTCCAATTTCTTAAACAAACCCGTTAATATGCACAAGATACTCTCAGATCTCCTAGATCAAGCCTACACTTGGGAATTATTTGAAACCAAAGCATTCATTTGTATCTCGGACACTTTATTTTCAAGAACCCAAGTTAAAAACCAAATAACAATTCATGGTATGTATGCATGCAACGCTGTTTTTGTGGCCAAGGGTATACAAGTAATCAAAATACCCAGAGTGTGAATTGCAAGTGCCAAGGGTTGCAATCTCTTAATCCTTGACCATTTAGGATCATTTTGCATCAAAAGAATAAGCAATGGAAGATGGAAGAGGAGAGTCAGAGCAAAAGAAACCATGTTGTGCTAGTAATATGCATGTGATTGGGAAGGTTTGGATTGGAGTTGTGGCAGAATTAACAGCATGAAGAGCCTAGGATCATTTCATCTATCTAATGGGTTCACCTGAGGATGTTCTGTTAAGAGGTTGGGCAAAATTGTATTCTTCATTGAATTTAGCTGATCAACTAAACCGGGGATGATTAACTTAGAAACTGCATACATCACTGGAATCTCCTTGGCAGCATAACAGAGCACTTCTAGCTTAAAGTTTACGACTAAAAGCCTGGTTTCTTCCAAAGCTGGCAACACACAATTCAAAAATGAGTTTCAGGCATCAACTCAGCTGCAAAGCTGGGACTACAAAAACTCTTCAAATGCACTGAAATAATTATAAGACATAAATTATTTAACACTGAAATCAATACCTGGAATATACTCTGCAACAGGTGCAGTGGAATTCAGAGACTTTTCTGAGCTATTAAGCAGAACACTTACTTGAATAATATCTGCATTCTAAGTAGAAGAACTTGTCACGGAACTATAATAGTATAATAGTCCTTTTGAGTTGTGACTGTAAACGAAGGATGCAATATAAAATAGATGACCTAAATAAAAGGAAACTATTCAAGCTCCAAAAGATTTCATACAACCAAAATAATACCTCAAGGAATCTCATAAGCTATTTTCTTACCTCCACAGAAAACACTGGTGAGTCAGATTTACTTTTCAAACAGAAGCAAGCACATGGTAGAAACTTTGAGTCCGAATCCTGAGCATCTTCACCCAAAAGTTTGATATTTGAAAGAGATGTGTGAAAGTCCAATTCTGCACCACGAAGAATGACAGGTTGAGGTGCTTCTGCAGAGGCTTTGCTTAATGTTTCTGCCATGTATACAGCCCGTGGGTCTTTAAACTTGGCAACAACTGCTTCAGTTGCACGCAAATACATCTTTTCCGCATCTGACAGACAAAATTAGTACACAGGTAATGAAATATTGAAATGTCTTTGCAGTACGTTATATTGATATATGCATATGAGAAAAGTGATAAATGCTTAGATATTGCTAACATGAAATTGTGAACCTAGAAATCCATAAGCTCTGATAACAGGATAAACCAATAAAGAAGTATCAACTCAATGAAGCCTAAATCCTACCCACTTAAGGCCAGTTCTTATTCCAGTCTTATCTTGTCTGGATCTGTCCATTTTAACAAGTTTATTCCAGACACATTCATTATTTGACCAAAGAACATGTTGTTTCCTTCTGACCACCATGGCTTATGACCTAATTTCCAAGCTAAAAGTTGCTATTAAGTATGTAACTTTCAACTTCACTCTTGGACCATTATATAGACACCGTCTCTCCCCCTAATGACTGATACCCGCCACTATCTTCTATGATATCCTACAACAACACACTATTAAGAAAGACGCACTCTTGGAACTACAAACTTCCTCAGTTAGTCCATTTTTCTACTTCATGCCAATCACTTCTGCAATAATCTCCAATTTCTCAAGCAGTCCCCCAGTACTTAGATTGCATAATAATTACAAGGAGTCATTGTCACTCTTTTAACAATCACAATAAAATGCATTGTAAATTTAGAACCAAGCAATACCAAAGCTCAATGGTCAACACAATTTAGATAAGAATACAAACTTAAACACTCAACAAAATGCCCAAAATGACAATTAAGATATCATATCAAAGTTCAAACAAGCAAAAGAGCACATAAAGAGTAATATTTTTTACCGGACGGATTGTTCGCAGGAAAATAGACTGGAAATTTAATCGGAAGCTCGCACCGCAGCAAACAACCCTTCTCCCAAACGTACTTCTCCGGGTGATCCTCATATACAACCGAAGTTACCAGTTCAAGGCTCGTTGAATTCTCCGATAACGATACGAAGAATTGAATGTTTCCGGTATTATTGATATCCGCAACTGCACCGATCGTTTCCCGATTCTCATCAGAGAGAAGCTTGCTCAATCTACGAGCAGCATCGATTGCCATGCGAGCGTTCTTTTCGGAATCCGAGTTTCCGATAACTAATGCCCCGATTACGTCAAATCCTTTCGGTAGTAACGTCCGAAGATCCTCTGCTCAATTCGTAAAATCAAAACCAAAAAAAAAAAGTGTAGAATTATTTATTTTTACTATATTTCTGTTAGTTTATCGGGAAACAAACGGATAGTTGGTTTACCTGATTCTTTGAGGTAATCGGAGGATGGAGAGACGGTGTGGATGCACCGCAGGGTGGAGACGATGGTGAGCGGCGGGAAGAATGGGGATCCAATTAGCCATTGGAGGCCCGGCTCGTTCTTGTGGAGGACGAGCCTTGGGCACAGAACACGTACGCTTGTGTTCTCGGTTTCGCTCTCCATCGACTGAGAGCTCCGCTACGCTGCGCTAAGCGTAGCGCTTGTTCTTCTTCTCGATTTGAGTACGTCAACAAGCGTCGTCGTTTTTGTCTTAAGACGTTACTTATAAGAGTTACTATATACAACGAAATTCACTGTTACATAAAGATGGGCCGGATTTGATGACGGATGTTTTGGGCCCAAGGCCTGATTTTAAATTTGTGAAAGTTGGGTCTGGGCTTAGATGTGCATTCTATGTGATCCGTATGATAGCGTTTGCCCGAAATGGCCCAATTAAAAACCAAGAAGACAATTGATAATTCCAATTCCATGCGATTCGGACAAGTTAACTCTACAAAAAGGAGGTTGCAAAGCCTACTTACTCTCCAAAGATCCTTAATTTTTTTAATTTTTTATTCAAACAGAAAAATGCAACGAAAATTCTCTTATGGTTTTAAATTTTGTATATCAACCAATATCTGTGTAGTGATAGAGAGAAGTGCCCCGCCAAACGAGGTCTTAGGTGCTTTGAGAGCACGTCATTTTAAATATAACAACACACTTTATACTTAAAAAAAAAAAAGAAAAGAAAAAAAAACAACATACTCTAAGATGACATGTTATAAGGGACCAAAGAAAGGATCTACTCATTAAAATGACTTGGTTGTCCAAATTGGGGACAACCCTGATACCCTTCCCTTTAAAATACGGAAATGATTTGTGGGGGACGAAAAACCGTCCCCCATCACCCTCTTTTTGGTTTTTTAATCCAAAAAAAAATCAAAATTTGTCCTTTGATGTACAATTTTTTATTTTTTAATTAAAAAATAAAAAAGCCCATGTATCAGCTCTCTTCACCACTACTTCTCCCCTGTCAAACAATAAAACTACTACTTACATAACCAAAACAACAACACAAATAAGAAATCCTCAGCTGCTTTCTTTCTTAGTATTTGTAGGGAGGAAGCTTGTAAAGAACTTCAAGAGGAACATTGATGTATGCAGCTTGAGCAGGAGTAAGCTTGGTAAGCTTATCCCCAAGATTTCCAAGATGAAGGGCTGTCGCATTCTCATCCATCATACTTTCCAATTCCCTCTCATTCCCAAGTTCAAGCTGAGCATTACCTAAATTAGTCGTTTCATTATCAAAATTCAATTTTGTTGCATCTAATAGTTTACATAATGTCATGTTATCTAAAGTTTTTAATTGACGTTGCAGCATATTCACCACACGGCATCATGTATACTATTAAATTTATGGAAAAAAATCTTGATCATAAAATGACTTATTTTTATTTCAATGATCTTATTCCAGGGCAAATTTCAAGACCATGCATATTGAGCTCTTCGTCAAAATTGCTAATGTTGCATAGGATTGCATTGTTCTTCATCCTTCTCAGTGAACCATGAATTGATGATGTCCGCGTTCATATAGAGGTCACGAAAATGTCCACTCATCTTCAAAGGTTAGGACCAAAATGCCTTCTATAAGCGCTTGAATGGGATCGACTTCAAGATTCGATATTTGTTTGCAATCCTCAAAAAGGTTCGAAAAATATTTTTCAGCGTTAAGTTCATATGAAAAATCATCAGTTTATCTTCGGATTTTCCCCGAAGAGACAGTGTTTGCCCAACAAAGCACTATGATAACACAAGACCACAGCAATATATTTAGCTACCCGAAGTTGGCTAAACTAAACATATATTCATCATCCCATTATTGGAACACATGCAAATAGAAAAGTAATAACCAATCACAATTTCTCACATTACTCACCATTTGCAATTGAAATATGCTCTATTACTCCTTGGGATGGATCACTATTTCTTTATGTTCTACAAAAATAAATTAAGTGCAGTGAATGACTACCGGAATCAGCACTTGTTAGCTATATATAATTTGTTGCTCCATAAGTGAGCTCGCTTAGAACATTTACATTGCAATATGCACCTCAAAAATGAGCAAGATTTAATATCAAAGAAGCTTCTATGGAGGCATCAAAAAGTAATGTGATCTGTCCAATATAGCAGAACTACTTAGCAGTGGCACAGGGAAGTACCCACTCCACCAAGTAAATGCCTTGGCTGCCAGGCCTGCAACATCGACACACTTCATTTGGTCATAATTTAGCTTTCAAGTTGAATACAATATATCTGACATTCTCTAGGCCTATTGTTTTACTGTAATTACCTTCTTTTGAGGAAATGTAGGTGTTCTCCAACAGAGTACGTCTGAGTTCTCCCTCAGTCTGCCACGAGGCAAGAAGATCTTCAATAAGAATATGAACACCTTTAAAGGCCATGTGACAAAACAAAAATCCTGCTACTGTGATAATAAACCACCAAATATATGAACAGCATTCAGGACAGTCCTTATGTTGTCGCCTCCTCAAGAGACTCTTGAAAAATACTATTTTGATGAGTTTTTGTTCGCAGGCAAGGCACATTTTAATGGTGTGGACCTCTCTTGTATATAAACATAAATTACTCTGTAAATTAGTCCCTTTAAGGATATCTTTTTTGACTAAATTTGGTGGGTATGGATCACCTTGTTTCAGTGTGCTATAATAGAACGTGGCAGTTGCAGTCTGCATTATTAATAAACCGCACTAGTGGATGTGTATATCACAAGCAAGGAATGACAGAGAAAAGAGGCAGCAAAACAACTTACCCGTTATCAGCTCCAGAGCTTCTAGAATAGTTGTTAGAGCTGCTGCAGAAAACATAAGGATCCTGGCCAGAGATATAAGTTGCAAAAGATGATGTACCGGGCATAGACAATGCAAGCTTGTTTTCTTTTTTGATACCCGAACAGATCATCTGAGAAGAGTCTGAAGAATGCAACTTCTTTTGAAGCCTTAGTGTTCTCGCAAAACAATTTGGCTGATCCTCTGGTTCTTGAATAGATAAAACCCGATTTTCATGGTAGCTTCCCTCTTCTGTTGAAGAATCAACTCCTAACATAGGCATCTTTGGCATATCATTCTGTAAGGATCTGTGGGATGAGGCTGTCCCTGTGCTCAGTGCATTTCCTTCACTATCTCTCAAAGTCTTTACCACCTCTGCTTTGTGATAGCAGTTATGTGGCATTTGAGAATCCCCATTTGAGGTGGAAGTTAAAATAGGCCAATCTCTTATCATTGCTTTTTCGGAGGTGTAATCAGAAAGTTCTGACTCACCTCCACGTTCAGTGGATGATTGTGACTTCTGCTGCATTCTGCGTGAACAACTAAAAAATCTGAAAGAGGTCTTCCTCACTTTCGCATACTTTGGACCAGAAGCACAAGGTGCAAGATTGATCCTGATCTCCACATTACAACCCAGAATGGACTGAAGTAAACTTGCAATCTGTTTCCATGACTTTTCAGCCTTAGATGCATAGTCAGGATGGTGGAATTCCAATTCAGCAACTGCAAGACCTGAAATTTGCACAATTACTCAAAAGACACAAAAAGAACCATAGCAAATATCCAGAAGCACAAAACTATGATGATAAAGAAGAGAACACTTGTAGCATGTACATGTAAGGGTTCAGCCAGCAAGAAATATCCATATACATGCAAAATACGCCAGATGATAAAATCAAAAATTATTGAAAACATCCATGTAGCTGAAGCCAAATAACAAAGATAAGGCATCATTAAATTGGCTAACTCTATTAACACTCCAGATATGCGTACACCTCATCACTTAACTCTTGCACCTATATTTTGATAAGTAACTCTTGCACCTATATATTTTGATGATTAGTAACAAAAACAACTAGTGAGGACACTCCCTCCCTCCCAGAAATTGAACCAAAGCTAAGGTCACCATTAACCACTTATATCCCAACTAATTTTCAAAGATATCCTAATTTATGAGTTATACAGATTTCCAAAAGCTTCAAATAACATTTTAGTGGATCAATGTACCTTGATTAACGCAAAGAGAAGACAGTTTCCCCTGTTTCCTTAGAAAATTCTTGAGTGAATTGGATTGGCACAAGTCTGTAGTTTTCTTCCATATGGATTCCAACGTTCCTTTACAATCCTCATGTTTTCCCAATTTATGCGATACATAGTCATCACAAGAACGAGCTACAAGATGTTTGGCGCCGTCTCCTATGGAGGACATACTGCAAAAATCACCATCTGCATCCAAGAACAAACTTGGAGATAAAACTTTCATCCTACTAACCATTTGCTTCCCCCCCCCCCCAAAAAAAAAAAAAAAAAAAAAAATTATAAAAGTGAACAATGAGAGTCATTTATTAAGAAGCAATCATTATGATGATCCTCACCTTGGTCCTGTACATTTCTCAAACATAACTTTGAATCCAAGGAAGAAGACTCCATAGAGCTCAATTGAAGAAGAGCTACAGTGAGCCATGTTGTTTGATTCTTAGACATCCTAACTTGCTTCTCCGTTTCAGAAAGTATTTTCAATGCATGACTCAGTTTCTGCATATCCGCTTCAGCTATGACGCAGAAAATTGTATAACTCACTTAGTATGGTTATAAGCAAATGATAACAGGTGAAACACAAGTGTAGATTGTAGTAAACACCATACATCCACTACAAATATTGAATAAAAAACTAGTGACGCATATATATGTGTGTATATATATATATACATACACTCTTCACTTCACTTTTTTTTTTTTTAAATAAGTAAATAAAATATCATTAAAAAGCACAAAAGGCAAAATCCAAGTACACATGATTTTGGCGCCAGTGGGGAGGGGGTATCATTGGGTTATAACTTATAACTTATATGTATGTAATAGGAATATATTAGTAAGAAATGTGGATAATTATTGCAACAAATAAAAATAAAATTCAAATTGATTGTGATTTATTATGAAAGACTAATAATGACACAAACCATTCAATAATATAATCCTATTGCTAGAGAGAGAGAGAGAATGGAATAGAACAGAACACAACAGAACTAACAAAGAATTGATTGGTAATGATACGATCAATAATTAGTAGTTATCTTCAATGGCCTCCATGAGACATAAATTGTGTCAATTCTACAGCCCTCACAATTTTCTTGTTTCCTTGAAAGTTTGTAATTAAATGTTGGAGCAATAAATAAAACAAGACAATAAAAAACATTTTCTTTTACAAGAAGAGGGTGAATGAGGTCAATGTTTGAAGGACAATTTCAACTCGTTAGATTTTCTTTTTTAATAAGTAATATATATTCATGCAAAGCGCAGAGGAGCGCAACCCTAATACACAGTAAGTATACAAGAGAACCCCTAAATTATAGAAAAAGAACATAACTCCAAAAACTAAGAAATATTAGAGACATGCACACTATTCCAGGCCACTGCCACTGCCACTTTCCATGTATACAGGGATTCTTTATCTCTAGCAATCCACTCTCACAATCTTCAAAACTCCTTGTGTTCCACCCTTGCCAAAGACACCACATTAAACACAAAGGAGTCGTAACAACTCATTAATATACCGTGATAACACATATAGAGATAGCTCTTGGACTTGGGATCTATTTGGGATTGCAATTTCAAAAAGTGTGATTTGAAAAAATAACGATTTCAAAACGCAGTTTATGAAAATGCAATTTTTAAAATCACAATTAGTGTCTGGTAATTTTTTTTAAAAAATTGTTTCTGCCAATTGAGTGTTTGGATAACATTGATATAAAAGTGCAGTTCAGGTACAAATTACAAACAAGGACATAATAATACTATTAACATTGGTAGGATAATTGACTGAAGAGGAAGCATAATTCCTCGAAAACATGCAATTGGCAGGTTCTACATCTATTGCCTCTATAGTTGCTTCTAGAAAGATAATTAAACAAATAATGTTTGCACTTTGGTTGAAGTTTTTCTGTTTGGGGAAGATATCATACAATTAAGGATTAATGAGATAGAAATGTTAACACGATGAAAAAGAAATAAAAAGAAAAGTTTTGGAGCAAACGACAACTTTTGGTTTGCTATCTTCAATGTGGGTGATCAACATCACACCAACAATCACTCAAAGATAGAGATTATGATAGACATAATTTGTTTTTGTCAAAAGTTAAAACTAATGAGTCTAAGTACTGACCTACCCTATAATCTAGCCTAATAGGCATTTGTTTACATTTAGACTAATGCAAAAACTTTCATCAAATGGTGGAAACAAAGAAAATAAAGCAAGCCATATATTTAATGCATGAATCAAGCTCCTGACACAACAATCAAAGTAAAATATCGAGCAGTGTACACTGCAGCCTTGTAAACATATTGAGCCCTAGCAGTGTAATGCACTGTTGACATATTAATATAAGTATTTATTAATGCTGAATTCGAACGGTGTAAACATTGAGTACGTTGAAATTTTGTACCACTATCCATATGTTAACCAATGTCCAATGCATATCGAGCAGTGTAATACTGACATCCAGCAGTGTAAACATCACAACATTAAAAAATTGAGTGACAACTAGCTGGCACACACCCCATACCCCCATTGTCTCTGATACAAACGCGTAAACATCACAACTTTAAAGCCAATATTCACCCTCCTTTGTTTATTCTGAAAGCTTATTTGCACTATCTTTTTCTTCAATCTCTTTTTATTATTCGTTACCCTCTTGAAAGCTATGTTCACTCTCTTTTTCCTTACTAGTTACCCTCTTGAAGTAAAGAAAGAAGAAGGAGGTTGAGAAGGATCATTTAGCTGAAGAAGAAGAACCAACATTGTTTGTGGTTTCTCATGCCTTTAGGTTCGTGCTTGAGAGATAAGGTTAGATGCTTACCTGAGATTCGGAGGCTGGGACGAGGTAGAAAACAACAAGTTGCGGCAGTTAGGAGCAGACCAACAGCAGTGTGGTGAGAGAGGTAGAGAAAAAGAACAAAGAAAAAGAAGAGAGAACGAGTGTTTGATTTTGTTTTGGGTGGTTTTCCTGTGATTTCATGGTTTGATGAGGGCAGCCTTGGTAAATGACACCCACAATATCTGTTACGCGAAAACACAATAAAGCTTTAAAATCGTGCATTTTCAAAAGAGCACCTCTAAGCATGCTGCTTGAAAACGTGGTTTTTTTCCACATTTTCAAACCGTTATTTTATTCAATTGCATTCCCAAAAGCAATAGAATCTGCAATTTGTTTTAAAAAAGCACTTTGGTCCCTGCAAAACGCACTCTTACTAACACTAGTTTAACTATACATCGGAACTCAAATAATTCCCTGTAATACTTTGTCTAAATGTTATAAGAAAATGTAGTATGAAAAACAAGAAGAAAGGGGCATAAAATAAGAGGTCTTGCAAATTGAACTAAACAATTATTCAAGTGTGGGACAAGAACATTAGTCTAGTTTGGGAGAAGAATACCAGCCTTGATGCAAGTTAGAAAATAACATTAAATTTACAATAAGTACTGCTCACAAGAAATTGCCATACAATAAATATCTAAAAGTGCTTCTCAGAAAAATGCAGGCGGATTTCTATATAGGGAAGAAACAGTGGAGCTTGATCTTTCAATATACTTAGCATGGAGTACCCAACTTATACATCCAACACCAATTTTGTGACTCATCAATATCTGGTGCCAAGTCACATGACCTGGTCTGGGTCTACTACAATGACAATTGACAAGTATTGCAAATCAGTCAATATCCTGATTTGAAGATACATGCCCGTTAAACAAGCTGAGTAGCAAATCAACATCTAAAGTCAGTGAGATTTGTATAAAAGTAAGCATTCTTGTAGCACCTTATATCTAGTGCATATATTTTGATAGAATCCATCTACTGGACAGCCAAACATGGTACATATTGCAAATTTTAAAGCATAATAACCATACTACTTACAAGTATGCCGAGCAGAAAACTTTCTTCTGACTTCAGAACTAACTTCCTGACATTTACCCGCAAGAATGTCCATAATGAGATTTGCCAGCTGCGATATAAGTTGCATAGGATCAATCCTTGATCTCATCAGTTCCCTGGCCCTTATTACAGTATTTGAAGTGTCAGATGACAAAGCCAAATCCAGCAAATCAAGCAATTCATCATCAGAAACAATCCCAATCTGCAAAACAACAACAAAGGGAAAATTTTATTACATTTTGAATGAGAGGACATGCTCCAGAAGCTTATGTAACAAAAATATCTGCACTCACAAGCTCATAGGCCAACGTGATTGTGATCCTTTTACCAAGCAAACTCAGTTGATCAAGCATCATCTCTGCATCCCTAAGTGAACCATTGGATTTAGAAGCAATGAAGTCTAAAGCAGCCTGATCAAAGTCCAGACCCTCTTCAATACAAATTTTCTCCAATCTGCTTGAAATGTCAGCATCTTTTATCTTTGGGAAGTGATATCTTTGGGACCGCGACATTGCACTTCGGGGAACCTTATCCAGGTCTGGAGTGATCATTACAAAGATAACATGTTGAGAAAGGCTATCTAGGCTATTCAAAACAGTTGCCCATGTTTCTCCGTTCAACAATTGGCATTCATCAACAATAAAAACCTTGAACCGTGAAGAAACCGGAGGGATGACTGCACTCTTAAGAAGGGACCTTACTCTGTCCATCCGATTAATTCTCACAGAATCCACTTCCTTAACATCCCTGCTCCTTCCAGAAAAGAAAAGAACACATTCTCGACAGAGACCACATGGTCTATGCTCCTCAAGTGAAAGACAATTAAGTGCTGCCGCAAATATCCTTGAAGCAGAGGTCTTGCCTGTACCACGGGGACCATGAAAGAGATAAAATGATGTTATCCTACCTTTAGAGATGGCACCCAAAAGAGATCTTGCCACTACATTTTGTCCTACCAACTCATTAAAAGATTTTGGCATGAATTTCTGACTCAAACACCTAGGAGTCTCTGAATGTGGAGTGATTTCATTACTGATGCGTTTCAAGTTCCTCCGTTTATAAAAAGCGGGCCCATCTACGTCCCCAGATAGCAAGGGATGTTCTTCTACATCAGAAGGAAGATATGACTCCCTGAATTTAGGAGTCCTCGACCAGCAGCAGCGTATACCACACCCACGATGACTATGATCTACAACATCCATCTCTTCGTTTGCAAATAATGTTGGACTATGGCTTGAAACCACATCATTTAGAGATGGCCATGCACAACCCACACGACCTGCAACATCACCCACCGCCCCAAATGATTTCACTTGATTTTCGTATTGCAATTTTCTTTTTGACACAATGTGATCCACTTTTTCCGCTTGTGATGATCCTACACTCTGTTCATTACATGAATCAACATCCTCCAAACGATTGCTGGAGGGTGTGATGCATGCCAAGTCCAATCCAATATCCATATGACTGTCACAATATCTTTCACTCAATGATTTGTTCTCATAAGCCCCTTCCTGATTTGATGTATAATAGTCCAAACCTTCAACCTGTTGGGTCTTACTCGGAGGGCCTGTCTTCCCTACCAAACCCAAGTCCTTACATGAGATCAACTTAGATTTTCCCAAACTGCAATTCAATTCAAAATCATCAACATAATCCTCCCGAAGTCCATATAAACCTAAATTCTTTGATCTCAATGCACCATAACCATCTGAGCCACCCTGGCAATCATTCATGATCCGCAACGATATCCCATTACTGGAATCGGTTTCCCAGTTTACATCGTCAACCAAAGCAGAGAATTTACTCATAGAATTAGTAGACGGATCCCTCAGTGACCTCACTCTCCTCAGTGCTACTAGAGTTCTTGAGATAGGAATATCCACAGAATGCCTCCGCCCATCCGTCATTTTCAAAACAGATCAAATACTCCAATCAAAATAAAGCTCAATGCACGCTGCAAATTGCCAACTCAAATATCAATACCCACAAAAATAAGCAACTGCAAGAGAAAGGGAATAGCAAAACAATCAAAAGAGACCGAGTAAACCACTCCAATCATCTGAAATAGGAGCAAGATCCTAATAGCTTTATAATTTCAGAGACAAAGACCCGCAAAGATAGAAAACAACCCAAATTCAACAAACAGTGTCACATTGCCACATTCATCGTTCAAATTTACTTTGTTCCCACCAAAGGCATTCAGCATTACCATTTATTGAAAACCAAAACCAAAATTTCAAAACCCAGCAAACTAAAAGACAATGTGGCGCCATTTTCATCAGAGAATAGCATTATAAAATTCAAAAAATACACGTTTCTTCTTACCTCTGGAGATGAAATAAGAGAAGCCCACAACGAAGACACGAAGTATTCCTACTCCTCTGCCAGAAAACAGAATAAGAACAGCTTCTAGAGAGAGAGAGAGAGAGAGGGAGAGAATCTAGAATTCAAAGTTGCACAATAAAAATATGCGAGTACAAACAAACAATGGGAAACGACAAAGTTGAAAAACCCCCCCCATCGAGCTCTTCGAGGTTGACAAAATCTGAACCAACAGCGTAGAGGGCGGGATAGGAAAACCCTAACCCTAGAACAGTGGTCTTGGTGGTTGAGCTTCTGGAGCCTAGAGTGAGAGCTGTACAGGGAGGTGGCAGAGGAGTAAGTGGCAAAGTAGTAAATGTCATTAATGGGAGGGGGTGTTAGGTGCGCCATTGCTCGTGAGCCAGCCGACGTGTACAGAGAGAGAGCGGAAGAGAGAGAGAATTTCGTTCAGAATTTCTTTGTTCCCATGCTGCAGAGCCGTTGCAGAGGGGTCTGGTCTGGTCTGGTCTGGTCTGGTCTCGGCCAGTGAGCCTGACGAGGGCGTTTTTCGTAATTTCGTACACGGCGGTTTCAGTTCGTTTCTGGTTGTAGGGGAAAAAGCTGTCATTACCTGCCCGTGGAACGTTCCGTACGCGCCAAAAGTGAGCGTGAGACCAGATAACCCAAATGAAGCATCTCTCACGCGCTCAATTAAAAATCAATTATTTTCTCACGCGCTCCACTGGTTTAGACCCGTGAAAAACCCAACTTAAAAAATAATAAATGCATTTTTTTTTTGGCAAGGTGGTTTTGACTTTCGAGTTTTGATAAATAATTTTTTAAATTTTAAACAGTAATTAATCAATCCAATCCCTAAGATAAGTCATAAAAGAATAAATTTGACGTCCAACAAAATTAAAATTATTTTAATAGCTTATGATAACAGTAAAATTTAAGAATTAAATATTGAAAAGGAACATGAAAAGAGAAAATAACAAAGAAAAAAAATACATATTTCAATAGCTTTGAAAGACTGAAATTTAATTGATACTTCAAAACTTAATTTCAAAATACTACGTACATATCTTTATATGTTTTATAAACAAAATGCTTGAAGAAAGAGAAAGAAATAAAAAACCCTAAACTTGGAGATAAAATAAAATTTCTATGGACAAAGAAATATCTTCAAATATTATGTTTGATTCTTTCCATTATGTGCTGATCTTATTCTCAAAATACTCTTCAAACATTATGTCTAATTCTTGCTCGTTTTGTTATAATCTTTTCTGTCTAGATATTTCAGTGACATTAATTTAGTATATGTCAACTCAGCTACTATTCTTCTGCATCAAAATTAGTCCATGCGGACCATCCCATTAGAAAAACTGACAGAATCTGTTAATGTAACAAATGTAATGATTGTTCAGCCACACTCAGAGCATATTTGAGCATATTTGAATGTAATGGTTCGACTACTTCCAAATGACAATATATATATATATATATATATATATATATATATATTAAGAAAGTGGTCGACCCAGAATTACTCCCAATGGCCATCAAGTGATTTGGCCACCCTCTCTATCCGACTTAATTGGTATTACTGTGATATATTAATGGATTCTGTCAATTTTTTAATGGTTGAGACTAATTTGTGTGTTTTTTTTTTTTTCTTATCCTAAAAAGTGATTTAAAAAGCCCAAAAAAAACAATCGCGTCCATTTCTAATAAATAAGAACTCTCTGAAACTGTACGCACCCGCTTCTAATATGTACAGTAGATTGTGGGTCTCTTTCATGGAGGGGGCATGTGGATTCTGACAATAAATTTGGCATCTTTTGCAGTATAATAATACTCCTATGCTTAGGAAAACTTTTTTTTTAATGGTTGTCTTTAATACACTAGACACTGAATGTTTGACCAGGTTGTACATATTCTCTCAGCTTTCCTATTTACAAGGCACGCCATAACCGGGATGATCAGGAAAAAGCAATCAGCAAAAACATATATTCCACTTGATTGCCAGATTTCCAGCCCTTTTCTTTTCTTTCATCGTTTTCATTCTTCCTTTATGTGGAAATAAATCAAATTTTTTCTTCGAGGATATTATCAATTATTGTTCTTTCAGTAATACATGCCTGCTGAGAGCCGCATACGAGGAGCTTAAACGATGAAAATCGCATGCACTTCTAAAACTTTAGAACCATAGTTTGCCCCAACTCCATCAAGATATTAGTGAAACTCAAGGTGATTAATATTGATACTCCACTTGAAATTATCTTGAGACCACGGAACCACCGCTAAATAGTGCTTCATCTCCTCACATTAACACCATTGCCGTTTTCCAACAAACTGGTTCATAATGTTACTCCTCAATGATTCGCCCAATACCCAGTTTTCTAGCTCATTCTTGCATTTCCTGGTTTGGCTTATTCCATGGGGGACATGGATTTGGTTGTTTTCCTGAACAGGAGATTGCCTTTAGCAATTACTTCATCGGCCACCATTTACCAGTAGTCTCTGCATGAACAAGAGCCATCTCTGAAAGTGTGGAAGCGACTTCTATCTCTCACCACTATTTCCAACCTATAAACTCTAGAAATTAGCTTCATTACCGTATGGCAGTCCCTGCACACCCGCAAATTTTTCACGATTCTTATGATCTTTCCCTCACACAATCTTTCCATTCCAAAAGCTACAGCAAGCTTCTCACTGTGCCAAGACACTGAATCTTCCTTTTCTTCCTCTTCTATGTCATGCAAAACACTCCCAACCTCTGGAACATAACCTCCTTCAACCCTGAGCTTCAGTATTATCTCCCTTAACTTCTCATAAGCCTCTTGTGTAATTTTATCATGTTTTTCACCCGCCACAAAAGTATACATGATCTTGTCAACTTCAATCATGCTCCAACCAGGAGTCTTCTTGATCCTCTGGTCAGTCATTGATCTCCTTACTGCGGCAACATCCTTCCATTTCCCTGCAATGGCATAAATATTTGACAAAAGAACATGATCACCAGAATCGTTGGGTTCAAGTTCAGAAAGCCTTTCTTTCACTTGCTCTGCCAACTCGACTTCCCCGTGAATGCTACAAGCCCCAAGAAGAGTCCGCCAAATAATAGCAGTGGGCGAAATTGGCATTTGACATACAAAATCATAGGCCTTCTGCAACTTACCAGCTCGGCCATATAGATCAACCATACAACCGTAATGCTCAATGGCTGGTTCTATACCATATATATCCATCATCTTAGAAAAATATTTACATCCTTCTTCAATCAATCCAGCGTGACTACAAGCATATAAGATAGAAATAAAGGTAATTCTATCAGGCTTGATTCCAGACGCTTCCATATCATGGAAGAGCTGTATTGCTTCTTCTCCATGACCATGCATTGCAAGTCCTGCTATCATCGTTGCCCAAGAAACAATGCTTTTACTTTTTGGCATTCTCTCAAAGATCAATCGAGCCATGCCCACATTTCCACACTTAGAATATGTATGAATGAGTGCGTTATTCACTGAAATGATCCAAAGAAACCCAGATTTCTCCAGAAACCCATGTAAAACCTTCCCAAACTCAATTGCCCCCGCCAGCGCGCACATCGATAGAACCACCGTCAAGCTCACCTCATTTGGTCTCATTCCCACCCGTCGCAACTCCCTGAAAAAACCCAACGCCTCATAGAAACAACCATTATGAGCAAACCCAGAAATCATAGTACTCCAAGAAACATCGTCCTTCACAGGCATTTCCAAGAACACCTTTTTGGCCAGCTCAAGCTGCCCCGCTTTGGTGTACCCCGCGAGCATGACATTCCACGAGGTCGCATTCCGAATCGGCATCCTATCGAACATTCCCGCCGCACCCTCTACATCCCCGCATCTAAAACACGCCGTAACCACCGCATTCCAAGCGACAACATTTGGTTCCTTCATTTCCTCAAACACCTTCTTAGCAGAACCCACACACCCACATTCCGCATACGTGCTCACAAGAGTCGTCCCAACAAAGATATGGGTATCGAGCCCATGCCTTATAGCCTGACAATGAAGCTGAACCCCAGCTCTCAAAGACCCGTAATTAGCCGCACCTTTAAGTACGAACGCGAAAGAGAAGCTATCAGGCGGGGCTATAACCGTCGATCCTCGACGCATTTCGGTGAACGCAACAAGAGCACTCTGCGGGGCATCGGATTCGGCGAGTCCTCGGATGATCGTGTTGTACATGAAAACATCTGGGTCCGGGAAGTGAGAGAAGACACGGCGAGCGTAGTCGAGAGCATCGGATATCGAAACGACGCAGCGGAAGATAAGCTTCCCGGCGACTAAGCGATCGGTATCTAGTCCGGTCTTGCACGTAAAGGCCTGGATTTGCTTCACGGTTTTGAGGGTCTTGCACTTGTGTATCAGAGCGAGGCACAGCTGCTCTGTGCTGTTCATATTAACTTCGAATTTTTCAATGAAAAAGTAGCCGTTTGAATAGTCAACACTCGCGGAGGGGTAGTCTGGCGTGGCCAAATCTAAACCGTTAAAGGGAAAACGCTACAACCGTCCGATCTAGGGCCATAAAAATGCCTTCCATCTTCTGGTTTGTCGATTTCTCGAAAATCAATTGAAATTCATACCTAGAAGTTATTGCTTAGACTTATTCCAGTCAATAATTTTGGAATTAGTGTCCAGGAAAATGTATACCAATTATTGTGGCTTAGGCAAATACATTGGTTAAAGCATTATCAACTCAACAAATATTTCTTTATTTACCTAAAAAATTGGGTTAAATATATTTTATCCCCCCAAACTATCATATTTTCTCCGGATGACCTTCTAAACTACCAATGCTTAGATTCTATCCCCCCAAACTACCACTTTCTAATTTTTTGGCCCCATCTGTCTATTTATGCCGTCAATTCTAACAGAAATTGACTAAAACCCCGAAAATACCACTCCCTTAACCGTATAAATTTCAAAATGTAGGAGGGGTATTTTTGAATTTCTGTTTAAAATTGACGGCATAAATGGACCGATGAGGCCAAAAAATCAGAAAGTGGTAATTTGGGAGGCCAGAATCTAAGCATTGGTAATTTGGAAGACCATCCGAAGAAATGGTGGTAGTTTGAGGGACTAAAATATATTTATCCCTAAAAAATTTCTTTTTTTTTTTGAAAATTTTATTTTAGTTACTTTTCTAAAGCACTCCAAAATAGAAAACAACATTTGACTAACCGGATAAAAGTACTCTTAAGAATTGGTATGAAGCTATAACGTGAATGAGAAAAAGCAAAGGGAATCATTTTGTGATCAAGACTGCAAAAGGTTGATTGTGAGTAAGAGGGAATGGCTCTAATAATACCATCAATTGTGCGGGATTGAAAAAACAAAAAACAATTTTCCTTTTTATGTTCTATCAAAACTTTTTTTCAAACAAAAATAAATAAATAAATAAAAATGCTTATTACTGTCATATTACCCTAGTCTTTCATTCAAAGTGTCTTTTTCCCTTACTGTTGAATGGCACACAAGAAAGGTCCTGGCTGGGTATTACTTGTACATATCACAGCAGATTGATACTTGAAGAGTAATAAAACTTGACATTGTTATGTAAACAATTGATGGCATTTCTACAAGTATTTGACTAGAGAATATCAGCCTTTTCATCCAACCCCTCTCTTGATTAGAAACATTATAAAAAATAAATTAAAAAAAGAAGAAGAAGAAGAAGAAGAAGAAGAAGAAAGAAAGACAGAAAGAAGGAAGGAAGGAAGGATATCCTCTCAAGCTATTAGAGGACAATCTATTAGAGTACAGAAATGCCCTATAGGCGGAAAGAAGGCGAACTGAAATCTCAGGGTCAAAAGATCAGTCAGATATCTGATATTTCTTCCTCATCGTTCCAACCTCTTCAGATTAGTGAAACATGTCAGTCAGCAACTGTTTTGAGCTTACAGAAAAAGGCTATTCACTTCACTGATATATTCTTCCAATGCCTTCTATATTTGGATGGATGCATTATTTTTTTTGTTTGTGAAAAACTGAAGCACCCAGGTCTCATGCATCAACATTGGGAACAGCTAAAGGTAAAGGGAAATTCTAGAAATTTAACAACTTAAAAGGTAATTACCACACTGAAGGGAACCAGCCGATTGCCAAGAACCGTCATCGACATTAATATCCCTAGCATGCTTTTTTAGAGAAATCCTTTCAAGCATGCTGCTCCTCATCCTCTCCATCATCCTCATCAGAATCAGCAGAAGTGGGTTGCCCATTAAGATCTACATTTACACCATTTACCTTCCTCACAAACTGTCCTCGTACACGAGGCCTTCTTTCAGCAAGTCGTTTTCGATTAACATACCTAATCTTCTTGTCAAAACATCGCTCCTTTCTTTTCTGTCTAAACTTCATCAATGCTGCTTCTCTTCTATCCATTTTATTCAAATTCACTTCAGGGGAAGATGAGCTTCCTACTGATGGCCAAGAATGAGAAGTAGACATTTGACCAGGTTGTAAGCATATATTAACAGGGTAATACGGGAATGATGCCATTCCATTAACATGAGGAGGGCATTGCGGAACATGATGGTACTGAGACATCATAGCTTTAGATGCATGATTTTGCAGCTCATGCAGATTCTTTTGATACAGTTGTGCTGCAGATGGCATCATAACTTGATTTACAACTCCTGGAATGCAATATGGAAAAGCAGCTTGTGCTGGTAAGCCAGAAACATCAAATTGATGCTGATTTCTTGGGTGCGAAATCACTTGAGAGAACTTTTCATCCTTGAAATCCCTTTGCTGCGGGAGTTCCACTAATGCAGGTGGGGTACAAGACCTCTCCATTGAAAGAGAATCTGGGATACTATTACTGCTGGGAAATTCATCTCCCTGCGAATAGCTTTCTCCTGCTTCCCCATTTTCATGTATTTGGGGATCAGCAACCACTTGTTCACTGCATTCTTGATGTTTCTCTCCCATCCTCAAGTTTTGAGCACCATTGTCATCAACATTGACAACCCCTTGAGAGTTGTTTTTAATGGTGCTTGATTTGACATAAGTAAAGAAGGCGGAAGACTCACCAATCCTTAGCTCACTCTTCTTTGGGCAAGACGAAAATTGTTCTGCAAGACGTCACTCAAAGAGTTCAAAAGAAGAAAAGAAAATAAAAAAATTAGAAACGAAAAAAACCCTTCCCTCAAGCGGAACGGACAAAATGCTGGACACACAGAAAACTCAAATCCATTTGCTTTAAACTCTCCATTACTATGTTACTACTATACATTAACTCCAATGAACAATGAGATGTAAGAAACATTAGATGGCCTTAGATATTCAAGATGGCGTGTGGTGAAGCCATATGCATGGCATCTGATATAAAATACGCTGCTACAACAGCTATTACTTTCCATCAAATAAGAATGATGATGACAAAAAATAAAAGTATTGATAGAAAACACCTAGGCCAAGTAAAAGGAAAACAAAAGAGGAGGAGGGGGGAGGGGAGGGGGGGGGGGGGGGGGGGGGAGAGAGAGAGTGATAGAGAGCATTTGTAGCGAACATACAAACAAAATAGGCACTTAACATCAGCCAAACACAATAGCTTTAGTAACATCCACTACTCCTTACAAACCCTAACATTAAAGAGTCATCCTTTATATAAAAAATCTAGTTTAAAGCCTAAGCTTAAAATTTCTAAACTGAGTATTGAAGGGGGAAAAAAAAACTAATTTCTAAATTCACAAAAGAATGCACAACCCCTAAAGTGAGTGAGTGAGTGAGAAAGAGAGAGAGAGAGAGAGAGAGAGAGAGAGAGAGAGAGAGAGAGATAGAGAGACTCCACAATTTACTAAAACGCAAACCCAAGTCCATACCCAGGGGGAGAGCTTTGTTGATTGGCAGAAGGGAAATAACAGTATTTGTTGGGTAAAGAGAGAGAAAGGAAGAAGATATGCCATAGTGATTTAAGTTTATTTTATGGGCCTCACTGATGTCATCTACTTAATTAACCTTTTGATTTACGTGAATGAAACAGCTATGTGATACAGAGGAAGCTTAAATAATATACTAGCATGAAGAAATATTTTTGTTCATTGGTTTTAATTCAAGAAAGAGAATCCAAAGCTATAAAATGCATTAGCTACGGATAACAGGCAGTCACTCCAAACAATTGTCAGACTAAAAAAAAATAATAATAAAAAATTATGGGTGACCCTATACATTTAGGGCGGCTGTAAATGAACAAAGTCGCTCATGAACATGCTCGAGATTGGCTCGGATAAGCTCGGCTCGAGATCATTCATTTATTAAACGAACAAAGTTTGAACAAAAATTTAGGCTCGTTTAATAATCAAGTCGAACTCGTATAAACTCGGCTCAACTCATATAACTTCATTTTTATTATTTTTAGGGACAAATGTACTTCAACCCCTTGAACTATCACTACATTTTTATTTACGCTTCCAAACTTTAAAAAGTAACATCAGTGCCCACTTGAACTAGCACTGTGTGTCAAATTAGACACTTTAGTTTTTTTTATCCCCAAAATACCCTTAAAGTTATTAAAAATAAAAATAAAATATAACTATTTTTTTAAAAAATAAAAAATAAAGGTGGCTAATATGAAAAGGGCCACCCCTTTTCAGTATTTTTAGTTTTTCCCCTTTTTTTGTTTAATTTTTTTAATAATTTTAATTTTTTTTCAAATGGCATGGTATTAGTATGGCCCTCAATGTCATTTTTAAAGTTTGGAGGCGTAAATAAAAATGAAGTGATAGTTCAAGGGCTAAAATATTATTTTACCCTTATTTTTATAATATTATTTTTTTTAGCTTTGTAATGAAAAGTTAATTAAACAAAGGAATTATCTTCATAATGTAATAGATATAGCTTGAATTATTATAATTATTAGTCTTGATATAGATATATGTGTATATAAATGGGTGTGAATCTTATATACATACTATAAGATAAATATAAACTCGAAATTAAACTGATTAAGATTCAAGTTAATTTATCTAATTACTCAAATAATAAATCTTAAAAATAATTAATAATTAATAATTAGTATAAATTTACAAAAAAAAAAAAATTAAACAATCACGACATTTACTATTGGACAAAAATTTCCTACAACCAACATATAAAAAGGACACAAATCCTTTAAACATGTGAGAAGCACATGTTTTTTTTATTAATGCTATTAAAAAAGCATGTACGAAGCACATGCTATTTAAATAACAAGTGTTTCTCTCATGCCAAATAACACATGTCAATCTTATATGTGAGTTGTAGGAGATTTCTTACAAAACGGTTTGTAGGAAATTTCCTACAAAACGGTTTGTAGAAAATTTCAATCATTTATTTTATATATGAAATGAATAAGTTAATTAAGTAGCTCGTGAACAAGCTTAAGCTCGTTCGAAAAACAAATGAACAGATTATCTAACTCGGTGATAAACTCGAGTTTGGCTTGTGTTAAAAAAAAAAAAATTAAACGAACCGAGCTTGAATATTCAATACTCAGCTCGATTACAGCCTTATATACATTCACACTAATTAACTTGTTTAAAATTTTTTACACAAAACCAAGATTGACAGTTTCAAATAACTCAAACTTTTCAATCCACATAAGACATTATTAAATGATGTTGTGTAAGGGATATAATATATGGGTATTCTAGGAAGATATAATATAGGGGTAAATAGGTAAATTAGCTAGGAAGAATTAGTTAGGATATGCTTCTAGAAGATGCTTTAGTTAGTTATTTAGAGTCTATAAAAGGGAACCAAATATGAAAAGAAATGCATGAAATGAATATTACATAAATTGATTCCCTTAGGAGAATTGTTGTTCTCAAATCAGCTTGGAGACTTGGGCATCTCGAATAGCCCATTATCTTATTCTTATTTCCTCATCTTCAATTCATAATTCATCATTCCAATCTCCTTTCCATACAAAAATCCCAAAATATACATAGATCCAAAAAAGGTACATAACATGTTGGCAAAGCAATAGAGGAGCGGCTCACCTGTTCGCCGGTCACTAATTCCTGGCACATCAGGTCGATATTCCACTAAATCAATTTGTGGAGGCTCTATTATAGCAGACTGAAAAGGAAAACAAATAAGAGAATATGCATAGAAATTGTCAATATTAATGTTATTGATCCCCACTTATAATATGCAATTACATATGTAACAAAGAGAAATCTTTGTACACCACATCACATAACGACTACTACTCCCTCCATCCCATATTGTTCGTCCAACTTAGAAAACCCAACTTTCTAAGGGAACACCATTTAATGCATTGTCCTTGAAATGAATATATATAAGTTTCCAAGCCCCTAAAAAGTCAAGCAAACTAATAAACTCATTTACACCTTAGACTTCTCAACAAAGTAAAGGATATATTAAAAAAAGAAGTAAATTTGTGCCCATTGGGGTTTGATCTCTCTCCATTTGTGAAGTCATAAGTTCTCTCTTATGTTATCTATGCGTAAGAACTTCAAATTGGACAATATTTAGGACATTTCAAAATAGATACTGGATAAACAATATGGGATGGAGTAATTAATTTTGCATATAGAACTAACATAGTGACCAGTAGTTGATTATGAATAATTAATAGAATTATTATTTTAGATACTTTCAAGTTCCTCACAGAATTTCAGATCATAAGTTGCTAAGATCTGAAAACTAGTTTTTAGTTTATTTCCAACAATGAGTCATAACCTATCCTGTAATTCTATATTTTACTTGAAACTTCAAAATGTTTAATTTATCCCTCTAGTGCCTGGGTAAACATAAGGTTGTTCAACAGAACAAAAATAAGTCCTAATTAGTTCATAAGGTTCTTGTTTTAGTTCTAGTTATTAGTAATCCGTTATCCAGTCATCTACAATTTTTAATAGGTTTTTACTCTCTCTGTCAAATAGTCTAGTATTACAAGTACAATGGTAGAGATTCTCTCAAATACATAGAACATATTACTCCCTCCAATCTATGATCCAGTATGTGAGTTTGCTCAGCTGATGCCCTTCTATTCCCCTCTGAAGATTGACTATACCTTCAAATTCTACCACGAGCATTTTCCAAGTAGACCCAGGAACTGAAATTGGGGCACAACTGGGCACAAAAGGGTACTAATACCACCAACTTCCTTTTAATGTCTTCGAGTGGTTGGTTTATGTACATATCAGATTTCTGTTCTAACTCATTTGTCTTCACTTTGCAAAGCTTGCCTCTAAAAATCCAGTCAAGATCAACACAATAATAAAAGCAATTCACCCTTGTAATTCCGTAAGCCTTTGCAGGGATGAATTCCTTAACCTTCATAGACACCATCAACTAGAAGAAGACTAATCATTAGAAGATCTATATTGATATGATTCTCTCTTTAGTTTGGATCTTTGTATGCAGTTGTATTTTTTTTAAATGGATTCATGTAGGGTTATGTTCTACGAAATTGGTATTTTACTTTATATATATATATATCAATTTCAGCGTATGTCATAAACAAAAAGTAGATAAATTTATCAAACCTCCCAAGTTGAACATAACAAAGAAGAAAAAAATACACTAAAATTTTTAAATCAGAAATCAACTGCCATGGCAAATCAGTTAAGATAATACTAGAAAGAAACAAAGAATTTTGTTTTCGCACGAATAATAAAGGAGAGGATGATGATAGTCTTTCGAACATAGCAAAGTAGACAAATGTTGTACTGCATGTGCACCTTTAGAGTTGGAATATTACACAGGGGGGAGGTTTAAATTTGAGCCTATTGCTGTGAAGTAATAACTAAACCTGTAAAGTAAATCTCGAATTGATACAATCAATCACAATTTATATACATTCCATTGTCATTAGGGCCAACCGTTGTCATAATTCACAAATCAATTAATTCATAACGCAGAGGTGATCTTATAATTTTGAGCAACCAAATTCCAAGCCCATAATACACTCACCTCATCTTCCTGATGGGTTGACAATCCCATCTCAGGATTGGTGCTCCTGCAAGACTTGTCATCTGTGTCATCCGAGAACATAGTAGTACTGTTCGTATTAGCATCACTAGGGTCCGAGGCCACCGAGTCAAATTCATAGTTCAAAATGTTCTTCTCCGCAAGTCCAAGCTGCCAACATAATCATATGAATGAACATTTCAATATTGATCTAGGGAGAGATAAGCTAGCTATGAGTAAAACTTTTGAGAAAGTGTACTGGTGATATGTAGCACAAGAAGGGGGTCACTTGAATGGAAAAGTGATATACATAGACAAGCACGTATGCATTCTTCCTAGTTACTGAAAAGCCATGAGCTAAAGAATAAAAGCCTCATATAAAGATGCTAACAGTCTAAGATTGTATCATTTTCTGTACCATAAAGGATCACTCCTGGCTCTTTGCATTTGCTTTGTATATAAAAATTCCCAGCATTTATTAGCAACTCTATCAATTTTATGTGGACATGAATCTAGGTTGCGGGCAGAAAAGGCGTATGAACAAGACATCAGAGTCATGTAAAACAAACCATGTGCCTTCTTCTCCACATGTGTGTCCACAAGTTTAATAGCTCATTTGTGCGTAAAGGCTTTACAAGATAGTCCGCTGCTCCAAGCCTCAAGCACTTGACAACAACAGAGACCTCGTCTTGTGCCGACATCACTTATCAGAACAAAGACAAACTTAAATAAGGATGATGAGGATCTAATTTACCATGAAGATTGAAGAGAGAAACTTATTATCAAGGAATGTGCCAGTGATAAAAACAAAACAAACTTACTGATCACGGGAATGCGCTGTAACTCTTTATCCCGATTGATGTACTTCAACATCTTCATGCCTTTGGCCAATGGAAGGTCAAGTTCAGCTAGTATTAAATCTATATTAGGTCCTTCTGCATTCAGTGCATCAATCACCTGTCTAGCTGACCTCACTGGAGTCACTGCAAAGCAAATAAATCCAGAGTTGTCATTAATCTCCTCTCGCAAACTATAAGAAACAGAAAGTTGCATTAGAAGATGAAGGAAACCCTGTTATTGGACGACAGGAGTATCTCATACTACATAATTGACAAAAAGCAATAAATTCTGTCAAAGTTTTACCCCACATAGGCCAGATCCCATACATTTGCTTTGAAACAAGAATCAGAGAGTTTATATGTGCACTTATTGAAAAGCAAACCATGTGCTAAGAATTCTTTTTTTTTCTTTTTTTTTTGGGATGAATAACCATGTGCTAAGCATTGATACAGCTTAAATCCAAGCAAGAGTTATAGACCTTTACTTAAATTGCATTGGCCTTTATTTTTAGCAAATCATAAAGTTTAACATCAAGGTCGGACATTCAACTGATTCATATCAAGAAGTATTTGACTTCAAGATAGTAAAAGGAGAACATAACAAATGGAAAAGTAATACCCACAAAATGAACTTATACTGTCATTCGTTGCTTGTTTCTATGGAGTCGCCTTTCAAATTCATCTTTTAGGCATTTAAACCTTTAGACAAGCTGAATTTTGAAGTACAGATGATGGCATCTAAAACTTGTTTCCTGGTGCCATGTCCTGTATCAATCACCATCAAAATTTATAATCTAACAGGATTTAATTTCATTAGCACCACTGATGAAAGCAAATAACCATATACAATTATGAGTAAATTGAGCCAGAAAACATAGAGTTCAATTTCTTGTTACATTTAATAGTTGTGTTCTTCATAACTGAGGAAGGCAAAAGAATTCAAATCAATGGAGCCTAATATAGTCCATTGACTTGATTAAATTCAGTTTAGCATTCCTAGTAATAACAACAACTGCAGAACACTTTCAATTGTGATATTACATAGCGTTCTCCTCAAATTTATTAGCAGCAACCATCAAGCTCTTTCCATTAAAGACAAAATTATCAGCTCCATCCCAAGTTCTATGCTTTAAAATGTTGTCAATTCAAATTCTCAAGTTCTAAGAACTGGTCAAATAATTCAATCTCTACTAAGTACAAAAGGCACACAATCACCAATAGCTCAAGTTTTCCGAGCTCTTATCATCTTGAAGCCCGCTTCACCAATAAATTCTCCAAATTAAATCAAGCATCATATGCTGTAGTGTTGAGTGATCCGTGTGGGCTTCGGGTTTAAGGGCTTTAGGTCCTTGCTGGTTTGTTTGGGTCTCTTTTTGTGGGTTGGTTTGGTTTGATTGTTACTATGTATACTTTCGGTGCACTTAAAGGCGCTGTAAGCTTTTTTTTAATAAAATTCCTATTTACTAATTAAAAAAAAAAAAAAACTAAATCGAGCATCCTATCAAAACCCACATTAATATTAAACTAATCAAACATAGACAATAACAATTAACAATTCAAATAACCAATTCAAGTTCCAAATAAGTAATTAGCAAGCTAATCATACACATAACAAAAATTAAACACATAAATCATATAGTTCAACAAAAATAAGCAAAAATAAATGAATAAACAAAGCAATATACACCTTGATAAGAGCATTTCAAAAGAAGAGTCAGAACTTCTTCCAAGCTCTTGTCGTCGTTATCGCACAACAAAATCCTCACCTTGCTCCTATCTATAAACCCATCCCCTCCCCTACTATTATTCCCACCGCCATAGTCTTTGTTCAAATTCAGCTCCTTGGACTCCATTTTTGCACAGCTGGGCACTCTGAGAGCTTCTAATTCAGCCTCTCCTCTACTCCAAAAAAAGGCAAACTCTCAGATTTTCCTCTTCCTTTTTGTTTCCTTGTTTTCAATTCCAAAGAACTTCTATGGGACTCCAATCGTCAGAAAACCTCAATTAGGATTGGAATTAGGGTTAGGGTTTCGATCGGAACCTCCTCCATAGAAATGGGGAAAAAAAAAAAACCAGGACCGTCCGTACAGACCCAAAAAAGGAAAGCTCTTTCATGAATTTCTTATGTGTGCACAGCGGCGCACGCTCTCTCTGTCCATAATATCAATAAACAGAAAAACTCAAGAAAATATGGTTTCAGTCAATCGGTGGGGATTGGAGATTCAGGTAGGGGCCAGACGGGAATCAACGACCGGATTTTGATCACCCGCCAGCGGCGCAAATTAGCTTTGTGTTCTGTACTCTCTACCTGAACACGTCTCAGCTTTCTGGGTCCAACGATGAAAACATTTTATAGGATAAAAAGTCTTTTAATGGGGGGATTTTATGGTAATTAAATAATGTTTATTAAATTGGATAGTGTAAGTGTCTAACGTACGCCGGTTGTGTAGGTAAACGAAGGGTTGGGATTGGTTGCGGGGGGTGAAGTGGGGATACCAGCGCAGGATAGCAAAAGGGGAGACGTGGAAGCGAGAGAAAAGTACGAAAAGTGAGAGGATATTTTCATATTTTGGGGAAGATAGGGAGGAGGAGATGCCACGTGGAGATCCTTGGCTAATAGGAAAGCGAAATATGATTTAATGCCAGAGCCACGTCATGCGGAGATTTTTTAGGTTTTAATCAAAGGAAAAAGAAACGTGAATATCGTAGAGTTCATAAAAAATGAAATGAAATTAGAAAAATGCTTGCTACACAACAAATGTGCACAACCTACTCACATGGGTGGGTCCCACCAGAGTTGGTGGGACCCACCCATGTGAGTAGGTTGTGCACTTGTTGTGCACAACCTATTGTGTAGGTAACAAAGCTCATGAAATTATATTTGGTCAACCATAACACAATTAATGACTACTTTTATCTTAAAAAAAAAAAAAAAAAAAAAAAAAAAAAAAAAAAGAGCAAAAGTGATCAATAATTATACCATGGAATAGCTAAATATCATTTCTCTATGCTACAATTAGATACATGAGGAGTACTACACAAAAATGACATAAAGATTGTATGAACACCAAAGAAATTTTTGAATTAATTTTTGAAATAATGTCCTTTTTCTACCAAAGAAAAATTTGTTGAAATCATGTAGAACAAGCCAATCTTTTAATGCTGATGAAGTCCTTTATGTCTAATTTTTGGGAGTTTGGCGGTGTTCTTACCACTCTCACAGATTGTGGAGGTGGACGGGTGATTTGGTTACCCTCCAACTGATTAAAAGAGTGGCCAAAATATTTATTCATAACTAAATGGTGGTTCAATTATCCATTTAATTATTAATTATTTTACTTTTAAAAGCTCTAGAAGCATTTTTGAAAATTAAAGTAAAAAAAGTTACATATAGCACATTTGATATAATTTTCATTAATTTTATTATCAAATACTAACGGAGGGTGTGCTTTGTGGGGATTGATTGTTGAAGGGTTGAGTGTGACATTTTTTTTAAGTTTTTTGGTCTAGATACCAAGGAAGGGTAGTTTGGAAATCAAAAATTTATTATCCCGTAATGATAAAAGAAATGTTAGCTGCATAATTTTTACACAATAATATTAAGGTGTAAATAAGTTTTAATTGTTAATTTTATTTTTTAAAAAAGGCATTTAAATTTATTTTTTTATTTTTTTATTTTTTATTTATTTTGAAACAGTTAGCTCAAGGCTCCTTACATTAAAATCAACGGGCCCTAAGGCATAACACAGAGAAACATCACAGTGAGTAGAATACAACCGCATGCTACCCACTAAGCCAGAAAATTCTGACTTGGGTGCTGCCTACAAATAAACAAATATTACAAGATCTAACATTTGAGTCATTCTCTACATTTCAGCACAATTTCTAAAGATGAGAAGACTGATCCGGGCAAAACAAGCCCTAAAAACAGACCAGTAATATCTGAAACCCATAGACAGACTTGAGGAGAAAAAAAACAAAGAAAACACCACAACAAACAAACAAAAAACGTCAAGCAAGCGTCGTCGGAAAAACTCGCCGGCACCAGTGCGTGAACAGCACGCGCCGTACAAGAACACCACCCCAGTGACAGCCGACCGCTAGAAACCCTTCCTACCACCGCCCGAGACCAAGAAAAGAGGCCCATGACCCACACGCGCAGAAACAGAGAATGAAAGCGTAGGCGCGTGCAGGCCACGCGCCGACCACCGTTGACACACATGGCCGTGGCTGGAGGCGATAGGACCGGAGAGCGACGACAAACTCCCCTACGAGGCGCGTTTCTCGAACAACCCGTCGGATGGGCGTAGATCTAGCGACGAAGACGAAGAGAAAACAGTGAAGCTTAGCCAGAAAATCTCACCCCAAAAAGAACAATCTTGCTTGCCATCCCTGCCAGAAAACACAAACACAAAAACACATACAAACACTAAACCAAAAAAACACTCTACTGGTTCTACAAACCAGAGAGAAAAACACTCTACAACCCTAAAAGGTTAGAAGACAAAACAAAACACCCTTGAATCTAACCAAGGGTGTCACAAAAAATACACTGTGGGGAGGAGAGAGGCGTGAAAACCTCCCTCCCCCCACGCCACAAATTCTAACAACGCTTCCTCTCTCTAGAAAGTATTGGGAGTTTCTCTCTCTAGAAAGACGGGACAGACCCCAAAATTCTATTTAAATATGTTAAACTATAATGTCCTGCAAAAATACGATTCTATCACCATTAGGATTTAAAATGGATGAACAAAAAAAAAAAAAAAAGTTAAACGAAGGGCTGGGATTGGTGGTAGGGGTGGGTGTACGGCAGGATGCAGGTGATAGCAAAAGGGCAAACGTGGAAGTTTGTGAACAACAAATGAAAAAAGAAAAGTGCAAGGGAAAAAAAAGGGACCGTTGACAGACATGCCACGTGGAGAATGGTGACTAGGTAGGAAATAATAAGTGACCCAATTGCAATGCCACGTCACGAGGATAATATCTGCAAGGGTTAAATATATTTTAGCCTCCCAAACTACCACCATTTCTTCGGATGGCCCCACAAACTAACAATGCTTAGATTATAGACCCTAAAACTATAACTTTATGATTTTTTGGCCCTGTCCGTATATTTATGCCGTCAATTCTAATAGAAATTGATCAAAAACTCAAGAACACTCCTCTCTTAACCATGGAAATTTCAAAGTGTAAGAAGAGTATTTTCGGATTTCTGTATAGAATTGACGGTATAAATAGACGGATGAGGCTAAAAAATCAAAAAGTGGTAGTTTGGAAGGCCATAATCTAAGCATTGATAGTTTAGGGGGCCATCCGGAGAAAGGGTAGTAGTTTGGGAGGCTAAAATATATTTATCCCTATCAGCAACCCAACTGAATAAAGGAAAGGAATTACTCGTTGACACAATTTTTATGGTAAATTTTGCATATCTCTTTAAAAAATCGAACATTTCTCTTATATTTTGCATCAACCCCCTATCACAACTTGACATTGGCCTTATAGTGGAAACAAGAACCATATGCCTTAACTCATAACGGAAAATGTTTAAGGTATTACATATTTTATTATATATTTCTTACAAAATGATATACCACTTAATGTAGCATTGCTGTATTAGCCACTAAAACATTCAACTTACCACATCTGCCCCACATTTCTCAATCATCAACTGATCAACAGCAGCGCCTCTATTCATCCCACTGCCTCGGCCCGCCTCCTTTGTCGTTGCCTCCACACTCGTACAGACAACAATAACCACATCGTGTGGCCACCCTCAATGACTAAAGGCTTGACATTCATGGCCTAACCATGAGTCTCTATGGAAGGAGACCCATGACCAGGATGTGGAGACCCACAATTGGTTATGGGGGTAAATCGGCTACTTCTAGCAATTTATTTTGGAGGTGACGTGATTGACATGGAGTAGGGGATTGACGTGAGTGTCACATGAATGCCCACACGCTTCAACTTAATGACTAACATGATAAGTATTACATATACTACCACGTAGTGTCCTAACAACACTCATCGAGTAAAAAATGGCTCCGAAATTTGTTTTACAAATTTTCACCAGTTATACGAAGTACGGTGAGTTGTCAAAAGGAACTTACCGAGTTAAGTCTCGTGTCAATGGGTCAAACATGGAAGGTAAAAAAGTAAGATGTAGAAATAAGGGACAAGAATCATCTCTATTTAAAATGAAATAAATACTATCAATTTCATAATCAAGATTTAAAATGAGTGTATCTAATAGTGTACGTAATTTCATATTATTTAAATTTTTAAAAAAACGTGTTAATATTGACTCCATATATATGTACGGTTATATGTCATAAAATAAATAATATCAATTTCATTTGAAAATGAGAATCGAAGACCCTATTCCAGGAAGAAGTGCTGTGATAATTGATAATTGAATACAATCGCCACAAGCCATACAGCTTCGAATTGGACCAAATTAAAGATTTTTCTGAATGATTTGCATGTGCTCGATCAATTTTCTGAAGCTCGTGAACAAAAACTTATTGGATCATAGAGTTTGCTAAACTTCTCGATCTGCACAAAACATTTAACTAATCTCGTTGATTATTTGACTCTGTCTCTGGATCTGAATCTTTACTCCCCAGGCCAGGAACTTTCTCATCTGTTATTCATGGACCAAAAAGATATATTGATCATGTTGCCGTCCCTTCAAGTAGCTAGTCGATGCCATTGCCACCTGTGGCGGTCCAGGCTGCTATGAGAAAATAAAAAACAACATAATTAAATTGAGTATCTAAAGCTTGCTTGGGGCACGTTATACATTGAAAGAGTTGAACATATAAATTTCAGTTTGAATTTTTTTTAATATATATATATATATATATTGTGAAGTGGCATATCTTTTTATTATTATTATTATTTTGTATAAATTTAATTATTCCTATTAGCTTAAGCTTTTGGGGTAAATTGTAATTTTAACATGATATTAGAACAAAAGTTTCGAGTTAGATAAGAGTTTGAACCCACACGTAAGAGAGAGTGTTAAAATTCAGTTTAAGCTATTGGGATAAGTGGTAATTTAACAATTATAAATTCAAACATTGTTTTTATAATTTATCTCTTATTTTAATTAAATATTTCACGTGTTGGAATTTAAATTATTAATGAAAATATTGAATCCACATATAAAAAAGTATTAAAATATTAATTAAATTTACCTTAGTGATATCAACCATTTCCTTGCTTCTCCACTTGTACATCCATAAATTTGATAGCTCGTCGGTGCAAAAAGGCTTAACCAAATACTTGTAAATAAGAGAGGTATGGTATTGTCTTGACAACACCGAACAAAACATCAACCTTGACATTAATTAAGTCCGAGGTTGGGGAAACTTAAACTATCTCGGAACAAAAT
Organism: Alnus glutinosa; assembly: GCF_958979055.1. Lineage (NCBI taxonomy): Eukaryota > Viridiplantae > Streptophyta > Magnoliopsida > Fagales > Betulaceae > Alnus > Alnus glutinosa. Next base: position 2,594,742 of record NC_084893.1, read on the forward strand.
AATCAAACAAATTACACATTAAAATTAATTCTCTTTATTATCTTTCAAAGTTGATGTGGTGAAAGAGTTCTTATAGGATCCACCTGTTCTAATAGGTAGGCGGATTGCTTGAGATCCGTATCTCTTTTTTTTTTTCTTTTTTTTTTTTTTATTCCACCAAATCCGCTTTTATTGGAATACAAATCATGCTTAAATAGACTCACGAATAAACCCTAAGACAACGCTCATTTATTGACTTACCTAACATAGTATAGGACAAGGCTCATTTATTAAATTGCCTAAAATACTCTATGAAAGTCATCTAATAACCCCCCCCCCCCCCCCCCCCCCCATAAACCAATATTTCGAGTTTTACCTTTTACATAAAAAAAAAAAGAAAAAAAAAAGAAAAAAAAATAAAACTAGTTTATAAGCTTATTCAAACAGTTTAAGCATTTTTGTTTTCCAGTCACTTGTGTGGACTAATAGCAAATAGGAAGAAAAGCTTAGTGATGATGGGTGGAATGTGTTGGAATTCTTCATTGATATACTTCAACATTTTCATTCCGTTGTCTACATATGTGAGGATCAACTCCAACAAGTAGGATGTCAATATGAGGCTTTTCAGTGTTCAGCATATCAACCACTAGCACAAATGAGCTCACCCATGCATATTACTGAAATGCAACAGTCCTAGTCGTTTATATTTGTTAGAATATATTATATTATTCTCTAGGTTATTGTCTTTCCTATTAATAGAGACCTATGTAATATTGTTAGAAATGATTAAAACTCAATACATTGTAGTCCATTATTCTCTTCCGCTCGTCTCTTTCAATATATTTCATATAGTATCAAATCTATTTAACATGGTATCAGAGCCACTTTTTTGTGGCCTTCAATAAACATTGAAGATAATATAACCTAGAGAATAATATAATATATTCTAACAATATTATTACGATAAACTGTAGAGGCAGAATTTGAACTCAATAACTTTGTTCTGATATAGAAAATAGATATAGAAATTCTCACATATTATCAATCAATAAGTGTCAAAAGTTTTTGCACTACAACTATCTTAATAGAAGAGTCTTCAACTTCTGCTTGAGCTAACAAAAAATAAACTAAATTGTTTAAATTTGTCAAAAGGTTCATCGAATTCGCCCATTCTTCAATTTTTTCCTTTCAATTTTTCTGTTCTACCTATATTTACTTTATAATTATCTCATAATATTGACGAGGCAGTTTCAGACTCTCAATCAACCTTTGAATTTTTTATTTTTGGATAACAAAAATTAATCTAGAGGTTCGTTGAAACTGCCATCAATATTATGCGATAATAATAAGATAAAATGTGGTTCGTAGCACTACTCTTTTTTTTTTTATGAAGAATTCCATCGCATTTTATTTCCTTATTAACCAAAACACTTCACGTGGGTTTAGATGGATGTGCATTTTTAATTAGGTTTTGGATGTTGGAATTGGATCACATTTCTTTTTCGTTGAGAGCCAAAGCAATCTCTAGAGATCTGGTGGGTTTGGAAGTGGATCACATTTGATTTCCTTAACAGCCAAGGATCTTCTACCATTATTTACTCCTCTACCAAACTCTCTTCACTTTCTGGTTTTCCATTGCTTTTTCTCTCTTTATGTTCCTTCACCTCCACGTCTCCCGTTTCTGCCATCCTAATTAAGCCTCGTCTCTTGCCCACTACGCCCCTACATATCATTAATCCAAATCATGTTGATGATGGTCACTTGGTCAGGACTATATATATCTCTATTAGCTATATAACTTGATTAAATAATTCATCCTTTGATAAATGCTAGAAATCACACGACTATCCCACAACCATTACACCTTGCTGACATGACAAGGTATAATAGCTTTTGATTTTTTTTTTTTTTTTTATTAAGGGCTATTTGACCTTGCCACAGTATGAGATAGTTGTGAGACAGTGGTGTGGTTTTTAGCATTACTCGTCGTAAGTTGAAAGTCTTTTTACATTTGTTCTCACATGAAAAAGAAAATTACAAACAAGGGAAAGGAATATCACTATTGCTTCATCAATAAATGTTCACCTGATTAACTCTCAAACATGTTTGATGTCTCTAATTAACAAGCCTGTCTTCGGTGTAAAAAAAGAAGAAAAAGGAAAAACAATCCTGGCTATATAAATTTGAAGGCCACATATAACATTAATTGGTACCAACAATCAATTCTTTCACCACCAAGCGGATGCCTGCCTTCTGCTGAAAGTCATATGGATCCAAGCAAAAGAATGCGTCCAAAAAGGTCCCAGAAGTGAACAAGGGTTCAAGCTCTGCTGGGTCAAATTCCCTGAACACAAGCCTTTGCACAGAGCCAGAAGAATCTTTTTGATATATCTTTGTAGCATATGGGCCACGATCTCCAGATATGGCAGTTGGTATGCTGTTGTTACAAAGGAATCGCACATCAAATCAGGCGACTCTTCGATTAATAATTTGATAACACTTACATTAATGCCCCATGTGCTTGCAACAGACAAATATAAGAGACAAAAACCCGAAACGGTTAACAAAAACCCAAAGGGTTGCAACTGCTAAATTCCAAATTATCTTCTAGCCTCATTTTCGTATTAACCAAATGAAGCAAAACATCTATGCAAATGATGTGCTTCAGTATATAATGTTGGAAGTACTTTGTCAATCTCATAGAGAAACTAAGACAAACTTAACTATAAGCTGATATATATTAACAAGCATGTAGGAATGAGCATGGCATATTTCTTAGGCAGTGTCCTATTAATCTGTTTTTCTCTTTAAATCTGTGATTCTTAGATACAGAATGAAAACACAGAAAAAATCAAGAATTGTTAGGTGGTCTCGGGCCTCTCTCAACCCCAAAAGCTAGCTTATGAGGTGAGGCTTTCCCTTACACTTATAAACTGACCACCAACCCCTTCCACAACCGATGTGGGACAACCCCAACAAGAATGAGCAGCATATATCAAACTGCTCTCAATTTCTACTACACTACAGTTCAATGCCATGTAATACTAACTCCAATCCTTTGGACCGCAATATAGACTTTCATTATGCTGCTTAAACTGATGCATTCCCCCCTCCCCATGCACCAATCGAGAGAGAGAGAGAGAGAAGAAAAAGCAAATCAATAGGACTAAACGTACTGCAATCTCACTGTAGGGTTGTTAACGAAACCATCTTTCCTGGACACAACTGGCTTCCATTGACTGCTGCTACCAGAATCCAAGGAGAGCTCCTGTACTATACCATCACATGCATCGAGAACCTTACATAAACTCTGTGATGCATTAACCACAAAGCTCAATCGTGGGCGGCCAGCACGATCAACAAATCTCGTACTTAACCCAAATCGCACTTTCAAATTAATACAACCAAGCTGCAAAATGACACCTTTGTGCAATAATTGTATTCTTTGACTCCCACGATAAAATGGAACAAAAGATCCAACGATAGCAGGAATAGAAACTTCATCAGGCTTTAAAAATCCCCCAGAGTCACTGCTACTGTCTGAAACAGCAGCTGTGGAAGAATATTCAGAAGACTCCACCGTTTCTTCAATGGTGGCGTCGGGTTCAAGGGATTCGGATTCACTTATTAGCAGGCCCATGTTAAAAGGATCTTGTTGAGCACTAGGTTCAACCTCCCCTGTAGTAGCATTTGAAGAAACCCAACTGTTTTCCGTGAATATGTCTGGGAGGCTTGCCTCCTGCACGTTTGCCAGATTTTTGTCAATAATACTATAACCAACCTTATAACGCATGCAAATATGCAATTCAATCAGCCAATCTTTTGTCCTGCCAAGCAATCAGGGATGGACTGTCTGAGCTAAAGTACATGTCTAAAGAAGAACTTATGGTACTTAGAAACACAGTCAGCATAAGCATAAGATTGCATAGCTGTCCACTGATTCCTCCAGCTGAGGCCTACTCATTTCAGGGGTTACGCCGTCGGTGCATTTTTAAGAGAGAGGGAGAGAGAGAGAATATTTGGTACCTAATCAGAACTAAATAGGAACCATCTTAGGAACAAATATGTCAAGACCATAAGCAAGATCCATGTGATTCATGTGAACATTTGCAGTCAAGTCTTAGCAAAATCCAGCATGATCCATGAAGTGGGATAAATTAATAATTTAATCCTCCTGAACTTCTGTAGAATTGTTGCCTATGACCCAACCCTAGGAAATTACATCCAAATTCTAATGGCATCCTTCATCGCGTGTTTAGTGTTTCTCATAGTATGAAAAAATTGCCCAAGACTTTGGAATGGTACATCTCAAACTGGTATTGGGCAAAGCTGAACTGCTGCTATATTTATTCGATTTGCAAAAATAATCTATTAACTTGGGAATAAGTTTTATAGCTTTCAAAATTATAAAATTACCAAGAATAGAACTGTTGCACAACACTTGAGAACTTCAAGATTCAACCGAACATCGTCCAAGCACCTGAGGAATCAACAACATTAGTCTAGAAACAGAGTGTACGTAAAATGTTCCTTGTAGGTTTGTCACATGCATACTTGTGGGTCTGCGGTCCAAGTCCAAAATAATCCGCAAGAGTGGCTAGCTGCAGTGAAAAATGAAAGTATACATCAATACTTCAAAATCTTATATCAATCAAAACCTAAAATAAAACTATTTAGCCTCAAAACTTCCACACAACTAGAATCAATCTGATCATGTATAAACAGTGGTAAAAAATAAACTAAAGAAACCATACTTAAGATATTGATAATGCTAAGAAATATTGACAGGTGCACAAACTCCACAGATATACAAAATCCGTCGTGTAATTTACTGACTAGTCATTATTTAACTAAATTTCACCAATAACTGGACAGAGCTGCAACTTGAGTCAACTCAGTCAAGTTCCTGGTTTTCTTCTTTATTTATTTATTATTATTATTTTTTTCAGTGGTGGAAGAAATCTCCTGACTAGCCTCACAAGAAAGATGAATTTCCAGAAGCAAAAACAAGAAAGTGACAATTAAATGCTGATGCAGAGAAAATGTGACACAGAGAATTATAACTAATAATACAATGGCCATTAACTAATATCCCCTTATTTCTAATGAAACAAAACTAATAAAATAGGGTTTAAAGAAGGCTAAAAGCCTAAAGCCAGACGCCTCATATAATATAACTGACAAGTTTTAATGCTTAAAAGTGCATAAAATAAGAAGAAAGAAGATTGAAGAAATAATTTTTTAGAAAAGAAAATATTATCATAGAGACAATTAACAGGGTGACACAAATTAAAGCAACTGGAAATATAAATTCTATTCATAACAAAATAAACCATATTAAAAAAAAAAAAAAAAAAAAACACCAATATTTGGTAATATAGGCCATTCATGGAACATAATATAGCTCAATAGTTGCAAACATAACATATACATCATCTAGCTGAAAAGCACACATCCAAAATAGTTCCTTTAGCCATGAATCCGAACTCGTTCCAATTGCTCCACTTATCCACAGTTGTTTAATCCTTTTCCAATGCTATAATAATTTCCAAGATTGAAAACGAAATGGGTTAAATTCTTTGCATTTCCTTTGCTTCGAAACAAATTTTCATAACCGACTAATTCAGCCAATATTTGAAAATGTATTTTTGGGATTTTGTATAAATTATCATCCAGTAAGATGATCTGAGTTCCTTCCAGAGTAGAGCGTTTCATACCTTCAGGTTACCAGCCCTCTTTCCAAACCGTTTAGTCAACAATGCCAATGAATCGATCGTTGCCTTTGGCTCCGGTGCTGGCCGACCAATCTCTCCGAAAGCCTTCCTTATCAGAGGACAATCAAAAATCTGTATATTGTGACCCGCCCAAACCCGTCCTAAAAAAAAAAAAAAAAAAACGAATAATTAAATTTTACACCTGAATAAAAATATAAATTGCTACCAACAATATAGAGCCAAAACCACAATGGTTTTCTTTGTTTCTGAGAAGTTAAAAAAAAAAGAAAAAAGAACTGGGTACGTCAGATTCGAAGCTCGCATGTTTAGAATCCACAACCATATGGTAAAAGAAAAGGTATCCATCCAAGCTGTAAGCCTAATAAAAAAAAAGTAATTATTTAAAGTATTGTGAATGGTTAAAAAATAGTGTTTATTTAAAATAGAGAAATTTATTGAAAGTTTATTGGGAGGTTTTAAAAAAAAAAGAAAAAAAAAGAGTTAAACACCTTATTGGTACGTACATGTGGTTTGACAATTTTATTTTTTGTCTCTTGTACTTTTATTTGTATCATAGATTGTATCTGTGCTATACGAAAAGACGAAGATAGTACTTCCGTCTATTTTTCTATCCAAAACTAACGACTAACTATGTTATAGGACAGGTGTTTGTGTAATAATGTGACACATGTCCCTTAGATGCAACGTCAGTACTGACATGGCTACTAATTTAAAAATAAAAATGAAATAAAATAAAATTGAAGGGCTTTTTCCTAAGCCAAAATAAGGGTGGCTCAAGGCTAGTTTTGGGGTGGCCGAAACCACTCCCATTTGAGCCACACCATTTGACCTGGGGTGGCCAACCACCGCCATGAGCTAAAACCTCTTTTATTTTATTTTTTTCACTTCGGCCTTTGGGGTTGGTTCGCCAAACCAAATAGGGTTGGATTCGACTCCTCCATTTTAGCCGTTGGAGGTGATTCGCCACCTTAAAATTGGGCTTGGCCCACCCTTCAATTTTTTTTTTAAAAAAAATCCCCACACAAAAGAGCGTGAGTCTTGAGAGAGAGAGAGAGAGTGACAGGCCTTGGAGAATGTCATAGACCCTATCGGCGATGTCGACGAAGGTCGGCGCCGAAGCGACGTTGCAGCGCGTGTTATAGGATTCGATGAGCGAGAGATTGGCCGGTCAGACCGGGGTGGAGTAGAAGTTCAGCTCCACCAGCGTCCTGGGGCTCACCAGGATGGCTGCGAATTCCAATATAACGCGCCCCTGCCCGACTCGGGTCGGCACCGTCGTGGAGACATCGAAGAATGCGATTTCGGATCTTTCCTCGCTCCTCGAAGTCGAAGCCATTTTGATTTGCCCAATTGCGGTTCAGTCTGGATAGAGTGAGAGTTCACCGTTGAAGATGGACAAAAAAAGGCGCCAAGTCCCTCTACATATAAACAAGCACGCAGTGGGTTGGGTTGCCCCATATGGCCTAATGGCCCCATTTGTTGCCACCACTTTTCTTTGTTCTTTTTCAAGTTGCATGTCTTGAATATGACTGACAGATAAGAGTACTAGCAGTAAATTTTTTTTTAATTAATTCAAAAAATTAAATAATTTTTTGCAACTATTTAATTGCATTCCGCAATAAGGTTTTCTTTATATGAGCTTCAGCCAAAAGTCCTGCATACAAAACTTTCGCATCGCTGAAAATGCTCTCTTTCTCTCTTACTTTTCAAAAGAACACACCACTACACATAACGAAGACAAATCAGTTCCACTTTAGCTCTTCAATCCTCCAATCAGCTGTACTATATATACTTCAGAATCCACCCACAAATAAATGGGTAATGATGATGATGAGGAGGATAACGAGGATGACAATGATAATCAATAATGTAAAAATATATTTATTGCAATGTAAAAATTACATTAAATATATCTCTATTAGCTATATAACCTAATTAGATAATGACAGAAATTTCCTACAAGCTGGTTTGTAGAAAATTTCTTATAACCCATATATAAAAAGAACACGTGTCATTTAAACAAGTGAAAAGCACATGTTTTTTTATTAATGCTATTTAAATAACGTGTGTTTCTCATATGCTAAGGGACACATGTCCATTTTATATGTGAATTATAAAAAATTTCCTACAAACCGATTTGTAGAAAATTTCTGTCCGTTAGATAATTTATCGCGTATGGCCCCATTTGTTGCCACCACTTTTCTTTGTTCTTTTCCTTTTTACTATGCATCACTCCAAGTTGTCTTGAATATGACAAATAAGAGCTCTGTGTTCTTTAATTTTTTTTTTTTTTTTTCACTATTATCTCAAAGTCATACTTCAATATATTTACTTTTTTTTTTTCTTTTATTTAGGTAATCCAAATCCCGAATACCATATAAAACAATGATCCTCTACGGTTGATAATCGTGAATTATGTAACAAGTAAAATCTTAATTATTTAAGCTTACATATAGTAATAATCGCATTATTTAACATTCATATAAATTTATATAGTAATCCAAAACGTTCATTACCACATATGCGGATAACGGATAATAACTGCACAGATACATATACCTAAAAATAATAACCGCATCTGTATATTATCATTCTCATATATCATTTAAATATTCTTTAAATTAAATGGTAGGAGAAAGAAAGAAAAAAGATAAATCATTTAAATATTGTTTCAAATAAATATTAGAAAAATGAGAAAAAGCTTAGATTTAGATAGAAGTTTTAGTTTCCTTTGTACTTATTTAGTTTAGAGTACAATAAAAAATTCTGATCGAAGGAGTTTAACACCTTATTTGAATTTCTAAAGAGTAGGTGTTCAGACCGTCAAAGACTTTACCTGTTTGGACTTATTCAAAGACTTTTTCTTTTTCTTTTTCTTTTTCTTTCTCTTTCTCTTTCTCTTTCTCTTTCTATTTCTTTCTTTTTCTTTTTCTTTTTCTTTTTCTTTTTCTTTTTTTTTTCCTTTTTCTTTTCTTTTCTTTTCTATTTTACAACGGATAGAAATTTGTTACAAATCGATTTGTAGAAAATTTTATACAACCTACATATAAGAATGACATATGTCCCTTGGCATGTGAGAAGCAAATGTTGTTTTAATAGCATGTGCTTCTCACATGCTTTTTTAATAGCATTAATAAATAAATAAAAAAATACTTATTTCTCACATATTTAAAGGATACATGTCATTCTTATACGTAGATCGTATGAAATTTTCAAATTTCTATTCTTTTACGACCCTTATTGCCATGAATTTAGTAAAAGCAAAAGAGAAGGGTTATTAAGAGAAATGTCTCAGCCAATCACCTTGTTGTCTATATATATATATATATATAACTCAAGTTTAAAAGATGAATAAACCCCAACAACTGGTACCACCCACCGTCCAATGATATAGAGAATGCAAGAACAGAAACTTCAACTTCAACAGACACCAAGGGTTAATAAAAGTTATTCTTAGAAAAAAGTAAAGGATGCTGCTGCTGCTGCTGCTCCTGCTCCTTCACTTTAAGCAGATGGACATGTGAGTCTCCTAAGTTATCCTAAATCAGTGGTGAAATCTGCTTTACAATTGCACCAGCTTCAACCTAGGAGTAAATTGACATCACATTATGCTTACGAGATAAAGTTTGAAATCAAAAAGCACCTAAAACACCCGTAGTGGAATAAGTAGTCAGCCATTCTCACTAAAAGGAATGAGTAATGCTACACATCATCCCCTTGTCCTCCTTTTGTCTCCCTAAAATTGATGTGGCTCTTAAAATCACCATTGAATTTTTGATATATCACTCTTGGGTTTTGATCCAATGGTGATTTTAAGAGCCACATCAATTTTAGGGGGACAAAAGAATGACAAGAGGATGATGTGTAACATTACTATATTGAAATGTCACAAGAAGATATTGTAAGATTTTATCTTTTATATATGGTCTATATGAGACATGTATAGATGATTTATTATATTTAATAATAAATTGCATATATAGTGTATGGTAAGATAATTTAATTGTATTAAATTACCTAATTGAATCAAATCAAATTTATTGTCATTGGCATTAATTTGTAAATTGATATCAAATTAATTAATTAATTATTCCTTGATAGGGGAAACAATTATGGTGTATACTAATTTTGACGGTTCCTGAATTAGCCTATAAATCAATAGTTCGTGTACTCCATCAGCACAATATTCAGTAGGCATAAATCAGAAAGATACTTCTTATTATTTTATTTTCAAAAGTTCTTTGAAGTGTTTGAGCAAAAATGGTTAGAGGTAACTCTAAATCTTTTTTTCTTTTTTTTTTTTAAATTTTTTTTTTCACTGCATATTTGTTTAGCATAATAATTATGTTTATGCTACCAGATATGAGCTTCAGTTAAAAGTCCTGCATACAAAACTTTCACATCGCTGAAAATGCTCTCTTTCTCTCATACTTTTCAAAAGAACACACCACTACACATAACGAAGACAAATCAGTTCCACTTTAGCTCTTCAATCCTCCTATGAGCTGTATTAGAGATGTAATCGAGCCGAGTCGAGTCGAGTTTAAAGATTTCAAGACTGACTCGTTTATGAGTCAAGCCTAAATAGTTGAGCTCGAATTCGAGCCGAACTATGAATTGCATGTTCAAGTTCGGTTGTTATAGTTCGACTTGTTTAAAACTCGGGCAAGCTCGAATTCGTTGAAAATAACATTGAAGCCAAGCCGGGTTACTGGACAAGCTCGGCTCAACTAGAGCTCGATGTAGACTATTAAATTTTTCAATGAGTGATCAAAGCAGAATTCAAGCCCAAGTTTATGAACAATCTCTATGCATTTATTAATAATATAAATATATAATATGTAACTATATAAGGCATATTATAAAATATAGTACATAACTATAGTTTATAAGTAACAAATTAACAATATGTTATTATATATAACTAGAGAGTATAAACTATGGTATATGTATAATGTGAACAAATAGTAAGTCTAATATATTTTATATAACTAAGTAACTATATAAGTATAATATATAACTATTGTTAACCATGTGTGATGTCATATATGTGTTTATATATATATATATATGCTAACTATTTAATATTGTTATATTGTTATATACTAACTATTAATAACTTAATATGTTAATTTAACATACTAAATATTGTTATCAAAATAGTATAATTAATATGTAATACTATATATATTATACTATATTTACTATTTACTAATATATATATATATATGTAAGATATGAACGAGCTAACGAGTCGAACTAAAAAGTCGGGCAAGCGATTCAGTCAAGTTTTAAACGAGCTGAGCTCGCGAGCCTCTATCGAGTTTTGTCGAGTAAGTTGAGTATGTATCACTTACTAATTGAGCGGGTTTTTATAGTAACGATCGAGTTTCTACAGTATCGAGCTCAAGTTCGGATCGGGCTAAACCGAACGGGTATCGAGCGGGCTGTCGAACAGACTGGTTTATTTACATATGCTGTACAATATATACTTCAGAATCCACCCACAAATAAATTAATAATGATGATGATAAAGAGAATAATGAGGATGACAATGATAATCAATAATGAGATATATTTCTATTTTTAAAAAAAAAAGAAAAAAAAAGAAAAAAAAGAAGCCAAATGTCACATAACATTAAATATATCTCTATTAGCTATATAACCTAATTAGATAATTTATCCTTGAGAAATGCTAGAAACCACCATCGCACAACTTTATCACCCCATTGACGTGGTAGTATCAAGTAGCCCTTGGATTTTATTTTTTTTCTTTAACAAAGGCTGATTCAATGGCTGCTAAACCTTACCATGTCCACACAAAAATAATTGTGAGGTTTTCAGCATTACTAGCAGTGGCAGATGAAATTCTTTTCACCTTTTTTCTCAAATGTAAAAGAAAATTACAAACGAGGGAAAAGAATGCCACTCTTGCTTCATCAATAAATGTTTCACTTGATAAACTCCCAAGCACGTTTGATAAAAAGGAAAAATACAAATAGAAGAATAATAAAAAGGAAAAAGGAAAAATAAAAAGCCTATCTTCGGTGTAAAAGAAGAATAAAAAGGAAAAATACACGTGTCTATATAACATTAACATTCAAATAGATTCTGCACTTACATCTCACAGTCAATCATCACTATCCATGTCCTTTCCATCCTAACCTTAAGAGCATGAAAAACATTTTCTTTGTAGATGTCAGTCTACTTTTGTGCTATTTTAGATATTCACATGACACCTGACCCTCCTAAATAAATCAGACATTCTTTTTCTCTCATCAATTGGAATCAACAATCAATTTTTTTGCCACCAGGCGAATGCCTGCATTCTGCTGATAGTCATATGGATCCAAGGAAAAGAATGCGTCCAAAAAGGTCCCAGGAGTGAACAAGGGTTCAAGCTCTGCCGCGTCAAATTTGCTGAACACAAGCTTTTGCACAGAGCCGGAAGATTCTTTTTGATATATCTCTGTAGCATATCGGGCACTATCTCCAGTTATGGAAGTTGGGATGCTGTTGTTACAAAGGAATCACACATCAAATAAGAACTTGATGACGCTTAAATTAATGCTCCATGTGCTTGAAAATTGACAAATAGAAGAAACAAAAACCCGATACAGTTACACAGATTCAAAAGATTGCAACTGCTAAATTCCAAAATATCTTCTAGCCTCATTTTCGTATTAACCAAATGAAGCAAAACATCTATGCGAATGATATGCTTCAGTATATAATGTGGTAGTACTTGTAATTCTCAAAAGAGAAACCAAGACAAACTTAACTATAAGCTGATATATTAACAAGCATGTAGGAATGAGCATGGCAGATTTCTTAGGCCGTGTCCTATTAATCTATTTTTCTCATGTGATTCTTAGATACTGAATGAAAACACACAATAAATCAAGAATAAGCAGTATATATCAACCTGCTCCCAATTTCTACTACACTACAGTTCAATGCCAAGTAATACTAACTCCAATCCTTTTGACTGCAATCTAGACTTTCATTATGCTGCTTAAACTGATGCATTCACCCCCTCCCCCACAATCAAGAGAGAGAGAGAGAGAGAGAGAGAGAGAGTGAGAGAGTGAGAGAAGAAAAAGCAAAACCATAGGACTAAACTTACTGCAATCTCACTGTAGGGTAGTTAACGAAGCCATTTTTCCTGGACACAACAGGCCTCCATTCAGAGCTGCTTCCAGCATCCAAGGAGAGCTTCTGTACCATACCATCACATTCATCGAGGACCTTACATAAACTCTGTGATGCATTAACCACAATGTTCAATCGTGGGCGGCCAGCATGATCAACAAATTTCGTACTTAACCCAAATCGCACTTTCAAATGCATACAACCAAGCTGCAAAATGACACCTTTGTGCAATAATTGTATTCTTTGACTCCCACGATAAAATGGAACAAAAGATGGAACAATAGCAGGAATAGAAACTTCATCAGGCTCTAAAAATCCCCCAGAGTGACTGCTACCGTAAGAAACATCAGCTGTGGAAGACATCTCAGAAGACTCCACCGTTTCTTCCATGGTGGCATCGGGTTCAAGGGATTCGGATGCACTTCTTAGCAGGCCCATGTCAAAAGGATCTCGTTGAGCACTAGGTTCAACCTCCGCTGCACTACTGCGAGTCATAAGTGATAATATTGGATGAGTTTCCTCTGTTTTTTTATTCATAGGAGATAGCATGGGACCCTTTTTCAACTTTGAGGTTGATGAGGGAGTCAGGTATGGGCCCACCCCCTCTGGAGAAGAATTTGCATTTCTACGACTTCTTGTAATAGCATTTGGAGAAACCCAACTGTTTTCCGTGAATATGTCTGGGAGGCTTGACTCCTGCATGTTTGCCAGATTTTTGTCAATAATATTATAACCAGCCTTATAATAAGGCATGCAAATATGCAATTCAATCAGCCAATCTTTTGTCCTGCCAAGCAATCAGGAATGGACTCTGAGCTGAAGTACATGTCTAAAGGAGAACTTAGAAACACAGTCAGCATAAGCATAAAATAATTAAGGTAACAAAGATTGCATAGCTGTCCGCCGATTCCTCTCGCTGAGGCCTACTCATTTCAGGGGTTACGTAGTTGGTGCATTTTTAAGAAAGGGATGAATGGTTCAGAAGTTCAAAGAGCCAAAAGGAAGCCCACAGGGAGAGAGAGATAATGTTTGGTACCTAATCAAAACTAAATAGGAACCATCTTAAGAACAAATATGTCAAGACCATAAGCAAGATCCGTGTGAACAATTGCAGTCAAGTCTTAGCAAAATCCAGCATGAGCCATGAAGTGGGATAAATTAATAATTTAATCCTACTGAACTTCTATAGAATTGTTGCCTATAACCCAACCCTAGGAAAGTACATCCAAATTCTAATGGCATCCTACATCATGTGTTTAGTGTTTCTCGTAGTATGAGAAAATTGCCCAAGAGTTTAGAATAGTACATCTCAAACTGGTTTTGGACAAAGCTGAACTGCTGCTACATTTATTCAATTTGAAAAATAGCCTATTAAGATATTGATAATAGAGTCCTATGACTTGGGAATAAGTTTTATAACTTTCAAAATTATAAAATTACCAAGAATAAAACTGTTGCACAATACTTGAGAACTTCAAGATTCATCCGAACATCATCCAGGCTCCTGAGGAATCAACAACATTAGTTTTGAGGAAACATAATATATCAGGCTAGTCTAGAAACAAAGTGTATGTAAAATGTTCCTTGTAGGTTTGTCACAAACCTGTGGGTCTGCTGTCCAAGTCCAAAATAAGTCGCAAGAGTGGCCATCTGAAGTAGAAAATGAAAGTATAAATCAATACTTCAAAATCTTACATCAATTAAAACCTAAAATACAACTATTTAGCCTCAAAAACTTCCACACAACTAGAATCCCTCTGATCATGTATAAACAGTGGTAATAAATAAACTAAGGAAACCATACTTAAGACATTGATAATGCTAAGAAACTTCACAGAATAGCTACCATACACTTGACAGGTACACAAACTCCAAAGATATGAAGAATCCGTCATATAATTTACTACTAGTCATTGTCTAACTAAATTTTCACCAATAACGGAAAAGAGCTGCAAACCGAGTCAACTCAGTCAAGGGTTTTTTCTTCTTTATTTATTTTTTCCCACGGGGGAAGAAATCTCCTGACTAGCTCACAAGAAACATGAATTTCCAGTAGCAAAAACAAGAAAGTTACAAATCATATGCTGATGCAGAGATGACACAGAGAATTATAACTAATAATACAACGCCCATTAACTAATATCCCCTAATTTCGAAAGAAACAAAACTAATAAAATGGGGTTTAAAGAAGACTAAAGCCTTAGACGCCTCATTATATTACTGAAAAGTTCTGCATAAAAAATAAGATGAAAGAAGATTGAAGAAATTATTTCTCCACTTATCCACAGTTCTTTAATCCTTTTCAATGCTATAATAATTTCCAAGATTGAAAACCAAATGGGTTAAATTCTCTGCATTTCCTGTGTTTGGAAACAAATTTTCATAACTGACCAATACAGTAAATATTTGCAAATGGATTTTTGGGAGTTTGTATAAATTATCATCTAATAAGATGATCTGAGTTCCTTCCAGAGTAGAGCGTTTCATACCTTCATGTCACCAGCTCTCCTTCCAAACCTCTGAGTCAACAATGCCAATGAATCAATCGTGCCCTTTGGCTCCGGTGCTGGCCGACCAATCTCTGCAAAAGCCTCCCTTATGCGAGCACAATCAAACCTTAGTATATTGTGACCCGCCCAAATCCGCCCTATACACAAAAAACGAATAATAAAATTCTATACCAGAATAAAAATATAAAATGCTACCAACAATAAAGAGCCAAAACCACAATGGTCTTCTTTGTTTCTGAGAAGTAAAAAAGAAAAAAATAACTGGGTACGTCAGATTCGAAGCTCGCATGTTTAGAATCCACAACCATATGGTACAAGAAAAAGCATCCATCCAAGTAAGCCTAATAAAACTGCTTGGCCTTATTTTTTAATTTCTGGGAACCCATTTTGTGCCATGTTTGTTTCGAAAGAAAATTGCAAGACAAGGGAAAACATTGGAATACGAATCTCAAAATTTTTACTATGCGTGGCCCGAGAACAGGTAAATTCTCACTTCAACAGACGCTAATTCAAGTTTCAACTACTTAGGCCTTGTTAATTTTTCAAAAAGCCACCATCCAACAAACTCTTACAGTTTCTATCCTTTTCCTAACATTTCTAAGCAACCCAACAGAAAATTAACCTCGTCATTTCACATAAACGAAACTTTAAAACAAAAACAAAACGAAAATTCCCAACAAAAAATAGGAAATAAACCAAACTCATTGCAACTGTAACAAAAAAAAAAAGAGTCCTTAAAACCAAAGTTGCCTTCCTTTTCCTCAATTTTCTCAGCAACTAAGAGAGGGTGACCGACCTTGGAGAATGTCGTAGACCCGATCGGCGATCTCGCCGAAGGTCGGGGCGGAAACGACGGCGTCACGGGTGATGCCGTTGCAGCGCACGGACAAGGAGGAGATGAGCGAGAGATCGGCAGGTCGGACCAGGGTGGAGTAGCTCTCAAGCTCCACCAGCTTCCTGGGGCACACCAGGATGGATCCGAATTCCAGTAACCCGAACCCCTGACCGGCTCGGGTCGGCACCGTCGTCTCCACGTCGAAGAATGCTATTTCGGATCTTTCCTCGCTCCTTGAAGTTGAACCCATTTTGATTTGCTCAATTGCAGCTGTGTCTGGATATAGTGAGTTTTTTTTTTTGATTGGCTGGGCAGAGTGAATTCAACGTTGAAGGACAGATAAACGCGCCAAGTCCCTCCGTATATAAGGACACAGTGGGTTGGGTTGCTTCCTCTGGTGGTTTACTGGGTTGCGGGTCATACCCCTCTTGTGTTGGGCCTTAAACGGCTCATTTGTAGTCACCACTTTTCTTTTTTCTTTTCAAGAAAACTTCATTTATAACCTCTTTTATCACTTTTATAAAAAAATACTCAAATTTTAAAAAATGGCAATTTAAAGTATTCATTTTTCAATTTTTTCAATTTTTTCAATTTTAACTCTCAATTATAATTTTTCATTAAATCCTATCAAAATTTCTAAAACACCCATACGTTCATTTTGTTGATGTAAGAGCATTCCTAATAGCCTCACCAAAATAGCTTTTTAGTTATTTTGGTGAGCCAATTTGATAAAAACACGAAAAAATCACTCACAGCAGTCTCATCACTTTAACCAAAAAGTTTTGATGAGTGAAATTACTCACCAATTCTAATTCTTCTTTCTCTTTCACATGATCAGCACACTTTTTTCTTTTTTTTCTCTCATTTTTTTCTCTCATCTTCCATCTTTCTCACACAATGATATCTTTATTTCATGGACATGAAGGTTTCTTTGTCCCTACATAAACTTTGTGGTTTTTTTTTTTTTCTTGAATTTGGTTGAGAAGCAAATTAAAACTTCTGTGAATTTCTTAGCAATGATTTAATCTCAAGATGAAGGTGTATGATAGCTTGTTGTATAAAAAATTAAATAGAAAAAGAATAAAGAAATCTGAAAAAAAAATTATTTAAATGAAATAATGATAGTGAATAGTTAAAATGGTGAAGCTGCTGGGATAATTTTAAAAAAGTGACTCACCAAAATAAAGAAAAATAGTTTTTGACTACTTTAGTGAGTAAAATTTGATGAGGCTATAGGAATGCTCTAACATTGTTAATAAGCCCTTGTATACTTTCTTCTTTTTCTTTTTTATTTTAACAAATGTTGATTTGCAGTGTCACATAATAAAAGTGGAGTAATGCTACACATCCCAAAATTTGTCTTCAAAATTTGGTTCCCAAATGATGTGTCACAAGTCACAATCTTATGTGATTTATTATTTTGAGAAATGTGTCACCATTTCGTGAGATTGTAACACATCATTTGAAAATTAAATTTTTTTTAAAAAGAATTACGTGTCAACATTTAATTAAGGAAAATGATAGATTTACAACACCACCACAACAATTATACAACAGCCCCTCACACGGGGTGAGGTCCAATGTGTAGGGCCCATCCCCATGTGAAGGACTGTTATATAATTGGTATATCGGTAAAATGTAGGAATCAAACCCCTTTAATTAAAGTATATTACGTGACTCCAGTAAAAGGAAAGTCTCTCTCATTATTGATAACCAACCAATTAATTACCTTGTTGCCTTTATCTTTTGGCAAAGGCAGTCTGCTAAAAGGGTTCAAACATGTGGCAAAAGACATTGTATTAAGGGTAATGTTTGTTGCACACGATTTGTACCCAAATCTTTGTCCAGCAAAAATAAAATTGAAAACCATTTGCCACGTTAGATTTGTTCACAAATCATGTATAAATGGCGTACAACAAAGATTACTCTTGTATTAAATTTGAAAGAACCCCAGCTAAGAAGTTAAATGAAAGATGTACACTTGGAGTCTAGGTATCTTATTCCTTGCCATTATGTGCAACCAAAAGCTTGAATGCCCAAAATTACAAGCAATGCCTATAAACATGAGGGCCTTGCCCTGCCCTAATCTCCACGTCTCCTTTTTCACCCAATCCAACTCTTTGAGTAGATTCCTGAATAAGTTGACCTCATTTCAAAAGTCAAATACAACTTCTTCACGACAGGAGTATTTTGCTGATTTCTCTTTCCTAAAGAATATTCTGTTTTCTGTTTTAAACAAGGTCAAGAATAAGTATACAGATTCCATTGTTGAAGTGGCACTTTTGACCGCCATCTCTTATTTCAGGAGTTTTTAAAATTTGAATTCAACTATAATATTTTAGATAAAATAAAGTTGAAAAAGATGTTTAGATCGTTTTTTGAGATAAAATTAAAAAAAGTGAGATAAAATCTAGTTTATTTTTAAAAAACTCAAACATTGTAGTAAATAGAATCAAGATTCTTCTTGTTCCAAAGCAAACTAAATTATATTGTTTTCCATTCAATCCATGAGAACTAGGGAATTTGAAATGGATTACATTCTTAAATTATACAATTGAGACATCCAAACGCTTGGAAAATGTTATCTAATTTTTTTTATTTTTTTTTTGAATAAATAGCATGTGCTATTATAAATACTGAAAAAGCCCTAAGGCTTACAATTTGAAAATAGAGGGACAAAACTCCCTACACTTTAAGCCAGAAGGATCTGACTTAAAAAACAACTGCATAGGCAAAAACAACAAATCTTACCAGGAATTACATTTGAGCCTCTTTTACATTAACGCTCACTCTAAAATAAAAGAGGGCTGATCTAGCATCAAGCCAATAAAAATTTCAATAAAATTTGAGCAATACATAGACAGATTGTACTGGAGAAATAGGAGGAATACACAACATACAAAACAGAAAAACACCAAAAATAAGCCGTCGGCAGTGGAGATAGGGCTGGCTTCGCCTAAGACGGCGGCGCGTGGAGGACACGCGTCGTCACCAGTAGCACCATACCGCAAATTGGACACCGTAGACCCCATCCCCCACCGTGCACGGCTAGAAAAGGCAGAACGTGGCTGTCACGCGCGCTAAATAGCAAAAGGCTCTCTGGTGCGTGAAGCATGCGCCGAGTTCCGACGATCAACGTGACTTGTGCTTCCGGCACCGGGTGCGGACGGCGACGAGGAACGCGGCTGGGTGGCACGTGTCTAGTATAAGTCAGCGGACGTGCATAGATCTGGCTTAAAAAATCCGAAGAAAAAACCGGCCAAAGCACTCCAACGACAACACGAAAAGCCGGCCACTCCCCCAAACTGGGCTTTTTGAGTTGAGCCTTCCTGCCTGAACCAAAAGAAAGAAAAACAAAAAAAAAAAAACATAAAGACACAAACCACCATAGCCCAAAGGGCTAAGGGAAGATTAACCACCACCGGATCTACCGGGGGAAACAAAAGCTCTAAAACCCTAATGGCTGAGAGAAAACTAACCTCCACTGGTTAACACCAGGGAGGGACAAAATCACTACCAAGCCTCCCTCGCCGGCAAAGCAAAACTCTCTCGAAGACTCTCTTTCTCTCTGGTATAATGCCAAGGTCTAAATGCACAAATTGACTTGGAATGAAAATGTTACCAATTAAAAATGTGGCAAGTTACAGTTGAGAATGAGTATATTTTAATTAGGTTCTTTTTTTTATGTTGTAAAAAAGTTTTGAGCAAAAAACTGTCTTTTTATTTTATGAAGAAGAAACACCACTGTAAAAGTGAAAATGACGCATTTTGGTAGGAAAATTCTTTCTGAGTGTTTCGATAATATGCCAATATTTTAATACATGGCATTTTCAAGCATTTTGATACTTAAAAATAACATAAATTGTCATTTCATTTCTTTTTAAAACAATTTTACTCCTATCGGAGGATATTTCTCCAAGAAGAAGAGCCACTCAATT
Source organism: Alnus glutinosa (assembly GCF_958979055.1). Taxonomy (NCBI): domain Eukaryota; kingdom Viridiplantae; phylum Streptophyta; class Magnoliopsida; order Fagales; family Betulaceae; genus Alnus; species Alnus glutinosa. The sequence goes on from NC_084893.1 coordinate 2,614,891, forward strand.
AGAATATATATATATATATATATATTATTCATTAATGCTAGAAGATATATTTTTAATTTTATAATGTTAATGTAACAATTCTAAATTATTGTTCCTAAATTAGCCAAATTAAAATGAATAAATAAAATAAAGAGTTGGTTAACGTTGTTTTTAGCATTACTCTATATTATTTGTTCAAAAAAAAAAAACTATATATTATAATTATAATTTTTCATTAAATCTTATCAAAAATTTTAAAATACCCATACGTTCATTTTTTTGATGTAATATTGTTAATAAGCCCTTATATACTTTCTTCTTTTTCTTTTTTATTTTAACAAATGTTGATTTGCAGTGTCACATAATAAAAGTAGAGTAATGCTACACATCTCAAGATTTGTCTTCAAAATTTAGTTTCCAAATAATGTGTCATAATTTTATGTGATTTATTATTTTGAGAAATGTGTCACCATTTCGTGAGATTGTGACACATCATTGAAAAATCAATTTTTTTTTTTAAAAAAAAAAATTACGTGTCAACATTTAATTAAAGTATATTACGTGGCTCCAATAAAAGGAAAGTCTCTCTCATCATTGATAACCGACCAATTAATTACCTTGTTGCCTTTATCTTTTGGCAAAGGCAGTCTGCTAAAAGGGCTCAAACATGTTGCAAAGACATTGTATTAAGACTCTAAGAGTAATGTTTGTTGCACACGATTTGTAACCCAAATCTTTGTCCAGCAGATTTATTTTGTTTTTTAAAAAAATAAAATTGAAAACCATTTGCCACATTAGATTTGTGCACAAATCATGTATAAATAGCGTACAACAAACGTCCCCAAAAGGTAATTCAATTGGTTGAGGACCACGTCTCATGAAGCGAAAGTCACTAATTCGAATCCCCCTCCTCCTCTTATGTGGACATGTCAAAAAAAAAAAAAAAAAAAAAAAAAAAGCGTACAACAAAGATTACTCTTGTATTAAATTTGAAAAAACCCCAGCCATGAAGTTAAATGAAAGATGTACACTTGGAGTCTAGGTATCTTATTCCTTGCCATTATGTGCAACCAAAGCTTGAATGCCCAAAATTACAAGCAATACCTATAAACATGAGGGCCTTGCCCTGCCCTAATCTCCACGTCTCCTTTTTCACCCAATCCAACTATTTGAATCGATTCCTGAATAAGTTGACCTAGTCTCCAAAGTCAAATACAACTTCTTTGGGAGTATTTTGCAGATTTCTCTTTCCTAAAGAATATTCTGTTTTCTGTTTCAGAGAAGGTCAAGAATAAGCATACAGATTCCATTGTTGAAGTGGCACTTTTGACCACCATCTCTTATTTCATGACTTCATTTGGATGGGACATGTTGGGTAATGAATGGTATGTTTGGGGTCGAATTTTTTAAATTTGAATTTAACTATAATTTAGTGTGTGAATTTTGAGATAAATAAAGTTGAAAAAAATGCTTGGATAGTTTGACTTTATGAGATGAAATTAAAAAAATCGGGATAGAATCTGATTTATTTTCGAAAAATCTAAACACAGCGGCAAATAGAATCAATATTCTTTTTGTTCCAAAACATACTAAATTATATTGTTTTCCATTCAATCCATGAGAACGAGGGAATTTGAAAATGGATTACATTCTCAAATTATACAATTGAGACATCCGATGCTTGGAAAATGTTACTTATTAAAAAGATGGCACATTACAATTGATAATGAGTATATTTTCATTATGTTCTTGTTTTTTATGTTGTAAAAAAGTTTTGAACAAAAAACTGTCTTTCGATTTTATAAAGAAGAAAAACCACTGCAAAAGTGAAAATGAATCATTTTAGTAGGAAAATTCTTTATAAGTGTTTCGATAAGATGTCACTTTTTTAATATGTGGTATTTTCAAGCATTTTGATACTTAAAAAGAACATAAATTGTTATTTCATTTTTTTAAAAATAATTTTACTCCTATCGGAGGATATTTCTCCAAGAAGGAGTGCCACTCATATTAGAATATATATATATATAATTCATTAATGTTAGAAGATATATTTTTAATTTTATAATGCTAATGTGACAATTCTAAATGTTCCTAAATTAGCCAAATTAAAATAAATAAAATAAATGAAGAGTTGGTTATATTATTTGGCTTAGCAGGACTCTTATTATTTACTCATTTTTCATACCGTGTGTGATACTTCATCTTACGGTATCCGAATATCCTCTTGGCTAGCGTCTAGCAATTATAGACGTTTCATTTGAAAAGGCTCTCTCTCTCTAATCTCTCTATGGCATTGAGTTTCTCTTTAAAAGGGATTTGATTGCTGCAGTATAAGAGTGTACAACATGTGCACTCCCTCTCCTCACATGAGAGTGGAGCCCAGTGTTCAAGCTTCAAGGGACAAATGATTCCACTGTTAAAGCTATGAGTTGGATTTAATGGCTATTATTATTTTTATTAACAAAACTAAGAGATTTAAATAATGACCAGAAACATTTGAAGGTGAAGGGAGCACAAGTTACACGTCCTCTGCTTGCTACAGTACCACTCTGTTCAGCAAATGAGATCTTTTGTGGCTTGAAGTGGAGAAAACCCAGTTCCTTCCCTATTGGCTCAGTGAGATGCCACATAGCAAGCTGCTCAAATTTCCCATTCTTCATAATTTCTATGAAGGGAACCAGACTTCCTTGGTAGCTCCAGAATAGCACCATGATCCACAGAGACCACAAGAATGCTGGAATAGCATCTGATAAGAAACCCTTCTTATATAAATAATCCAACCAGGGTCTCGCCTAGGGCTGACTACCTGTCTCACATCTCAACCTCACCAATCAACCCAAGAGATTCAATGAAACAACAAGAATGATGGAAATATCCCCTTGTTCAACAAACTAGCATTTGGGCAATTTCAAAAGAAAAGAGCAAGACTGAAGTCTTAAGTGGACATGAAGTGGGGATGTGGCAATGTAGACAACTTTTAACCCAGAAGTACACAGCTACTTCTCAGCTTCTGCATACCATTTCTTTCTCATTAATGCTACAATTAATGCCATTGTGATACCATATGCAGCAAACATGACAGCAGAATATGTGGTTTATGCAAAAGTCTTCTTGATGTAGTTTTCTATTAGCAGACCATACTTTGGAACTTGTCATTGATTCCTATGGATTTGCATAAAGTATGTAGGAACGCGTGTCTAGACATGGTTTGCTGGAAAATACATCCTAACTAATCCCGTACCCTTTACAATTGTGGTTGCTGGTGCAGTATTGTCACTAGCGCGCGAAGGACTAGGCAACTAGTGTTTTAAATGCCAACCCTTTTAAGATGGGATTAGTGTCTAATATTTGGATGGGAGTAAAGCACATGCCAAGTCCAAAGAGACAAGTAGAAAAACTTGTCAACTTGCACATACACAAAAAAACTAAATAAAATGAAGACAAGTACCTTAAGGTGGACTACTTCACCATCCTCAATTACCAAAAACTTTCTTTGTGTGTTCAACTAGAGCTAGCATTGGCATCACTGGATAAGAAAAGTTCTTTGGGGTTTCCATTCTTTGAAACGAATTTATCATCATGAAATGCCGATCCATTGCTTGTGTCTTCCATCAATTCCTGAGATAATAATAGCAGTAAGGGACAATCAAAGAAAAATAAACAAATTAAGACAGAAGGTCACGTAAAATTTGTGCACAAAATGTAGGAGATCATGACATCATAAACAAGATGGTCAAATAGTCAAAGAATTCATTAGAAAAGTTTTTTCAAAAAAACTTCCGGCAGCATCACATACTCTCCATGCACACACATGAATATGAAACCCAGGAGTTGATCGATATCGTATCTATGGCCATCGCTCCAAAGCCGCCGTAACCCACGCGCCGTCCATCTTGTAGGTTGTGTCAGTACAGCAGCTGTGGCTTTATTCTGTACGTACATTGAGGCATTTTTATTTATTTTTCCGGTAACCCACCACCGGTGGTTTTGAGTGCTCCACCCGCCACCGCAAGGAAGGGAGTGGGAAAAGAAAGAGCACAACCATTTGACGACGGCATGTGAGTGACGGTTTGGGTAGGTAACGTGTCATGTTGTGTGCAAGGCTTGTTTTTCATTTTTCATTGGATTCCAACTACGAAACTTATTTACATGTTGAGCCCATGAACTATCACTTATTACACTTAACCCCTTTCAATTACCAATCGTTGGGAGAAAGCCCATTCCGTAAACCAAGATCGTTAGAAGGAATGTGTGATTTTTTAAGACGTAACAAATGACGAAAATAGCCCGAGTTTAAAAACTCATGTTTGTATATGTTACGATTCTTAATCTCTCACATTAGTTAAATGCAATCTTAATCGTGTGTAAATACCAAATGTGAGATCAGACCAAACTCATCGAGTATGTGATCGACTTTATTGCAACTTTATAATCGAGTCACAGAAGAGGTGGCTTATAGACTGAATTAAGATGGCAAGGGAAGAGTTAAAAGAAACGGTTCTTATCTTTTCGATTTATAGTAAGTTAGAGACAATGTAGGATGTAGCTCATGCTTGAGTTCAGGGACAAAACTAGGTGTATGGGTATCGGCTAGCTCCCCCAAAGTTTTAAAATTTTCCTATAATTTTATTTATTTCTAATTCCACGACTACAAGAGCTCAAAACCAAATTCCTCTTATTTCTTCCCTTAATCCTCAACATACAAAAATGCCTCTATTACATCCATTTCGTAGCCTTCCTGCTGGGCTTGTCTCGTGATCTCACCAAGCATCTCATATATTAAAGGCGCATGCTTATGGGCCCTGTCACTTGCAACAAAATCATGAACAGTTCCGTTAATTTGGACCCAACTTCGGCCTGGAGGCTTTTTTACACCCATCTCAACCATCTTCTGTCTCACAGTAACAACATCTTTCCACCTTTTAGCAGTTGCATACACATTTGACAAGAGAACAAGATAGCCAGCAGCCTGGCCAGGATCAAGCTCAACTACCAATTTTTGTGTAACATGGGAGGCAAGCTCAACATTCTTGTGAATTCTGCAACCCCCAAGGAGAGCACCCCAAACAGCATCATTTGGCCTGATGGGCATGGTCTCAACGAGCCTATATGCTTCATCTAGGAAACCAGCACGGCTCAAGAGATCAACCATGCACCCATAGTGCTCAATCTTTGGGCTGATTCCCCATGTTTGATTCATGCGCTCAAAAAGATGGCGACCCTCATCAACAAATCCCGCATGGCTGCAGGCACATAGAACCCCAATGAAGGTTATTTCATCAGGTCTTACTTGATTCACTCCCGAGCCGAGCATGGACCGAAAGACACTGAGAGCTTCTTCTCCACGGCCCAGCTTTGCTAAACCCGTGATGATGCTTGTCCAAGAAACAGTGTTTTTCCGTGGCATCTTGCTAAATACTTTATAAGCTTCATCAATCACACCACAGCTAGCATACATATGTATGAGTGCATTGTTCAAAGACACCAACAATGGCTGGTTCCTAACTCTCATTCTCTCTTCAATATACCCGTGAATCCACCTTCCCAGATTTAAATTTCCTATTTCAGCACATGCTGATAACGCTGCAACCAATGAAACCTGATCCAATTCCACATGGGCCCTCCTCATCTCACCAAACAAAGACAAAGCTTGTCTACACATCCCATTATGAGCACATCCTGAGATCATGGTCGTCCATGATATGACATTCCTCTCCGGCATCTCGTCAAAAATTCTCCGCGCCTCATCAATGTCTCCACACCTAATGTACCCCGCAAGTAATGAATTCCAACTCACAACTGTTCTCTCATCCATTTCATCAAACACGCTCCGTGCATACCCGACACCATTGGCCCCTCCACCCGCCGTGTATAAATTAACCAAATTCGTCTGAACAAACAAATTCGAGCAATACCCATTTGCCAAAACCCTTCCATGCACCTGCTCCCCTTCTCTCAACAACCCAGCCCTCGCACAAGCACTTAAGAGAAAGGAATACGTAAACCCATCGGGCTCAGCCTCCGTTGCCACCATTCTATTATACAATTCAATGGATTTTCTCGGAGTTTCACTCCGTCCATGCCCTCTGACCATCTGGTTCCAAATAGTGGCACTTGGGTTTTCGATGTTTTTGAAAACTCCGAGGGCATGTTTGAAATTACCAGAAGCTACGTAGAATGATAACAGCTTGACAAGAATGTAGTTCTTCTGGGTGAAACCGTTAATGACTATTTGGGCATGGATTTGTGAGAGCTTTTTGAGGGTGTTGCAGTTCTGTAGTAGAGAGAAGAGGTGCTGTTGTATAGCTCTGGAGCTTGTTGTTGGATTGGCGGGAATCAATTCTTCAAATAACATTTAAAAAAATAAAATAAAATTGAGGAGACGAAATAAAACAATTTGCCCGTTGTAAACGGAAAACTGATGTTGCCACTTCAGCGTTTTTTCTTTTTCTTTTTTTAAACGAGTCCTCGTCCAGTGTAGATGGCGCAAGATGAATCCAACGGACATAAATTAGGAGTCGGATCCTCTCCTGTTTGTATCGGCAAAGCCTGAGATTCAACCGATTCATATTGAGAGGGATGTGAGGCATGAGTCTCGAATTTACCTGACAAGAGTGAATACATATAGAAATTATACCTTGAAAGGTTCTCGATTTAAAAAATAAAATAAATAAATAAATAAAAATCATGCCCAATGAACCCCCCTCCTATAGCAAACTTCCTCGAATTAGATTTCGACACAACTAAGAAAGAAGATTTCATATCATCGCAGCAACATATTGGGACCATCTTGGCCAATTAAAGTTAATGTGGACCTATATATGTAGTTCAATAGAATCCTATGTTGGTGAAAGTCAAATCAGTTCTAATGGTTACATGGAAGAATTGGGGAACATTATCCTCAAAGCCAAAGATAATCCTCTAAATTAAATGCTTGTTTACATTTTCGACTAAATGAGCATTCATAGTATCAGATTTTACACGTCTGGTCACTTGCAAATGAAGAAGATAATCGCCGGAGTGACGCCAACCCACGGCCGGTGAGAGAGCCTCTTGAAGTCAGGTCAATATTCCTGCCTTAAAGAGAGAAAAATAGTTGGAGAATTCCTCTTGATATATGAGGCATACATGAGTTATAAAGAGACAAAAAAAAATGTCTTTTATTTTTTGCTCCCATAAGCTTTTTGGGCTTTTAATTATATCAGTGAATCTTTAATTTTATTGGGTACTAACTTTGGGCTCTAGGCTTAGTTTCTATATCCATCAAGCATCATTTACAGGTTGATCACCTAAGTTCAATATAATGGCATACGGTATTAGAGGTATATACATGTTGAACCAACCAAGAATGTTACACAAGCCAGAGTTTGGAGGAAGGAGAAAGAAAAAAAAGACAGTTTCTTCAAAATTTATAGTTTTGTACCAAGAAAAATATAGACTGAACCTACTTTTCATCCAAAGGGAAGGTTTGAGATATTTTTGTGACACCAATAAGCCTACTTCTTAGAGTACCAGAGGTAAACACTCAATCATTTTTTTAAAATTTAAAGAACAAAATTACTTTCTGCTTCCCTTAATTTTTCTCCAAACCATTAAAATATAATTTTTTTACTTTTTTTTTTTCTTTCATTTTATTATTATTAGGAGAAGAGAGGTGAGAGAAGAGAGAATCGAGTTTATGATTATAATAATCATTGGGAATACTACAGTTCTTAGAGAACCTGTAAAAAATCTGCTGCAAGTATATATATATTTTTTTATTTACATTTTTCTTATATTTAGAGAAGAAAACCACCTATAAGGTATTTACTATTAGTGCCCTAGGTGTTCTTACAAGATAGGTGAAGTGTTTATGGTGTCAATTATGAATCAAAATCTTATTGAATTAATAGGGTGTTGGAATTATCTAGAATTTACTAAATGTAATAATTGCTTTTAATTTAAGTAGTTAATATTTTATCAAATCAATATTTATCGGTTCTAAAAATATGCTAAAATATTATCAATATTGAATTGAAAAAGGTGATAAATGATGTTTTAATAAAATCTCAATAATTTAATTTGAAAACAATGATCTTGCGTATGGCATTATTCAAAATTAAATGGTACATGCTTCAGACGTTTACTCTATCACGTGAGATTCATGTCGTTTACGCCGTTCGATCAAACCCATGTCATTTACAGGGTCGGCCCTCATCAGACGCTTGTCGTTCATACTCTCCAATCAGATGCATGTCGTTTATGCCGTCCGATCGAGCAACGTGCCCTTTTCCCTGTCCGATTATTAGCATGTCGTTCACTCATAGGCACCTGTCTCTGGTTTTGATTCACAGCTGAAGGAAAAATGTAGAAGCAAAGCAAATAGATGGACGAGCACCGTTGCACCTGAGCAATGTCGAAGCTATTTCTTCGAAGAACCACGCTCGTCTATCCCGAGCTTTCCCCTTGGATCATTTCAAGAGTATATTGTTCGTCACCATCTTCTTCTTCTTCTTCGCTAATATCTCCGTCCCCTTCTGATCTTACAAACGCTATTCTTAGTTGCCGAACCCCTTACCAAGCCCTCGGGTGCTTCAATGCCTCTATGAAACGAATAAACCCGGCCGAGAATGCCCAGCCCTTTTCCGCTATCGTCCACGTCTTAACCAGGGCTAAATTGTACACCAAGGCCAGGTGCTTGATAAAAGACTTCATCCAGAAGCTGCAAAAGTCTCGCAAGCCCCGCCGGGTCTGTCATCTTGTTTTCACTGCGCTTAACCGGTTAGAAAGCTCCAAATTCACTCCCAATGTGTTTGGAGTGTTAATCGTTGCGTTTTCTGAAATGGGTCTTGTTGAGGAAGCCCTGTGGGTGTATAAAAAGATTGGAGCTTTGCCTGCAGTGCAGGCGTGTAATGCGCTCTTAGATGGGTTGGTGAAAAGGAGTAGGTTTGAGTCAATGTGGGAACTCTATGGGGACATTTTATCACGTGGGTTGAGTCCTAATGTTGTGACGTATGGCGTATTGATTGATGGATGTTGTAAGCAATGTGATATCTCAAAGGCACGTAAGCTATTCGATGAAATGGTTGAGAAGGGGATTGAACCGACAGTCGTGGTCTACACAAGTCTTATACGCGGTCTTTGCAGTGAGAGTGAAATGGCAGAAGCAGAAAAGGTGTTTAAAATGATGCGGGATTCTGGTGTGCTCCCCAATTTATACACTTACAACATTCTTATGGATGGTTACTGCAAGATGGCCAATATTAAACGAGCTCTCAACTTGTATCAGGACATGCTTGGTGATAGCTTGTGGCCAAATGTTGTTACATTTGGTATCCTAATAGATTCACTCTGCAAATTGGGTGAACTGATGGCTGCCCGAAACTTTTTCGTTTGTATGGCTAAGTTCGGTGTTGTTCCTAATGTATTTGTATATAATTGTTTGATTGACGGCCACTCTAAGGCAGGGAATTTGTCTGAAGCAATGAATTTGCAATCAGAGATGGAAAAGCTTGATATTTTACCAGATGTCTTCACTTTCAGTATTCTTATTAAGGGTCTTTGCAGCTTGGGTAGAGCAGAAGATGCAGATTCTTTGTTTAAAAGTATGATAGAAAATGGAGTCCTTGCTAATTCAGTGACATACAATTCACTAATTGATGGATTTTGTAAACAAGGCAATATGGAGAAGGCTTTGGAACTGTGTTCTCAAATGACTGAAAAGGGTATAGAACCCAATGTCATCACCTTCTCTACCTTAATTGATGGTTATTTCAGGAAAGGAAACATGGATGCTGCTATGGGTTTGTACTCGGAAATGATAATCAAAAGTCTTGCGCCTGATATTGTTGCTTACACAGCTTTGATTGATGGATATAGTAAACAGGGTAACATGAAAGACGCTCTCCGGCTGTACAAAGAAATGCTACAGACAGGCCTCACCCCCAATGTATTCACGATTAGTTGCTTGATTGATGGACTCTGTAAAGATGGAAGGACTTCTGATGCGATCACACTTTTTTTGGAGATAACTGGAGCTGCTTCCACCGGAGATGAAATCAATAGAACAGATAGTAGCTTCTGTTCCCCAAATCATGTGATGTATACAACTATAATTCAAGGTTTGTTTAGCGATGGGCAGATTTTCAAGGCCACTAAGTTTTTCTCAGATATGAGATGCTATGGTCTCAGACCAGATATCGTCACTTACATTATCATGTTACAGGGGCATTTCCAAGCCAAGCATATGCTAGATGTGATGATGTTGCACGCAGATATGCTTAAGATGGGTGTCATGCCAAATGCAGTCATGTACCATGTTTTGGCAAGGGGTTATCGAGAAAATGAACATCTGAAATCAGCTCACAGGTGTTCTGAGGATTCACTTGATGCAGGTCTTGGGGGTTTTGAATTAGGAGGACTGATGCCAGGATCTTTCTTGTTTACAGGAAGCAACAGTTCTGAGTGAGGACCACACTAAAGTGGTCGGATGTAATTTCCTCAGCTGGAAGGTCGACCTTCTTTGAAGGACCTTGGAGACCTTTGAGAGGGCATACAACAGCCCATCTCTATCTTTTGCAGCTTGCAACGTGATAAGTCATGTCGACATTTCCTTGCCATATTCTTCTCTCTACCAAATGGTGTCGCTTAAGCATGCCACGATGACTGGTCTTCAACTTTGAGGAGCTGTGGCTGTGCACATCCGTGGCTTTTTAATGTGGATAACTAAATTCTAAGAGCTACTAATTAATCGTGTAAAGAGAAGAAGCTTGACTGATTTGGCTTGTTTGGAAGATTTGTGATATCAGTCCTGTGCGCTCTGGGCTTCTCCCTTTTCCAAACATCAGTTCAACGTATTGCTAATTTGCTACAGCACAGTAGTAAGTAGTTGGTGTAATACTAGCGCCTGAATGGGGTCTTTTGGTGCAAATGAGGCAATTAAGAACTCAGAATTTACAATACAAATGAATACCTTTTGAAGTATTGTTCTTTCATCTAAATGTTATTGCCATTCAACTTTTGCTCTGAAATGGAATTGTTTCGGTTCTATCTGAATACATGGTCTGAGAACTAAACGGATTTGGATCTTTTGCAATTCTCTGCAAAAAGAGCAGAGCTGCAAAGGGGATAGGAGAAATTGTAGGGAGGCTATGAAAGGGAGCTTCCTGCTCGAGCAAGGGGCTCACCTGTTGCTCGGGCGGGTTAGAGCCTCCTTCTCAAGTCTCTCACAGCCTCCTTCTCAATAAAAGGGGATAGAGGTAATAATAGGGATTTCTAATAACAGAAAATCTTGATATGAACTAAACAGTGGGTCAGAAGTAGCAGTTAACTGATCTAATGAATCTTTTGGTTTGTCAAATAGTTGGCTTTGTGAACTCAGTTTCTCAAGGTTCCCTCCTAGCCAAGCGTTTGGAAGTTTCCATTGCAAGGTGCCCATTATTAGCACCAAGAAGGCAAGAATAAATGGATTATATGGTACTATGCAGTCGCTCTGTCAGCCAGTAGTATGTCCGATTGAAGTTCTTAGAATGGTTTACGATGCGTTTAGCTTATTAAGTTTTGGCTTGATTACAAGAATATGAAGATTTTCGTAGATTGTCAATCACTCTTGCCCTTCAAAGGGCTTTGTTGACTTATAGATTGCCCGCATGACGATTGGCTTTGTGATTTTGCAGGCTTTTTAAACAAAATCATGGGAAGTGTCCCGTTTTGAAGTGCATTTGAAAAAAAAAAAAAAATGACGGTTTTAAAAACGTGGAAAAGTCCATGTTTTCAAACATAATTTTACCAAAAGCTAGAATGCGTTTTTAAAAATCATGCTTTCATTAACTGCGTTTTAAAATTGTTATTTTTTTAAATCGCACATTTTGAAACTGCTAAATTAAACGGACACTTAGAATGCGTTTGGTATACAATTATGTGAATCAAGCACAATAAGTGCTTATAATTCAACTTTTCCTAGCTCAGGAAATGGATCCATGTGTTTGATATTGCGACACAGAACATGAGGTACTTGAAAAGGTTCCCATTAGTCCCAACAGGGGTGACCAAGTTCTTGGCAACAATTTATCATCCCAAAGTTCAACTCCATACCCACCTCAAACCACCAAAAGCAAACCAAACCCTTAAAAGTTACATTAACTCCAATTGCGCCACCAAGGCCTTACTGTTTTTCAGAGACCTTTTGAGAAAAATTCCTTCTACAATTGATAGCTTTTCTTTCTTGTTTGTCCTCAAAGCTTCCACCCAGAAGCATTACGCAATCGAAGGAAAACAATTGCATGCGCTCATCATAAAATTTGGCTTCGAATCCGTCGTTTACCTCCAAACGTCTCTTATAAATATGTATTCAGCAAGGGGGAATCTGTTGGATGCACACCATGTGTTTGATGAAATACCCTGTAAAAATATAGTCTGCTGGACGACCTTGATCTCTGCCAACGTTGACAACAAGAAGCCTAAAATAGCTCTCCTGCTATTCAGGCAGATGCAGATGGACAATGTGGAACCTGATAATGTCACGATCACTGTTGCTCTCTCTGCCTGTGCTGACATTGGTGCATTGGAGATGGGAGAGTGGATTCATACTTACGTTCATCATAAAAAGGGGCTCTATATAGATTTATCCTTGAACAATGCTCTCATTAACATGTACGTAAAATGTGGGGACATTGTGACTGGGAGGAGAATTTTTGACAGCATGGAAAAAAAGGATGTCACAAGTTGGACATCTATGATTGTGGGGCATGCGCTTCACGGACAAGCAGAAGAAGCTCTTAAACTTTTTGCTGACATGAGAGGAGCAAACAAGAACATTCGGAAGAAAAAGAGGAATGGTGATCGTGGGAGTTCTTTAATTGTCCCAAATGACGTTACATTCATTGGCGTTCTAATGGCTTGCAGCCATGCAGGAATGGTGGAGGAAGGGAAGCAACATTTCAAAAGCATGAGGGAGGAGTATGGTTTAAAGCCTAGAGAGTCTCACTTTGGCTGCATGGTGGATCTTTTCTGCCGAGCTGGACTCCTAAATGAAGCTTATAACTTCATTTTGGAGATGCCAGTGCAGGCAAATGCAGTGGTTTGGAGGACATTTTTAGGTGCATGCTGCCTCAAGGGAAACATCGAGCTTGCTGCCGAAGTCCGAAGTAGGCTGCTTGAGTTGGATCCTGGCCATGCGGGTGATTATGTTGCCATGTCCAATATTTATGCTGCTAAAGGCATGTGGGATAAGAAAATTGTTGTTAGAGATCAGATAAAACAGCGAAAGGCTCCTGGTTGCAGCTCAATTGAGGTGGGAACTGGAATAAGTGAATTTGTTGCTGCAGATGAAGATCATCCTCTAAGGTCTGAGTTATATGTGGTTCTCAAGAACTTACTTATCAATATGAAAGCTTCTGGGTACTCGCCGGAGCTTTCAAGCTTAACAGAGTACTGATCAAGAAATTTCATGGAAATGCGGCATGAAAATGTAAACTATTGACATTAATCATTATCATGTCAGCATGGTGAAATAGTACTGGGATAAGTGTAATTTGTATCATTACTCTTCAAAGTCTATTAGGATAATTCATAAACTTCAAAACATACACGACTTTCAAATACACGTAGTTGTTTTGTAGTTAAAACTTGTGTTCTCTATGTAATATTATACTATTCCAACATGATATGCTTTTGAGCCTCTCAAAAAAAAAAAAAAAAATCATCACCTCATAGTCATAGATGTAAGATGTTCAAAACAGTATCCTCTTTTCTTTCTTTTTTTTTTTCTTTTTCTTTTTTAATTCTTTTTTTTAATTTATTATTATTATTTTTTATGAAAAAATAATGGCAAAATGCTCCACTTCCTCCTAGGCCTTTGTTATTATTATCTTTTTCATAAATGACTGTATTTAAGAAACAATACCCAATTAGCTACTTTTTTTTTTCAAGGACCGTGTCACGGTGTTAGCTAGTTTATTTGATAGGAAAATATTATTCCTACAACATTTTTACAATTTATTGACACGTGTCGACATGTGATGAGAAGGTGTTCATTTTTTATTTGTTAACACGTGAGAAGGTGTTAATTTTTTTTCCAAAAAAAATAACTTACATAATTTCAATCACATATTTATAAGTGTTAACAAATTAAAAAAAAAAAAAAAAATTATAAGTGCAGTAATATTTTGTCGTCCAAGTTAGCCCAAGGGGCAAGGATGGGAGCGTAAATCGTGCAAAAAGAATTGGGAAAAGGAATGATAACATCAAACTTAGGATGAAAGCACTAAAATAATTTTAGTTGTCCTCCTATTTATTTATGTTTCAAAAAAGTCAAAACTATAATTGTTTCTTTTTTTCTTTTTTTCAATGAGCAATACAGGTTAAAGGGAAGGAGATCTTTTCCCACTCTTGATTCTCATAGAGAAATAAAAAGGAAAGAGGTGGGAATGCTTCCATAACAATGATGAGAAGCGGCCCATTTCACAACTAAATGTGTCCGGGAATTAACATTCCTTGAAACTTTGGTTGCAAATCAGGAAGGAAAACAAGAAAGGAGAGAAATAGTATCAGTAATTATGGCTGCCGAAGATCATTCAACACTTAAACAAAAGATTATTTAAAGCAAACTAAAGAATCCCGTTCAAGTAGGATCTGAGAAGAAAAAGACAGGTTGACAGCAGTTTCCACAATTAACAAGGCAGCGTTGGCTTCTCCTGCATTAACATTAAGAAAAGGGAACGTACGGGTAACGGCAGAAAGAATAATTCCTCCATAATCCGTAATAACAACAATAACTACCATGAAAGAATTTTTCTTTGCAACATCAAAATTCAACTTAAGAGAACCAATCCAAGGGCAAGACCAAAAATCTACCAAAGCTCTACCAAGCCCTAGTGTGATTGTTTGTATAAACTTTGTCAATTCTCAAGCATAAGACGTTGAAATGATAAAAATATATAAATTTGATCAATAATACACATCTGACTGAAAAATAGTCAAAATTTTTCACGTTAGAATATTAAAAAGATATCATAAATATGACTTATCAATATAATATAATTAAACTTAAATTTATCTATTTATTTATTTCTTAAAATTTTTAATGGTGTCTGTAAATATAAATATAATATTATTTGAAATCATTCATATATATAGTTTAACCATTTATTTATTACCAAAAAAAGAAAAAGAAAAAAAGAAGTTATATGAATGAATTGGAAACACCCTCGCCTCCGAAGTCCTAGCATTTCTCTCATGTTTTCCATGGCCACCAATGCCACTTAGCCCCCAAATCCAGGGCCTCTCTTATCCTTGAAGAATTGGAAACCTTGGCTTTTCCATCATTTCCTATTTTCCCTCCCTATATATGAATGGATGAATGTAAATATCGGCACTCACTGCTCTTGTAGCCAATACCCGTCCGTCTCGGACGCCTGCGGTTCCAGCCCGGTTCGGCCGTACTTGCCGGTTATGGAGGAAACAGGGTTTGATGGGGTTACGCCTTTTCGTTGTGTACCGCGGTTCATCATGTGCGTTGTATCCGGAGCTCTTACGGGCTTCGTCGCTGTTGGTAGTTTTTTGTGAATTCTTTTGTTTAGAATTGTGGGATTTCCTTGAAATTCTTAATGAGCATGTGGGCTTGGTCGTTTGTGAATACTACTGCTATGTATACTTTAGTATTGAGGTTGCTGGTTGGGATTTCGTTTTTCTGTTTTAAATTTGGGGAATTTTATGTGTAGTTGTCAATTTTTTCCCCCGGCTATTTATGAAATTTTTATGCATTATACTGGGAAAAGTAGTCTAAATTTCCCCTGAATTTCTTTGGTACGTGCTTGACATGAAAAATTAGAGCTCGGTAGAAAGTTCCAGCAATGCAAGATTTTTTATTTTTTATTTTTTTCCAGTTCTAGAATTGTGGTTGTGGATATAATTTGTTGACCTTCTAGTATACCTATGAATGGTGTGATTTGTAGGAGGGATAAAAAAGAAGGAAAAAATGACCATTTATGGGGGTGGACGTGTAACTTCGTGGTGGTGTTGTTGTATTTTATCTACTGATATATCTTTTTATGTATTCCACTTGCAGCTGGAGGTTTCACAGGAGCTATTGCTGGTGCTCTAGCTGGTAAGGCTTCCGACAGTGGTGTCCTTCGTGGGGCTGGACTTGGCGCCATTGCTGGGGCTGTGCTCTCTGTAGAGGTTTTGGAGGCTTCCCGTGCTTACTGGTGTCTGGAACGATATGGATCGCGGAGTTCATCATCAATGGTTGGTTTTTAGGCCTTGTTCTTTGTTTGTTTCCCTTGGTTTTGTCTGGGGCTGTTTGCACATTCATGATTTCTTACCTGCCAAAATAGGACTTGATGACTCTCTATAGGTGAAGTTATCTATCATGGTTAGGAAACCTAGGTCATGATCATGGTTTGCTGCCAGATCTTTGGAGTTGTGAAAAGCCTTTTTTTTTTTTTGGAGAATTCATTCACATGACCAATTGTCTACCTTTTGGGTGCAGGCAGATTTCATGGAGGAGCTTTTTCATGGGAGGTTTGTAGAGGAACAATTTACACCGGCAATGTTAACTGCTCACCGCTGGCAGGTTTTTACTCCTATGTTTTTCTTTCTTTCTTCTTCTTCTTCTTCCCTTAGTTCCCCCTACATGCTTTCTAAAAGCAGTAGCTGTTTGTAATGCGCATCTTAAATTCATGAATGTTCATATACATGCTCAGTGAAGTGGGATGGTAGCAAGCGGATGGGCTTCTTGTTTTATAGCACCTGTCAAATTTGGTTTCCAGATTGCATCTTTCCACTTTTCCATGAACGATAGTTAATAACCATTATTGTGATATTTCTTCACTTTCTCCTGTCTTCTTTGTTTTCTATTTTTGCAAGTAAATTGAAAAAAAAATTAAAAATTGAAAATTAAAAAAAAAAAAAAAAAATTGCCTCATCTTTCTTTGTGCTTTCAAGTGACTATAAATGACGCTTCTGCTGAATATGTTTTTTTTTTTTCTTTGTTTTTGTTTTTCATTTACCATTTTATGGGTCATTTCACTTTTGCAATGTGGAAAATAGAGTTTCATATTTGAGAAAATTTAATTAACTTCTGAAAACATCAAATGTCAGACAGTTTAGGGAGAAAAAGAAAGAAAAGAAAGAATGAAGTTTCATATTTGATAAAATTTAATTAACTTCTACTTTATAAAAAAAAATTAATTAACTTCTGAAAACATCAAACGTCAGACAGTTTAGGGTTAAAAAGAAAGAAAAAAAAAACTAGAGTTTCACATTTGAGAGAATTTAATTTTGTTTCACAAAAGAAGAATTTTTTTTTTTCCTTTTGGGTTTGACATTAACGATAAGAGGTTTGTGACTATACCTTTTCTCTCTCATATTAAGTATATACTTCAAAGTATATTATTTTATTTTTTAGATTTCATATCCCTAAATGTTTGTTCTGTCATAAAAGGATATATATATATATATATATATTCTTCCACCATATATATTAATCTTAGTCCATGTTAGGACATTTTATAGAGAAGTTGTTAAGTATATGGCTGAGGGGAACATACTACCATTTTAGGTATCAACGTGCTTCTGCATGCCCGGTATGTTCATATCAACGGGGATTTCTTTGAGGCAGGGCTTTGGCTTCATATTTCAATTTACATACTCTATGGACATCATAGCTTTGTTGAAATTATTTTTTATAAGTCGGATGGTTGTAAAGCTCATAGTTGCTTTAAACTTATTTTTGAGTGATAACTTTCAAATGCTTTTGGTTGGAATGCAGGTTAGCATTGCTAATATAGGCTATGATGAGACTCCTGATGTATCCAGAGGATTGTCAGACGATTCACTGAGGAGATTACCTTGTCATGTGATCTTGGAGGAAATCGAGGCAGCACAAAGTATCAGTTGTAGGATATGTCTGCAGGTATTACTCTTTTGCAAAGATTTGGATCTTGCAATGGTCATTCATGTTTGTGTATTGGTTGTAATTAGTAGTAGTGATATTTCTATGACCGATGCAAATTTACTTTTAATTAGCTAAAGAAAATTAATATTCACTAGTACATTTAAAATCAGCATCAAAATTGAGATCAATTCATTTTGATGCAAATGTTACTTAATATTTGTTGGCCATACAACCCTAATGATAAGTATGTGCATTTTGCAGGATATTGAAGTAGGAGAAATTGTAAGACGCTTGCCCCGGTGTCATCACATTTTTCATTTGAAATGTGTGGACAAATGGCTCATCAAACAAGCTTCATGCCCTATATGCAGAAAGGAAGTATAAATATGTATATATGTATATGATCCTATTTTTGTATAGAGAGAAGATCCCTGTATTAGTTTGTTTGTTTTTCTTTTACTTGATATCTAATGTTTGTAATTTAGTGTTTGTATTTTTAAGGTAGTTACCAGAGAATATAGTTGAAATACAAATTTAATTTATATTCTATCCCTGTATGTTTGCCTTGGATGATGGAGATAAAAGCTCTTTGCAAGCTATAGAGATGCTAAGATTGCGACTTATTGGCAAATATGGTCAAAGTTTAGCCTTCCTTGCATACATTTCCATGAGGAAGGCATCACTCCACTTCACTGGTCTCTCCTTCGAAGCCATTTTGCTTTTTGAGTCATTTGGTTGATCAAAGATTCATGCTTGTTAATCTTACTCTTAGCTCATAAATTGTTGGAATCAATTCCAAATGGGTCAGAGCTTAAGATGGACAAATAAAGTTCTCCATAAATGCAGTAAGCAATGCATTTCTTCCTTGCCCTCATCCTTGTAAGTGATAAGCCTTTTTTTTTTTTTTTTTAAGGGGGGGAATTAAGGTGGGTCTTTCCCACTGTCTAGTAGAATGGAGAGGCTCAACTGATGGCCTGATGGAAGATGGAAATGCTACTGTCGTGACGTTAGGAGGCGGGGCGGCCCATTTTGTCATGTAATGGGTGTAGAAATTTGTACTCTTATAAACTTTTTTAGCTTTCCATGAGGAAGGAGAAAATGTGAGAAGAGTATACGAGAGATGGGGAGATGCTCCAATCCCAATAAGCCTTTTGAAACCTCTTCGAATTGGAAAGGGGAAAGATCATCTCACCACCTCTAGTAAAACGAAAGAGAATTTGCCTAGACAACAATAATGGTTAGAAGGCAACCTACCAATAGAAACCATGTTTCGTATTATATTATTTTACATTAGAAGGCAACACTATCGGCAATTTTTATATTATTTTACATTAATATTTTTATGTTTAGAATAAAAATTGATTTTTATGGGTTAATATGATTGAATAAAAATATTAAAAATATTTGTGATTTTCCATACGCGCTAAACACCGAAAAATGCTTTCGGAGAAAATTATTTTTCAAAAAAATGACTTCCTTGAAATCATTTTACGACGGAAATCATTTTACGTCGAAACAAATAGAGCATTAGTCTTATTTCCAATGTAGATTTTCTTTTACTATGATTCAAAATTGCTTGGTATGTACAATCGTGTGCAAATTTGCAATGCCTCACTCCTATGAAACTGGAAATGGACCAGCTTCCTTTGTTAAAATTTTCTGAATCTGTTTTTTTGTTCTCAAAACAAAAATATTAACAAACCCAAAACACGAAACACTCAAAACTGTTTTCACTTTTATGTCACATGAACACTTTTTCAATCTAAAAACAAAAAACATCATCTAAAACACATTAACAAAGACACTCGATCTTCAAAGCAAACGGACGAGTCCTAGTCAAATGCTTTTCCAATGCGAATGCTTCCTGAGTTCCTCTAATAAACAGGAAATGGTGACCTTTATTCCTTTCCTTCGGAGTACATATACAATAAAGATCTACTTAAAACTGGTAGATGGATGGTCTTGTTCTAGTGCTGCAGAAGGACTTGGCCTAGGGCTAAACAACAATTTTAACAAATTCGTTGCCAAAAAAAAAAAAGAACCAAAGTATCAGGCAGTTTTCTTTTTCATTTTTTTTTTTTTCTTCTGCACTAATTGATTTAGAAAAGAAGATAGACAAGAAAATTGCATTACTGAAATCGAAGTTAGTAGAGCTATTGCTTTGTTCTAGAGTAAAGGGCTGTAAGTTTCAATTATTGCATACAAACAAAGCCCCATAGGCGGTACTCATACCGCACATTTGCTCTCTTACTAATTTATCACTGATGACAGGGAATTTGCAGGAAGTCCGGCACATCCGGAAACTGGAAGCGAGCAGTACGCCGCTTATTCAAACGTTTGTATTGTCTGCAAGTTTGAAGAAACCATGATCAGATTAGTTAGTAAAAACCTTACAAAAAGAAATCATGTTCATGAGATCGCTTCCAACAAAAAGGAAATATTATAGAACTTGTTGATGTCCTTAGAGTGGATGTGCATCGTACAAATTTACAACAGAACTTCCAGAGTATTATCTGGTCGGATGAACCTCCACCAAAACACTCTTTTATGCAGTTGGTTATCATCTTCAGGGATTGTTTCTTAGAGTTGTGATTCTTGTTTTGACACCAATGAACTATGGAATTCATATTTCAATATCTGATTGAAAAAGTCCGATCACGCAAGAAAGTACCGTACATGGAAATGAAGAATACAGTCCGCAAGTTACATGGGACATGATCTTTTCGAGGTCATTTCACACTGCAACAGCTACAGGCCTTTTGCTGGTTTTGATTCCTCTTATAGCTGGAAGGTAGTCAATTTAAACAACAAATACAATTTCAGTACATGAACTTATCTACATTAAATTGTATATATATATATATATATTGGACGAATGAAGGTTCAGTTTTGCCATACCTTCAGCATAATCTTTGGCTCCAAAGACGGCAGAACCAGCAACTAGAGCATTAGCTCCAGCCTCAATAACCTACCAGCATAGAAAACAACTATAAATTTTTCCTGTCAATGAAATCATAGGATGCAGCTTATTACACTATCTTTTTAAGATTTGATCCAGATCATAGAGAGACCTGGATTCAATACCTAGAAACAGATAAAAATATGATTTCACCATAGATAACTTGATAAATTCGTATGTTCACCAAAGGAAAAGGAATCTAGATTGGACACCTTATACGCATTTTTTGGAGTAACTCCACCATCCACTTCGATCCATGGGTTCACTCCCTGCAGAAATAAATTAACCAACAAAATGTCAATGGCTTTTGAGTTCATATAAATACAAAAGGAAAGCAACCAAGCATAAAATTTAAATGATTGGAAAACCATACCTTCTCAACACATAATCTTCTCAAGTCTGAGATTTTCTTCACTTGGCTCTCAATAAAGCTCTGCCCACCAAACCCAGGGTTTACAGACATGATCAAAACCAGATCAACCACTGTTAACATAAAAAGATTCGTTAGTTTCACAATATCCAACCAGATAAATCATAAATAATTGTAGTATTGCATTGATTTTGAGTTTCTGTGAGTTTTATATTATCTTTTCTGTTTGGACTCTCCCTTTCATCAATGAAGTAAACGTATTTTTGCAAGGCGAAATGAAGTAGGGAAGAACTGAAGAAAGAAATCTTTCTTGCATAATTGATGGAATAGATGTCAGTAGATAGTGAACTTAGTAAGTGTTATGCATGTAAAATTACTATGTACATTGTTTGTCTGTCAAAAATCATTAAGAATTAATTTTCTCCCTTTGGAGGCTACATGGTAGAAACATATTTAACTATCCTGTCAAAATGGTTTAAAGTACTTGGTCTTCTTTACTTGGTCTAAGCTATTTAGCATTTCCAATGACTTGTTAAATAGCACATAGGCAAGGCTGGACATGTGCCCACACCTTATCTTATAGGAAATAAAGTGCACATGGGCACGAGGAACAAGCCTCAACAAAAAAGCCTGACAAGGGTCCCTCTGTAACATCATTAGAGACTCCAAGATAAGCATATTACGTAGAAATAAACAACTAAATAAATAAGAGAAAAAGAACTCACCATCAAGGACATATTCTATTGCAGTTAGTGGGGTACCAGGGTTTAGGACAACTCCAGCTTTGGCTCCCAAACTTTTTACCTAAGTCAAATGAGAAGAATTTAGTTACAGTCAAAGAAATGCAACTACTAACACTAAAATAGGGAAAGAATCTCCAATTAGGAGTGTTTATGGTCCCCCTCCCCCTCCCCCTCCCCTGGAAGAAAAAAAAAACGCGTGCAAATTCTTGTAGAACGCCTGCAGAAAAATGGTGGAAACTCCAACCAGCATTAACAGAAACCAGGACATTGCTCACCTAATTTGGGAGCTTAGATTTCATGGATGTATTATCTGAATTATGTGAACCAAAATATTATAAACTAAACCTTATAACAACAAATCAATCGTATCACGATTTTCATAACATATTTTATAACATAACACAAATAAAATCATACTTGATTAACCGTACGATGCAGATGGATGGTGGAAGCTTGTTCGCAGTGAACACTGACTATGTCAGCTCCTGCCTTGATAAAATCTGGCACTCGCTGTTCGGGTTCCACAATCATCTGCAGTACATTGATTTCACATAAGAAAAAAAAAAGGGCTCAATGCTTGCACAATTGAAAAAATACAGGTAGAAGGAAGATTACCAAGTGCACATCCAAAGGAAGATCTGTCACAGGGCGCAAGGCATCGACTACAAGAGGTCCAATTGTAATATTTGGAACAAAACGACCATCCATTACATCAACATGAATCCAATCACAACCAGCCAACTCCACTGCTTTTACCTAGACAAAGTGAGAGTCAAATGCTAACAACACCTGTGAAAACCAATAACAAATTGACATAAAACCTAACTAAACTATTTAACAAGTGTCTAACTTATAAAGAATAAAGTAACTCTTTTGGTAGGGTGCTCAAACAGGTAAATCAACCCTTTGGATTATTATAAAGCAAAAAGCAGAGTGTGCCAAATATCAAAATGCTAATAACCTGCTCTCCCAACTTTGCAAAGTTAGCGGAGAGAATAGATGGAGAAACAATGACATCACTTTTCGAAAATTTATCAACCCGAGCTGTAGCCTTCACCACAGTTCTATACTTTCTCCTGAAATCACACAAGAAAAAGTATCAAATTATATCAGAAACAAGCAGCATCATCTTCTAGAGGAAATTGAAACTTAAGCTATGCCTGGTCCTCACCGCATACAGCTCACATAATTAAATATGAATCAACATCTGACAGAAAGAAAAAAAAAAGACAAAAAAAAAAGGAACATAATTTCACTAATAAAAAAAATTCAACATTTTGAATGAAGCCTCCAAAAGTTCAGTTTAACAATCATCCACAAATTGCTACTTGGACAAACCCTTATTGTTCACTAGAATTAAAAAATGCCTGTCCTAATACTGGCCTATGTTCATTAGATATTGGATCTGACATACAGAGATTGAGAGAAAGTAACAACCTACATTTACATACAACTCAACAAAAAAAGCAATGGTGGTCTAGGTTATGGGAAGAGTGAAATACAACGCAACATGGGTTAACCGTTAATAATTTGGTATTAGGAAAACCAGACTTTCAGGAATTACCCTAGCTGTAAGATCCCCTTGCCATATGCGTTAGTTGGCATAGTTCCTCAAAAGGTAGAACTCTAGTATTAAAAGAAAAGAAAAGAAAAGAAAAAAAGAAAAAAAAAAAAAAAAAAAAAGACATGAAAGTTAATATATAGAACAATCGGGTTTTGTTGTGATTAGTCCACCTTAGATGGATCTCGACACTATCCTTTCAAAGGAAGATAACCTATATAGATGAGCATAAAAAATGGAAGTGTACATGAAATCATAAAAACTTTCATGCTGAACTAATAAGATAAGTTTTCATTCTGAATTTCTAATCATAGAAACATAAAGGATACATTCAGTGACAACCTCATTGATTTTCTTTCTATAGTGTGCAATTCCAGTAGATAGGTAGAATCTCTTCTCCAGCAACTTCTTGTGTATTTTAGGATCACAAGTAAGCTAATCACAGGTTCATCAAAGAAAGTCGGCAAAGGTATAAAAACAATACTAGAATGCTTGGACCTAATAGAAGAACTAGTATATTGTACATAAAGGACTCTCCTTTCTCTAATAAAATTTCTTATTGCCTATAATTAATATATATATATATAAGTTCCGTTAGATAGGAATAGATTTGATAAATACTGATAACTCTCGGATGGAGTATTAAAACGGAAAAATCCATTAGATAATGAACTATTGGTTCTAAGCCATCTCTGGCGATAAATCAACAATTTGAAGTGCTTTTCTTGCGTATTCTTGATAAACTAGCGTTTATATATAGATGTAGGAAGATCTATATATATATATATATATATATATTCTTTTTTTTAAAAAAAAAAGTGAACTACTATACACTGCTAACAGCTAGACAATTATTTTTCCAAATAGAAGAGGACGTGGAGCTTCTTACATATGGTATTAGAAAAAATATTACACAATCCATTGCCAAGGATATTAAATCTTCTTGACGACATGGGATCAACTAATAAGGGACTTCTAATTCAAAGACTGATCATATTTCTAGGAAAGCCAATAGCATCATAGACAATTTTGTAAGAAATTGGCTATAAATTTGTATGAGAAATGTTTGTTGTACAACTTTTGACACAACTCTTGAACAACTCCAACAACTTTTTTTTCAAACTAACTATTGGATCTGTTTTCTTACATGTGAATTTTAAATATCTAATGGTTAATCTTAAAAAAAGTTGTTGAGTTGTACAAGAGTTGTATGAAAGTTGTAAACGTATCATATCTCAAATTTGTATAGAAGTGAACAAGAAATATCAATGGTGGAGGGAATTTAAGAATAAGTCGGAGAGGCTTTACTGGTGCTATTGTCTCTTTCACATCATTATTCCCTTCACCACCCGCCAAAAGCAGTGAACAGATAAAAAGAATTATGTTATTTCAACGATTATCTGCTCAGGAAAAAAAAAAAAAAAAGACGATTCAACTGTATCTTTAACCTAGACTTCCATTAGATCTGATTAATGATCACAGAAAACACTAGCCCCCTTGTATCCAAATTCAACGATTTATCCATTTTATTTGCCAAAAGAAAAAAGCTGGTTCGAAGTTCAGCTAAACACAATCACGAGCATGTACCGCACAACATTCAAAGACGCAATCTATCATAACATGAAACTAGAAATACTGCATTATACACAGATTTCTGGTCCTTATACCGAAAATCATTGACGTCTTCACCTTGAATTTCTGTAACACTCACGATATTTAACCATCTCAAAAGAAAGTACACAGAGAGAGAAAAAGAAGAAGAAAATAAATCAACAAATTTCATAAAACTTGCTCCTTCAACCACAGTATTTCAACTGACACTTCAGAAACACAAACTGATGCATACCCAGAACAAGTTTCTTCCATCAATATCCACAATTGTACTGCAATAAATTTCTTGAATCTTCAAAGGCTTCATGGTTCTTACAGTAAAACAAACTAAGTCATTTCGGAACCGGGTCTCATTTCCAACACACAAATTTGCCATTCTAGCCATCAAAGCTCCACTAAATAGCAATACCCAATAAAGATCCCAGGAGGGAAAAATACACCAAACTAAATAAACGATACCTTGTCAAGGTGAGCGAACTGGGTTGAGAGAGAGATGACTTTTGAATCTTAAGACCCCCACCAAACCCACTGATCTGGGATTGGATTGATGAACACAATGAAGCTGTTGACATCTTTTCCTCGTCTTGTTGTGGGTGTGTCTCTGTATCCCTCTCTATCTATCAATGGGTGTCTCTCTGAGGCCTCAACGGTTAGGTAGTGAGAGAAAGTTTGGTCCTTTTTCTTTCTCTCTCTTGTCCTCTTACCAATCTTTCAGCATAGAGTTCAAGGAAAAGACCAACCAAAATCTCCGAGAAATTTAGGAAAAAATTTTATGGGTGACACGTGTCCCATGTTCTGTGTGCGATTTGCTTATCTGCAATGGTTGGCGCTCTATGTGCTGACTTGTAAATGAGACAGAGAGAGAGAAAGAGAGGAGATTGTTTGGATGCTTAATTTATTTATTTATGAGATTTATTAGTTTTTCTTCCTCCTTCCTTTCTTTTGGGTTTGGCCATTGATTGAATTTACGTAGGATTCTGAACCAACTTTGCTGTGCCCAATGCCCATGCTTCTGGTCCAAAGAAAGTTGGCAAGAATTTGGATTTATCTTGATTTGGTTGCTACAAGGGAAAATTTGGGAAATCATGCATTTTAACCACCCCCTCTTGATGCTTCCACTACTACGTACTAGGTATTACAGATTTTAGGTTTTATAAATAGTTTGATTATAGAAATATTTCTTGTAGTTTGGGGATTGAAATGATATTGTTAAATGGATAAAACTTTCATTATTTCAACTCAATTTATTAAATTAATATATATTTTGAAATCACGTCATTCTCATAATTATTTTTAAAATGCACGTGAAAATTACATAATTTAATGACAAATATCACATATTTTGTTAATTCTCTTAAAAATGCATTTGAGACTCAAGCCGCTTTACTAATTTAGTAAATTGAATTGAAAATATATCTTCCAAATCTCAATAATTTAGAGAAAATTTTTGCCCAAGCAGCGCCAAGAGAGGCTTTTTTTCTTTCTTTCTTTATTTGCATTGGCACCCACTTGATGATGTTAATGTTCAACACAATTGTTAAGTTAGCTAAGTAGAATTGTAATTAAACAATTAATGTTGAATGAGGACTGACTTGGTAGATACTGTCCCAGTTAAATAATTACATACTTTTTTATTGGAAGAAAAAATAAAATTGCTATATGTTTTCAGGCAAAGTTGATAAATTTCTTGTGCATGTGTGGAAAAGAATTATTTTACGGTAAAGATTTGTTTTTTTATTGTATTTTATAGTATATATGATGTTATGTCATTTAAAATTAACATTATGTATGCGAATATATTTGTAAAATAAATTTTTTATTATAAAATATTTTCCATAGAGGCCAGCCTGACCGGGTTCAAAACCATTCAGAAAGGATACGTGTAGAAGGAAACTAGAAGAAATATAAAAAAAGTCTTTTATCATTTAACAAATACAGAAATCTTTGAGCCAAATTGTCAAATTCCATAAAATATAGAAGAAATCTTTAATCAAGTACTTCAGCTTGTGAACCCCAAGGGCTGGCCTAGTGTTTAAGGCTTGTAGCTTCTAGATATATTATCTTTTGAGGTTTTGAGTTTCAAACTTCTTAAGTATTACTTCTTTCTTGAACCTATTTATTCAAGTGGAAACTGGGTTTTAAGGCTTAATATCTTTAGTGACACGGGGCATTGGGCTGAAAATTAGTCTGGTGAATCCTGACTGAACCTATATTTTTAGTGGCTAGCTACCACTTCATGTAGGGCAGCCAAGATACTCTCTAACTATATATATAGGTGAAACTAAAAAACCCTGATAAAAATAGATAACCTTAACTTGTGTCCATATTGATCAAGCCTACGATCAGAATAAAGTTTAGATAAATTAATTATAAGGTGTTAGGAAAATTCTTTACAAATTGGCACGGCGGTTCATAATTGATAAAATAATTATAGTAATTACTTATTTTGCCAGTCCATCTAGAACAATTCGAATGCAACCCGGTTCACCTCGTCTTTATCAAGTACTTTTTATATCGAGTATTAGGTTTCAGGTTGAATCGAATCAACACATTTGTATAAGATTTTATTCCTAGTGTCAAAAATTGCGAGATCAACCTTAAAAACACTAACCTCAACTTAAACCGCCGGCATGTCCCACAGCGCTCAGCTTGGGCAAAAACCCATGACTCAATGACGGTAGTGCTATGACGTTGAGTTCTTGTATATAGAGCCGTTGTAACGGCCTAGCTTGGGGGTCCCCCCTTTTTTTTTTTCAATGCACCCAAGAATCTTATAATAAAAATAATATTAGTAATAATAAGATATTCTTATAGTAATTACATTTATTGCATCTAGAGGTAATTTGTTTTATTTTCCTTGGCATTTCTATTTCTTTATTTCTTTATTGCTTTCTCTTCTATCTGTCCTGTAGTTCAAAATACTTACAATTGACAGGTTGCTAGAATGACAGTTGACACACGTGTGGGTTTCTAAGCTATTTTTTCCTTCTTCTTCTTCTTTTTTTTTTTTTTTTATTCATTTCTCTCCTAATATGGATTTCCTTAACAAGGCCCCTCATTGAATCGGATCAAAGGGTTAATCGCTTTCCTTTCTCCCCTTTTCGGGAACACCAAAGACTTTTGTAATAATATTTATTTATTATAAGTAAATAATTCCAAGGAAATGAAAAATGGGAGATTCAAAATTTGTAATATTCGCTTCATGCGCTGTGTTTTCAGCCGATTAAACTTGATAAGAAAGTATGTAGCAAAAACTACTTCCAATAAATAAAGAATTCAAAAAAAGTTGGTCTTTAAATTGTCAAATTTTGTTCAATATTTCCTTCTTAATTTTGTGGATAAATTATTTGTCTTCCAATGATGATTATTATTATTTTTTGCTTGATTGCTGTAGTATTTTAATAACTTGATCTAAATTGAAACAAGTGATACCATCAATTAAAGGCCTCTTGGGGCTCAACAAGACCCAATAAAGTTTGTTATCCCTCAGGCTTTGGAAGATATATTCAACCTTAGGCCAGGCTACATTCGGCGAGTTATCCCTCTCTTGATGGGGACAATCGACCGACATCTCGTACCTAATAGACACATGGTGAGGGGACTGTAGAAAAAAATATATCTTAAGTGTCTCCTAGTTATAGTCTTATCTATTTAAACTTGGCTTAATAAAGGAATGATCCATTAGCGCATCCTTGAAAGAAAGGTATTCATGAGAATATGACACATTTCATATCGGACCCTCGACCCCCGGTCCTTGCCATATCAAGGCCACTTACCATAACAATGGCAATCCTATAAGTAAAGGTGATAGACCATATTCTGAGGTATGCACACTTTTTCTTTTACACCATCTTGTCTATTAGATTTATTCTCAAACATCTTACTAACTCAGACATCAGAGTGTTCTCCGCCAATACTTACAACGACTTACCTTTGTTTATTTATTGTCTTAAGAAATTTTATTGACTGGACTACTGGCGTGCGATCAACTATTCAAATTTCAAATAAATACATTTTAGTTCTTGGATTTTTAGAGCTATAAATATTTTTAAAATCAAATTTTTACCGCCTCTCCCCATTTTGTTTTCCAAAAAAATTTAGAATCTTTGTTCTACCCTTGGCTTCAACTACATCAAACTAAAGGCAAAATGATACTAGAGGTACTATAATTTTTACAATAATTGACATGATAATTCATATTACACTAATTTCATCACTTACTATGTTTATCAATTATCAGTTACATACGTCAACTACAAAAATATAAACTAGCATGCTTGAATTTGCAAGAAGGTTCTTATAAAAAATGTACTACCCCCGGACATTTTTCTTGTTGAGGATATATCATATATCATTTATGTCACTAATTTTTGAGGTAAATTTTTGTAACTGAGTCAACTGACAGAACATCCAGATGAGCCAAAGCGCACCGAAAAGGAAAATCCGCAACAGGAACATTCAATCACGTCACCGACAATTTACAAACTAGGCACAACATAGAAATATGAGAAGACTATTGCGAGGAAGACAATAATAACATGGACTATTGGCGGGTTTGCTTTGAGATCCCATGTGGTTTTGGTGAGAGGACTTTGATCAGCCTATGATTAAATCTATAACGTGTCCGACCGTAAAATTTGTAGCCCCTGTGGACCACAGAGAATCCTTGCCACCATCACGTCCCTCCTCCCTCAACACTGAACCAGAGAGACAGAACTTCGTAGTTCCCAGTCCAACACAGCAACATTGCTCACAAAACTACTCTTCTGCTGCAACACGCCCACCCATTGATCCAAACGGACGAAGATCTGGATACCCATTTGGTCCAAACGGGACCTGAGCCGGATCTTGGCAATACCCAGATGAGAGTTTTACCAATATGAAGAGGCTCAAGAAAAACCCGGATGATGATGATGATTTAGCAAGGCATCCGGATTCGGATATCCACACTGTTCTGGTAGATCCAGATAGGAAATTGGGGTCCAACCCGATGAGGCTGATGGGGATCATTGTGGTCTGTCTGATGGTTGTTTCGGTTCTGTTTTCAGTGTCTGTGGTTCTCAGTGACCCACCTTCAGATAGCATTAGGGAACCTTCAGAAAAAAGGGTTCTTGAGGTGGAACCCAGTAAAGGTACTTGCTTGTTGGGTTTTTATAAGGTTCTAAGTATTAGACTGAGTTTGAGTATGTTATAGTGTTAGTGTACTTGATTTTGGGAATCTTTCTAGTTCGTTTTTGTCATTGAAACTTATATGCGAAAATGTTGCTCTGCCATGGTGAATTGTTGCATGTTTTGTTTTTCTGTTTGATGGTTTGGGCTCTTCTCTATTATTATTACAAGTAAGAATCATCTTTTGTGTTGGTGAAATGTTGGAAGAACATCGTTTGGTTTACATTCTTGAAGATGTAGCATAAAGTGTGTCTCTTGGATTTGATTTATGTCATTGGTATTGAGAGCAAGCTCCACGCAAACTCAATTCATTAGGTCAGAGAAATTCTATAGCTTAGTGACTACTTGGGGCCGGCTATGTTAGTCCTTTTTCACCATCAAACTCAATCTAGGGCCATGACTTTTGCCTAAACCATCTGCCATCATGTGTTTTCTAACAGCATCGACTTATGTTTTTGCTACATTTAGCTTTAGTTAAATCCACCCTATAGGTGCGGTATGTTCTTCACCGTGCACAACCTAACTGTCTCAGACATTGTTATCACATATTATCCACAATATTGCTATCCTCCCCCTCTTACAACTGCATTGTTTCCATTCTATTCCTTTATGTTACCACTTGTTCATCTCGACGTGCTCATTCCTGTTATATTTACATTATGGGCACATTACACGGTGCAAAACGTGTTTACATTTTTAGTGTATTTATACAGTTTTCTTATTCCTTTGGATGGACTGGTTTGAGGCTATTTATATTTTCTGAATTTGCTTCATGCATATCTCAGATTATGAAACTTGTTTTACTTTGATATCCTTGATATGCTCTAGTTTTAAATTCCTGACCTTTCTTAATCTGTCTACCTGTGTTAGAGATTGGATTGAGGGAAGCAAATTACACTCTAAAGATTCTGTCAATGCCAAAAGAATTTAAAGCAATAACTACCTAGCTAACATTTGGAGAAGATATTTTTGGAAGTCATCTTTCAAGGGGGGGAAATAAAATTGCATGAATTAATTGAATTCAACCTAAAATATGTAGGATTTCACTTGTGTCTTACTTTTAAGAAGCAAAAAGTGATGCTTGGTTGTATGATTTTATAAATGCTCATGAAGTTAATTACATCTCTTAGGTTTGATTTGTCTGCTTGTACTTTCTATTGGTACATAATAAGTGTATCTTCTTTCCTGTTCTAGCTTGTTATGGTTCTCATTGTTGATTACTATTTCCAAACTCTTGGGAGATTACGTAACATGGCAACATTTTTGTTAGTTAATGAATTATTTATTTGGTTTACTCTACTGCCAATTGATCTGTTTCTTACTGCCCAATAAGTTGTGCTGTATCCATATTGATCATGGTCTGTTGCTATTTTACTTGTATCTCTGAGTGACATGATTTGTCCATGATGGTGTACTCTTCTAATTCCTAGGTTCAGAAGATGGTGTTTCTCAGTCTACTGAGGTGCCAAAGGATAAATTGCTTGGTGGCTTACTTTCTGCTGGATTTGATGAAGGATCTTGTCTTAGCAGGTATCAGTCAGTTAAATATCGCAAGGAGCCATCACAGAAACCCTCCTCTTACCTCATTTCCAGGTTGCGGAGATATGAAGCTCTCCATAAACAATGTGGACCGTATACAGAATCCTATAACAAAACCTTGGAGCAACTGAAATCTGGTCATTACACAGGGCCCTCAGAATGTAATTATGTGGTATGGATTTCCTTTAGTGGATTAGGAAATAGGATATTATCCCTAGCTTCATCGTTTCTTTATGCTCTCCTCACAAACCGTGTTCTACTTGTTGACCCTGGAGTTGATGTGGCTGATCTTTTATGCGAACCATTTCCAGAAGTTTCCTGGTTCTTGCCCCCAGATTTTCCACTTAAAAATCAATTCAACAACTTCAATCAGGAATCTCCTCAGTGTTACGGGAAAATGCTGAAGAATATTACAATTACAAATTCCAATAGATTGGCGCCACCTTCTGTGTACCTCCATCTGGTCCATGATTATGACGATCATGATAAGCTTTTCTTCTGTGATGAAGATCAAACTTTTCTGCAGAAAGTGCCTTGGTTGATCGTGAAAACAGATAACTACTTCATCCCATCTCTTTTCTTGATCCCATCTTTTGAGCAAGAATTGAGTAAGCTCTTCCCAAAGAAGGAAACAGTTTTCCACTTCTTAGGCCGATATCTTTTCCACCCCACAGATCAGGTTTGGGGACTTATTACCAGATACTATGAAGCTTATTTAGCTAAAGCAGATGAAAGAATAGGCATCCAGATCAGGGTCTTTGATACAGGGACTGGTCCATTTCAGCATGTATTAGATCAGATCCTAGCTTGTACCACGAAGGAGAATCTGTTGCCAGAAATCAACAGAGAGCAACATTTTATTGGTCCATCTGGAAATCAGAAGTCTAAAGCTGTGCTGATGACTTCTTTGAGCTCCGGGTACTTTGAGAAGGTTAGAGACATGTATTGGGAATATCCAACTGTTACAGGCGAGGTGATTGGCATTTACCAGCCAAGCCATGAAGAGTATCAGCAAACAGAGAAGCAGATGCACAACCTGAAGGCATGGACAGAGATGTATTTACTGAGCCTGACTGATGTGTTGGTCACGAGCTCATGGTCGACTTTCGGGTATGTGGCTCAGGGTCTTGGAGGGTTAAAGCCATGGATACTCTACAAGCCTGAGAATCGGACCTCCCCCAACCCACCTTGTCGTCGAGCCATGTCAATGGAACCTTGCTTCCATGCACCTCCGTTCTATGACTGCAAGGCAAAGATGGGGGTTGACACGGGTGCACTTGTTCCTCATGTGAGGCATTGCGAGGACATGAGTTGGGGCCTTAAGCTTGTGGATCATTAGGATGAACTGTAATCATGAGTTTGTGTTCTTGTAACTGTCACAATGATGTTGCATTTTTCGGGGGTGCAAAAGAAATAGTAACTAGTTTTGGTTATGTACCGATATATGTATTAGGTGGGCAATTAGGACCAGGAATCCTATAAGTGAGGATTCCAGTTATTATCATGTCCCCTCTCCTCTTTCGAGGGAGGTTTGTGACTTGTGAGGGAGATTATAATCATTTACAATTAAATTGTTTGCTTGAAGTGCAAGTGATTTGGACAGGTGATTGTAAGAGACCACTTGTAGAACACCTGATCGGATAAGTGATTGGACAACTACATTTTTATTTGGTCAGGTAAATATAACAAGTAGTCTTTTACAATTACCTACCCGAATCGTCTACAATTCAAACAAATAATTATAAACATCCCAACCTAAGAGAGGGCTCTCGGGCACAAATAGGGAGCAACCCGAGGGCCTTCGGGCTCGGGCAAAGGCTTCCCTGCTCAGGCTGGAGCCTTTCACAATTCCCATACAATTTTCTATGCCAACCTTTAAGCAAGGAATTGAAGGGGATGTGTTTTCGTACACTTAAAAACAATGTCTTGGGAATGGGAAAGCTCAAAAGTTGCCCTCTTCCTTTTATTCGCCCAAACACAGGTGGGCATTATCTCCATTCTTAAACAATGCAAACATCAAATACATTGGCAGTTTATCTTTGGCTCTTTGCAGTTTGTCCATAACTCATTTTTTTAAACACTTTGTTATCCTTCATTAATTTTCTTATTATGAACTGCGTGGATCCCTGCCGCATCCACACCTTTGATACTTGAACAAATTACCATTGAAAAGTAGGATATAGGATCACAAACCAATATACAGAGAGAGAACCATTATCTTTCTTCAACTGGAAAATACAGACTTCAAGAACATTTTACTTCCAAGGAAAGCAAAATCCAGCCACCGAGTCAAATGTAGACATATTACACATGTTATTTTGCATCTCAGATTCGTCTGAATTCTAGTGCAGAAAATCAGTTCTTTCTCCCTTCAGATAAGATGATTTGGTATCCATGTCTGCATTATCAAAGAAAAAAAGAAAAAAAGAATATTCTCAGCCAATCTCATTACAGGGGAAGACTGATGTGAAGGACATAAATCAGTTTATCACAATGTTCCTTGCATTTTCGTTCAATCGATTCCTCAACTCTGACATTAGCAGCATGCATTCTCAACTTCATTTGTTGCAGATATTCCATTAATCTCTTCTCGTAAGCGTTCATTTCCTTATCAGCCCACTCAAAAAAATCACAATCACCGGGTTTCTACATGATAAAAAATAGGCAAAAGTGTCATAAATTACTAACGACGAAATATAAAAACAAAGCTAAGTTCAGAAATTACCTTATAGTTAATACATCCATACTACCAGGATTGGTCTCGGTCCAAGAGTTCCTTACACGTACATGAACTCCACATCGACATAACAGGGAACCACTTGACAAGTCACTAGTTGTAGACATTTGCTCGTGTCTACATTGGAAAGCACATGACATGAGAATCTTATAACATTTATAATTGAATTCAATACCATACCAACAAATGGCTTGCATAATCTGATTTGTAGTAATGGATTACCTATCAAAAGAATAATAGAAATCTGTACATTTTTTTGATGTTGTTAGTCTGAGTGCATTTAACCAAGCCAATAATCCAGCATTTACCCCTAGAGCATACTCTATATTCAAATAAATCTAGCATTTATTAACAAGATTGGAAAGTTCCATGAGTTAACCATTATACATTATTTTAAAAGTCTTAGCAGCATCAGTTTTAGAATTGGATTATCACCAAATACAGAGTCAACACTAACAGCTGTAGCAACAAACTCTTCCAATAGAATTGAATTATCACCAAATTATGTATTACACATTGATAACTAGGTAACCCTTTGAAGTATATATACTCCCTTTCCTTATTTTACCTTCTGGCATAATCGGTTCTCTAAAATCTGTACATAGTCCCTTTTTTTTCGATGAATAATTTGAACTATATTAAAACCAGAATCAAACCATACATCTGTTCCTTAAAACACAATCAAAACAACAAAACATAACCCAGTAGCTACAAACCAGCTGCCAACAAAACACAACGAAACAGAACAAAAACTCTTGAGAAACAAAACATACAAAAACCATAACTGGTAAACCACCAGCATTTCTGCAGCTACAACCCAACTAGCAACAACCAACCTAGTCCCTTCCCTTATACTTTTTGGGATAAATATATTTTAGCCCCCCAAACTACCACAATTTCTCCGGATGGCCTCCCAAACTACCAATGCTTAGATTCTGGCCCTCCAAACTACCACTTTCTGATTTTTTGGCCTCATTCGTCCATTTATGCAGTCAATTCTAAACAAAATTTCAAAAATACCCCTCCTACACTTTGAAATTCTCACGGTTAAGGGAGGGGTATTTTTGAGTTTTTAGCCAATTTCTGTTAGAATTGATGGCATAAATAGACGGATGAGGCCAAAAAATCAGAAAGTGGTAGTTTGGGGGGCCAGAATCTAAGCATTGATAGTTTGGGAAGGTATCTGAAGAAAGGGTAGTAGTTTGGGGGTCTAAAATATATTTAACCCATACTTTTTCTTAAATTTGTTTTTCCATCAACATTCCATTTGTTTTAATCATATATGACCTCTAATCGAATAGCTCAATTTTGAGAATTATGTTTACTAACCCAATCAACCAACCTGAAACCCTACAACTTCTCCAAGAGTAAATTGCTACGAATTAGCATCAACAGGAAAGAAATATACCCTAAAATCTAAACATATGGGAGATTTAGTACCTTCATTTCAGTTTTCTAGTGGTGGGATTTGGATTGAAGTGCTCGGGCTTGGTCGACGAAGAACTTCACACTCACACTCGAGATTTGCTGCCGATGGGTTGCCGGAAGACGAGGTCGCATTGGGTGGAGCGCCGAATTGTTGCGCGCGGTTCAGTGGATGGAGTCGCCAGGTTGTATGGAGCTCCAGGCGTGTGACCAGCGATGGAATCGAGTCGTGAAGAATGAAAAATAAAAGGGAAAATCAAGTTTTAACTCAAATAAACGGGTGGGAATTTCAACGTTAGGGAGAGGGGTATTTTAGGGCTTTTTGGCTAAAAGAGTCACGTGCACGGCATGTGACTCGGTTTCATCCACTTAGATGGCACAAAGTGACGGATGGGGCCAAAAAACAAGCAATTGGTAGTTTGGGGGGCCGGACTGCAGGCACTGGTAGTTCGGGGGGCCATCTAGAGAATGTGTGGTAGTTTGGGGGGCTTTTTTGTATTTAACCCTAATATGTATTTTATATTTTGAGTTGTTTGTTAATGTATTTGTGTTAAGGACATAAAATAAAAACACATACAAACGCAGTATTAACCTCCCTTCCAAAGTTCAAACCCAAACAAGAAAGCAATTAAAACAAAAAATGTTGGAACAGTCTATGGGTCAGTTACTACAACTTCTTCAAAGGGTATCTTCCAGATAGTCTCTCGCATGAGTCACTACAATCATGAAGAAAGTTAGACAAAAGAGCTTCTCGGAGCGGGTTGGCAGGGAATAGCTCTGATGCCTAAGTCGAATGCTGAGGAGGAGAAAAGCTCTTTGAAAGCAAATGTTCTCTTGCGTGTCCTGAAAAAAGTTAGCATGTGTTACCTTTCTCTCTCTTTTCTTTTATACCTTATCCAATCTCTGTGATAATGACTGATAAGCCTTGAAATATTCTATTCAAGACCCCTTAATTTATATTTGTTATACATAGTTTGTGTTGTAAATATAATATTTTGTTGTGTTTTAGTTTTTTGTCTTATTTTCAGGTCTAAATTGAAATCTAGTTCAAAACACCTGAATTAGACCTGAAAATACATCAATGGCGATTTGGTCATTTTCAGAGTTCAAAGTTGCTCATGCCAAGTGAAGAATCGACTAAGGCAAATCGATCGATCGACTTTATAATCGATCGATTGAATCATCAATCGAAGAAAAATCGATTGTGAGAAATGCGATCGATCGAGATAGGGCAACCACAAAATCGATCAAGCAAATGCGATCGATCGATCGAATTTGGATATTTTCGGAACAATCTGGAACAATGTTGACATGTCACTCTTCCTTGATATTTTAAATATCTTAGATATTTTTAGATATTTCTTAGATATTTTCTAGATATATTTTAGATATTTTTAGATATTTTTAGATATTTCCAAAATATCTTAGATATTTCGAAATATCTCTTATCTTATCCCTTCTTTAGATATTATTTTGTAAATCTCTTCCTCTATAAATAGAGAGTAACATGAGAGGTAGAGATCATGCATCTTTTGGGGTTTTCGGATTTTCTTAGGTGTATCACTTTAATTTCTTATGTTTTAATTTACTTTGATGTATGTTTTCTGAGCCAAAATCCAGAGAGCAACTTCTTCTTCTTTTACTTCTTTGTTCTTCATGTTTTAGCTTAGGTTTATTTTTCTTTTGTAATCCGAATTTCATAATTTTAATATAGTTGTTTTTGATTAATTTCCTTCTTGTTTCTTTACTGTTTATCATAGATTTCATGCTTAGATTAGATTAATCATGTCTAGCTAAATTAGTTCTTAGGGTTTGATCAAATTTTTTTCCAAAAACCATGAAGTGTTCTTAATGTTCTTAGGATTTTCTAGATGTATTTGATGATTGTGAAGGGCTAGAGGATTGCAAAACCCATACTAAAAGGTTTTGTCTTCAATATTCCAATCCATTTATTCATGGAAAAAAGATTTTGCTTGTCTATGAGTTTTCTTGAATTCATGAGTAAAATCAACGTTCTTGAAAGAGAACGATGTCTTTTGCAATGGTTCTATTTGACATGATGTGTGTTTACCTATTAGAGTCACCTTATATGGTATGCTAGGGAACACCGGTCATTTCATACCTTTGGTAGTGTAAAACATCTTTCCATTGTAGTTTAATCTTTACATGGAATAGATCGGTTTGAAACTAGATACCTTATCATTGTGGCCTAATTAAAGTTTTCATGTATCATGTATGCTTATTAGGATGTTTTATAAAGTAGTAAGGTAGGAATCATCAATCCTCCACACCTTTGGTAGTATAAACGTTTTTCAATTATAGATTAATCTTTACGTGGTAAGTGTTTGATGTGAAACTAGGTGCTTTATAACTACGTCCTAACGAAAGTATTTTCATGTCAAGGTCGTCGTAATGGTTAACACCCATTACGCGCTTATATCATGCATGTTAGGAAGATCCATATAGACTTTAAGCATTTCATTGGTTGAGGATTAGATGAGATCATTACCCTAAGTTTTCTTTTAAGTTTGTTTCATTTTTCGTCTATATTACCTTACTTGTTGTAGCTTCAATTCTACAACCTTTACTTTTATTTTCTTTTTCAAAGTTAAGTTAAATTCACTCTTTAAGTATCCCGTTACGCAAAACAACCCCCAATCTCTGTGGTTCGATAACCCTTACTATAGTACAATTGATTCGTACTGTTGCAAAGTGGTTCAATATATAAATTTAAAATCCACGTAGTCGAGTTGACTACTAATGATGCCATATTTGTCTCCTCCTTCCTTTTTCTCTAGGCGGCTAGTCTCCTCCTGCTCCCTTCCTGCCTACATTCTGCGATTTTAGCATTTAATCTTGCATTCATTAATTGTCAAATCAGTCGCTTTCATGTCTACTTAATTTCTCTTCCGTTTAATGCTCTCAAGACTTTAGGAGGGCCTTTAAGAAGTGGGTTCTGGTCACTCAAACAACTTTGGCAACCACGGAACCCTATGCGAACTGGGGTCACTAGCGATCGTCAACATGTTCTCAGCCTGCTCCTCTCAGCAACCATTATCGCCTCCTACACTGTAGTCATCTTTTCCTCCTAAAGTGAGCGATGCCTGGCCCTGGCCCGAAATCGACCTACTACTCGCTAGTAGGCGGAGGACTCATTGTGTGGATGGGCTTCTGAATATGGGCCATAACTGCCAGCCCATGTCCTAACAAAAAATAAAATCCTAAGAGAAAGGGAGAAAAATAAGAATGCAACCCGGATAAATAAAAATAATGGTGTGGGTGGAAATTTTTAGGGAGATTATGTCACATGGCTCTAAGGAAAGAAGAACGAGTGACCTTATTAGGAATGAAGTGTGAGTTGGGCTTTTTCCAGTTTTGTGTAGACCGAAACATTGTTATGGTAACAACGAAGACGTTTCCAAGAAACTTTCCTCTGGAAAGCACTTTGCCCTCTCTCCTCTGAAGACATCTCATCTGCTACCCTTGGTTGCTGAGAAGGAGGTAGTGAAATCCACTGCCTCCTCCTCCCCCTTCCCTTTCTCGCCTTTTTTGAAGCCCAACCAGCTTCTTTGGAGGTCCTATCTATCACCCCAAGCGATTTATCTCGGTTCAACATCTCCTTTGGCTTCTCCTCCACCGTGACTCCAGATTTGCCACCTTCTTGCAGTTCTTAGATTTGATTTTTTCAAAATCAGATCTGTCCACCTCAGGATGCTCTACCACCACACAAGTCCCTCCACCGTGATCTAGGCTTCTTCTGCTCCACTCTGCCACCAGCTGTTTTCCTGTCCGGCCACCATACGTTGGAGCGTGTCCAACACGCGCCTGCGAGTAGATCTTACTCGCGGGTGTGTGTCTCACACGTGCCGGCGTGTGGACAGCGCAAAGCCGCGTGCGACGACTCTCTCTGCCCTCCACAGCTGCCGTCGGACTACTGTGGTGTCTCTGGTTACATCGCCGATGCGTGGTCCTAACGCACCGACGAATGTACGCTCCCTGCTAGCTTTCAGATTTTTTTTTTATTTTTTATTTTTTTATCAAGGTATCCTAGGGAGCCTATCACTGAACAGTACCGCATGCTTATCTCCCACACTCCCACACAGGAGGCCTTATTGGTGTAGAGGCCCAACTAAGCATCCCCAGACTAATCCCTGGCCCAATACCCATAGCCACTCAGAGTACGAGGAGTTGAGTCGCAGGCTTTGCAGGTGGCTGGCCCTAAGAGGTTGTTTGCACCTGGATGGATTCGAACTCGTGACCTCACGGGTATTACACCCTAGAAGCCCCGCGCCTTACCACCAGGCCATCCCCTTGGGGTTTAGCTTTTAGATTGTTGTTCCTTAAATTTGTTTTGCATGTGTTTTTTTTTAGGCTTTTGCTTTATATATGTTTTTAGTGTTCTTCTTTGTTTTCCTTGTAACTGTTACCAAACAGGTGTTTGGGTCCTCTAAACTCTTTATACACCTTTAGCCACTTTTACTGGTTTGCTTGGGTTCTTTGCATCTGTGCCCAGAACCAATTGGCCCGCGTCATTTATTTGATACATTGCCACCGCGTCATTTATTTGATACATTGACACTGCGTACTTGCTTTCTTAGGAGTTTTTTGTTAGGTTGCCCAGCCCTAGTTTATTGTAATTTCATTTCCTTTAAGCTTAAAGCTTAGCTTTGGCTTTAGTTTGTAGTACCTTTTCATGTATCTACAATATATATATATATATGCTTTTATAGCATTTGTAGCTTTGGCGTGAAAATGTAGTAACAACTAGCATCTCTACATACTATAAGACGATTTTTTTTTTGGTCCCTGTTTGCATAAATAATCTTCCATATCAATGAGAACATGGTTGCTACTTAAAGTTAAAGATCGAGAAGTACCTAAAGGTGCCTCTTGCCCTTACCATATTTCATAGAAACATTGTTGAATTGTGGACTAGTGTATTTTACGACTTCTTAAAATGGCTATTAGATTTACAAAACCCAGTCCTGTGGTTGTGTATGAAGCCCTGACCACTCGCATAATTGATTTTTATCCAGAGTTTTTGCTTCTTCTGCCTCCATTCTAATTTTAGCTCTAAACTGTTTATGGAACTTGTGGACCGAGGAGAGACCTGACGGATGCACCCCGGTTATTTATTGTGCGTTACAAAAGAAATTCGACCGAGGATGATATGAAAGTTGAGAGAAAGCCAAAGAGTAAGTGGGATACATTACAAGGTGATGATCTGGATCCTGCATCACAGCTTGTGGCGAGATACAAGGGCTCAGGTGAAATTTTGCAGGTATAAATGCCTTGGAGGAAAAATTTCAATTGGTAGACTAAGATGGAGCTGGGCCATTTCGGAAAAAAAGGGTGGAGATCTTGGATGGTTTCCACGAGGTAAGGTGGCTGGGCCATTTCAGGAGGTTGCCTTTTAACACACCTGTTGGAGCTACCAGTGCACCATTCAAATCAACGTGTGATTTCTGTCCTTCACATCAGCGTTCCCCTGTAATGAGATTGGCTGAGAATATTTTGTTTATTTTCTTTGATAATGCAGACATGGATACCACATCATCTTATTCTTATCTGAAGGGAGAAAGAACTGATTCTCTGCACTAGAATTCAGACGAATCTAAGATGCAAAATAACATATGTAATATGTCTACATTTAACTCGGTGGCTGGATATATATTGCTTTCCTTTGAAGTAAAATGCTCTTGAAGTCTGTATTTTCCAGTTGAAGAAAGAAAATGGGTTTCTCTCTGTATATTGGTTTGTGATCCTATATCCTACTTTTCAATGATAATTTGTTGTTGGGAGTATCAAAGGTGTGGATGTGGCAGGGATCCACGCAGAGTTCATAATAAGAAAATTAATGAAGGATCGATAACAAAGTGTGTATAAAAAAATGAGTTATGGACAAACTGCAAAGATAAACTGCCAATGTATTTGATGTTTGCAACAGACCATGACAATACATATGTATTTATCCTTTTGGGTTTTTTAATTAACTTCATTTGATTTGATTTGTCACAGATGCTGCTTTGGTCAATATAAGTCCAAACCATTTCAGTCAGCAACGTTATATATATATATATATATATATATATATGCTTTTATAGCATTTTTAGTGCTCTTTAATTTGCAGTTTGGATGTATAGATGACTCGTGTAACGATCTGCATCATGCATGTTTCAAGGATGACAGCGGGCCAAAAAAGAGGGACAGGGCTAGAACTGTGTCAAATAAAGATCAAGCTCCTTCCATGAGTAATATATAGATGCTGCTCAAAAAGTGGAGGCTGAAAGTCATGAACATGCACGATGATCCTCAAACCGAAGATCATAACCATATTGATGCTACAGGAACAGAATATTATCGTCAGTTTTGCAACCATTTGCAACTATAGAAAATTATGAGTTTATGATCATATTGTGAGAACCACTCGTACCTTATCTAACTCCCTTTAGCACTTACACTTTTGAATTGCAAATGCCACATGGCGATATTTATGAAAACATCAAACGGCATTGTTCATATATAGTGAGGGCTTGGGGGATCTGATATTGGTTCTATAAAATCATGTGTAGATTCTTAAAGTAGTGTGTGAAATGAGAAGAGTAGTGATGCACCGACAACTATGGGGAGGGAGGGAGGGAGACTAATTGATACCATCTACCTTTCTTTTCTCAGCTAAATTCATGGCCAAGAATTGAAATCTACCATTAATCTTTAAAGATGTGAGAGACTGTTTCATCCCCATAACTAAATCGTGAGATTTTGTTTTTTGTCAACTTCTACCGTGTTTTTCAATTTTATTTTCAGGCAAAAGATTCTTCTACTAGCCATCTATATATGCCAAAGATTAGAAGTTGAAATTCTTGTAGACTTACGCGTACATGGCTTTTCAAATATCAGACCAGAGCAAAAGCTTTAAAAAAATGTCTCTATCGTTTGAAATCATATTGTTAAGGAAATTTTATCAACTAAATTATTGCTGATCATTAATGAAAAAGTTACAGGATTACTAAGTTATCACCTAAAGATAATTTTCTTGTAAAGCATCTTCGCACTCCCGAGCAGCTAATTAATTGTATCAATTCCTTTATATCCTCATGGAGAATTTGTATTTATTACAAATAAAGATCTTATAATTTCCAATTGATAAAGGATGGAATTTCTGTATCGGATAACAGGTGAGTGTGATTAATTGCAATGCAATGCTAAATTCTCAATTCTCAACTCTCAATTCTCAAGAATTCAAAGCATGTATGGCAAAATGCAGCGTGCAATTGCTGATTATTTGTAAGGAAAGAAAATGAAAGGAAACAACGAGAAAATGACAGTGAATGACTCAATTGGCCTAGCTAACTGACTATACGTTTGCCAATTGCTAAAGTTGACAACGCATCTCTCTTCATCCCAATGAGATAAAGTTGTTTAACAAATTGCTAAACCTTATTTACAAACAGAAATTTAGGTTTACCACTGCTTCTCCACCGTTATTCCACTTGCCCTTGCCTTGGCCACCATCTCCTTGTACTCAAGACGATTCACCCTTGTAGCCACCCTCACCTTCACCTCAGCACCAAGCTTTCCCATATTCTTCATGGTTGTAACCTCTTCCATCTCTGCCAGATTGTTCACAGCAATAATGGCAGCTTTCCTGAGTTGACGGCAAACTCGACTCCTCACGTAGGACAAGCGATGTTTCTTGTCTTCAAGGATTTTTTTCAGCTTTGAAAGTTGCTTATTCATCTTCTTGATCTCAGATTGCAGATCAGAAGACTCCTCACTGGCTTCTTCGATCTCCTCCTTCAACAGAACAACTTCAGCTAGAGAAGAACCGCGGTGAGACCAACGGCGGTAAGGACCACGACCACGAGCCATTTTGATTGATTTGGAGTTTGCTCTGTTCTGATTTCTGAAGAAGAGTGCGTGTGAGGAAATAATAAAAGGAATTGCCTATTTATAGGCTACAAATTTGAAAAACCGCATGTTGATTTACGATTATGCTCTTTTGTTCTTCTTCTTTAGAGGGTTCTATTTGTCTTTCAGCATTTCCTTAGATTTGGCAAATTACTATTTTGCGCCTGTTTACCCTTCGGCGGCTGGCAAAGGAATTGCTGGGTATTTTTGTCTTTTCCATCTTCTATCTTGCAGAGTGAGAGATTTTTCATTCTTCATCTTTTGCAGCCTTTTAGATGACAATTTTGCCCTTAATTTATTTACTGACTCAATCAATTTGAAGAGGGATAAAGGATTTTATTACGTATTTGTTTGTCTTTTCCCAGCCTCTCTGCAACAATATCTTCTCTCTCATCTCTGTATCTCTTTTCCCCAAATTTCCCTTAATCCACGAAACTCATAACGGAAAATTTTCTGAAGATGGTGAAACTGATCGGCTTAGATATGGTTTATCATCCATGCAAGGTTGGCGTACAATCATGGAAGATGCTGTGAGTAATTAAGGAGACCTTTGCTCTTTCTCAATTTTTACAACGTACAAATCCT
The DNA here is from genome assembly GCF_958979055.1 of Alnus glutinosa. NCBI lineage: Eukaryota > Viridiplantae > Streptophyta > Magnoliopsida > Fagales > Betulaceae > Alnus > Alnus glutinosa. Next base: position 2,659,358 of record NC_084893.1, read on the forward strand.
GTTTGGTACATATTTTTAAATAGTTCCTCTTCTTTTTTCTTTAGTGAGAATAAAGCATGAAACTCGATTTTTGCACACTTTTGATATGGAGAAACATCGCGAGAGATTGACGTTAGTTTCATCTTTAAAGCTTTTTCCAGTTTCTAACAAGTTTAGATTGATTCTTGAACATTTGTGAGATAATAAGGGCAACTTTTTCGTGGCTCTTTTTTATTTAATAATACCTTTCTTGCATAATCTGAAACTGAAAAATCTGATAGATTAGAGTTTTTTTTTTAAAATGTGTCATTATTGGGAAAATTTTGCAAAGCAGTTCTTTTAGATGCACTGCTGAGCTCATGTCCTGTATCACTTCTATTATCATTTTCTTTCTATTTCAAAAAATTGGAATGTGGCATGGTTATACGTCTTTCGTGTGCATTAGTTTTGGTGGAGATGGTTGCTGCCATGGTAATTAAACCTTTCCAAGTAGGATAATCATAAACTGTCTACTTGTCTGTCTTGATTCCGTAGCAGCAAACTATGCATGATTTCTTTTAGAGTTTGTAAACTTTCTTTCCACTTTGTGTTTGGGAAGTAACACCTTGTTTCTTGTTTTGGGAATTGTGTGAGTACCGCGACTTTTCAGCATTCTTCAAAGTTTCAACACTCTGCATAATAAGAAATATATTTAATGTGATTTATTTCCACCACTTTTTTTTTTTTTTTTTTTTTTTTTTTTTTTTTTGATTAGTAATTTGCGCGTAAATAAAATATTTCACTAAATTACTTATCAAAAACATTTACTGAAATATTCCATTTAAGCCTGGATCTTTTTTTATATGCTTGTCACTCAGCTCATGAGCAACTTGTGCAGAATTTGGACTTATATACCAATTATGCATTAGCGTTTTCTTTGAGGGCTTTAAATGTATTGGATCCAGTGAATGACATCTGCACTTTAAATATCTGTATAATTTTTTTTATTATTGTTACGCCAATACCTTTGGTATGTTGCATAGGTTCTTTACAGATACAGAATATCACAAATAATTATTTTAGTGGTCTTTGTGCTGGTTTAGCATTTTATGGACCTGTTTGATTATATCTGTTTGACCTAGATTTATTTTTATAAAAATGATTGATTTGCTGTTGATTAATATGGTCATTTCTTTTGTTAGCATGCTGCGTATCCCTATCTCGATCTGAGCTAAACATTCTTTAGAAATTGAATGCTATGACCTGACCTGCTAAGGAGGATTCACGATGGAAATTACAGGTGGACTTAAATTTGTCACCACTTGTTATGGAATTGTTGGTGTGTTATATAAGTAAGACTTTTAAAACTTTGGACATTTTCTTTTTCAATTTTTATGAACTCGTGGTGTTTTCTTTTCAATTTTCTTTTTTCCTTTTCTCGTGTAAGTATGAACCAAAACATTCTTTCCCAGCACCATCTTTAACAACCCCTCCCCTCGGGGCTTTCTTATTATTGCTATTGTTTTGGTGCAACAAGAAATAGAAAATTCAACCTACTTGAGCTAAGTAGTTACTTAAGACTGAACTGATCAAATCTCTTTGGGACTCAAATATTGAAGTTCTAGGACTTTTATTTTTCTTCATAATTTCCATGTGTGTTATCACGGTATTTTACTCTCACAGTGGACACACACACACAGATATATATATATATCACCCAGTACTGAAAAAAGGAAACATACACACACACACACACACACACACACATATATATATATATATATCACCCAGTACTGAAAAAAGGAAACATTTGTCATGTTGCCTTTTTATTCTTATACAGCTTACTTGGTTTCTGTAGGCTGTACTTTGCTAATATTGGGATTGGGTCTCCTCCAAATGACTATCACATGCTGATACAGTGAGTAACATTCTATGGGTGAATTGTATTGGCTGCAGCAGGTGTCCTAAGAAAAGTGGTTTCGATGTATGCACCTCTAACTTTACTTATTGAATTGAGTCTCTCAATTTTTTGGATTAGAACTATTAAAGTTTTGATGCATATTCCCTCACATGTGGATGTTATATCAAGTTTTCCAAATTATGTTGAGCATTTTTTGGAGAAACAGTATTATTATGATTATTCTATTGCAGATAGAAATGACACTATACAACCTAAAGAGCTCCTCTACTTCAGGTTTGGTTACTTGTGACCAAGCTTTTTGCACTTCCACATATGATGTCTAGCAATGATTAGAAATAATTGTTAGTAGTGATTCAAGAGAAAGTATAGAGTTGCAGAAAATCAGTTTGATGTGAAATAAAGGTATTGACTTTTGTGAGAAAAAAGTGAAAAAAAAGTAGTTTTGAAAATAATTCCCTTAGGGCCCTCATTTTGAAATTTCTGAATGTAAGTGGAGAAGTTTTGGAGTACTTCATATGCAACTGCCCCTTTCTTGAACGACTGTGGGTGGAAGGTTCGAAAACTCTTGTCAATCTGAAAGTTGCTGGTCCATTGCTCCGCTTGAAGCACTTAGAAATATCCCAATGCTTAAAGTTAGAAAACCTAGAGATTTCTGCAAAAAATCTAGTATCATTCGTATACTTTGGGCCAAGAATAACCATGCCTTTTAAGTATGTACCCAACCTTGTTGAAATGTCTTTGGAGGGCAATTATTATTCAATCTATAAATTCTGCGAGTTTTCAAGTTATCTTCCACGGCTAGAGACGCTTGTATTGGATCTTTCGAAGGTCGAGGTATGTATGTAAAATTATGTTGGTTATGTTTTTCTTTTATAGGTTTTCCTTTTGAAATATGGAACTTTAGTTTTCTGCTCTAACTCTTGGTTCGTTTTACAGAAAAAAAATGAAGCTCCTTGAATTTCATACATTAAGTAATCTAAAGCAATTAGAGTTGATAGCCACTGAAAAAAGTGGTAATGCAAGCCTTCTTTGGCTGACTTCCCTGTTAAAAGCAGCTCCTGTCTTGTGCAGATTAACACTAAAGGTAAATGTTCATACTTGTTCCCAACATAAATTATCCAATTGTGTGATTTGGTGGTTGGTTGATGGTAGAGTAATGCTTGTGGTGCTTTGGTTTATATTAAAATCTGCATAAAGCTTTTAGCTTTCATTCCAAGTGTTTAAATTGGTTTCGTCTTGTAGTTTTACCTTGTTAGCACATCATTGTTTGTTCATTGCCATGCCATAAGGATAAAAAAAATGCTGTCATAACATTTGGCATATTCAACTGTTTAAGTTTTGCACCAAGAATGTGTACTCTTTGTTTAGAGTATTACGACTTCAGAAATTTTAGTTTACCTATTTTCAGCAGGTACCTGGGTTCCTCATGAAATATTTAATAATAGAATATCATGCCATGTTGAGGATTTACATGCATGCCCTAGAGACTTATGGAATTAGATTGGCTTAATGGGTTATGGTCATTCCTCCTTGGTTTCTGATTCAATTTCGAAGTGGGATTTCAGTTCATCCTTTTGATTTCATGCTGAACTGTCAATTTTTTTTTTTAAATAAAAAATAAAATTAAAAACCATATAGACTTTTTTTACTCTTCTGTTCTTTATTCGTATATGATATTTGGCCCTTTTTTATTTTATTTTAAGGTTTGTAGAGTTAGGGTGTTTCGTAAATTTTGTAATTGCGTACCTTTGTTGATTCTCTCTCTCTCTCTCTCTCTCTCTCTCTCTCGTGCAAATAAAAGTATCATTGCGGCTTTATTTATGAAAATATCAGAAGTGAAACATCATAACATGTAAAAGAAAATAAGAAGGGTGATAACATTGAAGGAACTTTAATAAAGCATGTGAGAAAATGATAGTCTATCTCAATTTTCCTCTAATATTTGGTGCAGAAAAACATAGTTTTTCATTTTGTTTTCAAATTGATGGCTAGAGTATGAGCTAAAAACAATTGAATAATGTTTTCTTTTCATATTATTCTTTTATTTTTCTTGATGCATGTTCATTCACAATACAAAATCCTCCTATTTTTACTTTATTGAAAATGGGATGGGATCGTAGATATAGAGAGCATCGCAAAAGCTATGGTATCAATAGAATTGGAGTTGGATTGGGACACAGAGACACGGATGAGGCAGTGGATGAGTCTGAATTGAACTGCGAGATATCTTGAACTTTGCTATTGAAAGTCCTTGAGAGACCATGTACCTTAACAATGTCTACTCAATTTTCACTTTTGTAATATTATGGTATCAATTTACTTATATATATATATATATATATAAACAAATGAACATGCCATTAGTTTTAGATTTAGATATGAAATTTATTATAAATATATTTTTTTTCTATCTATGGTATTGAATTTTTATTGTTAAGTATCGTAGTGATACCTACCACGTGATAAGTATCGTAGTGATACCTACCACGTGTTTTTCGTCGATATATACTTGTTCAATAATCCAGATATTAAATTTATTCTATAATATAATGTGTATGATATTAAAATTATATTTTTAACAATTATACTGATACATACTCAGGGAACCAAGCAGTGCCATCCAACTAGTCATCTCTACAAATCTCATCCAAATCAAAACAAATTCTGAATTGGTCACTCATTTCAAGTAAAATGAATATGTTCATTGAAACGGTGTGGGCTGATAATAAAATCAATTGTTTAACAATTTGGACTGAATTGGCCCACGGCCCACAGCCCACAGTCAACCTCCAAGACAGTAGACACTTGTCTCTGGTGTCTATAAAAGGCCGAGACACACCACACGTGTGCCACCCCTCATGGTCATGGGTCTCAGGTCTGTACTTCTTTCTTTCTTCTCCCAATCTCCAAAGGAATCTCTCTTGGGGAAATCTTTCCTGTTTTATCCTTCTAAAAATACAGTAAAGAAAATTATCACTACTTCAGCAGTCCAATGTTTCCCATATAATACATTGACATGGACCCCTAGGGCCTAGGCCTATTCGAGAAGCAGAGCCCAAGTCGTGTGGCTGTATTCGGCGTTTACTCCACAAGGCCAAGGCCTAGTATTAATCTTCCGTTACGTTGTCTTGGGCTCACACTGAACGGCCCAATTTCGATCCAACCGCTAAGGGTCCGGGCCCTCTTAATACTTATATAAAATTCGTTTTCCCGGTACAGAGGGCTAAAACAATCCCTAATTCCCAAATTCCCAAATTCCTTTCCTTCATACAATTCCAGTGCTTTCAGTAAACCCAACTGAACGAGGGGACTTGAACTCCCTTCTTTCATCAAATTTGTTTGCAGTTTTGTAATATAATTTATTATATAACTTATTTGTATCATAAAAGTCTGTTCCTTGAGCAGGTACACACTCTTCTTACTACAATTATGGCAGAGTTTTGGTTATTTTTGTTTATTTCGCAAATTTAAGCCTCAAGCTCGTATCTTTGCATCTTTCATATTCTCGTCCACTGCCTCTTGTGTCATATTCGTTACTTTTAGACCGTTTGATTGGCTAATTTATCATATTTTTCTTTGTTGGCAATTTTCTGTAGCTTATATATAGTTCGGCTAATTTAACTTAAATGGGGAACAGAAAACAAAAGGTAATTTCTTAATTTTTTCCTTTTTGTTTTTGTTTTTCCTTTGCTATTCCAATCATCTGGTTGTGTTTTGTACTGAGATTTGCCTTTTGCATGGTTGCAACTGAATTGGGTGGTTAGAGAGCTCGATTTGTCGAGGATCGGATAAGCGGAATGCCGGATGATGTTCTGGTTTCCATTCTGTCTCTCATAACAATGAAAGAGGCGGGGAGAACTAGTGTCCTTTCTCGCCGATGGCAAAAGCTTTGGACTTTTGTTCCTAATTTGAATTTCGATGGGCAAGAGAGGTTATACTATTTGGAAGATCATATAGGCGCACGGGGATTCCGGAGACTACACCGTATTGCAAGGACCAATTATGTGAAATGGGTGAATCGTGTTCTGGAATTGCATCGTACTCCGGCTATTGACCAATTTAGAGTTTTTTTTGATTTGACTGAGGATTATAGACGTGATATTGATAATTGGATCAACTTTGCAATGGAAAAGAGAGTTCAAAGGCTTGAGTTGAGCTTTGATTATTGTTCCCTTATAAATCCTTACCCTTTTCCATCATTGTACCAGACTCGCGGTATTCCCAGCCCAAATTCCCTTAGGGCCCTCATTTTGAAATTTCTGAATGTAAGTGGAGAAGTTTTGGAGTACTTCATATGCAACTGCCCCTTTCTTGATCGACTGTGGGTGGAAGGTTCGGAAACTCTTGTCAATCTGAAAGTTGCTGGTCCATTGCTCCGCTTGAAGCACTTAGAAATATCCCATTGCTTAAAGTTAGAAAACCTAGAGATTTCTGCAAAAAATCTAGTATCATTCGTTTACTTTGGGCCAAGAATAACCATGCCTTTCAAGTATGTACCCAACCTTGTTGAAATGTCTTTGGAGGGCAATTATTTTGAATATTCAATCTATAACTTCTGCGAGTTTTCAAGTTATCTTCCGCGGCTAGAGACGCTTGTATTGGATCTTTCGAAGGTCGAGGTATGTATGTTAAATTATGTTGGTTATGTTTTTCTTTTATAGGTTTTCCTTTTGAAATATGGAACTTTAGTTTTCTGCTCTAACTCTTGGTTCGTTTTACAGAAAAAAATGAAGCTCCTTGAATTTCATACATTAAGTAATCTAAAGCAATTAGAGTTGATAGCCACTGAAAAAAGTGGTAATGCAAGCCTTCTTTGGCTGACTTCCCTGTTAAAAGCAGCTCCTGTCTTGTGCAGATTAACACTAAAGGTAAATGTTCATACTTGTTCCCAACATAAATTATCCAATTGTGTGATTTGGTGGTTGGTTGATGGTAGAGTAATGCTTGCGGTGCTTTGGTTTATATTAAAATCTGCATAAAGCTTTTAGCTTTCATTCCAAGTGTTTAAATTGGTTTCGTCTTGTAGTTTTACCTTGTTAGCACATCATTGTTTGTTCATTGCCATGCCATAAGGATAAAAAAAATGCTGTCATAACATTTGGCATATTCAACTGTTTAAGTTTTGCACCAAGAATGTGTACTCTTTGTACGTTTAGAGTATTACGACTTCAGAAATTTTAGTTTACCTATTTTCAGCAGGTACCTGGGTTCCTCATGAAATATTTAAAAATAGAATATCATGCCATGTTGAGGATTTACATGCATGCCCTAGAGACTTATGGAATTAGATTGGCTTAATGGGTTATGGTCATTCCTCCTTGGTTTCTGATTCAATTTCGAAGTGGGATTTCAGTTCATCCTTTTGATTTCATGCTGAACTGTCAATTTTTTTTTTTAAATAAAAAATAAAATTAAAAACCATATAGACTTTTTTTACTCTTCTGTTCTTTATTCGTATTTGATATTTGGCCCTTTTTTATTTTATTTTAAGGTTTGTAGAGTTAGGGTGTTTCGTAAATTTTGTAATTGCGTACCTTTGTTGATTCTCTCTCTCTCTCTCTCTCTCTCTCTCTTGCAAATAAAAACCTTTACTGATCTTTCACTGCACTGTTCACAGCTTCTGGAAAGGTTTTGGACAGTTTCGTAGGGTGTTTTAGTTGATGCCAGATTTGAAAAGGCATAATTTGGTATTATCGGTTCAGGTATCGGGTCGCAAGAAAACAAAACCAAAAAAAACCTTAACCATGTTGGTCCGCACCCCTCTCTTCGTTTTTTCTTCTTCCTTCATCTCTTACCTCCATCGTCTAACCACCCTAACAAAGCTAGTGTTGTAACCCGAAGCAAACCTAAATAGTAATAATAATAACTCCATTTCTATCTTCTCCATCACATGTTTAGTTTTTTCAGTTTTGCTGAAAGGCAAGTGTAGATTTGGTTTTTCCGTAGTAGTTGGTTTAATACATGAGGCGGTCATTCTTTTGCAGTAACGACATGTTCGATAGTTCTGATAAGTTAACCTTTTTTCTCGTTGATTGGTACGTAGTGTTATTATTATTTTTAATGAATGAGAAATCTATTAAACCAACAAACTGAAACTCTTTACAAGCAACTGTATCCGGAGAATCAATCGGTGGTGATCTAATTAACTTTTAACCAGGTAGCTCCTACGCAAGTTTCACCTGTTCAAGTGAAACAAAGTTATGAGAGCAATCTGTTGGCAAGAGTAGTAAACTGCATCATAAACATGGAGGGAAAATCATTGGGCTTAATCAAATTCTATGTAGAAAATTTAAGACTCATTCCACCATGAAGTATTGGCATGCTCCAATACTTGAGTACTGTTGTTAAAGGTTGAACATATCGCGGTTCATATTTTGGGATTATTGTGCTCCTTGATGATAATTGTAGTATGTGTTCGTAGTTTGTTTCTAAACAAGCAAAATCTGATGCATTTTTTTTCTAATTTCTTATTGTAGTTACATATGTATGGATCCCCTGGTCCAAGAAAAGTACAGAAATCTCCAAAATGTCTCCATCATTGCCTCAAACAGGTGGAAATGGTTGGATTTGTGGGGCGAACAATTGATGTCAAGTATGTCAAGTATTTAGTTAAGAATGCTGTTGAGCTTGAGAAGGTAATAATTGATCCTCGATGTCCTCTTATGGTTGGAACGCCATTGGTGTATGAGGAGATAGAGGGAATGCAAGCTGCTCGAGAGTGTGCGAAGATGCTTGGAAGAGAATTATCTTTAGTTGATAAATTAATAGTCCTGTAAATTAGTAATAATTTAGTTAGTGGATAAAATTTCATTGACAATAGATACATATTTTTTTTTTTTTTTTTTTTTTTTTTTTTTTTTTTTTTTTTTTTATGCTTTTGCTTTGGTCTGATATTTGAAACGTCATGTGTAAGTGCACGTTTTTGTTTGCACTAGAATTATTTTGGAAGTTAAAAAGTGAAACAATATTGATATAGCAAGAAATATATATCGGGAACGTACCTTCGTTTGTTTTGCAATTTATTAGGGCACGTGGCCACGTGCTCAATATCCACATGGCCCAAAGGGCACATGTCAACTGGCCACGGGACTAACAGTGTAATTTATAAAAAAATTATAATTTTTTAATAACATGAGAGAAAATAACCCATCACGTGACGTTTTTAGCGACCAACAAGTGACGTTTTTAGCGACCATTCTATTGCATGCGGCACGTTACTAATATATTAAATATATAATACATTTATATATTGATGTGTAATTATTTAAATAATATATTTGACATATTAAAAATATCGTAAGTGATATACTTCTCAATGTCTATTTTTTTACTAGAAGTTACCAAATGATGTGTAATTTACATATGAAATAAATCATTTAAAAAATATATACCACTTTTAATTAATACTACGTACATATTTTGGTATATTTTATGGTTTGAACCCTAACCCGATTTTACTATTTATATAGCATATATACGTATGGTTAGAGTTTACATACATAATGCATATATACTATTAATTATTAAAGCACTAACCATATATAGTTTAGTGCTATATATAGTATATATATACGTAGGGTTAGGGTTTAGGGTTGTGTACTACATATAAAATATATACTTTAAAAAATAAATCAATTTCCAATATATATACGAAATACATAAACCACAGTTGTACTTGTCTGATACGCATAAGAAAGCAAACTCACAAGTTCCTGAGGATCATCTGCAGAAAAGCCAACCTCATCAAATAGAACATGGTAGTGTGTTGGTCTTGTGGTCCGATCATTCCAGCGTGAGCACAAAGATAGAAATTTGCATGCCTCTCAAAACTTGGTTAAATTGTGACTCGCTGACACCATCCCTGAATATAATGATCTGATCAGGGCTGGTGTTTCCTATTCCGGCCTTAACTCTTATAGAAGTTAATCAAAAGCTCTGTAATTAATAAGGGCCTTCATCTGCAATTTCAGACACACGCTTAAATAACGAATCTATCATTTCAACCCTTTGAGACACATTTCCGAATAGATGTCCTATACTTATATTTCAATGGCCACTGTCTTGAGCTGACGATCGCTGCAATTGATGGTGTAGAATGACTGTCTCGGAGAGTCATGTGACCCATCCATCCCAAGTATGAATGTGGAAACCTTAGAAACTATAGGAGTGGAGGGAGAGTGTTCAAATGGCGGTAACGAATTCAAACCATAGGTAGTTTTCGCATTTATCTTCAAACACACCGAATGTAGGCTCAACAAGAATTCCCTTCAACTCTCCACTCTTAGTCAAATCTCGTATAAGTCCTTATATAGTAATGATTGTTGGGTTATGGTATATTTTATTTAAGGAACCCTAACCGTAGATTTGTGTTATACATAGTATACGCGGGGTTAGGGTTTACATTTGTGTATTATATATACATTTTTTTTTTTAATTTTATACTTTAAAAAATTAATATAGTAATTTATTTAAACACATACTTTTTTGGGTATATTTTATTTATTGAACTCTCACCATAGTTTAGGGTTTACATTTGTATATTATATACATAAATTAAAATATATATGCCAATTAAATTTCAATTATTACAATATATATACATAATATTGTGCATGTACACATATGTAAGTAAAATGAGGTATTTAATAACATAATACATACCGCGTGTTCAATGTAGTTTAAGTATCGATTAACTTGATTAATTAACGAAAGTGGTTTCTACTAATTGTAATACACACATAGGTTGATGGACTAGACGATTAACGTAGGGAGGAAATGGGTCACAAATTGGTTATGTAATGTAGAGGGCCGAAGGATATAGCAGTCAAGTATAACAGGTATGTGGTCAATGGCAAATTGTTTCGCACGCTTGCCCACGGCGTATGTGTTCCAATCGTTGACGGCGAAACGTACTACAAGAAGTTAACCGATATAGTTGAGGTCGAGTATTCTAATAGAACTAAGTACGTCTTATTCAAGTACAATTGGGCGGACACCACGAGGGACAGGGGATACAAGATAGACGACTATGGCCTAGTGTTTGTCAACGTCAATCACTTTGTCCACAGGGGAGAGCTGATTACTGATAAGCCTTACGTGCTGACATCTCAGGCTGACAAAGTATTTTACGTCAAAGATGAAAGGAACCCAGATTGGGTTTGTGCCGTGAGAACTAAACCTAGGAACGTGTACGACGTTGGTCTTGGTGAAGGGAGTCATGGTGCAGTTGCAACCTATCACGAGTGCGAGCTGCTCGTATTAACCAGTGGTAACCTCCATGATCCGAATGATGACTTTGAGCACGATAGGCCCGATATAGATCCGATTGAAGCGCGTGTGGATGCATAAATATTATTTGCTGGTACAATTCACTTAAATTCTATTACATCATTTGTAACATATAGTAATTAATAGGGATAATTACACTTAACCTCCCTGATTTATCCACGGTGTGGCGATTTACCTCCCAATGTACCAAAATTGGTACATGACCCCTCCGAACTTGCCAACGTGTGGCAAAATCAACATTCCGTCCAATCGATCGTTCGTTTGGACGAAAAGTCGGTCACGTGCAAGTCACGTGACTTGGGGAGGGTCTCTGTCTTAAACGGTCACGTGACTTGCACGAGACCGATTTTCCGTCCAAACGAACGGTCGATTGGATGGAAGGTTGATTTTGCCACACGTTGGCAAGTTCGGGGGGGGTCATGTACCAATTTTGGTACATTGAGGGGTAAATCGCCACACCGTGGATAAATCAGGGGGGTTAAGTGTAATTATCCCATAAGTGCATTTGACCAAAATGAATAAATCTCATTGTCTAATTTGCATGTTCTTTATTAATATTTGAATTTCGATAATTGTACGCATTTACGTGTTTATTTCGTTGCCTAATGTTTTTCGCAGGTTTCAATGGAACAAAGACCTCCTCCTTGTGCGCACAAGGCACCACTCATGCTCGTGCCGTCCACGTCCACGTCCGCGCCACACCACACAGAAGGCGCTTATAGACCATTACTGCCAGGTACGACATGGTTCTAGGCAGAGTCCGGACACGGCGGCTTCGTTGGTTATTCTTCTTTGCCATCTTCTATGCTGCCGACGCTGTCACAGTTAGTGTGACGACCCGTTTTTTTTTTTTTTTTTGTACAAAAGATTTATAAAACATTAAGGAGTCATCACAGTGGCACGACTACATGTCGCTCAGCCAACATACGTACACGCTCCATACCATGTACTTGATATTCAGAGTATTATCTAGAAGCGGAATAATTGTAACATAACAACCATAACGGAAAGCACATCTAAAATTAACTAGTGGTCCATACAAAAGAGCTATATCTGTCTAACAGTTTAAGGTTTACATTTACCCATTGATACAAAAGAATGGCTACACAAAAGAATATGTGACACCTACGTCACTAGCCATATACAAAATACCCCAAAAGAGTGAACTCCATAGTCCAACTCAGTACGACTGTCGCGGAGTGCTTCAATCGTAGTATCCCAAATACGCAGCTACAGGGTCTTCCTCAAAGTCAGGTGTACCTGCAGTCACAGGAACTACATCTATACGGTTGTGGGGGTTTGCCACATCCGTATAGGTGGAATTATGAGCCCACAATCTTAGCATAAATAAATATACTAAGACCTCAGAGGTATACCATTCACTGAGTTTTCACAAAGAACCAACTTTTCCTTTTTAGTCATGCGTACACTATAACAGCTACCAATTTTATAAACTTCTGTTTTGAAAATCCCCATAGCTGATATAGCATACACCGACTAATAGAAAACAATTTTTACCTGATTCCGGCTAATATAGCCAGAATTCGAGATAAATGCTGAAATCCGGACAGTTTCGTCGGAATCTGGGATAGCCGGATTCCGGCGAAAGTGGCCGGATTCCGGCAGTTTCGCCGGAATCCGGCACAAAAGGCCGGATCTGCCCAGAGAGGCCGGATCCCGGCAGGCTGGCCGGATCTGGCCAGATCCGTCCGGCCAGCCGGCCGTTCTGGCCAGGGCCGGCCGGGATCCGGCCACTTTGGCCAGGGCCGGCCGGGATCCGGCCTTTCTGGCCAGATCCGGTCAGATGGCCGGAATCCGGCCGGTCTGCCGGATTCCGGTCAGATTGGTCGCCGGAATCTGGCTGACCGGAATCCGGCGAAGGTGGCCGGATTCCGGCGACATTAACCGGATGTTGTCGGTTTCCGAAACCGACAATATTTCGATGGTGGTCGGCTGCTTGAACGTGAAGGTCAACTGTGCCGTTTAAAATAAATCGACTGCGTCTAGCGTCTTCGGAAAACGATTTACGCTTTTTAAAAGCGTAAATCATTTTCCGAAATTTACTAAGCATTTTTGGTCAAACAGAAATCATTTTTCGGTTGACTATTATTTTCGCCCCTACCAAACACCGGAAAATGCCGAAATCATTTTCCAGAAATCATTTTACGCCGAAACAAACAGAGCATTAGTGTTTTGCATGTCTTTCAGAGAAAATAACGTTTTATTGTGGTTTGACAAAGGAAAGAATGACAGCTTTTTACACGTGTACGTTAAGGTGCAAATGAGATTTTTTTAGACCTAGAGAAGTCGTGAGGTGCAGGCCATGTAGATTATTGAGAAGAGACACGATTTTTCTTGGGCTCTAGAAGCATCGAATATAAGAGCCGGACACATATGTGGAAAGAACTAAGGAGGCAGCAAAGCACCGACTTGTCACATTTTTGTTCACGTGAACGTGAACTGGTGGCTGCATTAATAGTGAGGTTGCTTGACACGTCTTTCTCCAGGAAACCAAGCTCCATAATAGACCAAACACAAGACACATCTCTCCAAAATTGGCAAGCACTCACACGCACACTTGGCAGCAGCATAAACACCAGCCCAAGAAGTGAGCTGGACAACATTTAACGCAGGGGCACTTTCCAAGCAGGTGCTCGCGGGTCTCTCCATAACTAGCCTGCACCGACTCATGTCTTTCCATAATAGGCAGCTTTGATTAATTCCTTCCATAATAAGAGAGCCGACACATCCTCTTCAACCTGGAGCCTTGCGTGTGGGAGAGAGATACACGGACAAAATCTTCTCAAGCAGCTAGACAACACCGAATTAAGCACAAGCACCTGGCAGCAACTCTCAACATACATTTGATTCTTTCCATAACTGTCCCATGCACAAGAGCACCGAACTGGAACGTGTATATCACAGGTGGACAAAGTGAGAAGCACCTAAAACCATGTAAGACCGAATGTCTTCTTTCCTTAAGGAGCAGACCCGAACCCATGCAAAGCTGGCAGCACATGTTTCTTTCCTCAACAGGGACTGAACCACATGCACGATATTCTTGATCTCCAGCATGTTATTTCCATATTTGACCAAGAGAAGACTTTATTTCCTTGACCCAAAAGATAGATTTCTTTCTACTCCAAGCAGGACACGGACACACTTTGACCTACACTTACCATTATAAATAGGTCCTTCATTCTTCTCTTGTTAAGGTGTGAGGCTAGAGCAAAATTTTTGGTGTCTTCTTGTAAGTTCTTTTAATTTTTAATGTTTTCAATTCAAGTTAGTATGTTATTTTTAGCCATGAGAGGCTAAACCCTCAACTAAAGTTGAGGATGAAGCCTCACTTATGATTAGTAACAATATTCTCATGTGATGTAATATTTTCCAATTTTAATGAGTTTGATTTTCAATTGTTTTACTTCAATTTAATTTTGTAGAATGATTATTGGATATCTTTTGTGATTCAAGGATACATTTGATGATTTAGGATAGTTCCATAGAATTGATTGTGCTTGGTTTTCTTTGTTTAAAAAAATTGGATATCCCTTGTGATTTATTCTACGGATACAATTGATGTTTTAATTTAAATTGGATATCTTGCTGTGATTTACGGATACACTTGATGATTTAATTTAAATTGGATTTCTTTTGTGATTTGTGTAAAGAATTGCTACATGTGATGGTTTTAATTAATTATTTGAAGCAAAAGTAAAACATACTTAAGATTTTATTGTGAGAACTTTGGAAAATATTATTGATCATGAGAATATGTTGCTATGAGTTTGTGAGTGCGGATTCCGATACCTTAGTGCTCTTTTTATTTGATTATATTCACTATAGTTAATTTTGTTTATGCTTTTGATTTTTATTCACAAAAAAAAATCTCTTAATTTTTGGAACTAGGTTAGGATTTGATTAATTTAGTCATAAATTTGTTTTCAAAAATACAATTCCCTATGGGATCGACCTCGCACTTGCAAAACTCTTTATTGCAAATGATTCGTGCACTTGCAAGTACATTTAAAATTCACATCATGCTACTAATATTATGGTTTAATATTTCTAAGTTTTGCGTGCGATAACTAATATATATATATATATATATATTGACAACATACAGGAGAGGATGACACAGAGTATACTGAATGACCTTGCCGCTACGCAAAGCGTGACACTAGATGTGGTGCGTTGGGCACCGAATGACGCGTACAAAGAAGCGCTTGGGAAACCTGAATACACGGGGAGGGTTCGGCAAGTTGGGTCGAACGTTTGTCCTGTACGAGGGACGTCCTATTCATACCGCACTCGTTCACAGGCAGGACCATCCCAGTGTACATCTCAAAGCTGCTCCATACACGAGAATAGGATTGCCGCGATGGAGATATTGTTATGAGTTCAGACCGATAGGAATGAGGACTTGGAGCAGCGTATGAGGCACTTCAAGGCCATTCCTGCCTCCATGGGAGCACTACATACGAGCCTTGTTGGTCAGCAATCTCCACCTCCAAACAGAGGTGGTACATCGTCGGTAGGTAGTGCATCTGCAGGTATGTTTACAATTGTGTAAACTCTCTATTTGCCCAATGCTACGCACTGGATATCCATATAGATTAATTTTTTAATGTTTTTATTATTTGCAGGTAATACGACGACGATTGGGCCGCTGCCGCCCTAGGGTCCGATGTCGCCCCTTAGACTGTAGTATTCGCTATCGCCACTGGGCCAGCACTCTCCCATTGGGACACCTTCGCTTGCTACACCGTCCCTTGCGCAGCAGTCGCCCGTTGGTGAGTCAACGTAAGGTACGAGAAATTGTGATCTCCAAAATCGACGACGTGAAGAATTGTAGAGTTTTTTGTAGTGTTGTTTTGTTAATAACAATAACGTTTATTTATAAATAATTTATTGTTGTTTTGATTCGTCATCTTCCTTGTGATGTGTTGCCTTGTGCTTCGTCATCTTCCTTGACATTCGTGATGAGTACCAAATATTGTGTATTTGGACCCCTTAATTTACATTAGTTAAACCTTTAGCTTTGTTATTTTCTAATGCTTTGGTTAGTTTTAGTGTTTTTATATTTTGTAGGACAATAAGAGAGAAATGATACAATTCAAGCAAAATACAAGGAAATTCGGATGCAGCAGACCACTACATTTAGACTGATCATAACAGGACCAAACGATATCCGTTTTGGGAGTTTCTTAGGTCTAAATTGAAGTTCAAGATGTCAGCTTTCCAACGCAACAAGTTTCAGCCAATTTGGAGATGCGTGGAAAAAAGATATGGCTGTTTGAATTTCAGTCGTCGGATCATCCCGAAAATCCGGAACCATCTCTCTTATTATTTTTCTTTTGCCTCATTCCTTGTCTCCCCAAAGCTAGAGCCAATACATGATTTTCTCCACATTCTCAGCCATTTAATCACCTTTTTTTCCCCACTCAACATAAAATACCATCTTTCCATAAAACACTCACCACTCATTCCATAAAACACTCACCACTCATTCCATAAAACACTCATCACTCATCTCTCCACTCATACATAAAATAACACCCACTCACCCATTCCACACAAACCACTTGGCTATAAAAGGAGACCAAGGCTGAAAATCAAAAGGAGGAGGAGGAGGCATGAGCCTCTTTGTACATAACTTCTTACTTCTCTTCTTCTTGTAGCTTATTTCTTTCCTTTTGCAACTCTTTGATTTTTATGCTTTTAATTTAATGTTTTAAGTTGTAGTTATTTTATCATGTGTAGCTAATATTTTCGTTTGGGGTTGAGGATGAAACCTCACCATTGAAGAGAAACCGAGTTTCTTGCTTGTTCATGCTATTTGAGTTTATGGGTTTGATTTCTCATTGTTCTACTTCGATTTTTATGAGATGAAGTTTTGATATCTCTTGTGGTTTCCGGATACAAGTGATGATGTGGAATAAGTCTCATTAAAATTGATTGCTTGGTGTTTGATCTATCAAAACATTGGATATTCATTGTGCGTCGTTCGACTAATACATTGTTTTATCGGTTTGAATGATGATATCCATTGTGATTGAATGATACATTGGATGTTTTGATTTCAATTGGTACTCTTTGTGATTTGTGCTATGAACGGAATCATTGAATATTTCAAATTATTTTTGAAGCAATGTAGAGCATACCTAAGATTTGTATGTGACAACCTCAAAATATGTGTGATGAGCATGAGATTAGGTTATTGTGATTTGGTGAGTGTGGATTCCGAAACCCTAGACCCCTTTATCTTCATTATTTTTGTTCATGTTTTCTTTTATAAAAAAAAACCCCTAAATTTGGAACTAGGTTAAAATATGATTAGTTTGAATAGAGATTAATTTTCGCAACACAATTCTCTGTGGGATCGACCTCGCACTTGCATAACACTATATTGCAAAATGATTCGTGCACTTGCGAGTACTATTTTAAAACACATCAAGTTTTTGGCGCTGTTGCCGGGGAATTGTTTGTTTGTGGAAATTGATTTTTGTTTGAATTGATTTTATTTTTCTACTAGTTTAGGTAGATTTTCGTTTTCTTTTTCTTCTTCCAATTTTTGTTTCTTTTTATTTTTATTTGTTTTTGTTTTATTGTCTAACACAAAAAAAAAAAAAAAAGAGCAAGGTTTTCTGTTTTATTGTTAGTTCAGGTTGTGCGGAATTTTGCGAAGTCGATCGATCGAACCAACACTGGAGGTGTTACCTGGAATAGTTCAGTAGCAGAAATTCTTGCCAAAAAATTATTTTTTGGTCCAAATTTGTAAGTTTTAATTCTTGCCTTTCTGGTGTCTTTGGTTGTTTTATGCATTCGTGTTAGTCTTCAATTTTTTTTTTTATTTATTTATTTTGTTTGTGCTATTTTTTTTTTTCTTTTAATCTTCAAAAAAAAAAGAAAGTATATTTTGCTAGTGTGGTCTTACGGCGCTATCTAAGTGTCGAGGCAAGTTCTGGCTAGGAAAGTCTTGAGATTTAAGTGTGTCCGGTGTGACCCCCCTCACTTTCCTGGGAACGAACCTGGGTTCTTAGAGAATTCTGTCTGCCCCACTTGCAATTTCTTTAAAAAATAAATAAATAAATAAAAAAGGGTTCATATTTTTGGTAGGAAGTGATTGTAAAACATGAATTATCAACCCACATGAACCATGTTCCTATTGCTCTGATCCTTATCATAGTGATAGTAATTGTCCCTCCTGGGGACAGTTCTATAATTTTTCACCTGAGCAATTGAACACAAACTCCTCCAGCCCGGGATTCGATTCAAATCCCAATTTTTACAACCCGGACTGGAGCGACCATTCTGATTTCTCGTGGCAAGCTCAAGCCATGGGAAATTGTGCTCCCCAATTTCAGGAACTGCACTATCCTGATTATCCACAGTTTGATAACCAATCTTCCCATCCTTCATCCTACGTTTATCCAGCCTCTTCTTCACAGTCATCATTAGAAGACACTCTCAAGGCCTTCATGCAGTTTACAAGCCAAACCATTAATGAAATAAAGAATGCCACCTTGGAAAACACTCAGGCGATTGCCAGGATAGAAGGACAGTTCGAATATCTGGTTGCTGAGTTTAACAGACTGGAGGAAGAAGAGCTTCAAATTCAGCTGATGGCTCAAGGGCACTACATGATTGATGAGGATGATGCTAGCCATTCTGATCATGAGCATGTCCCTGCCATCACTTTATTGGAGAATGAAGAAACTGTGGATAGCATCAGAGGGGAAGGAAGAGAGGAGCACCCGGAGCAAGCAGCGCCCCCGCCCAATCCAAATACATCCAATGACAAGGAAATGAGTACTGAAGCTCATTCCTTCATCACCATCCCTCTTGAGACATTTCATGAGCCCCAAGCTTTAATTCTTACATGTCTCAAAGAGCCATCTTATGCCAAAACTGTCAAGGATCTATGCACACAACCGCGCAAATCTAGGAACCATCGTCCTACAAAGATCCTTCGAAGCAAGCAAGTTAGCTACATAAGATGGCGAAACATTTCTCTCGAGGGACATCAATTCTTTAAGAAGAAAGGGTGGAAGGGATTGGTTGGACATCCACATGATCGGGGAAGGCGCTGTAAATTTTCTTTTACCTTTTTGCACAGTTGTTTTTTTTTATTATTATTTTTGTTAAATATTTTGTTTCTGTTTTACCTTATTTTGTTGTCTGTTTTTGTTTGTTAGTTTATTTTTAATTTTTCAAAAAAAAAAAAAAATTGGTTCATATCTTTGGTGGGATAACTTCTTGCTATAGGGTGTAAGTGAAGCATGGATTCTTATTTTGATAATTATTGTGATTCTTCTGTACAACATGTTTCACCTAGTGGTAGGACACTTGCTCCAACCAACTACCCTTACAGTTTCAACCCACATGAACCATGGAAAGCTTGCTAAATGAGAACATGGAAGCCTCGAAGGAGAGGAAGGTGGGGAATGTGAAGAAAGCAAAGAAGGCGAGGCAAGCAATCCGGAAAGGATATGAGTGCGGTACTCATATCGTAGTGCTCTCTCTCTTCTGTCATAGATCGCCATCACCGGATTGAGGATAGATGTGAGGAGTGTCCAGGTTGACAAGACGGAAGAGAAGGTCTTGCATGATCAAGAATAATCTTGCTTCTGGATAGTATGATCAAGAATAGTCTTGCTTCGTTGTTTGTGAATCTGGTTGTGATGCTGCATTTTTTCCAACTTTAAACTTTGAAATTGGTTATGAACTACATCTTCCCTTCCAGGAAGCGATGATGAGTTCAGATTAGAAGAAAGATTTGGCTCTCGAAGTGTGAAGGGTTGAGAGCTCATAGGTGTGCTTTGCAAGAGAGAAGACGAGTGAATTTATAGAGAAAATTTGAGAGGGGACGGTGCAAGTGGTGCCGACAGTGAATCGTAATATCTCCATCCCTTTCTTGGAACGCTCATCCAGCTCATTCTCGGGATGCCCCTCTACGACTGCTAGTTGCGGAAAGTGCGGCGATGAATCCGGAAAAGTCATTGGGTAAATTCGGAATTCGAGAAGGTGAAAAGGGTGAAAACTTGAAAAAGAAGAGAACTCGTGATTCGAGGGCGGCTGTCTACTAGTGATAGTGGAGGCTGCGCTCAGAAAGAAGAGAACTCGTGATTCGTGGGCGGCTGTCTACTAGTGATAGTGGAGGCTGCGCTCAGAATGACGTTGATTAGACCGCGTCTCGCCCACTGATTAAGTTCTCTTTCCTTCCCTTCAAATCTTTCGAATCACCGCTTCATTTCTATCTTTCTCTCCTTCAGATTCTTTGAGGGATATCATCGTTTCCTAAGTTTTCCAGAAAAATGGCTTCTTCCTCTTCCCAAAATAATCTTGATCTGAATGCTACGCCAGTAGTACAACCCGAAATTTGGCGTCCATTATTCTTAACGCAAAAAGGTCCTCTCATGACCAATGACTCTGTGATGCTGAATGATGCAGCAGCTGCATCCGTGGCTCAAGGCATCATAACTCCTCGAGATGATAAGTTGTTGGCGGATAGGACTGATGCTCAAGCCATCAATGACTCTTTGGCTTTCAGTATTCAGAGTGCTTCTTCAGTTACAAACATGGCTCGACGTCTGCAAGTTCGAGGGAATGAAGTTCAAGCGCTAAAAGCTCAAATTTTGGCTTTGCAGCTAATGTACATGGACTTTAGGCGTAGGAATCGGGTCCTACAGCAAGAAAATAAAAAGCTGAAGAAGGTGGTAGATTCGTATGCGAAAGACTTGGAAAAGAGGTATGCTGAGTTGGAGCAGAATACCAATCGTCTGCAAGAACAACACCAGGACCTCTTGCGTGTAGTCCAAAACCTCAGGGTTTTCCGCCCAGAAACTTAGTCAGGTATAAGCATACCGAATACTCTGGGGATGTTGCAGGAAAGGTCCGATTCGCAAGTTTATGTTTTCTTAGAAGTACTTCGTTTTGTAAGACAATAATTATATTTTTATTTTTATTTTTATTTTTATTTTTATTTTTATTTTTATTTTTATTTTTATTTTTATTTTTATTTTTATTTTTATTTTTTTTATTTTTTATTTATTTATGGACTGTAATAAAAATAATAAAAAAAAAATGGCGCTACGAAGATCCTTCGAAGCAAGCAAGTTGGCCACCTGAGAAGGCGACACATTCTTCCAGAGGGATATCAGATTCTAAAGAAGAAAGTGTGACGACCCGTTTTTTTTTTTTTTTTTAAAAAACGTACAAACGGATCTTCACAGTGGCACAACTATGTGTCGCTCAGCCAACATAACGTACACGTTCCATACATGTACCTGATAATCAGAGTTACATTTAACAGCGGAACATAGTAATCAATGTGCAGCGAAACACATATCATAAGCGGAAGTACATCTAATACACAACTGTTAATTACATCAAGAGCCATTTACACATCTATCTATTTAAGGCTTATATAACATATTATACTAATTACATTCTAAAATATAGGCTCAACAAATACATGTGCCATATAGGACACGAGCCATGGATAAAATACCCAAAATGCGGACTACCCATGAGTCCGTGACTTATGACTATCGCGATATGCTCCAATCATAGTATCTCACACGCTAGGTGGACGAGTCAATATCTATATCCGCAAAACCTGCAACCAAAGTATCAATGTCTGCACGGTTGCGGGGGTTGCCGCATCCGTACAGGTGGAATTATGAGCCCACCGCCTTAGCATAAATAATTACACTAAGACCTCAGAGGTATACTATTCACTGAGTTTTCGCAAAGAACCAACTTTTCATTTTTAGTCGTGCGAACACTATAACAGCTACCAATTTTATAAACTTTTGTTTGAAAACCCCCATAGCTGATATAGCAAACACCGACTAATAGAAAACATTTAAATACTGTGGGTAGCTAGTATCATACGAAAAAGATTCGTTATAGAACACAATGACATTTAATCATGCAACCATCCGATACCAATATAAATAAATTCTTTTTCTATCAAGACTTTTATGCATACTAATACGTCTAGCAAAACTACATTTAAATCATGCATCCATCCGACACCAATATACATAAATTCTTTTTCTATCAAGACTTTTATGCATACTAATACGTCTAGCAAAACTACGTTTAAATCATGCAACCATCCGATACCAATATACATAAATTCTTTTTCTATCAAGACTTTTATGCATACTAATACGTCTAGCAAAACTACAATATACTTATCATGAAAACATCACACAATTTAAACAATGCTATGCATGCTCATGATAGTCTTTTTGTTCATTATGAGCCTCACGCTCTCTTCATTATTATGAGCCTCACGCTCTCTTCTTTATTATGAGCCTCACGCTCTCTTCATTATTATGAGCCTCACGCTCTCTTCATTATTATGAGCCTCACGCTCTCTTCTTTATTATGAGCCTCACGCTCTCTTCTTTATTATGAGCCTCACGCTCTCTTCTTTATTATGGGTCTCATGCTTTATGCTTTACAATTCTAACTCTATACTCCTATTCTTTGCAAATCATGCTCTCTTCAAATACAATGAACCAATCATCATGAAGTTTTCTTTATTTTTCTTTGCATAATTGCAGTACATATTCAGACACTTTAAATCAATTCAAACATTTCATTTATGTATCATTTCATAACATCATTGATATTTCAACATAATTGAAACTACTTAAAACATTCAAAGCATACATGTTAACATATCGTCGGTTCAATAGAAAATCATCTATCATTTGCATTTTTATAAAATACGAAAATATATTTTCTCAGTGAGTAGAATACTCACCTGGCTGCGCGGATATTAAGCACTAGGTCTCCTAGACACCACCATACAATGCATTACTGTAAAAACAATACATTGCACATTATTGACAACTTCTAATATAAGACTCACATATAGCTCTTAAATTGCTCAAGAGCTAATCCATGGAAAACCCATAATATTTTAAGGGTTCCAAAATATTTTCCCATAGTCCTAAACACTAGCTAAACTCAATTAACACTAACCCAAAGTATTCACTAAGGGTTAAATATTAAAATCACCATTTAATTATTTACCTATAACATTAATTGCTAACCCGTAATTAATTCCACTAACCCATACATTATTTTCACTAACACTTTTATAATAATATTTGCCCTAAAATTATATTAACTAATCTCTAGATTATTTCTCACTAACATTTTCTCCATATCATTAACTCTAATATTATGTTCATAGATCTTTCTACATCAATTACTAACATATTAACATAATTTAACTATCTAAATTTTAATCACTTAAAACTCCTAAATTAATTTAACCCATCAAATTAGAGTTTCTAATCTTAAACCCAAAATTATAAAACACTACCCCAAACACAATATTATTAACCCAATAGCATTTACTAAGGGTTAATCACATAAAAACACCACTAGAATTAAATACCCGAAAGTTAGGCTTTAGGGAACTCACCAAAATTTCACCAAACCAAAACTCATGGTTTGGGTAGCCTCAAACAAGTTCCAAGTAATCCATTACCTAAAGAAAACACCACATTAAACTCACATTTTAAGATTTTAACCCAAAAATCTCAAGAACACGAGTTTAGTGTTTTACCTCAAAATGATCGGTAGAAACGTAGATCGGGCTTCGTAGATCACGTTACCGAAGTCGGATCGAAGATCGGACCGTTGGATCTTCGCAGATCAAGGATTTTCTATAAAATCCATAAGAGAAAAAAATAAGGAGGAGAGGCACCGCCTCTCCGAAAGAAATAGAAAAGGCCAAATGGCCTTTTCCTCGGAAAACAAGGCGCAGTGCGCCTTGTTCATTTTATTTTTTTTTTGTCTGGAAGGGCCAAGTGGCCCTTCCTTTAAGTGAAGGTGGGGCGCAGGTGGCGCCCCACACTTCATATATATATATATATATATATATATATATATATATATATATATATATATATTTTAATTTTACTTTTAATTTTTTTTTTCTTTTTCTTTTCTTATTTAATTTTATTAATTAATTTCTTTTATGTTTATTTTCATTTCTAATTTATTTTCGATTATTTCAATTTTCTATTTTATTTAGACTTTAAAAATATCACTTTTTACATTTTAATAATACTAAAATTATTTTAACTATTCCTTTACTCAAATTTTATACTCTAAATATTAAATAATGTCTCGGACATTACAGAAAGGGTGGAAGGGATTGGTTGGACATCCACATGATCGGGGAAGGCGTTGTAAATTTTCTCTTACCTTTTTGTACAGTTGATTTCTTTCATTTTTATTTCTTTTCATTTTATTTTCGTTTCTGACAGCAACTAACATTTTGATGTTTGTGTCTATGAGAAATGTTGCTGTTAGTTTTTGTTGACAGGTGTTTTGGTGTTTAAGTTTGGGGGACGCCTTGACCTTTCACACCTCGATGTTTCCGTGTTTCTGGTAATGTATTTCTACACTACACATTGCGGACAATGTGTAATTCAAGTTTGGGGGTATGGAAAAGCACTCTGTCCATTTGTTTGTTTGTTTATTTCATTTGTTTGTTTGTTTAAATTTTCTGTTTGTTTAAGTTTCCATTTGTGTGTTTGTTTAATTTTTCTAATTGTTTTAAGTTATTTTTAGTTGTCTTTTTGTTCTTAAAATGTTTTAATTAAAAAAAAAAAATTATGTTGTCAAGTTTGAGTTAAGCCATAGCTGTGGTTTGCATTTCATCGGCTTGCTTAAGTTTTTGAACACATCATGTCTTTAGGAATCTGAGTCTTTTGACTTATTTTTGGGCTAGTAAGATTTCACTTGAGTTGAACTATCACGAGCACGTTAGCATGTAATTTGTGGGGTATGAATTTGTGCTTAATTGTGTATTTTGAGAGTTGTTGGATGACTTATTGATAAATAACCTTGGCTTGCAAGATATATATATATTTAAAAAAAAAAAAAAAAAAAAAAGATCATTTTGAGTTTTTCACTGAGTAACCGGGCCTCTTGCCTCACTAAGCATTGAGTGTTCGCGTCAAAAGGTGAGAATTTCAATTTGGTTAATTGTATGGCTAGTTTGGCTTCGTAGCCTTTTTGACTTGAGTAATTAAGCCCTTAGGGATGTTTCTACATCTAGTGCCCTAAGACCATTTGGTTTGGGAGCCACTAGCCCAACACTCGTTACATGGGTCAATTAGAAAGCTTAAGGGAGCCGAGCATTGCACAGCCAACATATTAAAAAAAAAAAAAAACAAAAAAAAAAAAAAACAAAAAATATATATATATAAATAAAATAAAATAATTTGCATATCTTGCCTTGGTTGTTTCATTTGATAGGGATTCCAATGATTTTTGAAGTACTTATCTTGAGATTAAAATGAAACCTCATAATTGCATGTTGATTTCACTCTACACTTTTGAGGAAATGTGATGTCTTAACTGTCCATTTATGAGTGATTTGATGATTGGATCCCCTGTTGATGTTTATGATGGGGTTTGTCTTTTTAAGCATGCCAATGACGTATGAACCATGGTCTGGGTAAAACTTTTTCTCGTTGACAACGTAGTGTTTGAATGTTTGTGGGTATCATTTCTGGCAAACCCTCACGAGACTTCACTCGTCCACTAGGGAGTCCTAGGGGTTTAAAAGGCTTGTTGCATATGCTAAATGCAATCGTGTCTCCCACGAAAGAGGATTTATGTTTCATGCTTTGATTTTGTTTTTCATTTTGTTTTGCTAAGGGACTAGCAAAATGTAAGTTTGGGGGTATTTGATGAGTACCAAATATTGTGTATTTGGACCCCTTAATTTACATTAGTTAAACCTTTAGCTTTGTTATTTTCTAATACTTTGGTTAGTTTTAGTGTTTTTATATTTTGTAGGACAATAAGAGAGAAATGATACAATTCAAGCAAAATACAAGGAAATTCGGATGCAGCAGACCACTACATTTAGACTGATCATAACAGGACCAAACGATATCCGTTTTGGGAGTTTCTTAGGTCTAAATTGAAGTTCAAGATGTCAGCTTTCCAACGCAACAAGTTTCAGCCAATTTGGAGATGCGTGGAAAAAAGATATGGCTGTTTGAATTTCAGTCGTCGGATCATCCCGAAAATCCGGAACCATCTCTCTTATTATTTTTCTTTTGCCTCATTCCTTGTCTCCCCAAAGCTAGAGCCAATACATGATTTTCTCCACATTCTCAGCCACTTAATCACCTTTTTTTCCCCACTCAACATAAAATACCATCTTTCCATAAAACACTCACCACTCATTCCATAAAACACTCACCACTCATTCCATAAAACACTCATCACTCATCTCTCCACTCATACATAAAATAACACCCACTCACCCATTCCACACAAACCACTTGGCTATAAAAGGAGACCAAGGCTGAAAATCAAAAGGAGGAGGAGGAGGCATGAGCCTCTTTGTACATAACTTCTTACTTCTCTTCTTCTTGTAGCTTATTTCTTTCCTTTTGCAACTCTTTGATTTTTATGCTTTTAATTTAATGTTTTAAGTTGTAGTTATTTTATCATGTGTAGCTAATATTTTCGTTTGGGGTTGAGGATGAAACCTCACCATTGAAGAGAAACCGAGTTTCTTGCTTGTTCATGCTATTTGAGTTTATGGGTTTGATTTCTCATTGTTCTACTTCGATTTTTATGAGATGATGTTTTGATATCTCTTGTGGTTTCCGGATACAAGTGATGATGTGGAATAAGTCTCATTAAAATTGATTGATTGGTGTTTGATCTATCAAAACATTGGATATTCATTGTGCGTCGTTCGACTAATACATTGTTTTATCGGTTTGAATGATGATATCCATTGTGATTGAATGATACATTGGATGTTTTGATTTCAATTGGTACTCTTTGTGATTTGTGCTATGAACGGAATCATTGAATATTTCAAATTATTTTTGAAGCAATGTAGAGCATACCTAAGATTTGTATATGACAACCTCAAAATATGTGTGATGAGCATGAGATTAGGTTATTGTGATTTGGTGAGTGTGGATTCCGAAACCCTAGACCCCTTTATCTTCATTATTTTTGTTCATGTTTTATTTTATAAAAAAAAGCCCCTAAATTTGGAACTAGGTTAAAATAGGATTAGTTTGAATAGAGATTAATTTTCGCAACACAATTCCCTGTGGGATCGACCTCGCACTTGCATAACACTATATTGCAAAATGATTCGTGCACTTGCGAGTACTATTTTAAAACACATCAATTCGCTCTCCTCATAATCTGCAAAATAATAAACCACTAGTCGGGGGTGCCGACTATGCCCACTCCGATGCCTAAGTCAGTTCAAACTCGTGACTTTTATGGAGAATAAGAAATCTCAGAGCTTAGAGAATCTGTGTGTCGAAATACCTGTCGTAGCAGTCTTATTTATAAGCTCACAGTTATAAAACTACTGGAGTTCTTGAAGCACAATCGGATTAGGAGTTGAAGTCCTAGATCACATTGGCTTTAATCTTATCTTCATAAAGTTCGAATTGGGTAGTAGAGTCCAAGTCGGATAGGACACTGCCTCTTCAGCTTGATTCCATGCTAATAGGTACCTTATCCCATATTTTTTGGGATAGGGGTCTATCCCTAGATTCTCGGGATAGAAGTCTTTCAAAAGATCAAGAATCCGATTCGGGTCTGAGCCCATGAATTTCGGACATAATGCCCTAATCGTATTCAAACACTTATTTGTTGAGTCTGAGGAGATATCTCCGAGGCGTTATATTGCATTCCGACCAATCTTTCGAGACGGTAATATCCCGAGATATGTGCACTCCATCAAGACTAGGAGATCTCGGAATACTCTATGCCTTTTGGAGTTTTTAGGCCCGATATGCTCAAAGCGCGTGAACTGAGGTGCTCAGGCACCTAGATGATTTTGTAATCCGAGGTGCTCAGGCACCGAGGTGATTTCTTCAAGCTAGATTGTGGCTAACCCTCGACCGAGATGACCCAGCTGGGTTGGACTTGTGGGTCAAAGTTCTGACTTGACTTGGAGCCTACGTGGCTTCAGATCTGATTATTTCCCCAACAGTTACCCCCTAATTCTCCTATTTTGAATTTTTGAATGTAAGAGAATTAATTGCTCCTGGGAAACCGTACTTTGAAAGCTGTCACTGTGCGCGTCAGTTTCCAATGCATCTGTCAGCTGTCAGTTTATCCTGCCATAATGACCGAATCTTGACAGCTCATGATGGCGGTGACAATTCAATTCGAAGTTTCAATTTTCGAGGAGGTGCCTTTAATGAAGATTCAGTCATTTTGAATTTTCAGACGGCTGACTCTTTGATATTCGGGCATTTGAATTAATGGCGCCCTTTGAGTTCTCGGGCACTGGTAGTTGACTCGACTACGTGGATTTTAAATTTATAAGTTTTACCACTTCGCAATAGTACGAATCAATTGTACTATAGTAAGGGTGATCGAACCACAGAGATTATTGGTTGTTTTGCGTAATAGGATATCTAAAGAGTGTATTTAACTTAACTTTGAAGTAAAAAATAAAAGCAAAGGTTGTAGAATTGAAGCTACAACAATAAAGTGAAGAAATGTAGAAAATGAAAACAAACTTAAATGAAAACTTAGGGTGTTGATCTTATCCACTCCTCAACCGGTAAAATGCTTACAGTCTATATGGATCTTCCTAACATGCATGATATGAGCGCGTAATGGGCGTCAACCATTACGACGACTTCGACGTGAAAACACTTTCGTTAAGACGTAGTTATAAAGCACCTAGTTTTACATTAATCAACTCCACATAAAGATTAGTCTATAATTGAAAAACGTTTACACTACGAAAGGTGTAGAGTGATTAATGCTCCCTAGCTTACTACTCTACAACACATCCTAATAAGCATACACAATACATGAAAACCCTAGTTAGGCCACAATGATAAGGTATCTAGTTTCACACCGATCTATTCCATGTAAAACTTAAACTACAATGGAAAGACATTTTACACTACCAAAGGTATGAAATGACTGGTGTTCCCTAGCATACCCTATAAGGTGACTCTAATAGGAAAACACACATCATGTCAAAAAGCATCATTGCACAAGACATCATTCTCTTTCAAAAATGTTGGTTTTATTCATGAATCTAAGCAAACTCATAGACAAGCATAACTCTTTTTCATGAATAATTAGATTGAAATATTGAAGGTAAAACTTTTTAGCATGGGTTTTGCAATCCTCTAGCCTTACACAATCATCAAACATATTAAGAAATTCTCAAGAACATCAAGAACACTTCATGGTTTTTGGATAGGATTTTGATCAAACCCTAAGAACTAAATTAGCTATGCACAATTGAATATAATCTATGCATGAAATCTAAGGAAAACAGTAAGTGAACAAGAAGAAAATGAACTAAAAATAACTAGATTAAAATCATAAAATTCGGATTACAAAAGAAAATAAAACCTAAGCTAGAACATGAAGAACAAGGAAGAAAAAGAAAGGAGACAAGCTCTCTGGATCTAAGCCCAGAAAATGTGCATTAAAGGAAATGAAAAAAACTAGAATTTAAGTGATACACCTGAGCAAATCCGAAATCCCCAAAAGATGCATGTCTAAACCTAAATCCCTAATCTCATATATATAGAGAATTGGATTTACAAAAGACCATCAAGAGTTAATTCTAGCCAAGTATTCAGAGCTGGTTGGCGTCCATTTCTGTCCACAAAATCCAACTTATGATTTGAATTGCATAAAGAATTCAAAAGATCTTGAAATATCTGATCTTCTGGAAGATGGAAAATTCGATCGATCGATTATCAAGTCGATCGATCGCATTTCGCAAGATCGCAGTCGGGCTTGTCCTGGTTCGATCGATCGCATCTCGCACGATCGATTTTTATTCGACTGATGAACTTCGATCGATCGATTATAAAGTCGATCGATCGAATTGCCTTAGCCGATTCTTCAATTGGCAGGAGCAATCTCGATCTCTGGAAATGACTAAAATACCCTTGATGTATTTTCAAGTCTAATTCAAGTGTTTTGAATTAGATTTCAATTAAGACCTGAAAATAAGACAAAACACAAAAACTACAACAAAACGTTATATATACAACATGGACTAGGTCTAACAAATGCAACTTATGGGGTCTTGAATTGAATAATTCAAGACTTATCAGGCACGTGTGGGGGGGAATTAAATCTTCACTTTTCACCCCTCTATAAATACTGCATTTCACCGATTTTTCTCACTTTCACCATTCTCTCTGAACTTTCGAGCTTTCTATCTTTCTTCCTTCAACTTCTTACGCTTAGCCCTTTCTTCTTTTCTGTATTGGCGAGGTGCCTTCCTTTTGGTAGCATTCCCTCCACTTTGGGGCCGAAGGGCAAAAAAGCCAACGTGGCCCCAAATTTCGAGCCTTTGGAGAATCAGAGGGAGGCCTGTATTTTTGAAGAACACGAGGAGGTTCTTCTGCGGAATTATGACATCCCACCAACGATGAGGATGTTTTATCAAAATCCAGTAACTCGGTCCATTAATGGCGGCGACATCACTCTGTTTGAGAGGATTTTCATGGCAGGACTCCGGCTTCCTTTCCCCGAGATCGCCAGGGACCTTGTTTTGTTCCTGATGATTGCTCTGAGCCAGATTATACCAAACGCTTGGAGGTATCTCTTCGCCTCCTACATACTGCGGAGGACGGTTCTGGACAAGGAGATGGATATTCTCCAATTTTTCAACATTTACCACCCGAGGCAGAAGCCAGACAGGGCAATTAAGCTGACTGTCCGACACCCCCCAGTATTTAATAAATTGAAGTCGGGGCTTCCGAACAACAAATTTTTTGAGCAGCAGGTCTTCCGAGTGTCCAGGGAGTGGGAATGCGCCGAATCTACTGTTCTGTCGAATGACCGACGGATGTCTCGGGTCTGGAAGTTGCTACGACTTGATTGACTCGAAGCTCCTGAAATTAGCATGACATCTCGTTTTGATGTTTAGAGAATGACCGAATGGTCTGGAGCGAGGTTGAAGACCGAGCAGTTCGATGACATTGATTTTGACCACATCGTTACTGATGACGCCATAAGGCGGTTTCTCAGATATTCTATTCCGGAGAACAAAAGGACAATGACAAAAAGGGTCAAAACCAAGAAGAACTCAAGGGCCCCAAAGTCTCGCCAGCAGCCCACTGAAAAGAGGGTCGTCGATCCTGAGACCCTCGTCTCCGAGGAGGTGGCTCCTAAGAGAAAGAAGCAGAAATCGCCTCTGGCTGCTTCCATTTCAAGGAGAGCACCTCCGAAGAGGGCAGAAATGAGTCCAATCGAAGAGAGGTCATAGGATCCTGTTCCCGAGTCCGAAATGGAGAGGGTTTCGGTGAGTTTTGACGGGTTTATCCTAGAGTGTTCTCCGACCCGAGAGCCGTTTTGGAAGATGGAACAAATGGAACATGAGAGTGAGCAAGGAGGGCAAGACTAGTATCCATAATTTGACGGTGTTTACGCTCAGCACTACAATTTTGATGGTGGGTGTGGGGACAGGTTTTTTGATGGGAGATGCCATGAGTAGAGAGGAATTTTTGTAAGGCAAGGAATTCTCCCCCTCCATCGGTTTGAATTGATTAGATGGATCAATCAAAGAAGTTTTCAACCATGGATTTAAATTGAGTGAAAGTAGCAAGAACATCATATTTGTGAGTAAGAGGGAAAAGCCAAATATACTTGCTAAAATCATCCACAATGCAAAGGAAATAGCGTTTATTATTAAAAGACAAAAGAGGGGCATAACCCCATACATCAAGAAACAAAAGTTCTAGAGGAACACTGGAAATAGATGGAGTGGCACCAAAATGAAGTTTGTACAGTTTTCCTTGCTGACAGGCAGGACAAAGCTGAACAGACAACTTGTGAGGCATCACAGGAAGGTGATGCTTGGACAAAATGCGGTGGACCAACGGAGGGGCTGGATGACCGAGACGATTGTGCCATTGATGTATGGAGACTCTTTCACCAAGGAGAGCAACAGAAGCAGATTTGGGAGAAGAAAAGGAAGGCCAGGGGTAGAGGCCACCTTTACTGGGAATTTGAAGAAGGAGCTTGCCCGTGTGAAGATCCTTAACACGAAAAAAGTGAGGGTGAAACTCAAGAAAGACTTGATTATCATGAGTAAATTGATGAACATAAATTAAGTTTTAATGTGAGGAACATGCAAGAGATTAGGAAGAGAAAATTTTCTGTGAGGTGTGGGAAGATGAGCAACACCAGTATGTAAGATTTGCAAACCTTGTCCATTTCCAACGCGAATTTGATCAGTGCCATGATATTCATCAGCCTTGAGGTTGAGATTGGAGAGGTCATTGGTGAGATGTTTGGTGGAACCCATGTCAGGATACCAATTAAAATTAGGTGGAGAGGATTGAGTTGTGAGGAAGGATGCTGGAGTGACAGTGTCAGAGTGATAGGAGTGATCAAACCGATTGAAGCATTTGGATGCAGTATGACCAACTCAGTTGCAGATTTGACAAATGGGACTATTGAGGCTGGGTGAGTACTAGAAGGGAGAATATGGGGTTCGACCACGTCCCCTACCTCGACCACGAGTAGGATGGGGAGAGAAAGAACGCTAGAAACGTTTGACAGTGGAAGAGTTGCGCTGGGCAGCATTGACAGTGGAAATGGAGAAATCAGGAGTAGAATGGAGGTGTTCAAGGCGCTTTTCATGGGTGAGTAAGAAGCCATATAATGTGTCAAGAGAAATGGGATCAATTCTGGTGGTGATAGTGGTGACAAGAGATTCATATTCTGGAGGGGTTCTTCAATGACAGCTAGGGAGTGGGAGAGACTTTGAGCTTTTTGGAAATACTATGAGATAGACATGGAACCCTTTTTTAAGGTTGTAAGTTGGAAACGAGATTGCATGACACGAGCCTTGGATTGAGAAGCAAACATTTTTTCCAAGGCTAACCAAACAGCACGAGAAGTATTGAGACCATAGACGTGGACTAAGATATTTTCTGAGAGAGACGAAATGAGTGCTGTGAGGACAAGTTTGTCCTGCTGGTACCACAGGGAATAGGCATGATTGACGACAGTAGCAGCAGACGTAGTGGTACTGCTGGGTGATGCAAGGAACTTGGGTGGTGGGGTGAGATCACCTGAGACATAGCCATAGAGATCCTGGCTTTCAAGAAAAGGAATGATTATGGTGCACCAGATTGGATAGTTGTCATTGGGGAGTTTGTGGAGGGAGATGTTGTTGAGGTTTGGTAGAGAAGGAGGAGCAGAAGAGGGTGGAGGGGGTTGGGTATCAGAGGTAGTGGAAGGAGGAGTAACAGTAGACATAGTGAAGAGAAGGATCAGAAGGGAAGGAAGACGTTGGTCTGAGAGGCTCTGATACCATATAATGAAACAAAGAGTATTTCTGCAATCACACTGAGGACAGAGTCCTCTATTCTATTTATAGGAGAATGGAAACAACTTACATGAATAAAATAAAGTCTGACAAGTACAAGGAGGCAGAAAATACAAGATGAACATGTGAAGCAAGAAGGCATGATTAGATACAGAAAGAAGATAAAGTGAAAGACCTGTCTTAAGTCAGGAAGAGTGTGGTGTATCTTCTGTAGCTTCTGCATCTTCAAGTTCTGAAATAGGTGGCTGCAGGTTCACGTGAGCAATAGCTTCATAGGTTCACGTGAGCAGTAGCTTCATCTTCAAGTTCTGAAATTGGTGGCTGCAGGTTCACGTGAGCAGTAGCTTGAGAACATGGTTTAGCAGGAGGTGATGTAATATTTGCTACATACTTTCTTATCAAGTGATCCGCTTGTAGGGCTTAATAGTGTTATTTTAGATGATGTCTTCTTAATAGAAGGAAAGAACTAAACGTAATTATTACAAAATCCTACTCCAAAGATTAGTTTAATTGGCTGAGGACACACCATTTTTCATTTTCTTGGAATTAATTACTACAAATGGGCAAATGGGCAAATTCTAGAAAGGCATATTCTCATAATAAATGGGCAAATGAAAGATCCAATCCATTTCGTTTTTTGATAAATGGGCAATACTAGTTTGGGAAATTGGGTGAAGTAGAGTTTCTCTTTGATCAGATGATTGATAAAGGATTATTTTTCATAAACAAATCTGGGCTTGGTTTGGGTCATATTTGATTTTGATAGAGCAGAAAAATATGATTGTTAGAAAAATGGCCGTTTGAGAAAAAATGACCGTTGAAAAATTTGCGTTATAAAAATGATCGTTTTAACAAAATGACCGTTGACAAATATGACCATTTGAAAAAAAGAACAAAAAAAAAAAGATAGTAAAAAAATGCGATAATTCAAAAAAGTAATAATAAAAAAAACCATATCTAGATCAAATAGAGTTAAGAATAGATAATCGGATATATGATGCCCTTTAAAATCATTAGCTAAACTAGATAAAGTAGATTTTGATTAGCTATTTTACATTGAAATATACATAAGCCATTGGGAGTGCTCTTATAATAATAATAAAAAATTAATACAAAAATCTGTGGTGTTCCTGAAAAAGGGGAGAAAGGAAAGTGATTAACCCTTTGATCTGATTCAATGAGGCGGCCTTGTTAAGGAAATAGATATTAGGAGACAAATGTTAAGAATTTAGGTTAAAAAAAAAAAAAGGAAAAAATAGCTTAGAAACCCACACGTGTGTCAACTGTCATTTATGGTTCGTTTGGGTATTGAATTTTTAGAATTAGAATTGAATTCTAATTCTATTTACAAATATCGAGGTAAAAAATTGTGTTTGGGTGTTGAATTTTGAGATTGAAAAATATTATATTTTAATGGTAAGAAATGATTAGAAGTTTAAAAAGTTGTGTGAAATAATAATTTAAATAATAATAATTTATTATATATTGATTATTTAATTAAAAATAATAATTGAAATCAAAATTAAAAATTAAAAAAAAAAAAAAGAAGGAAGGGGTGGCCCGGCCACCCCCAGAGGAGGTCGGGGTAGCCGCGCGGCCACCCCCAGTGGTCGGGGGAGGCCGCGCGGCCTCCCCCAAGGGGGGTGGCTGCCAGCCGGCAGCCACCCCTCTATTTTTTTTTTAATTTCTTTTTATTTTTTTTTATTTCAATTATTAATATTTTATTATTTAAATGTGGGACCCACGCATTTTTTTAGTCAACTTTTCCTGCGCGTGGGTCTCACCATTAATCTGAAAGACAGCTTGAGTGGACTCAAAATTCGGGTCAAAATCCGGGTTTTATGCGGGTGGGTGAGTTTTAGAAAAAACCCGAGTGGAATAATTATTCCACTCGGTTGCCAAACACACCATAGCAACCTGTTACCTTTAAGTATTTTGAACTACAGGGCAGATAGAAGAGAAAGAAATAAAGAAATAGAAATGCCAAGGAAAATAAAACAAATGACCTCTAGATGCAATAAATGTAATTACTATAAGAATATCTTATTATTACTAATATTATTTTTATTATAAGATTCTAGGGTGCCTTGAAAAAATAAAAAAAGGATCCCCAAGCTAGGCCGTTACAACGGCTCTATATACAAGAACTCAACTTCTTGGCACTACCGTCATTGAGTCATTGGTTAACGTTGTGGGACATGCCGGCGGTTAGACTTCGTAGTTGAGGTTAGTGTTTTCAAGGTTGATCTCACAATTTTTGAAACCGGAAATAAAGTCTTTTATATATATATATATGCATCGACTCAATTCAAACTTAATACGCAACATAAAAAGTGCTCCGTAAAAAAGAGGTCAACCGGGTTACATTCAAACAAAATTAGTAATCACTAAAATTATTTTAGTCAATTTGTAACGGACTTTATAGTAAAAATTGTAGTGTCCCTAACACCTTTTATGATCAATTTATCTGAACTTTTTGTTGATCTTGGACCTGTTCAATTTGGGCACAAGTTAAAGTACTTGATTAAAGATTTCTTTTATATTTGATGGAATTTGACAATTTGGCTCTAAGATTTCTGTATTTGTTATTGATAAAAGACTTCTATATATATTTCTTCTAGTTTCCTTCTACTCATATGACAATAATGACATATCCTTTCTGAATGGATTTGAACCTGGACAGTGGCCTCTCCTTTGATAATAGGATCTTATTCATTTTAAGTGAAAAATAGATAAATTATTTTATAATAAAGATTTTATTTTACAAATTTAATGGTATATATTATGTCAATTTTAAATGACATGATGTCATGTATATTGTTAAGTATCCACCGTAAAATAGTTCTTTCTCCACGCATGCACAAGAAATTCCTCAACTTTGCCTTAAAGCATATAGCAATTTTATTTTTTTCTTCCAATAAAAAAGTATGTAATTATTTAACTGGACAATATCTACCAAGTCAGTCCTCATTCAACATTAATTGTTTAATTACAATTCTACTTAGCTAACTTAACAATTGTGTTTTAACATCATCAAGTGGGTGCCAATGCAAAGAAAGAAAAAAAAAAAAAAGAAAAAAAAGAAAAAAAAAAGCCTCTCGTGGCAACACTTGTACACGCTTTAAAAAGGACAGTTTTTTTTTTTTTTTTGTTTGAAAAAAAAAAAATTATTGGGTTGGAAGAAATTTTGTCAATTCAATTTACTAATTAACATTTGTTCTTAAAGTATGTAATTTTCATATGTATTTTTAATAGGATTAACAAAGCATGTGATATTTGTTATTAGATTATGTAATTCTCACGTGCATTTTAAAAATACATATAAGAATAACTTGCTTTAAAAATATATATTAATTTAATAAATTGATTTGAAATAATTTTCTTCAACAACAAGAGAGTTTTATCCATTTAACAATATCATTTCAATCCCCAAACTACAAGAAATATTTCCATAATCAAACTATTTATAAAACCTAAAATCTGTAATACCTAGTAGTGGAACTGTGGAAGCATCAAGAGGGGTGGTTAAAATGCATGATTTCCAAATTTTCCCTTGTAGCAACCAAATCAAGATAAATCCAAATTCTCCGTAAGGCTTTCATAACTATGATTCAATCAATAGCCAATGGCCAAACCCAAAAGAAAGAAAGGAGGAAGGAAAACTAATAAATCTCATAAATAAATAAATTATGGTTCGTTTAGGTATTGAATATTTCGAATATGAATAATATTCTGAATTTGATAACGGATTTCAAGGCAATGAAAATATGTTTGGATGTTGAATATAATTCATATTCTTTTTGAATATGTGTTTGGGTGTTGAATTTGGAAGATTGGAAAAAAAATGTTTTATAATGGTATAAAGTGATCGGAAATGATTGGATTGTATGAAAAGTTGTGTATAATAATTGGTATAGTAAAAAATAATAAAACTAATAATAAAAAATAAATTAAAAATTAAAAATTAAAAAAACTAAAATTTTATTTTTTTATTTTTTATTTTTAAAAAGAGAAAATATAGTGTTCACCGGCAGCCACCCCTTGGGGAGGGGGGTGGCTTTCGGGCCACCCCGAAATCCATTTGGGGAGGCTCAAAAGCCACCCCAAGCCACTGGCGGTAGCCGCGCGGCCACCCTCGGCCCCTGGAGTGGCCCCAAAGCCACCTCTAAGGCTTAGGGGTGGCTCGAAAGCCACCCCAGGGGGTCGCGGGGTGGCGCGCGGCCACCCCCCGACCCTTAGGGTGGACGCGAGCCACCACCAGAGGTGGCGCTGGCCACCTCTGGAGCCACCCCATTTTTCTATTTTTCTTGAAAAAAAAAATATGATGGGTTTTAAAAAATATTAAAATAAGAAAGATTGCAGCAATTTGCAGTGACTTTTTGACTTCAGTGTCCTTGTGTACTGTAGCTTGATGAGGAAAAAAGAAAGCTTTGCCAAAAGGGCTCCAAGCAACTCGCGCCTCTGATTTTGTCAACTCGAAATTCACGCATCATCATCACCTTGAAATCCAAACTACATTCAAACTTTATTCAAGTGGCCCGTGGGTTTTATTCAACTTGGTTCCGGGTTTGGGTTTTTGAATAAAAACCCGGTTCGAATATTGAATATCCATTCGAACCAAATGCACTATTAATCAGCATAGGAGTTAGCTTATCATTTTTTTTGTTACTTGCACTAAGTATCATTAATTTGTTTGGTTCTTAGCTCAATGAGCTCAACGTGTAACTTGTACCATTATAAATAGAATCTCAGCCTCTGCATTTGGTAAGTTAAACAAAACAGAGCTTCTCCAATTCTAGGTGCTGGACGCGCTGATCAAGATCAAGAACGAGGTGATCTAGGTTTCTGGAGGTGGAGCAGGAGGGTTGTCTAGGGCTTCGATTTGGTGATTGGGTATGTGTAACAGAACCAATATTCTGTAAATGGAAAGAAAGAAGAAAGATTGAGAAGGGAAGAATGGATTTTATTGAAAGAAATGACCTGTTCGAGAAGGCTACTCTCCTACCTTGGCATTCTAGGTGCCAAGAACCTCCAAGTTCTTACAGAACAGAATACAATTAGAATACCAAAATCATCCTATCCTCTCCTACTTATACAACACAAGAACTAACAAGAAGCTAACTAGCATAACTACTAGTTCTAACTGCTACAACTACTAACAACTAACCACATTTCCAGCTGCAGCTTGTATCTCCTTCAAGCCACGTGTACTGTTCCAATTGGGCTGTTACAGTATGGTTGAAGAGCCTCTATGGAGGTTTTTTTTTTTTTTTTTTTTTTTTTTTTTTTTTTGACCTTTCCACCTAAGAGAAGGAGGGAGATTTGAACTAGTGACCTCCGCTTTATGAGGCATGATTCCCAGCCGATTGAGCTACCCCTTGGGAACAAGAGCCTCTACGGAGTTGGTTTGAAGATAAAATTAGACACAAAATTAGACACAAAATATATTTAAATTAGACACAAAATATATAAAATTAATTTAATACTAATATATTTAATATATAAGTATATGGAAAAGAAATCAATTAGACACAAAATTAGACACAAAATATATTTAAATTAATTTAATACTAATATTTATATCAAAATATTCTTAATCATAGCAAGAATTTTCTTAGGTGTTATAACATAGGTCGGTTTTGTGTTGTAAAAAAATTGAATTAGCCTAGGAATATGTGAGCTATTAGCCTGGGATTAAGCCCTTATTGTACTTTGACATGAACGCCTAGGCCTATTCGAGATGCAGAGCCCAAGTCGTGGCTCTCCACAAGGCCCAGCACCGCTACGCCTATTATTAATCTCACAGGGCTATAAAAAATTAAGAATCCCTAATTCCCAAATTGCTTCATCCAGGTTCCAGTGCTTTCAGCAAATCCAACGGAACGAGGGTTTCATCAAATTTGTTTGCAGTTTTTTCATCTAATTTATTGTATAACTTATTTGTATCATAAAAGGCTGTTCCTTGAGCAGGTACACACTCTTCTTACTACAATTCTGGCAGAGAGTTTTGGTTAGTTTTGTTTATTTCGCAAATTTAAGCCTCAAGTTCGTATCTTTGCATCTTTCATATTCTCGTCCACTGCCTCTTGTGTCATATTCGTTACTTTGAGACTGTTTGATTGGCTAATTTATTATATTTTTCTTTGTTGGCAATTTTCTGTAGCTTATATATAGTTTGGCTAATTTAACTTAAATGGGGAACAGAAAACAAAAGGTAATTGCTTAATTTTTTCCTTTTTGTTTTGTTTTTGTTTTTGTTTTTGCTTTGCTATTCCAATCATCTGGTTGTGTTTTGTACTGAGATTTACCTTTTGCATGGTTGCAACTGAATTGGGTGGTTAGAGAACTCGATTTGTCGAGGATCGGATAAGCGGAATGCCGGATGATGTTCTGGTTTCCATTCTGTCTCTCATAACAATGAAAGAGGCGGGGAGAACTAGTGTCCTTTCTCGCCGATGGCAAAAGCTTTGGACTTTTGTTCCTAATTTGAATTTCGATGGGCAAGAGAGTTTATACTATTTGGAAGATCATATAGGCGCACGGGGATTCCGGAGACTACATCGTATTGCAAGGACCAATTATGTGAAATGGGTGAATCGTGTACTGGAATTGCATCGTACTCCGGCTATTGACCAATTTAGAGTTTTTTTTTGATTTGACTGAGGATTATAGACGTGATATTGATAATTGGATCAACTTTGCAATGGAAAAGAGAGTTCAAAGGCTTGAGTTGAGCTTTGATTATTGTTCCCTTATAAATCCTTACCCTTTTCCATCATTGTACCAGACTCGCGGTATTCCCAGCCCAAATTCCCTTAGGGCCCTCATTTTAAAATTTCTGAATGTAAGTGGAGAAGTTTTGGAGTACTTCATATGCAACTGCCCCTTTCTTGAACGCCTGTGTGTGCAAAATTCATCTGCCCTTGTCAATCTGAAAGTTGCTGGTCCATTACTCCCCTTGAAGTACTTAGAGATATGCCACTGCCCCAAGCTACAAAACCTAGAGATTTCTGCAAAAAATCTTGTATCTTTCGTATACTCTGGGCCAAGAATAACCATGCCTTTTAGATATGTACCCAACCTCGTTGAAATGTCTTTGGGGGGCGTGTATTGTAAATATTCAATCTATCAATTCTGTGAGTTTTCAAGTTGTCTTTCGTGGCTAGAGACCCTTATATTGGAACTTCCGAGGATCAAGGTCTGCATGCAAATTTATGTTGGTTTTGTTTGTATTTTATAGGTTTTCCTTTTGAAATATGGAACTTTACTTTTCTTCTCTAACTCTTGGTTCGTTATACAGAAAAATAAGAAGCTCATTGAATTTCCTACATTAAGTAATCTCAAGCAATTAGAGTTGATAGCTTTCGATGAAAGTGATAATGCAAGCCTTCTTGGGTTGACTTCCCTGTTAAAAGCAGCTCCTATCTTGTGCAGGTTAACACTGAAGGTAAATGTTCATGCTTGTGTCCTGCATAAATTATCCAATTGTGGGATTATTTAGTGTCTGATGGTAGAGTAATGCTAGCGGTGCTTTGGTTTGTATTAATATCTCTGCACAAAGCTTTTAGCTTTCATGCCAACTGTTTAAATTAGTACCGTCTTCTGCTTTACCTTGTTATCGCATCATTGTTTGTCCATTGCCATGCCATAAGGTTAAAAAAAATGCAGTCATAACATTTGGCATATTCAATTATAGTTTAAGTTTTGCACCAGGAATATATGCTCTTTATTTAGAGGATGACGACTTCAGAAATTTTAGTTTTACTTATTTTGAGCAGATACCTGGGTTCCTCGTGAAATATTTAATAATAGAATATCGCGTTATGTTGGGGATTTACGTGCATGCACTGTAGACATTTGGGTTGTATTTAAATTGACTTAAAGGGTCATGGTCAATCTTTCTCAGTTTCTGACTCAAATTCAAAGTAGGATTTCAGTTCATGCCTTTGATTTCTTGCTGAACTATCAATTTTCTAAAAAAATTTAAAAGAACCAGATAGATTTTGGACAGTTTTGTAGGGTGTTTTAGTTGAGGCCAGATATGAAAAGGCATAATTTGGTATTATCAGTTAAGGTATCGGGTTGATGAAAACAAAACCATAAAATGTGACTTTTATCGCCGTAAACTAATCCTTCTTGCAATCATGCACTCGATTCCACAAGTATCTCTTATTTTTTGTTTGGGGCCAAATAGGTATTCGTGTTTATAATCTTTATATATCAGCTATTGTCACTCCATCTTGTTGGCTATAGTCCTTTTTTTTTTTTTTTTTTATGAATCAGTGAACATTCACTACAAAAAATACGGCTTTTTGAGCCGTTTTTGTTAGAGCCCTTTTAACAAAACAGCTCTAATTTGAGCCCTTTTTTATTAAAGTGGCTCTAATTAGAGCCGTTTTAGAAAAGCGGCTCAAATTTGAGCCCTTTTTGTAAAAGCGGCTCTAATTAGAGATGTTTTAATAAAAACGGCTCTAATTAGAGCCCTTTTGTTAAAAGGGCTCTAATTAATTTTGGAGCCGTTTTTACCAAAACGGCTCTAATTCGAGTCGCTTTTGTTAAAACGGCTCTAATTTGAGCCGTTTTAGGAAAAAACGGCTCAGATTACAGATGTTTTCGTTTCAACAGGTCAAATTAATTTAAGTCGTTTTTACAAAATAGTTCGAAATGGAGTCGTTTTGATTAAAACGGGTCTAATTGCAGCCGTTTGAAAAAAAAAAAAAAAAAAAGTCTCACATTGATCATACCACGATCAATCAAAGATTGTACCACAATCGTTCACTTAAATCGTACCACAATTGATGATAGATTGTACCCCGATTGATCACATTGATCGTACCACGTTCGATCACATAGATCGTACCCATGAATGATCACATAGATTGTGCTATGATCGATCACATGATCATACCACGTTTCATCACATAGATCGTACCATGACCGATTATATTGATCGTACCACGATCGATCACATAGATCGTACCATGATCGATCACATTGATCGTACCATAATCGATTATAGATCGTACTACAAATCGAACTCATAGATCATACCATGATCGATTACATTAATCGTACCACGATCGAGCACACATGATCTTATCACGATCGATCACACATGATCGTACCACGATCTATCACATATGATCGTACCATGATCGATCACATAGATCGTACCACGACCTACCACACTGATCGTACCACGATCTATCACATGATCGTACCACGTTCCATAACATAGATCGTACCATGATCGATCACACATGATCATACCACGATCGATCTTACAAATCATACTATGATCGATCACACAGATCATACCACGATCTATCACATGATCATAGCACATTCCATCACATAGATCGTACCATGATTGATCACACATGATCATACCACGATCGTTCTTACAAATCATACCACGATCGATCACACAGATCATACCACGATCGATCACATGATCGTACCATGTTCCATCACATAGATCGTACCACGATCGATCACACTGTTCGTACCATGATCCATCACAAAGATCGTACCACGATCGATTACATTTAATTTAATTTAATTTTTTTTCATTTGTTTATTTAA
Source organism: Alnus glutinosa (assembly GCF_958979055.1). NCBI lineage: Eukaryota > Viridiplantae > Streptophyta > Magnoliopsida > Fagales > Betulaceae > Alnus > Alnus glutinosa. Next base: position 2,702,476 of record NC_084893.1, read on the forward strand.
TTTTTTTTTATAATTTTAAGTTTTTAAAAAAAAAAACGAAAATTGGTTTTTTATTTGTTTTTTCCTTCTTTCTTTAATTTTTTTTATTTGTTTTTTTTAAAAACGGCTCCGTTTTTTGGGCTGTTTTGGAAGAAAAAGGCTCCAAATGGAGTCGTTTTGGAATAAAACGACTTTAAAAAATTCAACTTTTTGAATTTTATGTCAAAAAATTAATTAAAAAAAAACAAGCGATTGGAGCCGCTTTGAAAGAAAAGGGCTCCATTTGGAGCCCTTTTGGTAGAAAAGGGCTCCATTTGGAGCCGTTTTGGAAGGAAATGGCTCCAACTAGAGTCGTTTCTTCCAAAACGGCTCTAAATTTCAGGCGTACAGCCAAAAAAAAAAAAAACAATTTTTTAAATTTTATATCAAAAAATTAATTAAAAAAAAAAAGTTATTAGAGCTGCTTTGAAAGAAAAGGGCTCCAAATGGAGCCCTTTTGGTAGAAAACGGCTCTAAATTTCGGGCGTACAGCAAAAAAAAAAAAAAAAAATCAACTTTTTAAATTTTATATCAAATTTTTTTTTTTTTTTTAGAAAGTGATTAGAGCCGCTTTGAAGCAAAAGGGCTCCATTTGGAGCCCTTCCAAAACGGCTCTAAATTTTAGGCGGACAAAAAAAAAATTAACTTTTTAAATTTTATATCAAAATATTAATTAAAAATAAAAACAAGTGATTGGAGCCGCTTTGAAACAAAAGGGTATAAAAGGGCTCCATTTGGAGCCGTTTTGGAAGGAAATGGCTCCAATTAGAGCTGTTTCTTTCAAAACGGCTCTAAATTTTGGGCGCCCAGCAAAAAAAAAATAAATTCAACTTTTTGAATTTTATATCAAAAAATTAATTAAAATAAAAACAAGTGATTGGAGCCACTTTGAAATAAAAGGGCTCCAAATGGAGCCCTTTTGGTAGAAAACGGCTCTAAATTTTGGGCGGGACACGAAAATTTCGTGTCCCGCCCGCATAGTAAAAAAAATTCAAATTAATTAAAAATAAAAACAAGTGATTGGAGCCGCTTTGAAAAAAAGGGCTCCAATTGGAGCCCTTTTGGTAGAAAAGGGCTCCATTTGGAGCCGTTTTGGAAGGAAAGGGCTCCAACTAGAGCCCTTTTCTTCGAAAACGGCTCTAAATTTTGGGCGGGGCACGAAAATTTCGTGTCCCGCGCGCATAGTATAAAAAATTCAAATTAATTAAAAATAAAAACAAATGATTGGAGCCGCTTTGAAAAAAAGGGCTCCATTTAGAGCCCTTTTTGTAGAAAAGGGCTCCATTTGGATCCGTTTTGGAAGGAAAGGGCTCCAACTAGAGCCCTTTTCTTCGGAACGGCTCTAAATTTTGGGCGGGGCACGAAAATTTCGTGTCCCGCGCCCACAGCCCAAAAAAATTCAATTTTTTGAATTTTAAATGTTTTTTTTCCTTTCTCTCACCCTTTAAATATCTAGATGTCTTTCTTTACTCTCTTTCTCTCATCATCACTCTCATGTCTCCATAACTCTCCATCATCTTCCTTTCTTTCTTCTTTCATTTTATTCTTCTCCCTTTTCTCTCTCTCTCTCTCTCTCTCTCTCTCCCTCTTTCCCTCTGTCTCTCCGATCATTGTCTACGTGGGACTCTTGAGACCCACATCCTGGGTCTCAAGAGACCCACGTCTTGGGTCTCTTGTGACCCAGGAGTGGGTTTGTCCTGGGTCTCAAGAGACCCGGCTGTGGGTCTCTTGAGTTTTGAAATTTTGATTGAAAAAAATTAATGTTGCTCATTTTATGGTTTTCCTATTTTTTTTGACTAGGTAACTCCAGGGTCTCATGCAAGATCTTTCTTGGTAATATTGTAATTGAATTTGATGGAAGCCTGTTGAAAGCATCAAGGAGGTACTTGCTATTTTGTTTAGTTTTCTGTTTTTGTTGCTTTGTTGTTGCGGTGTTGGGTGTTTCTATTGTAAAGGTTTTGGTGTTTTGTATTGTCTATTGCTTTGTTGTTGCAGTAATGTGATGGAATATTTTTTTTCTCTTAATTGTGATTCATCTAGCCGTATTCATTCATAAAAAAAGAAAAAAATATTTTTTTTTTTGGTTTTCTTTAGGCCGTGAATTATGTTTGTAAAATGGTTATAATATGTTTGGTTGTTCAGAAAATGGGGAAAATAAAAGAAAAAATGGTGCATTTTAGTTTTCTAGGTAACCAAACGCTGCTCTGCAAGTCGTCCTTTTTTTTTTTTTTTTTTTTTTTTTTTTTTTAGTTTTCTATATATAGTATACGTAAACTCTAACCTTACGTATACTATATATAGCACAAATCTAGGGTTATGGTATATAAATAGTATAGGTACAATATTATATATGTATATTTATAGTATTTTCAATGATTTAATTGGCATATATATATTTTAAGTTATGTATATAATACACAAATGTAAACCCTAACCCTATGTATACTATATATAGTACAAAACTAGGGTTAGGGTACGTATATAAATAGTAGTTGAACAATATTATACTTTAAATATAGTATTAATTGGAAGTTAATTGGTGTACATTTTAAATTATATATGTAGTACACAAATGTAAACCTAACCCTACGTATACTATATATAACACAAATCTAGGGTTAAGGTATATAAATAGTATAGGTACAATATTATTAATATTGATAGTATTTTGAAGGATTTAATTGGCATACATATTTTAAGTTATGTATATAATACACAAATGTAAACCCTAACCCTACGTATACTATATATAGCACAAATCTAAGGTTAGGGTACGTATATAAATAGTATGTGAACAATATTATACTTTAAATATAGTATTAATTGGAAGTTAATTGGTGTACATTTTAAATTATATATATAGTGCACAAGTGTAAACTCTAACCCTACGTACACTATATATAGCACAAATCTAGAGTTATGGTATATAAATAGTATAGGTACAATATTATATATGTATATTTATAGTATTTTCAATGATTTAATTGGCATATATATTTTAAGTTATGTATATAATACACAAATGTAAACCCTAACCTACGTATACTATATATAGCACAAATCTAGGGTTAGGGTACATATATAAATAGTAGTTGAACAATATTATACTTTAAATACAGTATTAATTGGAAGTTAATTGGTGTACATTTTAAATTATATATATAGTACACAAATGTCTAGGGTTAGGGTACGTATATAAATAGTAGTTGAACAATATTATACTTTAAATATAGTATTAATGGAAGTTAATTGGCATATATATTTTAAATTATGTATATAGTACACAAATGTAAACCCTAACCCTACATATACTATATATAGCACAAATCTAGGGTTAGGGTATATAAATAGTATATGCACAATATTATGTATATATATAGTAATAATTGAAATTTAATTGGCATATATATTTTAATTTATGTATATAGTATACAAATGTAAACCCTAAACTATGGTGAGAGTTCAATAAATAAAATGTACCCAAAAAAGTATATGTGTTTAAATAAATTACTATATTAATTTTTTAAAGTATAAAATTAAAAAAAAAAAGTATATATAATACACAAATGTAAACCCTAACCTCGCGTATACTATGTATAGCACAAATCTACGGTTAGGGTTCCTTAAATAAAATATACCATAACCCAACAATCATTACTATATAAGGACTTATACGAGATTTGACTAAGAGTGGAGAGTTGAAGGGAATTCTTGTTGAGCCTACATTCTGTGTGTTTGAAGATAAATGCGAAAACTACCTATGGTTTGAATTCGTTACCACCATTTGAACACTCTCCCTCTACCCTAACCCTAAGTATAGGACATCTGTTCGGAAATGTGTCTCAAAGGGTTGAAATGATAGATTCGTTATTTAAGCGTGTGTCTGAAACTGCAAATGAAGACCCTTATTAATTAGGGAGCTTTTGATTAACTTCTATAAGAGTTAAGGCCGGAATAGGAAACACCAGCCCTGATCGGATCGTTATATTCAGGGATGGAGTCAGCGAGTCACAATTCAACCAAGTTTTGAACATTGAACTGGATCAAATGATAGAGGCATGCAAATTTCTATCTTTGTGCTCACGCTAGAATGATCGGGACCACAAGGCCAACACATTACCATGTTCTATTTGATGAGGTTGGCTTTTCTGCAAATGATCCTCAGGAACTTGTGAGTTCACTTTCTTATGCATATCAAACAAGCACAACTGCGGTTTATGTATTACGTATAAATATTGGAAATTGTTTTATTTTTTAAAGTATATATTTTCTGTGTAGTACACAACCCTAAACCCTAACCCTACGTATATATATACTATATATAGCACTACACTATATATGGTTAGTGCTTTACTAATTAATAGTATATATACATTATGTATGTAAACCCTAACCATACGTATATATGCTATATAAATAGTAAAGTCGGGTTAAGGTTCAAATCATAGAATATACCAAAATATGTACGTAGTATTAATTAAAAGTTGTATTTATTTTTTTAAATGATTTATTTCATATATAAATTACACATCATTTGGTAACTAACTTCTAGTAAAAAAATAGACATTGAGAAGTATTTCACTTACAATATTTTTAATGTCAAATATATTATTTAAATAATTACACATCAATATGTAAATGTATTATATATTTAATATATTAGTAACGTGCCGCATGCAATAGGATGGTCGCTAAACACGTCACGTGTTGGATTATTTTCTCTCATGTTATTTAAAAATTGTAATTTTTTTATAAATTACACGGTTAGCCCCGTGGCCAGTTGACATTAGCCCATTGGGCCACGTGGATATTGAGCACGTGGCCATCTTGATACGTAGCCATGTGGCCACGTGCCCTAATCCAACGTGCCCTAATAAATTGCAAAACAAACGAAGGTAAGTTCCCAATATATATTTCTTGCTATATCAATATTGTTTCACTTTTTAACTTCCAAAATTATTCTAGTGCAAACAAAAACGTGCACTTACACATGACATTTCAAATATCAGACCAAAGCAAAAGCATAAAAAAAAAAAAAATGTATCTATTGTCAATGAAATTTTATCCACTAAGGCCATCTCCAGTAGGTAAAGTTAAAGTAACTATTCAAAAACTACAAATATTTATTTTAGCTACTCCAACAGTTTAAAACACTCCAACAATACACTTTATTCTACTCTTCATTTCCTTAAAATATTATTTTGTCATATTTTTTAATTGTTTTATTTTCTTTCTCTCTTTCGTCGAATCCGTCCCCATCCCCAACAACCGGCCAACCCCATCGTTTTTCAGATCTCCCCTATGCCATGAGCCACCGGCAATGGCATTCTCCGGCCCAGTTGCGGACCGCACTGGTAGAATCGGAGCTGTACAACATCATACCCATCGGAATCGAAGCCGTGCGAAACCAGCGGGAGCACCTGGTGCTCCACCTAGCCAACGCCCAGATGCGCCGCTTGCCTCCCCTTGACAACATCGACGTCCTCGACGCCGCCGTTTTCCGCAAGAAGCTCCTACTTCGGCAATAAGTCTAACATTTGGATCTCCGATCGCCAGGAGATGGGGATGACAGAGAGAGATCGATGGAGAGGGACAGAAGGACGAAGAGGTAGAGGGGGGAGAGAGAAAATATTAATAAAAATTTTTGACTTGGGTGAACAGTTAATAGGCAACTCTGCCTATTCAATGTTCAATGTTAGATGAAAAAGTTTACTTTGGCCATTCTGCTGGAGAGGAGAAAAGAGCAAAAAAAGTTAAATTTATCCATTTCAGCTAAAGTAGCCACTCTGCCTAACTAAATTATTACTAAGTTACAGGACTATTAATTTATCAACTAAAGATAATTCTCTTCCAAGCATCTTCGCACACTCTCGAGCAGCTTGCATTCCCTCTATCTCCTCATACACCAATGGCGATCCAACCATAAGAGGACATCGAGGATCAATTATTACCTTCTCAAGCTCAACAGCATTCTTAACTAAATACTTGACATACTTGACATCAATTGTTCGCCCCACAAATCCAACCATTTCCACCTGTTTGAGGCAATGATGGAGACATTTTGGAGATTTCTGTACTTTTCTTGGACCAGGGGATCCATACATATGTAACTACAATAAGAAATTAGAAAAAAAATGCATCAGATTTTGCTTGTTTAGAAACAAACTACGAACACATACTACAATTATCATCAAGGAGCACAATAATCCCAAAATATGAACCGCGATATGTTCAACCTTTAACAACAGTACTCAAGTATTGGAGCATGCCAATACTTCATGGTGGAATGAGTCTTAAATTTTCTACATAGGATTTGATTAAGCCCAATGATTTTCCCTCCATGTTTATGATGCAGTTTACTACTCTTGCCAACAGATTGCTCTCATAACTTTGTTTCACTTGAACAGGTGAAACTTGCGTAGGAGCTACCTGGTTAAAAGTTAATTAGATCACCACCGATTGATTCTCCGGATACAGTTGCTTGTAAAGAGTTTCAGTTTGTTGGTTTAATAGATTTCTCATTCATTAAAAATAATAATAACACTACGTACCAATCAACGAGAAAAAAGGTTAACTTATCAGAACTATCGAACATGTCGTTACTGCAAAAGAATGACCGCCTCATGTATTAAACCAACTACTACGGAAAAACCAAATCTACACTTGCCTTTCAGCAAAACTGAAAAAACTAAACATGTGATGGAGAAGATAGAAATGGAGTTATTATTATTACTATTTAGGTTTGCTTCGGGTTACAACACTAGCTTTGTTAGGGTGGTTAGACGATGGAGGTAAGAGATGAAGGAAGAAGAAAAAACGAAGAGAGGGGTGCGGACCAACATGGTTAAGGTTTTTTTTGGTTTTGTTTTCTTGCGACCCGATACCTGAACCGATAATACCAAATTATGCCTTTTCAAATCTGGCATCAACTAAAACACCCTACGAAACTGTCCAAAACCTTTCCAGAAGCTGTGAACAGTGCAGTGAAAGATCAGTAAAGGTTTTTATTTGCAAGAGAGAGAGAGAGAGAGAGAGAGAGAGAATCAACAAAGGTACGCAATTACAAAATTTACGAAACACCCTAACTCTACAAACCTTAAAATAAAATAAAAAAGGGCCAAATATCAAATACGAATAAAGAACAGAAGAGTAAAAAAAGTCTATATGGTTTTTAATTTTATTTTTTATTTAAAAAAAAAAATTGACAGTTCAGCATGAAATCAAAAGGATGAACTGAAATCCCACTTCGAAATTGAATCAGAAACCAAGGAGGAATGACCATAACCCATTAAGCCAATCTAATTCCATAAGTCTCTAGGGCATGCATGTAAATCCTCAACATGGCATGATATTCTATTTTTAAATATTTCATGAGGAACCCAGGTACCTGCTGAAAATAGGTAAACTAAAATTTCTGAAGTCGTAATACTCTAAACGTACAAAGAGTACACATTCTTGGTGCAAAACTTAAACAGTTGAATATGCCAAATGTTATGACAGCATTTTTTTTATCCTTATGGCATGGCAATGAACAAACAATGATGTGCTAACAAGGTAAAACTACAAGACGAAACCAATTTAAACACTTGGAATGAAAGCTAAAAGCTTTATGCAGATTTTAATATAAACCAAAGCACCGCAAGCATTACTCTACCATCAACCAACCACCAAATCACACAATTGGATAATTTATGTTGGGAACAAGTATGAACATTTACCTTTAGTGTTAATCTGCACAAGACAGGAGCTGCTTTTAACAGGGAAGTCAGCCAAAGAAGGCTTGCATTACCACTTTTTTCAGTGGCTATCAACTCTAATTGCTTTAGATTACTTAATGTATGAAATTCAAGGAGCTTCATTTTTTTCTGTAAAACGAACCAAGAGTTAGAGCAGAAAACTAAAGTTCCATATTTCAAAAGGAAAACCTATAAAAGAAAAACATAACCAACATAATTTAACATACATACCTCGACCTTCGAAAGATCCAATACAAGCGTCTCTAGCCGCGGAAGATAACTTGAAAACTCGCAGAAGTTATAGATTGAATATTCAAAATAATTGCCCTCCAAAGACATTTCAACAAGGTTGGGTACATACTTGAAAGGCATGGTTATTCTTGGCCCAAAGTAAACGAATGATACTAGATTTTTTGCAGAAATCTCTAGGTTTTCTAACTTTAAGCAATGGGATATTTCTAAGTGCTTCAAGCGGAGCAATGGACCAGCAACTTTCAGATTGACAAGAGTTTCCGAACCTTCCACCCACAGTCGATCAAGAAAGGGGCAGTTGCATATGAAGTACTCCAAAACTTCTCCACTTACATTCAGAAATTTCAAAATGAGGGCCCTAAGGGAATTTGGGCTGGGAATACCGCGAGTCTGGTACAATGATGGAAAAGGGTAAGGATTTATAAGGGAACAATAATCAAAGCTCAACTCAAGCCTTTGAACTCTCTTTTCCATTGCAAAGTTGATCCAATTATCAATATCACGTCTATAATCCTCAGTCAAATCAAAAAAAACTCTAAATTGGTCAATAGCCGGAGTACGATGCAATTCCAGAACACGATTCACCCATTTCACATAATTGGTCCTTGCAATACGGTGTAGTCTCCGGAATCCCCGTGCGCCTATATGATCTTCCAAATAGTATAACCTCTCTTGCCCATCGAAATTCAAATTAGGAACAAAAGTCCAAAGCTTTTGCCATCGGCGAGAAAGGACACTAGTTCTCCCCGCCTCTTTCATTGTTATGAGAGACAGAATGGAAACCAGAACATCATCCGGCATTCCGCTTATCCGATCCTCGACAAATCGAGCTCTCTAACCACCCAATTCAGTTGCAACCATGCAAAAGGCAAATCTCAGTACAAAACACAACCAGATGATTGGAATAGCAAAGGAAAAACAAAAACAAAAAGGAAAAAATTAAGAAATTACCTTTTGTTTTCTGTTCCCCATTTAAGTTAAATTAGCCGAACTATATATAAGCTACAGAAAATTGCCAACAAAGAAAAATATGATAAATTAGCCAATCAAACGGTCTAAAAGTAACGAATATGACACAAGAGGCAGTGGACGAGAATATGAAAGATGCAAAGATACGAGCTTGAGGCTTAAATTTGCGAAATAAACAAAAATAACCAAAACTCTGCCATAATTGTAGTAAGAAGAGTGTGTACCTGCTCAAGGAACAGACTTTTATGATACAAATAAGTTATATAATAAATTATATTACAAAACTGCAAACAAATTTGATGAAAGAAGGGAGTTCAAGTCCCCTCGTTCAGTTGGGTTTACTGAAAGCACTGGAATTGTATGAAGGAAAGGAATTTGGGAATTTGGGAATTAGGGATTGTTTTAGCCCTCTGTACCGGGAAAACGAATTTTATATAAGTATTAAGAGGGCCCGGACCCTTAGCGGTTGGATCGAAATTGGGCCGTTCAGTGTGAGCCCAAGACAACGTAACGGAAGATTAATACTAGGCCTTGGCCTTGTGGAGTAAACGCCGAATACAGCCACACGACTTGGGCTCTGCTTCTCGAATAGGCCTAGGCCCTAGGGGTCCATGTCAATGTATTATATGGGAAACATTGGACTGCTGAAGTAGTGATAATTTTCTTTACTGTATTTTTAGAAGGATAAAACAGGAAAGATTTCCCCAAGAGAGATTCCTTTGGAGATTGGGAGAAGAAAGAAAGAAGTACAGACCTGAGACCCATGACCATGAGGGGTGGCACACGTGTGGTGTGTCTCGGCCTTTTATAGACACCAGAGACAAGTGTCTACTGTCTTGGAGGTTGACTGTGGGCTGTGGGCCGTGGGCCAATTCAGTCCAAATTGTTAAACAATTGATTTTATTATCAGCCCACACCGTTTCAATGAACATATTCATTTTACTTGAAATGAGTGACCAATTCAGAATTTGTTTTGATTTGGATGAGATTTGTAGAGATGACTAGTTGGATGGCACTGCTTGGTTCCCTGAGTATGTATCAGTATAATTGTTAAAAATATAATTTTAATATCATACACATTATATTATAGAATAAATTTAATATCTGGATTATTGAACAAGTATATATCGACGAAAAACACGTGGTAGGTATCACTACGATACTTATCACGTGGTAGGTATCACTACGATACTTAACAATAAAAATTCAATACCATAGATAGAAAAAAAATATATTTATAATAAATTTCATATCTAAATCTAAAACTAATGGCATGTTCATTTGTTTATATATATATATATATATATATAAGTAAATTGATACCATAATATTACAAAAGTGAAAATTGAGTAGACATTGTTAAGGTACATGGTCTCTCAAGGACTTTCAATAGCAAAGTTCAAGATATCTCGCAGTTCAATTCAGACTCATCCACTGCCTCATCCGTGTCTCTGTGTCCCAATCCAACTCCAATTCTATTGATACCATAGCTTTTGCGATGCTCTCTATATCTACGATCCCATCCCATTTTCAATAAAGTAAAAATAGGAGGATTTTGTATTGTGAATGAACATGCATCAAGAAAAATAAAAGAATAATATGAAAAGAAAACATTATTCAATTGTTTTTAGCTCATACTCTAGCCATCAATTTGAAAACAAAATGAAAAACTATGTTTTTCTGCACCAAATATTAGAGGAAAATTGAGATAGACTATCATTTTCTCACATGCTTTATTAAAGTTCCATCAATGTTATCACCCTTCTTATTTTCTTTTACATGTTATGATGTTTCACTTCTGATATTTTCATAAATAAAGCCGCAATGATACTATTAAAAATCACACTATTTACACCTCTTGGTTTGCTTCTCCAAAGCTCTAAGAAGCCTCTTTCACACTTTTTTTTTTTGATAGGTCAGAAACCTCTTTCACACTTGCAACAATAATTTATCCTAACACAGCAACTGTAGTCAGAGAATTGAAATTCTCTAATTGGAAAAACCCGTCAGTTCATTGATCACCATTCCTTCAACAAACACAATGAGTAGAAAGTCGAAAGCCCCAGTCAAACAAATACCTTCCCTCTAATGCGAAAAATCTCTTCGAGGTCATAAAATTGCCCATGAATATTGCCACAAATTGTAACAGGGCTTTTAACAGGCTGCAGTCCAAAAAACTAAAAAATTAGTTAAAACTTGCCACCCTGATAAATAAACATAAGCTGAAAAACATGACTATGTATAAAATAAAAAAAGAAAAGCCTGAATACAAAACAGCAACAGAAACCCATGGAAAACATATAAAGCTTGAATTATGTAATGAAAAATAAAAGTTGATGCTGTATTGAAGGTATACCTTAGCAACAATATAGTCTGCACCCACTTGGTTTAACCACCATATATTGCAATAAGAGAAAATGGCGACTCAAAATAATACAGAAAATAAAAGTATGCTTTTTTCAATATTTTTCTTTCCCAAAATCATTTAGGATCAGTAAAGGTTTTTATTTGCACGAGAGAGAGAGAGAGAGAGAGAATCAACAAAGGTACGCAATTACAAAATTTACGAAACACCCTAACTCTACAAACCTTAAAATAAAATAAAAAAGGGCCAAATATCATATACGAATAAAGAACAGAAGAGTAAAAAAAGTCTATATGGTTTTTAATTTTATTTTTTATTTAAAAAAAAAAATTGACAGTTCAGCATGAAATCAAAAGGATGAACTGAAATCCCACTTCGAAATTGAATCAGAAACCAAGGAGGAATGACCATAACCCATTAAGCCAATCTAATTCCATAAGTCTCTAGGGCATGCATGTAAATCCTCAACATGGCATGATATTCTATTATTAAATATTTCATGAGGAACCCAGGTACCTGCTGAAAATAGGTAAACTAAAATTTCTGAAGTCGTAATACTCTAAACAAAGAGTACACATTCTTGGTGCAAAACTTAAACAGTTGAATATGCCAAATGTTATGACAGCATTTTTTTTATCCTTATGGCATGGCAATGAACAAACAATGATGTGCTAACAAGGTAAAACTACAAGACGAAACCAATTTAAACACTTGGAATGAAAGCTAAAAGCTTTATGCAGATTTTAATATAAACCAAAGCACCACAAGCATTACTCTACCATCAACCAACCACCAAATCACACAATTGGATAATTTATGTTGGGAACAAGTATGAACATTTACCTTTAGTGTTAATCTGCACAAGACAGGAGCTGCTTTTAACAGGGAAGTCAGCCAAAGAAGGCTTGCATTACCACTTTTTTCAGTGGCTATCAACTCTAATTGCTTTAGATTACTTAATGTATGAAATTCAAGGAGCTTCATTTTTTTTCTGTAAAACGAACCAAGAGTTAGAGCAGAAAACTAAAGTTCCATATTTCAAAAGGAAAACCTATAAAAGAAAAACATAACCAACATAATTTTACATACATACCTCGACCTTCGAAAGATCCAATACAAGCGTCTCTAGCCGTGGAAGATAACTTGAAAACTCGCAGAATTTATAGATTGAATAATAATTGCCCTCCAAAGACATTTCAACAAGGTTGGGTACATACTTAAAAGGCATGGTTATTCTTGGCCCAAAGTATACGAATGATACTAGATTTTTTGCAGAAATCTCTAGGTTTTCTAACTTTAAGCATTGGGATATTTCTAAGTGCTTCAAGCGGAGCAATGGACCAGCAACTTTCAGATTGACAAGAGTTTTCGAACCTTCCACCCACAGTCGTTCAAGAAAGGGGCAGTTGCATATGAAGTACTCCAAAACTTCTCCACTTACATTCAGAAATTTCAAAATGAGGGCCCTAAGGGAATTATTTTCAAAACTACTTTTTTTTCACTTTTTTCTCACAAAAGTCAATACCTTTATTTCACATCAAACTGATTTTCTGCAACTCTATACTTTCTCTTGAATCACTACTAACAATTATTTCTAATCATTGCTAGACATCATATGTGGAAGTGCAAAAAGCTTGGTCACAAGTAACCAAACCTGAAGTAGAGGAGCTCTTTAGGTTGTATAGTGTCATTTCTATCTGCAATAGAATAATCATAATAATACTGTTTCTCCAAAAAATGCTCAACATAATTTGGAAAACTTGATATAACATCCACATGTGAGGGAATATGCATCAAAACTTTAATAGTTCTAATCCAAAAAATTGAGAGACTCAATTCAATAAGTAAAGTTAGAGGTGCATACATCGAAACCACTTTTCTTAGGACACCTGCTGCAGCCAATACAATTCACCCATAGAATGTTACTCACTGTATCAGCATGTGATAGTCATTTGGAGGAGACCCAATCCCAATATTAGCAAAGTACAGCCTACAGAAACCAAGTAAGCTGTATAAGAATAAAAAGGCAACATGACAAATGTTTCCTTTTTTCAGTACTGGGTGATATATATATATATATATATATATATATATATATATATATATATATATATATATATATATATATATATATATGTGTGTGTGTGTGTGTGTGTGTGTGTGTGTGTGTGTGTGTGTATGTTTCCTTTTTTCAGTACTGGGTGATATATATATATATCTGTGTGTGTGTGTGTGTTTCCTTTTTTCAGTACTGGGTGATATATATATATATATATATATATCTGTGTGTGTGTGTCCACTGTGAGAGTAAAATACCGTGATAACACACATGGAAATTATGAAGAAAAATAAAAGTCCTAGAACTTCAATATTTGAGTCCCAAAGAGATTTGATCAGTTCAGTCTTAAGTAACTACTTAGCTCAAGTAGGTTGAATTTTCTATTTCTTGTTGCACCAAAACAATAGCAATAATAAGAAAGCCCCGAGGGGAGGGGTTGTTAAAGATGGTGCTGGGAAAGAATGTTTTGGTTCATACTTACACGAGAAAAGGAAAAAAGAAAATTGAAAAGAAAACACCACGAGTTCATAAAAATTGAAAAAGAAAATGTCCAAAGTTTTAAAAGTCTTACTTATATAACACACCAACAATTCCATAACAAGTGGTGACAAATTTAAGTCCACCTGTAATTTCCATCGTGAATCCTCCTTAGCAGGTCAGGTCATAGCATTCAATTTCTAAAGAATGTTTAGCTCAGATCGAGATAGGGATACGCAGCATGCTAACAAAAGAAATGACCATATTAATCAACAGCAAATCAATCATTTTTATAAAAATAAATCTAGGTCAAACAGATATAATCAAACAGGTCCATAAAATGCTAAACCAGCACAAAGACCACTAAAATAATTATTTGTGATATTCTGTATCTGTAAAGAACCTATGCAACATACCAAAGGTATTGGCGTAACAATAATAAAAAAAATTATACAGATATTTAAAGTGCAGATGTCATTCACTGGATCCAATACATTTAAAGCCCTCAAAGAAAACGCTAATGCATAATTGGTATATAAGTCCAAATTCTGCACAAGTTGCTCATGAGCTGAGTGACAAGCATATAAAAAAAGATCCAGGCTTAAATGGAATATTTCAGTAAATGTTTTTGATAAGTAATTTAGTGAAATATTTTATTTACGCGCAAATTACTAATCAAAAAAAAAAAAAAAAAAAAAAAAAAAAAAAAAGTGGTGGAAAAAAAACACATTAAATATATTTCTTATTATGCAGAGTGTTGAAACTTTGAAGAATGCTGAAAAGTCGCGGTACTCACACAATTCCCAAAACAAGAAACAAGGTGTTACTTCCCAAACACAAAGTGGAAAGAAAGTTTACAAACTCTAAAAGAAATCATGCATAGTTTGCTGCTACGGAATCAAGACAGACAAGTAGACAGTTTATGATTATCCTACTTGGAAAGGTTTAATTACCATGGCAGCAACCATCTCCACCAAAACTAATGCACACGAAAGACGTATAACCATGCCACATTCCAATTTTTTGAAATAGAAAGAAAATGATAATAGAAGTGATACAGGACATGAGCTCAGCAGTGCATCTAAAAGAACTGCTTTGCAAAATTTTCCCAATAATGACACATTTTAAAAAAAAAACTCTAATCTATCAGATTTTTCAGTTTCAGATTATGCAAGAAAGGTATTATTAAATAAAAAAGAGCCACGAAAAAGTTGCCCTTATTATCTCACAAATGTTCAAGAATCAATCTAAACTTGTTAGAAACTGGAAAAAGCTTTAAAGATGAAACTAACGTCAATCTCTCGCGATGTTTCTCCATATCAAAAGTGTGCAAAAATCGAGTTTCATGCTTTATTCTCACTAAAGAAAAAAGAAGAGGAACTATTTAAAAATATGTACCAAACAGGATTTGTACGTTGTAAAAATTGAGAAAGAGCAAAGGTCTCCTTAATTACTCACAGCATCTTCCATGATTGTACGCCAACCTTGCATGGATGATAAACCATATCTAAGCCGATCAGTTTCACCATCTTCAGAAAATTTTCCGTTATGAGTTTCGTGGATTAAGGGAAATTTGGGGAAAAGAGATACAGAGATGAGAGAGAAGATATTGTTGCAGAGAGGCTGGGAAAAGACAAACAAATACGTAATAAAATCCTTTATCCCTCTTCAAATTGATTGAGTCAGTAAATAAATTAAGGGCAAAATTGTCATCTAAAAGGCTGCAAAAGATGAAGAATGAAAAATCTCTCACTCTGCAAGATAGAAGATGGAAAAGACAAAAATACCCAGCAATTCCTTTGCCAGCCGCCGAAGGGTAAACAGGCGCAAAATAGTAATTTGCCAAATCTAAGGAAATGCTGAAAGACAAATAGAACCCTCTAAAGAAGAAGAACAAAAGAGCATAATCGTAAATCAACATGCGGTTTTTCAAATTTGTAGCCTATAAATAGGCAATTCCTTTTATTATTTCCTCACACGCACTCTTCTTCAGAAATCAGAACAGAGCAAACTCCAAATCAATCAAAATGGCTCGTGGTCGTGGTCCTTACCGCCGTTGGTCTCACCGCGGTTCTTCTCTAGCTGAAGTTGTTCTGTTGAAGGAGGAGATCGAAGAAGCCAGTGAGGAGTCTTCTGATCTGCAATCTGAGATCAAGAAGATGAATAAGCAACTTTCAAAGCTGAAAAAAATCCTTGAAGACAAGAAACATCGCTTGTCCTACGTGAGGAGTCGAGTTTGCCGTCAACTCAGGAAAGCTGCCATTATTGCTGTGAACAATCTGTCAGAGATGGAAGAGGTTACAACCATGAAGAATATGGGAAAGCTTGGTGCTGAGGTGAAGGTGAGGGTGGCTACAAGGGTGAATCGTCTTGAGTACAAGGAGATGGTGGCCAAGGCAAGGGCAAGTGGAATAACGGTGGAGAAGCAGGGGTAAACCTAAATTTCTGTTTGTAAATAAGGTTTAGCAATTTGTTAAACAACTTTATCTCATTGGGATGAAGAGAGATGCGTTGTCAACTTTAGCAATTGGCAAACGTATAGTCAGTTAGCTAGGCCAATTGAGTCATTCACTGTCATTTTCTCGTTGTTTCCTTTCATTTTCTTTCCTTACAAATAATCAGCAATTGCACGCTGCATTTTGCCATACATGCTTTGAATTCTTGAGAATTGAGAGTTGAGAATTGAGAATTTAGCATTGCATTGCAATTAATCACACTCACCTGTTATCCGATACAGAAATTCCATCCTTTATCAATTGGAAATTATAAGATCTTTATTTGTAATAAATACAAATTCTCCATGAGGATATAAAGGAATTGATACAATTAATTAGCTGCTCGGGAGTGCGAAGATGCTTTACAAGAAAATTATCTTTAGGTGATAACTTAGTAATCCTGTAACTTTTTCATTAATGATCAGCAATAATTTAGTTGATAAAATTTCCTTAACAATATGATTTCAAACGATAGAGACATTTTTTTAAAGCTTTTGCTCTGGTCTGATATTTGAAAAGCCATGTACGCGTAAGTCTACAAGAATTTCAACTTCTAATCTTTGGCATATATAGATGGCTAGTAGAAGAATCTTTTGCCTGAAAATAAAATTGAAAAACACGGTAGAAGTTGACAAAAAACAAAATCTCACGATTTAGTTATGGGGATGAAACAGTCTCTCACATCTTTAAAGATTAATGGTAGATTTCAATTCTTGGCCATGAATTTAGCTGAGAAAAGAAAGGTAGATGGTATCAATTAGTCTCCCTCCCTCCCTCCCCATAGTTGTCGGTGCATCACTACTCTTCTCATTTCACACACTACTTTAAGAATCTACACATGATTTTATAGAACCAATATCAGATCCCCCAAGCCCTCACTATATATGAACAATGCCGTTTGATGTTTTCATAAATATCGCCATGTGGCATTTGCAATTCAAAAGTGTAAGTGCTAAAGGGAGTTAGATAAGGTACGAGTGGTTCTCACAATATGATCATAAACTCATAATTTTCTATAGTTGCAAATGGTTGCAAAACTGACGATAATATTCTGTTCCTGTAGCATCAATATGGTTATGATCTTCGGTTTGAGGATCATCGTGCATGTTCATGACTTTCAGCCTCCACTTTTTGAGCAGCATCTATATATTACTCATGGAAGGAGCTTGATCTTTATTTGACACAGTTCTAGCCCTGTCCCTCTTTTTTGGCCCGCTGTCATCCTTGAAACATGCATGATGCAGATCGTTACACGAGTCATCTATACATCCAAACTGCAAATTAAAGAGCACTAAAAATGCTATAAAAGCATATATATATATATATATATATATATATAACGTTGCTGACTGAAATGGTTTGGACTTATATTGACCAAAGCAGCATCTGTGACAAATCAAATCAAATGAAGTTAATTAAAAAACCCAAAAGGATAAATACATATGTATTGTCATGGTCTGTTGCAAACATCAAATACATTGGCAGTTTATCTTTGCAGTTTGTCCATAACTCATTTTTTTATACACACTTTGTTATCGATCCTTCATTAATTTTCTTATTATGAACTCTGCGTGGATCCCTGCCACATCCACACCTTTGATACTCCCAACAACAAATTATCATTGAAAAGTAGGATATAGGATCACAAACCAATATACAGAGAGAAACCCATTTTCTTTCTTCAACTGGAAAATACAGACTTCAAGAGCATTTTACTTCAAAGGAAAGCAATATATATCCAGCCACCGAGTTAAATGTAGACATATTACATATGTTATTTTGCATCTTAGATTCGTCTGAATTCTAGTGCAGAGAATCAGTTCTTTCTCCCTTCAGATAAGAATAAGATGATGTGGTATCCATGTCTGCATTATCAAAGAAAATAAACAAAATATTCTCAGCCAATCTCATTACAGGGGAACGCTGATGTGAAGGACAGAAATCACACGTTGATTTGAATGGTGCACTGGTAGCTCCAACAGGTGTGTTAAAAGGCAACCTCCTGAAATGGCCCAGCCACCTTACCTCGTGGAAACCATCCAAGATCTCCACCCTTTTTTTCCGAAATGGCCCAGCTCCATCTTAGTCTACCAATTGAAATTTTTCCTCCAAGGCATTTATACCTGCAAAATTTCACCTGAGCCCTTGTATCTCGCCACAAGCTGTGATGCAGGATCCAGATCATCACCTTGTAATGTATCCCACTTACTCTTTGGCTTTCTCTCAACTTTCATATCATCCTCGGTCGAATTTCTTTTGTAACGCACAATAAATAACCGGGGTGCATCCGTCAGGTCTCTCCTCGGTCCACAAGTTCCATAAACAGTTTAGAGCTAAAATTAGAATGGAGGCAGAAGAAGCAAAAACTCTGGATAAAAATCAATTATGCGAGTGGTCAGGGCTTCATACACAACCACAGGACTGGGTTTTGTAAATCTAATAGCCATTTTAAGAAGTCGTAAAATACACTAGTCCACAATTCAACAATGTTTCTATGAAATATGGTAAGGGCAAGAGGCACCTTTAGGTACTTCTCGATCTTTAACTTTAAGTAGCAACCATGTTCTCATTGATATGGAAGATTATTTATGCAAACAGGGACCAAAAAAAAAATCGTCTTATAGTATGTAGAGATGCTAGTTGTTACTACATTTTCACGCCAAAGCTACAAATGCTATAAAAGCATATATATATATATATATTGTAGATACATGAAAAGGTACTACAAACTAAAGCCAAAGCTAAGCTTTAAGCTTAAAGGAAATGAAATTACAATAAACTAGGGCTGGGCAACCTAACAAAAAACTCCTAAGAAAGCAAGTACGCAGTGTCAATGTATCAAATAAATGACGCGGTGGCAATGTATCAAATAAATGACGCGGGCCAATTGGTTCTGGGCACAGATGCAAAGAACCCAAGCAAACCAGTAAAAGTGGCTAAAGGTGTATAAAGAGTTTAGAGGACCCAAACACCTGTTTGGTAACAGTTACAAGGAAAACAAAGAAGAACACTAAAAACATATATAAAGCAAAAGCCTAAAAAAAAACACATGCAAAACAAATTTAAGGAACAACAATCTAAAAGCTAAACCCCAAGGGGATGGCCTGGTGGTAAGGCGCGGGGCTTCTAGGGTGTAATACCCGTGAGGTCACGAGTTCGAATCCATCCAGGTGCAAACAACCTCTTAGGGCCAGCCACCTGCAAAGCCTGCGACTCAACTCCTCGTACTCTGAGTGGCTATGGGTATTGGGCCAGGGATTAGTCTGGGGATGCTTAGTTGGGCCTCTACACCAATAAGGCCTCCTGTGTGGGAGTGTGGGAGATAAGCATGTGGTACTGTTCAGTGATAGGCTCCCTAGGATACCTTGATAAAAAAATAAAAAATAAAAAAAAAATCTGAAAGCTAGCAGGGAGCGTACATTCGTCGGTGCGTTAGGACCACGCATCGGCGATGTAACCAGAGACACCACAGTAGTCCGACGGCAGCTGTGGAGGGCAGAGAGAGTCGTCGCACGCGGCTTTGCGCTGTCCACACGCCGGCACGTGTGAGACACACACCCGCGAGTAAGATCTACTCGCAGGCGCGTGTTGGACACGCTCCAACGTATGGTGGCCGGACAGGAAAACAGCTGGTGGCAGAGTGGAGCAGAAGAAGCCTAGATCACGGTGGAGGGACTTGTGTGGTGGTAGAGCATCCTGAGGTGGACAGATCTGATTTTGAAAAAATCAAATCTAAGAACTGCAAGAAGGTGGCAAATCTGGAGTCACGGTGGAGGAGAAGCCAAAGGAGATGTTGAACCGAGATAAATCGCTTGGGGTGATAGATAGGACCTCCAAAGAAGCTGGTTGGGCTTCAAAAAAGGCGAGAAAGGGAAGGGGGAGGAGGAGGCAGTGGATTTCACTACCTCCTTCTCAGCAACCAAGGGTAGCAGATGAGATGTCTTCAGAGGAGAGAGGGCAAAGTGCTTTCCAGAGGAAAGTTTCTTGGAAACGTCTTCGTTGTTACCATAACAATGTTTCGGTCTACACAAAACTGGAAAAAGCCCAACTCACACTTCATTCCTAATAAGGTCACTCGTTCTTCTTTCCTTAGAGCCATGTGACATAATCTCCCTAAAAATTTCCACCCACACCATTATTTTTATTTATCCGGGTTGCATTCTTATTTTTCTCCCTTTCTCTTAGGATTTTATTTTTTGTTAGGACATGGGCTGGCAGTTATGGCCCATATTCAGAAGCCCATCCACACAATGAGTCCTCCGCCTACTAGCGAGTAGTAGGTCGATTTCGGGCCAGGCATCGCTCACTTTAGGAGGAAAAGATGACTACAATGTAGGAGGCGATAATGGTCGCTGAGAGGAGCAGGCTATCGCCAGTCACCGAGAACATGTTGACAAATCGCTAGTGACCCCAGTTCGTGTAGGGTTCCGTGGTTGCCAAAGTTGTTCGAGTGACCAGAACCCACTTCTTAAAGGCCCTCCTAAAGTCTTGAGAGCATTAAACGGAAGAGAAATTAAGTAGACATGAAAGCGACTGATTGACAATTAATGAATGCAAGATTAAATGCTAAAACTGCAAAATGTAGGCAGGAAGGGAGCAGGAGGAGACTGGCCGCCTAGAGAAAAAGGAAGGAGGAGACAAATATGACGTCATTGGTTGTCAACTCGACTACGTGGATTTTAAATTTATATATTGAACCACTTTGCAACAGTACGAATCAATTGTACTATAATAAGGGTTATCGAACCACAGAGATTGGGGTTGTTTTGCGTAACGGGATACTTAAAGAGTGAATTTAACTTAACTTAACTTTGAAAAAGAAAATAAAAATAAAGGTTGTAGAATTAAAGCTACAACAAGTAAGGTAATATAGACGAAAAATGAAACAAACTTAAAAGAAAACTTAGGGTAATGATCTCATCTAATCCTCAACCAATGAAATGCTTAAAGTCTATATGGATCTTCCTAACATGCATGATATGAGCGCGTAATGGGTGTTAACCATTACGACGACCTCGACATGAAAATACTTTCGATAGGACGTAGTTATAAAGCACCTAGTTTCACATCAAACACTTACCACGTAAATATTAATCTATAATTGAAAAACGTTTATACTACCAAAGGTGTGGAGGATTGATGCTCCCTATCTTACTACTTTATAAAACATCCTAATAAGCATACATGATACATGAAAACTTTAATTAGGCCACAATGATAAGGTATCTAGTTTCATACCGATCTATTCCATGTAATGATTAAACTACAATGGAAACACGTTTTACACTACCAAAGGTATGAAATGACTAGTGTTCCCTAGCATACCATATAAGGTGACTCTAATAGGTAATTGATTTACACCAGAATTTACATAAACCAGCTGAGCCATTTAGGGATGTAATCGAGTCGAGTTTGAAGATTTCAAGACTGGCTCGTTTATGAGTCGAGCTTAAATAGTCGAGTTCGAATTCGAACCGAGCTATAAAATGTGTGTTCAAGCTCGGCTCATTTAAAACTCGAACGAGCTCGAGCTCGAGCTCATTGAGAATGACATTCGAGCCGAGCCGGGTTACTTGGCAAGCTCGGCTCAACTAGAGCTTGAGGTAGGCTATTAAATTTTTCAATATGTGATCGAAGCGGAATTCAAACCCGAGTTTGTGAAAAACCTTCAAACAACTATTAATAACTTAATATGTTAGTTTAACATACTAAATACTATTATCAAAGTATTATATTTAATATGTAATACAATATTTACTTAGATAGTGTACTATATATATATAAAAATATCGAGTAACATATAGTTAATTACATTTACTTAGCATATGTTAATAAATTAGATAATATGTTAGTTTATGAACTAATTAGTTAGTATGTTAACTAATACACACACACACACACACACACAACATATATTACTTAATTACTAATATACATACTTAAATTTATATAACTCATTTTTAGTAATATATAAGAGATGTGAATGAGCTAACGAGTCGGGTGAACGATCTAGTCGAGCTTTAAACGAGCTGAGCTCGCGAGCTCCTATCGAGTTTTGCCGAGTGAGTCAGGTATATATCACTTACTAATTGAGCAGGCTTCAACAGTAACGAGCGAGTTTCTATAGTATCGAGCTCGAGTTCGAATCGGGCTAAACCGAGTGGGTTGTCGAACGGACTGGTTTATTAACATCCCTATGAGCCAACAAAATAAATAAACAACACATAAAATATGGGTTTTTTGAGTACTCACCCAAGCATTGGTCCAAGGTTGAGGCTGACCTCTACCTGCAACTAAGTCCCTTGAAGTTGTAAGCCCTTGTGGGGTTGGTTGACCCCTACCCCTGCCAATACCCCTACCCTTACCCTTACCTCTACCCTTAACGGTACCTCTAGACGATGCAACATTGGTTTGTGGGGTATGTTGGGGAATTTAGGGCTGCAAAATCTTGTTGAGAGTTAGAGAGTTAGTGTCAAATTCAATGTAAATGATGCAAAAGTTATGAGAGTTTTGAAAATTACCGATGCAGAATCAATTGTAGATTGAGGATTCAGCTCAGTATCAACTGTAGATTGTACCTAGCACATTGAAAAAACATTTGTCAAAGGAATTTACATCACTCATGCTTTGTCCTCTGTAATTCACTGCTTCTATTCTTACGCGGGGACATGTTCTTGCGTTGTGTCCAGTCCTCCTGCACCTGGAACATCTCATAGTAACCCCACCCTTCCTCATCCTGTATTGATTCCTGGGCTCATCTGGTCCTCTGGTCCTCACTACTCTCGGCCTCCTAGGTTGTATTCTAACCACTGGTGGGTCTACATGCTTACAGTTTGTCTTTGTCCATTGTTCTTCTCCAGGCATGGGATACACGATCGGTTCATATGCTTTTTTTAGCATATCTACAGTATACCAAGCAGAAACATAATCCACAGGTCAGCACCATCAACCCATATTGCACATATTGCATGTGCACATGGAATACCTGTCATGTCCCATTGTCTACACCTGTAGGTTCTTGTCACTAGGTTCACCACATATTGTTTCTGTTTGTTTGTGATTTCAAAGAACCCATCCCCAGCATACACGTCGTAGCAATGACCAGCATCATGTGCGAGTTCATCTAACTACGCCTGAATTTTGGGACAAATCCTACCATCCATGTTCATGATGGCTTCCCACTTCTTTTGGTATCTCTTCAGCAATTTTTTTCCTTAACATTTCCAGTAGCAATATTATTGGCAAGTCACGTTGTTTCAAAATCCACGAATTGAAACACTCTGAGAGGTTGTTCACAATTAAATCGCACTTGGAGAAGGTACTGAACCAAGCCCTCGACCACGTACTTGGGTCAATCTTGGACAAGCACTCGTACGCGTCCAGGCTTATACTCTTTAACTCCTCCATTTCTCTAGTCCATTCAGCCTCTATGTAGCCTGCAGCTACGGTCCATAGCTTATCCTTCAACGCCAAACCTTTGTGACCTACATCTGTGTAATTTGGGTACAAATGTATACAGCAAATCCGGTGCTCAGCACCAGGAGCTACAACTTCCAAACTCGGGACCAAACCCTGCACAAAGTAAAATTAAAATGTCAACCAATTAAAATGTCATAACTACATTAATTTGTATCATAATAAACATTGATTAAATGAAAGATCAAAAATATATCATAATAAACATCTTTACCTTCTGACGATCAGAAATGAATGTCCATGCCTTTGTGGAAGGAGTGCCAAGGTCCGAAAGCAAAGCTTCTAAAAACCATGTCCAGCTCTCTTTGATTTCAACTTCCACAACCGCAAATGCCAATGGGTACATCTGGTTGTTTGCATCCCTCGAAATTGCAGCCAATAGTTGGCCCTTATGCGGGCCTTTTAAGAAGCATCCGCCCAAGCCAATGATTGGACGGCAACCAACAAGAAAGCCTCTCTTCATGGCCGCTAAGGACAAGTACAGCCGCTGAAATTTTGCTGGGATGTAAGGTAAAGGCCTATCTACCTTCATCATTACACAACTGCCAACATTCGTTCTTCTAATTGTCTCTATATAGTCCCATAGTTTGTTGTACTGTTCGTTCATTTTGTCACAGATCTTATCTTTTGCTAGTCTTCTAGCCCGATACAATCTATGCTCTTTCACATCAACACCCCACCTATCTTTCACCTCATCTACAATTGCTTTTACATGCATGTTGGGTTGTGCCCTGAACTTGTCAATTAACTTGTCCGCAATCCACTTTGATTTCAAAATCGAATTTTTATGTTTCCTCCTGCAGCTGTATATGGGCTGAAATGATCTAACTTCGAAGGATTCCTCATCCTTGCACTGGCGCCCATAAATCCTATATTTACAGCTTGTATCCCTGCATACTACTATACACTTAGCAAGGTAATTTCTCTTAAACTTTACATCCTTCCCCATATTTACATTAGACTCCCTAACTGCATCTCTAAACACCTGGATCGATGAGAATTTCTGACCAATCACAAAATCATTATTACCCATATCAGTCGTATGAAACTCAGACCGCTTTGTGACATGTTTCATCCGACTCTGGGAGGCTACCTCGTACTCCTCATCACTTTTGGGAGGAGATGTAAGAATGTCACTACGTGCCATGTCTGAGTTGGCATCATCATCATCATCATTAGATCTAATGTTGGAACGGTCGACTGTTGACCTACCATCGTCTTCACCACCCTCTTCACACTCTCCATCCTCACCACTCTCTTCACCCTCACCACCATCACTATCTTCCCCACTATTTTCCCTCCCCTCCCCCCCCCCCCCCCCCCCCATAGATGACCTAGGAACATCATTATTCTCAACGAACAGATCTGGTTCATCTACCTCATCCCAATATGGATCATCTCGCTCAATCCTAGAATACCCCCCCTCATCATCACCATTATCATCATCATTGTTCTCCTCACCGATGTCAGGTATGGACTCACTAAATGAATTGATGTACAACTCAACAATTGGTAGACCTGAGTGGGCTTGAACCATTTCATGTACATCAAAGTTCGATGTAATTAATTTCAAGCCATTTCGAAGAGTACTACCTGGCAGTAAGTAGTAAATTAAGTCCCCTGATTTGTACCCATAACTTTTTGCAATACCCTTAACAACAGAAAATGACAACTTATCATGCTTAATGGTCTCTTTGTACACATTAATATCTCCCCAACATATGTATTCATGAAACGCCTATCAAAGTGACCTCCATAGTGCACCTCAAAAACAAATGCTCGTCTAGCCATCTTCACAATAAAAGAGAATAAAATAAAGCAATAAGTATATTATATATGTAGGTCTAAATGACTTAACTAGAAAAATAAAAACCCTAAACTAAAGCATGTTGAAAAGTAATCATGGCAACTTTACATCAAGAACAATAGCCCCACTAACAGGAGCTAGCCCCTTAGACTCCATGTTTGCTTGGAAAGATTTTAATTAGAAATTAGGATGTTCTGGAAGCTAAGGTACAGACACACAGGACCAAAATTTCCTGCCCCCACAAGCAACAAATTATGAACACCATAGACTTTTTTTTTTCTTTTCAAAAGAACATTCATGTACTGTAACAATGCATTGGGTTTTATTTAGGGTTTTGTTATAGGACGTGCTACATTATTAAAGGCAACAAGCAGCCATTATTAAAATATGCTCATAGCCTAGGGGACCACTAAAGCATCCATACAGTTGGCATTATATTCACTCAATTGGGGGACCAACAAAACAAGCAACCCAAACCAATTGAACAACTGACCAGACAACAAGCAGACAACACAACCCCACCCCAATAATGTCGGCATTATCTTCACTCAATTGTGGGACCAACTAAACAAGCAAACCAATTGAAAATGTGGGCTTCCAATAAACTAACAGAAAAAGGTCTTACACCCAATAAAACAAAGTGGGGTTTCAATAAACAAACAAATAACATAAGGCATTATAAAAACAATTAAAGATACTTGGGTTTAGGCAGTCTAAAAAATTCTCAAGGCTCATGGGTTTGGTAAGGCAGAGCAACCCGATGAAAGAGGAGCTTGGAAATCACTCGGCGAGCTTGGAAATCACTCGGTAGCAATATAGGTCTTCATGTCGGCACCCTCTGAATGGGTCTTCAACTCGGTACCGAGAATGGGTCTTCAATTCGGCAGCAAATAACCAGGTCGGCACCCAGAAATTCGGCCCCCTCTCATCTTCAACTCTCGTCTTCACTCAGTAATGGGCAAGAAAACAAGGTCGACACCCAGAAATTTCTGCTTCAACTCGGCACCCTTTCGTCTTCAACTCTCGTATTCACTCAGTCCATGGCAATAAAAAACGGTCGACACCCTCCTTCGACATAGTCCGCACAATTGGCCCCCTCTGAAGCTCTCCACGATCGTAAACCCTAGAAAAAAGACAAAGCCCCCTTTGAAGCTCTCCACGATCGTGAACCCTAGAAAAAAGACAAAGTAAAAAATGCCCAAATCGCATAGGTTATTATCGAATGGTATTATTGTAAAGAGATAAATATATTTTAGCCCCCCAAACTACCAATGCTTAGATTCTAGCCCCCCAAACTACCACTTTCTGATTTTTTAGCCCCATCCGTCCATTTATGCCGTCAATTCTAAACAGAAATTCGAAAATACCCCTCCTACACTTTGAAATTCCCACGGTTAAGGGAGGGGTATTTCAGGTTTTTGGCCACTTTCTGTTAGAATTGACGGCATAAATAGACGGATGGGGCCAAAAAATCAGAAAGTGGTAGTTTGGAGGGCCAGAATCTAAGCATTGGTAGTTTGGGGGGCCATCCGGAGAAAGGGTGGTAGTTTGGGGGCTAAAATATATTTAACCCTATTGTAAATATACTAAATAATGCCGTGAAATTTACACTCATTGTTTCGGAGGGCACAATGAGAATTTCAACTTTAGGGAGAGGGGTATTTTCGAGCTTTTTGACTAAAAGAGTCACGCACACGGCGCGTGACTTGGTTTCCATCCACTTAGACGGCACAAAGTGATGGATGAGACCAAAAAATAAGTAATTGGTAGTTTGGGGGGCTAGACTGCAAGTACTGGTAGTTCGAGGGGCCATCCAGAGAACGGGTGGTAGTTTGGGGGGCTTTTTTGTACTTAACCCTACATATTAATATAGACTAATATTTATTATTTTTATATCATATTAAAACATTTTTTCATAAAAACAAAAACAAAATATACTTCTCAAAAGACACTTTCAGAACATAGATTGGTAAAAATAATAATAATATTAAAAAAAAATTATTATTTAAGTTAAAATGGGGCCTCAGCTTATTTTGACTCCTTCGGCTGCTAGTATCTCAAGCCTGAAAATCGCTGGTTGCGGCGGCTTTTGATCCATTCGGAAGGTAACAAAAAAACAATACTCTCAAGCTTTAGATGGTTCTCATCCTAAACCAGAGAATTCCCTCCTCGTATTTATTTTATTCCCGCAATTCATTTGATTTTACCAGTATTTCAGTGTGCTTCTAATTTTCTGCTTATGGGTGGTGTTGTTTGTGCTAAAAAAATGTGTTTAATATAATTTTAAGCTCTTAACATTTATAATAATGAGATTCGGTTTATCTAGCTTATGTTTTCCGATTCCGATCTGAGTATGATGGAATTCGTATGTACACTAGTTGTCTCTTCATTTTCCATTTTTATTAAAGTCTAAAGTCTCTTTCTTTCATTTTTATTAATTGAGGCTGTTAGGCAGTGCACCAACTGTGGGCCGGACGCATGAAAGACAGTTAGGGATGTAAACGAGCCGAGCTTGGGCGAGTAGTGCATGTCCAAGCTTAGCTCATTTAAATTTATTACGAGTTCGAGCTTTCTTTTCACGAGCTCAAGTCGCTCTCGAGCTTATTTATTGCGAGCTCAAATCGAGCTCGAGCTCATATAACGAGTTTTAAAAATTAAAAATTAAGTTCAACTCAACTCAAAAAAAAAAAGAAAAAAGAAATACCAATCTTTTGCGGTAAAGTAATCCAGTTACCAATAGTTCCTAATCTTTATAGTTTATATTACTATGAATTGTATACTTATGAGTTAGAATTTATGAATTATGTGACATTATATGACTATAATTTATATATATATCACATATGAATTGTTTGATCATTTTATATAATTTACATGACTAGATCATATTTAGTCACTAGTCATACAAAATAAATGTTGCTGTCTTGTTGATATAAATGATGAATCATATGTTTATTACACAATTTAAATTATATAATGAAAATACACTATGCCCTATCATTATATCACGTAAATTTTAAGATTTAGTATCATATAAACGAGCTAGTCGAGTTTTAAACGAGCGAGCCGAGCTTTATACGGGTTTGTATTGTTTAATAATCGAGCATATTTTCGTGTCCGCGAGTAGCTCATTTAATAACCGAGTCGCGCACGAGCTGAGTCGCACACGAGCTGAGCTTTATCGAGCCGAGCCCGAACAAGCTCACGGGTAGCTTTGCTTCATTTACATCCCTAAAGGCAATCGATGGAATTCAAAAAGGCCCCAAAACAGAAACAGGCTGCCATAATTGAATTTCAGGGTCACTCTAAGTGCCAAACGGGCCTCAAGCAACATGTTCCATGTGGTATATAGCTGACCTTACCTCAACAATGTTTCGGTCTACACAAAACTGGAAAAAGCCAACGCACTTCATTCCTAACAAGTCACTCACTCGTCCTTCTTTCCTTTGCGCCATGTGACATAATCTGCCAAAAAAATTTCAACCCACACCCTTATTTTTATTTATCCGGGTTGCATTAAGGTCGTATTTTTATTTTTCTCTCTTTCTCTTAGGGCTTTATTTCTTTTGTTTGGACATGGGCCGGCAATTACGGCCTATATTTAGAAGCCCATCCACACACTGCGTCCTCAGCCTACTAGCGAGTAGTAGGTCGATTTCGGGCCAACGCCAGGTATCGCACTTTAAGGAGGAAGCGATGACTACACTGTAGGAGGCGATGGCGGTTGTTGAGAGGAGCATGTTGACAAATTGTCAGTGACCCCAGTTCGCATAGGGTTCCTCAGTCACCAAAGTCTTTCGAATGACTAAAACCCAATTCTTAAAAGCCCTCCTAGAGCCCTAAGAGCATTAAACGGAAGAGGAATTGAGTAGGTGTGAAAACTACTGATTTGACAGCTAATGAATACAAGATTAAATGCTAAAACCGCTAAATGTAGGCGGGAAGGGAGTAGAAGGAGACTAGCCGCCTGGATAAAAAGGAAGAAAGAGACAGGTATGACATTATCATCATAAAGATTGGATAAGGTATAAAAGGAAAGAGAGAGAGGTAACGCAGGCTAACTTTTGCAAGGCACACACACTAGAATACTTGCTTTCAAAGAGCTTTTCTCCTTCTCAGCATTCAACTTAAGCATCAAAGTTATCCCCCCAAACTTGCTCGGACAAGCTCTTTTGTCTAACTTTCTTCATGATTGCAGTGACTTGTATGGGAGACTATCTAGAAGATACCCTTTGGAGACATTGTAGTAATTGACCCATAAACTGTTCCAACATTTTATTTATTTATTTATTTGTTTTCTTGTTTAGGTTTGGACTTTGGAAGGGATCTTAATGATACATTTGTATACAAACGTCCCTAGAAGGCTGAAGAGTAAAAAGTTGAAATCCACGTTAGAATCACTCCCCATAAGAACATTTATGCAATTCAAGTTAATTCTGACCCCATTTAAAATAATAATAATAAAAAAAGTGAAAATTACAATTTAGTCTTCAAATTCTCAGCCGTTTTGCAAGTAGCCTCACGAATTGTCAACGTTTAGACTCTGGCCCCCAAACTACCAAAACGTTTCAAAAAAACACATTTTTGTCGAAATATATCTACAATACTTCTCCCACGTGTCATTTTTTAATTAAATAATAATAAAAAAATTCAAAAATATTATTTTAGTTTTTTAATTAAAAAATGACATGTTGCAGGAGTATTATAGGTATATTTCGAAAAAAAAAAATTAACATTTTTGAAAGTTAAAACGTTTTGATAGTTTGGAAGGTCAGAGTTCAAGTGTTGGTAGTTCGTGGAGTTACTTGTAAAACGGCTGACAGTTTGAAGGGCTAAACTGTAATTTTCTAAAAAAAAAAAGAAAAAAAGAAGAAGAAGAAGAAGGGGTAATTCGAGTTAAAAGGGAGCCTCAGCTTATATTGACTCCTTCGGCTGCTAGTACCTCGAGCCTGAGAATCGCTGGTTGCGGCTTTTGATCCATTCGGAAGGTAACAAAAAAACAAAACTCTCAAGCTTAGATCGTTCTCATCCTAAACCAGAGAATTCCCTCCTCGAATTTATTTTATTCACGAAATTCATTTGATTTTACCAGTATTTCACCGTGCTTCTAATTTTCTGCTTGTGGGTGTTGTTGTTTGTGCTTAATATAATTTTAAGCTCTGAACATTTATAATAATGAGATTCGGTTTATCTAGCTTATGTTTTTCGATTCCGATCTGAGTATGATGGAATTCGTATGTACCCTAGTTGTCTCTTCATTTTCCATTTCAGTTTAGCTCTGAATATGCTCTTCTTTTTGGTGGTTTAGTGGAAATTAAGTACTGAGAAAGGAAAAAGCATGTTGAGAAGATAGAAGCTCATGTTCTCGCTTTGGAGTCGTTAAGAATATTTAGGGATTGATTTCTTGTCATATGGAAATTTTATCCAATATTGGGATTTATTGAGTTTTGTGATTGAAAGCTTGGATCTTTTGGGAATTAGGTGATAGCTTATCACTATTTTTCTGATGGGTTATCAGTTATGATAAAAATATCTTGAAACGTTTGAGACAAACTCAGTCACTTTTAACATAAATGTTATGAAGCCTCGTGCCTTGGAGCATTCAGTATTTCGTGAAAAATTCTTATTGTAAGCTGTTCTCACGATTACCAACGAAATTTCTTATTGAAATTGAGTAAGCTGTTAAAGTATTTGTTGTTTCAATTTGGTTTGAAGGCATCCTGAATTCTTCAATTTGTGGAGCCCATGATTTGGTGCTTGATTTTCCATATTTAGAGTTTTTTTTTTTGTTGGTCCATTTCATTTTAATTCTTTATCATTGTATGTTTAATCCAATTCCCTGCCTTATTTTATCTTTTTGGTACTTGTATTTTTGACATGCTGTGTACATGACAATTAATATATTGTTTCTTAGTTGCTTCTGTCATGAATGTTATTTTGTGGCCTTAATTAGCTTTGCATTTGGTAATTGATGTTTATCGGGGTTTGATTGAATTTTTAGGTTTTGGTTATTCCTTGTACTTATAATATTATTTGCATCTTGGACTAAAACAAATTAGGTTTGCCTGGAAATGGGGAAGGACGCAAAGTCAAAGGACTCAGGAGCAAAGGGTAAGGGAAAACAGGCAGCGGGTGGAGCTGATGAGAATACATCAAAGGGTAAAGGGAAAGGTGGGAAGGCAGCAGATGGGCTTGGCACCTGCACATATGTCAAAGGTTTTTTTTTTTTTTTGTTGAATTGTCCCCTTTGCCCTATTGAGGAGTTTTTTTTCTTCTTAATTATAACTTCTTTTTGTTGTTTTTCTTTTCTTTTTAAATCCTTACTATCACGCCTTTTGTTCTGGCCATTAATTTGTTCAGCAAGGCATATCTTATGTGAGAAGCAAGGGAAGATTAATGAAGCATACAAGAAGCTGCAGGATGGTTGGCTCGGCAATGGAGATAAGGTTCCACCTGCTGAATTTGCAAAGGTTAATCTTTATCTAGAATATTATCATTCAGGAAGCTTTCTTTTTAATTTTTTTCCTTAATTTATTTGCTCTCTCTTTATTTTGAACACCTATCATATGAAGATTCTGTACCTTTACTTTAGTGCGCTAGAAGCTGCAACTGTTTCCCAAACTTCTTCTGCTCTTTGTTGTAGTTTTACATTCCAACATTGATTCTTTCAAGTAATGTCATTGAAGTAAAGTTGGGGGTGGTTATCTTTGGTTTCATGCATTTTTTAGTATCTCATCTGGAAAACCCTCTTCATTTGTTCTCTTTGGTTGAAGCTAATTTTATATAGACTCCCATTATTTTGAAACCATGATGGCTCTGGAGAAACAAGCAAAATATCTTCCAACTTTGATAGTTGATACCACAAGCATGCACTAGATGTTTTCTAAAGGTACAAAACCAGTTAACTAAAAAAGAAGAAAAGAGTAATTTGACATTTTCTTTTCTGGAAGATGACCCCAGAGATATGCTCTGGGAGGAGGGAGACAATATTGACAATTATCGTGGTTGATGCAATGATGTGCTCAGTTTTACTAGAAAACGTGTCCCAAACTTTTTTGTCTTTCTGTATATAAAAGCAGATAAGAGTTTTTATTTTCTTGTGAATTGTTTGAAAATTGGACATATAACGGTGATTTATTAGTAAAATGCTTGTATAAGTTACCAGCCTAGCTTTCTGATGTAGATCTCTATTCAGACTATGAGCTTCGAAAAATACACTCAACCCCTTTGATAGAATTTTTTGAGGGTTTATTCATTTGCCTTTTGTCTTCTTTCTTGTTGCAGTTAGCTCAAGAATATTCAGAATGTCCATCGGGAAAGAAGGGTGGAGATCTTGGATGGTTTCCACGGGGTAAGATGGCTGGGCCATTTCAGGAGGTTGCCTTTAACACACCTGTTGGAGCTACCAGTGCACCATTCAAATCAACGTATGATTTCCATATCCCTGATTTCTGTCCTTTACATCAGCGTTCCCCTGTAATGAGATTGGCTGAGAATATTTTGTTTTTTTTTTTTCTTTGATAATGCAGACATGGATACCACATCATCTTATCTGAAGGGAGAAAGAACTGATTTTCTGCACTAGAATTCAGACGAATCTGAGATGCAAAATAACATATGTAATATGTCTACATTTGACTCGGTGGCTGGATTTTGCTTTCCTTTGAAGTAAAATGTTCTTGAAGTCTGTATTTTCCAGTTGAAGAAAGATACTGGTTTACTCTATGTATATTGGTTTGTGAAATTGGGATCCTATATCCTACTTTTTCAATGGTAATTTGTTCAAGTATCAAAGGTGTGGATGCGGCAGGGATCCACGCGGTTCATAATAAGAAAATTAATGAAGGATAACAAAGTGTTTAAAAAATGAGTTACGGACAAACTGCAAAGATAAATTGCCAATGTATTTGATGTTTGCATTGTTTAAGAATGGAGATGATGCCCGCCTGTGTTTGCGCGAATAAAAGGAAGAGGGCAACTTTTGAGCTTTCCCATTCCCCAAGACATTGTTTATTGCCCGAAAACAGATCTCTTTCAATTCCTTGCTTAAAGAAATCCAGCCTGATCAGGGAAGCCTTTGTTTGGGCCCGAAGGCCATCGGGTGGCTAACTATTTGTGCCTTAGAGCCCTCTTTTAGGTTGGGATGTCTATAATTATTTGTTTGAATTGTAGACGATTCGAACAGGTAATTGTGGGAGATTACTTGTAATACTCACCTGACCAAATAAAAATTGAATTGTCCAACCACCTATCCGGTTAGGTGGGTTCTACAAGTGGTCTCTTATAATCACCTGTTCAAATCACTTACACTTCGAGCTGCCCAAATCACTTATACTTCAAGCAAATAATTGTAAATGATTATTATCTCTCTCACAAGTCACAAACCCCCCTCGAAAGAGGAGAGGGGACATGATAATAACTGGAATCCTCACTTATAGGGTTCCTGATCCTAATTGCCCACAGAGCACTCCCATTAGACTCTTTAAACTGGTTCCCTTCCCTATGTTTAGGGAAAATATCATAAAAAACACCAAAAACCAACCTCCAACAGATACCCTAAAATTGGGTTTTTTGGTTGGGAAGCAACAATGCTTCCCAACCCATTATTTTAATAATAAAAAAATAGCTCTCTCCTTAATCTCTCTCCTCCTCCTCTATCTTCCCCCCATTGCCGAAGCTCTCCCTCGGCTTCAAACCTCGCCTCCCACCCATCCACCCCTCCTCTTCCACAAATTCACCATCCCACCATCACCGGCCTCGTCCTCATGGCAATTGCTCTCCATTTTCATCTCCACCATCGTCGGCCTCGTCCTCAACCCCCTGCTCGTCGGAGCCTGGGCCTTCCTTGGCCTCACCGTCTCCGTCGTCACTAAAACCCTGTCCTTCTCCTACGCCTTCTCCACCTTCACCAACGAGGTCATCTGGCTCATCGTCATCTCCTTCTTCGCCCGCGGCTTCGTCAAGACTGGCTTGGGCGATAGGATCGCCACCTACTTCGTCAAATGGCTGGGCAAGAGTACCTTGGAGTTGTCCTATGGATTGACGATCAACGAGGGCCAGCGGCGTCTTCTTGCCAATAATCAAGTCTTTGTCGCTATCGGCAAGTAGTAAACCGGGCGATCCGTCGGCGAAAAAGCTCGGGACTTGAGGCTGTGTTTGGAATGCGGGAAAAGAGAGGCAGAGGATATTGGGGGAATTGTGAGAATTGCAGGAGAGAGGAATTCGGTGAAAGGCAAGGAATTGAGGTTGCTGTGGTTGAAGATAGAGGGTTTTGGGGAGAGGATTGAGGAGGCCGTGGATGGTGAGGGAGGCAGAGGCGAGAAAGGAGGTGGGGGAAGTTTCTGGAGAAGACGAGAGAGAGGAAGAGAGAAAAAAAGAATAAAGAAATAAAATAAGAAAGAGAAAAAATAATAAAATAAGATAAAGAAAGATTATTTAATTGATATAGGAAAAATTTAAGGAATCTACTGTGTGGTGTTTTTTTATAGGGAAGTAAAAAGTGGTTTTGTTCCCTAAATATAGGGAAAATGGTTAGGAAACTGATGGGAGTGCTCTAACACATACTTCATTACATAACCAAAATACCATTTCTTTTGCACCCCCGAAAAATGCAACATCATTGTGACAGTTACAAGAACACACACTCATGATTACAGTTCATCCTAATGATTCACAAGCTTAAGGCCCCAACTCATGTCCTCGCAATGCCTCACACGAGGAACAAGTGCACCCGTGTCGACCCCCATCTTTGCCTTGCAGTCATAGAACGGAGGTGCATGGAAGCAAGGTTCCATTGACATGGCTCGACGACAAGGTGGGTTAGGGGCGATCCGATTCTCAGGCTTGTAGAGTATCCATGGCTTTAACCCTCCAAGACCCTGAGCCACATACCCGAAAGTCGACCACAAGCTCGTGACCAACACATCAGTCAGGCTCAGTAAATACATCTCTGTCCATGCCTTCCGGTTGTGCATCTGCTTCTCTGTTTGCTGATACTCTTCATGGCTTGGCTGGTAAATGCCAACCACCTCGCCTGTAACAGTTGGATATCCCCAATACATGTCTCTAACCTTCTCAAAGTACCTGGAGCTCAAAGAAGTCATCATTACAGCTTTAGACTTCTGATTTCCAGATGGACCAATAAAATGTTGCTCTCTGTTGATTTCTGGCAACAGATTCTCCTTCATGGTACAAGTTAGGATCTGATCTAATACATGCTGAAATGGACCAGTACCTGTATCAAAGACCCTGATCTGGATGCCTATTCTTTCATCTGCTTTAGCTAAATAAGCTTCATAGTATCTGGTATTAAGTCCCCAAACCTGATCTGTGGGGTGGAAAAGATATCGGCCCAAGAAGTGGAAAACTGTTTCCTTCTTTGGGAAGAGCTTACTCAATTCTTGCTCAAAAGATGGGATCAAGAAAAGAGATGGGATGAAGTAGTTATCTGTTTTCATGATCAACCAAGGCACTTTCTGCAGAAAAGTTCGATCTTCATCACAGAAGAAAAGCTTATCATGATCGCATAATCATGGACTAGATGGAGGTACACAAAAGGTGGCGTCAATCTATTGGAATTTGTAATTGTAATATTCTTCAGCATTTTCCCGTAACACTGAGGAGATTCCTGATTGAAGTTGTTGAATTGATTTTTAAGTGGAAAATCTGGGGGCAGGAACCAGGAAACTTCTGCAAATGGTTCACATACAAGATCAGCCACATCAACTCCAGGGTCAACAAGTAGAACACGGTTTGTGAGGAGAGCATAAAGAAACGATGAAGCTAGGGATAATATCCTATTCCCTAATCCACTAAAGGAAATCCATACCACATAATTACATTCTGAGGGCCCTGTGTAATGACCAGATTTCAGTTGCTCCAAGGTTTTGTTATAGGATTTTGTATACGGTCCACATTGTTTATGGAGAGCTTCATATCTCCGCAACCTGGAAATGAGGTAAGAGGAAGGTTTCTGTGATGGCTCCTTGTGATATTTAACTGACTGATACCTGCTAAGACAAGATCCTTCATCAAATCCAGCAGAAAGTAAGCCACCAAGCAATTTATCCCTTGGCACCTCAGTAGACTGAGAGACACCATCTTCTGAACCTAGGAATTAGAAGAGTACACCAACACCATCATGGACAAATCATGTCACTCAGAGATACAAGTAAAATAGCAACGGACCATGATCAATATGGATACAGCACAACTTATTGGGCAGTAAGAAACAGATCAATTGGCAGTAGAGTAAACCAAATAAATAATTCATTAACTAACAAAAATGTTGCCATGTTACATAATCTCCCAAGAGTTTGGAAATAGCAATCAACAATGAGAACCATAACGAGCTAGAACAGGAAAGAAGATACACTTATTATGTACCAATAGAAAGTACAAGCAGACAAATCAAACCTAAGAGATGTAATTAACTTCATGAGCATTTATAAAATCATACAACCAAGCATCACTTTTTGCTTCTTAAAAGTAAGACACAAGTGAAATCCTACATATTTTAGGTTGAATTCAATTAATTCATACAATTTTATTTCCCCCCTTGAAAGATGACTTCCAAAAATATCTTCTCCAAATGTTAGCTAGGTAGTTATTGCCTGAAATTCTTTGGACATTGACAGAATCTTTAGGGTGTGGTTTGCTTCCCTCAATCCAATATCTAACACAGGTAGACAGATTAAGAAAGGTCAGGAATTTAAAACTAGAGCATATCAAGGATATCAAAGTAAAGCAAGTTTCATAATCTGAGATATGCATGAAGCAAATTCAGAAAATATAAATAGCCTCAAACCAGTCTATCCAAAGTAATAAGAAAACTGTATAAATACACCAAAAATGTAAACATGTTTTGCACCGAGTAATGTGGCCATAATGTAAATATAACAGGAATGAGCACATCGAGATGAACAAGTGGTAACATAAAGGAATAGAATGGAAACAATGCAGTTGTAAGAGGGGGAGGATAGCAATATTGTGGATAATATGTGATAACAATGTCTGAGATAGTTAGGTTGTGCACGGTGAAGAACATACCGCACCTATAGGGTGGATTTAACTAAAGCTAAATGTAGCAAAAACATAAGTCGATGCTGTTAGAAAACACATGATGGCAGATGGTTTAGGCAGAAGTCATGGCCCTAGATTGAGTTTGATGGTGAAAAAGGACTAACATAGCCGGCCCCAAGTAGTCACTAAGCTATAGAATTTCTTTGATCTAATGAATTGAGTTTGCGTTGAGCTTGCTCTCAATACCAATGACATAAATCAAATCCAAGAGACACACTTTATGCTACATCTTCAAGAATGTAAACCAAACGATGTTCTTCCAACATTTCACCAACACAAAAGATGATTCTTACTTATAATAATAATAGAGAACAGCACAAACCGTCAAACAGAAAAACAAAACATGCAACAATTCACCATGGCAGTGCAACATTTTCGCATATAAGTTTCAATGACAAAAACCGAACTAGAAAGATTCCCAAAATCAAGTACACTAACACTAGAACATACTCAAACTCAGTCTAATACTTAGAACCTTATAAAAACCCAACAAGCAAGTACCTTTACTGGGTTCCACCTCAAGAACCCTCTTTTCTGAAGATTCCCTAATGCTATCTGAAGGTGGGTCATTGAGAACCACAGACACTGAAAACAGAACCGAAACAACCATCAGACAGACCACAATGATCGCCATCAGCCTCATCGGGTTGGACCCCAATTTCCTATCTGGATCTACCAGAACAGTGTGGGTATCCGAATCCGGATGCCTTGCTAAATCATCATCATCATCATCCGGGTTTTTCTTGAGCCTCTTCATATTGGTAAAACTCTCATCTGGGTATTGCCAAGATCCGGCTCAGGTCCCTTTTGGACCAAATGGGTATCCAGATCTTCGTCCGTTTGGATCAATGGGTGGGCGTGTTGCAGCAGAAGAGTAGTTTTGTGAGCAGTGTTGGACTGTGAACTGCGACGTTATAGATTAATCATATGCTGATCAAAGTCCTCTCACCAAAACCACTTGGGATATCAAAGCAAACCCGCCAATAGTGAAAAGTATAGATTATTCATTCCATGTTACTATTGTCTTCCTCGCAATAGTCTTCTCCTATTTTCTATGTTGTTATTCATAAAATACTTAGGCTCACTAATTCTAATAATCATAGCTCAAAAGCTTAATTTATCAAATACTTCAGTAACTAAAATACTTATAAAAACAGTATTATTTCTTAGTAAGTAGTTATACTTACTACTTTGTAGACTGTCTAAACGCTCTTCTTGTCTTTAATAACTCACTGGTCCGGCTTATTTATAGGCAGAAATTATTGGACAAGTTTGGGATTTTATGAAAACTAAGCTGTGAAAAACAATTATGGAATTCACATGCATTTGCCAAAGGTAGTGTGACCAAATCCACCAGGATGTTTTAGAACATGCTGAACTACTACACTTTGAAGCGATGAACCAACCTCTGGAACAAGCTATAGTTCACAAGAAGTAGATGTGAAGTAAGACTTTTTAGAATTCCTTGGAAAGTCCGAATCACACCCTAAAAGAAAGCAATTAAACTTTCACTACAAATCTGGACTTACTTCATTATTTTTTATGCATATGTACATGCTGCCTTGGGTGCTAAAGCACCTTTCAAATCCAATGTAGGTTCTAGGGTTCGCCTGAATGCTAGTTATACTTCTTAAAAATATATTTTATATATTTATTTATTTTACAATTCTTAAAAACTCTCAAAGTTTCAAAAATTTCATATTTGTTTGAACCTAGTTCGAACGGTTCACTTCTCAAACTAAATTGAGAATATAAAATTAGACATAAAATATATTTAATTTAATTTAATACTAATGTTTATATCAAAATATTCTTAGTCATCGCAAGAAATTTATTAGGTGTTACAACATAAGTCGGTTTTGTGTTGTAAAAAAATTAAATTAGCCTAGAAATATGTGAGCTATTAGCCTGGGATTAAGCTCTTATTGTACTTTGACATGAACCCCTAGGCCTATTCGAGATGCAGAGCCCAAGTCGTGTGGCTGTATTCGGGGTTTACTCCACAAGGCCCAGCACCGCTACGCCTAGACCCTAGTATTAATCTCATAGGGCTATAAAAGAAATTAAGAATCCCTAATTCCCAAATTGCTTCATCCAGGTTCCAGTGCTTTCAGCAAATCCAACGGAACGAGGGTTTCATCAAATTTGTTTGCAGTTTTTTCATCTAATTTATTATATAACTTATTTGTATCATAAAAGGCTGTTCCTTGAGCAGGTACACACCGTTCTCTTTCGCTATTACAATTCTGGTTATTTTTGTTTGTTTTTCCAAATTTAAGCCGCAAGTTCGAATGTTTGCATCTTTTATATTCTCGTACACTGCCTCATTTGTCATATTCGTTACTTTTAGACTGTTTGATGGGCTAATTTATCATATTTTTCTTTGTTGGCAATTTTCTGTAGCTTTAGTTTTAGTTACATATTACCTTAAATGGGGAACATAAAACAAGAGGTAATTTCTCTCCTTTTGTTTTTGTTTTTGCTTTGCTGTTCCAATTATCTTGGTTTTGTGTTTTGTACTGAGATTTGCCTTTTGCATGGTTGTGGTTGCACCTGAATTGGGTGCTTAGAGAGCACGATTTGTCGAGGATCGGATTAGTGGAATGCCGGATGAAATTCTGGTTTCCATTCTGTCTCTCGTGACACTGAAGGAGGCGGGGAGAGCTAGTGTCCTTTCTCGCCGATGGCAAAAGCTTTGGATTTTCGTTCCTAATTTAAATTTCGACGCACAAGAGAGATTATACTATTTGGACGACCATAGATGCGAACGGGGATTGGAGAGATTATATCGTATTGAAAGGACCAAGTATGTGATGTGGGTGAATGGTGTACTGAAATTGCATCGGGCTCCCACTATAGATCAATTTAGAGTTTCTTTTGATTTGGATGTGGATTATAGACATGATCTTGATCATTGGGTCAAGTTTGCATTCGAAAAGAGAGTACAAAGGCTTGAGCTGAGCTTTGAGCATGTCAGTTCAAATCCCTGCCCTTTTCCACCCTTCTACCGGACTCTTAGTTTTCCCAGGTGTAATTCCCTCAGGGCCCTCATTTTAAAATTTCTGAATGTAATTGGAGAAGTTTTGGAGTACTTCATATGCAACTGCCCCTTTCTTGAACGACTGTGTGTGCAAAATTCAGCTGCCCTTGTCAATCTGAAAGTTCCCGGTCCATTACTCCCCTTAAAGTACTTAGAGATACGCCACTGCCACAAGCTACAAAACCTAGAGATTTCTGCAAAAAATCTTGTATCTTTCGTATACTCTGGGCCAAAAATAACCATGCCTTTTAGGTATGTACCCAACCTCGTTGAAATGTCTTTGGGGGGCACGTATTGTGAATATTCAATCTATCAATTCTGTGAGTTTTCAAGTTGTCTTTCGCGGCTAGAGACCCTTATATTGGAACTTCCGAGGATCAAGGTCTGCATGCAAATTTATGTTGGTTTTGTTTGTATTTTATAGGTTTTCCTTTTGAAATATGGAACTTTACTTTTCTTTCTCTAACTCTTGGTTCGTTATACATAAAAATAAGAAGCTCATTGAATTGCCTACATTAAGTAATCTCAAGCAATTAGAGTTGATAGCTTTCGATGCAAGTGATAATGAAAGCCTTCTTGGGTTGACTTCCCTGTTAAAAGCAGCTCCTATCTTGTGCAGGTTAACACTGAAGGTAAATGTTCATGCTTGTGTCCTGCGTAAATTATCCAATTTTGGGATTATTTAGTGTCTGATGGTAGAGTAATGCTAGTGGTGCTTTGGTTTGTATTAATATCTCTGCATAAAGCTTTTAGCTTTCATGCCAACTGTTTAAATTAGTACCGTCTTCTGCTTTACCTTGTTATCGCATCAATATTGTTTGTCCATTGCCATGCCATAAGGTTAAAAAAAATGCAGTCATAACATTTGGCATATTCAATTATAGTTTAAGTTTTGCACCAGGAATATATGCTCTTTATTTAGAGGATGACGACTTCATAAATTTTAGTTTTACTTATTTTGAGCAGATACCTGGGTTCCTCGTGAAATATTTAATAATAGAATATCGCGTTATGTTGAGGATTTACGTGCATGCACTGGAGACCTTTGGGTTGTATTTAAATTGACTTGAAGGGTCATGGTCAATCTTTCTCAGTTTCTGATTCAAATTCAAAGTAGGATTTCAGTTCATCCTTTTGATTTCTTGCTGAACTATCAATTTTCTAAAACAATTTAAAAGAACCAGATAGATTTTGGACAGTTTCGTAGGGTGTTTTAGTTGAGGCCAGATATGAAAAGGCATAATTTGGTATTATCGGTTCAGGTATCGGGTTGTTGAAAACAAAACCATAAAATGTGACTTTTATATATCGCCGTAAACTAATCCTTCTTGCTATCATACACTCGATTCCACAAGTATCTCTTATTTTTTGTTTTGCGGCCAGATAGGTATTCGTGTTTATAATCTTTATATATCAGCTATTGTCACTCCATCTTGTTGGCTATAGTCCTTTTTTATTTTTTGATGAATCAGTGAACATTGCATTACTAACCAACCATCAGAGTACAAGCAAAGGTCTTAAAAGACCAAACAAAACAACAAAACAGAGTACACAGCTCTATGAACAACTAGGGACTAGAAAAAAAAACCTGGTTTCAAACCAGAATCATCTCATCTATATTCCACATTTTACAAAGAGCCACATTCTCCATATTCTTTATGAACTTGCCCTTTCCTGAGATCCTCTTTCGAACCTCCCAGAAGTTCAAGCGAAGAATCTGCTCTTCCGTTCTTGGGTGACATAGAACCTTGATCTCATTTCTAGCACGCCAAATATATACTGTAGAACTCAGTATCAACCTGCACAAAACACCTAGCAGCTTCTTCGTTTTCCGCTTTCTACAAGCTTCATCAAGCGCACCCTGCCAGTCCAGAAGAGGATGTTGTATGAAGCAGCTATTCATGCAAGTTTTCCAAATACGGGAGCTAAAACTGCAAGAGAAAAATAGATGATCACGACTTTCCACCCCATTTCTACAAAACAAACACTGCGGATCTCCCTGAAAACCCCAAGTCACAAGCCTTTCTCCTGTGGTAAGTCTATTAAGGATAGCCAACCATAGAAGAAAAGCTTGTTTAGGAATAGCTTGACGAAACCAAACAATATACCACCAACTAACTTCCTTACCTGCACTATAAAAACTCCTTTGTCTTTTTATGTTTATTTGTGATTAGATCCTAAATCAGCCTTGTTAAGTTTGTTTTTTCTTTTCTACCTCTCTCTCTCTCTCTCTCTCTCTCTCTCTCTCTCTCTCTCTCTCTCTCTATATATATATATATATATATATATTTCTTTCTTTCTTCCTTTTATGGTCTGAGTGGAAACTCAATGGGTCTAATCAAATCCTATGTAGAAAATTCGGACTCATTCCACCATGAAGAATTGGCATGCTCCAGTACTTGATAAATGTTGGACATTTCGTGGTTCATATTTTGGGATGATGACACCAGTATTACTGTGCTCCTTAATGATGATTGTAGTATGTGTTCAATGGTTTGTTTCTAAACAAGCAAATTCTGATGCATTTATTTCTAATTTCTTATTGTAGTGGTACCAATCCAAGGGTGGAAGAAAAGTACAAAAAGCTCCAAAGTGTCCCCATCATTGCCTCAAACTGGTGGAATTCGTTGGATTTACGGGGCAAATAATTGATGTCGAGTATGCCATGTCAAGATAGTGATTTTCTCATACTTGTCAGTGCATCACATCCACAACTTTGATACTTTAAAATAAATTACCACTGAAAAGTAGGATATAGAATCATAGACCAAATGTACATAGAGAAAATCACTATCTTTCTCCCATTGCAAAATACAGGCTTCAAGAACATTTTACTTCAAAGGAAAGCAACATCCAGCCAATCAAGCCAATTGTAGATAATTACAAATGTTACTTTGCATATCTAATTTCATCCTAGATTCCACTTAATTCTAATGCAGAGAATCAGTTCTTCCTCCCTTAAGATAAGATTAATTGGTATCCATGTCTGCATTATCACATAGAAAAAATGAAAAAAGAAATTTTTTTTGAAAAATTGAATTGACTTCTAAAATTAAAGTGTGTGTGCGCACAAAGTGTCAACAAAAATTATGCACAGCGGAAAGTAAATGACACAGAGATTTTTGTTGACGAAGTGGAAAACTTAATATGAGAAAAACCACTCCGGGGCAGCCAAACTCAGGATATCTACTATTCAGAAGACAAAGCTAGATACAAAGCAGTAACACTCACATACCCCTGATGCAGTGGTCGTACCTTGCTCTCTAACGTGTAACCCAACACGAACGCCTCCCAACTAGATTCA
Source organism: Alnus glutinosa (assembly GCF_958979055.1). Classification (NCBI taxonomy): domain Eukaryota; kingdom Viridiplantae; phylum Streptophyta; class Magnoliopsida; order Fagales; family Betulaceae; genus Alnus; species Alnus glutinosa. The sequence continues at coordinate 2,746,555 of NC_084893.1, forward strand.
CCTACCTGAAGGGGTCTTCAATGGAACTCCTTACCTTAGAGCCGACCTCTAAGATAGACTTCAACTTGTAGCGCAGCACACTTTGAAAAACGGCTTCAGAGGAAATATCACGTCTCTGAGCTCTAATGGAATTCACACTGAATTCTTGCAGCTCTAAGTGCCCAAAGACCCATATTTATAGTCTGGGGGTCAGAATGAGCGTCAGACAAAATTTGCCTAGGAGCCGTCCGGATGGTGGACCATGGACGTCCGGACGGACAACTGTGCGATAGGATTTTTCCGAAAATTTCGCGGAGAAATCTTTTCTGTATAAGAACATTGCCCGGACGGGATGGCTCGATTTTCCGGACGGACGCACGTCCGCTGCAAGTAATTTCCATAACAGGCTTCGTGCGTCCGGACCATGGGGGAGGAGCGTCCGGACGGCTGAACTTCAACACGTAATTTCCATATCAGATGTGTGTGCGTCCGGACCATGAGGGACAGATGTCCGGACGGTTGAAGTCGAATCGTCAGTTACCATATACGATGCACCAGCGTCCGGACCACAGCTGTCAGGCTTTCGGACGGTCAAATTCAAACTGCGATTCTTGCCTTATGGACACACGCGTCCGGACGGGATACCACATCGTCCGGACGGTTGATTGATGTAACGCCCCAGATTTTAAGTAATTAAATAAATGTCTTAAATTAGAATTTAAGACTGAATGAAATAGACTGACAGAATTATTCAGTAGACTAATCAGCATAATAATATTAATGTGTAATATTCACTGCATATAATATTACTGTGCAATATATATTTGGTTTATAATTTATGATGTTAAAATATTATTAAGATAATAATATTATTTATGAAACGAACCCGATTAATAATTTTAATAAGGCAGACTGTAGTAAAAAGACTATGTATAAAATACCCACAGATTATATTAAATCGCAGAAGATTTGATACATTATTTATCCTAAACAATTCGGTCCACTCATCGCCATTCCATTTTTGATATTAACTCATTCTCTTCCACTCATCATCTTCACAGTTTTAAAATGACTCAGTGTCTTCAATATACCGCATCTTCTTCAATAACACACATATATATATATAATGACAATTAGTCTACGTTTATATTCCTTTTTATTATAAAAATTCATATGTAGTAGCTAACTTGTTAGACATCATTATATTATTCTTTTTCCTTATTTTATCTATTCTATTTCCAGCATCTTCCATCGAGCACCTTCCTTCTCCTTTTCTTATTATTATATATTTATTCTAGAGCCAACTTGCTGACTAAAGGATTGTTCGGTGCATTAAATTGTGTAATTATTTTATTGCAACTCATCTCCACTATGTTTTAATTAAAACAGCACCGTCTGATTTTCCACACCATTAACAAGTTTTATATAAATTATTCCTTCCACTCCGCTTATACTAATCGCTGAAGTGCTTTCACCAACTCTTCCACTCTGACTAATTATAAGCTCGACAGACTGCCACTAACTATCCCACTCATCATCTTACTATTATATATCAGAGCAAAGTCTTTGTGAACTCGCACACTTCTCTTTCTCTATCCTTTTCTTCTCTATCTTCTTTCTTCTCCTTCTTTCTTTTCTTCTAAGACCATGAGACCGACAGAGAGAGACCAACTGAGAGAGTCAGACCCGGTTCCCTTCTTGCTCCTCTTTTATTCTTCTTCTTTTATTTCTCTTCACTATGGCACACGTGACCAACGAACCATGCAGCCCATGAACTCCGAAACCCGGACCCCAGCAAGCGTGACTGATACCAGACCATGATCTGAGACCCGGAGGCACCAACAACCCGTGGACCAGTGACCCCGACGAGCAGGACGACTATGGAGACCCGTGGTGACCCAGCAGGAACTCACGAACCCGCGACCCAGGGACTTCCGGCAGCTTGGACCCGTGAGCCAGGGGGCGCCGACCTTCTGTGATCGGCTGCTGGGGCGGAGATCCGGCAGATCTCAGGGACTCGAACCCACAGCCCGTTAGCCCAGAACCAAAGCAAGCGAAACCCATTGATCTGACCCGAAACCCACCGACCCGTGTGGGTGCAACCCGGCCTTTCATTAGAACCATAAAGCCCGGTCCACGAACTGACTCTAGCCCAGATATATTGAGCCCAACCCAATCTGATGTAGCCGAGCCGATTCATAGAGGCCCAAATCCCGAGAAGCCCAAAACCCGTGACCCGAGCCTGTGAGCCCAATTCTGAGAACCCCTTTAGCCCGAGACCCGAACCCAGTTATAACCCGAGCCCTGCAGCGAAGCCCAACTCCGAGACCCACTGAGCCCAAGACCGAAACCCATAAGCCCGAGACCTTGGCCCAAGACTCCAAGCCCATGACCCAGCAGTGACCCAACCCGCGATCAACAATGATCCAGCCCGAGATCCATAAGCCCGAGACCCATAAGCCCATCAACCCGGAACCCCGACCCGCCGGCGACCCGCCGCCGGCAGTTTCTCCGGCGACTTTCCGGTGACCTTTCCGGCGACCAAAACTCACCGTTTCGCTGGATGTTCGAGTGAAAATCCTTAATGTGAGTTTCTAAGTTTTTAATTAGCCTAAAAGTATATATTTTCATAAAATCAAGTAACTAGTATATTAGAATATAACTTTAATAATTATAGAATTGAATATTCTTATTATAACTTATTTATGTATATTATATTTTGAAAAATATATATATACTCTAAAGTATTGATTATGTTTGATTATTGATAATTAATGAGTGATGTTGTTTAAACTAAGGGCTTGATTAATTATAAAACTCTAGAATTAAAGAACGATTTCATGAGTTTAATCATGAAATGCATTATTTTAGAAATTGAGTATTATGGAAATTGAGCATGCTGTATTATTATGATTTCTCAAATATATTGGTTGAAATAATTGTTAATATGTTTTGTTAATTGGTTTGGTAATTGGATTGATGTTCCCTAAAAGTGATTAGATTTTGTTAGAAAAATACATAGGTTTCTTGTTGGTTGATTTCTCTATGCTATAGAGAATGATATCAAGAATTTTAGAGTGTACTCGAGTGATTACTTGAGACCTAGATTAGATGTTATTCCAAAGTATTGATTTGCTAATTGATTAAGTAAATATTAAGTTTTAACCATGTTGAGTGTTCATAGATGTAAGTGATTTTCCAATTAATAGATGATCGCTTCTATGTATGTGTCTATGTATAAAAATAGAATTCATGTTGAGGCATGAGTTTCTAGAAAGTAATGATATTGACCTTGTATGCACATGTATATGTGTTTGATGCAGATGATGAATTGAGACAGCACAAAAAGGACTGTAAGTATTTTTATACTTACTGAGGGTAGCACTGGATTTCAATAATGTCGTGTTTATGTTTTATTTTAATTGGATGCGTGTGACTGATTATTGCATATTGTTAATAATCAACCTATTAATATTGGGCGCAACGTCTCCCAAAGGTTCATGATAGATTTGAACCGGAAACAATAATAATCACATTGATTGGAACGGCTTTCAAAGCACTAGAGGAGGGAGGTCTCTAATAGTGCGAAAACATAGTTAATTAAAATGTAAATGGTGAGGGATTGATTCCTAGAAAGACGATTAAACGGGGGAACGTGCCCTTCAAGAGAGGAGTGTAATCACTATATAAACTGTTAAACTTTGCATGAAAAACTATCACCACATCATTATGTCATATCTGTTCCTTAAAATAACGCATAAATCATGATGTTGTTGAATGACAGTTAGCTCACTTATGGAACTATGGGATTGTGGTTATAACCACCTTCTCATAGATGACTGTGCAGGCACAGACACTGACGAGTATCAGGATTATCAGGAGCCTTATGATGATTCTGGTTTCATAGATGAGACTGTCTAAAGTCTCCTTTTTATGATAGACTTGCTGAACAGTTTATCTTCCATGTCGTTATTAGGTTTTATTTTATGTACTTTCTAGACATCTTATGCTTTATTTTATGGTTTGTAATATGACTACTATTACATAGAACGTGTGCCGTGGTGGTCCTTATGTTATTGCTTTTGTGTGTATTTATTTGTAAGACCTTTTATTATTATTTTAATGTAAGTTGAGGTATTTAATTTAAAGGCTCTAATGTGTTATTTAATCCAAGCCTATTGGATAAATTATATTTTCCGCTGCCAATTTATACTCTGATGATGTAGTAATGTCACGTGGAAATCGAAATTTTCACTTACGCCTTTTTGTAAAAGGCGGGGCGTTACAATTGATCTTCCCTTTCTTGAACTTGGAAAGAATCAGTGAACCGTTCGAGAACTGATATGCGTCCGGACGTGTTGCTGAAAAGTCCGGACTAAGCAAGCTGGAACAGAAACTTCTCGATACAGTGAAGTGTCCGAACGGAAGAAGCACGTCGTCCGGACGGATGATGCTGGACTATCTGGCGTCCGGACGGGATGACACATCGTCCGGACGGATGGAGCAGTAGACAGATGGGCGTCCGGACGGGATGACACATCGTCCGGACGGCTGACAGGGAACCGAAATAAATCCTTGAAAACTTCATAGAATCTTCTCGAAGAACATAGCTGAAGAGTAGACTCTGGATAAGGCAGCATCCCTGAGAAAGCAGTAACATTACATAAAAGTGATTTTGTCCAACAGAATGCAGCCAACACAAAAACTAACAAACTTCCCCTTTGGCCATTCTGGGACAAAAATCACTTGACCGGTTAAAAATACAATCCCGGTCTAAATCAAAAATTACTCCCCCTTTTTTTGTCACAAAGGGACAAAGGGTAAAACAGAGTAATGAGAAAAACCACACAACAATTACTCCCCCTTAATGTCTCAGAAGTACAAGGGTAAACAGAGTAATAAAATCCACAGACAAAAACTTTCTAAAATCCAAAAAAAAAGGAAAATAAAGAAAAGTTTGTAAGGGGCCCAAAAGAGAGGAATAGAAATCCTCCAAGTATCAAATCCCAAGACCTTTGGAAATTGGACATCCGACTTCAACAATAGTCAGTTTTCCAAAGGATGCATCTGTCAATCACTGTGCTGGGAGCCGCTGGATGTCGTATTCCTGAAAAACCAATCAGAAATATCTCCAAAAATACCATTGGATCCTGTTAGTTCCAAACATAATGTGGTATTTAACATGGCTGTCAAATGGATGCCAAAGAGAAATATAAGCAATGCAGCTACTCATAAGGCATAAATATATCATGATCAGCCCAACACACAGACAGAGAAGGATTTTCATGCACATTATCTCAAGAAAAGATCCCAACAAATATTCCAATATTCTAAAATCACAAAGACTTAAAAGAATAACGGAAAACACAATGAAGATCATGGGATGAAAAGAGATGTGCAAAAAAATGCCAAAATATCGGGAGAAATCCACGAGAAAAACACACAAGATGCCATGATAAATCAATAAAAATGCAAAGATGTGTGTATGGCAGAGAAAGAGACGCAAGTCTTAAACCTGTGCTCGTATGGATGCTTCACACTAAAATTTTGAAACTGGAGGAAAATTTGCAAAAAAGCATTATTTTTCCTAAAGTCAGTTTCAGAACACGCATGTATAATCAATTGATAAAACTGTCAAATAACATTGCAGAAATATGCAAAGATATAAATGAGAGTTAAGTATTCAATAAGCACAAATTTTCCTGCAGATAGAAATTTTAAATAGATTACTCAACTCATGCAATGCGTGTGTGTGTGAAGACTTTTCCCATAAGGTATGACTTTCACTGATATGACAAAAAGCAACCAGATTTTCTAGACATGAGAGAAAATCAAAGACAGATTAGCCAAAAGTCAAACCTTATAACTTGTTAGGGCCTAGCCACCCTCATCTGATACACTCCCCCTAAGATGCAACACTTATTTGTTTTACTTGTACCAAGTAGGACAAGATAAAAAATTTACTTGCTCATAGAGGGCAAGGTAATTTGAAGCACATAAGCAGTGAAATATTTAAAGCACAGAACTTTTTATGAATTACTGCTCGAATCTTAAGGTACTGCAAACTGTAGGGAGTGCCAGAGTTTATAGGTTTTAGGTTCAACTAGCATGTGGTCAATTTGGCCATCTTATCGAAAACCTCTTCTCTTATCCAGAATTTCTAGAAACTAAAAGTCAGAGAAGGAAAAAATGTACCTTAGGGGAGTCTTAGATAGTGCACGTTTTCATCACATGAGGAAAGTAACTATCTATCATCAAGATGCAACAGGAAAACTTAGCAGATATCATGCATAAACTCTCAATCATATATAAGCATATTTAATAAATGCACAATGAACTGAGTTATCAGGTAAAAACACATGTAATATCTGAAAAGCTATCAAAAGAAAGAAATAAAGTTCTGCATCTTCTCCCCAATTTTTTTTTTTTTTTTTTGAAAACCGATAAACAAAAAAACAAGAAACACATGCTTATGGAAAAGGAAACGACATCTATTCTTAACATCTAAGGTAAAGCCAAACCTATCCTCATGGAGAGAGGTTTAGAAATACCAAGACAGAAAAGCAGCCGGCCGACGTGCTTTTAACTGTCATCCCCAAAAAAATATCTACAGATTCTCTAAGCTCTGAGATTTCTTATTCTCCATAAAAGTCACGAGTTTGAACTAACTTAGGCATCGAAGTGGGATAGTCGGCACCCCCGACTAGTGGTTTATTATTTTGCAGATTACGATGAGAGCAAATATCAAGGAAGACGACGAATCACAAGGCGACACGTCACTATACCGGAAACTGTACCAACAGTTAGACGCCGTCTATGGGAACTCAACTTTGTTCCTTCAAAAACAAATCCGCAATGGTGACTATGCGCCGTACGAATCTAGGTCAAAAACAACACCCACGAAGAGGTAAAGTCTCCAGGCCCCGAGGCCCGCATAGCCAACCTGAATCAACAATTGGCTCAAGCACAAAAGAACGTGGAAGATCTGTTAGCCTAGAATGCGTTGCTTTAAGTCGCTGGTACGCTCAAGTCTAGACGACTCCGTGCGTGGATTTTTAAATTTATAAGTTTTACCACTTCGCAATAGTACAAATCAATTGTACTATAGTAAGGGTTATTGAATCACAGATGTTAAGGGTTGTTTTGCGTAACAGGATATCTAAATAGTGTATTTAACTTAACTTTGAAAAAGAAAACAAAAGTAAAGGTTGTAGAATTGAAGCTACAACAAGTAAGGTAATAAAGACGGAAAATGAAACAAACTTAAAAGAAACTTAGGGTATTGATCTCATTTAATCCTTAACCAATGAAATGCTTAAAGTCTATATGGATCTTTCTAACATGCATGATATGAGCGCATAATGGGCATCAACCATTATGACGACCTTGACGTGAAAATACTTTCGTTAAGACGTAATCATAAAGCACCTAGTTTCACATCAAACACTTACCACGTAAAGATTTAAACTATAATTGAAAAATGATTATACTACTAAAGGTGTGGGGGATTGATGCTCCCTAGCTTACTACTCTATAACACATCCTAATAAGCATACACAATACATGAAAACCCTAATTAGATCACAATGATAAGGTATCTAGTTTCACAGGCAGAGCTCGGACACGATGGCTTCTCTGGTTATTCTTCTTTGCCATCTTCTATGCTGCCGAGAGTGTGCGAAAGTGCTTGGAAGAGAATTATCTTTAGGTGATAAATTAGTAATCCTGTAATTTTTTTCATTAATGATCAGTAGTAATTTAGCGGATAAAATTTAATTGACAATATGTTTTCGGATGATGGATACATTTTTCTTAAAGAAAAAAAAAATAAGGCTTTTGCTCTGGTTTGATATTTGAAAAGCGTACACGGTTGTGGTTTCATAGATAATTAGTAGAAGTATCTCTCTCATACTTGTCAGTGCATCACATCCACAACTTTGATACTTTAAAATAAATTACCACTAAAAAGTAGGATATAGAATCATAAACCAAATGTACAGAGAGAAGATGCTCTCGAGATAGGGAAGATGCTCCCGAAAGCATGGAATGCCGAACACTTGAAAAATTACTTTATGTAATTAGTTATGTTCGGCAATTTTATCATCAATAAAGCTACTTCTTCTTCAATTACTTCTCAAATATGACAAAGCTACACCGAAGATTTGCCCGACACCCACCTTGAACGACTTGAAAGAGTTATGGTGGGGATACCCAAGGCAACTAACTACCCACCTCGGACGTCTTTGCCCACGGTCGCGGACTAATGTTATGGGGGGTAGCTCAGCAAAGACGAAGATTTGCCCGAGTTATGGTGGGGATACCCAGGGGAACTGATTGCCCACCTCGAACGACTTAGCCTGCAATCGCAGCCTAATGTTATGGGGGGTAGCTTAGTATGAAGAGGAAGATCCGACAGTAGCTTAAGCACCGACACCTAGTCAATCTCAAAGTAAGGACCGAGATGCTATAAAGGGAGATATCCTTGAAGCTGAGTCAAGCTCTCAGTATAAAATCTCAAAGGAAGCAACTCGGATGAAGCTATGAGGAGAAAACCTCTTTAAAAAATCATCAAGTAAGACTCAACACTTCGATGCAAATAGTTTTTTCTATTCTTCTCTGTAAAAAATCTCAACAAACCGATTGTTTGTTCAAAATTTTTAGGGGGTAGCTTAAATTTAAAAAATAGTTAGACCGACTCTTCCCTTGGAAAAAACTTACACAAACCAATTGTCTGTTCAAGTTTTGGGAGGTAACTCTAGTATAAAAAGTAAGAATTATAAGAAACCGAAACATGTATCGGAAGAATTAAGTGGAAAACTTTTTTCCAAGTAAAGATGTTCAATTCAATTTGAAAAATTATAATGTTCTACGGCTAACTTTAATAATAACTTAGAGGAATTTTCATTCCTTAAGTTATTTGGGGGGTAACAGCTCAGATGTAAGAACACTTCAGGATTAGTAAGATAAGGAAAATGAAGGTCAAAATGTCCGAAGACTTTCATTCAGTAATATTGAAATTTTGTTCATTACAAAAATTTTACATGAAAAAGTAAAGATACATTGGAAAAAGAAAAGTAAAGTATCTACAAGCTGAAGCACCGAGGCACGAGTTCGGCATTTCAAGCTTCATCCTCATCGGGCCTCAGAGCATCGGCACCCCAGTTAGGTACATAAGGCATGAAGCTCTTGCCGAACTCTGTAAGCTCCTTGACAGCCTCGTCCGGAATCCCTACCAGAAGCGGCCCAACAGTTTAAGGATCAAACTTATATTGAGGATTCGTAGAAAGAGTCCAATAATTCTCGAATCCCCGACCCCATATTTTGTCTCGGAGGTAAGGCACAAAACTTAGCTGCTTCAGAAGGTGTTTTGTCTTATCTTTGCATTGATCATATCTGGCCCGAAGTCTGAGTAAGAGACTCTCGGCATTATCCTGCGCCTTTAAAGCTTTTGCCTTCTCAGCCTCAAGTTTCTCCTTCTCGGCCTCAAGCTTTCCCCTCTCAGCTTCAACGGCCTCGGCATTATTGCAAGCTTCGGAGCACTCGTTTTGAGTAGCTCACAACTGAGCTTGTAGTCGGTCAGCACGATCAAGCTCGCGGGATAGACCTTCGATAGACCAATTACAACGTTCGTTGGCCTCCAAAACGACAGCTTTCATTCTGGCCATGGCAGACCGCTCCTCAAAGATTACGGAGTCCCGAGAAGCCAACTCTTCATCTCAGACATGAAGAAGCGCCTTCAAGCTGTCCACTTCCTTCTCAAGTCCCGAGATTCGAGCTTGCACCTCGGGAGCTGGAACAGCCGGCTGCACTTCTTAATGCCTTTCAAAGTTTTGCCAGAGTCGAAATAAAATCCGAGTTGATGTAAAAATTTCCTAAGCAAATAGTTTGAGTATTCCAAAAAATTTTACCTGATAGTGAGAAATCATAATGCCTTGGGCAGTCCTTTCGGGAGATGCTACCCCAGCATTACCCAAGAATCCCTCGGGTATGAGATTCTTGATGGCCTCCATTGGACATCCTAGGAGACCTCGGCCAAGTATCTCAAAGACGGATCTGAACCTTGAGCCATTGGTTCCCTCAGTGTTGAGGGTAGCCTTAGCATTCGGATCAACCTTGGATGCAGATGGCCTTGGCTCAGATGTACTTGGCCCCGAACTCGTTTCACGCCTAGTTTGGACTTCGGCATTCAAAGGAGCCTCAGGCCTTACTACATCTTCATCCTGTGGAATGTCCCTTTCAACCTCCTCAGAGCTCACATGAAGATGGTCAGGTTCGGTCTGGGCTAAGACTGGACTAGCCCTCGGAGTTGTCTCATGCTCTGCCTCTTGATCAGCCTTGGGAAGTGGAAGAGTGCCCATCTGCTTCGCAGAAGGAATTCTGGGAGTATGCTCCTCCTCGATATCCTCGGCATTGGCAGGTCAGTTATCAGGGGTCGCCACGTCCTCAGGATTAGCCTCAACATCTGAAGACCTAATGACCGGCCCCCCAAATTTGTTCAGCCTCCGAGATCATTCCTGCAAGATGGTCTCGGGGTCCAAATTTCCTTCTCTTGGCCAAACTCTTCACTCGACGAGGAGTTGCCGCCCTCCTAATCTTCTCAGAGGTTTGATCAGCCCCCCTGTTCAGCGGCTCGGGTGCAGGGCTAGTCATCCCTGGAACTCCAGCTTCAGACTCTTCATCGTTGGACATCGAAGAACTGGAGGACCTCTTAGAACTAGACTCATCCCTTAGGCCAAAAGGTGGCTGAAAGGTGGCCTCTCGGGTCGGAGAACACTCTGGGATAAACCCGTCAAAACTCACTGAAACCCTCTCCGTTTCGGACTCAGGAACAGGATCCTGTGACCTCTCTTTGATTGGACTCATTTCTGCCCTCTTAGGAGGTGCCCTCCTTGAAATGGAAGTGCAAGAGGCGATTTCTGCTTCTTTCTCTTAGGAGCCACCTCCTAGGAGACGAGGGTCTCGGGATCGACGGCCCTCTTTTTAGTGGGCTGCTGGCGAGACTTTGGGGCCCTTGAGTTCTTCTTGGTTTTGCCCCTTTTTGTCATTGTCCTTTTGTTCTCCAGAACAGAATATTCGAGAAACCACCTTATGGCCTCATCAGTAACGATGTGGTCAAAATCAATGTCATCGAACTGCTTTGCCTTCAACCTCGCTCCAGACCATTCGATCATTCTCTGAACATCAACACGAGATGTCACGCTGATTTCAGGAGCTTTGAGTCGGTCAGGTCGTAGCAACTTCCAGACCCGAGACATCCGTCGGTCATTCGACAGAACAGTAGATTCAGCGCATTCCCACTCCCTGGACACTCGGAAGACCTGCAGCTCCCAAAATTTGTTGTTCGAAAGCCCCAACTTCAGTTTAATAAATACTGAGGGGTATCAGATAGTCAGCTTAATTGCCCCGTCTGGCTTCTGTCTCGGGCAGTAAATGTTGAAGAATTGGAAAATATCCATCTCCTTGTCCAGAACCGTCCTCCACAATATGTAGGAGGCGAAGAGATACCTCCAAGTGTTTGGCATAATTTGGCTCGGAGCAATCATCAGAAACAAAACAAGGTCCCTGGCGATCTCGGGGAAAGGAAGCCGGAGTCCAACCATGAACATCCTCTCAAACAGAGTGATGTCATCGCCATTAATGGATTGAGTTACTGGATTTTGATAAAACATCCTCATCGTTGGTGGGATGTCATAATTCCGCCGAAGAACCTCCTCGTGTTCTTCGAAAATACAGGCCTCCCTCTGATTCTCCAAAGGCTTGAGATTTGGGGCCACGTTGGCCTTTTTGCCTTTTGGCCCCGAAGTGGAGGGAATGCTACCAGAAGGAAGGCACCTCGCCATTACAGAAAAGAAGAAAGGGCTAAGAGTAAGAAGTTGAAGCAAGAAAGATAGAAAGCTCGAAAGTTCAAAGAGAATGGTGAAAGTGAGAAAAATTGGTGAAATGCGGTATTTATAGAGGGGTGAAAAGTGAAGATTTAATTGCCCCCCAAACGTGCCCGAGAACTCAAAGGGCGCCATTAATTCAAATGCCCGAATATCAAAGAGTCAGCCGTTTGAAAATTCAAAATGATCGAATCTTCATTAAAGGCGCCTCCTCGAAAATTGAAACTTCGAATTGAATTGTCGCCGCCATCATGAGCTGTCAGGATTCGGTCATTATGGCGGGATAAAGTGACAGCTAATAGATGCGTTGGAAACTAACGCACACAGTGACAGCTTTCAAATTACTGTTTCCTAGGAGCAATTAATTCTCTTACATTCAAAAATTCAAAATAAGATAATTAGGGGGTAACTTTTGGGGAAATAATTAGATCCGAAGCCACGTGGGCTCCAAGGCAAGTCAGAACTTTGACCCACAAGTCTGACCTGGCTGGGTCATTTCGGTCAGAGTATCTCAGGGGTTAGTCACAACCTAGCTTGAAGAAATCACCTCGGTGCCTGAGCACCTCGATTTACGTGCTTTGAGCATATCGGGCCTAAAAACTCCAAAAGGGGTAGAGTATTCTGAGATCTCCTAGTCTTGATGGAGTGCACATATCGCGGGATATTACCGTCTCGGAAGATTGGTCGGAATGCAATATAATGCCTCGGAGATATCTCCTCAGACTCAACAAATAAGTGTTTGAATACGATTAGGGTACTATGTCCGAAATTCATAGGCTCAGACCCGAATCTAGGATTCTTGATCTTTTGAAAGACTTCTATCCCGAGAATCTCGGGATAGACCCTATCCCAAAAAATATGGAATAAGGTACCTATTAGCATGGAATCAAAATGAAGAGGCAGTGTCCTATCCGACTTGGACTCTACTACCCAATTTGAACTCTATGAAGATAAGATTAAAGCCAATGTGATCTAGGACTTCAACTCCTAATCCGATTGTGCTTCAAGAACTCCAGTAGTTTTATAACTGTGAGCTTATAAATAAGACTGCTACGCCAGGTATTTTGACACATAGATTCTCTAAGCTCTGAGATTTCTTATTCTCCATAAAAGTCACGAGTTTGAACTGACTTAGGCATCGGAGTGGGCATAGCCGGCACCCCCGACTAGTGGTTTATTATTTTGCAGATTACGAGGAGAGTGAATATCAAGGAAGATGACGAATCACAAGGCGACACATCACCATACCAGAAACTGTACCAACATGTGTGTTAAAGGTAACCCCCTGAAATGGCCCATCCATCTTACATCTACATCATAAGGGTATTGATTTTGCATAAAAGCTACAATTGTGACTCGAGAGTATGTAACAAATCATAAATATGGGTACAAGGAAAAAATAATGGAAGCTTTATGCCCTTTCTCTATTTATAGTTACAAATATGGGTACAAGGAAAAAATAATGGAAGCTTTATGTCCTTTCTCTATATATAGTTTATTATAGTTTGTTTATCTCAAAAGCATGAGTAATGTGTGTGCGTGTGTGTGCGTGCGTGCGTGTGCGTGTGTGTGTGCGTGTGTGTGCGTGTGTGTGATTTGGACAAGGATAAATAACGATTTATGACCGTTATATTTATTTATTTATTTTTATAGACAAGTAAGAACAAATAAAAAAAAAAATAGCACAAATAAAAAAAAAAATTACAAAATTCAAAACACAAAATACCAAAATAATAATAATTATTTCGATAGCGATCCTCTGTGTGTGTGTGTGTGTGTGTGTGATTTGGACAAGGATAAATAACGATTTATGACCGTTATATTGATTTATTTATTTTTATAGACAAGTAAGAACAAATAAAAAAAAATAATAAAGCACAAATAAAAAAATAAAAAATTACAAAATTCAAAACACAAAATACCAAAATAATAATAATTATTTCGATAGCGATCCTGTCACAGCTCCAGAAAGGATACTTCCTGCTTCTCCTATACAAGGACCTATGACCATGATCTTCATTGTGATAATCTCATTACTCACAACATAGTCAAATACAATGTAACTTAAAGACCTTAAATGTATATAATATGAAACATATATGTACATGTAAAATAATAATGTATATGTCCAATGTTCAATATCATACAATTATATAAAAGCATTATCAATGCAATTAGAGTTTTAGATGCCAGTCTCAATAGCATGCCACCCCCTGCCCTCTCTGGGGTGGCTTGCACCCCCAGCCGATGGGAGCCACCCCCTTGCTTTTCTTTTTTTTTTCTTTTTTTTCAATTTTTTGTTTTTTAAAATAATTTTTAGGTTTTATATATTATATTTTTGATATGTTAATTTGTTTTTTTATTAAGAGTGATACATGTCGTCATTCTATTGGTGCTGACGTGGCATACTAACGGAATCCGTCAAGTGTTCTGGAGGAATTCAAGTACAAGGACTAAATTTTTATTTTGGCCTATCCTGCCATCTCCTTTGACCATAATCCTTTATTACCGCTTACTGTTACCCCCCCTCCCCCCCAAATAACCTGCCTAGACCTTTTAGGTTTGAGGAATTCTGGACAAAGAATCCCTTCTGCAGGAATATTATCTCCTCTGCCTAGAACTCTTACTTTACTGGTTCTCCAACCTTTACATTGTCAAAGAAATTGAAGGCCACAAAATATGCTCTAAAAAATTGTAATAAGATCCACTTTGGACATATTCAAACGAGGATATCTTCTTTTACAAGGCAACTGGATATTATACAGCAATCCAATGCCTTTAATCAATCTCTTCAAGCAGAAGTATCTCTCAAACAAGAATTGATTGAGCTCTATCTACAAGAAGAAATGCTTTGAAAGAACAAATCCAGAGAGACCTGGCTCACTTGCAAGGACTTGAATACTAAGTTCTTCCATACGTCCACTCTGATTAAACAAAGGCGAAATTCTATCACCTTTCTCAGGCTCCCATCTGGAGACTGGATCTTGGACCGTACCATAACTGGAAGCTGCTTTACAAATCATTTTAATTCTCTATCCTTATCTTCATTACCTATTATTGAGAATGACTTGCTGAATTTATTTGATAGCTCCATCTTAGCTTAAGAGAATTTAGCACTTTGTGCCATCCCATCAGAATAGGAAATTTTCAAAGCCTTCTCGAGCATTGGGTCCACCAAAGCTCCTCATCCAGATGGCTTCACAGCTCTTTTCTACAAGAGATATTGGGATATAGTAAAGCATGTAGTTCTACGATGTGTTTGGGATTTCTTTACAACAAACCATCTTCTGAAAGATTAGAATCATACTTTTGTTGCTCTAGTTCCCAAACAGCTAGGGCCCTTCTCTGTCAGCCATTTTTGACCTATTAGCCTCTGCAACATCATTTATAAGATAATATCCAAAGTTTTGGCTAATCGCTTCAAAGGTCTGCTCCATCTCTTTATCTCTCCATATCAATCTGCTTTTATTCCTTTCAGAATTATTCAAGATAATTCTATTATGGCCCATGAATTGTTCCATACAATCAAATCAAAAAAAGGTCGTGGAAGACTTCTGGCTGTTAAGATTGATATGAAAAAAGAATTTGATCGTATGGAATGGTCTTTCCTCTTGGCCATCTTGAGTAAATTGGGTTTCCACCATACATGGATTAACTGGATCCGAGTTTGTGTTACTTCTACATCCTTCTCCATCTTAATCAATGGCATCCTTTTCAAGTTATTTACTCCAACTAGAGGACTTCGCCAAGGAGACCCTTTATGTCCTTTTTTATTTATTCTGGGCACAAAGGTTATGTCTCGACTTCTCAATCAACAGGAATCTATTGGTCTTCTCAAGGGTATTAAGATTGCTAGAAATTGTCCCATAGTTACACATTTCTCTTTGCTGATGACTTAATTATCTTTGCAAAGGCCAACTCTAATGAAGTTTTTGCTATCAAGTCATGTCTGAACTCTTATTGTAGATGGTCTTGACAAGCTGTGAATGATTCCAAATCGTCTATCCTCTTCAGTAAAAACACCATGGCACCATCTATCTCTAGCATCACAGGTATCATCCCTTTTAAGCCTCATCCTCCGTACCTTACTGTCATGGACTTCCTCTTATTTTTGGTAGATCCAAAAAGGAAGTCTTTCAGCCTATTCTGGCTAAGGTTATGGGGAAAATAGATGGTTGGCGAGCAAAAACTCTCTCTCAAGCTAGAAGAGCGGTACTTATCAAACCACTGCAGCTACCATTCCCTCTTATACAATGAGTTCCTTTCTTCTCCCAGATTCACTTTGCTTAGCACTGGACAAATCATTTATAAAGACTTCCGGTGGGGTTTTCCAAAAGGTAAATCAAGGAATCTGTGTCTCAAATTCTGGAGCTCTATATGTGCTCCTCGTTATCTAGGGGGTCTAGGCTTTCGTCTTATGAAAGAAACCAATCTTGCTCTTATTGTCAAACTTGGATGGAAGATTGTCTCCAATGTGGATTGTCTCTGGGTCCGTCATCTTCGAGAAAAATACATTCAATATGGCGATTTTTTCTCAACCTCTAGCACCCCTAATGCATCCATGATCTAGAGTGGTATTCAAAAGAGTAAGCCTCTTTACCTTGCTAATGTTTGTCTCCAGGTATCATCGACCTCACACCTCCCAATCTGGTCAACCTCTTAGATTCCCCTATCCCTTTTTTCAGACCTTCTCCTAAATTTCAAAACAATCTCACCCAACCTTCCCTGCTTATTTCTGACTTGCTTTCCTCAAACACCTTGCAATGGATTCCTAGAGTTATTCATTCTATATTTGATAACTTCAATGCTCAAGCGATTCTTAAACTGGGAATTTTGAATGACCCGAAGCCCCACTACCTCTGGACTCCTTCTATTTCTGGTAAGTTCTCCATCAGTTTAGCATATCTCATACTCATTCAATCGAAACTGCCAGTTTGCAGCCCTAATGTTTCATTGGGGTTTTGGAAGTCTATATGGAAGCTCAACCTCAATGATCGGCTTAGGAATTTTCTCTGAAAAATAGCTTGGAATATTCTTCCTACTTGGGCATGTTTCCATCCTACATCCCGAATTAATGCCCGCTTTGTCACTCAGGGATGGATTCTCTTCAGCATTTATTCTTCAATTGTATATTTGACCGGGTTGTGTGGCTCAACTCTCCTTGGCCCTTGGATTCCAAAGCTCTCAATTTCTCTTATATGGTGGATTGGGTCAAACTAATTATCTCCCCAACATCTCTAGGAATCTCTATAACTGATTGCCACATGTTTCAAATTTTTGCAGCTGTGTCTTGTGATCTTCTGTGGTATTACAAAAACAAAGCTTCTCATAATGCTCTCTCCTTTGATGCTATCCAAGTCTCTAAGCATATCAACAAGACTTCTATGGAACACTATGCTGCTTGGCATCAAATCCCAACTCCATTGGAAAGCTGGTTGCCTCCTACAAGCCCTGCTTCAAAATTAACTCTGACACAACAATCAGAGGCTCTTTCTTAGCTCAAGCTGCATATTGTCGTAATCACCAAGGCCATATTATTAGTATGATCTCTCATATTAGCTCTCCTTGTTCGCCAAATTATGATGAAGCCTTAGCTGCGCGTCTAGCAGTATCTCTTGCTACTTCTTTTAGGCTTGAGAAATTTATTTTAGAAAGCGATTCTCAAGTGGTCATTCTGTCTTTGCAACATTCCCAAAATCCTCTTGATTGGCGTATCACACCTATCATTCATGATATCAACGACTCCCTTCCAATCTCCATCTTCTGAAGTGCCAGAAAAAAGTCAATAGAAATGCAAAGTTATGTGCCCACTCAGTGACACATTGGGCCGCAGCCATATCCTTTTTTGACTGCATTCCCACTGCTCCTCCACCCCTTTCCTCTATCTCTATTGTAAGTGGGAAAGACCCACCTCCTTTTAGATTACGTTGTTAGATACTATAGTTTTATTCTGCTTAAGCTTGTTAGTTCTTGTTATCAATGTACTTACAAAAATAATAATAATAATAATAATAATAACAATAATTAATGTGAAGACAATGCAAATATAAGCTCAAAAAGCCACAACAATGAACATCTCTCTCACATTTCAGTGAAGGGCGAGAACCCATCATTTTAATTGGGCTGCAAATGAAGCAGGCTTTATATATATACATTATTTATGTAAACCCTAACCATACGTATATATGCTATATAAATAGTAAACTCGGGTTAGGGTTCAAACCATAGAATATACCAAAATATGTACGTAGTATTAATTAAAAGTTGTATTTATTTTTTAAATGATTTATTTCATATGTAAATTACACATTATTTGGTAACTAACTTCTAGTAAAAAAAAAACATTGAGAAGTATATCACTTACGATATTTTTAATATGTCAAATACATTATTTAAATAATTACACATCAATTTATAAATGTATTATATATTTAATATATTAGTAACGTGCCACATGCAATAGAATGGTCGCTAAACACATCACGTGTCGGACTATTTTCTCTCATGTTATTAAAAAATTGTAATTTTTTCTATAAATTACACTGTTAGCTACGTGGCCAGTTGACACGTGCCCATTGGGCCACGTGGATATTGAGCACGTGAATATCCACGTGGCCATCTTGATACGTGGCCATGTGGCCACATGCCCTAATCCAACGTGCCCTAATAAATTGCAAAACAAACGATGGTATGTTCCCAATATATATTTCTTGCTACATCAATATTGTTTCACTTTTTAACTTCCAAAATTATTCTAGTGCAAACAAAAACGTGCACTTACACATGACGTTTCAAATATCAAACCAAAGCAAAAGCATAAAAAAAAAAAAAAAAAAAAAAAGTATCTATTGTCAATGAAATTTTATCCACTAACTAAATTATTACTGATCATTAATGGAAAAGTTACAGGACTATTAATTTGTCAACTAAAGATAATTCTCTTCCAAGCATCTTCGCACACTCTCGAGCAGCTTGCATTCCCTCTATCTCCTCATACACCAATGGCGATCCAACCATAAGAGGACATCGAGGATCAATTATTACCTTCTCAAGCTCAACAGCATTCTTAACTAAATACTTGACATACTCGACATCAATTGTTCGCCCCACAAATCCAACCATTTCCACCTGTTTGAGGCAATGATGGAGACATTTTGGAGATTTCTGTACTTTTCTTCGACCAGGGGATCCATACATATGTAACTACAATAAGAAATTAGAAAAAAATGCATAAGATTTTGCTTGTTTAGAAACAAACTACGAACACATACTACAATTATCATCAAGGAGCACAATAATCCCAAAATATGAACCACGATATGTTCAACCTTTAACAACAGTACTCAAGTATTGGAGCATGCCAATTCTTCATGGTGGAATGAGTCTTAAATTTTCTACATAGGATTTGATTAAGCCCAATGATTTTCCCTCCATGATTATGATGCAGTTTACTTTCAGCAACCACCAAAATGGATATTCCTTACTTCATTAGCCATCCATAATTGACTCTTTCATAATCAGGCAACAACCTTTGTATTAAAGTCGACTAGGCTCTAACTGATTTTTACTCTTGCCGACAGATTGCTCTCATAACTTTGTTTCACTTGAAGAGGTGAAACTTGCGTAGGAGCTACCTGGTTAAAAGTTAATTAGATCACCACCGATTGATTCTCGGGATACAGTTGTTTGTAAAGAGTTTCAGTTTGTTGGTTTAATAGATTTCTCATTCATTAAAAATAATAATAACACTACGTACCAATCAACAAGAAAAAATTTTAACTTATCAGAACTATCGAATATGTCGTTACTGCAAAAGAATGACCGCCTCATGTATTAAACCAACTACTACGGAAAAACCAAATCTACACTTGCCTTTCAGCAAAACAGAAGAAACTAAACATGTGATGGAGAAGATAGAAATGGAGTATATGTCTAATATTTGCACAGGATTTTGAAGAAGATAGAGAAGATAGAAATGGAGTTATTATTATTACTATTTAGGTTTGCTTTGGGTTACAACACTAGCTTTGTTAGGGTGGTTAGACGATGGAGGTAAGAGATGAAGGAAGAAGAAAAAATGAAGAGAGGGGGTGCGGACCAACATGGTTAAGGTTTTTTTTGGTTTCGTTTTCTTGCGACCCGATACCTGAACCGATAATACCAAATTATGCCTTTTCAAATCTGGCATCAACTAAAACACCCTACGAAACTGTCCAAAACCTTTCCAGAAGCTGTGAACAGTGCAGTGAAAGATCAGTAAAGGTTTTTATTTGCACGAGAGAGAGAATCAACAAAGGTACACAATTACAAAATTTACGAAACACCCCAACTCTACAAACCTTAAAATAAAATAAAAAAGGGCCAAATATCAAATACGAATAAAGAACAGGAGTAAAAAAACAATTGACAGTTCAGCATGAAATCAAAAGGATGAACTGAAATCCCACTTCGAAATTGAATCAGAAACCAAGGAGGAATGACCATAACCCATTAAGCCAATCTAATTCCATAAGTCTCTAGTGCATGCATGTAAATCCTTAACATGGCATGATATTCTATTATTAAATATTTCATGAGGAACCCAGGTTACCTGCTGAAAATAGGTAAACTAAAATTTCTGAAGTCGTCATACTCTAAACAAAGAGTGCACATTCTTGGTGCAAAACTTAAAGAGTTGAATATGCCAAATGTTCTGACAGCATTTTTTTTATCCTTATGGCATGGCAATGAACAAACAATGATGTGCTAACAAGGTAAAACTACAAGACGGAACCAATTTAAACACTTGGAATGAAAGCTAAAAGCTTTATGCAGATTTTAATATAAACCAAAGCACCACAAGCATTACTCTACCATCAACCACCAAATCACACAATTGGATAATTTATGTTGGGAACAAGTATGAACATTTACCTTTAGTGTTAATCTGCACAAGACAGGAGCTGCTTTTAACAGGGAAGTCAGCCAAAGAAGGCTTGCATTACCACTTTTTTCAGTGGCTATCAACTCTAATTGCTTTAGATTACTTAATGTATGAAATTCAAGGAGCTTCATTTTTTTCTGTAAAACGAACCAAGAGTTAGAGCAGAAAACTAAAGTTCCATATTTCAAAAGGAAAACCTATAAAAGAAAAACATAACCAACATAATTTTACATACATACCTCGACCTTCGAAAGATCCAATACAAGCGTCTCTAGCCGCGGAAGATAACTTGAAAACTCGCAGAAGTTATAGATTGAATATTCAAAATAATTGCCCTCCAAAGACATTTCAACAAGGTTGGGTACATACTTGAAAGGCATGGTTATTCTTGGCCCAAAGTAAACGAATGATACTAGATTTTTTGCAGAAATCTCTAGGTTTTCTAACTTTAAGCAATGGGATATTTCTAAGTGCTTCAAGCGGAGCAATGGACCAGCAACTTTCAGATTGACAAGAGTTTCCGAACCTTCCACCCACAGTCGATCAAGAAAGGGGCAGTTGCATATGAAGTACTCCAAAACTTCTCCACTTACATTCAGAAATTTCAAAATGAGGGCCCTAAGGGAATTTGGGCTGGGAATACCGCGAGTCTGGTACAATGATGGAAAAGGGTAAGGATTTATAAGGGAACAATAATCAAAGCTCAACTCAAGCCTTTGAACTCTCTTTTCCATTGCAAAGTTGATCCAATTATCAATATCACGTCTATAATCCTCAGTCAAATCAAAAAAAACTCTAAATTGGTCAATAGCCGGAGTACGATGCAATTCCAGAACACGATTCACCCATTTCACATAATTGGTCCTTGCAATACGATGTAGTCTCCGGAATCCCCGTTCGCCTCTATGATCTCCCAAATAGTATAACCTCTCTTGCCCGTCGAAATTCAAATTAGGAACAAAAGTCCAAAGCTTTTGCCATCGGCGAGAAAGGACACTAGTTCTCCCCGCCTCTTTCATTGTTATGAGAGACAGAATGGAAACCAGAACATCATCCGGCATTCCGCTTATCCGATCCTCGACAAATCGAGTTCTCTAACCACCCAATTCAGTTGCAACCATGCAAAAGGTAAATCTCAGTACAAAACACAACCAGATGATTGGAATAGCAAAGCAAAAACAAAAACAAAAACAAAACAAAAAGGAAAAAATTAAGCAATTACCTTTTGTTTTCTGTTCCCCATTTAAGTTAAATTAGCCAAACTATATATAAGCTACAGAAAATTGCCAACAAAGAAAAATATAATAAATTAGCCAATCAAACAGTCTCAAAGTAACGAATATGACACAAGAGGCAGTGGACGAGAATATGAAAGATGCAAAGATACGAACTTGAGGCTTAAATTTGCGAAATAAACAAAACTAACCAAAACTCTCTGCCAGAATTGTAGTAAGAAGAGTGTGTACCTGCTCAAGGAACAGCCTTTTATGATACAAATAAGTTATACAATAAATTAGATGAAAAAACTGCAAAC
Source organism: Alnus glutinosa (assembly GCF_958979055.1). Lineage (NCBI taxonomy): Eukaryota > Viridiplantae > Streptophyta > Magnoliopsida > Fagales > Betulaceae > Alnus > Alnus glutinosa. Next base: position 2,768,873 of record NC_084893.1, read on the forward strand.
AAATTTGATGAAACCCTCGTTCCGTTGGATTTGCTGAAAGCACTGGAACCTGGATGAAGCAATTTGGGAATTAGGGATTCTTAATTTTTTATAGCCCTGTGAGATTAATAATAGGCGTAGCGGTGCTGGGCCTTGTGGAGAGCCACGACTTGGGCTCTGCATCTCGAATAGGCCTAGGCGTTCATGTCAAAGTACAATAAGGGCTTAATCCCAGGCTAATAGCTCACATATTCCTAGGCTAATTCAATTTTTTTACAACACAAAACCGACCTATGTTATAACACCTAAGAAAATTCTTGCTATGATTAAGAATATTTTGATATAAATATTAGTATTAAATTAATTTAAATATATTTTGTGTCTAATTTTGTGTCTAATTGATTTCTTTTCCATATACTTATATATTAAATATATTAGTATTAAATTAATTTTATATATTTTGTGTCTAATTTAAATATATTTTGTGTCTAATTTTGTGTCTAATTTTATCTTCAAACCAACTCCGTAGAGGCTCTTGTTCCCAAGGGGTAGCTCAATCGGCTGGGAATCATGCCTCATAAAGCGGAGGTCACTAGTTCAAATCTCCCTCCTTCTCTTAGGTGGAAAGGTCAAAAAAAAAAAAAAAAAAAAAAAAAAAAAAAAAAAACCTCCATAGAGGCTCTTCAACCATACTGTAACAGCCCAATTGGAACAGTACACGTGGCTTGAAGGAGATACAAGCTGCAGCTGGAAATGTGGTTAGTTGTTAGTAGTTGTAGCAGTTAGAACTAGTAGTTATGCTAGTTAGCTTCTTGTTAGTTCTTGTGTTGTATAAGTAGGAGAGGATAGGATGATTTTGGTATTCTAATTGTATTCTGTTCTGTAAGAACTTGGAGGTTCTTGGCACCTAGAATGCCAAGGTAGGAGAGTAGCCTTCTCGAACAGGCCATTTCTTTCAATAAAATCCATTCTTCCCTTCTCAATCTTTCTTCTTTCTTTCCATTTACAGAATATTGGTTCTGTTACACATACCCAATCACCAAATCGAAGCCCTAGACAACCCTCCTGCTCCACCTCCAGAAACCTAGATCACCTCGTTCTTGATCTTGATCAGCGCGTCCAGCACCTAGAATTGGAGAAGCTCTGTTTTGGTTAACTTACCAAATGCAGAGGCTGAGATTCTATTTATAATGGTACAAGTTACACGTTGAGCTCATTGAGCTAAGAACCAAACAAATTAATGATACTTAGTGCAAGTAACAAAAAAAATGATAAGCTAACTCCTATGCTGATTAATAGTGCATTTGGTTCGAATGGATATTCAATATTCGAACCGGGTTTTTATTCAAAAACCCAAACCCGGAACCAAGTTGAATAAAACCCACGGGCCACTTGAATAAAGTTTGAATGTAGTTTGGATTTCAAGGTGATGATGATGCGTGAATTTCGAGTTGACAAAATCAGAGGAGCGAGTTGCTTGGAGCCCTTTTGGCAAAGCTTTCTTTTTTCCTCATCAAGCTACAGTACACAAGGACACTGAAGTCAAAAAGTCACTGCAAATTGCTGCAATCTTTCTTATTTTAATATTTTTTAAAACCCATCATATTTTTTTTTTCAAGAAAAATAGAAAAATGGGGTGGCTCCAGAGGTGGCCAGCGCCACCTCTGGTGGTGGCTCGCGTCCACCCTAAGGGTCGGGGGGTGGCCGCGCGCCACCCCGCGACCCCCTGGGGTGGCTTTCGAGCCACCCCGCATGGATTTCGGGGTGGCCCGAAAGCCACCCCTAAGCCTTAGAGGTGGCTTTGGGGCCACTCCAAGGGCCGAGGGTGGCCGCGCGGCTACCGCCAGTGGCTTGGGGTGGCTTTTGAGCCTCCCCAAATGGATTTCGGGGTGGCCCGAAAGCCACCCCCCTCCCCAAGGGGTGGCTGCCGGTGAACACTATATTTTCTCTTTTTAAAAATAAAAAATAAAAAAATAAAATTTTAGTTTTTTTAATTTTTAATTTTTAATTTATTTTTTATTATTAGTTTTATTATTTTTTACTATACCAATCATTATACACAACTTTTCATACAATCCAATCATTTCCGATCACTTTATACCATTATAAAACATTTTTTTCCAATCTTCCAAATTCAACACCCAAACACATATTCAAAAAGAATATGAATTATATTCAACATCCAAACATATTTTCATTGCCTTGAAATCCGTTATCAAATTCAGAATATTATTCATATTCGAAATATTCAATACCTAAACGAACCATAATTTATTTATTTATGAGATTTATTAGTTTTCCTTCCTCCTTTCTTTCTTTTGGGTTCTTTTGGGTTTGGCCATTGGCTATTGATTGAATCGTAGTTATGAAAGCCTTACGGAGAATTTGGATTTATCTTGATTTGGTTGCTACAAGGGAAAATTTGGAAATCATGCATTTTAACCACCCCTCTTGATGCTTCCACAGTTCCACTACTAGGTATTACAGATTTTAGGTTTTATAAATAGTTTGATTATGGAAATATTTCTTGTAGTTTGGGGATTGAAATGATATTGTTAAATGGATAAAACTCTCTTGTTGTTGAAGAAAATTATTTCAACTCAATTTATTAAATTAATATATATTTTTAAAGCAAGTTATTCTTATATGTATTTTTAAAATGCACGTGAGAATTACATAATCTAATAACAAATATCACATGCTTTGTTAATCCTATTAAAAATACATATGAAAATTACATACTTTAAGAACAAATGTTAATTAGTAAATTGAATTGACAAAATTTCTTCCAACCCAATAATTTTTTTTTTTCAAAAAAAAAAAAAAAAAAAAACTGTCCTTTTTAAAGCGTGTACAAGTGTTGCCACGAGAGGCTTTTTTTTCTTTTTTCTTTTTTCTTTTTTTTCTTTCTTTGCATTGGCACCCACTTGATGATGTTAAAACACAATTGTTAAGTTAGCTAAGTAGAATTGTAATTAAACAATTAATGTTGAATGAGGACTGACTTGGTAGATATTGTCCAGTTAAATAATTACATACTTTTTTATTGGAAGAAAAAAATAAAATTGCTATATGCTTTAAGGCAAAGTTGAGGAATTTCTTGTGCATGCGTGGAGAAAGAACTATTTTACGGTGGATATTTAACAATATACATGACATCATGTCATTTAAAATTGACATAATATATACCATTAAATTTGTAAAATAAAATCTTTATTATAAAATAATTTATCTATTTTTCACTTAAAATGAATAAGATCCTATTATCAGAGGAGAGGCCACTGTCCAGGTTCAAATCCATTCAGAAAGGATATGTCATTATTGTCATATGAGTAGAAGGAAACTAGAAGAAATATATATAGAAGTCTTTTATCAATAACAAATACAGAAATCTTAGAGCCAAATTGTCAAATTCCATCAAATATAAAAGAAATCTTTAATCAAGTACTTTAACTTGTGCCCAAATTGAACAGGTCCAAGATCAACAAAAAGTTCAGATAAATTGATCATAAAAAGTGTTAGGGACACTACAATTTTTACTATAAAGTCCGTTACAAATTGACTAAAATAATTTTAGTGATTACTAATTTTGTTTGAATGTAACCCGGTTGACCTCTTTTTTACGGAGCACTTTTTATGTTGCGTATTAAGTTTGAATTGAGTCGATGCATATATATATATATAAAAGACTTTATTTCCGGTTTCAAAAATTGTGAGATCAACCTTGAAAACACTAACCTCAACTACAAAGTCTAACCGCCGGCATGTCCCACAGCGTTAACCAATGACTCAATGACGGTAGTGCCAAGAAGTTGAGTTCTTGTATATAGAGCCGTTGTAACGGCCTAGCTTGGGGATCCTTTTTTTATTTTTTCAAGGCACCCTAGAATCTTATAATAAAAATAATATTAGTAATAATAAGATATTCTTATAGTAATTACATTTATTGCATCTAGAGGTCATTTGTTTTATTTTCCTTGGCATTTCTATTTCTTTATTTCTTTCTCTTCTATCTGCCCTGTAGTTCAAAATACTTAAAGGTAACAAGTTGCTATGGTGTGTTTGGCAACCGAGTGGAATAATTATTCCACTCGGGTTTTTTCTAAAATTCACCCACCCGCATAAAACCCGGATTTTGACCCGAATTTTGTGTCCACTCAAGCTGTCTTTCAGATTAATGGTGGGACCCACGCGCAGGAAAAGTTGACTAAAAAAATGCGTGGGTCCCACATTTAAATAATAAAATATTAATAATTGAAATAAAAAAATAATAAAAAGAAATTAAAAAAAAAACAGAGGGGTGGCTGCCAGCCCTTGGGGGAGGCCGCGCGGCCTCCCCCGACCACTGGGGGTGGCCGCGCGGCCACCCCGACCTCCTCTGGGGGTGGCGCGCGGCCACCCCCATTGCCTGGGGGTGGCCGGGCCACCCCCAAAGGGCCGTTCCTTCATTTTTTTTTTTTAATTTTTAATTTTGATTTCAATTATTATTTTTAATTAAATAATCAATATATAATAAATTATTATTATTTAAATTATTATTTCACACAACTTTTTAAAATACTAATCATTATACACAACTTTTTAAACTTCTAATCATTTCTTACCATTAAAATATAATATTTTTCAATCTCAAAATTCAACATCCAAACACAATTTTTTACCTCGATATTTGTAATTAGAATTCAATTCTAATTCTAAAAATTCAATACCCAAACGAACCATAAATGACAGTTGACACACGTGTGGGTTTCTAAGCTATTTTTTCCTTTTTTTTTTTAACCTAAATTCTTAACATTTGTCTCCTAATATCTATTTCCTTAACAAGGCCGCCTCATTGAATCAGATCAAAGGGTTAATCACTTTCCTTTCTCCCCTTTTTCAGGAACACCACAGATTTTTGTATTAATTTTTTATTATTATTATAAGAGCACTCCCAATGGCTTATGTATATTTCAATGTAAAATAGCTAATCAAAATCTACTTTATCTAGTTTAGCTAATGATTTTAAAGGGCATCATATATCCGATTATCTATTCTTAACTCTATTTGATCTAGATATGGTTTTTTTTTTATTACTTTTTTGAATTATCGCATTTTTTTACTATCTTTTTTTTTTTGTTCTTTTTTTCAAATGGTCATATTTGTCAACGGTCATTTTGTTAAAACAATCATTTTTATAACGCAAATTTTTCAACGGTCATTTTTTCTCAAACGGCCATTTTTCTAACAATCATATTTTTCTGCTCTATCAAAATCAAATATGACCCAAACTAAGCCCAGATTTGTTTATGAAAAATAATCCTTTATCAATCATCTGATCAAAGAGAAACTCTACTTCACCCAATTTCCCAAACTAGTATTGCCCATTTATCAAAAAACGAAATGGATTGGATCTCTCATTTGCCCATTTATTATGAGAATATGCCTTTCTAGAATTTGCCCATTTGCCCATTTGTAGTAATTAATTCCAAGAAAATGAAAAATGGCATATTCGAAACTAATGACATTCACTTTATGAGGTGTGTCCTCAGCCAATTAAACTAATCTTTGGAGTAGGATTTTGTAATAATTACGTTTAGTTCTTTCCTTCTATTAAGAAGACATCATCTAAAATAACACTATTAAGCCCTACAAGCGGATCACTTGATAAGAAAGTATGTAGCAAATATTACATCACCTCCTGCTAAACCATGTTCTCAAGCTACTGCTCACGTGAACCTGCAGCCACCAATTTCAGAACTTGAAGATGAAGCTACTGCTCACGTGAACCTATGAAGCTATTGCTCACGTGAACCTGCAGCCACCTATTTCAGAACTTGAAGATGCAGAAGCTACAGAAGATACACCACACTCTTCCTGACTTAAGACAGGTCTTTCACTTTATCTTCTTTCTGTATCTAATCATGCCTTCTTGCTTCACATGTTCATCTTGTATTTTCTGCCTCCTTGTACTTGTCAGACTTTATTTTATTCATGTAAGTTGTTTCCATTCTCCTATAAATAGAATAGAGGACTCTGTCCTCAGTGTGATTGCAGAAATACTCTTTGTTTCATTATATGGTATCAGAGCCTCTCAGACCAACGTCTTCCTTCCCTTCTGATCCTTCTCTTCACTATGTCTACTGTTACTCCTCCTTCCACTACCTCTGATACCCAACCCCCTCCACCCTCTTCTGCTCCTCCTTCTCTACCAAACCTCAACAACATCTCCCTCCACAAACTCCCCCATGACAACTATCCAATCTGGTGCACCATAATCATTCCTTTTCTTGAAAGCCAGGATCTCTATGGCTATGTCTCAGGTGATCTCACCCCACCACCCAAGTTCCTTGCATCACCCAGCAGTACCACTACGTCTGCTGCTACTGTCGTCAATCCTGCCTATTCTCTGTGGTACCAGCAGGACAAACTTGTCCTCACAGCACTCATTTCGTCTCTCTCAGAAAATATCTTAGTCCACGTCTATGGTCTCAATACTTCTCGTGCTGTTTGGTTAGCCTTGGAAAAAATGTTTGCTTCTCAATCCAAGGCCCGTGTCATGCAATCTCGTTTCCAACTTACAACCTTAAAAAAGGGTTCCATGTCTATCTCATAGTATTTCCAAAAAGCTCAAAGTCTTTCCCACTCCCTAGCTGTCATTGAAGAACCCCTCCAGAATATGAATCTCTTGTCACCACTATCACCACCAGAATTGATCCCATTTCTCTTGACACATTATATGGCTTCTTACTCACCCATGAAAAGCGCCTTGAACACCTCCAATCTACTCCTGATTTCTCCATTTCCACTGTCAATGCTGCCCAGCGCAACTCTTCCACTGTCAAACGTTTCTAGCGTTCTTTCTCTCCCCATCCTACTCGTGGTCGAGGTAGGGGACGTGGTCGAACCCCATATTTTCCCTTCTAGTACTCACCCAGCCTCAATAGTCCCATTTGTCAAATCTGCAACTGAGTTGGTCATACTGCATCCAAATGCTTCAATCGGTTTGATCACTCCTATCACTCTGACATTGTCACTCCAGCATCCTTCCTCACAACTCAATCCTCTCCACCTAATTTTAATTGGTATCCTGACATGGGTTCCACCAAACATCTCACCAATGACCTCTCCAATCTCAACCTCAAGGCTGATGAATATCATGGCACTGATCAAATTCGCGTTGGAAATGGACAAGGTTTGCAAATCTTACATACTGGTGTTGCTCATCTTCCCACACCTCACAGAAAATTTTCTCTTCCTAATCTCTTGCATGTTCCTCACATTAAAACTTAATTTATGTTCATCAATTTACTCATGATAATCAAGTCTTTCTTGAGTTTCACCCTCACTTTTTTCGTGTTAAGGATCTTCACACGGGCAAGCTCCTTCTTCAAATTCCCAGTAAAGGTGGCCTCTACCCCTGGCCTTCCTTTTCTTCTCCCAAATCTGCTTCTGTTGCTCTCCTTGGTGAAAGAGTCTCCATACATCAATGGCACAATTGTCTCGGTCATCCAGCCCCTCCGTTGGTCCGCCGCATTTTGTCCAAGCATCACCTTCCTGTGATGCCTCACAAGTCGTCTGTTCAGCTTTGTCCTGCCTGTCAGCAAGGAAAACTGTACAAACTTCATTTTGGTGCCACTCCATCTATTTCCAGTGTTCCTCTAGAACTTTTGTTTCTTGATGTATGGGGTTATGCCCCTCTTTTGTCTTTTAATAATAAACGCTATTTCCTTTGCATTGTGGATGATTTTAGCAAGTATATTTGGCTTTTCCCTCTTACTCACAAATCTGATGTTCTTGCTACTTTCACTCAATTTAAATCCATGGTTGAAAACTTCTTTGATTGATCCATCTAATCAATTCAAACCGATGGAGGGGGAGAATTCCTTGCCTTACAAAAATTCCTCTCTACTCATGGCATCTCCCATCAAAAAACCTGTCCCCACACCCACCATCAAAATTGTAGTGCTGAGCGTAAACACCGTCAAATTATGGATACTAGTCTTGCCCTCCTTGCTCACTCTCATGTTCCATTTGTTCATTGGGACTCAGCATTTGAAACCGCCTGCTTCCTAATAAATCGTCTTCCTTCAAGTGTCAACCGCAACTTCTCTCCTTATGAATTGCACTTTCATAAATCTCCCGACTATAAATTCCTCAAAGTTTTTGGTTGTGAGTGTTGGCCATATCTTCGTCCCTACAACTCCCACAAATTTGCCTTCCGTTCCAAGCCTTGTGTGTTTTTCTCGGTTATAGCTTGTCTCATCTTGGTTATAAGTGTCTCGATCCACTTGCCATTCGCGTTTACATTGCTCGACATGTTGTCTTCAATGAACAAGCATTTCCTTTCCACAAATCTTCCTCACCTACTGAACCATCTCCCTCTCCTTTACCCGGCCTCTTACCACTTCCTTCACTTCTCTTTCTCCACATTCCTATAACCCGTGTCTCTCCACTCATGCCCCACGTCCTTCCTCCTCTCCAACACGTGTTCTATCCTCCTCTTTTCCCATCCCACTGCCCTTTGGTCACACCCTTCAATCTCCTGCCACCTTTCCCTCTCGAGCTACTCAACCAACTGTCACCACTTTTCCTACTCCCACCACTGCCACATCCTCACCTCGAGCTCCTCAACACACTGTCCTCCCACTAACTTCTCACAATACTGCTACATCCCCTCCTAGAACTCCTCAACACCCCTTGTCCCATGCTGTTACTCCCACGTCCAATTCTCAACCTACACGTGATCCTCCTCCCACTCTTGTCACTCTTCCTCCCACTCCTCACTCCACCCCACTTATTCCACCTCTCCGCTCACACCCCATGATCATTCGCTCTCAAACCCTCTACCACTCCACCTTCATGCCTAACTCTACTGCACCTTTTCTTCGGTCCCATCTCATGACTACCCGGTCCGAAAACAACATCCATAAACCCACCCTCCTACCCGATGGCACTCCCAAATACCACTTACCTCAAGCCCTTACTGTCACCACCTCCAATCCTGAAACTGAGCCCACATGCTACACCTCTGTTGTCCAACATGTTGTGTGGCGAGATGCCATGGCTGAAGAGTTCCTTGCTCTTTTGAAGAATGGTACTTGGACCCTTGTTCCTCCTACACCCTCCATGAACATTGTCGGCTCTAAATGGGTTTATCGCATCAAGCGAAAGGCGGATGGCAGTGTTGATCGTTATAAGGCCCGCCTTGTTGCTAAAGGCTTCCATCAACAAGAAGGAATTTATTATTGGGAAACCTACGGCCCTGTTATCAAACCCGTTACAATCAAAACCGATATCTCCCTTGCTGTCTCTTCCGGATGGCCAATAAAATAAGTTGACATCAGCAACGCCTTTCTCCATGGTTTTCTTAGTGAGACAGTTTACATGGCACAGCCACGTGGTTTGTGCATCCTCAATTTCCCAACTCAGTGTGCCTCCTAAAGAAAGCATTGTATGGGCTCAAACAAGCCCCCCGAGCATGGTTTTCTCGCCTCAGCACTCGTCTCCTTGAGCTCGGTTTCACTGCTTCTAAAGCCGACCCTTCCCTATTTGTTTTTGTCTCTGCAGGTACTCACCTTCTTGCTCTAGTCTATGTGGATGATATCATCCTAACCGTCTCCTCACTCTCTCTCATTGACTCTCTTCTTCACTCACTCTCTCTTGACTTTCCTATCAAAGACTTTGGTTCCTTAAACTTCTTCCTAGGTGTTGAAGTCCACAGATCACCTACAGGACTTCACCTCTGCCAACAACGTTACATAGCCGACCTACTCAAAAGAACCTTTATGCAGTTTGCTAAACCATTTTCCTTTCCAATGTCAACCTCCTCTCCTCTTAGCCAATTTGATGGCACTCCCATGTCTGATACTACATTCTATCGAAGCACCGTTGGTGCTCTCCACTACCTCGCACTCACTCACTCGGACATTGCCTTTGTGGTTAACAAAGTCTCTTAATTCTCTCATGCCCCTCGTGACACTCACTGGACTGCAATCAAACGGATCCTTCGCTATCTCAAAAATACTCTCTCCTATGGTCTCCTCATTAAACCAACACCCTCCTCTCAATTATTTGCCTTCTCTGACGCAGATTGGGCTAGCTGCCCTGATGAACGGAAGTCTAACTCCGGCTACTGCATCTTTCTTGGTGGCAACCTCCTTTCCTGGACTGTCAAAAAATAGCCCACGGTTTCTTGCTCTAGCATTGAGTCTGAGTACAAAGCGTTAGCAAATACCACTACTGAGTTGCTCTAGATTCAATCTCTTCTCAAAGAACTCGGCATCTTCCTCTCTACTGCTCCCATTCTTCACTGCGACAATATTGGTGCTACTTATCTCACCTCTAATCCTATTTTTCATGCACGCACCAAACACATTGAAATTGACTACCATTTTGTACGAGATCGAGTTGCTCAGAAATCCCTCATTGTCAAGTTCCTTTCCAGCAAAGATCAATTGGCTGACATCCTCACTAAGCCCTTGGCCTCCACTTGCTTCGCTCATCTTCGAGCCAATCTCAACGTTTGCCCGCAACCGCTGCGATTGAGGGGGAGTATTACATCACCTCCTGCTAAACCATGTTCTCAAGCTACTGCTCACGTGAACCTGCAGCCACCAATTTCAGAACTAGAAGATGAAGCTACTGCTCACGTGAACCTATGAAGCTACTGCTCACGTGAACCTGCAGCCACCTATTTCAGAACTTGAAAATGCAGAAGCTACAGAAGATACACCACACTCTTCTTGACTTAAGACATGTCTTTCACTTTATCTTCTTTTTGTATCTAATCATGCCTTCTTGCTTCACGTGTTCATCTTGTATTTTTTGCCTCCTTGTACTTGTCAAACTTTATTTTATTCATGTAAGTTGTTTCCATTCTTCTATAAATAGAACAGAGGACTCTGTCCTCAGTGTGATTGCAGAAATACTCTTTGTTTCATTATAAAAACTACTTCCAATAAATAATTAAAGACGGGAAAAAAAGTTGGTCTTTAAATTGTCAAATTTTGTTAAATATGTATTCGTTCTTAATTTTGTGGATAAATTATTTGTCTTCCGACGATTAATTTTTTTTTTCCTTGATTGCTGTGATATTTTAATAACTTTATCTAATTGATACAGTGATACTATTTATTAAAGGCCTCTTCAGGCTCCACAAGCCCAATAAAGTCTGTTAAAATATCTATTCAACCCTAGGCCGAGCTACATTTGGCGAGTTATCCCTCCCTTGGTGAGGACAACCAACCGACGTCTCCTACCAACAGACACGTGGTGAGGGGACCGTAGGAAAAAAAATGTATCTTAGATATCCCCCTAGTTATAGTCTTGCCTATTTAAACTTGGCTTAATAAGAGAATGATTCGTTAGCGCATCCCCAAAAGAAAGGTATTCATGGGAATATGACACCTTCCATATCGGATCCTTGACCCCCGGTCCTTGCCATATCAAGCCTACTTACTATAACAATGGCAATCCTATAAGTAAAGGTGATAGACCATATTGTGAGGAGATATGATACGTTTACAACTTCTATACAACTCTTGTACAAACTCCAACAATTTTTTTTAAAAAATCAACCATTGGATATGTAGGACTCATATGTAAGAAAACGGGATGTGTTATTTCTACATCACTTTGGTTTACATCAACTCTACACCAAGACACAATGAGTGTAAGACCCATGCATATGAGACCCACATGTATTGAGACCTACATGCATAGGTCTCACACCCTATGTGTCTTGATGTAGAGTTGATATACACCCAGTTAATGTAAAAAAATCATTACCCTATAAAAACAGATTCAATGGTTAGTTTGAAAAAAAATTGTTGGAGTTGTACAACAATCATTTCTCTATTATGAGGTATGCACACTTTTTCTTTCTCTCTATCTTGCCTATTAGATTCATTCTCAAACACCCTACTAACTTAAACGTTAGAGTGTTCTCAACCGGTACCTACAACAAGTCACATTGGCCTATTTATTGTCTTAAAAAATCTTTTTGACTGGACTACTGGCGTGCGATCAACTATTCAAATAGATACATTTTAGTTCTTGAATTTTTAGAACTATAATATTTTTAAAATCAAATTTTTACACCCCCCCCCCCCCCCCCCCCCCCCCCCCCCCCTTGCCGTTGTTCCACCCTTGGCTTCAACTACCTCACTTTAAGGCAGAGTGATGCTAGTGATATATTATAGTTTTTACAATAACTTTTTTAACAAATTGACGTGATATATGTTAAGTTAACTACAAAAATATAATTTTTTTTTTTTGAGAAAAAATTATCTTTATTCCAAATCAATTAGAAAAAATTTGCTTAGCAATTACAATGCATTTTTCTTGTTATGGAACAAACTTTTGAGGTAAATTTATGTAACTGACAGAACATCCAGATGAGCCAAAGCGCACCGAAAAGGAAAATCCGCAACATGAACATACAATCACGTCAACGACAAACTAGGCACAACATAGAAAATAGGAGAAGACTATTGCGAGGAAGACAATAATAACATGGAATGAATAATCTATACTTTTCACTATTGGCGGGTTTGCTTTGATATCCCAAGTGGTTTTGTTGAGAGGACTTTCATCAGCATATGATTAATCTATAACGTGTCCGACCGTAAAATTTGTAGCCCCTGCCGACCACAGACAATCCTTGCCACCATCAAGTCCCTCCCTCAACACTGAACCAGAGAGACAGAACTTCGTAGTTCACAGTCCAACACAGCAACACTGCTCACAAAACTACTCTTCTGCTGCAACACGCCCACCCATTGATCCAAACGGACGAAGATCTGGATACCCATTTGGTCCAAACGGGACCTGAGCCGGATCTTGGCAATACCCAGATGAGAGTTTTACCAATATGAAGAGGCTCAAGAAAAACCCGGATGATGATGATGATTTAGCAAGGCATCCGGATTCGGATACCCACACTGTTCTGGTAGATCCAGATAGGAAATTGGGGTCCAACCCGATGAGGCTGATGGCGATCATTGTGGTCTGTCTGATGGTTGTTTCGGTTCTGTTTTCAGTGTCTGTGGTTCTCAATGACCCACCTTCAGATAGCATTAGGGAATCTTCAGAAAAAAGGGTTCTTGAGGTGGAACCCAGTAAAGGTACTTGCTTGTTGGGTCTTTATAAGGTTCTAAGTATTAGACTGAGTTTGAGTATGTTCTAGTGTTAGTGTACTTGATTTTGGGAATCTTTCTAGTTCGGTTTTTGTCATTGAAACTTATATGCGAAAATGGTGCACTGCCATGGTGAATTGTTGCATGTTTTGTTTTTCTGTTTGACGGTTTGTGCTGTTCTCTATTATTATTATAAGTAAGAATCATCTTTTGTGTTGGTGAAATGTTGGAAGAACATCGTTTGGTTTACATTCTTGAAGATGTAGCATAAAGTGTGTCTCTTGGATTTGATTTATGTCATTGGTATTGAGAGCAAGCTCAACGCAAACTCAATTCCTTAGATCAAAGAAATTCTACAGCTTAGTGACTACTTGGGGCCGGCTATGTTAGTCCTTTTTCACCATCAAACTCAATCTAGGGCCATGACTTCTGCCTAAACCATCTGCCATCATGTGTTTTCTAACAGCATCGACTTATGTTTTTGCTACATTTAGCTTTAGTTAAATCCACCCTATAGGTGCGGTATGTTCTTCACCGTGCACAACCTAACTGTCTCAGTCATTGTTATCACATATTATCCACAATATTGCTATCCTCCCCCTCTTACAACTGCATTGTTTCCATTCTATTCCTTTATGTTACCACTTGTTCATCTCGATGTGCTCATTCCTGTTATATTTACATTATGGCCACATTAGTCGGTGCAAAACATGTTTACATTTTTGGTGTATTTATACAGTTTTCTTATTACTTTGGATAGACTGGTTTGAGGCTATTTATATTTTCTGAATTTGCTTCATGCATATCTCAGATTATGAAACTTGCTTTACTTTGATATCCTTGATATGCTCTAGTTTTAAATTCCTGACCTTTCTTAATCTGTCTACCTGTGTTAGAGATTGGATTGAGGGAAGCAAATTACACTCTAAAGATTCTGTCAATGTCCAAAGAATTTCAGGCAATAACTACCTAGCTAACATTTGGAGAAGATATTTTTGGAAGTCATCTTTCAAGGGGGGAAATAAAATTGTATGAATTAATTGAATTCAACCTAAAATATGTAGGATTTCACTTGTGTCTTACTTTTAAGAAGCAAAAAGTGATGCTTGGTTGTATGATTTTATAAATGCTCATGAAGTTAATTACATCTCTTAGGTTTGATTTGTCTGCTTGTACTTTCTATTGGTACATAATAAGTGTATCTTCTTTCCTGTTCTAGCTCGTTATGGTTCTCATTGTTGATTGCTATTTCCAAACTCTTGGGAGATTATGTAACATGGCAACATTTTTGTTAGTTAATGAATTATTTATTTGGTTTACTCTACTGCCAATTGATCTGTTTCTTACTGCCCAATAAGTTGTGCTGTATCCATATTGATCATGGTCCGTTGCTATTTTACTTGTATCTCTGAGTGACATGATTTGTCCATGATGGTGTTGGTGTACTCTTCTAATTCCTAGGTTCAGAAGATGGTGTCTCTCAGTCTACTGAGGTGCCAAGGGATAAATTGCTTGGTGGCTTACTTTCTGCTGGATTTGATGAAGGATCTTGTCTTAGCAGGTATCAGTCAGTTAAATATCACAAGGAGCCATCACAGAAACCTTCCTCTTACCTCATTTCCAGGTTGCGGAGATATGAAGCTCTCCATAAACAATGTGGACCGTATACAAAATCCTATAACAAAACCTTGGAACAGGGCCCTCAGAATGTAATTATGTGGTATGGATTTCCTTTAGTGGATTAGGGAATAGGATATTATCCCTAGCTTCATCGTTTCTTTATGCTCTCCTCACAAACCGTGTTCTACTTGTTGACCCTGGAGTTGATGTGGCTGATCTTGTATGTGAACCATTTGCAGAAGTTTCCTGGTTCCTACCCCCAGATTTTCCACTTAAAAATCAATTCAACAACTTCAATCAGGAATCTCCTCAGTGTTACGGGAAAATGCTGAAGAATATTACAATTACAAATTCCAATAGAGTGACGCCACCTTCTGTGTACCTCCATCTAGTCCATGATTATGCGATCATGATAAGCTTTTCTTCTGTGATGAAGATCAAACTTTTCTGCAGAAAGTGCCTTGGTTGATCATGAAAACAGATAACTACTTCATCCCATCTCTTTTCTTGATCCCATCTTTTGAGCAAGAATTGAGTAAGCTCTTCCCAAAGAAGGAAACAGTTTTCCACTTCTTGGGCCGATATCTTTTCCACCCCACAGATCAGGTTTGGGGACTTAATACCAGATACTATGAAGCTTATTTAGCTAAAGCAGATGAAAGAATAGGCATCCAGATCAGGGTCTTTGATACAGGTACTGGTCCATTTCAGCATGTATTAGATCAGATCCTAACTTGTACCATGAAGGAGAATCTGTTGCCAGAAATCAACAGAGAGCAACATTTTATTGGTCCATCTGGAAATCAGAAGTCTAAAGCTGTAATGATGACTTCTTTGAGCTCCAGGTACTTTGAGAAGGTTAGAGACTTGTATTGGGGATATCCAACTGTTACAGGCGAGGTGGTTGGCATTTACCAGCCAAGCCATGAAGAGTATCAGCAAACAGAGAAGCAGATGCACAACCGGAAGGCATGGACAGAGATTGGTTAAAGCCATGGATACTTTACAAGCCTGAGAATCGGATTGCCCCTAACTCACCTTGTCGTCGAGCCATGTCAATGGAACCTTGCTTCCATGCACCTCCGTTCTATGACTGCAAGGCAAAGATGGGGGTTGACACGGGTGCACTTGTTCCTCATGTGAGGCATTGCGAGGACATGAGTTGGGGCCTTAAGCTTGTGAATCATTAGGATGAACTGTAATCATGAGTGTGTGTTCTTGTAACTGTCACAATGATGTTGCATTTTTCGGGGGTGCAAAAGAAATGGTATTTTGGTTATATAATGAAGTATGTGTTAGAGCACTCCCATCAGTTTCCTAACCATTTTTCTTATATTTAGGGAACAAAACCACTTTTTATTTCCCTATAAAAAAACACTCTACAGTAGATTCCCTAAATTTTTCCTATATCAATTAAATAATCTTTTTTTATCTTTTTTTATTATTTTTTCTCTTTCTTATTTTATTTCTTTATTCTTTTTTTCTCTCTTCCTCTCTCTCGTCTTCTCCAGAAACTTCTCCCACCTCCTTTCTCGCCTCCGCCTCCCTCACCCTCCACGGCCTCCTCAATCCTCTCCCCAAAACCCTCTATCTTCAACCACAGCAACCTCAATTCCTTGCCTTTCACCGAATTCCTCTCTCCTGCAATTCTCACAATTCTCCCAATATCCTCTGCCTCTCTTTTCCCGCATTCCAAACACAGCCTCAAGTCCCGAGCTTTTTCGCCGACGGATCGCCCGGTTTACTACTTGCCGATAGCGACAAAGACTTGATTATTGGCAAGAAGACGCCGCCGGCCCTCGCTGATTGTCAATCTGTAGGACAACCCCAAGGTACTCTTGCCCAGCCATTTGATGAAGTAGGTGGCGATCCTATCGCCCAAGCCAGTCTTGACGAAGCCGCGGGCAAAGAAGAAGGAGATGACGATGAGCCAAATGACCTTGTTGGTGAAGGAGGAGAAGGACAGGGTTTTAGTGACGACGGAGGCGGTGAGGCCAAGGAAGGCCCAGGCTCCGACGAGCAGGGGGCTGAGGATGAGGCCGGCGATGGTGGAGATGAAAGTGGAGAGCAATTGCCATGAGGACGAGGCCGGTGATGGTGGGATGGTGAATTTGTGGAAGAGGAGGCGTGGATGGGTGGGAGGCGAGGTTTGAAGCCGAGGGAGAGCTTCGGCGATGGGGGGAAGATAGAGGAGGAGGAGAGAGCTGTTTTTTTTTTTTTTTATTAAAATAATGGGTTGGGAAGCACTATTGCTTCCCAACCAAAAAACCCAATTTTAGGGTATCTGTTGGAGGTTGGTTTTTGGTGTTTTTTATGATATTTTCCCTAAACATAGGGAAGGAAACCAATTTAAAGAGTCTAATGGGAGTGCTCTGTGGGCAATTAGGATCAGGAACCCTATAAGTGAGGATTCCAGTTATTATTATGTCCCCTCTCCTCTTTCGAGGGGGGTTTGTGACTTGTGAGAGAGATTATAATCATTTACAATTATTTGCTTGAAGTATAAGTGATTTGGGCAGCTCGAAGTGTAAGTGATTTGAACAGGTGATTATAAGAGATCACTTGTAGAACCCACCTGACCGGATAGGTGGTTGGACAACCCAATTTTTATTTGGTCAAGTGTGTATTACAAGTAGTCTCTCATCATTACCTGCTCGAATCATCTACAATTCAGACAAATAATTATAGACATCCCAATCTAAAAGAGGGCTAGGCACAAATAGTTAGCCACCCGATGGCCTTGGGGCTCAAACAAAGGCTTCCCTGATCAGGCTGGATTTCTTTAAGCAAGGAATTGAAAGAGATCTGTTTTCGGGCAATAAACAATGTCTTGGGGAATGGGAAAGCTCAAAAGTTGCCCTCTTCCTTTTATTCGCGCAAACACAGGTGGGCATCATCTCCATTCTTAAACAATGCAAACATCAAATACATTGGCAATTTATCTTTGCAGTTTGTCCGTAACTCATTTTTTAAACACTTTGTTATCCTTCATTAATTTTCTTATTATGAACCGCGTGGATCCCTGCCGCATCCACACCTTTGATACTTGAACAAATTACCATTGAAAAAGTAGGATATAGGATCCCAATTTCACAAACCAATATACATAGAGTAAACCAGTATCTTTCTTCAACTGGAAAATACAGACTTCAAGAACATTTTACTTCAAAGGAAAGCAAAATCCAGCCACCGAGTCAAATGTAGACATATTACATATGTTATTTTGCATCTCAGATTCGTCTGAATTCTAGTGCAGAAAATCAGTTCTTTCTCCCTTCAGATAAGATGATGTGGTATCCATGTCTGCATTATCAAAGAAAAAAATATATATATATATATATATATATTCTCAGCCAATCTCATTACAGGGGAACGCTGATGTAAAGGACAGAAATCAGGGATATGGAAATCATACGTTGATTTGAATGGTGCACTGGTAGCTCCAACAGGTGTGTTAAAGGCAACCTCCTGAAATGGCCCAGCCATCTTACCTCGTGGAAACCATCCAAGATCTCCACCCTTCTTTCCCGATGGACATTCTGAATATTCTTGAGCTAACTGCAACAAGAAAGAAGACAAAAGGCAAATGAATAAACCCTCAAAAAATTCTATTAAAGGGGTTGAGTGTATTTTTCGAAGCTCATAGTCTGAATAGAGATCTACATCAGAAAGCTAGGCTGGTAACTTATACAAGCATTTTACTAATAAATCACCGTTATATGTCCAATTTTCAAACAATTCACAAGAAAATAAAAACTCTTATCTGCTTTTATATACAGAAAGACAAAAAAGTTTGTGACACGTTTTCTAGTAAAACTAAGCACATCATTGCATCAACCACGATAATTGTCAATATTGTCTCCCTCCTCCCTGCTCCAAAGGAATATCTCTGGGGTCATCTTCCAGAAAAGAAAATGTCAAATTACTCTTTTCTTCTTTTTTAGTTAACTGGTTTTGTACCTTCAGAACATCTAGTGCATGCTTGTGGTATCAACTATCAAAGTTGGAAGATATTTTACTTGTTTCTCCAGAGCCATCATGGTTTCAAAATAATGGGAGTCTATATAAAATTAGCTTTAACCAAAGAGAACAAATGAAGAAGGTTTTCCAGATGAGATACTAAAAAATGCATGAAACCAAAGATAACCACCCCCAACTTTACTTCAATGACATTACTTGAAAGAATCAATGTTGGAATGTAAAACTACAACAAAGAGCAGAAGAAGTTTGGGAAACAGTTGCAGCTTCTAGCGCACTAAAGTAAAGGTACAGAATCTTCATATAATAGGTGTTCAAAATAAAGTTAGAGAGCAAATAAATTAAGGAAAAAAATTAAAAAGAAAGCTTCCTGAATGATAATATCCTAGATAAAGATTAACCTTTGCAAATTCAGCAGGTGGAACCTTATCTCCATTGCCGAGCCAACCATCCTGCAGCTTCTTGTATGCTTCATTAATCTTCCCTTGCTTCTCACATAAGATATGCCTTGCCGAACAAATTAATGGCCAGAACAAAAGGCGTGATAATAAGGATTTAAAAAGAAAAGAAAAACAACAAAAAGAAGTTATAATTAAGAAAAAAAAAACTCCTCAATAGGGCAAAGGGGACAATTCAACAAAAAAAAAACCTTTGACATATGTGCAGGTGCCAAGCCCATCTGCTGCCTTCCCACCTTTCCCTTTACCCTTTGATGTATTCTCATCAGCTCCACCCGCTGCCTGTTTTCCCTTACCCTTTGTGCTCCTGAGTCCTTTGACTTTGCGTCCTTCCCCATTTCCAGGCAAACCTAATTTGTTTTAGTCCAAGATGCAAATAATATTATAAGTACAAGGAATAACCAAAACCTAAAAATTCAATCAAACCCCGATAAACATCAATTACCAAATGCAAAGCTAATTAAGGCCACAAAATAACATTCATGACAGAAGCAACTAAGAAACAATATATTAATTGTCATGTACACAGCATGTCAAAAATACAAGTACCAAAAAGATAAAATAAGGCAGGGAATTGGATTAAACATACAATGATAAAGAATTAAAATGAAATGGACCAACCAAAAAAAAAACTCTAAATATGGAAAATCAAGCACCAAATCATGGGCTCCACAAATTGAAGAATTCAGGATGCCTTCAAACCAAATTGAAACAACAAATACTTTAACAGCTTACTCAATTTCAATAAGAAATTTCGTTGGTAATCGTGAGAACAGCTTACAATAAGAATTTTTCACGAAATACTGAATGCTCCAAGGTACGAGGCTTCATAACATTTATGTTAAAAGTGACTGAGTTTGTCTCAAACGTTTCAAGATATTTTTATCATAACTGATAATCCATCAGAAAAATAGTGATAAGCTATCACCTAATTCCCAAAAGATCCAAGCTTTCAATCACAAAACTCAATAAATCCCAATATTGGATAAAATTTCCATATGACAAGAAATCAATCCCTAAATATTCTTAACGACGCCAAAGCGAGAAAATGAGCTTCTATCTTCTCAACATGCTTTTCCTTTCTCAGTACTTAATTTCCACTAAACCACCAAAAAGAAGAGCATATTCAGAGCTAAACTGAAATGGAAAATGAAGAGACAACTAGGGTACATACGAATTCCATCATACTCAGATCGGAATCGGAAAACATAAGCTAGATAAACCGAATCTCATTATTATAAATGTTCAGAGCTTAAAATTATATTAAGCACAAACAACAACACCCACAAGCAGAAAATTAAAAAGAAGCACGGTGAAATACTGGTAAAATTAAATGAATTTTGTGAATAAAATAAATTCGAGGAGGGAATTCTCTGGTTTAGGATGAGAACGATCTAAGCTTGAGAGTTTTGTTTTTTTGTTACCTTCCGAATGGATCAAAAGCCGCAACCAGCGATTCTCAGGCTCGAGGTACTAGCAGCCGAAGGAGTCAATATAAGCTGAGGCTCCCTTTTAACTCGAATTACCCAACCCCCCCCCCCCCTTTTCTTTTTTTTTTTCTTTTTTTTTTTTTCTTTTTAGGAAATTGCATTTTAGCCTTTTAAACAGTCAGTCGTTTTACAAGTAACTCTACGAACTACCAACACTTGGACTCTGACCTTCAAAACTTTCAAAACGTTTCAACTTTCAAAAATGTTAATTTTTTTTTTCGAAATATACCTACACTTGGACTCCTGCAACATGTCATTTTTTAATTAAAAAATTAAAATAATATTTTTGAATTTTTTATTATTATTATTTAATTAAAAAATGACACGTGGTAGAAGTATCGTAGATATATTTCGACAAAAATGTGTTTTTTGAAACATTTTGGTAGTTTGGGGCCAGAGTCCAAACGTTGGCAATTCGTGAGGCTACTTGCAAAACAGCTGGAAGTTTGAAGACTAAATTGTAATTTTCACTTTTTATTATTATTATTATTATTTTAAAAGGGATCAAAATTAACTTGAATTGCATAAATGTTCTTATGGGGAGTGATTCTAACGTGGATTTCAACTTTTTACTCTTCAACCTTCTAGAGACGTTTGTATACAAATGTATCATTAACATCCCTTCCAAAGTCCAAACCTAAACAAGAAAACAAATAAATAAATAAATAAAATGTTGGAACAGTTTATGGGTCAATTACTACAACATCTTCAAAGGGTATCTTCTAGATAGTCTCCCATACAAGTCACTGCAATCATGAAGAAAGTTAGACAAAAGAGCTTGTCCGAGCAAGTTTGGGGGGATAACTCTGATGCTTAAGTTGAATGCTGAGAAGGAGAAAAGTTCTTTGAAAGCAAGTATTCTCGTGTGTGTGTGTCTTGAAAAAGTTAGCCTGCGTTACCTCTCTCTCTTTCCTTTTATACCTTATCCAATCTCTATGATGATAATGCCATACCTGTCTCTTTCTTCCTTTTTATCCAAGCGGCTAGTCTCCTCCTACTCCCTTCTCGCCTACATTTAGCGGTTTTAGCATTTAATCTTGTATTCATTAGCTGTCAAATCAGTAGTTTTCACGCCTACTCAATTCCTCTTCCATTTAATGCTCTTAGGGCTCCAGGAGAGCTTTTAAGAATTGGGTTTCAGTCATTCGAAAGACTTTGGTGACTGAGGAACCCTATGCGAACTGGGGTCACTGGCAATTTGTCAACATGCTCCTCTCAGCGACCGCCATCGCCTCCTACAGTGTAGTCATCGCTTCCTCCTTAAAGTGCGATACCTGGCCTTGGCCCGAAATCGACCTACTACTCGCTAGTAGGCTGAGGACTCAATGTGTGGATGGGCTTCTGAATATGGGCCGTAATTGCCGGCCCATGTCCAAACAAAAAAAATAAAGCCTTAAGAGAAAGAGAGAAAAATAAAAATACGACCTTAATGCAACCCGGATAAATAAAAATAAGGGTGTGGGTTGAAATTTTTTTGAAAGATTATGTCACATGGCGCAAAGGAAAGAAGGACGAGTGAGTGACTTGTTAGGAATGAAGTGCGTTGGCTTTTTCCAGTTTTGTGTAGACCAAAACATTGTTGAGGTAAGGTCAGCTATATACCACATGGAACATGTTGCTTGAGGCCCGTTTGGCACTTAGAGTGACCCTGAAATTCAATTATGGCGGCTTGTTTCTGTTTTGGGGCCTTTTTGAATTCCATCGATTGCCTAAGAGAGGCCTACAAATTGCCTTTCATGCGTCCGGCCCACAGTTGGTGCACTGCCTAACAGCCTCAATTAATAAAAATGAAAGAAAGAGACTTTAGACTTTAATAAAAATGGAAAATGAAGAGACAACTATGCCCCGTTTGTTTCGGTGTAAAATAATTTCCATCGTAAAATAGTTGTCGTAAAATAGTTTCAGAGAAGTCATTTTTCAGAAAAATATTTTCCGTCGAAATCATTTTTCAGTGTTTGGCGCGTACGGAAAATTACAAATATTTTTTATATTTTAATTTAATCATATTAATTAAAAAAAATTAAATTGTATTCCCAAAATAAAAAATATTAATATAAAATAATATAAAAAAAATTTTTAAAAAATTTGGCATATACAAATTCCGGCACAAACCGGCCGGATCCCGGCCATTTGACCGGAAACCGGCCATCCTGGCCAGTTTCCGGCTAGAACAGCCGGATCCGGCCAGATGCTGGGGGTCCGGCCAGATGGCCGAATTCGGGCCGAGATCCGGTCGCTCCGGCCAGATTCCGGCCAGTCTAGCCGGAATCTGGCATGGTATCCCCGGAATCCGGCGACATCTGCTGGACGTCGCCGGATTCCGACTTAATTTGTTGAATTCCGACACTGACTGGAGTCGGAATCTGACTTGTCGAAATTCGGCAATAATCAACTGCTTGAACGTAAAGGTCGACTGTGTTGTTTAAAAAAGAATCGACTGCATCTACCATTTACGGAAAATGATTTACGCTTTTAAAAAGCGTAAATAATTTTCCGAAATTTATTAAGCATTTTTGGTCAAATAAAAATCATTTTCCGATTGACCATTATTTTCGCTCCTACCAAACACTAGAAAATACCGAAACCATTTTTCAGAAATCATTTTACGCCGAAACAAACGGGGCATTAGTGTACATACGAATTCCATCATACTCAGATCGGAATCGGAAAACATAAGCTAGATAAACCGAATCTCATTATTATAAATGTTTAGAGCTTAAAATTATATTAAGCACATTTTTTTAGCACAAACAACACCACCCATAAGCAGAAAATTAGAAGCACGCTGAAATACTGGTAAAATCAAATGAATTGCGTGAATAAAATAAATACGAGGAGGGAATTCTCTGGTTTAGGATGAGAACGATCTTAGCTTGAGAGTTTTGTTTTTTTGTTACCTTTGATGAGTACCAAATATTGTGTATTTGGACCCCTTAATTTACATTAGTTAAACATTTAGCTTTGTTATTTTCTAATGCTTTGGTTAGTTTTAGTGTTTTTATATTTTGTAGGACAATAAGAGAGAAATGATACAATTCAAGCAAAATACAAGGAAATTCGGATGCAGCAGACCAGTACATTTAGACTGATCATAACAGGACCAAAAGATATCCTTTTTGGGAGTTTCTTAGGTCTAAATTGAATTTCAAGATGTCAGCTTTCCAACGCAACAATTTTCAGCCAATTCAGAGATGCGTGGAAAAAGATATGGCTGTTTGAATTTCAGTCGTCGGATCATCCCGAAAATCCAGAACCATCTCTCTTATTATTTTTCTTTTACTTCATCCCTTGTCTCCCCAAAGCTAGAGCCAATACTCGTTTTTCTCCACATTCTCAGCCACTTAATCACTTTTTTTTTCCACTCAACATCATTCCATAAAACACTCACCACTCATTCCATAAAACACTCACCACTCATTCCATAAAACACTCACCACTCATCTCTCCACTCATACACCCACTCACCCATTCCACACAAACCACTTGACTATAAAAGGAGACCAAGGCTGAAAATCAAGAGAAGAAGAAGAGGCATGAGCCTCTTTGTACATAACTTCTTACTTCTCTTCTTCTTGTAGCTTATTTCTTTCCTTTTGCAACTCTTTGATTTTTATGCTTTTAATGTTTTAAGTTGTAAGTTATTTTATCATGTGTAGCTAATATTTTCGTTTGGGGTTGAGGATGAAACCTCACCATTGAAGAGAAACCGAGTTTCTTGCTTGTTCATGCTATTTGAGTTTATGGATTTGATTTCTCATTGCTCTACTTCGGTTTTCTTGAAATGATGTTTTGATATCTCTTGTGGTTTCCGGATACAAGTGATGATGTGGAATAAGTTTCATTAAATCGGTTGCTTGGTTTTTCATCTATCAAAACATTGGACATTCATTGTGCGCCGTTTGACTAATACATTGTTTTATCGGTTAGAATGAAGATATCCATTGTGATTGAATGATACATTGGATGTTTGGATTTCAATTGGTACTCTTTGTGATTTGTGCTATGAACGGAATCATTGAATGATCTAAATGATCTTTGAAGCAATGTAGAGCATATCTAAGATTTACACGTGACAACCTTGAATAAGTGTGATGAGCATGAGATTAGGTTGATATGATTTGGTGAGTGTGGATTCCAAAACCTTAGACCCCTTTATTTTCGTTATTTTTGCTTATATTTTCTTTTATTAAAAACCTAAATTTGGAACTAGGTTAAAATAGGATTAGTTTGAATAGAGATTAATTTTCGCAACACAATTCCCTGTGGGATCGACCTCGCACTTGCATAACGCTATATTGCAAAATGATTCGTGCACTTGCGAGTACTTATTTAAAACACATCAAGTTTTTGGCGCCGTTGCCGGGGAATTGTTTTGTTTGTGGAAATTGATTTTTGTTTGAATTGATTTTATTTTTCTACTAGTTTAGGTAGATTTTCGTTTTCTTTTTCTTCTTCCAATTTTTGTTTCTTTTTATTTTTATTTGTTTTTGTTTTATTGTCTAACCCAAAAAAAAAAAAAAAAAAAAAGCAAGGTTTTCTGTTTTATTGTTATTTCAGGTTGTGTGGAATTTTGCGAAGTCGATCGATCGAACCAACACTGGAGGTGTTACCTGGAAAAGTTCAGTAGCAGAAATTCTTGCCAAAAAAATTATTTTCTTTGGTCCAAATTTGTAAGTTTTAATTCTTGCCTTTCTGGTGTCTTTGGTTGTTTTATGCATTCGTGTTAGTCTTCAATTTTTTTTTTATTTATTTATTTTGTTTGTGCTATTTTTTTTTTTCTTTTAATCTTCAAAAAAAAAAAAAAAAAAAAAAGTATATTTTGCTAGTGTGGTCTTACGGCGCTATCTAAGTGTCGAGGCAAGTTCTGGCTAGGAAAGTCTTGGGATTTAAGTGTGTCCGGTGTGACCCCCCTCACTTTCCTGGGAACGAACCTGGGTTCTTAGAGAATTCTGTCTGCCCCACTTGCAATTTCTTTAAAAAATAAATAAAAAAAAAGGGTTCATATTTTTGGTAGGAAGTGATTGTAAAACATGAATTATCACCCATATGAACCATGTTCACTTTGCTCTGATCCTCATCATTGTACCAATAATTGTCCCTCTTGGGGACAATTCTATAATTTGTCATATGAGCAATTGAACACAAACTCCTCCAGCCCGGGATTCGATTCAAATCCCAATTTTTACAACCCGGACTGGAGCGACCATCCTGATTTCTCGTGGCATGCTCAAGCCATGGGAAATCATGCTCCCCAATTTTCAGGAACTGCACTATCCCGAATATTCGCAGTTCGATACCCAATCTTCCCATCCTTCATCCTTCAATCAACCGACACCACAGTCATCATTAGAAGACACTCTCAAGGCCTTCATGCAGTTTTCAAGCCAAACCATTAATGAAATGAAGAATGCCACATTGGTTAACACCCAATCTATTAATGAAGTGAAGCAGGCTATTAGTGACGTGAAGAATGCTACCTTGGAAAACACTCAGGCGATTGCCAGGATAGAAAGACAGTTCGAATATCTGGTTGCCGAGTATAACAGACTGGAGGAAGAAGAGTTTCAAGGTCAGTTGATGGCTAAAGGGCACTACATGATTGATGAGGATGATTCCAGCAATCTTCATCATGAGCATGTCCAAGACACATCAACAATTGAGAGTGAGGAAATGGTGGATGGCAATGAAGAGGAAGAAAAGGAGGAGCACCTGGAGCAAGCAGCGCCCCCGCCAAATCCAAATATGTCCGAATACGGAATGAGTACTGAAGCTCATTCCTTCATCACCATCCCTCTTGAGACATTTCATGAGCCCCAAGCTTTAATTCTTACATGTCTCAAAGAGCCATCTTATGCCAAAACTGTCAAGGATCTATGCACACAACCGCGCAAATCTAGGAACCATCGTCCTACAAAGATCCTTCGAAGCAAGCAAGTTAGTTACATAAGATGGCGAAACATTTCTCTCGAGGGACATCAATTCTTTAAGAAGAAAGGGTGGAAGGGATTGGTTGGACATCCACATGATCGGGGAAGGCGCTGTAAATTTTCTTTTACCTTTTCGCACAGTTGTTTTTTTTAATTATTTTTGTTAAATATTTTGTTTCTGTTTTACCTTATTTTGTTGTCTGTTTTTGTTTGTTAGTTTATTTTTAATTTTTCAATGGTGGGATAACTTCTTGCTATAGGGTGTAAGTGAAGCATGGATTCTTATTTTGATAATTATTGAGATTCTTCTGTACAACATGTTTCACCTAGTGGTAGGACACTTGCTCCAACCAACTACCCTTACAATTTCAACCCACATGAACCATGGAAAGCTTGCTAAATGAGAACATGGAAGCCTCGAAGGAGAGGAAGGTGGGGAATGTGAAGAAAGCAAAGAAGGCGAGGCAAGCAATCCGGAAAGGATATGAGCGCGGTACTCATATCGTAGTGCTCTCTCTCTTCTGTCATAGATCGCCATCACCGGATTGAGGATAGATGTGAAGAGCGTCCAGGTTGACAAGACGGAAGAGAAGGTCTTGCATGATCAAGAATAATCTTGCTTCTGGATAGTATGATCAAGAATAGTCTTGCTTCGTTGTCTATGAATCTGGTTGTGATGCTGCATTTTTCCCAACTTTAAACTTTGAAATTGGTTATGAACTACATCTTCCCTTCCAAGAAGCGATGATGAGTTCAGATAAGAAGAAAGATTTGGCTCTCGAAGTGTGAAGGGTTGAGAGCTCATAGGTGTGCTTTGCCAGAGAGAAGACGAGTAAATTTATAGAGAAAATTTGAGAGGGGACGGTGCAAGTGGTGCCGACAGTGAATCGTAATATCTCCATCCCTTTCTCGGAACGCTCATCCAGCTCATTCTCGGGATGCCCCTCTACGACTGCTAGTTGCGGAAAGTGCGGCGATGAATCCGGAAAAGTCATTGGGTAAATTCGGAATTCGAGAAGGTGAAAAGGGTGAAAACTCAAAAAGAAGAGAACTCGTGATTCGAGGGCGGCTGTCTACTAGTGATAATGGAGGCTGCACTCAAAAAGAAGAGAACTCGTGATTCGTGGGCGGCTGTCTACTAGTGATAGTGGAGGCTGCGCTCAGAATGACGTTGATTAAACCGCGTCTCGCCCAGTGATTAAGTTCTCTTTCCTTCCCTTCAAATATTTCGAATCACCGCTTCATTTCTATCCTTCTCTCCTTCAGATTCTTTGAGGAATATCATCGTTTCCTAAGTTTTCCAGAAAAAAATGGCTTCTTCCTCTTCCCAAAATAATCTTGACCTGAATGCTACGCCAGTAGTACAACCCGAGATTTGGCGTCCATTATTCTTAACGCAAAAAGGTCCTCTCATGACCAATGACTCTGTGATGCTGAATGATGCAGCAGCTGCATCCATGGCTCAGGGCATCATAACTCCTCGAGATAATAAGTTATTGGCGGATAGGACTGATGCTCAAGCCATCAATGACTCTTTGGCTTTCAGTATTCAGAGTGCTTCTTCAGTTACAAACATGGCTCGACGTCTGCAAGTTCGAGGGAATGAAGTTCAAGCGCTAAAAGGTCAAATTTTGGCTTTGCAGCGAATGTACATGGACTTTAGGCGTAGGAATCGGGTCCTACAACAAGAAAATAAAAAGCTGAAGAAGGTGGTAGATTCATATGCGAAAGACTTGGAGAAGAGGTATGCTGAGTTGGAGCAAAATACCAATCGTCTCCAAGAGCAACACCAGGACCTCTTGCGTGTAGTCCAAAACCTCAGGGTTTTCCGCCCAGAAACTTAGTCAGGTATAAGCATACTCTGGGGATGTTGCAGGAAAGGTCCGATTCGCAAGTTTATGTTTTCTTAAAAGTACTTCGTTTTGTAAGACAATAATTATATTTTTATTTTCTTTATTTTTTATTTTTATTTATGTTTTCTTAGAAGTACTTCGTTTTGTAAGACAATAATTATATTTTTATTTTTTTATTTTTATTTTTATTTTCTTTATTTTTTATTTATTTATGGACTGTAATAATAATAATAAAAAAAAAATGGCGCTACGAAGATCCTGCGAAGCAAGCAAGTTGGCCACCTGAGAAGGCGCTGTAAATTTTCTTTTCCCTTTTACTTTTTTTTGTATAGTTGATTTCTTTCATTTTTATTTCTTTTCATTTTACTTTTATTTCTAACAGCAACTAACATTTTGATGTTTGTGTCTATGAGAAATGTTGCTGTTAAGTTTTTGTTGACAGGTGTTTTGGTGTTTAAGTTTGGGGGACGCCTTGACCTTTCACACCTCGATGTTTCCGTATTTCTGGTAATGTATTTCTACACTACACATTGCGGACAATGTGTAATTCAAGTTTGGGGGTATGGAAAAGCACTCTGTCCATTTGTTTGTTTGTTTATTTCATTTGTTTGTTTGTTTGTTTAAGTTTCCATTTGTGTGTTTGTTTAATTTTTCTAATTGTTTTTAGTTATTTTTAGTTGTCTTTTTGTTCTTAAAATGTTTTAATTAAAAAAAAAATAAAAAAAAATTATGTTGTCAAGTTTGAGTTAAGCCATAGCTGTGGTTTGCATTTCATCGGCTTGCTTAAGTTTTTGAACACATCATGTCTTTAGGAATCTGAGTCTTTTGACTTATTTTTGGGCTAGTAAGATTTCACTTGAGTTGAACTATCACGAGCACGTTAGCATGTAATTTGTGCTTAATTGTGTATTTTGAGAGTTGTTGGATGACTTATTGATAAATAACCTTGGCTTGCAAGATATATATATATTTAAAAAAAAAAAAAAAAAAAAAAGAAAAAGAAAAAGAAAAAGAAGATCATTTTGAGTTTTTCACTGAGTAACCGAGCCTCTTGCCTCACTAAGCATTGAGTGTTCGCGTCAAAAGGTGAGAATTTCAATTTGGTTAATTGTATGGCTAGTTTGGCTTCGTAGCCTTTTTGACTTGAGTAATTAAGCCCTTAGGGATGTTTCTACATCTAGTGCCCTAAGACCATTTGGTTTGGGAGCCACTGGCCCAACACTCGTTACATGGGTCAATTAGAAAGCTTAAGGGAGCCGAGCATTGCACAGCCAACATATTAAAAAAAAAAAAAAAAAAACAAAAAAACAAAAAAACAAAAAAAAAAAAATATATATATATATATATATATATATATATATATAAATAAAATAAAATAATTTGCATATTTTGCCTTGGTTGTTTCATTTGATAGGGATTCCAATGATTTTTGAAGTACTTATCTTGAGATTAAAATGAAACCTCATAATTGCATGTTGATTTCACTCTACACTTTTGAGGAAATGTGATGTCTTAACTGTCCATTTATGAGTGATTTGATGATTGGATCCCCTGTTGATGTTTATGATGGGGTTTGTCTTTTTAAGCATGCCAATGACGTATGAACCATGGTCTGGGTAAAACTTTTTCTCGTTGACAGCATAATGTTTGAATGTTTGTGGGTATCATTTCTGGCAAACCCTCACGAGACTTCACTCGTCCACTAGGGAGTCCTAGGGGTTTAAAAGGCTTATTGCATATGCTAAATGCAATCGTGTCTCCCACGAAAGAGGATTTATGTTTCATGCTTTGATTTTGTTTTTCATTTTGTTTTGCTAAGGGACTAGCAAAATGTAAGTTTGGGGGTATTTGATGAGTACCAAATATTGTGTATTTGGACCCCTTAATTTACATTAGTTAAACCTTTAGCTTTGTTATTTTCTAATGCTTTGGTTAGTTTTAGTGTTTTTATATTTTGTAGGACAATAAGAGAGAAATGATACAATTCAAGCAAAATACAAGGAAATTCGGATGCAGCAGACCAGTACATTTAGACTGATCATAACAGAACCAAAAGATATCCTTTTTGGGATTTTCTTAGGTCTAAATTGAAGTTCAAGATGTCAGCTTTCCAACGCAACAATTTTCAGCCAATTCGGAGATGCGTGGAAAAAGATATGGCTGTTTGAATTTCAGTCGTCGGATCATCCCGAAAATCCGGAACCATCTCTCTTATTATTTTTCTTTTACTTCATCCCTTGTCTCCCCAAAGCTAGAGCCAATACTCGTTTTTCTCCACATTCTCAGCCACTTAATCACTTTTTTTTCCACTCAACATCATTCCATAAAACACTCACCACTCATTCCATAAAACACTCACCACTCATCTCTCCACTCATACACCCACTCACCCATTCCACACAAACCACTTGACTATAAAAGGAGACCAAGGCTGAAAATCAAGAGAAGAAGAAGAGGCATGAGCCTCTTTGTACATAACTTCTTACTTCTCTTCTTCTTGTAGCTTATTTCTTTCCTTTTGCAACTCTTTGATTTTTATGCTTTTAATGTTTTAAGTTGTAAGTTATTTTATCATGTGTAGCTAATATTTTCGTTTGGGGTTGAGGATGAAACCTCACCATTGAAGAGAAACCAAGTTTCTTGCTTGTTCATGCTATTTGAGTTTATGGATTTGATTTCTCATTGCTCTACTTCGGTTTTCTTGAAATGATGTTTTGATATCTCTTGTGGTTTCCGGATACAAGTGATGATGTGGAATAAGTTTCATTAAATCGGTTGCTTGGTTTTTCATCTATCAAAACATTGGACATTCATTGTGCGCCGTTTGACTAATACATTGTTTTATCGGTTAGAATGAAGATATCCATTGTGATTGAATGATACATTGGATGTTTGGATTTCAATTGGTACTCTTTGTGATTTGTGCTATGAACGGAATCATTGAATGATCTAAATGATCTTTGAAGCAATGTAGAGCATATCTAAGATTTACACGTGACAACCTTGAATAAGTGTGATGAGCATGAGATTAGGTTGATATGATTTGGTGAGTGTGGATTCCAAAACCCTAGACCCCTTTATTTTCGTTATTTTTGCTTATATTTTCTTTTATTAAAAACCTAAATTTGGAACTAGGTTAAAATAGGATTAGTTTGAATAGAGATTAATTTTCGCAACACAATTCCCTGTGGGATCGACCTCGCACTTGCATAACGCTATATTGCAAAATGATTCGTGCACTTGCGAGTACTTATTTAAAACACATCAACCTTCCGAATGGATCAAAAGCCGCCGCAACCAGCGATTTTCAGGCTTGAGATACTAGCAGCCGAAGGAGTCAAAATAATTAAGCTGAGGCCCCATTTTAACTTAAATAATATATATTTTTTTTAATATTATTATTATTTTTACCCCTCTATGTTCTGAAAGTGTCTTTTGGGAAGTATATTTTGTTTTTGTTTTTATGAAAAAATGTTTTAATATGATATAAAAATAATAAATATTAGTCTATATTAATATGTAGGTTTAAATACAAAAAAGCCCCCCAAACTACCACCCGTTCTCTGGATGGCCCATCGAACTACCAGTACTTGCAGTCCGGCCTCCCAAACTACCAATTACTTATTTTTTGGTCTCATCCATCACTTTGTGCCGTCTAAGTGAATGGAAACCAAGTCACGTGTTGTGCGCTTGACTCTTTTAGTCAAAAAGCTGGAAAATACCCCTCTCCCTAAAGTTGAAATTCCCATTGTGCCATCCGAAACAATGAGTGTAAATTTCAGGGCATTATTTACAATAGGGTTAAATATATTTTAGCCCCCCAAACTACCACCATTTCTTTGGATGGCCCCCCAAACTACCACTTTCTGATTTTTTTGCCCCATCCGTCTATTTATGCCGTCAATTCTAACAGAAATTGGTCCAAAACCCGAAAATACCCATTCCCTTAACCATGAGAATTTTAAAGTGTAGGAGGGGTATTTTCGGATTTCTGTTTAGAATTGACGGCATAAATGGACAGATGTGGCTAAAAAATCAGAAAGTGGTAGTTTGGGGGGCTAAAATATATTTATCCCTTTACAATAATACCATTCGATAATAACCGGGAAAAATACAAAAAAGCCCCCCAAACTACCATCGATTCTCCGGATGGCACCCCAAACTACCAAAGCTTGGATTCCGACCCCCTAAATTACTTGACCCTTGTATTTTGGCCCCATCCGTCAGATTCAGCCGTCTAACTGGACGGAAACCGAGTCACGTGCGAGTCACGTGACTCATTTTTCCAAAAAACCCGAGTTTACCCCCTCCCCCACGGACTGAAATTCCGAACATGTCCTTCGGTCCTTTAACTTATTAACTGAGAAAATCAGAAATAAAAATACAAAAAAAATTACGATTATGCCATTTCTCACGCTTCATTTCTCAGAAATCATCAGCCAGAAATAAAATCAGAAATCCTAGGGTTTGCTTCATTTCTCACGCCGCTCAAGCTCACTCACGCCGCTCACCGCTCACTCACGCCGCTCACGCCGCTGCTCACGCCGCTCACGCCGCTCACGCTACTGCTCACGCCGCTGCTCACGCCATTCCTAAGTTGGTCGACACTGTCGAAGGGGAGGAGACGGGTGTTTGCCGAATCTATTCCGAACGTGGCCTTCGGTCCTTTAACTCATTAACTGACAACATCTCTTCCGAATATTGTTTGTAAGTACCCACTGCCTAAATGCCGACACCCGACACCTTATTTATATTTCATGGAAAACGATGGGCATTTGTTTGTTTATTGCAATCTAGGATCGAAATTTGGACTTGTTGGACCTACCACACTTTATGATTCTTGTTTGTATATTGGGAGCCGACCATTTTTGCATATGATTCGTTTGTTTAGCTGGTCCCATTTTTTGTTTGCATAAGAAAATTGTTTTGAGGGTTTAGTGGTCCCCTAAGAGACAGTCGTGGGTCAGTTGTCCACTGTCCACTGTCCCCTTGTCCACACTTTCCTGTCCCCTTGATTGAAAATTGACTTTTGTAAATGCGAAAATAATTGGTCAGTTGTTATGGGCTTGTGATTGAAAATGGAGCATGTTTTTACGAACACTGTTGGTTCCTTAAAATCTGTACACACACTCTTGGTTTCCTTAAAATAAGTTTGCTTTCATTTTATGAAATTGGGTTGAATGGCTGATATCTAGTCTAGGATACTTGATTTGAATTTTTTTACCAAAACAGTGAACACATGGGAAAAAACAAAAAAGAGGAAAAAAGACTTAGGAAAAAAAAATCATAATAAATAAAATAATAATAACTCAATGTGTTTGATTTAGAATAGTTTGAAAAATATCTTGTCACCCACATGTGCACATCTTTTCACTTGATATTCAATTTGCTTGTTTCTTTATTTATTATGTTTTGTTTTGAAGATGGCTACACAAGAGTTCGTATTTGAGGTGCATTATGGAGGTCATATAGATAGGAGGTTCATGAATTCATATGTTGGGGGAGATGTTGATGTGTACAAGACGGATGTCATTCCACATGATAGGGTGTCATTTTCAGTTGTAGAGGATATTGCTAAAAGATATGGGTACAAATCCGGGGACTTGATTTATTACTTACTGCCAGGGTGTACTCTTCGAAATGGGTTGAAATTAATCACATCGAACTTTGATGTAAATGAAATGGTTCAAGCCCACTTGGGTTTACCAATTGTTGAGTTGTACATCAACTCATTTAATGCCTCCATACCTGACATTGATGAGGGTAATGATGAAGATGATAATGATAATGACGATGATGATGATGAGAGGGGGTATTCTAGGATCGAGCGTGACGATCCATATTGGGAAGAGGTAAATGAACCGGATCTGTTTGTGGATAATGATGATGTTCATGATGATGTTCCTGGGCCATCTATGGGGAGGGGGGGCGAAGAGAGCGATGAAAGTGATGAGGGTGAAGAGGAAGGTGATGAAGAGGAAGGTGATGAAGACGAAGGTAGGGGAGTCGACCATACTAACAGTGGATTTGATTATGATGAAGATGCAAACTCAGACATGCCACGCAGTAACATTCTTACATCTCCTCCCATAAGTGATGATGAGTATGAGGTGACCTCCCAGAGGAGACATGTGACAGAGCCTTCTGAGTTCCAAATGGCTGACATGGGTAACACAGAGTTTGTGGTGGGTCAAAAATTTTCGTCAATCCAGGTTTTCAGAAATGCAGTTAGAGAGACTAATGTAAACATGGGGAAGGATGTAAAGTTTAGGAGGAATTACCTTGCGAAATGTATAGTGGTATGCAGTGATACGCGTTGCAAATATAGGATTTATGGGCGCAAGTGCAAGGATGAGGAATCCTTTGAAGTTCGATCAGTTCAGTCCGTACACAAATGTAGGAGGAAACACAGTAATTTTATTTTGAAATCGTCTTGGATTGCAGATAAGTTGATTGAGAAGTTCAGAGCACAACCCAACATGCCTGTAAAGGCAATGGTAGAGACAGTGAAAGAAAGATGGGGTGTAGATGTGAAGGAGCATAGGTTGTATCGGGCTCGGAGACTTGCAAAAGACAAGATACGTGGCAGTGTGAACGACCAGTACAAGAAGTTGTGGGACTTTTGTGAGACAATCAGGAGAACAAATATTGGCAGTTGCGTAATGATGAAAATAAAGAGGCCATTACCCGATAAGCCCGCAAAATTTCAAAGGTTGTACTTCTCCTTAGCCGCCATGAAAAGCGGTTTTCTTGCTGTTGTAGGCCCATCATTGGGTTGGATGGGTGCTTCTTGAAAGGTCCGCATAAGGGCCAAATTTTGGCTGCCATTTCGAGGGATGCAAATAATCAGATGTATCCAGTGGCTTGTGCAGTGGTAGAAGCAGAAGTCAAAGACAGTTGGACTTGGTTTTTAGAGACTTTGCTATCGGATCTTGGCGCCCCCCCTGCAGAGGGATGGACATTTATTTCTGATCGTCAGAAGGTAAAGTAACATACATATTCCTGTAATCAATTGGTCAATTCTTTTTTTATGATACAATCAATGTTATGTCTGACATCTTAATTTTACTTTGCGCAGGGTCTGGTCCCGAGTTTGGAAGTGGTGGCTCCCGGTGCTGAGCATCGGATTTGTTGTAGACATTTGTATGCAAACTACAGAGATGTAGGTCACAGAGGTTTGGCATTGAAGGAGAAGCTCTGGAGCGCGGCTGCCGCTTACACAGAGGCTGAGTGGTCTATACAAATGGACGAACTAAAGCGGATAAGTCCGGATGCGTATGATTACCTGTCCAAGATTGACCCAAGTACGTGGACAAGGGCTTGGTTCAGTACCTTCCCTAAGTGCGATTTAGTTGTGAACAACCTCTCAGAATGTTTCAATGCTTGGATTGTGAAACAGCGTGATCTACCAATAATATCGTTGATGGAAATGTTGAGAATAAAATTGATGAAGAGATACCAAAAAAAGCGAGAAGGCATTACAAAAATGGATGGCAGGATTTGTCCAAAAATTTTGGAACGGTTAGATGAACTCTCACAAGATGCTTCTCATTGCAATTGCGTGTATGCTGGGGATGGGTTTTTTGAAGTGACAGACAAACAGAAACAACATGTGGTTAACTTGGTTAGAAGAACATGTGGGTGTAGACAATGGGACATGACGGGAATCCCATGTGCACACGCAATATGTGCAATATGGAAAGATAGTGCAGACCCTGTTGACTATGTTTCTGATTGGTATACTGTGGATATGCTGAAAAAGGCATATGAACATGTCGTGTATCCCATGCCTAGTGAAGAACAGTGGACTAAGACAAATGGCGTGCATGTAGACCCACCAGTGGTTAGAATACAACCTGGAAGGCCGAGAGTAGTGAGGACCAGAGGACCAGAGGAGCCCAAAAATCAATACAGGATAAGGAAGGGTGGGGTTACTATGAGATGTTCCAGATGTAGGGGTACTGGACATAACCTAAGAACATGTCCCCGCATAAGAATAGAAGCAGTTAATTATAGAGGACCTCGTAGGAGTGAGGTAAATTCCTTTGACAGTTTTGGGGTTTATTTCTTGGTATTCAATGAGATGCTTAATTATTATGTTGACATTTGTTTTTTTAATGTGGTAGGTGCAATCTACTGAACCGAATCACCATTCTACAGTTGATTCTGAACCGGTTACTTTTTCATGTCCTAACTTTTTCATGTCATAACTTTTTCATGTCATAAGTTTGTCATGTCATAACTTTTCTATCATTTACATTACATTTTGCAGCCCTCAATTGTCCATCACACCCCACAAACCACTGTTGCATCATTGTCTAGAGGAAGGGGTAAGGGAAGGGGTAGGGGTAGAGGTAGAGGTAGAGGAACTGGTCAGTCACAGCCACAACCACAGCCACATACTCTGCATCAACCGCAGCCTTCGCCTCATGCCAATGCTTGGGTGAGTACTGGCAACACCCATAATTTTGTTGTTTATTTATTGTTAACCCCACCTAAACTTATTGTTAACTTATTGTCTTGACAGTTTCCAAGTACCGTCAACACGGTCCGGGGGTATGGACCGCATTCGCAGTCACAGCCTCGGACCCATGCCAATGTTATTGTGAGCACTCTTCTATAATAGAACTCTTAATTTTATATTGCATTATGTTCAAAACTTTTACTTTTATATTGCATTATGTTCAAAACTTTTACTGTGTCTCTACAGTCTCAAGGAACTGTGAACACAGTAAGGATGTATGGACCCTCGTCAGTACAGCCGCATTCTCAGTCACAACCTCAGCCTCAGACTAATGCTTTTGTAAGCCCTCAATCCACCGTTCTTTTATATCTGTTGTTCTTTTATGACAGTTTTGGTATAACCTAATTAACAACATTTTGCAGTCTCATGGTAATGTCAACACAGTTAGATTATATGGACCCCCTACACCATCACAGTCACAGTCACAGCCAACAACTATTGTGAGCAATCAAAACACTCGTTCTCTAAGTTTTGAATTTTATTTAAATTTTTAACTCACATTTTTTATTTAATTTAAATTTACAGTTTCAAGGTACTGTCAACACTGTCAGATTGTATGGACCCCCTACACCATTAGGGAACTCTCAGCCAGGAGGGTCTACTCAGCCAACAGTGTCTTCTCAGCCATTCAACCCAATTTCATCAAAGCCTGTTACTAGAAGTCAAAAGATTATTCCAACAGTGGAGAAGGCAATTGGCGTACTTGAGGCCAATCAGAGAAAGAGGAAGAAGCCGGAATGGCAAAAATATTAGGGTGGTTTTGTTGGTGATAAACAATTTATGGATGTGTTTGGATGTGTTATTGTAGAAATGTTTTGATGACAAGCAAGTGTTGTTTTGATGATACATGTGAAGGATATGTTTGGATGTAATTGATTAGACAAACATGTATAATTATGTAATTGTGTTGATGACTTAGATGATGGATGTATTTGAACCTAATTTGATGAAAAGTAGGTGTTGTTTTGATGATTTGGATGATGCCTAAATGTTTGGATGTAAGTAATTCTTTGACAAGCAGGTGTTGTTTTTATGACTTGGGTGAATGTTATGGTGGGTTGTAAAGATAGATAGATATTGAGCACTTTTCATTGAGCAGGTGTTGTGTACACATTACACATTATTAATTGTGAAAGTGGATTTTTGGTCAATATTGAAATTTTTGGTCAAGTAACAGTTATTCGGATTAGGATGTGGGCAGAATATTGGAAAAGAGTCTATGATTGAGTTTTTGTTTTAATAGAAATGAAGTTATTGAGCATTTTTAAGGCAAATTTAATGGTGAAAAAATTGATGAGGTTGGTTTATAAATGCAGTGGAAGCCCTTGGTGAAATACATGCATAACATCCAAAATGAAAACATACAATTGAACTTGTTTTACAACTGTCAGTTTAACATCAACTTTGTACTTCTAGGTCCGCTATAATTAATAAAATAAATGCCTAACACCAAAATGCCAACTAACAACGCAGCCCTAAACATCTTCCCGTTATTTTGGCCATTATTCTGGCCCAACCCTAACTCTCGACGTAGGTTATCGGCATGTTCCTTGCATTTTTTATCAATCAAATCATCGACTCTGTCCTTCTCAGAAAGCCTTCTCTCCTCCATTCCTTTCAAATATTTCATTAATCCCTCATCGTATGCGGTCATTTTATTATCAGCCCAAACAAAATAATCACAATCGCCGGCTTTCTGCAATAAAAAATCAAAAAATGCATAAACTACTAACGATGAAATATAACACAAAGCTACTTTCAGAAAGAAATTACCTTATAGTTAATACATCCGTACCACTTCCTGCTGGGATTGGACGAGGTCCAAGAGTACCTCAGTCGTGCAGGTACTCCACATTTACATAATGGCGGACCACTTGATAAGTCACTCGTTGTAGACATTTACGCGTACCTACATTATAAAGCACATGACAATCAATCAAATCTTATATCACTCATAATAAAATTCTATAACATACCGACAAATGGCTTGCAATAGGAATGTTTTACTGCACTTAACAGAGTAGTTCATAGTGTATTCGAAGTGTTTGAACATTTGTTGGGCAAGGACAAGTTGGTCAACCCTGTTGAACAGATCAAATTTAACTGCTAAAAGATGACAAATTAAAGAGGTAAAGTCAGTGCTAAAGTCAGTGTATTTAAAGAGGCCTGGCTTAGTCTGCTTCATTATGTCCCATATCTAGAAGATAAGTAGGTGGATAATAGTAAACCCTGTCCTTAACTAAGCCAGGCCTCTGGTTATTGGTCCCTATAAATGAGAGTGGTCTAGCATGAGCTACAGTTGGACTGAACTAAGAATGGAGTTTAGGAGAGCATTGGTAAGTGGGTTCTTGGTTTTATGTGTTCTGGGTGCTGGAGGTGAGGTGCTGAAAGGCTTTTGACCCCATTCGCGCGCCATATGGTGAGGGATTCTTTCATAAACAAGCTGAAAGGGACTCAGATGGCCGCCTCCTCATAGACTTCATAGGTACAAACATTTCTACATCATCTCCCTCTCTATCATTACTTAGTAATAAATTCAAATTCAACTCTGTAGTTCACAAATTCAAGCAAAAAAAAAAAACAAAAAAAAAAACCAATATACCACAAAGCCTAAATATACCAACTCGGTAGTTCACAAATTCAAGCTAAAAAAAACAAAAAAAAAAACCAATATACCACAAAGCCTAAATGTACCAACTCGGTAGTTCACAAATTCAAGCAAAAAAAAAAATTGCAAAATATACCATTTAAGCACATGGTTTGCTCTAAATTTCAGTTAACTACCCCTTCATTTTCAAGCACATAAATTCAAGCCAACAAACAGAAAAAAAAAAAAAAAAAAAAAAAAAATCCATTTAGGCATTTCAACAAGCACCCACTAAGCACATGGTTGCTCAAAATTTCATTCGATTAAACCCACTTTTACAGAACAAAAACAAGATTGAATGGCTTACTGGGGATCTGGGGCAAATACGGTTGCTGGATTTGTCAGCGGAGGAGCAACCGGATGCTGGTAAGCCGAGCTCGTCTGGCTTTGTCGGCGGTGGAGAAAACGGATGCTGGAACGACGGGAAACACCCGAAAGCCGAGTTCGATCACTAGCTGCTACCGCAAGTTCGATCTGGGACCTGCGATGTATCTGAGCCCTAACCCGTGCGTGTGACCTCCTCTCCTCTCTCCTATATTGCGAAAATTTTGGGAAAAAAAAGACAAGACAACAGAGCCAAGTATTAGAATTTCAGTCCGTGGGGGAGGGGGTAAACTCGGGTTTTTTGGAAAAATGAGTCACGTGACTCGCACGTGACTCGGTTTCCGTCCAGTTAGACGGCTGAATCTGACGGATGGGGCCAAAATACAAGGGTCAAGTAATTTGGGGGGCCGGAATCCAAGCTTTGGTAGTTTGGGGTGCCATCCGGAGAATCGATGGTAGTTTGGGGGGCTTTTTTGTATTTTTCCCATAATAACCTATGCGATTTGGGCATTTTTTACTTTGTCTTTTTTCTAGGGTTCACGATCGTGGAGAGCTTCAAAGGGGGCTTTGTCTTTTTTCTAAGGTTTACGATCGTGGAGAGCTTCAGAGGGGGCCAACTGTGCGGACTATGTCGAAGGAGGGTGTCGACCGTTTTTTATTGCCATGGACTGAGTGAATACAAGAGTTGAAGACGAAAGGGTGCCGAGTTGAAGCAGAAATTTATGGGTGTCGACCTTGTTTTCTTGCCCATTACTGAGTGACGACAAGAGTTGAAGACGAGAGGGTGCCGAATTTCTGGGTACCGACCTGGTTATTTGCTGCCAAATTGAAGACCCATTCAGAGGGTGCCGACTTGAAGACCCATATTGCTACCGAGTGATTTCCAAGCTCGCCGAGTGATTTCCAAGCTCCTCTTTCATCGGGTTGCTCTGTCTTACCAAACCCACGAGCCTTGAGAATTTTTTAGACTGCCCAAACCCAAGTATCTTCAATTGTTTTTATAATGCCTTATGTTATTTGTTTGTTTATTGAAACCCCACTTTGTTTTATTGGGTGTAAGACCTTTTTCTGTTAGTTTATTGGAAGCCCATATTTTCAATTGGTTTGCTTGTTTAGTTGGTCCCACAATTGAGTGAAGATAATGCCGACATTATTGGGGTGGGGTTGTGTTGTCTGCTTGTTGTCTGGTCAGTTGTTCAATTGGTTTGGGTTGCTTGTTTTGTTGGTCCCCCAATTGAGTGAATATAATGCCAACTGTATGGATGCTTTAGTGGTCCCCTAGGCTATGAGCATATTTTAATAATGGATGCTTGTTGCCTTTAATAATGTAGCACGTCCTATAACAAAACCCTAAATAAAACCCAATGCATTGTTATAGTACATGAATGTTCTTTTGAAAAAAAGAAAAAAGAAAAAGTCTATGGTGTTCATAATTTGTTGCTTGTGGGGGCAGGAAATTTTGGTCCTGTGTGTCTGTACCTTGGCTTCCAGAACATCCTAATTTCTAATTAAAATCTTTCCTAGCAAACGTGGAGTCTAAGGGGCTAGCTCCTGTTAGTGGGGCTATTGTTCTTGATGTAAAGTTGCCATGATTACTTTTCAACATGCTATAGTTTAGGATTTTTATTTTTCTAGTTGAGTCATTTAGACCTACATATATAATATACTTATTGCTTTATTTTATTCTCTTTTATTGTGAAGATGGCTAGACGAGCATTTGTTTTTTAGGTGCACTATGGAGGTCACTTTGATAGGCGTTTCATGAATACACATGTTGGGGAGATATTAATGTGTACAAAGAGACCATTAAGCATGATAAGTTGTCATTTTCTGTTGTTGAGGGTATTGCAAAAAGTTATGGGTACTGTTGGTACAGTTTCCGGTATGGTGACGTGTCGCCTGATGACTCGCTATGTCAGGAAATTAGTCTTATTTCCCAGGACCCTTTAGAAGTGAAAAAATTGAGAAGATAGGGGAGAAGATGACACAAAGATTTAAGTGGTTCCCTCAATCCGAGGTACATCCACTGTAGGAGACATAGAGAAAA
Source organism: Alnus glutinosa (assembly GCF_958979055.1). Taxonomy (NCBI): domain Eukaryota; kingdom Viridiplantae; phylum Streptophyta; class Magnoliopsida; order Fagales; family Betulaceae; genus Alnus; species Alnus glutinosa. Next base: position 2,810,838 of record NC_084893.1, read on the forward strand.
TTCACTATTAAGTAGTTACAGGGGGAAAATCACTCGTAGCCCAAAGCCCCGATACACCCAGATTTCCCTCACTTGTGTCTTGTTGTACGACAAGTCAAGAAGAGAAAACCTCTCTTTCTTTTACTTTGTGCCGTACACCAAGAAGGATAAACTTCTCTCTTTTGCTTCTTTCTTGGAGATTTCTCTATTTTTCCCCTGTCCCTGTCCCTAGTGCAATGATCTTTATTTATAGGCCGGGCTCGTGGTCTTACTAGACTTGCTGCCTTCTTCGATTTCTTCACGCCTCGTTCCCCCTAGTAATCAGCTTGCCGACATTTTTTCTAAAGCTTTGGGCCGTGACCACTTTCATCGCCTCCTTAGCAAGTTGGGCATCACAGACCTTCATGCCCCAACTTTAGGGGGAGTATCGAGATATGATCATTAGTAGCTTTTATAGCTTTGATCATTAGTAGCTTTTATAGCTTTGATCATTAGTAGCTTTTACTTTTGAGTTGTTTTCTCCTTTTCCATAGATCATGGCTTTTACTTTTCTTTCTTAGTCCTTAAATCATGGGATTTTGTTCCCTGATCTTACGGAACTATATCCTTATCGTATTCTGAGATATCCGCGGCAAACTTTCAACCAGACTCCGAGGTGATGATATCCGAGATATGTTCGTTCTGCCTTGGAGATCTCGGGATATTGCCGCATCATAACGGGGTTATGAAAGGCCGAGATGTTATTGCACTGAATTGATGTCACCTCCGAGGCGATGTTATTCCGAGACACAAATACCCGAGATATGCTCGCTCCATTCTGATTAGGAGATCTCGGGATGTTCTACATACCGCAACCTGGAGTGTTAAGACCGAGACGTCGTTATACCTCCGAGATGTATTTGCACCGAGACGTCGTTATACCTCCGAGATGTATTTGTACCTAGGTTGTCTTTTCTTTGCTGGCTGAAATAAATGTCCGAGGCATAGCTCCGAGATGTTTCTGGATCCACGTGTCTCTAGGGTTAATCTTACCCCTAACAGGTACAAATCAGGGGACTTAATTTACTACTTACTGCCAGGTAGTACTCTTCGAAATGGCTTGAAATTAATTACATCGAACTTTGATGTACATGTAACGCCCCGGATTTTAAAACATATTTTAAAAAAAAACGTTAAAGAATAAAAATGATTATTATGTGAAAATAAACGTTCAATTGTTTTATAAATATTTTCGACTGATTTGGGGAACTGTGTTTTTAATAAGACTGACAATTAATGTATAACCGAAAATTACTGAATGAACAGCCGTTGCTAGCCTCGCATTCATTCCCTTAAAACTATTCTTAAAACCCCACACAGATGCAGGTTTATCATTTTTAATCCAAAAGAAGCTTTGGCCAGCTCGTAGACTATGGGTTTGATTTGTACAATAAATTGTATAATTATTATATTGCAACTCATCCCCCACTGCGTTTTAATTAAACTGCACCATCTAATTTCCCACCATCAACAGATTTTAATATTCAGCCGTTGCCCTCCACTCTGCTTAAACTAAACATTTCAGTACTCTCACCAACCTCTCCAGCTCCTACACTCATTACCCTCACGCTTCATCAGCTTCTGCACTCATCACTCTCGCACTTATAAAACAGAGCATTGTCCCTCTGCAAATCAGACGCCTTCCCTTCATTTCTTTCTTCTCCTTTCTCCTTCTTTCTCATTCTTTTCCTTCTATCTGCATTCTGAGAGATTACAGGAGATAGAGTGAGATAGTGAGAGACGGTGAGAGTGAGAGATATTAAAGTGGGAAAATATGAGAAATCAGGGAGGGAGAGTCAGACCCGAGAGAAGAGAGAAATTGATCGAGAGAGGGAGAGAAGCAATCAGTGAAAGACCAAGCGATCAAGTGAGAGGCCGAACCCGGAAGCTCAGACTCGACAGAGCCAACGAACCCAGACGACCCAGATGAACCCGTGAGCTCGAACCCGACGGAACCAGGCCTGGCGGGAAGTGAAGCAGGAAACGCCGACGGCACCGGGGGTGACTTCCGGTGGACCGATCGAGCATCTGGCGGACCCATGGAGCCGATACCCAGCCAAGCCGACCCAGTGGACCCAGGACCCAGGAACGCCGGCGTCAACTCGGCAGCAGCTCAGCTCGACGACCCTCGGCAGACCCCAGCCAGCAGTGCATGCATGGCAACGTGACCCTACCCAAATTCAGCTCAGACCTCGACGAACCAGCAACCCCCGCGTGCGTGAACCCAGGACCCGCCGGACACCATGACCCAGCCGAACTCTGTGAGCAGTGACCCACGACACCCGAACCTAGCCTAATCCGTAGCCGGCCTTCCACTGTAACTCGGCCGACCCTCCCAGCAATGACCCAGATCCCGGCGACCCTGAGTGCATGCAACCCAGCCCCAGCAAATGATAAACACCGGAAGTGGCGTGACGGAGTTGGATTCTCATAAACTGCATATGTTCTTCTCCAAGTATGGAGAAGTTGATGAAGAACCGTGGAGGCTCGATAAACTGACGAGAAAGAATTGGATTATAAGTATACAAGACACTTAAAGACACCATGAGAGCTCGGGATGCGCCGCACATGTATGATGGGAACCACGTAATACACTAAGGATATTGTTAGTCTGAAGCCGAGCAAGTGGACCTCCGTGCAATTACATAAGATAATGAATCCTGCTATTGTTAGTGGGCTGCTCTTTAGCATGCAGTCAAGGAGACCAACTCCTGCTTTTCTTATATTCCTATCTCCCACTAGCAGTGGAACCAAGGCTAATACTTCCAAATGGGAATGGCATATGTTTATACATGTAGACCTTACTATGCATACCCACCGCACGAACAGTGTCTAAGATGCCACCATTGGTTCATCCAGCATCTCTCAAATCAGCTACAAAGCGAAGAATCTAGAACCGAGATTAAAGACCCATGCGACCTATGTAACTCACCACCGGAACCCGCGAACTCGAAATCCATCGTGACCTCGAAACTGTGAGACCCGAACCCTCTTATTTTTATTTACATATAAGTCTATTATATACCGAATATTGCACACATATATATATATATATATATATATATATATATATATATATATATATATATATATATATATATATATATATATATATATATATATCTTATGATACTATACGTATATATATATCTATGCAGTGCACATATATATACATTTTATAATACTGTACATATATATATATATCTATATACATGTATCTTATAATACTATATATCCATATATATATATATCAAAGGCCATGCTATTCTATATATATATATGAATGCCATGCTATGCTATTATATATATTTAAAATACATATGTTGATCTGCCTAATTTAATAAGGAACAAAAGTTATATCATATAATAATACCTATTATGATATTGTTGAAAATAGATAATTGTGATATAATAGCTATTTTATTAAAAGTATTGATAAAATAATCCTTATGAAAATAAGTATTTTGAAAGAATATTTTAATCATTATTTATAAATGCTATTATAAGGCCTATATAATATATTATAATTAAATTTATTAGTATGACGATTCGATGTCTAGATAATGTTAGGGAGTTAATAAAGATTATAATAATTATGTAGTCTCAATAACTAAATTAAAAACATGATAAAAATATTAGTTTACTTTAATATAAAATTAATTATGGAAATTGAGCATGATGTTTTATTGTGAGTTCTTTAATAAATGATAATTGTTAGAATTAATATGTTTTGTTAATTAGTTTGATAATTGGATTGATGCTCCCTAGAAATGATTAGGTCTTGTTTGGAGTTTTAGTATTTTATGGAAATATGGATTATGGTATTAATGTTTGAAAATTAACATATTGGATTCTAGTCATGATGATTGCTTCCATTTATGTATGTATGTGACTTTGGAATTCATATTGAGGCATGAGTTTTTAGAAAGTAATGATATTGACCTTGTATGCACATGTATATGTGTTTGAATGCAGATGATGAATTGAGACAGCACAAAAGGACTGTAAGTATTTTTATACTTACTGAGGGTAGTACTGGATTTCAATAATGTTGTGTTTATGTTTTATTTTTATTGGATGCGCATGACTGATTATTGCATACTGTTAATAATCAACCTATTAATATTGGGCGCAACGTCTCCCAAAGGTTCAGGATGGTAAATGTGCCTGAAACCGGAAACAATAATAATCACATTGATTGGGACGGCTTTCAAAGTACTAGAGGAGGGAGGTCTCCGATAGTGCGAAAACAAGTTAATTAAAATGTAATGTAGAGGGAACGGCCTCGAGAAAGACGCTGACCGGGGGAACGGCCCTTACAAGAGAGGAGTGCAATCACTATATTAAACTGTTAAACTTTGCATGAAAACTATCACTACATCATTATGTCATATCTCTGTTCCTTAAATAATGCATAAACCATTATGTTGTTGAATGACAGTTAGCTCACTTATGGAACTATGGGATTGTGGTTATAACCACCTTCTCATAGATGATTGTGCATGCACAGACACTGACGAGTATCAGGATTATCAGGAGCCTTATGATGATCCTGGTTTCATAGATGAGACTGTCTAAAGTCCCCTTTTTATGATAGACTTACTGAACAGTTTATCTTCCATGTCGTTATTAGGTTTTATTTTATGTACTTTCTAGACATCTTATGCTTTATTTTATGGTTTGTAATATGACTACTATTATATAGGACGTGAGCCGTGGTGGCCCTTATGTTATTGCTTTTGTGTGTATTTATTTGTAAGACCTTTTATTATTATTTTAATGTAAGTTGAGGTATTTCAATTAAAGCTCTATGTGTGTTGAAAGGGAATTGTCCCTATCGATTTAATAAAAAAAAAGAAGATATTCGTATTTTTCCGCTGCCAGATTTATCAACTCTGAATGGTTAATGACACGTAATTATCCATATATAATTACTTACGCTTTTTTGTAAAAAGCGGGTCGTTACAGTACATGAAATGGTTCAAGCCCACTCAGGTCTACCAATTGTTGAGTTGTACATCAATTCATTTAGTGAGTCCATACCTGACATTGGTGAGGAGAACAATGATGATGATAATGGTGATGATGAGGGGGGTATTCTAGGATTGAGCGAGATGATCCATATTGGAATGAGGTAGATGAACCAGATCTATTCGTTGAGAATAATGATGTTCCTAGGTCATCTATTGGGGGGGGGGGGGACAATAGAGATGTTGGAGACATCGATGGGGAGGGGAGGGAAAATAGTGGGGAAGATAGTGATGGTGGTGAGGGTGAAGAGAGTGGCGAGGATGGAGAGTGTGAAGAGGGTGGTGAAGACGGTGGTAGGTCAACAGTCGACCGTTCCAACATTAGATCTGATGATGATGATGCCAACTCAGACATGGCACGTAGTGACATTCTTACATCTCCTCCCAAACGTGATGAGGAGTGCAAGGTAGCCTCCCAGAGTCGGAGGAAACATGTCACAAAGCGGTCTGAGTTTCATACGACTGATATGGGTAATAGTGATTGGTTAGAAATTCTCATCGATCCAGGTGTTTAAAGATGCAGTTAGGGAGTCTAATGTAAATATGGGGAAGGATGTAAAGTTTAAGAGAAATTACCGTGCTAAGTGTATAGTAGTATGCAGGGATACAAGCTGTAAATATAGGATTTATGGGTGCCAATGCAAGGATGAGGAATCCTTCGAAGTTAGATCATTTCAGCCCATATACAGCTGCAGGAGGAAACATAAAAATTCGATTTTGAAATCAAAGTGGATTGCAGACAAGTTAATTGACAAGTTCAAGGCACAACCCAACATGCATGTAAAAGCAATTGTAGAGGAGGTGAAAGATAGGTGGGGTGTTGATGTGAAAGAGCATAGATTGTATTGGGCTAGAAGACTAGCAAAAGATAAGATCTGTGGCAAAATGAACGAACAGTAAAACAAACTATGAGACTATATGGAGACAATTAGAAGAACGAATGTTGGCAGTTGTGTAATGATGAAGGTAGATAGGCCTTTACCTTACATCCCAGCAAAATTTCAGCGGCTGTACTTGTCCTTAGCCGCCTTGAAGAGAGGCTTTCTTGTTGGTTGCCGTCCAATCATTGGCTTGGAAGGATGCTTCTTAAAAGGCCCGCATAAGGGCCAACTATTGGCTGCAATTTCGAGGGATGCAAACAACCAGATGTACCCATTGGCATTTGCGGTTGTGGAAGCAGAAATCAAAGAGAGCTGGACATGGTTTTTAGAAGCTTTGCTTTCGGACCTTGGCACTCCTCCCACAAAGGGATGGACATTCATTTCTGATCGTCAGAAGGTAAAGATGTTTATTATGATATATTTTTGATCTTTCATTTAATCAATGTTTATTATGATACAAATTAATGTAGTTATGACATTTTAATTGGTTGACATTTTAATTTTACTTTGTGCAGGGTTTGGTCCCGAGTTTGGAAGTGGTAGCTCCCGGTGCTGAGCACCGGATTTGTTGTAGACATTTTTACCCAAATTACATAGATGTAGGTCACAAAGGTTTGGCGTTGAAGGATAAGCTATGGACCGCGGCTGCAGCCTACACAGAGGCTGAATGGACTAGAGAAATGGAGGAGTTAAAGAGTATAAGCCTGGACGCGTACGAGTGCTTGTCCAAGATTAACCCAAGTACGTGGTCGAGGGCTTGGTTCAGTACCTTCTCCAAGTGCGATTTAATTGTGAACAACCTTTCAGAGTGTTTCAATGCGTGGATTTTGAAACAACGTGACTTGCCAATAATATTGCTACTGGAAATGTTAAGGAAAAAAATTGCTGAAGAGATACCAAAAGAAGTGGGAAGGCATCATGAACATGGATGGTAGGATTTGTCCCAAAATTCAGGCGTAGTTAGATGAACTCGCACATGATGCTGGTCATTGCTATGACGTGTATGCTGGGGATGGGTTCTTTGAAATCACAAACAAACAGAAACAATATGTGGTGTACCTAGTGACAAGAACCTGCAGGTGTAGACAATGGGACATGACAGGTATTCCATGTGCACATGCAATATGTGCAATATGGGTTGATGGTGCTGAACCTGTGGATTATGTTTCTGCTTGGTATACTATGGATATGCTTAAAAAAGCATATGAACCGATCGTGTATCCTATGCCTGGAGAAGAACAATGGCCAAAGACAAATTGTAAGCATGTAGACCCACTAGTGGTTAGAATACAACCTGGGAGGCCGAGAGTAGTGAGGACCAGATGAGCCCAGGAATCAATACAGGATGAGGAAGGGTGGGGTTACTATGAGATGTTCCAGGTGCAGGAGGACTGGACACAATGCAAGAACATGTCCCCGCGGAAGAATAGAAGCAGTGAATTACAACCACGGAACCCTACGCGAACTGGGGTCACTAGCGATTCGTCAACATGTTCTCGGTGACTGGCGATAGCCTGCTCCTCTCAGCGACCATTATCGCCTCCTACACTGTAGTCATCTTTTCCTCCTAAAGTGAGCGATGCCTGGCCCTGGCCCGAAATCGACCTACTACTCGCTAGTAGGCGGAGGACTCATTGTGTGGATGGGCTTCTGAATATGGGCCATAACTGCCAGCCCATGTCCTAACAAAAAATAAAATCCTAAGAGAAAGAGAGAAAAATAAGAATGCAACCCGGATAAAAAAAAAAATAAGGGTGTGGGTGGAAATTTTTAGGGAGATTATGTCACATGGCGCTAAGGAAAGAAGAACGAGTGACCTTATTAGGAATGAAGTGCGAGTTGGGCTTTTTCCAGTTTTGTGTAGACCGAAACATTGTTGTGGTAACAACGAAGACGTTTCCAAGAAACTTTCCTTTGGAACGCACTTTGCCCTCTCTCCTCTGAAGACATCTCATCTGCTACCCCTGGTTGCTGAGGAGGAGGTAGTGAAATCCATGCCTCCTTCTCCCCCTTCCCTTTCTCGCCTTTTCTGAAGCCCAACCAGCTTCTTTGGAGGTCCTATCTATCACCCCAGGCGATTTATCCCGCTTCAACATCTCCTTTGGCTTCTCCTCCACCGTGACTCCAGATTTGCCACCTTCTTGCAATTCTTAGATTTGATTTTTTCAAAATCAGATCTGTCCACCTCAGGATGCTCTACCACCACACAAGTCCCTCCACCGTGATCTAGGCTTCTTCCTCTCCACTCTGCCACCAGCTGTTTTCCCGTCCGGCCACCATACGTTGGAGCGTGTCCAACACGCGCCTGCAAGTAGATCTTACTCGCGGGTGCGTGTCTCACACGTGCCGGCGTGTGGACAGTGCAAAGCCACGTGCGACGACTCTCTTTGCCCTCCACAGCTGCCGTCGGACTACTGTGGTGTCTCTGGTTACATCGCCGATGCGTGGTCCTCACGCGCCGACGAATGTACGCCGCCCTGCTAGCTTTCAGATTTTATTTATTTATTTATTTATTTTTAGGGAAAATTATAGTTTAGCCCCCCAAATTACCACCCGTTTTGCGCTTAGCCCCACAAACTGCCAACACTCCGACTCCGGCCTACCAAACTACCAAAACCTTTGATAAAGGCCCCATTTGGCGAAATATCTCCATATTACCCCTGCCACGTGTCATTTTTCAATTAAAAAAAAAATTAAAAACTAAAAAAACTAAATTTTTATTTTTATTTTTTTAAAAAAAAAAAAAAAAGAAAAAAAAAATATGGGGTGGCTCGGCGGGAGTGGGGTGGCCTGCGAGCCACCCCAAGGGGCCGGGGTGGCCTACGAGCCACCCCAGAGGTGGTGCCGGCCACCTCTGGGGGTGGCTCGCAGGCCACCCCCGAGCCCTAGGGGTGGCTTACGGGCCACCCCGAAGTCCATTTGGGGTGGCCCGAAAGCCACCCCTAGGGCTCTAGGGGTGGCGCGCGGCCACCCCAAGGGGCCGGGGTGGCCTGCGAGCCACCCCAGAGGTGGCGCCGTCCACCTCTGGGGTGGCTCGCAAGCCACCCCCGAGCCTTAGGGGTGGCTTACGGGCCACCCCGAAGTCCATTTGGGGTGGCCCGAAAGCCACCCCTAGGGCTCTAGGGGTGGCGCGCGGCCACCCCAAGGGGCCGGGGTGGCCTGCGAGCCACCCCAGAGGTGGCGCCGTCCACCTTTGGGGTGGCTCGCAAGCCACCCCCGAGCCCTAGGGGTGGCTTACGGGCCACCCCGAAGTCCATTTGGGGTGGCCCGAAAGCCACCCCTAGGGCTCTAGGGGTGGCGCACGGCCACCCCCAGAGGCCGGGGTGGCCTGCGAGCCACCCTAGAGGTGGCGCCGGCCACCTCTGGGGGTGGCTTACGGTCCACCCCGAAGTCCATTTGGGGTGGCCCGAAAGCCACCCCTAGGGCTCTAGGGGTGGCGGGTGGCCACCCCCAGAGGTCGGGGTGGCCTGCGAGCCACCCCAGAGGTGGCGCCGGCCACCTCTGGGGGTGGCTCGCAGGCCACCCCACTCCCCAAGGGGGTGGCTCAGCAGCCACCCCATATTTTCTTTTTTCTTTTTTTTCTTTTTAAAAAAAATAAAAATAAAAATTTAGTTTTTTTAGTTTTTAATTTTTTTTTAATTGAAAAATGACACGTGGCAGGGGTAAAATGGAGATATTTCGCCAAATGGGGCCTTTATCAAAGGTTTTGGTAGTTTGGTAGGCCGGAGTCGGAGTGTTGGCAGTTTGTGGGGCTAAGCGCAAAACGGGTGGTAATTTGGGGGGCTAAACTATAATTTCCCCTTATTTTTATCAAGGTATCCTAGGGAGCCTATCACTGAACAGTATATCTCCCACACTCCCACACAGGAGGCCTTATTGGTGTAGAGGCCCAACTAAGCATCCCTAGACTAATTCCTGGCCCAATACCCATAGCCACTCAGAGTACGAGGCGTTGAGTCGCAGGCTTCGCACAGGTGGCTGGCCCTAAGAGGTTGTTTGCACCTGGATGGATTTGAACTCGTGACCTCACGGGTATTACACCCGAGAAGCCCTGCGCCTTACCACCAGGCCATCCCCTTGGGGTTTAGCTTTTAGATTGTTGTTCCTTAAATTTGATTTGCTTGTGGTTTTTTTTAGGCTTTTGCTTTATATATGTTTTTAGTGTTCTTCTTTGTTTTCCTTGTAACTGTTACCAAACAGGTGTTTGGGTCCTCTAAACTCTTTATACACCTTTAGCCACTTTTACTGGTTTGCTTGGGTTCTTTGCATCTGTGCCCAGAACCAATTGGCCCGCGTCATTTATTTGATACATTGCCACCGCGTCATTTATATGATACATTGCCACCGCGTACTTGCTTTCTTAGGAGTTTTTTGTTGGGTTGCCCAGCCCTAGTTTATTGTAATTTCATTTCCTTTAAGCTTAAAGCTTAGCTTTGGCTTTAGTTTGTAGTACCTTTTCATGTATCTACAATATATATATATATATATGCTTTTATAGCATTTGTAGCTTTGGCGTGAAAATGTAGTAACAACTAGCATCTCTACATACTATAAGACGATTTTTTTTTTGGTCCCTGTTTGCATAAATAATCTTCCATATCAATGAGAACATGGTTGCTACTTAAAGTTAAAGATCGAGAAGTACCTAAAGGTGCCTCTTGCCCTTACCATATTTCATAGAAACATTGTTGAATTGTGGACTAGTGTATTTTACGACTTCTTAAAATGGCTATTAGATTTACAAAACCCAGTCCTGTGGTTGTGTATGAAGCCCTGACCACTCGCATAATTGATTTTTATCCAGAGTTTTTGCTTCTTCTGCCTCCATTCTAATTTTAGCTCTAAACTGTTTATGGAACTTGTGGACCGAGGAGAGACCTGACGGATGCACCCCGGTTATTTATTGTGCGTTACAAAAGAAATTCGACCGAGGATGATATGAAAGTTGAGAGAAAGCCAAAGAGTAAGTGGGATACATTACAAGGTGATGATCTGGATCCTGCATCACAGCTTGTGGCGAGATACAAGGGCTCAGGTGAAATTTTGCAGGTATAAATGCCTTGGAGGAAAAATTTCAATTGGTAGACTAAGATGGAGCTGGGCCATTTCGGAAAAAAAGGGTGGAGATCTTGGATGGTTTCCACGAGGTAAGGTGGCTGGGCCATTTCAGGAGGTTGCCTTTTAACACACCTGTTGGAGCTACCAGTGCACCATTCAAATCAACGTGTGATTTCTGTCCTTCACATCAGCGTTCCCCTGTAATGAGATTGGCTGAGAATATTTTGTTTATTTTCTTTGATAATGCAGACATGGATACCACATCATCTTATTCTTATCTGAAGGGAGAAAGAACTGATTCTCTGCACTAGAATTCAGACGAATCTAAGATGCAAAATAACATATGTAATATGTCTACATTTAACTCGGTGGCTGGATATATATTGCTTTCCTTTGAAGTAAAATGCTCTTGAAGTCTGTATTTTCCAGTTGAAGAAAGAAAATGGGTTTCTCTCTGTATATTGGTTTGTGATCCTATATCCTACTTTTCAATGATAATTTGTTGTTGGGAGTATCAAAGGTGTGGATGTGGCAGGGATCCACGCAGAGTTCATAATAAGAAAATTAATGAAGGATCGATAACAAAGTGTGTATAAAAAAATGAGTTATGGACAAACTGCAAAGATAAACTGCCAATGTATTTGATGTTTGCAACAGACCATGACAATACATATGTATTTATCCTTTTGGGTTTTTTAATTAACTTCATTTGATTTGATTTGTCACAGATGCTGCTTTGGTCAATATAAGTCCAAACCATTTCAGTCAGCAACGTTATATATATATATATATATATATATATATATGCTTTTATAGCATTTTTAGTGCTCTTTAATTTGCAGTTTGGATGTATAGATGACTCGTGTAACGATCTGCATCATGCATGTTTCAAGGATGACAGCGGGCCAAAAAAGAGGGACAGGGCTAGAACTGTGTCAAATAAAGATCAAGCTCCTTCCATGAGTAATATATAGATGCTGCTCAAAAAGTGGAGGCTGAAAGTCATGAACATGCACGATGATCCTCAAACCGAAGATCATAACCATATTGATGCTACAGGAACAGAATATTATCGTCAGTTTTGCAACCATTTGCAACTATAGAAAATTATGAGTTTATGATCATATTGTGAGAACCACTCGTACCTTATCTAACTCCCTTTAGCACTTACACTTTTGAATTGCAAATGCCACATGGCGATATTTATGAAAACATCAAACGGCATTGTTCATATATAGTGAGGGCTTGGGGGATCTGATATTGGTTCTATAAAATCATGTGTAGATTCTTAAAGTAGTGTGTGAAATGAGAAGAGTAGTGATGCACCGACAACTATGGGGAGGGAGGGAGGGAGACTAATTGATACCATCTACCTTTCTTTTCTCAGCTAAATTCATGGCCAAGAATTGAAATCTACCATTAATCTTTAAAGATGTGAGAGACTGTTTCATCCCCATAACTAAATCGTGAGATTTTGTTTTTTGTCAACTTCTACCGTGTTTTTCAATTTTATTTTCAGGCAAAAGATTCTTCTACTAGCCATCTATATATGCCAAAGATTAGAAGTTGAAATTCTTGTAGACTTACGCGTACATGGCTTTTCAAATATCAGACCAGAGCAAAAGCTTTAAAAAAATGTCTCTATCGTTTGAAATCATATTGTTAAGGAAATTTTATCAACTAAATTATTGCTGATCATTAATGAAAAAGTTACAGGATTACTAAGTTATCACCTAAAGATAATTTTCTTGTAAAGCATCTTCGCACTCCCGAGCAGCTAATTAATTGTATCAATTCCTTTATATCCTCATGGAGAATTTGTATTTATTACAAATAAAGATCTTATAATTTCCAATTGATAAAGGATGGAATTTCTGTATCGGATAACAGGTGAGTGTGATTAATTGCAATGCAATGCTAAATTCTCAATTCTCAACTCTCAATTCTCAAGAATTCAAAGCATGTATGGCAAAATGCAGCGTGCAATTGCTGATTATTTGTAAGGAAAGAAAATGAAAGGAAACAACGAGAAAATGACAGTGAATGACTCAATTGGCCTAGCTAACTGACTATACGTTTGCCAATTGCTAAAGTTGACAACGCATCTCTCTTCATCCCAATGAGATAAAGTTGTTTAACAAATTGCTAAACCTTATTTACAAACAGAAATTTAGGTTTACCACTGCTTCTCCACCGTTATTCCACTTGCCCTTGCCTTGGCCACCATCTCCTTGTACTCAAGACGATTCACCCTTGTAGCCACCCTCACCTTCACCTCAGCACCAAGCTTTCCCATATTCTTCATGGTTGTAACCTCTTCCATCTCTGCCAGATTGTTCACAGCAATAATGGCAGCTTTCCTGAGTTGACGGCAAACTCGACTCCTCACGTAGGACAAGCGATGTTTCTTGTCTTCAAGGATTTTTTTCAGCTTTGAAAGTTGCTTATTCATCTTCTTGATCTCAGATTGCAGATCAGAAGACTCCTCACTGGCTTCTTCGATCTCCTCCTTCAACAGAACAACTTCAGCTAGAGAAGAACCGCGGTGAGACCAACGGCGGTAAGGACCACGACCACGAGCCATTTTGATTGATTTGGAGTTTGCTCTGTTCTGATTTCTGAAGAAGAGTGCGTGTGAGGAAATAATAAAAGGAATTGCCTATTTATAGGCTACAAATTTGAAAAACCGCATGTTGATTTACGATTATGCTCTTTTGTTCTTCTTCTTTAGAGGGTTCTATTTGTCTTTCAGCATTTCCTTAGATTTGGCAAATTACTATTTTGCGCCTGTTTACCCTTCGGCGGCTGGCAAAGGAATTGCTGGGTATTTTTGTCTTTTCCATCTTCTATCTTGCAGAGTGAGAGATTTTTCATTCTTCATCTTTTGCAGCCTTTTAGATGACAATTTTGCCCTTAATTTATTTACTGACTCAATCAATTTGAAGAGGGATAAAGGATTTTATTACGTATTTGTTTGTCTTTTCCCAGCCTCTCTGCAACAATATCTTCTCTCTCATCTCTGTATCTCTTTTCCCCAAATTTCCCTTAATCCACGAAACTCATAACGGAAAATTTTCTGAAGATGGTGAAACTGATCGGCTTAGATATGGTTTATCATCCATGCAAGGTTGGCGTACAATCATGGAAGATGCTGTGAGTAATTAAGGAGACCTTTGCTCTTTCTCAATTTTTACAACGTACAAATCCTGTTTGGTACATATTTTTAAATAGTTCCTCTTCTTTTTTCTTTAGTGAGAATAAAGCATGAAACTCGATTTTTGCACACTTTTGATATGGAGAAACATCGCGAGAGATTGACGTTAGTTTCATCTTTAAAGCTTTTTCCAGTTTCTAACAAGTTTAGATTGATTCTTGAACATTTGTGAGATAATAAGGGCAACTTTTTCGTGGCTCTTTTTTATTTAATAATACCTTTCTTGCATAATCTGAAACTGAAAAATCTGATAGATTAGAGTTTTTTTTTTAAAATGTGTCATTATTGGGAAAATTTTGCAAAGCAGTTCTTTTAGATGCACTGCTGAGCTCATGTCCTGTATCACTTCTATTATCATTTTCTTTCTATTTCAAAAAATTGGAATGTGGCATGGTTATACGTCTTTCGTGTGCATTAGTTTTGGTGGAGATGGTTGCTGCCATGGTAATTAAACCTTTCCAAGTAGGATAATCATAAACTGTCTACTTGTCTGTCTTGATTCCGTAGCAGCAAACTATGCATGATTTCTTTTAGAGTTTGTAAACTTTCTTTCCACTTTGTGTTTGGGAAGTAACACCTTGTTTCTTGTTTTGGGAATTGTGTGAGTACCGCGACTTTTCAGCATTCTTCAAAGTTTCAACACTCTGCATAATAAGAAATATATTTAATGTGATTTATTTCCACCACTTTTTTTTTTTTTTTTTTGATTAGTAATTTGCGCGTAAATAAAATATTTCACTAAATTACTTATCAAAAACATTTACTGAAATATTCCATTTAAGCCTGGATCTTTTTTTATATGCTTGTCACTCAGCTCATGAGCAACTTGTGCAGAATTTGGACTTATATACCAATTATGCATTAGCGTTTTCTTTGAGGGCTTTAAATGTATTGGATCCAGTGAATGACATCTGCACTTTAAATATCTGTATAATTTTTTTTATTATTGTTACGCCAATACCTTTGGTATGTTGCATAGGTTCTTTACAGATACAGAATATCACAAATAATTATTTTAGTGGTCTTTGTGCTGGTTTAGCATTTTATGGACCTGTTTGATTATATCTGTTTGACCTAGATTTATTTTTATAAAAATGATTGATTTGCTGTTGATTAATATGGTCATTTCTTTTGTTAGCATGCTGCGTATCCCTATCTCGATCTGAGCTAAACATTCTTTAGAAATTGAATGCTATGACCTGACCTGCTAAGGAGGATTCACGATGGAAATTACAGGTGGACTTAAATTTGTCACCACTTGTTATGGAATTGTTGGTGTGTTATATAAGTAAGACTTTTAAAACTTTGGACATTTTCTTTTTCAATTTTTATGAACTCGTGGTGTTTTCTTTTCAATTTTCTTTTTTCCTTTTCTCGTGTAAGTATGAACCAAAACATTCTTTCCCAGCACCATCTTTAACAACCCCTCCCCTCGGGGCTTTCTTATTATTGCTATTGTTTTGGTGCAACAAGAAATAGAAAATTCAACCTACTTGAGCTAAGTAGTTACTTAAGACTGAACTGATCAAATCTCTTTGGGACTCAAATATTGAAGTTCTAGGACTTTTATTTTTCTTCATAATTTCCATGTGTGTTATCACGGTATTTTACTCTCACAGTGGACACACACACACAGATATATATATATATCACCCAGTACTGAAAAAAGGAAACATACACACACACACACACACACACACACATATATATATATATATATCACCCAGTACTGAAAAAAGGAAACATTTGTCATGTTGCCTTTTTATTCTTATACAGCTTACTTGGTTTCTGTAGGCTGTACTTTGCTAATATTGGGATTGGGTCTCCTCCAAATGACTATCACATGCTGATACAGTGAGTAACATTCTATGGGTGAATTGTATTGGCTGCAGCAGGTGTCCTAAGAAAAGTGGTTTCGATGTATGCACCTCTAACTTTACTTATTGAATTGAGTCTCTCAATTTTTTGGATTAGAACTATTAAAGTTTTGATGCATATTCCCTCACATGTGGATGTTATATCAAGTTTTCCAAATTATGTTGAGCATTTTTTGGAGAAACAGTATTATTATGATTATTCTATTGCAGATAGAAATGACACTATACAACCTAAAGAGCTCCTCTACTTCAGGTTTGGTTACTTGTGACCAAGCTTTTTGCACTTCCACATATGATGTCTAGCAATGATTAGAAATAATTGTTAGTAGTGATTCAAGAGAAAGTATAGAGTTGCAGAAAATCAGTTTGATGTGAAATAAAGGTATTGACTTTTGTGAGAAAAAAGTGAAAAAAAAGTAGTTTTGAAAATAATTCCCTTAGGGCCCTCATTTTGAAATTTCTGAATGTAAGTGGAGAAGTTTTGGAGTACTTCATATGCAACTGCCCCTTTCTTGAACGACTGTGGGTGGAAGGTTCGAAAACTCTTGTCAATCTGAAAGTTGCTGGTCCATTGCTCCGCTTGAAGCACTTAGAAATATCCCAATGCTTAAAGTTAGAAAACCTAGAGATTTCTGCAAAAAATCTAGTATCATTCGTATACTTTGGGCCAAGAATAACCATGCCTTTTAAGTATGTACCCAACCTTGTTGAAATGTCTTTGGAGGGCAATTATTATTCAATCTATAAATTCTGCGAGTTTTCAAGTTATCTTCCACGGCTAGAGACGCTTGTATTGGATCTTTCGAAGGTCGAGGTATGTATGTAAAATTATGTTGGTTATGTTTTTCTTTTATAGGTTTTCCTTTTGAAATATGGAACTTTAGTTTTCTGCTCTAACTCTTGGTTCGTTTTACAGAAAAAAAATGAAGCTCCTTGAATTTCATACATTAAGTAATCTAAAGCAATTAGAGTTGATAGCCACTGAAAAAAGTGGTAATGCAAGCCTTCTTTGGCTGACTTCCCTGTTAAAAGCAGCTCCTGTCTTGTGCAGATTAACACTAAAGGTAAATGTTCATACTTGTTCCCAACATAAATTATCCAATTGTGTGATTTGGTGGTTGGTTGATGGTAGAGTAATGCTTGTGGTGCTTTGGTTTATATTAAAATCTGCATAAAGCTTTTAGCTTTCATTCCAAGTGTTTAAATTGGTTTCGTCTTGTAGTTTTACCTTGTTAGCACATCATTGTTTGTTCATTGCCATGCCATAAGGATAAAAAAAATGCTGTCATAACATTTGGCATATTCAACTGTTTAAGTTTTGCACCAAGAATGTGTACTCTTTGTTTAGAGTATTACGACTTCAGAAATTTTAGTTTACCTATTTTCAGCAGGTACCTGGGTTCCTCATGAAATATTTAATAATAGAATATCATGCCATGTTGAGGATTTACATGCATGCCCTAGAGACTTATGGAATTAGATTGGCTTAATGGGTTATGGTCATTCCTCCTTGGTTTCTGATTCAATTTCGAAGTGGGATTTCAGTTCATCCTTTTGATTTCATGCTGAACTGTCAATTTTTTTTTTTAAATAAAAAATAAAATTAAAAACCATATAGACTTTTTTTACTCTTCTGTTCTTTATTCGTATATGATATTTGGCCCTTTTTTATTTTATTTTAAGGTTTGTAGAGTTAGGGTGTTTCGTAAATTTTGTAATTGCGTACCTTTGTTGATTCTCTCTCTCTCTCTCTCTCTCTCTCTCTCTCGTGCAAATAAAAGTATCATTGCGGCTTTATTTATGAAAATATCAGAAGTGAAACATCATAACATGTAAAAGAAAATAAGAAGGGTGATAACATTGAAGGAACTTTAATAAAGCATGTGAGAAAATGATAGTCTATCTCAATTTTCCTCTAATATTTGGTGCAGAAAAACATAGTTTTTCATTTTGTTTTCAAATTGATGGCTAGAGTATGAGCTAAAAACAATTGAATAATGTTTTCTTTTCATATTATTCTTTTATTTTTCTTGATGCATGTTCATTCACAATACAAAATCCTCCTATTTTTACTTTATTGAAAATGGGATGGGATCGTAGATATAGAGAGCATCGCAAAAGCTATGGTATCAATAGAATTGGAGTTGGATTGGGACACAGAGACACGGATGAGGCAGTGGATGAGTCTGAATTGAACTGCGAGATATCTTGAACTTTGCTATTGAAAGTCCTTGAGAGACCATGTACCTTAACAATGTCTACTCAATTTTCACTTTTGTAATATTATGGTATCAATTTACTTATATATATATATATATATATATATATATATATATAAACAAATGAACATGCCATTAGTTTTAGATTTAGATATGAAATTTATTATAAATATATTTTTTTTCTATCTATGGTATTGAATTTTTATTGTTAAGTATCGTAGTGATACCTACCACGTGATAAGTATCGTAGTGATACCTACCACGTGTTTTTCGTCGATATATACTTGTTCAATAATCCAGATATTAAATTTATTCTATAATATAATGTGTATGATATTAAAATTATATTTTTAACAATTATACTGATACATACTCAGGGAACCAAGCAGTGCCATCCAACTAGTCATCTCTACAAATCTCATCCAAATCAAAACAAATTCTGAATTGGTCACTCATTTCAAGTAAAATGAATATGTTCATTGAAACGGTGTGGGCTGATAATAAAATCAATTGTTTAACAATTTGGACTGAATTGGCCCACGGCCCACAGCCCACAGTCAACCTCCAAGACAGTAGACACTTGTCTCTGGTGTCTATAAAAGGCCGAGACACACCACACGTGTGCCACCCCTCATGGTCATGGGTCTCAGGTCTGTACTTCTTTCTTTCTTCTCCCAATCTCCAAAGGAATCTCTCTTGGGGAAATCTTTCCTGTTTTATCCTTCTAAAAATACAGTAAAGAAAATTATCACTACTTCAGCAGTCCAATGTTTCCCATATAATACATTGACATGGACCCCTAGGGCCTAGGCCTATTCGAGAAGCAGAGCCCAAGTCGTGTGGCTGTATTCGGCGTTTACTCCACAAGGCCAAGGCCTAGTATTAATCTTCCGTTACGTTGTCTTGGGCTCACACTGAACGGCCCAATTTCGATCCAACCGCTAAGGGTCCGGGCCCTCTTAATACTTATATAAAATTCGTTTTCCCGGTACAGAGGGCTAAAACAATCCCTAATTCCCAAATTCCCAAATTCCTTTCCTTCATACAATTCCAGTGCTTTCAGTAAACCCAACTGAACGAGGGGACTTGAACTCCCTTCTTTCATCAAATTTGTTTGCAGTTTTGTAATATAATTTATTATATAACTTATTTGTATCATAAAAGTCTGTTCCTTGAGCAGGTACACACTCTTCTTACTACAATTATGGCAGAGTTTTGGTTATTTTTGTTTATTTCGCAAATTTAAGCCTCAAGCTCGTATCTTTGCATCTTTCATATTCTCGTCCACTGCCTCTTGTGTCATATTCGTTACTTTTAGACCGTTTGATTGGCTAATTTATCATATTTTTCTTTGTTGGCAATTTTCTGTAGCTTATATATAGTTCGGCTAATTTAACTTAAATGGGGAACAGAAAACAAAAGGTAATTTCTTAATTTTTTCCTTTTTGTTTTTGTTTTTCCTTTGCTATTCCAATCATCTGGTTGTGTTTTGTACTGAGATTTGCCTTTTGCATGGTTGCAACTGAATTGGGTGGTTAGAGAGCTCGATTTGTCGAGGATCGGATAAGCGGAATGCCGGATGATGTTCTGGTTTCCATTCTGTCTCTCATAACAATGAAAGAGGCGGGGAGAACTAGTGTCCTTTCTCGCCGATGGCAAAAGCTTTGGACTTTTGTTCCTAATTTGAATTTCGATGGGCAAGAGAGGTTATACTATTTGGAAGATCATATAGGCGCACGGGGATTCCGGAGACTACACCGTATTGCAAGGACCAATTATGTGAAATGGGTGAATCGTGTTCTGGAATTGCATCGTACTCCGGCTATTGACCAATTTAGAGTTTTTTTTGATTTGACTGAGGATTATAGACGTGATATTGATAATTGGATCAACTTTGCAATGGAAAAGAGAGTTCAAAGGCTTGAGTTGAGCTTTGATTATTGTTCCCTTATAAATCCTTACCCTTTTCCATCATTGTACCAGACTCGCGGTATTCCCAGCCCAAATTCCCTTAGGGCCCTCATTTTGAAATTTCTGAATGTAAGTGGAGAAGTTTTGGAGTACTTCATATGCAACTGCCCCTTTCTTGATCGACTGTGGGTGGAAGGTTCGGAAACTCTTGTCAATCTGAAAGTTGCTGGTCCATTGCTCCGCTTGAAGCACTTAGAAATATCCCATTGCTTAAAGTTAGAAAACCTAGAGATTTCTGCAAAAAATCTAGTATCATTCGTTTACTTTGGGCCAAGAATAACCATGCCTTTCAAGTATGTACCCAACCTTGTTGAAATGTCTTTGGAGGGCAATTATTTTGAATATTCAATCTATAACTTCTGCGAGTTTTCAAGTTATCTTCCGCGGCTAGAGACGCTTGTATTGGATCTTTCGAAGGTCGAGGTATGTATGTTAAATTATGTTGGTTATGTTTTTCTTTTATAGGTTTTCCTTTTGAAATATGGAACTTTAGTTTTCTGCTCTAACTCTTGGTTCGTTTTACAGAAAAAAATGAAGCTCCTTGAATTTCATACATTAAGTAATCTAAAGCAATTAGAGTTGATAGCCACTGAAAAAAGTGGTAATGCAAGCCTTCTTTGGCTGACTTCCCTGTTAAAAGCAGCTCCTGTCTTGTGCAGATTAACACTAAAGGTAAATGTTCATACTTGTTCCCAACATAAATTATCCAATTGTGTGATTTGGTGGTTGGTTGATGGTAGAGTAATGCTTGCGGTGCTTTGGTTTATATTAAAATCTGCATAAAGCTTTTAGCTTTCATTCCAAGTGTTTAAATTGGTTTCGTCTTGTAGTTTTACCTTGTTAGCACATCATTGTTTGTTCATTGCCATGCCATAAGGATAAAAAAAATGCTGTCATAACATTTGGCATATTCAACTGTTTAAGTTTTGCACCAAGAATGTGTACTCTTTGTACGTTTAGAGTATTACGACTTCAGAAATTTTAGTTTACCTATTTTCAGCAGGTACCTGGGTTCCTCATGAAATATTTAAAAATAGAATATCATGCCATGTTGAGGATTTACATGCATGCCCTAGAGACTTATGGAATTAGATTGGCTTAATGGGTTATGGTCATTCCTCCTTGGTTTCTGATTCAATTTCGAAGTGGGATTTCAGTTCATCCTTTTGATTTCATGCTGAACTGTCAATTTTTTTTTTTAAATAAAAAATAAAATTAAAAACCATATAGACTTTTTTTACTCTTCTGTTCTTTATTCGTATTTGATATTTGGCCCTTTTTTATTTTATTTTAAGGTTTGTAGAGTTAGGGTGTTTCGTAAATTTTGTAATTGCGTACCTTTGTTGATTCTCTCTCTCTCTCTCTCTCTCTCTCTCTTGCAAATAAAAACCTTTACTGATCTTTCACTGCACTGTTCACAGCTTCTGGAAAGGTTTTGGACAGTTTCGTAGGGTGTTTTAGTTGATGCCAGATTTGAAAAGGCATAATTTGGTATTATCGGTTCAGGTATCGGGTCGCAAGAAAACAAAACCAAAAAAAACCTTAACCATGTTGGTCCGCACCCCTCTCTTCGTTTTTTCTTCTTCCTTCATCTCTTACCTCCATCGTCTAACCACCCTAACAAAGCTAGTGTTGTAACCCGAAGCAAACCTAAATAGTAATAATAATAACTCCATTTCTATCTTCTCCATCACATGTTTAGTTTTTTCAGTTTTGCTGAAAGGCAAGTGTAGATTTGGTTTTTCCGTAGTAGTTGGTTTAATACATGAGGCGGTCATTCTTTTGCAGTAACGACATGTTCGATAGTTCTGATAAGTTAACCTTTTTTCTCGTTGATTGGTACGTAGTGTTATTATTATTTTTAATGAATGAGAAATCTATTAAACCAACAAACTGAAACTCTTTACAAGCAACTGTATCCGGAGAATCAATCGGTGGTGATCTAATTAACTTTTAACCAGGTAGCTCCTACGCAAGTTTCACCTGTTCAAGTGAAACAAAGTTATGAGAGCAATCTGTTGGCAAGAGTAGTAAACTGCATCATAAACATGGAGGGAAAATCATTGGGCTTAATCAAATCCTATGTAGAAAATTTAAGACTCATTCCACCATGAAGTATTGGCATGCTCCAATACTTGAGTACTGTTGTTAAAGGTTGAACATATCGCGGTTCATATTTTGGGATTATTGTGCTCCTTGATGATAATTGTAGTATGTGTTCGTAGTTTGTTTCTAAACAAGCAAAATCTGATGCATTTTTTTTCTAATTTCTTATTGTAGTTACATATGTATGGATCCCCTGGTCCAAGAAAAGTACAGAAATCTCCAAAATGTCTCCATCATTGCCTCAAACAGGTGGAAATGGTTGGATTTGTGGGGCGAACAATTGATGTCAAGTATGTCAAGTATTTAGTTAAGAATGCTGTTGAGCTTGAGAAGGTAATAATTGATCCTCGATGTCCTCTTATGGTTGGATCGCCATTGGTGTATGAGGAGATAGAGGGAATGCAAGCTGCTCGAGAGTGTGCGAAGATGCTTGGAAGAGAATTATCTTTAGTTGATAAATTAATAGTCCTGTAAATTAGTAATAATTTAGTTAGTGGATAAAATTTCATTGACAATAGATACACATTTTTTTTATTTTTTTTTTTTTTTTTTTTTTTTTTTTTTTATGCTTTTGCTTTGGTCTGATATTTGAAACGTCATGTGTAAGTGCACGTTTTTGTTTGCACTAGAATTATTTTGGAAGTTAAAAAGTGAAACAATATTGATATAGCAAGAAATATATATCGGGAACGTACCTTCGTTTGTTTTGCAATTTATTAGGGCACGTGGCCACGTGCTCA
Organism: Alnus glutinosa; assembly: GCF_958979055.1. Taxonomy (NCBI): domain Eukaryota; kingdom Viridiplantae; phylum Streptophyta; class Magnoliopsida; order Fagales; family Betulaceae; genus Alnus; species Alnus glutinosa. The sequence goes on from NC_084893.1 coordinate 2,833,952, forward strand.
ATATCCACATGGCCCAAAGGGCACATGTCAACTGGCCACGGGACTAACAGTGTAATTTATAAAAAAATTATAATTTTTTAATAACATGAGAGAAAATAACCCATCACGTGACGTTTTTAGCGACCAACAAGTGACGTTTTTAGCGACCATTCTATTGCATGCGGCACGTTACTAATATATTAAATATATAATACATTTATATATTGATGTGTAATTATTTAAATAATATATTTGACATATTAAAAATATCGTAAGTGATATACTTCTCAATGTCTATTTTTTTACTAGAAGTTACCAAATGATGTGTAATTTACATATGAAATAAATCATTTAAAAAATATATACCACTTTTAATTAATACTACGTACATATTTTGGTATATTTTATGGTTTGAACCCTAACCCGATTTTACTATTTATATAGCATATATACGTATGGTTAGAGTTTACATACATAATGCATATATACTATTAATTATTAAAGCACTAACCATATATAGTTTAGTGCTATATATAGTATATATATACGTAGGGTTAGGGTTTAGGGTTGTGTACTACATATAAAATATATACTTTAAAAAATAAATCAATTTCCAATATATATACGAAATACATAAACCACAGTTGTACTTGTCTGATACGCATAAGAAAGCAAACTCACAAGTTCCTGAGGATCATCTGCAGAAAAGCCAACCTCATCAAATAGAACATGGTAGTGTGTTGGTCTTGTGGTCCGATCATTCCAGCGTGAGCACAAAGATAGAAATTTGCATGCCTCTCAAAACTTGGTTAAATTGTGACTCGCTGACACCATCCCTGAATATAATGATCTGATCAGGGCTGGTGTTTCCTATTCCGGCCTTAACTCTTATAGAAGTTAATCAAAAGCTCTGTAATTAATAAGGGCCTTCATCTGCAATTTCAGACACACGCTTAAATAACGAATCTATCATTTCAACCCTTTGAGACACATTTCCGAATAGATGTCCTATACTTATATTTCAATGGCCACTGTCTTGAGCTGACGATCGCTGCAATTGATGGTGTAGAATGACTGTCTCGGAGAGTCATGTGACCCATCCATCCCAAGTATGAATGTGGAAACCTTAGAAACTATAGGAGTGGAGGGAGAGTGTTCAAATGGCGGTAACGAATTCAAACCATAGGTAGTTTTCGCATTTATCTTCAAACACACCGAATGTAGGCTCAACAAGAATTCCCTTCAACTCTCCACTCTTAGTCAAATCTCGTATAAGTCCTTATATAGTAATGATTGTTGGGTTATGGTATATTTTATTTAAGGAACCCTAACCGTAGATTTGTGTTATACATAGTATACGCGGGGTTAGGGTTTACATTTGTGTATTATATATACATTTTTTTTTTTTTAATTTTATACTTTAAAAAATTAATATAGTAATTTATTTAAACACATACTTTTTTGGGTATATTTTATTTATTGAACTCTCACCATAGTTTAGGGTTTACATTTGTATATTATATACATAAATTAAAATATATATGCCAATTAAATTTCAATTATTACAATATATATACATAATATTGTGCATGTACACATATGTAAGTAAAATGAGGTATTTAATAACATAATACATACCGCGTGTTCAATGTAGTTTAAGTATCGATTAACTTGATTAATTAACGAAAGTGGTTTCTACTAATTGTAATACACACATAGGTTGATGGACTAGACGATTAACGTAGGGAGGAAATGGGTCACAAATTGGTTATGTAATGTAGAGGGCCGAAGGATATAGCAGTCAAGTATAACAGGTATGTGGTCAATGGCAAATTGTTTCGCACGCTTGCCCACGGCGTATATGTTCCAATCGTTGACGGCGAAACGTACTACAAGAAGTTAACCGATATAGTTGAGGTCGAGTATTCTAATAGAACTAAGTACGTCTTATTCAAGTACAATTGGGCGGACACCACGAGGGACAGGGGATACAAGATAGACGACTATGGCCTAGTGTTTGTCAACGTCAATCACTTTGTCCACAGGGGAGAGCTGATTACTGATAAGCCTTACGTGCTGACATCTCAGGCTGACAAAGTATTTTACGTCAAAGATGAAAGGAACCCAGATTGGGTTTGTGCCGTGAGAACTAAACCTAGGAACGTGTACGACGTTGGTCTTGGTGAAGGGAGTCATGGTGCAGTTGCAACCTATCACGAGTGCGAGCTGCTCGTATTAACCAGTGGTAACCTCCATGATCCGAATGATGACTTTGAGCACGATAGGCCCGATATAGATCCGATTGAAGCGCGTGTGGATGCATAAATATTATTTGCTGGTACAATTCACTTAAATTCTATTACATCATTTGTAACATATAGTAATTAATAGGGATAATTACACTTAACCTCCCTGATTTATCCACGGTGTGGCGATTTACCTCCCAATGTACCAAAATTGGTACATGACCCCTCCGAACTTGCCAACGTGTGGCAAAATCAACATTCCGTCCAATCGATCGTTCGTTTGGACGAAAAGTCGGTCACGTGCAAGTCACGTGACTTGGGGAGGGTCTCTGTCTTAAACGGTCACGTGACTTGCACGAGACCGATTTTCCGTCCAAACGAACGGTCGATTGGATGGAAGGTTGATTTTGCCACACGTTGGCAAGTTCGGGGGGGGTCATGTACCAATTTTGGTACATTGAGGGGTAAATCGCCACACCGTGGATAAATCAGGGGGGTTAAGTGTAATTATCCCATAAGTGCATTTGACCAAAATGAATAAATCTCATTGTCTAATTTGCATGTTCTTTATTAATATTTGAATTTCGATAATTGTACGCATTTACGTGTTTATTTCGTTGCCTAATGTTTTTCGCAGGTTTCAATGGAACAAAGACCTCCTCCTTGTGCGCACAAGGCACCACTCATGCTCGTGCCGTCCACGTCCACGTCCGCGCCACACCACACAGAAGGCGCTTATAGACCATTACTGCCAGGTACGACATGGTTCTAGGCAGAGTCCGGACACGGCGGCTTCGTTGGTTATTCTTCTTTGCCATCTTCTATGCTGCCGACGCTGTCACAGTTAGTGTGACGACCCGTTTTTTTTTTTTTTTTTGTACAAAAGATTTATAAAACATTAAGGAGTCATCACAGTGGCACGACTACATGTCGCTCAGCCAACATACGTACACGCTCCATACCATGTACTTGATATTCAGAGTATTATCTAGAAGCGGAATAATTGTAACATAACAACCATAACGGAAAGCACATCTAAAATTAACTAGTGGTCCATACAAAAGAGCTATATCTGTCTAACAGTTTAAGGTTTACATTTACCCATTGATACAAAAGAATGGCTACACAAAAGAATATGTGACACCTACGTCACTAGCCATATACAAAATACCCCAAAAGAGTGAACTCCATAGTCCAACTCAGTACGACTGTCGCGGAGTGCTTCAATCGTAGTATCCCAAATACGCAGCTACAGGGTCTTCCTCAAAGTCAGGTGTACCTGCAGTCACAGGAACTACATCTATACGGTTGTGGGGGTTTGCCACATCCGTATAGGTGGAATTATGAGCCCACAATCTTAGCATAAATAAATATACTAAGACCTCAGAGGTATACCATTCACTGAGTTTTCACAAAGAACCAACTTTTCCTTTTTAGTCATGCGTACACTATAATAGCTACCAATTTTATAAACTTCTGTTTTGAAAATCCCCATAGCTGATATAGCATACACCGACTAATAGAAAACAATTTTTACCTGATTCCGGCTAATATAGCCAGAATTCGAGATAAATGCTGAAATCCGGACAGTTTCGTCGGAATCTGGGATAGCCGGATTCCGGCGAAAGTGGCCGGATTCCGGCAGTTTCGCCGGAATCCGGCACAAAAGGCCGGATCTGCCCAAAGAGGCCGGATCCCGGCAGGCTGGCCGGATCTGGCCAGATCCGTCCGGCCAGCCGGCCGGGATCCGGCCACTCTGGCCAGGGCCGGCCGGGATCCGGCCTTTCTGGCCAGATCCGGTCAGATGGCCGGAATCCGGCCGGTCTGCCGGATTCCGGTCAGATTGGTCGCCGGAATCTGGCTGACCGGAATCCGGCGACATTAACCGGATGTTGTCGGTTTCCGAAACCGACAATATTTCGATGGTGGTCGGCTGCTTGAACGTGAAGGTCAACTGTGCCGTTTAAAATAAATCGACTGCGTCTAGCGTCTTCGGAAAACGATTTACGCTTTTTAAAAGCGTAAATCATTTTCCGAAATTTACTAAGCATTTTTGGTCAAACAGAAATCATTTTTCGGTTGACTATTATTTTCGCCCCTACCAAACACCGGAAAATGCCGAAATCATTTTCCAAAAATCATTTTACGCCGAAACAAACAGAGCATTAGTGTTTTGCATGTCTTTCAGAGAAAATAACGTTTTATTGTGGTTTGACAAAGGAAAGAATGACAGCTTTTTACACGTGTACGTTAAGGTGCAAATGAGATTTTTTTAGACCTAGAGAAGTCGTGAGGTGCAGGCCATGTAGATTATTGAGAAGAGACACGATTTTTCTTGGGCTCTAGAAGCATCGAATATAAGAGCCGGACACATATGTGGAAAGAACTAAGGAGGCAGCAAAGCACCGACTTGTCACATTTTTGTTCACGTGAACGTGAACTGGTGGCTGCATTAATAGTGAGGTTGCTTGACACGTCTTTCTCCAGGAAACCAAGCTCCATAATAGACCAAACACAAGACACATCTCTCCAAAATTGGCAAGCACTCACACGCACACTTGGCAGCAGCATAAACACCAGCCCAAGAAGTGAGCTGGACAACATTTAACGCAGGGGCACTTTCCAAGCAGGTGCTCGCGGGTCTCTCCATAACTAGCCTGCACCGACTCATGTCTTTCCATAATAGGCAGCTTTGATTAATTCCTTCCATAATAAGAGAGCCGACACATCCTCTTCAACCTGGAGCCTTGCGTGTGGGAGAGAGATACACGGACAAAATCTTCTCAAGCAGCTAGACAACACCGAATTAAGCACAAGCACCTGGCAGCAACTCTCAACATACATTTGATTCTTTCCATAACTGTCCCATGCACAAGAGCACCGAACTGGAACGTGTATATCACAGGTGGACAAAGTGAGAAGCACCTAAAACCATGTAAGACCGAATGTCTTCTTTCCTTAAGGAGCAGACCCGAACCCATGCAAAGCTGGCAGCACATGTTTCTTTCCTCAACAGGGACTGAACCACATGCACGATATTCTTGATCTCCAGCATGTTATTTCCATATTTGACCAAGAGAAGACTTTATTTCCTTGACCCAAAAGATAGATTTCTTTCTACTCCAAGCAGGACACGGACACACTTTGACCTACACTTACCATTATAAATAGGTCCTTCATTCTTCTCTTGTTAAGGTGTGAGGCTAGAGCAAAATTTTTGGTGTCTTCTTGTAAGTTCTTTTAATTTTTAATGTTTTCAATTCAAGTTAGTATGTTATTTTTAGCCATGAGAGGCTAAACCCTCAACTAAAGTTGAGGATGAAGCCTCACTTATGATTAGTAACAATATTCTCATGTGATGTAATATTTTCCAATTTTAATGAGTTTGATTTTCAATTGTTTTACTTCAATTTAATTTTGTGGAATGATTATTGGATATCTTTTGTGATTCAAGGATACATTTGATGATTTAGGATAGTTCCATAGAATTGATTGTGCTTGGTTTTCTTTGTTTAAAAAAATTGGATATCCCTTGTGATTTATTCTACGGATACAATTGATGTTTTAATTTAAATTGGATATCTTGCTGTGATTTACGGATACACTTGATGGTTTAATTTAAATTGGATTTCTTTTGTGATTTGTGTAAAGAATTGATACATGTGATGGTTTTAATTAATTATTTGAAGCAAAAGTAAAACATACTTAAGATTTTATTGTGAGAACTTTGGAAAATATTATTGATCATGAGAATATGTTGCTATGAGTTTGTGAGTGCGGATTCCGATACCTTAGTGCTCTTTTTATTTGATTATATTCACTATAGATAATTTTGTTTATGCTTTTGATTTTTATTCACAAAAAAAAATCTCTTAATTTTTGGAACTAGGTTAGGATTTGATTAATTTAGTCATAAATTTGTTTTCAAAAATACAATTCCCTATGGGATCGACCTCGCACTTGCAAAACTCTTTATTGCAAATGATTCGTGCACTTGCAAGTACATTTAAAATTCACATCATGCTACTAATATTATGGTTTAATATTTCTAAGTTTTGCGTGCGATAACTAATATATATATATATTGACAACATACAGGAGAGGATGACACAGAGTATACTGAATGACCTTGCCGCTACGCAAAGCGTGACACTAGATGTGGTGCGTTGGGCACCGAATGACGCGTACAAAGAAGCGCTTGGGAAACCTGAATACACGGGGAGGGTTCGGCAAGTTGGGCCGAACGTTTGTCTTGTACGAGGGACGTCCTATTCATACCGCACTCGTTCACAGGCAGGACCATCCCAGTTTACATCTCAAAGTTGCTCCATACACGAGAATAGGATTGCCACGATGGAGATATTGTTATGAGTTCAGACCGATAGGAATGAGGACTTGGAGCAGCGTATGAGGCACTTCAAGGCCATTCTTGCCTCCATGGGAGCACTACATACGAGCCTTGTTGGTCAGCAGTCTCCACCTCCAAACAGAGGTGGTACATCGTCGGTAGGTAGTGCATCTGCAAGTATGTTTACGATTGTGTAAACTCTCTATTTGCCCAATGCTACGCACTGGATATCCATATAGATTAATTTTTCAATGTTTTTATTATTTGCAGGTAATACGACGACGATTGGGCCGCTGCCGCCCTAGGGTCCGATGTCGCCCCTTAGACTGTAGTATTCGCTATCGCCACTGGGCCAGCACTCTCCCATTGGGACACCTTTGCTTGCTACACCGTCCCTTGCGCAGCAGTCGCCCGTTGGTGAGTCAACGTAAGGTACGAGAAATTGTGATCTCCAAAATCGACGACGTGAAGAATTGTAGAGTTTTTTGTAGTGTTGTTTTGTTAATAACAATAACGTTTATTTATAAATAATTTATTGTTGTTTTGATTCGTCATCTTCCTTGTGACGTGTTGCCTTGTGCTTCGTCATCTTCCTTGACATTCGCTCTCCTCATAATCTGCAAAATAATAAACCACTAGTCGGGGGTGCCGACTATGCCTACTCCGATGCCTAAGTCAGTTCAAACTCGTGACTTTTATGGAGAATAAGAAATCTCAGAGCTTAGAGAATCTGTGTGTCGAAATACCTGTCGTAGCAGTCTTATTTATAAGCTCACAGTTATAAAACTACTGGAGTTCTTGAAGCACAATCGGATTAGGAGTTGAAGTCCTAGATCACATTGGCTTTAATCTTATCTTCATAAAGTTCGAATTGGGTAGTAGAGTCCAAGTCGGATAGGACACTGCCTCTTCAGCTTGATTCCATGCTAATAGGTACCTTATCCCATATTTTTTGGGATAGGGGTCTATCCCTAGATTCTCGGGATAGAAGTCTTTCAAAAGATCAAGAATCCGATTCGGGTCTGAGCCCATGAATTTCGGACATAATGCCCTAATCGTATTCAAACACTTATTTGTTGAGTCTGAGGAGATATCTCCGAGGCGTTATATTGCATTCCTACCAATCTTTCGAGACGGTAATATCCCGAGATATGTGCACTCCATCAAGACTAGGAGATCTCGGAATACTCTATGCCTTTTGGAGTTTTTAGGCCCGATATGCTCAAAGCGCGTGAACTGAGGTGCTCAGGCACCTAGATGATTTTGTAATCCGAGGTGCTCAGGCACCGAGGTGATTTCTTCAAGCTAGATTGTGGCTAACCCTCGAGATGCTCTGACCGAGATGACCCAGCTGGGTTGGACTTGTGGGTCAAAGTTCTGACTTGACTTGGAGCCTACGTGGCTTCAGATCTGATTATTTCCCCAACAGTTACCCCCTAATTCTCTTATTTTGAATTTTTGAATGTAAGAGAATTAATTGCTCCTGGGAAACCGTACTTTGAAAGCTGTCACTGTGCGCGTCAGTTTCCAATGCATCTGTCAGCTGTCAGTTTATCCTGCCATAATGACCGAATCTTGACAGCTCATGATGGCGGTGACAATTCAATTCGAAGTTTCAATTTTCGAGGAGGTGCCTTTAATGAAGATTCAGTCATTTTGAATTTTCAGACGGCTGACTCTTTGATATTCGGGCATTTGAATTAATGGCACCCTTTGAGTTCTCGGGCACTGGTAGTTGACTCGACTACGTGGATTTTAAATTTATAAGTTTTACCACTTCGCAATAGTACGAATCAATTGTACTATAGTAAGGGTGATCGAACCACAGAGATTATTGGTTGTTTTGCGTAATAGGATATCTAAAGAGTGTATTTAACTTAACTTTGAAGTAAAAAATAAAAGCAAAGGTTGTAGAATTGAAGCTACAACAATAAAGTGAAGAAATGTAGAAAATGAAAACAAACTTAAATGAAAACTTAGGGTGTTGATCTTATCCACTCCTCAACCGGTAAAATGCTTACAGTCTATATGGATCTTCCTAACATGCATGATATGAGCGCGTAATGGGCGTCAACCATTACGACGACTTCGACGTGAAAACATTTTCGTTAAGACGTAGTTATAAAGCACCTAGTTTTACATTAATCAACTCCACGTAAAGATTAGTCTATAATTGAAAAACGTTTACACTACGAAAGGTGTGGAGTGATTAATGCTCCCTAGCTTACTACTCTACAACACATCCTAATAAGCATACACAATACATGAAAACCCTAGTTAGGCCACAATGATAAGGTATCTAGTTTCACACCGATCTATTCCATGTAAAGCTTAAACTACAATGGAAAGACATTTTACACTACCAAAGGTATGAAATGACTGGTGTTCCCTAGCATACCCTATAAGGTGACTCTAATAGGAAAACGCACATCATGTCAAAAAGCATCATTGCACAAGACATCATTCTCTTTCAAAAATGTTGGTTTTATTCATGAATCTAAGCAAACTCATAGACAAGCATAACTCTTTTTCATGAATAATTAGATTGAAATATTGAAGGTAAAACTTTTTAGCATGGGTTTTGCAATCCTCTAGCCTTACACAATCATCAAACATATTAAGAAATTCTCAAGAACATCAAGAACACTTCATGGTTTTTGGATAGGATTTTGATCAAACCCTAAGAACTAAATTAGCTATGCACAATTGAATATAATCTATGCATGAAATCTAAGGAAAACAGTAAGTGAACAAGAAGAAAATGAACTAAAAATAACTAGATTAAAATCATAAAATTCGGATTACAAAAGAAAATAAAACCTAAGCTAGAACATGAAGAACAAGGAAGAAAAAGAAAGGAGACAAGCTCTCTGGATCTAAGCCCAGAAAATGTGCATTAAAGGAAATGAAAAACACTAGAATTTAAGTGATACACCTGAGCAAATCCGAAATCCCCAAAAGATGCATGTCTAAACCTAAATCCCTAATCTCATATATATAGAGAATTGGATTTACAAAAGACCATCAAGAGTTAATTCTAGCCAAGTATTCAGAGCTGGTTGGCGTCCATTTCTGTCCACAAAATCCAACTTATGATTTGAATTGCATAAAGAATTCAAAAGATCTTGAAATATCTGATCTTCTGGAAGATGGAAAATTCGATCGATCGATTATCAAGTCGATCGATCGCATTTCGCAAGATCGCAGTCGGGCTTGTCCTGGTTCGATCGATCGCATCTCACACGATCGATTTTTATTCGACTGATGAACTTCGATCGATCGATTATAAAGTCGATCGATCGAATTGCCTTAGCCGATTCTTCAATTGGCAGGAGCAATCTCGATCTCTGGAAATGACTAAAATACCCTTGATGTATTTTCAAGTCTAATTCAAGTGTTTTGAATTAGATTTCAATTAAGACCTGAAAATAAGACAAAACACAAAAACTACAACAAAACGTTATATATACAACATGGACTAGGTCTAACAAATGCAACTTATGGGGTCTTGAATTGAATAATTCAAGACTTATCAGGCACGTGTGGGGGGGAATTAAATCTTCACTTTTCACCCCTCTATAAATACTGCATTTCACCGATTTTTCTCACTTTCACCATTCTCTCTGAACTTTCGAGCTTTCTATCTTTCTTCCTTCAACTTCTTACGCTTAGCCCTTTCTTCTTTTCTGTATTGGCGAGGTGCCTTCCTTTTGGTAGCATTCCCTCCACTTTGGGGCCGAAGGGCAAAAAAGCCAACGTGGCCCCAAATTTCGAGCCTTTGGAGAATCAGAGGGAGGCCTGTATTTTTGAAGAACACGAGGAGGTTCTTTAGCGGAATTATGACATCCCACCAACGATGAGGATGTTTTATCAAAATCCAGTAACTCGGTCCATTAATGGCGGCGACATCACTCTGTTTGAGAGGATTTTCATGGCAGGACTCCGGCTTCCTTTCCCCGAGATCGCCAGGGACCTTGTTTTGTTCCTGATGATTACTCTGAGCCAGATTATACCAAACGCTTGGAGGTATCTCTTCGCCTCCTACATACTGCGGAGGACGGTTCTGGACAAGGAGATGGATATTCTCCAATTTTTCAACATTTACCACCCGAGGCAGAAGCCAGACAGGGCAATTAAGCTGACTGTCCGACACCCCCCAGTATTTAATAAATTGAAGTCAGGGCTTCCGAACAACAAATTTTTTGAGCAGCAGGTCTTCCGAGTGTCCAGGGAGTGGGAATGCGCCGAATCTACTGTTCTGTCGAATGACCGACGGATGTCTCGGGTCTGGAAGTTGCTACGACTTGATCGACTCGAAGCTCCTGAAATTAGCATGACATCTCGTTTTGATGTTTAGAGAATGACCGAATGGTCTGGAGCGAGGTTGAAGACCGAGCAGTTCGATGACATTGATTTTGACCACATTGATTTTGACCACATCGTTACTGATGACGCCATAAGGCGGTTTCTCGGATATTCTATTCCGGAGAACAAAAGGACAATGACAAAAAGGGTCAAAACCAAGAAGAACTCAAGGGCCCCAAAGTCTCGCCAGCAGCCCACTGAAAAGAGGGTCGTCGATCCTGAGACCCTCGTCTCCGAGGAGGTGGCTCCTAAGAGAAAGAAGCAGAAATCGCCTCTGGCTGCTTCCATTTCAAGGAGAGCACCTCTGAAGAGGGCAGAAATGAGTCCAATCGAAGAGAGGTCATAGGATCCTGTTCCCGAGTCCGAAATGGAGAGGGTTTCGGTGAGTTTTGACGGGTTTATCCTAGAGTGTTCTCCGACCCGAGAGCCGTTTTGGAAGATGGAACAAATGGAACATGAGAGTGAGCAAGGAGGGCAAGACTAGTATCCATAATTTGACGGTGTTTACGCTCAGCACTACAATTTTGGTGGTGGGTGTGGGGACAGGTTTTTTGATGGGAGATGCCATGAGTAGAGAGGAATTTTTGTAAGGCAAGGAATTCTCCCCCTCCATCGGTTTGAATTGATTAGATGGATCAATCAAAGAAGTTTTCAACCATGGATTTAAATTGAGTGAAAGTAGCAAGAACATCATATTTGTGAGTAAGAGGGAAAAGCCAAATATACTTGCTAAAATCATCCACAATGCAAAGGAAATAGCGTTTATTATTAAAAGACAAAAGAGGGGCATAACCCCATACATCAAGAAACAAAAGTTCTAGAGGAACACTGGAAATAGATGGAGTGGCACCAAAATGAAGTTTGTACAGTTTTCCTTGCTGACAGGCAGGACAAAGCTGAACAGACGACTTGTGAGGAATCACAGGAAGGTGATGCTTGGACAAAATGCGGCGGACCAACGGAGGGGCTGGATGACCGAGACGATTGTGCCATTGATGTATGGAGACTCTTTCACCAAGGAGAGCAACAGAAGCAGATTTGGGAGAAGAAAAGGAAGGCCAGGGGTAGAGGCCACCTTTACTGGGAATTTGAAGAAGGAGCTTGCCCGTGTGAAGATCCTTAACACGAAAAAAGTGAGGGTGAAACTCAAGAAAGACTTGATTATCATGAGTAAATTGATGAACATAAATTAAGTTTTAATGTGAGGAACATGCAAGAGATTAGGAAGAGAAAATTTTCTGTGAGGTGTGGGAAGATGAGCAACACCAGTATGTAAGATTTGCAAACCTTGTCCATTTCCAACGCGAATTTGATCAATGCCATGATATTCATCAGCCTTGAGGTTGAGATTGGAGAGGTCATTGGTGAGATGTTTGGTGGAACCCATGTCAGGATACCAATTAAAATTAGGTGGAGAGGATTGAGTTGTGAGGAAGGATGCTGGAGTGACAGTGTCAGAGTGATAGGAGTGATCAAACCGATTGAAGCATTTGGATGCAGTATGACCAACTCAGTTGCAGATTTGACAAATGGGACTATTGAGGCTGGGTGAGTACTAGAAGGGAGAATATGGGGTTCGACCACGTCCCCTACCTCGACCACGAGTAGGATGGGGAGAGAAAGAACGCTAGAAACGTTTGACAGTGGAAGAGTTGCGCTGGGCAGCATTGACAGTGGAAATGGAGAAATCAGGAGTAGAATGGAGGTGTTCAAGGCGCTTTTCATGGGTGAGTAAGAAGCCATATAATGTGTCAAGAGAAATGGGATCAATTCTGGTGGTGATAGTGGTGACAAGAGATTCATATTCTGGAGGGGTTCTTCAATGACAGCTAGGGAGTGGGAGAGACTTTGAGCTTTTTGGAAATACTATGAGATAAACATGGAACCCTTTTTTAAGGTTGTAAGTTGGAAACGAGATTGCATGACACGAGCCTTGGACTGAGAAGCAAACATTTTTTCCAAGGCTAACCAAACAGCACGAGAAGTATTGAGACCATGGACGTGGACTAAGATATTTTCTGAGAGAGACGAAATGAGTGCTGTGAGGACAAGTTTGTCCTGCTGGTACCACAGAGAATAGGCAGGATTGACGACAGTAGCAGCAGACGTAGTGGTACTGCTGGGGGATGCAAGGAACTTGGGTGGTGGGGTGAGATCACCTGAGACATAGCCATAGAGATCCTGGCTTTCAAGAAAAGGAATGATTATGGTGCACCAGATTGGATAGTTGTCATTGGGGAGTTTGTGGAGGGAGATGTTGTTGAGGTTTGGTAGAGAAGGAGGAGCAGAAGAGGGTGGAGGGGGTTGGGTATCAGAGGTAGTGGAAGGAGGAGTAACAGTAGACATAGTGAAGAGAAGGATCAGAAGGGAAGGAAGACGTTGGTCTGAGAGGCTCTGATACCATATAATGAAACAAAGAGTATTTCTGCAATCACACTGAGGACAGAGTCCTCTATTCTATTTATAGGAGAATGGAAACAACTTACATGAATAAAATAAAGTCTGACAAGTACAAGGAGGCAGAAAATACAAGATGAACATGTGAAGCAAGAAGGCATGATTAGATACAGAAAGAAGATAAAGTGAAAGACCTGTCTTAAGTTAGGAAGAGTGTGGTGTATCTTCTGTAGCTTCTGCATCTTCAAGTTCTGAAATAGGTGGCTGCAGGTTCACGTGAGCAATAGCTTCATAGGTTCACGTGAGCAGTAGCTTCATCTTCAAGTTCTGAAATTGGTGGCTGCAGGTTCACGTGAGCAGTAGCTTGAGAACATGGTTTAGCAGGAGGTGATGTAATATTTGCTACATACTTTCTTATCAAGTGATCCGCTTGTAGGGCTTAATAGTGTTATTTTAGATGATGTCTTCTTAATAGAAGGAAAGAACTAAACGTAATTATTACAAAATCCTACTCCAAAGATTAGTTTAATTGGCTGAGGACACACCTCATAAAGTGAATGTCATTAGTTTCGAATATGCCATTTTTTATTTTCTTGGAATTAATTACTACAAATGGGCAAATGGGCAAATTCTAGAAAGGCATATTCTCATAATAAATGGGCAAATGAGAGATCCAATCCATTTCGTTTTTTGATAAATGGGCAATACTAGTTTGGGAAATTGGGTGAAGTAGAGTTTCTCTTTGATCAGATGATTGATAAAGGATTATTTTTCATAAACAAATCTGGGCTTGGTTTGGGTCATATTTGATTTTGATAGAGCAGAAAAATATGATTGTTAGAAAAATGGCCGTTTGAGAAAAAATGACCGTTGAAAAATTTGCGTTATAAAAATGATCGTTTTAACAAAATGACCGTTGACAAATATGACCATTTGAAAAAAAGAACAAAAAAAAAAGATAGTAAAAAAATGCGATAATTCAAAAAAGTAATAAAAAAAAAAAACCATATCTAGATCAAATAGAGTTAAGAATAGATAATCGGATATATGATGCCTTTTAAAATCATTAGCTAAACTAGATAAAATAGATTTTGATTAGCTATTTTACATTGAAATATACATAAGCCATTGGGAGTGCTCTTATAATAATAATAAAAAATTAATACAAAAATCTGTGGTGTTCCTGAAAAAGGGGAGAAAGGAAAGTGATTAACCCTTTGATCTGATTCAATGAGGCGGCCTTGTTAAGGAAATAGATATTAGGAGACAAATGTTAAGAATTTAGGTTAAAAAAAAAAAGGAAAAAATAGCTTAGAAACCCACACGTGTGTCAACTGTCATTTATGGTTCGTTTGGGTATTGAATTTTTAGAATTAGAATTGAATTCTAATTCTATTTACAAATATCGAGGTAAAAAATTGTGTTTGGGTGTTGAATTTTGAGATTGAAAAATATTATATTTTAATGGTAAGAAATGATTAGAAGTTTAAAAAGTTGTGTGAAATAATAATTTAAATAATAATAATTTATTATATATTGATTATTTAATTAAAAATAATAATTGAAATCAAAATTAAAAATTAAAAAAAAAAATGAAGGAAGGGGTGGCCCGGCCACCCCCAGGCAATGGGGGTGGCCGCGCGCCACCCCCAGAGGAGGTCGGGGTGGCCGCGCGGCCACCCCCAGTGGTCGGGGGAGGCCGCGCGGCCTCCCCCAAGGCTGGCAGCCACCCCTCTGTTTTTTTTTTAATTTCTTTTTATTTTTTTTATTTCAATTATTAATATTTTATTATTTAAATGTGGGACCCACGCATTTTTTTAGTCAACTTTTCCTGCGCGTGGGTCCCACCATTAATCTGAAAGACAGCTTGAGTGGACTCAAAATTCGGGTCAAAATCCGGGTTTTATGCGGGTGGGTGAGTTTTAGAAAAAACCCGAGTGGAATAATTATTCCACTCGGTTGCCAAACACACCATAGCAACCTGTTACCTTTAAGTATTTTGAACTACAGGGCAGATAGAAGAGAAAGAAATAAAGAAATAGAAATGCCAAGGAAAATAAAACAAATGACCTCTAGATGCAATAAATGTAATTACTATAAGAATATCTTATTATTACTAATATTATTTTTATTATAAGATTCTAGGGTGCCTTGAAAAAATAAAAAAAGGATCCCCAAGCTAGGCCGTTACAACGGCTCTATATACAAGAACTCAACTTCTTGGCACTACCGTCATTGAGTCATTGGTTAACGCTGTGGGACATGCTGGCGGTTAGACTTCGTAGTTGAGGTTAGTGTTTTCAAGGTTGATCTCACAATTTTTGAAACCGGAAATAAAGTCTTTTATATATATATATGCATCGACTCAATTCAAACTTAATACGCAACATAAAAAGTGCTCCGTAAAAAAGAGGTCAACCGGGTTACATTCAAACAAAATTAGTAATCACTAAAATTATTTTAGTCAATTTGTAACGGACTTTATAGTAAAAATTGTAGTGTCCCTAACACCTTTTATGATCAATTTATCTGAACTTTTTGTTGATCTTGGACCTGTTCAATTTGGGCACAAGTTAAAGTACTTGATTAAAGATTTCTTTTATATTTGATGGAATTTGACAATTTGGCTCTAAGATTTCTGTATTTGTTATTGATAAAAGACTTCTATATATATTTCTTCTAGTTTCCTTCTACTCATATGACAATAATGACATATCCTTTCTGAATGGATTTGAACCTGGACAGTGGCCTCTCCTCTGATAATAGGATCTTATTCATTTTAAGTGAAAAATAGATAAATTATTTTATAATAAAGATTTTATTTTACAAATTTAATGGTATATATTATGTCAATTTTAAATGACATGATGTCATGTATATTGTTAAATATCCACCGTAAAATAGTTCTTTCTCCACGCATGCACAAGAAATTCCTCAACTTTGCCTTAAAGCATATAGCAATTTTATTTTTTTCTTCCAATAAAAAAGTATGTAATTATTTAACTGGACAATATCTACCAAGTCAGTCCTCATTCAACATTAATTGTTTAATTACAATTCTACTTAGCTAACTTAACAATTGTGTTTTAACATCATCAAGTGGGTGCCAATGCAAAGAAAGAAAAAAAAGAAAAAAAGAAAAGCCTCTCGTGGCAACACTTGTACACGCTTTAAAAAGGACAGTTTTTTTTTTTTTTTTTTTTGAAAAAAAAAAATTATTGGGTTGGAAGAAATTTTGTCAATTCAATTTACTAATTAACATTTGTTCTTAAAGTATGTAATTTTCATATGTATTTTTAATAGGATTAACAAAGCATGTGATATTTGTTATTAGATTATGTAATTCTCACGTGCATTTTAAAAATACATATAAGAATAACTTGCTTTAAAAATATATATTAATTTAATAAATTGAGTTGAAATAATTTTCTTCAACAACAAGAGAGTTTTATCCATTTAACAATATCATTTCAATCCCCAAACTACAAGAAATATTTCCATAATCAAACTATTTATAAAACCTAAAATCTGTAATACCTAGTAGTGGAACTGTGGAAGCATCAAGAGGGGTGGTTAAAATGCATGATTTCCAAATTTTCCCTTGTAGCAACCAAATCAAGATAAATCCAAATTCTCCGTAAGGCTTTCATAACTACGATTCAATCAATAGCCAATGGCCAAACCCAAAAGAACCCAAAAGAAAGAAAGGAGGAAGGAAAACTAATAAATCTCATAAATAAATAAATTATGGTTCGTTTAGGTATTGAATATTTCGAATATGAATAATATTCTGAATTTGATAACGGATTTCAAGGCAATGAAAATATGTTTGGATGTTGAATATAATTCATATTCTTTTTGAATATGTGTTTGGGTGTTGAATTTGGAAGATTGGAAAAAAATGTTTTATAATGGTATAAAGTGATCGAAAATGATTGGATTGTATGAAAAGTTGTGTATAATGATTGGTATAGTAAAAAATAATAAAAATAATAATAAAAAATAAATTAAAAATTAAAAATTAAAAAAACTAAAATTTTATTTTTTATTTTTAAAAAGATAAAATATAGTGTTCACCGGCAGCCACCCCTTGGGGAGGGGGGTGGCTTTCGGGCCACCCCGAAATCCATTTGGGGAGGCTCAAAAGCCACCCCAAGCCACTAGCGGTAGCCGCGCGGCCACCCTCGGCCCCTGGAGTGGCCCCAAAGCCACCTCTAAGGCTTAGGGGTGGCTTTCGGGCCACCCCGAAATCCATGCGGGGTGGCTCGAAAGCCACCCCAGGGGGTCGCGGGGTGGCGCGCGGCCACCCCCCGACCCTTAGGGTGGACGCGAGCCACCACCAGAGGTGGCGCTGGCCACCTCTAGAGCCACCCCATTTTTCTATTTTTCTTGAAAAAAAAAATATGATGGGTTTTAAAAAATATTAAAATAAGAAAGATTGCAGCAATTTGCAGTGACTTTTTGACTTCAGTGTCCTTGTGTACTGTAGCTTGATGAGGAAAAAAGAAAGCTTTGCCAAAAGGGCTCCAAGCAACTCGCGCCTCTGATTTTGTCAACTCGAAATTCACGCATCATCATCACCTTGAAATTCAAACTACATTCAAACTTTATTCAAGTGGCCCGTGGGTTTTATTCAACTTGGTTCCGGGTTTGGGTTTTTGAATAAAAACCCGGTTCGAATATTGAATATCCATTCGAACCAAATGCACTATTAATCAGCATAGGAGTTAGCTTATCATTTTTTTTGTTACTTGCACTAAGTATCATTAATTTGTTTGGTTCTTAGCTCAATGAGCTCAACGTGTAACTTGTACCATTATAAATAGAATCTCAGCCTCTGCATTTGGTAAGTTAACCAAAACAGAGCTTCTCCAATTCTAGGTGCTGGACGCGCTGATCAAGATCAAGAACGAGGTGATCTAGGTTTCTGGAGGTGGAGCAGGAGGGTTGTCTAGGGCTTCGATTTGGTGATTGGGTATGTGTAACAGAACCAATATTCTGTAAATGGAAAGAAAGAAGAAAGATTGAGAAGGGAAGAATGGATTTTATTGAAAGAAATGGCCTGTTCGAGAAGGCTACTCTCCTACCTTGGCATTCTAGGTGCCAAGAACCTCCAAGTTCTTACAGAACAGAATACAATTAGAATACCAAAATCATCCTATCCTCTCCTACTTATACAACACAAGAACTAACAAGAAGCTAACTAGCATAACTACTAGTTCTAACTGCTACAACTACTAACAACTAACCACATTTCCAGCTGCAGCTTGTATCTCCTTCAAGCCACGTGTACTGTTCCAATTGGGCTGTTACAGTATGGTTGAAGAGCCTCTATGGAGGTTTTTTTTTTTTTTTTTTTTTTTTTTTTTTGACCTTTCCACCTAAGAGAAGGAGGGAGATTTGAACTAGTGACCTCCGCTTTATGAGGCATGATTCCCAGCCGATTGAGCTACCCCTTGGGAACAAGAGCCTCTACGGAGTTGGTTTGAAGATAAAATTAGACACAAAATATATTTAAATTAGACACAAAATATATAAAATTAATTTAATACTAATATATTTAATATATAAGTATATGGAAAGGAAATCAATTAGACACAAAATTAGACACAAAATATATTTAAATTAATTTAATACTAATATTTATATCAAAATATTCTTAATCATAGCAAGAATTTTCTTAGGTGTTATAACATAGGTCGGTTTTGTGTTGTAAAAAAATTGAATTAGCCTAGGAATATGTGAGCTATTAGCCTGGGATTAAGCCCTTATTGTACTTTGACATGAACGCCTAGGCCTATTCGAGATGCAGAGCCCAAGTCGTGGCTCTCCACAAGGCCCAGCACCGCTACGCCTATTATTAATCTCACAGGGCTATAAAAAATTAAGAATCCCTAATTCCCAAATTGCTTCAT
This sequence comes from Alnus glutinosa, assembly GCF_958979055.1. Classification (NCBI taxonomy): domain Eukaryota; kingdom Viridiplantae; phylum Streptophyta; class Magnoliopsida; order Fagales; family Betulaceae; genus Alnus; species Alnus glutinosa. The sequence goes on from NC_084893.1 coordinate 2,853,202, forward strand.
CCAGGTTCCAGTGCTTTCAGCAAATCCAACGGAACGAGGGTTTCATCAAATTTGTTTGCAGTTTTTTCATCTAATTTATTGTATAACTTATTTGTATCATAAAAGGCTGTTCCTTGAGCAGGTACACACTCTTCTTACTACAATTCTGGCAGAGAGTTTTGGTTAGTTTTGTTTATTTCGCAAATTTAAGCCTCAAGTTCGTATCTTTGCATCTTTCATATTCTCGTCCACTGCCTCTTGTGTCATATTCGTTACTTTGAGACTGTTTGATTGGCTAATTTATTATATTTTTCTTTGTTGGCAATTTTCTGTAGCTTATATATAGTTTGGCTAATTTAACTTAAATGGGGAACAGAAAACAAAAGGTAATTGCTTAATTTTTTCCTTTTTGTTTTGTTTTTGTTTTTGTTTTTGCTTTGCTATTCCAATCATCTGGTTGTGTTTTGTACTGAGATTTACCTTTTGCATGGTTGCAACTGAATTGGGTGGTTAGAGAACTCGATTTGTCGAGGATCGGATAAGCGGAATGCCGGATGATGTTCTGGTTTCCATTCTGTCTCTCATAACAATGAAAGAGGCGGGGAGAACTAGTGTCCTTTCTCGCCGATGGCAAAAGCTTTGGACTTTTGTTCCTAATTTGAATTTCGATGGGCAAGAGAGTTTATACTATTTGGAAGATCATATAGGCGCACGGGGATTCCGGAGACTACATCGTATTGCAAGGACCAATTATGTGAAATGGGTGAATCGTGTACTGGAATTGCATCGTACTCCGGCTATTGACCAATTTAGAGTTTTTTTTGATTTGACTGAGGATTATAGACGTGATATTGATAATTGGATCAACTTTGCAATGGAAAAGAGAGTTCAAAGGCTTGAGTTGAGCTTTGATTATTGTTCCCTTATAAATCCTTACCCTTTTCCATCATTGTACCAGACTCGCGGTATTCCCAGCCCAAATTCCCTTAGGGCCCTCATTTTGAAATTTCTGAATGTAAGTGGAGAAGTTTTGGAGTACTTCATATGCAACTGCCCCTTTCTTGAACGACTGTGGGTGGAAGGTTCGGTAACTCTTGTCAATCTGAAAGTTGCTGGTCCATTGCTCCGCTTGAAGCACTTAGCAATATCCCAATGCTTAAAGTTAGAAAACCTAGAGATTTCCGCAAAAAATCTAGTATCATTCGTATACTTTGGGCCAAGAATAACCATGCCTTTTAAGTATGTACCCAACCTTGTTGAAATGTCTTTGGAGGGCAATTATTTTGAATATTCAATCTATAAATTCTGCGAGTTTTCAAGTTATCTTCCGCGGCTAGAGATGCTTGTATTGGATCTTTCGAAGGTCGAGGTATGTATGTAAAATTATGTTGGTTATGTTTTTCTTTTATAGGTTTTCCTTTTGAAATATGGAACTTTAGTTTTCTGCTCTAACTCTTGGTTCGTTTTACAGAAAAAGATGAAGCTCCTTGAATTTCATACATTAAGTAATCTAAAGCAATTAGAGTTGATAGCCACTGAAAAAAGTGGTAATGCAAGCCTTCTTTGGCTGACTTCCCTGTTAAAAGCAGCTCCTGTCTTGTGCAGATTAACACTAAAGGTAAATGTTCATACTTGTTCCCAACATAAATTATCCAATTGTGTGATTTGGTGGTTGATGGTAGAGTAATGCTTGTGGTGCTTTGGTTTATATTAAAATCTGCATAAAGCTTTTAGCTTTCATTCCAAGTGTTTAAATTGGTTCCGTCTTGTAGTTTTACCTTGTTAGCACATCATTGTTTGTTCATTGCCATGCCATAAGGATAAAAAAAATGCTGTCAGAACATTTGGCATATTCAACTGTTTAAGTTTTGCACCAAGAATGTGCACTCTTTGTTTAGAGTATGACGACTTCAGAAATTTTAGTTTACCTATTTTCAGCAGGTAACCTGGGTTCCTCATGAAATATTTAATAATAGAATATCATGCCATGTTAAGGATTTACATGCATGCACTAGAGATTTATGGAATTAGATTGGCTTAATGGGTTATGGTCATTCCTCCTTGGTTTCTGATTCAATTTCGAAGTGGGATTTCAGTTCATCCTTTTGATTTCATGCTGAACTGTCAATTGTTTTTTTACTCCTGTTCTTTATTCGTATTTGATATTTGGCCCTTTTTTATTTTATTTTAAGGTTTGTAGAGTTGGGGTGTTTCGTAAATTTTGTAATTGTGTACCTTTGTTGATTCTCTCTCTCGTGCAAATAAAAACCTTTACTGATCTTTCGCTGCACTGTTCACAGCTTCTGGAAAGGTTTTGGACAGTTTCGTAGGGTGTTTTAGTTGATGCCAGATTTGAAAAGGCATAATTTGGTATTATCGGTTCAGGTATCGGGTCGCAAGAAAACGAAACCAAAAAAAACCTTAACCATGTTGGTCCGCACCCCCTCTCTTCATTTTTTCTTCTTCCTTCATCTCTTACCTCCATCGTCTAACCACCCTAACAAAGCTAGTGTTGTAACCCAAAGCAAACCTAAATAGTAATAATAATAACTCCATTTCTATCTTCTCTATCTTCTTCAAAATCCTGTGCAAATATTAGACATATACTCCATTTCTATCTTCTCCATCACATGTTTAGTTTCTTCTGTTTTGCTGAAAGGCAAGTGTAGATTTGGTTTTTCCGTAGTAGTTGGTTTAATAGATGAGGCGGTCATTCTTTTGCAGTAACGACATATTCGATAGTTCTGATAAGTTAAAAAATTTTCTTGTTGATTGGTACGTAGTGTTATTATTATTTTTAATGAATGAGAAATCTATTAAACCAACAAACTGAAACTCTTTACAAACAACTGTATCCCGAGAATCAATCGGTGGTGATCTAATTAACTTTTAACCAGGTAGCTCCTACGCAAGTTTCACCTCTTCAAGTGAAACAAAGTTATGAGAGCAATCTGTCGGCAAGAGTAACAATCAGTTAGAGCCTAGTCGACTTTAATACAAAGGTTGTTGCCTGATTATGAAAGAGTCAATTATGGATGGCTAATGAAGTAAGGAATATCCATTTTGGTGGTTGCTGAAAGTAAACTGCATCATAATCATGGAGGGAAAATCATTGGGCTTAATCAAATCCTATGTAGAAAATTTAAGACTCATTCCACCATGAAGAATTGGCATGCTCCAATACTTGAGTACTGTTGTTAAAGGTTGAACATATCGTGGTTCATATTTTGGGATTATTGTGCTCCTTGATGATAATTGTAGTATGTGTTCGTAGTTTGTTTCTAAACAAGCAAAATCTTATGCATTTTTTTCTAATTTCTTATTGTAGTTACATATGTATGGATCCCCTGGTCGAAGAAAAGTACAGAAATCTCCAAAATGTCTCCATCATTGCCTCAAACAGGTGGAAATGGTTGGATTTGTGGGGCGAACAATTGATGTCGAGTATGTCAAGTATTTAGTTAAGAATGCTGTTGAGCTTGAGAAGGTAATAATTGATCCTCGATGTCCTCTTATGGTTGGATCGCCATTGGTGTATGAGGAGATAGAGGGAATGCAAGCTGCTCGAGAGTGTGCGAAGATGCTTGGAAGAGAATTATCTTTAGTTGACAAATTAATAGTCCTGTAACTTTTCCATTAATGATCAGTAATAATTTAGTTAGTGGATAAAATTTCATTGACAATAGATACTTTTTTTTTTTTTTTATGCTTTTGCTTTGGTTTGATATTTGAAACGTCATGTGTAAGTGCACGTTTTTGTTTGCACTAGAATAATTTTGGAAGTTAAAAAGTGAAACAATATTGATGTAGCAAGAAATATATATTGGGAACATACCATCGTTTGTTTTGCAATTTATTAGGGCACGTTGGATTAGGGCATGTGGCCACATGGCCACGTATCAAGATGGCCACGTGGATATTCACGTGCTCAATATCCACGTGGCCCAATGGGCACGTGTCAACTGGCCACGTAGCTAACAGTGTAATTTATAGAAAAAATTACAATTTTTTAATAACATGAGAGAAAATAGTCCGACACGTGATGTGTTTAGCGACCATCCTATTGCATGTGGCACGTTACTAATATATTAAATATATAATACATTTATAAATTGATGTGTAATTATTTAAATAATGTATTTGACATATTAAAAATATCGTAAGTGATATACTTCTCAATGTTTATTTTTTTTACTAGAAGTTAGTTACCAAATAATGTGTAATTTACATATGAAATAAATCATTTAAAAAATAAATACAACTTTTAATTAATACTACGTACATATTTTGGTATATTCTATGGTTTGAACCCTAACCCGAGTTTACTATTTATATAGCATATATACGTATGGTTAGGGTTTACATACATAATGTATATATATAAAGCCTGCTTTATTTGCAGCCCAATTAAAATGATGGGTTCTCGCCCTTCACTGAAATGTGAGAGAGATGTTCATTGTTGTGGCTTTTTGAGCTTATATTTGCATTGTCTTCACATTAATTATTGTTATTATTATTATTATTATTATTTTTGTAAGTACATTGATAACAAGAACTAACAAGCTTAAGCAGAATAAAACTATAGTATCTAACAACGTAATCTAAAAGGAGGTGGGTCTTTCCCACTTACAATAGAGATAGAGGAAAGGGGTGGAGGAGCAGTGGGAATGCAGTCAAAAAAGGATATGGCTGCGGCCCAATGTGTCACTGAGTGGGCACATAACTTTGCATTTCTATTGACTTTTTTCTGGCACTTCAGAAGATGGAGATTGGAAGGGAGTCGTTGATATCATGAATGATAGGTGTGATACGCCAATCAAGAGGATTTTGGGAATGTTGCAAAGACAGAATGACCACTTGAGAATCGCTTTCTAAAATAAATTTCTCAAGCCTAAAAGAAGTAGCAAGAGATACTGCTAGACGCGCAGCTAAGGCTTCATCATAATTTGGCGAACAAGGAGAGCTAATATGAGAGATCATACTAATAATATGGCCTTGGTGATTACGACAATATGCAGCTTGAGCTAAGAAAGAGCCTCTGATTGTTGTGTCAGAGTTAATTTTGAAGCAGGGCTTGTAGGAGGCAACCAGCTTTCCAATGGAGTTGGGATTTGATGCCAAGCAGCATAGTGTTCCATAGAAGTCTTGTTGATATGCTTAGAGACTTGGATAGCATCAAAGGAGAGAGCATTATGAGAAGCTTTGTTTTTGTAATACCACAGAAGATCACAAGACACAGCTGCAAAAATTTGAAACATGTGGCAATCAGTTATAGAGATTCCTAGAGATGTTGGGGAGATAATTAGTTTGACCCAATCCACCATATAAGAGAAATTGAGAGCTTTGGAATCCAAGGGCCAAGGAGAGTTGAGCCACACAACCCGGTCAAATATACAATTGAAGAATAAATGCTGAAGAGAATCCATCCCTGAGTGACAAAGCGGGCATTAATTCGGGATGTAGGATGGAAAGATAGCATTTAAACATGCCCAAGTAGGAAGAATATTCCAAGCTATTTTTCAGAGAAAATTCCTAAGCCGATCATTGAGGTTGAGCTTCCATATAGACTTCCAAAACCCCAATGAAACATTAGGGCTGCAAACTGGCAGTTTCGATTGAATGAGTATGAGATATGCTAAACTGATGGAGAACTTACCAGAAATAGAAGGAGTCCAGAGGTAGTGGGGCTTCGGGTCATTCAAAATTCCCAGTTTAAGAATCGCTTGAGCATTGAAGTTATCAAATATAGAATGAATAACTCTAGGAATCCATTGCAAGGTGTTTGAGGAAAGCAAGTCAGAAATAAGCAGGGAAGGTTGGGTGAGATTGTTTTGAAATTTAGGAGAAGGTCTGAAAAAAGGGATAGGGGAATCTAAGAGGTTGACCAGATTGGGAGGTGTGAGGTCGATGATACCTGGAGACAAACATTAGCAAGGTAAAGAGGCTTACTCTTTTGAATACCACTCTAGATCATGGATGCATTAGGGGTGCTAGAGGTTGAGAAAAAATCGCCATATTGAATGTATTTTTCTCGAAGATGACGGACCCAGAGACAATCCACATTGGAGACAATCTTCCATCCAAGTTTGACAATAAGAGCAAGATTGGTTTCTTTCATAAGACGAAAGCCTAGACCCCCTAGATAACGAGGAGCACATATAGAGCTCCAGAATTTGAGACACAGATTCCTTGATTTACCTTTTGGAAAACCCCACCGGAAGTCTTTATAAATGATTTGTCCAGTGCTAAGCAAAGTGAATCTGGGAGAAGAAAGGAACTCATTGTATAAGAGGGAATGGTAGCTGCAGTGGTTTGATAAGTACCGCTCTTCTAGCTTGAGAGAGAGTTTTTGCTCGCCAACCATCTATTTTCCCCATAACCTTAGCCAGAATAGGCTGAAAGACTTCCTTTTTGGATCTACCAAAAATAAGAGGAAGTCCATGACAGTAAGGTACGGAGGATGAGGCTTAAAAGGGATGATACCTGTGATGCTAGAGATAGATGGTGCCATGGTGTTTTTACTGAAGAGGATAGACGATTTGGAATCATTCACAGCTTGTCAAGACCATCTACAATAAGAGTTCAGACATGACTTGATAGCAAAAACTTCATTAGAGTTGGCCTTTGCAAAGATAATTAAGTCATTAGCAAAGAGAAATGTGTAACTAGGGGACAATTTCTAGCAATCTTAATACCCTTGAGAAGACCAATAGATTCCTGTTGATTGAGAAGTCGAGACATAACCTTTGTGCCCAGAATAAATAAAAAAGGACATAAAGGGTCTCCTTGGCGAAGTCCTCTAGTTGGAGTAAATAACTTGAAAAGGATGCCATTGATTAAGATGGAGAAGGACGTAGAAGTAACACAAACTCGGATCCAGTTAATCCATGTATGGTGGAAACCCAATTTACTCAAGATGGCCAAGAGGAAAGACCATTCCATACGATCAAATGCTTTTTCCATATCAATCTTAACAGCCATAAGTCTTCCACGACCTATTTTTGATTTGATTGTATGGAACAATTCATGGGCCATAATAGAATTATCTTGAATAATTCTGAAAGGAATAAAAAGCAGATTGATATGGAGAGATAAAGAGATGGAGCAGACCTTTGAAGCAATTAGCCAAAACTTTGGATATTATCTTATAAATGATGTTGCAGAGGCTAATAGGTCAAAAATGGCTGACAGAGAAGGGCCCTAGCTGTTTGGGAACTAGAGCAACAAAAGTATGATTCTAATCTTTCAGAAGATGGTTTGTTGTAAAGAAATCCCAAACACATCGTAGAACTACATGCTTTACTATATCCCAATATCTCTTGTAGAAAAGAGCTGTGAAGCCATCTAGATGAGGAGCTTTGGTGGACCCAATGCTCGAGAAGGCTTTGAAAATTTCCTATTCTGATGGGATGGCACAAAGTGCTAAATTCTCTTAAGCTAAGATGGAGCTATCAAATAAATTCAGCAAGTCATTCTCAATAATAGGTAATGAAGATAAGGATAGAGAATTAAAATGATTTGTAAAGCAGCTTCCAGTTATGGTACGGTCCAAGATCCAGTCTCCAGATGGGAGCCTGAGAAAGGTGATAGAATTTCGCCTTTGTTTAATCAGAGTGGACGTATGGAAGAACTTAGTATTCAAGTCCTTGCAAGTGAGCCAGGTCTCTCTGGATTTGTTCTTTCAAAGCATTTCTTCTTGTAGATAGAGCTCAATCAATTCTTGTTTGAGAGATACTTCTGCTTGAAGAGATTGATTAAAGGCATTGGATTGCTGTATAATATCCAGTTGCCTTGTAAAAGAAGATATCCTCGTTTGAATATGTCCAAAGTGGATCTTATTACAATTTTTTAGAGCATATTTTGTGGCCTTCAATTTCTTTGACAATGTAAAGGTTGGAGAACCAGTAAAGTAAGAGTTCTAGGCAGAGGAGATAATATTCCTGCAGAAGGGATTCTTTGTCCAGAATTCCTCAAACCTAAAAGGTCTAGGCAGGTTATTTGGGGGGGAGGGGGGGTAACAGTAAGCGGTAATAAAGGATTATGGTCAAAGGAGATGGCAGGATAGGCCAAAATAAAAATTTAGTCCTTGTGCTTGAATTCCTCCAGAACACTTGACGGATTCCGTTAGTATGCCACGTCAGCACCAATAGAATGACGACATGTATCACTCTTAATAAAAAAACAAATTAACATATCAAAAATATAATATATAAAACCTAAAAATTATTTTAAAAAACAAAAAATTGAAAAAAAAAAAAAGAAAAGAAAAAAGAAAAGAAAAAAGAAAAGCAAGGGGGTGGCTCCCATCGGCTGGGGGTGCAAGCCACCCCAGAGAGGGCAGGGGGTGGCATGCTATTGAGACTGGCATCTAAAACTCTAATTGCATTGATAATGCTTTTATATAATTGTATGATATTGAACATTGGACATATACATTATTATTTTACATGTACATATATGTTTCATATTATATACATTTAAGGTCTTTAAGTTACATTGTATTTGACTATGTTGTGAGTAATGAGATTATCACAATGAAGATCATGGTCATAGGTCCTTGTATAGGAGAAGCAGGAAGTATCCTTTCTGGAGCTGTGACAGGATCGCTATCGAAATAATTATTATTATTTTGGTATTTTGTGTTTTGAATTTTGTAATTTTTTATTTTTTTATTTGTGCTCACACACACACACACACACACACACACACACACAGTGACAGGATCGCTATCGAAATAATTATTATTATTTTGGTATTTTGTGTTTTGAATTTTGTAATTTTTTTTTATTTGTGCTTTATTTTTTTTTTATTATTTGTTCTTACTTGTCTATAAAAATAAATAAATAAATATAACGGTCATAAATCGTTATTTATCCTTGTCCAAATCACACACACACACACACGCACACGCACGCACGCACACACACGCACACACATTACTCATGCTTTTGAGATAAACAAACTATAATAAACTATATATAGAGAAAGGGCATAAAGCTTCCATTATTTTTTCCTTGTACCCATATTTGTAACTATAAATAGAGAAAGGGCATAAAGCTTCCATTATTTTTTCCTTGTACCCATATTTATGATTTGTTACATACTCTCGAGTCACAATTGTAGCTTTTATGCAAAATCAATACCCTTATGATGTAGATGTAAGATGGATGGGCCATTTCAGGGGGTTACCTTTAACACACATGTTGGTACAGTTTCTGGTATGGTGACGTGTCGCCTTGTGATTCGTCATCTTCCTTGATATTCACTCTCCTCGTAATCTGCAAAATAATAAACCACTAGTCGGGGGTGCCGGCTATGCCCACTCCGATGCCTAAGTCAGTTCAAACTCGTGACTTTTATGGAGAATAAGAAATCTCAGAGCTTAGAGAATCTGTGTGTCAAAATACCTGGCGTAGCAGTCTTATTTATAAGCTCACAGTTATAAAACTACTGGAGTTCTTGAAGCACAATCGGATTAGGAGTTGAAGTCCTAGATCACATTGGCTTTAATCTTATCTTCATAGAGTTCAAATTGGGTAGTAGAGTCCAAGTCGGATAGGACACTGCCTCTTCATTTTGATTCCATGCTAATAGGTACCTTATTCCATATTTTTTGGGATAGGGTCTATCCCGAGATTCTCGGGATAGAAGTCTTTCAAAAGATCAAGAATCCTAGATTCGGGTCTGAGCCTATGAATTTCGGACATAGTACCCTAATCGTATTCAAACACTTATTTGTTGAGTCTGAGGAGATATCTCCGAGGCATTATATTGCATTCCGACCAATCTTCCGAGACGGTAATATCCCGCGATATGTGCACTCCATCAAGACTAGGAGATCTCAGAATACTCTACCCCTTTTGGAGTTTTTAGGCCCGATATGCTCAAAGCACGTAAATCGAGGTGCTCAGGCACCGAGGTGATTTCTTCAAGCTAGGTTGTGACTAACCCCTGAGATACTCTGACCGAGATGACCCAGCCAGGTCAGACTTGTGGGTCAAAGTTCTGACTTGCCTTGGAGCCCACGTGGCTTCGGATCTGATTATTTCCCCAAAAGTTACCCCCTAATTATCTTATTTTGAATTTTTGAATGTAAGAGAATTAATTGCTCCTAGGAAACAGTAATTTGAAAGCTGTCACTGTGTGCGTTAGTTTCCAACGCATTTATTAGCTGTCACTTTATCCCGCCATAATGACCGAATCCTGACAGCTCATGATGGCGGCGACAATTCAATTCGAAGTTTCAATTTTCAAGGAGGCGCCTTTAATGAAGATTCGATCATTTTGAATTTTCAAACGGCTGACTCTTTGATATTCGGGCATTTGAATTAATGGCGCCCTTTGAGTTCTCGGGCACGTTTGGGGGGCAATTAAATCTTCACTTTTCACCCCTCTATAAATACCGCATTTCACCAATTTTTCTCACTTTCACCATTCTCTTTGAACTTTCGAGCTTTCTATCTTTCTTGCTTCAACTTCTTACTCTTAGCCCTTTCTTCTTTTCTGTAATGGCGAGGTGCCTTCCTTCTGGTAGCATTCCCTCCACTTCGGGGCCAAAAGGCAAAAAGGCCAACGTGGCCCCAAATCTCGAGCCTTTGGAGAATCAGAGGGAGGCCTGTATTTTCGAAGAACACGAGGAGGTTCTTCGGCGGAATTATGACATCCCACCAACGATGAGGATGTTTTATCAAAATCCAGTAACTCAATCCATTAATGGCGATGACATCACTCTGTTTGAGAGGATGTTCATGGTTGGACTCCGGCTTCCTTTCCCCGAGATCGCCAGGGACCTTGTTTTGTTTCTGATGATTGCTCCGAGCCAAATTATGCCAAACACTTGGAGGTATCTCTTCGCCTCCTACATATTGTGGAGGACGGTTCTGGACAAGGAGATGGATATTTTCCAATTCTTCAACATTTACTGCCCGAGACAGAATCCAGACGGGGCAATTAAGCTGACTATCTGATACCCCTCAGTATTTATTAAACTGAAGTTGGGGCTTTCGAACAACAAATTTTGGGAGCTGCAGGTCTTCCGAGTGTCCAGGGAGTGGGAATGCGCTGAATCTACTGTTCTGTCGAATGACCGACGGATGTCTCGGGTCTGGAAGTTGCTACGACCTGACCGACTCAAAGCTCCTGAAATCAGCGTGACATCTCGTGTTGATGTTCAGAGAATGATCGAATGGTCTGGAGCGAGGTTGAAGGCAAAGCAGTTCGATGACATTGATTTTGACCACATCGTTACTGATGAGGCCATAAGGTGGTTTCTCGAATATTCTATTCTGGAGAACAAAAGGACAATGACAAAAAGGGGCAAAACCAAGAAGAACTCAAGGGCCCCAAAGTCTCGCCAGCAGCCCACTAAAAAGAGGGCCGTCGATCCCGAGACCCTCGTCTCCTAGGAGGTGGCTCCTAAGAGAAAGAAGCAGAAATCGCCTCTTGCACTTCCATTTCAAGGAGGGCACCTCCTAAGAGGGCAGAAATGAGTCCAATCAAAGAGAGGTCACAGGATCCTGTTCCTGAGTCCGAAACGGAGAGGGTTTCAGTGAGTTTTGACGGGTTTATCCCAGAGTGTTCTCCGACCCGAGAGGCCACCTTTCAGCCACCTTTTGGCCTAAGGGATGAGTCTAGTTCTAAGAGGTCCTCCAGTTCTTCGATGTCCAACGATGAAGAGTCTGAAGCTGGAGTTCCAGGGATGACTAGCCCTGCACCCGAGCCGCTGAACAGGGGGGCTGATCAAACCTCTGAGAAGATTAGGAGGGCGGCAACTCCTCGTCGAGTGAAGAGTTTGGCCAAGAGAAGGAGATTTGGACCCCGAGACCATCTTGCAGGAATGATCTCGGAGGCTGAACAAATTTGGGGGGCCGGTCATTAGGTCTTCAGATGTTGAGGCTAATCCTGAGGACGTGGCGACCCCTGATAACTGACCTGCCAATGCCGAGGATATCGAGGAGGAGCATACTCCCAGAATTCCTTCTGCGGAGCAGATGGGCACTCTTCCACTTCCCGAGGCTGATCAAGAGGCAGAGCATGAGACAACTCCGAGGGCTAGTCCAGTCTTAGCCCAGACCGAACCTGACCATCTTCATGTAAGCTCTGAGGTGGTTGAAAGGGACATTCCACAGGATGAAGATGCAGTAAGGCCTGAGGCTCCTTTGAATGCCGAAGTCCAAACTAGGCGTGAAACGAGTCCGGGGCCAAGTACATCTGAGCCAAGGCCATCTGCATCCAAGGTTGATCCGAATGCTAAGGCTACCCTCAACACTGAGGGAACCAATGGCTCAAGGTTCAGATCCGTCTTTGAGATACTTGGCCGAGGTCTCCTAGGATGTCCAATGGAGGCCATCAAGAATCTCATACCCGAGGGATTCTTGGGTAATGCTGGGGTAGCATCTCCCGAAAGGACTGCCCAAGGCATTATGATTTCTCACTATCAGGTAAAATTTTTTGGAATACTCAAACTATTTGCTTAGGAAATTTTTACATCAACTCGGATTTTATTTCGACTCTGGCAAAACTTTGAAAGGCATTAAGAAGTGCAGCCGGCTGTTCCAGCTCCCGAGGTGCAAGCTTGAATCTCGGGACTTGAGAAGGAAGTGGACAGCTTGAAGGCGCTTCTTCATGTCTGAGATGAAGAGTTGGCTTCTCGGGACTCCGTAATCTTTGAGGAGCGGTCTGCCATGGCCAGAATGAAAGCTGCCGTTTTGGAGGCCAACGAACGTTGTAATTGGTCTATCGAAGGTCTATCCTGCGAGCTTGATCATGCTGACCGACTACAAGCTCAGTTGTGAGCTGCTCAAAACGAGTGCTCCGAAGCTTGCAATAATGCCGAGGCCGTTGAAGCTGAGAGGGGAAAGCTTGAGGCCGAGAAGGAGAAACTTGAGGCTGAGAAGGCAAAAGCTTTAAAGGCGCAGGATCATGCCGAGAGTCTCTTACTCAGACTTCGGGCCAGATATGATCAATGCAAAGATAAGACAAAAAACCTTCTGAAGCAGCTAAGTTTTGTGCCTTACCTCCTAGACAAAATATGGGGTCGGGGATTCGAGAATTATTGGACTCTTTCTACGAATCCTCAATATAAGTTTGATCCTTAAACTGTTGGGCCGCTTCTGGTAGGGATTCCGGACGAGGCTGTCAAGGAGCTTACAGAGTTCGGCAAGAGCTTCATGCCTTATGTACCTAACTGGGGTGCCGATGCTCCGAGGCCCGATGAGGATGAAGCTTGAAATGCCGAACTCGTGCCTCGGTGCTTCAGCTTGTAGATACTTTACTTTTCTTTTTCCAATGTATCTTTACTTTTTCATGTAAAATTTTTGTAATGAACAAAATTTCAATATTACTGAATGAAAGTCTTCGGACATTTTGACCTTCATTTTCCTTATCTTACTAATCCTGAAGTGTTCTTACATCTGAGCTGTTACCCCCCAAATAACTTAAGGAATGAAAATTCCTCTAAGTTATTATTAAAGTTAGCCGTAGAACATTATAATTTTTCAAATTGAATTGAACATCTTTACTTGGAAAAAAGTTTTCCACTTAATTCTTCCGATACATGTTTCGGTTTCTTATAATTCTTACTTTTTATACTAGAGTTACCTCCCAAAACTTGAACAGACAATTGGTTTGTGTAAGTTTTTTCCAAGGGAAGAGTCGGTCTAACTATTTTTTAAATTTAAGCTACCCCCTAAAAATTTTGAACAAACAATCGGTTTGTTGAGATTTTTTACAGAGAAGAATAGAAAAAACTATTTGCATCGAAGTGTTGAGTCTTACTTGATGATTTTTTAAAGAGGTTTTCTCCTCATAGCTTCATCCGAGTTGCTTCCTTTGAGATTTTATACTGAGAGCTTGACTCAGCTTCAAGGATATCTCCCTTTATAGCATCTCGGTCCTTACTTTGAGATTGACTAGGTGTCGGTGCTTAAGCTACTGTCGGATCTTCCTCTTCATACTGAGCTACCCCCCATAACATTAGGCTGCGATTGCAGGCTAAGTCGTTCGAGGTGGGCAATCAGTTCCCCTGGGTATCCCCACCATAACTCGGGCAAATCTTCGTCTTTGCTGAGCTACCCCCCATAACATTAGTCCGTGACCGTGGGCAAAGACGTCCGAGGTGGGTAGTCAGTTGCCTTAGGTATCCCCACCATAACTCTTTCAAGTCGTTCAAGGTGGGTGTCGGGCAAATCTTCGGTGTAGCTTTGTCATATTTGAGAAGTAATTGAAGAAGAAGTAGCTTTATTGATGATAAAATTGCCGAACATAACTAATTACATAAAGTAATTTTTCAAGTGTTCGGCATTCCATGCTTTTGGGAGCATCTTCCCTATCTCGAGAGCATCTTCTCTCTGTACATTTGGTTTATGATTCTATATCCTACTTTTTAGTGGTAATTTATTTTAAAGTATCAAAGTTGTGGATGTGATGCACTGACAAGTATGAGAGAGATACTTCTACTAATTATCTATGAAACCACAACCGTGTACGCTTTTCAAATATCAAACCAGAGCAAAAGCCTTATTTTTTTTTTCTTTAAGAAAAATGTATCCATCATCCGAAAACATATTGTCAATTAAATTTTATCCGCTAAATTACTACTGATCATTAATGAAAAAAATTACAGGATTACTAATTTATCACCTAAAGATAATTCTCTTCCAAGCACTTTCGCACACTCTCGGCAGCATAGAAGATGGCAAAGAAGAATAACCAGAGAAGCCATCGTGTCCAAGCTCTGCCTGTGAAACTAGATACCTTATCATTGTGATCTAATTAGGGTTTTCATGTATTGTGTATGCTTATTAGGATGTGTTATAGAGTAGTAAGCTAGGGAGCATCAATCCCCCACACCTTTAGTAGTATAATCATTTTTCAATTATAGTTTAAATCTTTACGTGGTAAGTGTTTGATGTGAAACTAGGTGCTTTATGATTACGTCTTAACGAAAGTATTTTCACGTCAAGGTCGTCATAATGGTTGATGCCCATTATGCGCTCATATCATGCATGTTAGAAAGATCCATATAGACTTTAAGCATTTCATTGGTTAAGGATTAAATGAGATCAATACCCTAAGTTTCTTTTAAGTTTGTTTCATTTTCCGTCTTTATTACCTTACTTGTTGTAGCTTCAATTCTACAACCTTTACTTTTGTTTTCTTTTTCAAAGTTAAGTTAAATACACTATTTAGATATCCCGTTACGCAAAACAACCCTTAACATCTGTGATTCAATAACCCTTACTATAGTACAATTGATTTGTACTATTGCGAAGTGGTAAAACTTATAAATTTAAAAATCCACGCACGGAGTCGTCTAGACTTGAGCGTACCAACGACTTAAAGCAACGCATTCTAGGCTAACAGATCTTCCACGTTCTTTTGTGCTTGAGCCAATTGTTGATTCAGGTTGGCTATGCGGGCCTCGGGGCCTGGAGACTTTACCTCTTCGTGGGTGTTGTTTTTGACCTAGATTCGTACGGCGCATAGTCACCATTGCGGATTTGTTTTTGAAGGAACAAAGTTGAGTTCCCACAGACGGCGTCTAACTGTTGGTACAGTTTCCGGTATAGTGACGTGTCGCCTTGTGATTCGTCGTCTTCCTTGATATTTGCTCTCATCGTAATCTGCAAAATAATAAACCACTAGTCGGGGGTGCCGACTATCCCACTTCGATGCCTAAGTTAGTTCAAACTCGTGACTTTTATGGAGAATAAGAAATCTCAGAGCTTAGAGAATCTGCAGATATTTTTTTGGGGATGACAGTTAAAAGCACGTCGGCCGGCTGCTTTTCTGTCTTGGTATTTCTAAACCTCTCTCCATGAGGATAGGTTTGGCTTTACCTTAGATGTTAAGAATAGATGTCGTTTCCTTTTCCATAAGCATGTGTTTGTTGTTTTTTTGTTTATCGGTTTTCAAAAAAAAAAAAAAAAAATTGGGGAGAAGATGCAGAACTTTATTTCTTTCTTTTGATAGCTTTTCAGATATTACATGTGTTTTTACCTGATAACTCAGTTCATTGTGCATTTATTAAATATGCTTATATATGATTGAGAGTTTATGCATGATATCTGCTAAGTTTTCCTGTTGCATCTTGATGATAGATAGTTACTTTCCTCATGTGATGAAAACGTGCACTATCTAAGACTCCCCTAAGGTACATTTTTTCCTTCTCTGACTTTTAGTTTCTAGAAATTCTGGATAAGAGAATAGGTTTTCGATAAGATGGCCAAATTGACCACATGCTAGTTGAACCTAAAACCTATAAACTCTGGCACTCCCTACAGTTTGCAGTACCTTAAGATTCGAGCAGTAATTCATAAAAAGTTCTGTGCTTTAAATATTTCACTGCTTATGTGCTTCAAATTACCTTGCCCTCTATGAGCAAGTAAAAATTTTATCTTGTCCTACTTGGTACAAGTAAAACAAATAAGTGTTGCATCTTAGGGGGAGTGTATCAGATGAGGGTGGCTAGGCCCTAACAAGTTATAAGGTTTGACTTTTGGCTAATCTGTCTTTGATTTTCTCTCATGTCTAGAAAATCTGGTTGCTTTTTGTCATATCAGTGAAAGTCATACCTTATGGGAAAAGTCTTCACACACACACGCATTACATGAGTTGAGTAATCTATTTAAAATTTCTATCTGCAGGAAAATTTGTGCTTATTGAATACTTAACTCTCATTTATATCTTTGCATATTTCTGCAATGTTATTTGACAGTTTTATCAATTGATTATACATGCGTGTTCTGAAACTGACTTTAGGAAAAATAATGCTTTTTTGCAAATTTTCCTCCAGTTTCAAAATTTTAGTGTGAAGCATCCATACGAGCACAGGTTTAAGACTTGCGTCTCTTTCTCTGCCATACACACATCTTTGCATTTTTATTGATTTATCATGGCATCTTGTGTGTTTTTCTCGTGGATTTCTCCCGATATTTTGGCATTTTTTTGCACATCTCTTTTCATCCCATGATCTTCATTGTGTTTTCCGTTATTCTTTTAAGTCTTTGTGATTTTAGAATATTGGAATATTTGTTGGGATCTTTTCTTGAGATAATGTGCATGAAAATCCTTCTCTGTCTGTGTGTTGGGCTGATCATGATATATTTATGCCTTATGAGTAGCTGCATTGCTTATATTTCTCTTTGGCATCCATTTGACAGCCATGTTAAATACCACATTATGTTTGGAACTAACAGGATCCAATGGTATTTTTGGAGATATTTCTGATTGGTTTTTCAGGAATACGACATCCAGCGGCTCCCAGCACAGTGATTGACAGATGCATCCTTTGGAAAACTGACTATTGTTGAAGTCGGATGTCCAATTTCCAAAGGTCTTGGGATTTGATACTTGGAGGATTTCTATTCCTCTCTTTTGGGCCCCTTACAAACTTTTCTTTATTTTCCTTTTTTTTTGGATTTTAGAAAGTTTTTGTCTGTGGATTTTATTACTCTGTTTACCCTTGTACTTCTGAGACATTAAGGGGGAGTAATTGTTGTGTGGTTTTTCTCATTACTCTGTTTTACCCTTTGTCCCTTTGTGACAAAAAAAGGGGGAGTAATTTTTGATTTAGACCGGGATTGTATTTTTAACCGGTCAAGTGATTTTTGTCCCAGAATGGCCAAAGGGGAAGTTTGTTAGTTTTTGTGTTGGCTGCATTCTGTTGGACAAAATCACTTTTATGTAATGTTACTGCTTTCTCAGGGATGCTGCCTTATCCAGAGTCTACTCTTCAGCTATGTTCTTCGAGAAGATTCTATGAAGTTTTCAAGGATTTATTTCGGTTCCCTGTCAGCCGTCCGGACGATGTGTCATCCCGTCCGGACGCCCATCTGTCTACTGCTCCATCCGTCCGGACGATGTGTCATCCCGTCCGGACTCCAGATAGTCCAGCATCATCCGTCCGGACGACGTGCTTCTTCCGTTCGAACACTTCACTGTATCGAGAAGTTTCTGTTCCAGCTTGCTTAGTCCGGACTTTTCAGCAACACGTCCGGACGCATATCAGTTCTCGAACGGTTCACTGATTCTTTCCAAGTTCAAGAAAGGGAAGATCAATCAACCGTCCGGACGATGTGGTATCCCGTCCGGACGCGTATGTCCATAAGGCAAGAATCGCAGTTTGAATTTGACCGTCCGAAAGCCTGACAGCTGTGGTCCGGACGCTGGTGCATCGTATATGGTAACTGACGATTCGACTTCAACCGTCCGGACATCTGTCCCTCATGGTCCGGACGCACACACATCTGATATGGAAATTACGTGTTGAAGTTCAGCCGTCCGGACGCTCCTCCCCCATGGTCCGGACGCACGAAGCCTGTTATGGAAATTACTTGCAGCGGACGTGCGTCCGTCCGGAAAATCGAGCCATCCCGTCCGGGCAATGTTCTTATACAGAAAAGATTTCTCCGCGAAATTTTCGGAAAAATCCTATCGCACAGTTGTCCGTCCGGACGTCCATGGTCCACCATCCGGACGGCTCCTAGGCAAATTTTGTCTGACGCTCATTCTGACCCCCAGACTATAAATAAGGGTCTTTGGGCACTTAGAGCTGCAAGAATTCAGTGTGAATTCCATTAGAGCTCAGAGACGTGATATTTCCTCTGAAGCCGTTTTTCAAAGTGTGCTGCGCTACAAGTTGAAGTCTATCTTAGAAGTCGGCTCTAAGGTAAGGAGTTTCATTGAAGACCCCTTCAGGTAGGTGAATCTAGTTGGGAGGCGTTCGTGTTGGGTTACACGTTAGAGAGCAAGGTACGACCACTGCATCAGGGGTATGTGAGTGTTACTGCTTTGTATCTAGCTTTGTCTTCTGAATAGTGGATATCCTGAGTTTGGCTGCCCCGGAGTGGTTTTTCTCATATTAAGTTTTCCACTTCGTCAACAAAAATCTCTGTGTCATTTACTTTCCGCTGTGCATAATTTTTGTTGACACTTTGTGCACACACACACTTTAATTTTAGAAGTCAATTCAATTTTTCAAGAAATTTTTCTTTTTTCATTTTTTCTATGTGATAATGCAGACATGGATACCAATTAATCTTATCTTAAGGGAGGAAGAACTGATTCTCTGCATTAGAATTAAGTGGAATCTAGGATGAAATTAGATATGCAAAGTAACATTTGTAATTATCTACAATTGGCTTGATTGGCTGGATGTTGCTTTCCTTTGAAGTAAAATGTTCTTGAAGCCTGTATTTTGCAATGGGAGAAAGATAGTGATTTTCTCTATGTACATTTGGTCTATGATTCTATATCCTACTTTTCAGTGGTAATTTATTTTAAAGTATCAAAGTTGTGGATGTGATGCACTGACAAGTATGAGAGAGATACTTCTAATTATCTATGAAACCACAACCGTGTACGCTTTTCAAATATCAAACCAGAGCAAAAGCCTTTTTTTTTTTTTCTTTAAGAAAAATTTATCCATCATCCGAAAACATATTGTCAATTAAATTTTATCCGCTAAATTACTACTGATCAATAATGAAAAAATTACAGGATTACTAATTTATCACCTAAAGATAATTCTCTTCCAAGCATTTTCGCACACTCTCGAGCAGCTTGTATTTCCTCTATCTCATTGTACTCCCATGGCGATCCAACCATAAGGGGACATCGAGGATCAATTATTACCTTCTCAAGCTCAACGGCATTCTCAATCAAAAACATGGCATACTCGACATCAATTATTTGCCCCGTAAATCCAACGAATTCCACCAGTTTGAGGCAATGATGGGGACACTTTGGAGCTTTTTGTACTTTTCTTCCACCCTTGGATTGGTACCACTACAATAAGAAATTAGAAATAAATGCATCAGAATTTGCTTGTTTAGAAACAAACCATTGAACACATACTACAATCATCATTAAGGAGCACAGTAATACTGGTGTCATCATCCCAAAATATGAACCACGAAATGTCCAACATTTATCAAGTACTGGAGCATGCCAATTCTTCATGGTGGAATGAGTCCGAATTTTCTACATAGGATTTGATTAGACCCATTGAGTTTCCACTCAGACCATAAAAGGAAGAAAGAAAGAAAGAAATATATATATATATATATATATATATATAGAGAGAGAGAGAGAGAGAGAGAGAGAGAGAGAGAGAGAGAGAGAGGTAGAAAAGAAAAAACAAACTTAACAAGGCTGATTTAGGATCTAATCACAAATAAACATAAAAAGACAAAGGAGTTTTTATAGTGCAGGTAAGGAAGTTAGTTGGTGGTATATTGTTTGGTTTCGTCAAGCTATTCCTAAACAAGCTTTTCTTCTATGGTTGGCTATCCTTAATAGACTTACCACAGGAGAAAGGCTTGTGACTTGGGGTTTTCAGGGAGATCCGCAGTGTTTGTTTTGTAGAAATGGGGTGGAAAGTCGTGATCATCTATTTTTCCCTTGCAGTTTTAGCTCCCGTATTTGGAAAACTTGCATGAATAGCTGCTTCATACAACATCCTCTTCTGGACTGGCAGGGTGCGCTTGATGAAGCTTGTAGAAAGCGGAAAACGAAGAAGCTGCTAGGTGTTTTGTGCAGGTTGATACTGAGTTCTACAGTATATATTTGGCGTGCTAGAAATGAGATCAAGGTTCTATGTCACCCAAGAACGGAAGAGCAGATTCTTCGCTTGAACTTCTGGGAGGTTCGAAAGAGGATCTCAGGAAAGGGCAAGTTCATAAAGAATATGGAGAATGTGGCTCTTTGTAAAATGTGGAATATAGATGAGATGATTCTGGTTTGAAACCAGGTTTTTTTTTCTAGTCCCTAGTTGTTCATAGAGCTGTGTACTCTGTTTTGTTGTTTTGTTTGGTCTTTTAAGACCTTTGCTTGTACTCTGATGGTTGGTTAGTAATGCAATGTTCACTGATTCATCAAAAAATAAAAAAGGACTATAGCCAACAAGATGGAGTGACAATAGCTGATATATAAAGATTATAAACACGAATACCTATCTGGCCGCAAAACAAAAAATAAGAGATACTTGTGGAATCGAGTGTATGATAGCAAGAAGGATTAGTTTACGGCGATATATAAAAGTCACATTTTATGGTTTTGTTTTCAACAACCCGATACCTGAACCGATAATACCAAATTATGCCTTTTCATATCTGGCCTCAACTAAAACACCCTACCAAACTGTCCAAAATCTATCTGGTTCTTTTAAATTGTTTTAGAAAATTGATAGTTCAGCAAGAAATCAAAGGGATGAACTGAAATCCTACTTTGAATTTGAATCAGAAACTGAGAAAGATTGACCATGACCCTTCAAGTCAATTTAAATACAACCCAAAGGTCTCCAGTGCATGCACGTAAATCCTCAACATAACGCGATATTCTATTATTAAATATTTCACGAGGAACCCAGGTATCTGCTCAAAATAAGTAAAACTAAAATTTATGAAGTCGTCATCCTCTAAATAAAGAGCATATATTCCTGGTGCAAAACTTAAACTATAATTGAATATGCCAAATGTTATGACTGCATTTTTTTTAACCTTATGGCATGGCAATGGACAAACAATATTGATGCGATAACAAGGTAAAGCAGAAGACGGTACTAATTTAAACAGTTGGCATGAAAGCTAAAAGCTTTATGCAGAGATATTAATACAAACCAAAGCACCACTAGCATTACTCTACCATCAGACACTAAATAATCCCAAAATTGGATAATTTACGCAGGACACAAGCATGAACATTTACCTTCAGTGTTAACCTGCACAAGATAGGAGCTGCTTTTAACAGGGAAGTCAACCCAAGAAGGCTTTCATTATCACTTGCATCGAAAGCTATCAACTCTAATTGCTTGAGATTACTTAATGTAGGCAATTCAATGAGCTTCTTATTTTTATGTATAACGAACCAAGAGTTAGAGAAAGAAAAGTAAAGTTCCATATTTCAAAAGGAAAACCTATAAAATACAAACAAAACCAACATAAATTTGCATGCAGACCTTGATCCTCGGAAGTTCCAATATAAGGGTCTCTAGCCGCGAAAGACAACTTGAAAACTCACAGAATTGATAGATTGAATATTCACAATACGTGCCCCCCAAAGACATTTCAACGAGGTTGGGTACATACCTAAAAGGCATGGTTATTTTTGGCCCAGAGTATACGAAAGATACAAGATTTTTTGCAGAAATCTCTAGGTTTTGTAGCTTGTGGCAGTGGCGTATCTCTAAGTACTTTAAGGGGAGTAATGGACCGGGAACTTTCAGATTGACAAGGGCAGCTGAATTTTGCACACACAGTCGTTCAAGAAAGGGGCAGTTGCATATGAAGTACTCCAAAACTTCTCCAATTACATTCAGAAATTTTAAAATGAGGGCCCTGAGGGAATTACACCTGGGAAAACTAAGAGTCCGGTAGAAGGGTGGAAAAGGGCAGGGATTTGAACTGACATGCTCAAAGCTCAGCTCAAGCCTTTGTACTCTCTTTTCGAATGCAAACTTGACCCAATGATCAAGATCATGTCTATAATCCACATCCAAATCAAAAGAAACTCTAAATTGATCTATAGTGGGAGCCCGATGCAATTTCAGTACACCATTCACCCACATCACATACTTGGTCCTTTCAATACGATATAATCTCTCCAATCCCCGTTCGCATCTATGGTCGTCCAAATAGTATAATCTCTCTTGTGCGTCGAAATTTAAATTAGGAACGAAAATCCAAAGCTTTTGCCATCGGCGAGAAAGGACACTAGCTCTCCCCGCCTCCTTCAGTGTCACGAGAGACAGAATGGAAACCAGAATTTCATCCGGCATTCCACTAATCCGATCCTCGACAAATCGTGCTCTCTAAGCACCCAATTCAGGTGCAACCACAACCATGCAAAAGGCAAATCTCAGTACAAAACACAAAACCAAGATAATTGGAACAGCAAAGCAAAAACAAAAACAAAAGGAGAGAAATTACCTCTTGTTTTATGTTCCCCATTTAAGGTAATATGTAACTAAAACTAAAGCTACAGAAAATTGCCAACAAAGAAAAATATGATAAATTAGCCCATCAAACAGTCTAAAAGTAACGAATATGACAAATGAGGCAGTGTACGAGAATATAAAAGATGCAAACATTCGAACTTGCGGCTTAAATTTGGAAAAACAAACAAAAATAACCAGAATTGTAATAGCGAAAGAGAACGGTGTGTACCTGCTCAAGGAACAGCCTTTTATGATACAAATAAGTTATATAATAAATTAGATGAAAAAACTGCAAACAAATTTGATGAAACCCTCGTTCCGTTGGATTTGCTGAAAGCACTGGAACCTGGATGAAGCAATTTGGGAATTAGGGATTCTTAATTTCTTTTATAGCCCTATGAGATTAATACTAGGGTCTAGGCGTAGCGGTGCTGGGCCTTGTGGAGTAAACCCCGAATACAGCCACACGACTTGGGCTCTGCATCTCGAATAGGCCTAGGGGTTCATGTCAAAGTACAATAAGAGCTTAATCCCAGGCTAATAGCTCACATATTTCTAGGCTAATTTAATTTTTTTACAACACAAAACCGACTTATGTTGTAACACCTAATAAATTTCTTGCGATGACTAAGAATATTTTGATATAAACATTAGTATTAAATTAAATTAAATATATTTTATGTCTAATTTTATATTCTCAATTTAGTTTGAGAAGTGAACCGTTCGAACTAGGTTCAAACAAATATGAAATTTTTGAAACTTTGAGAGTTTTTAAGAATTGTAAAATAAATAAATATATAAAATATATTTTTAAGAAGTATAACTAGCATTCAGGCGAACCCTAGAACCTACATTGGATTTGAAAGGTGCTTTAGCACCCAAGGCAGCATGTACATATGCATAAAAAATAATGAAGTAAGTCCAGATTTGTAGTGAAAGTTTAATTGCTTTCTTTTAGGGTGTGATTCGGACTTTCCAAGGAATTCTAAAAAGTCTTACTTCACATCTACTTCTTGTGAACTATAGCTTGTTCCAGAGGTTGGTTCATCGCTTCAAAGTGTAGTAGTTCAGCATGTTCTAAAACATCCTGGTGGATTTGGTCACACTACCTTTGGCAAATGCATGTGAATTCCATAATTGTTTTTCACAGCTTAGTTTTCATAAAATCCCAAACTTGTCCAATAATTTCTGCCTATAAATAAGCCGGACCAGTGAGTTATTAAAGACAAGAAGAGCGTTTAGACAGTCTACAAAGTAGTAAGTATAACTACTTACTAAGAAATAATACTGTTTTTATAAGTATTTTAGTTACTGAAGTATTTGATAAATTAAGCTTTTGAGCTATGATTATTAGAATTAGTGAGCCTAAGTATTTTATGAATAACAACATAGAAAATAGGAGAAGACTATTGCGAGGAAGACAATAGTAACATGGAATGAATAATCTATACTTTTCACTATTGGCGGGTTTGCTTTGATATCCCAAGTGGTTTTGGTGAGAGGACTTTGATCAGCATATGATTAATCTATAACGTCGCAGTTCACAGTCCAACACTGCTCACAAAACTACTCTTCTGCTGCAACACGCCCACCCATTGATCCAAACGGACGAAGATCTGGATACCCATTTGGTCCAAAAGGGACCTGAGCCGGATCTTGGCAATACCCAGATGAGAGTTTTACCAATATGAAGAGGCTCAAGAAAAACCCGGATGATGATGATGATGATTTAGCAAGGCATCCGGATTCGGATACCCACACTGTTCTGGTAGATCCAGATAGGAAATTGGGGTCCAACCCGATGAGGCTGATGGCGATCATTGTGGTCTGTCTGATGGTTGTTTCGGTTCTGTTTTCAGTGTCTGTGGTTCTCAATGACCCACCTTCAGATAGCATTAGGGAATCTTCAGAAAAGAGGGTTCTTGAGGTGGAACCCAGTAAAGGTACTTGCTTGTTGGGTTTTTATAAGGTTCTAAGTATTAGACTGAGTTTGAGTATGTTCTAGTGTTAGAGTACTTGATTTTGGGAATCTTTCTAGTTCGCTTTTTGTCATTGAAACTTATATGCGAAAATGTTGCACTGCCATGGTGAATTGTTGCATGTTTTGTTTTTCTGTTTGATGGTTTGTGCTCTTCTCTATTATTATTACAAGTAAGAATCATCTTTTGTGTTGGTGAAATGTTGGAAGAACATCGTTTGGTTTACATTCTTGAAGATGTAGCATAAAGTGTGTCTCTTGGATTTGATTTATGTCATTGGTATTGAGACCAAGCTCAACGCAAACTCAATTCATTAGATCAAAGAAATTCTATAGCTTAGTGACTACTTGGGTATTTCCTTAACAAGGCCGCCTCATTGAATCAGATCAAAGGGTTAATCACTTTCCTTTCTCCCCTTTTTCAGGAACACCACAGATTTTTGTAATAATTTTTTATTATTATTATAAGAGCACTCCCAATGGCTTATGTATATTTCAATGTAAAATAGTTAATCAAAATCCACTTTATCTAGTTTAGCTTATGGTTTTAAAAGACATCATATATCCGATTATCTATTCTTAACTCTATTTGATCTAGATATGGTTTTTTTTTTTATTACTTTTTTTACTATCTTTTTTTTTTTTTTTTTTTTTTTTTTTTCAAATGGCCATATTTGTCAATGGTCATTTTGTTAAAACGATCATTTTTATAACGCAAATTTTTCAACGGTCATTTTTTCTCAAACGGCCATTTTTCTAACAATCATATTTTTCTGCTCTATCAAAATCAAATATGACCCAAACCAAGCCCAGATTTGTTTATGAAAATAATCCTTTATCAATCATCTGATCAAAGAGAAACTCTACTTCACCCAATTTCCCAAACTTGTATTGCCCATTTATCAAAAAACGAAATGGATTGGATCTCTCATTTGGCCATTTATTTCGAGTGTGACGACCTGTTTTTTTTTTTTTTTATTTATATATATACAAACATAAACGAGTCATCGCAGTGGTACGACTACATGTCGCTCAGCCAACGTAGGCACATGCCCAAAACATGCACCTGATATACAGAGTTACCTCCACAGCGGAATAAATCATGATACGATCAATTAAGCGAAAAAGCATAACTATAATCTCACTCGTTATCTAAACAAATGCGAGCCATAACACAAGTCTATCTGTTTATAGTTTAACTACATATAACTATTACAAAAGAATGGCTGATACAAAATAATGTGTGACACATACGTCAAGCCATATACAAAAGTACCCAAAAATAAGGACACCATAGTCCTACCCCACTACGACCGTCGCTACGAGCTTCTATCGTAGTAACCCAAGTAGTGTGCTACCGGATCATCGTCCGCCTCAGGAGTACCTGCAATCACAGGGATATCATCTACACGGTTGTGGTGGTATCTACATCCGCATAGGTGAAATGATGAGTTCACCGCCTTAGCATGAAACACACTAAGACCTCAGTAGTATAAGACTGATTGAGTTTTCGCAAAGAACCAACCTTTATTTTATTTTTAGTTGTGCGAGCACTATATTAGCCACAATTTACCAATAGCTAATGCAGCAAACACCGACTATTCTGAAAACATTTAAAACATACTATATAGCTGTGAATATATGTAGAAGTTCCAGTCATCCCTCCTTAGAAATTTCTATATATAGTCCCCTCTATAATAATACTTTTCATCGGTCGCTCAGACATAGGTGCACATGATCACTCCATCACAGATATGACGTATACACATAGGTCTTAAGCAAGGAACATGGCATCTTACTCTTCCGTACTAGGATAACATCCTTCAACAAAGCACTCGCAGCACCATCTCTAATCGTATTCCAGCTTCGTGCTTTGAACGTCAGTAGATCATGAGAGCACTAGAGTTAAACTCAATCATGCTAACACGTCTTTCCTGATGAACAAGAACAGTCAACCTTCCTACTTATAGACATGCCATTACTCGCACCTGGTTAGTCATGTATCCATATACTTCTCTAATAAATCGTCTGCTTCCTAATAAATCGTCTTCCTTCAAGTATCAACCGCAACTTCTCTCCTTATGACCTGCTCTTTCATAAATCTCCCAACTATAAATTCCTCAAAGTTTTTGGTTGTGAGTGTTGGCCATATCTTCGTCCCTACAACTCCCACAAATTTGCCTTTCGTTCCAAGCCTTGTGTTTTTCTCGGTTATAGCTTGTCTCATCATGGTTATAAGTGTCTCGATCCACTTGCCATTCGGGTTTACATTGCTTGACATGTTGTCTTCAATGAACAAGCATTTCCTTTCCACAAATCTTCCTCACCTACTGAACCATCTCCCTCTCCTTTACCCAGCCTCTTACCACTTCCTTCCACTTCTCTTTCTCCACATTCCTATAACCCGTGTCTCTCCACTCATGCCCCACGTCCTTCCTCCTCTCCAACATGTGTTCTGTCCTCCTCTTTTCCCATCCCATTGCCCCTTGGTCACACCCTTCAATCTCCTGCCACCTTTCCCTCTCGAGCTACTCAACCAACTGTCACCACTTCTCTTACTCCCACCACTGCCACATCCTCACCTCAAGCTCCTCAACACACTGTCCTCCCACTAACTTCTCACAATACTGCTACATCCCATCCTAGAACTCCTCAACACCCGTTGTCCCATGTTGTTACTCCCACATCCAATTCTCAACCTACACGTGATCCTCCTCCCACTCTTGTCACTCTTCCTCCCACTCCTCACTCCACCCCACTTATTCCCTGTCCGCTCACACCCCATGATCACTCGCTCTCAAACCCTCTCCCATTCCACTTTCATGCCTAACTCTACTGCACCTTTTCTTCGGTCCCATCTCATGACTACCCGGTCCCAAAACAACATCCATAAACCCACCCTCCTACCCGATGGCACTCCCAAATACCACTTACCTCAAGCCCTTACTGTCACCACCTCCAATCCTGAAACTGAGCCCACATGCTACACCTCTGCTGTCCAACATGTTGTGTGGCGAGATGCCATGGCTGAAGAGTTCCATGCTCTTTTGAAGAATGGTACTTGGACCCTTGTTCCTCCTACACCCTCCATGAACATTGTCGGCTCTAAATGGGTTTATCGCATCAAGCGAAAGGCGGATGGCAGTGTTGATCGTTATAAGGCCCGCCTTGTTGCCAAAGGCTTCCATCAACAAGAAGGAATTGATTACTGGGAAACCTACAGCCCTGTTATCAAACCCGTTACAATCAAAACCGATCTCTCCCTTGCTGTCTCTTCCGGATGGCCAATAAAATAAGTTGACATCAGCAATGCCTTTCTCCATGGTTTTCTTAGTGAGACAGTTTATATGGCCCAGCCACCTGGTTTTGTGCATCCTCAATTTCCCAACTCAGTGTGCCTCCTAAAGAAAGCATTGTATGGGCTCAAACAAGCCCCCCGAGCATGGTTTTCTCGCCTCAGCACTCGTCTCCTTGAGCTCGGTTTCACTGCTTCTAAAGCCGACCCTTCCCTGTTTGTTTTTGTCTCTGCAGGTACTCACCTTCTTGCTCTAGTCTATATGGATGATATCATCCTAATCGGCTCCTCACTCTCTCTCATTGACTCTCTTCTTCACTCACTCTCTCTTGACTTTCCCATCAAAGACCTTGGTTCCTTAAACTTCTTCCTAGGTGTCAAAGTCCACAGATCACCTACAGGACTTCACCTCTGCCAACAACGTTACATAGCCGACCTACTCAAAAGAACCTCTATGCAGTTTGCTAAACCGGTTTCCTCTCCAATGTCAACCTCCTCTCCTCTTAGCCAATTTGATGGCACTCCCACGTCTGATACTACACTCTATCGAAGCACCGTTGGTGCTCTCCACTACCTCGCACTCACTCACCCGGACATTGCCTTTGCGGTTAACAAAGTCTCTCAATTCTCTCATGCCCCTCGTGACACTCACTGGACTGCCATCAAACGGATCCATCGCTATCTCAAAAATACTCTCTCCTATGGTCTCCTCATTAAACCAACACCCTCCTCTTAATTATTTACCTTCTCTGACGGGGATTGGGCTAGCTGCCCTGATGAACCGAAGTCTACCTCCGGCTACAGCATCTTTCTTGGTGGCAACCTCCTTTCCTGGACTGTCAAAAAACAGCCCACGGTTTCTCGCTCTAGCATTGAGTTTGAGTACAAAGCGTTAGCAAATACCACTGCTGAGTTGCTCTAGATTCAATCTCTTCTCAAAGAACTTGGCATCTTCCTCTCTACTGCTCCCATTCTTCACTGCGACAATATTGGTGCCACTTATCTCACCTCTAATCCTATTTTTCATGCACGCACCAAACACATTGAAATTGACTACCATTTTGTACGAGATCGAGTTGCTCAGAAATCCCTCATTGTCAAGTTCCTTTTCAGCAAAGATCAATTGGCTGACATCCTCACTAAGCCCTTGGCCTCCACTCGCTTCGCTCATCTTCGAGCCAATCTCAACGTTTGCCCGCAACCGCTGCGATTGAGGGGGAGAATTACATCACCTCCTGCTAAACCATGTTCTCAAGCTATTGCTCACGTGAACCTGCAGCCACCAATTTCAGAACTTGAAGATGAAGCTACTGCTCACGTGAACCTATGAAGCTACTGCTCACGTGAACCTGCAGCCACCTATTTTAGAACTTGAAGATGCAGAAGCTACAGAAGATACACCACACTCTTCCTGACTTAAGACATGTCTTTCACTTTATCTTTTTTTTGTATCTAATCATGCCTTCTTGCTTCACGTGTTCATCTTGTATTTTCTGCCTCCTTGTACTTGTCAAACTTTATTTTATTCATATAAGTTGTTTCCATTCTTCTATAAATAGAACAGAGGACTTTGTCGTGATGGAACCAACGGTCCGGATTAGCGTGTTGTAGGTGCCAACGGTCCCAGCTGGCAATACCATCACCCCCCCGCTGTATTAGCCAACTCTCACTTAAAACTTATTTGTTTGTTACTGGAATCCAAAGGTCCCAGCAGACTATGAGCCAAAGGTCATAACCCGTTTATTTATTAAGTGTTACAGATTCATATTCAAATTCATCTACGATCTAATTACCCTTCGCTAGTTGGATGGTCTCTTATCGCCTTTAAACCTAGTTCCCCTTCATCTTGTATACATTAGGCCTGATTTGAATCGGCACCATCACCTTGTGCCAATTCTTAAGTCATCCATTACGCTTAAGGTTAACCACCTGCTTCATCTCCTGAACAGACACCACCTCGATTACCTCAAGTTTAAGTACGTGGCTCCTGGCGTCCCAGGTTTCAACTCATTTATTTTCCTACTCAGCTTCGCCAACCTTTTGTTAGAATTCTAAATCTTGCGCTTAAGGACAGTTACTCACTCTTTCAATCCTTTCAGTGCATCGTTTATCTGCAGGAATCGATGGAGGACGTTCCATCTATTTGATCGTCTGGCAAAGCGAGAGCGATTCCCTTGACGAGCCATGATCTGCGCACAGGAAGAGTAATATTAACAAACGAAATCACAAAACCGTACCAGAAGCAAGAAAATTTTTGGAAATTATGTTTGGGCGCGCATGGGAGGAAGAACCGCATCACAGTTTATAGAGGAAGCGATTTTTTGTTGCAATTTGAATATGGACCGTTGAATGAAAATTTTGCATTGGACGGCTAAGATGATGATCTGTGTGGTTGGAGAATGCTGCATTGTGGACCATCCAGTGGTTTTTTTCTCGTTGGAATGCGTTTGGATGGGCTTGTGGTCCAATGGGCTCTTTGGGCTCATTCGATGGCACGCCCATCTTGGATGGGTTTCTTAGATGTAATCCAATAGCTAAGAAGTTGAAAATATACATTAACTTAAGCCCCATATATATATATAAATGTATTTAATTATTTTTTTTCTTGAATTTAAAAGGATATTTTTGTCCTGTTGAATTTTTTTAAAGTCATTTTTATTTTTTATTTTTTTGCTTGCCTTGGGGGACTGTGACATGTGAAGGGTATATATGTTTTTCCCTAAATATTAACATTTTTTCTAGAATGCAGTGATGATAGAATTGCACAATATTTGTGAGAGGTATTCACCATATTTAATGTTGATTTGGATTGATTAATTTTTTTATGCGATAAGCCTTGCAATTTGTGATATCTTGTTGAAGATGAGTTCTTACTGAAATCTCGAAGATGATAAGCTTTTTTTTTTTTATTTAATTTAAAAGTTACTTAGCTGAATTGGACACATAAGAAGTATGCAAAAAAGACATATGTCTTTTAATTAATTTAGTGTTCTTAATATTATGGGGGTTGAGACGCATTAGAAGCGCATCTAAACTTTTGCCTGTGTGAGTAAAGACAACCCTTAGTCCCTACAATTGCGGTTGATCACTCTTTCTTGTAAATGCATTTTTAAATTGTGGTTAAATAGATGGTTCTTACCACCGTGAACTTCTAGCATGATAGTGTGGATTTTTTTTCTTTTTTCTTATTCGTATTCCGAATTGACACCAACGGGGCTTAGCTCCCCAGGTTTATTGGGTTTAATTTTCACATAAATGTTGCCATTTCCCACCACCCATCTAAAAAGATGCTAAATTGCTTGTTGACATACTTGGTAGCTATTCCAACCGATGATTAAAAATAAGAATTTGGTTTTACACTTTATCGGTTTTCACAACTACGTGGATTTTAATATATTTAACCACTCGCAATAGTACGGGACTTTGTAGTATAGTACTAAGGAGGGTATCGTACCACAAGGATTGGGAGGGTTGTTTTAAGTTATGAAATACTTAAGACGTTGCCTAATTTAGAAAAAAAAAAAAAAAAAAAAAAAAAAAAAAAAAAAAAGATGAATTGTTTTGTTTTATCACTAAGCTAAACAAGTAAAAATGGAGAGTTTAAGAACAAGGAAAATATAGAGCATTGATTTCACTCAATCCTCATACACATGGCATACTATATTCCTCCCGGATTTCCTTCACAAGTGTAATACGAGCGCGTAATGATTGTCAATCACACGACGACCTCAACATGAATTTATTTTAGTTAAAGACAATGATAATCCATCTATTATACAAAAGTCATTCAACTAATAACTAGGGTTGAATGATTCATGCTCCCTAGTATGGACTATAAGGCCTATTAATAAGCATACACATCTATGGAAAAAGCATAAACCATCTTAGTTTAACACATAATCTCCACATAAACTTACACTAGAATGGAAAAACATTTAAGCAATAATTAAACTAAAAAGAGTGTGGAGTAATATGTGTTTCCTAGCATGAGTTATCAAATTCACATAAATTGTGTCATAAATACCATTACACACCCATCTTAGGCTATGTAATCATTACACTTGTATGGAAATCCAAAAACAACACAATCAACCCATGGCACTTAGAAAGAGTTTATCAACACCCTACAATTAAATTAGCTACTCATGGAGTTATGGGATTCTCTTATAGAAGAAGAAGAACCCATTCCTCTAAGAGATATAAAAACTATAACCACCACTAACAAGAGGTACAACAACTAACTTTAATAAAGAAATCTAACTTAACAAATAAAAATACTCAAAAACAAGCTTTAAAGGAAAGAAAATCTAAGAAGAACACTAAAGAACAAGCTATGAGCTCTGGAATCTAAAGATTCCAGAGTTATATTCAACATAAAATAACACAAACAAGAGAAAGAAGAAAGAAAGAAGTGCTGGAAAATGTAAAGAATATTTGCATTAACTAAATTCAAGTTTACTTTACTAAAAACGAATTTAGAATAAGTTACAACATTAACATACCTTGAAGCTAAGCTCTCTGGAAAACATGAAGGAAAATAATAACTAAAACTCTCTACCCCCTTCACTCTCACGTCCATCCTCTATTTATAGAGGATTTGGTACAACAAACCAAGCTCAAACAATCACTCTCAGCCGCACAAAATGATGGTGACAACTTCTGATTAGAACCGCACAACTTGAGGATGAATTTGAGCCACACAAAAAGCTGCCGACATCTGAAGATCTTTCTGAAATATCCAAAGTCGATCGATCGATTTATTTTGCCTTGGAGATTTCGATCGATCGAATGTAGATCGATCGATTTAAATTCGACTGAAGAATCGATCAATTGATTTTTCACTCAAGGAAATATCGATCGATCGAATATACTTGATTGATTTTCCTCTTCTAGGCAGGAGCACTTGAACTTCACATGTCTTCATTAGGCTTAACTTGTTGATTTTTTTTCTTGTTTTCAATTAAGACCTAAAAAAGAGATGAAACACTAAAACATAATAACTCATTATTTAACAACACAAACTAGGGTTTAACATATGTCAATCAAGGGGCTTTGAATGTAAACATTCAACGCTTATCAATACTACTACTTGAGTTAGAGACAGGAAAGAAAGGAGTTACTGCTTGGTTGATTTCCTTCTCTGGCTTTATTTGAACATATCTGCTTGAGAGATGGATCTTATATGTTTGAATTGGAACAAACTCTAAATGGCTCGTGGTCCTTACCTTCATTGGTTTCACTGACGTTTTTATTCATGCTGATGTTGTTCTGTTGAAAGAAGAAATCGAAGAAGCAAATCAAGAGGCTTTTGATCTACAATCAAGCATCAAGAAAAAGAATAATGAACTTTCAATCTGCAAATAAATAAATAAATAAATAAATAAATAATCAATGAAAACAAGAAAAATCATACGTCCAACCTCAGAAGTCAACTTTGTCATCAACTCAAGAAAGATGCCATTATTCTTATGAATAATCTGGCAAAGATGAAAGATGTTGCAACGATGAAAAAGATGAAAAAGGGGAAATTTAAGATTTAATTGCAAAGGGATAGGTACATATAAAATGGGATAAAACTCTCAAGTATCAATATCTCAACTACAAATTCTATTTCCGTATTTCATATTCAGATTCATATTCAAATTCATCTACGATCTAATTACCCTTCACCAGTTGGATGGTCTCTTATCACCTTCAAACCTATTTCCCCTTCATCTTGTACACATTAGGCCTGATTTGTATCGGCACCATCACCTTGTTCCAATTCTTAAGCCATCCATTACGCTTAAGGTCAACCACCTGCTTCATCTCCTGAACAGACACCACCTCCATTACCTCAAGTTGAAGTACGTGGCTCCTGGTGTCCCTGGTTTCAACTCATTTATTTTCCTACTCAGCTTCGCCAACCTTTTGTTAGAATTCTGAATCTTGCGCTTAAGGACAGGTACTCACTCTTTCAATCCTTTCGGTGCATCGTTTATCTGCAAGAATCGATGGAGGACGTTCCAGCTATTTGAACGTCCGGCAAAGCGAGAGCAATTCCCTTGACGAGCCATGATCTGCGCGCAGGAAGAGTAATATTAATAAACGAAATCACACAAAATCAAACATTCAAACGAAATCACAAAACCATACCAAAAGCAAGAAAATTTTTGGAAATTGTGTTTGGGCGCGCATGGGAGGAAGAACCGCATCACATTTTATAGAGGAAGCATTTTTTTGTTGCAAATTGAATATGGACCGTTGAATGAAAATTTTGCATTGGACGGCTAAGATGATGATCTGTGTAGTTGGAGAATGCTGCATTGTGGACCATCCAGTGGTTTTTTACTTGTTGGAATGCGTTTGGATGGGCATGCGGTCCAATGGGCTCTTTGGGCTCATTCGATGGCACGTCCATCTTGGATGGGCTTCTTAGATGTAATCCAATAACTAAGAAGTTGAAAATATACATTAACTTAAGCCCCATATATAAATTTAATATATATATATATATATGTAATTATTTAAATGTATTTATTTATTTTTGTTTTTTTTTTCTCAAATTTATAAGGATATTTTTGTCCTGTTGAATTTTTTTAAGGTCATTTTTATTTTTTATTTTTTTGCTTGCCTTGGGGGACTGTGACATGTGAACGGTATATATATTTTTCCCTAAATATTAACATTTTTTGTAGAATGCAGTGATGATAGAGTTGCACAATATTTGTGAGAGTTATTAACCATATTTAATGTTGATTTGGATTGATTAACTTTTTATGCGATAAGCCTTGCAATTTGTGATATCTTGTTGGAGATGAGTTCTTACTGAAATCTCGAAGATGATAAGCTTTTTATTATTATTTAATTTAAAAGTTACTTAGCTGAATTGGACACATAATAAGTATGCAAAAAAGACATGTCTTTTAATTAATTTTGTGTTCTTAATATTATGGGGTTGAGACGCATTAGTAGCGCATCTAAACTTTTGCCTATGTGAGTAAAGACAGCCCTTAGTCCCTGCAATTGTGGTTGATCACTCTTTCTTGTAAATGCAGTTTTTAATTGTGGTTCAATAGATGGTTCTTACCACCGTGAACTTCTAGCATGATAGTGTGGATTTTTTCTTTTTTCTTATTCGTATTCCGAATTGACACCAACGAGGCTTAGCTTCCCAAGTTTATTGGGTTTAATTTTCACATAAATGTTGCCATTGCCCACCACCCATTTAAAAAGATGCTAAATTGCTTGTTGACATACTACTACTTGAGTTAGAGACAGGAAAGAAAGGAGTTACTGCAGGAGTGACTACTTCTTGGCTTGCATAAAACTCTATTTATTCCCGTTCATGACCAATAACCAAGCAAGGGATAACGGTAAGAGGAAAGCTATTCCTCGGCATGCCTTTATCCTTTGGTTGGCAGCATTGAAAAGGCTTAATTGACGTCATTTGTATCAGATATGGGAGTCACTGAATTGTCTTTTATGTAATCTTCGCGCAATCATTGACCTCTTGCCAATTAAGGCTTCTTCCAGGGTAGTTTTAATATTTATGTCAGTTTTGGCACGTCATTGGAGACGTTTTGATGGGCTTTCAGTTTTATGGAATTTGCTGAAGAGATTCGTGGATTTGAAGGGAGAACTTAAGCGAACCAAACTCAAGGTTCTAATCTATTCCAAGTGATGAGAAACGTTTAGAGAAGCTTGGGGAAGGAGAAGTACACATGTCAACATAACATTTCATAAAACTCAGAGTCTCAGCAGCTCCACTAAGATTCTCTACTACTTATATTTCCTTATTACAAATTCAAATTTTCATCTCCTCGATCTAGTTCCTCTTAAAGAGTTTTGATGAAATTGCCATGAGCATCACCTTGGGTGTGTTTGGCAAACATTTGTGATTGTGAAATTTTTGTAGTAAAAAGTTTGAATAGTAATAAAAAGTGATTGATATGATATAAAGTATATAAAAATTTGGAATTGTTTTATAGAAAAGTAAAAAAGTTTTGTTTTGTAGTGGGTTTTTTTTAATTTGAATAGTAATAAAAAAAATTATTAATGTGATATAAAATGTGAAAAAAAAAAAAAAAAAAAAAAGAGAAGAGAGAATATTTTGGATTTGACTTTTTTGAGAGAAGTGAAAAAAATAGAGAGGGAGGTGGACATATTTGCCAAACACCCTCCTTGTATTGCTCGGCCTTCATGCTTTCCGGTACCATCATCTTATGGCCATCTTCCAACCATCCATTGTTGTGGAGATTAACGAGCTCCTTCATCTCTTCAACAGAAATCACTTCGATCACGTCTAGTTAAAGGAGATCGTTCTTGACATCCTCTATCAGGCGCTTTAGTTTATCTTGTCTCCTATTTATGTTTTACAATCGTATGCGAGAATTTCTTATATCACAGATAAGAACATGTGCTCTCTCCTTGACTCCCTTCGGCTCTGCCCTGAGTTGCAAGAACCTATTCAAAAAGTTCCAAAAGTTGGAAGGGTGGGAAAAGTGATTTGGATGATGAGTCATCTGCACAAGGAATGAGTAATATTAATAACAAAAATCAAATTAAAACAAAATCACACAAAACTTATAACATTCTAGAAACAACCAAAAATTTGGAGATTTTTTTTTTTTTTTTTTTTTTTTCTGAAGAAGAGGGTGCACATGAGAAGAAATGCATTCCAAATCATAGAGGAAACATTTTTTTTTTTAATCGAAGTTTGATATGGATCATTGGATTAAAATTTGTATTGGACAGCTAAGATCTATGTGCTTCAAGAATGGTGCATTTTGGACAGCTGATTGATTTTGCTGTTTTACTTTTCCTATTGACCGTAGATTTTAGTTTGGGTTAAAAAAAATTCAAATCTGAGCGACTTTCTTAAAACATGCAATTCGACAGGCTGTTTCTTGGGTGATTATTTGTTAGCCTTATAATAACCAGGTAAGAGTCATATTTGGCCATTATCTCTTTTTTTTTTTCCGAAATATTAACATTTTTTTTTTTTAGAATACAGTGATAATAGAATTGCACAATTTCTGTAAGAATTATTCACCATATTCTAATGTTGATTTGGATTGATTAATTTTTTTATGTGATAAGCCTTACTCTTCATGATATCTTGTTGGAGATGAGCTCTTACTTAGATCTCAAAGATGGTAAGCTTATTTTATTATTTAATTTAAGAGTTACTTGGCTGAATTGGACAAATAATAAGTATGCAACAAAGACATTTGTCTTTTAATTAATATGGTGTTCTTAATATTATTATTAATTACTCTTTTAAAATTTCTAAAGATTGTGGCTTGTCATCGGAGACATTCTGATGGGCATTCAATTTTGTGGAATTTGCTAAAGAGATTTATGGATTTGAAGGGAGAACTTAAGCGAACTAAACGCAAGGTTTTGATCTATTCCGAGTGATGAGAAACAATAAGAGAGTGAATTATTTTTTTTATTTTTTATTTTTTAATTTCTAACTTTAGTGTATCAAACTTTCAATTTTTCATAATCGCACCCCTCCTGTTACAGTTTGGGCTTAAATCAAACGGTCAAATGATAAAATGTCATTTACATCCCTAGAAACTTTATAAAATTTATAAAAAAAAAAAAAAAAAAAAAAAAAAAAAAAAAAACAAATTATCAGATAATTTTCATTTTTTAGAAAAAAAAAATATAAAAAAAAAAAATTGAGGTTAATTTGGTAATTTTATGTCTTCCGTTAGAATTTAACAAAAAACTTAACAAAGAGGTAC
The DNA here is from genome assembly GCF_958979055.1 of Alnus glutinosa. NCBI lineage: Eukaryota > Viridiplantae > Streptophyta > Magnoliopsida > Fagales > Betulaceae > Alnus > Alnus glutinosa. The sequence goes on from NC_084893.1 coordinate 2,891,124, forward strand.
AATTGCAAAAAGTTGAAAGCTTGATATATTAAATTGAGTCTTTGAAACTACATTTGATATTAACCAATGGCACGTAAAAAAGACAAACCAATACATTTTTAATATAAAGTGTATTAATTTGTCTTACCATATTATTAGATTAAGAACTAAAATATATACTATCTTTTGTACTTACAATATATGTGTGCCATTTAGATCAACTTTTACTTAGAGATATATATATATACTTTTTTTTGGGTACAACATATCTAGTAACTTTTGTAATCTTATGCTATCAATTTACTTAAATAAAAATTTAAATATTTGCTTGGGTATAGATTTGGATATTAACTTTATATTATAAATATTTTTTATATATAGTATTGAATTTTTAATGATAAGTATTACAACAATACCTATCACAGGAATGAACCACGTGCCTTCCCAAGTAGTATGTTAAAAAAGAAAAAGGAAACATATACTTTAACCCCTGAACTATCACCACATTTTCATTTACGCCTTCAAACTTTAAAATATGACATTAGTGCCTCTTAAACTACCATCACGTTTCAATTTAGACACTTTTGCATCCCAAAATACCTTAAAGCTAATACATTTATATATATCTATATATATGTATATTTATCTATATAAATATACATATATATTTATATTTTAATATATGTATACTTTTTTATTGGGCTAATGTGACAACCTAACGGTTTCTATCAAGTTAGTTGACAAAAATTGACCTGACCGAAATTGTCATTATCGCTTACCAAAGACCTTTGAGTTAATTTTTATACTTTTAATTTAGGCCAACCAATAGTTAGTCGTGCAACTTTCCCAAAATGGTTACCTAAATGAAATTCTAATACATTGTTGCCTGCCAACAGTTAGCTGTTCAAATCAATTGCCTGCAAGATATTAAACTTACCTCATTTAATTGATGGTAATCCTTTATATTAACTGTAAACTGGGATCTAATTTGGCAGACTATATCATTTGATAGCTAGTAACATATCGAACTTGCTAATGGAAACCATTCATGAGTCTATAGATTGGTGTGGATTGAGAAAATCCCTACTTATCGTTTTCTCAAAACTCCTTGCATCAAAGACAACTGTACAAGAAGCCATCTTTCTTAAGGCCTCTTCTTGAACAAAGAGGCATAACACTTTGTCCCTCATTGTCTCTACAAGCAGGACGGAAACTTCCCTAGGATTTTTGAGCTGCATTGGAGAGAATCTTCGGTCGTCAATTATGAAAGATGTTATCAACAAAGGGCAACCAGCATGACACTTCTGAGTTTGCATACATTGATCTGTGGGCATATGTTTGCCGTTTCAAGATTGCTTCGTTACTTTACAGCTGAGGCTTTGAGAAAATTGGGTAAAGAATCTTCTCCAACTCAACCAAACTGAAACCCAATTATCATAATTAGTAAGCAAACGGCATCTAGCAATATGAAACATAATAAAAGTCTGCTACATATTACATAAGATGCAATTTTACAAGTAAGATTTTACAAGCAACTTACATCTCATATTTGCGATAGGCTTCCTTTCTTTTCGTCAAGTACACGTCACCATCTTTAGGTAAATTGCTTACAGCACTGTCTGCAAAAATAAAAATAAAAAAAAATAAAAATTAATCAATGCTAACCCAATAAATTAATCAATGTTTGCAAGTATGATGATCCTAATGATTCTCCTACATGTATTTCTGACCAAAAATTGACTTTATGCTAAAAAAACTACATCTACTAAGTTATGAGATTTACTAAATGTGCAACCGACAAAGGAAATTAGCCATAAAAAGAACAAACAAGGCTCCTCTTAATATATGTCCTCCAACCATGGAGAGAGAGAGAGAGAGAGAGAGGGAATCAGTCCTGTAAAAGAAAAGGTCAAAACAAACATGCGCACAAACTATTTCCATAGCAGGAGACAAGGAGGCATTCGTGGACACAGAACCATTGCACTGTATTTACACAACATTTATAATGAGCGCATTTATACTTCTTTTTTTTGATAAGTAGCATTTATACTTCTTGTAGAAATTGATAAGTAGCATTTATACTTCTTGTAGAAATTGAGATTAAATTTTGCCTTTTAGAAAGGCCACTTTAAAGAATTCTTGGAGCGGCATTTTGAAATTTAGTGCATGTTAATTACTCCATTTCTTTTCCCTTTTTGTTGTTGTTATGGCTCCATTTTCTACTGTGCCATCATTGCAGAGGATGGAATTGTGCCACCAGGTGCAGCAGAAAGCACATAAGTGAATCTATTTCTTAAACATCCAAGAATAATACCCAAAAACGATAAGGAAGGCACTATAAACGAGACCTACATGGAAGCACTGCTGGTTGTTTCATCACCACGGTCCTGCGAACCTTTAGAGAAGTGTCTTTGTTTTGCTGCTGCAAACCCTGTTCAAGTAAACCAGTAGCATTAAGTAATCATAAAGCAGTAATAGATGCACAACAGTAGAGAACAAGTAATAAGGAGAACTGGGGAAGACATCAATCTCCAAGGCCAAAGTTTATGGAAGAATCCAATATTTCTGAATTTATGAGTGCTAATATCCCTTTGAGACCACAAACACAAAAGGGGAAGAAAAGGTGAGGCAAAAATCTCACTCTATAGCTGGTCAAACTCTTAATACCATAACAACATCTCCAAATGTTTCAGGTACCAAAAGGACACTAACAATTCCAATGATGTTGAGAATCGATATGAGAAAGTATTTGATACCATCTTCTTTTCCTTTCTCTTCAATATCTTTATATGGCACTTTTTGATGTAGTGCATCAAATGATATCGGGAATGCCTAGAGCACAACTGTTCTTGGACCTCCGGATTGGCACTCAGCCAGTCAGAAATTTCTTTAGACTTCACTACCTCATTTTGATTCAAAGATTCTAACCAAGAATAGACCGGTCGCCATTGATCGGTACGTTGAAATCGATATGGTGGATTCTCAGTATCGCACTGACTCGCCTCTTTTTCCTGACATAAGAAAGATGACAAATAATATTATATTGTCATAATATACTTGAAAAAAATGAAAATTTGAAAATATTAATTAACTTTGTCTTTCAGTTCTCTGTTCTAAGGACATAAAATTAAAATTATTCCAAGCGCTTAAAATATTTAAATTAATTTATGTTAATTTTACCCTTTAGCATACATACAATTCCAAATCTGAAAAATAAATGGCTCGAAATTACAAGAAATAGTAGAAACAGTGGTACCTGAAAGGGGAGTCTCATGCAATTCTGGATGGAAATGAGCCTCTGGCAGAGATCTGAGCGAGGCATGGATTTGATTCCTTCGGGAAGAGAGTCGTGGTTGACGTCGATCCAAGCTTCGACCTCGTCCATAGAGACTGCTTTGGCCTCGGGGAACGAGCAGAGCCAAGCACGAGCCATGGTCTCCCATTCCTGGGACTGCTGGTCGCTCTGGTCATTAGGATTTTGCTCGGTGCGTGAAGGCCCCTGATCTTCCTCTAGGGTATGCTCGGTGGAGTTGGACATTGTTTGTGCCACGAAAGAAGATCGTTTTCACTATGGCTTTTAAAAAAGGGAAAAATGCAAAATCAGTTTGGTTGGCCTAAATTACAAATCGCTACTTCTGGTATAAAAAATAATTCAGAGGTCCTTGGAGTAGGCCAATGACCTAAAGATTAAAAACTTAAGAAATTATTATTATTATTTTTTTGTTTGGGAGGGGTGGCTGTCTAAAATGATGTAGAGTTTATTTATTGGGGATGATCAAAACTAGCCAATTCATATTATTCTTTGAATATAACATATTCTTGGACCAATTTAATTTGAACATAGTCGATAAACTAAAATAATTATTTAGACAACAAGTTAGATAATACTACCTATTTTCTCAAAATCACCCATTACTAAACAACTGGCATGTTGTCTTAACACTTTGAGCAAAATTGCTCTAGTTTTCAACATAATACAAACTTTAATATGTAAAAGATCTATTAAAGCCCTCAAACTATAAAAAATTGCCAGCAAAGAACAATATGATAAATTAGCCGATCAAACAGTCTAAAAGTAACGAATATGACACAAGAGGCAGTACGTGTATAAGAGAATATAAAGATGCAAATTGTGGCTTAAATTTGGGGAATAAATAAACAAATAAACAAGCAAACAACAATAACAGATCTATTGAAGACCAAAACATAAATCTCAGTACAAAATATAAAACCATTAAAAAAATTACCTTTTTTTCTCTGTTGCCCATTTAAGATTTAACTCGAACTATAAGCCGGAGAAAATCGGTAACAAAGAAAAATATGAAGAAATAGAATTGAGGGTATTGCTGGGGGAGGGTTCAGAAGGCTCACGGTAAATAAGGATCTTTTTAGGGTTCCTTCATGACGATGCTGGGTCACAGTAAGGAAATAAGGACGACAGCTAGTCAGCTAGGCTTTAATCTGAGGAAACAAAAGGAAGATGCGTTTTATGTTACTGTAGGGTGCGTTTTGGGCGTTTGGGCTTAAGAAATGAACGGGCTAGGTATTTTGTTGTTGCATTCGCTGAAGTGGTTACAATGGGCTTAGTATTTTGTTAATTTGTTGTATATAAAAGGCCCATGAGTTTTTTTTTTTTTTTTGAACGTACAAGGCCCATGAGTTTGAATGTAAAGTTGAAAAATAGAACCACAATCAATACAGTGTTTTGCAAATTAGCCCATTTATGAGAAATACTAAGAATATCAAATCTTTTATCCATATATGAGTACCAAGATAATGTGAAATTTATTTATTAGAGAATATCAAAACAATTAATAAAAAGAAATGCTACTGTTTCGAATGAATAAGCTCCACATTATTTTAGTATTTATTTATTGATAAAAGATTTAGTACCTTTAACATTTTTCTTTGGGAATTGGGGCTTCTTTTAGCCCTTTGTATCAACAAAATGACTAACCCGCCCAAATGAGTTTTAAGTATTAAGAGGGTCTGACTCCTTAGCAGCTGGATTAAAATTAGTTGATCAGTGCGAACCAAAGTTCAAAAACTTTCAATGAATAAGCTTCGCATCATCTTGGTACCCATCTCTCGGTAAAAGATTTTGTACTTTTAACATTTTTCTATGGGAATTGGGGCTTCTGTTAACCCTTTATATCAACAAAACGATTGACCCACCCAAATGAGTTTTAAGTATTAAGAGGATCCGACCCTTTAGCGAGTGGATTAAAATTGGTTGATCAGTGGGAACAGAAGTTCAGAAACTTTCAATGAATAAGTTTCACATATCTTAGTACCCATCTCTTGGTAAAAGATTTGGTACTTTTAGCATTTTTCTTTGGGAATTGGGTCTTCTTTTAACCCTTTGTATCAACAAAACGACTAACCAGCCCAAATGAGTTTTAAGTATTATGAGGGTCTGGCTCCTTAGCGGCTAGATTAAAATTGGCTGATCAGTGCAAATCAAAGTTTAAAAACTCTCAATTTAGTGTATTCAAATTCCATTTTTTTTTTTTGCAATAACACTCATCTCATTAGAGTTTGGGGTTAAATGACACGGCAAAAAGGTGAAAAGACCTAAATACTTCCTTACAATTTATAAAATAACAAAATTACTTTAAGTCAAATAAAAAAAATTTAAAAGGTGACCCACATTAGGTCACGACTAGACCCACGGGTCACAAGTTCATCCAAGTCATTTTTAAAATGTCTCAATCTCAGAATAAAAGGGCTTTAAACTGTTGGTGTCTGAATCCCAAGATAAAAGGACATTCGAATGAGAGTGTTCGAGAGAGGTAAACATTATTTAGGAACTAATTTTGAAGTCAAAAAAAAAAAATTGAGAAGTAGAACATTTCTCATTTATAAATTACAATAACTTTTTAACGTACTGCTCAATTTCCTAATTGTCAGTATCAAATGTTTCCAATACTTGTATGAGCAGCTGGCATTAACCATATTCAGGACTGCCAATTATTCAAGAAATGGCAAATTTGCATAAAAAAGGCTGTATCAATGAACAAAGAAAAGATGTTCATATTTATGGAATGGATTAAATGCACATCACATGAATATATAATCAGAAAGAGATAGAGAGAGATTGGCCATGATTTTCATGTGTTGAGATGCTTTCTCCTTTCTTCTTTATGTGTTTACCTTATGCAAACGAGAAATGTTAGTCCTTTTTAGTGTCTTTTTTGTGTCTTCTTGGATAACATGAATTTAATTAAAAATATATATATATATCTCAAAATGTGACCTACAAAATGCAATTTTTTAAGCAAAAAAACAAAAAAAAAATTAAATCCATGTCATCTATAAAGACACTAAAAGAAGCTTTATCATTTCTCTATGCAAACTGCATGAGACAAAGGCCCAATTGTTGATGGGTTGTTTTTCTGTTGTAATAAGCCAGACAGTTGGAAAAGCAAGTTACTTTGGAAGTTGTATTCGTTAGAATAGGATCCTCGATCTTCATTTCATTAAATGAAATGGATAATATCCAATTCAAATGAAAGATCAAGATTTAGAACTGGTGCATTTAACTGTGTATATAAAGTCAATGTTGGCTGGTCTTTTAAAAATTTAATCATGTGAAATTACACAACCAAAGTATACACAACAAGAAATATGGGTGGTATCCATGTATGCAGCATAGGTCCTACCCATGTGTCTTGTTATGCACATTTTTGTTGTGCATGTATCACTCCTCCAATTCTGTACTGTAACTACTGAGTAACATGTACCTTGGCAAAAATAGAACTCTTGGCCGAAGAAGATGAGATTGACAATGAGGAAGAATAAGAGAAACTGAGGCTGTTGGTACAGTTTCCGGTACGGTGACGTGTTGCCTTGTGATTCGTTGCCTTCCTTAATCTTCGCTCTCCTCGTAATCTGCAAAATAATAAACGGTTCGTCGGACTATGGGGGTGCCGACCGGGCCCCCACTCCGATGCCTAAGTCAGTTCAAACTAATTTTCTGGAGAATATCAGTAATTTCTAAAGCTCAGAGAATGTCCTTTTCTAATACCTGGTGTAGTAGTCTTATTTATAGGCTCACAGTTATAAAACTGCTAAAATACTTGGAGCATAATCTGATTAGGAGTCTGAGTCCTAGATCACATAGTCTTGAATCTTATCTTTCTGATTAGGAGTCTGAGTCCTAGATCACATGGTCTTAAGTCTTATCTTCATAGAATTCAAATTGGGTAGTAGAGTCCAAATTGGATATGACACTCTCTTTAGCTAATGTCATTCTATTAGGTACCTTATCCCATATTTGATGGGATAGAAGTCTATCTTGATATATTTTGAATATCCGTCTTTTTGGAGATAACGACTGGTCTTGTACTTAGGTCTGATCTGGCCGGGCCAACCCGATGGGCTCGGACCCCGATACTACCTTAGGCCCACGTGTCTTTGGAGCTGATTATTTCTACAACAGAGGCCATAAAATTGGGATTGAGACGAATTTTTTCTTTTTTTATTGGAGATAATTGGGAGGTTATAGACAACAGACATCTTTCATTCAATTTTTTATTTTTTCAAATCGATAGTTGGAGGAGGTCTAATGATTTATTTTAAAAAAAAAAAAAAAAAAAAAAAAAAAAAAAAAAGGAAGAAAGACAAAGAAAAAGAGCCTCTCGTGAGAGGGGGAGAGAGTGCTTTCGGAAGGCCCTGAGCGGAGCCATAGCAAATTAGCAATGAAGGTTGGATTAAGATTTTTCAAATTATTTGTCTAAATTTAAAATAATTCGAACAAGTGATCGTGAAAGATTATTTATGGGACTCGTCTAACCAAGTGAAAATTGGTCCACCAAATTATTTACCCGGTCAAATGAATCTTATAAGTGATTTTTTACAATTACTGCTCAAATTCTCTCAAATTCAAACAAATAATAAACCCTAAATACGTGTGAGATTACATCATGCCTTCTCGGTGTTCCAATTCATAATTACTATCCCACCACATAAAATCTCAAGTCTCGGCTATTGAAAGAAAGAAAAGTCATAGTCATAATAATCCTATGAGAGACAAATCAATAATACCTTCTTCTTTATTTATTTATTTATTTATGAACAAGTGACCAATAATATCACCAAAAAAAGAAAATAAATTTCTCTCATATATTAATTGTCGTGAGCTATCCATGCTTCAAAGCATATATCAACATGCAAAAACTGACATTAAGAAGAAGAATAATGAACTTTCAAAGGTGAAAAAAAATCATTGAGAACAAGAAATCTTGTATGTCCAACCTGAGAAGTCAACTTTGTCGTCAACTCAAGAAAAATGCCATTATTCTTATAAAGAGTCTAACAGAGATCAAAGGTATTGCAACGATTAAAAAGATAAAAAAAAAATTAAAATTAAAATTAAAAACAAAAAAAAGAAAAAAAAAAAAAAAAAAAAAAAAAAAGGGGGAAATTTAAGATTTAATTGCTAAGGGATAGATACATATAAAATGGGATAAAACTCTCAAGTATCAATATCTCTACTACAAATTCTATTTCCTTATTTCGTATTCAGATTCATATTCAAATTCATCTACGATCTAATTACCCTTCACCAGTTGGATGGTCTCTTATCACCTTCAAACCTAGTTCCCCTTCATCTTGTACACATTAGGCCTGATTTGAATCGGCACCATCACCTTGTGCCAATTCTTAAGCCATCCATTACGCTTAAGGTCAACCACCTGCTTCATCTCCTGAACAGACACCACCTCGATTACCTCAAGTTGAAGTACGTGGCTCCTGGTGTCCTTGGTTTCAACTCATTTATTTTCCTCCTCAACTTCGCAAACCTTTTGTTAGAATTCTGAATCTTGCGCTTAAAGATAGGTAATCACTCTTTCAATCCTTTCAGTGCATCGTTTATCTGCAAGAATCGATGGAGGACGTTCCAGCTATTTGAACGTTTGGCAAAGCGAGAGCGATTCCCTTGACGAGCCATGATCTGCGAGCAGGAAGAGTAATATTAATAAACGAAATCACACAAAATCAAACATTCAAACGAAATCACAAAACCATACCAGAAGCAAGAAAATTTTTGGAAATTGTGTTTGGGCGCGTATGGGAGGAAGAACCGCATCACATTTTATAGAGGAAGCGGTTTTTTGTTGCAATTTGAATATGGACCGTTGAATGAAAATTTTGCATTGGACGGCTAAGATGATGATCTTTGTGGTTGGAGAATTCTGGATTGTGGACCATCCAGTGGTTTTTTGCTTGTTGGAATGCGTTTGGATGGGCATGCGGTCCAATGGGCTCTTTGGGCTCATTCGATGGCACGTCCATCTTGGATAGGCTTCTTAGATGCAATCCAATAGCTAAGAAGTTGAAAATGGACATTAACTTAAGCCCCATATATATATAATTATTTAAATGTATTTATTTATTTTTGTTTTTTTTGCTTGAATTTATAAGGATATTTTTGTCCTGTTGAATTTTTTTATGGTCATTTTTTTTATTTTTTTTTTGCTTGCCTTGGGGGATTTTACATCAAGTTGCAGTACATTGCTTTTGGCCTCCTCGCTGCATCATCTCCAAATTCCTGCTGAAATCCTATAAAAAAAATACAAAAGTTGTTAAATAATAAACTTATAATTTTTATTTTTATTTTTTTTTAAAAAAAGAAAGTTATAAAATAGTACCTATTATCCCAAAACCGCTCATTCTCTCCCAAACGTTGCTTAAATTTCGGGAATAAACAAATACAAATCTCAGTAGAAAACTACACAGCGCAAGCCAGAGGACAAGAATTAATATAACAAATTAAAACAAAAGCCTCGAATTTCATGCAGTGAGGTGAATTAAATATTGTAATCTACCCAATCATGACACGCCACATCACGCTAGTTAGGACCGGTATGTGAAATGAACGGTTGCAAATGAATCGCAAAATCATGCGATCTCCGTTACATCTTTCACGTATAGCCGTGACATCACTCAGATTAATTTTCTAGGCCCATTGGTGTCCTAAACCAACTGTTATTGATAATAAGGGTAGCAATTTTTTAAACGATTCGTAAATTTAATATAAATTTAACATGAAATTAATGGGTTAAGATTGAAAAATCTAATCCGTTTAATTAAATGGGTCAGATTAGAATTTATATAGTATTATACACATGCTTGTAAACAATTTTTGACATTTTTCACGAATCAAACACGAATTCAATACAAATTTAGAATGTTAGGATAAAAAAAAACTTAAATGGTAGAGCCATTATGCCATTTATTTAATTAATAGAGGTTGTTAATTAGGAAATGCACCAACTGTTCCTAACAACACCCACCCGACGTCCCAACCCACACGCACAATATGAAACTCATTTTCTCGTGACCATCACGAAATTTCTCAGCAACCAAACAAGGCAGAGATAAGAGCATACCTTAGGGAAGCATTTGCCGCGCGCAGTTGGAGGAGCGGAGGAACCTGACGTGGCCACGGCCGTGCTTGTTTGGTCCACCGTTCCTTCGGTTGAAACAGAGAACACACGCACCTAATTAAAAGACGATTCAGATGAAATCCAAAGGTGAAGCTTAAATTTGAGGCTTTGATGTCTTACCATGGTGATTGGGGATGTGAAACGTAGCCCTAACCGTAGACTCTAAGGTTAGGTGCGGTGTGGCGTGGTGTGGATATATATAGAAGGTTGTAGATTCAGCAATTTTGATTCTCTTAACAGATTTTGGCTCAGAGGGAGATGGAAAATCAAAAGGACAGACTTCCTCATTCAATTCACATGAATTCACGCCAAGTTAGAACGTTGAATATCAATTGGAAGATGGTGAGAAATTTTGATTCTCCAACAGATTTTGGATCAGAAAGAGATGGAAAATCACAAGGACAGATTTCCTCATTCAATTCACGTGAATTCACGCCAAGTTGGAGCTAGCGTTGAATATCAGCTTTTACTTCATAAGAAACAAAAATATTTAAGAAAACTACAAAAGGCATGCAATTTTCATAAAACCAGAAGCCTTTTTGTAAATATATATATGTTATCACAAACTCCAGTAATATTTAAATTATGAAAGCATTGTCTTATGCATTTATTCCGGAAAAAAACGTGTTTTGTAGTATTTTTAAATATTTTAGATTAGAGGGGAAGTTAGAATGAGAGTAATGTCTAAGGGAAAGTTTAAGAGAAGCAATGAGAATGAAGAATTATGTAATAAGTGGGGTTTGGAAGAAAGTATTTTTGATTGTTGATTGTAAAGAGTATGCTAGATTCTCTGGTGTATTGAGGTGTGAGTGTTTCTCGTTTGTAGTTGAGATGAATGGTTACTGGATGATGCAGTTGCTTGAAGTATCTGCAGATTATAAAACTCTCGGGTAGCTTGAGTGTAACGATTCAGAAAAAAGTGCTAGCCACATTTGCGCTATCACCCTAAAAGGATTAGTCAATTTGGAGTTTCCTTAAAATTTCTTATAGAGCCTAGTTTCACCTAATAACTAAGCAATGTGAGATTTAACACTCATAACTATCTTTATAATCCACCCACTCTATGTTGGTTACTCATCTCCCCAATATGGGACCGGGGTGTTACAAACTCCTTCTCTTAAACTCATAACATCCTCGTCAGGGCCACATCATGCAGCGCTCAAGTACCGCATGGCTTGGCGTTACTGAGTGGTTCTGATACAATTTGTAATGATCTACTCCCAACTACACAATATTGTCGCTTTTGGCCCCCCCGAATCAGATTTCCTAGGAGGTCATTCATCTTAGTACTGTTCTCGCCGAAACACGCTTAATTGTGGAGTTCTGATAGGCTCATAATCATCACGATTTTAAAACGTTTTATGTCAAGAAGGGTGCAAATATACATATAAGTATATACCAATTCCCATGCCCAAGCGAGATGTGAGACGTCACACTGAGGTGGGGTCTAGGGCTATAGTCTGTTTGAGTGTTGATAGTGCTAACGATTGTTGTTGTTTGTGTTAGGAAATTTATCTTATTTCTCAATACCCGTGAGATGCGAAAAATAAAAAGACAACAAAATTAAATTAATCACAACAGACACTGAGATTTAAATGGTTCTCTCAATATAAGGTACGTCCATTGGCTAAAGCAATCACAAATAAATTTACTATGAAGATGGTTACAAGGAGAAAATCACTCAAAACCCAAAACCCAAAACCCCAATACACCCAAATCCGACTCTTAATCAAAGGAGAATAACAAAAGAAAACTCTATTTTTTCTCGAAGTTCTTTAGCACACTAAGCTATGAGAGGACAAAGAAATCCCTTGCCTTTGATGTATTTAACAATAAGTGAGCACCACTCATTTTATAAGGAGTAAAACCAACTACTAATCCAACTTGGATAAGTAGTCTATGTCCAAGTCCTAATACAAGTAAGTCTTGTTTTTCAAATCCAAATCGGACTTGGATTACTTACCTCCAAAACCTACAAGTTAAAAAAGACTAGTGGGCCCCACACTTTTTTTTTTTTTAGAAGAAAGTTAATCTTTCTATTAATCAAACTGGAGTACAACCAACATAAGGTTACATAAGTTACCAGCAAACTGGTGTACAACCAAACTAAGTTACAAGACTTAGATCAATACAGACAGATGCTACAAATAATCCTAGCCAAACAGCAATAACTAGGTTAAAAACACCACAAAGCAACCTGTCAAACACAGAAAAAACACACAAACAGAGCTACCGTAAAAAAGAGCCACTGCTAGAGACGGCGCGTGTACCCACGCGTCATCCCCGGAAAACACCCTACAGTAATCATTCACCATATACCACCGGGCACCACCAGACACGGCACCAAGGATGGAACGTGGCCATCACGCACACTCCAGGGTGACAAAAACCTTAGCACGTGATGACCACGCACCGAGCACGGAAGATCAAAACAGCCGTAGCAAGCGGCGACGAGGCCAAAGAATGGCGGCGAAGAAAGCTGAGGCCCCACACATATTGATGGGTGAAAGTCACCCTACGGTCCAACAGTTTGTTTTGCTGGATCATCTGCAGTGTGTTGGTGTTGCTGGCTCAGCAGATGCTTTGTACCTTCTTCAGAGTGAATGAATCTGTTTTGGTAGAGGTTCAGAGAGACATTGGAGCTGGATTTTGCTGTTGGCTGAGGCTTGTTTGCTGGTTCAGCACAGTGTATGTTTCTGGTTGTAGGTGGCTGGCTCGGGGCTGCAACTTAGCTTTGAGTGGAGTGGTTACTGCAAAAAGACTCACACTGATGCTTGCTGGTTTTAATGCAATTGGAAGAGGCCCTGCGAGATAATTTGGAGTTGTTTTTCTGGAACTTTAGCTTTTCCCTTTGAGGGATTGAAAAGGTTCATTTGTTTCATATGTATTTTGTTTTAGTTTTGTTTAGCTTGGATAGCTCTTACTACTAGTTTGGTGTCTAGGAAACTTCTTGTTTTCCTTGTGTTTCTAGCTTAATGCTAGCTTGATTGTTCTTCATTGTTTGATATATGAAAGATTTTACTCATTCATCAAAAAAAAAATAATAATAATAATCTTTAGCCAAATCAGAGGAACCACAAAAAAGAAGAAGAAGGTTTTGCCTGCTTACCATTGACTATTGAGTGAAGCGCTAGTCTTTCTAGTTGGTTGTGGAAAGTAAATTGCATCATAGATTCATAATCAATGGCGAAAATCAGCAGGCATAATCGGACTTGAGAGAATGTCTATGGTTCCTATCGTCAAAGCTCTTTCTGTACGGCTCTTAGCAGACAGGTACTACCATACTCACGCTCAGGTAAAGTAATCACTCTAATCGCTTCCTCTGGCCTTTTTAAAAAAAATAAAAAAATAAAAAAATAAAATCTTATGTAGGAAATTTAGGACTTGTTCCACCGTGAAGAGTTGGCATGCTCCAGATGGAACTTGACTGTTGTTAAATGTTGAGCATATATATGATGGTTTATATTTTGGGATGAAGGCACTAGGATTATTGTGCTCCTTGAGGATAATTGTAGTATGTGTTCATAGTTTGTTTCTAAACAAGCAAAATCTGATGCATTTATTGGTAATTTCTTATTGTAGTTACGTTTGCATGAATCCTCTGGTGGAAGAAAAGTACAGAAATCTCTCCAAAATGTTCCCATCATTGCCTCAAACTCGTGGAATTGGTTGGATTCATGGGAAGAAGGATCCGTTGAAAAAATGCTCAGATATTGGTAATTCGGTGTATGAAAATTGATTTTTTTTTTTTTCTTTTTTTTTTTTTCTCTTCTGGACTTGCATGCATTGAAGATTATGGAGCATGGATTATAGGTTTCAATTTTTTTGAATTTTAATTATGTATTTATATTTGAATTCTGTAATAGGGATGCATGAATTTTGTAATATATAAGTTAGTAGACTGTTGTCGTGAATAATTTGAATTTGGATTTAGATTTGAGTTTGGGATTTTGAAAATGGAAATGGAAATGGATTTGGATTTATGTAAATAAATTTTGTATTAGGGATTTTTTTTGGATTTTAATTATATATATATATATATATATATATATATATATATATATATATATATATATATATTTTAAAAAAATATACATTATTCTGGACGGTTTGGACCCAAACTGTCCAAAAAATTACAAGCAGAAAATGTACATTATTTTGGACGGTTTGGGCCCAAATCGTCCAAAAAATTATGGACAGTTTGGGCCCAAACCGTCCATAACCAATTCCGGACGGTTTAGGCCCAAACCGTCCATAAACAGTTACGGATGGTTTTGGACCAAATCGTCTGGAATTGCATTACCGACACATTTTCCTAGATGGTTTGAAACACTCCAAAAAAAAAAAAAAAACATCTAGACCTTTTTCCAAACAATTTTACCAATTTTTAGACGGTTTGAAACCATCAAGAATTCCAGTTTTTGTAAAATCAATCCTTGTGGAGTTGTGGTTAACTTATTACAAATCATTTATTATGGTATAAAAAATAATTCAGAGGTCCTCGGAAAAGACCAAAATAACAATTTAGTCCCTATACTCAAATTCTGTTAAAACACTTGATGCATTTCGTTAGTATGTGGCGCCGGCACTAATAGAATAATGACACATTACACATATATGTCACTCTTAACAAAAAAATTTTTAAAAAAAAGAAAAAAAAAAAAAGAAAAAAAAAAAAAAGAAAAGAGAATTAATATATAAAATCTAAAAATTAAAAACTTAAAAAATTATTAATTATTATTTAAATAATTTTAAAAATTATTAATTATTATTTAAATAATTTTAAAAATTATTAAATCGGTGGTCAGTGGTCACGACCGCCAAATCTCTCCGACCACGGTGTGGGTGGCAGTTGGAGGTAGCGCGGCTAGTGCCTATCGACATAGAGGAAGAGGCCCAAGAGGGCAAAACGGCTTGCAAAATGGGTTGATGTGCGTCCTGTTTCATGTCAATTCAATTCTTCCAGGCCAAGTTTCCCCTACATTATTTGGAAGGGTTTGAGCATTAGCTAGGCCCAAGTAGATGAAATATAGTACAAAATTTGAACTAGTGCCTACTCGAAACCAACAAATATTAGCACTGCTCCAATTAGAGGGCTAATTCAATAAACTATTTATTTTTATCTTTTTTATTTTACTTTTGAATTTTTCACCCGCCTAAAGTCTCTTTCATGGGAAACAAAGAGATTCCATTAATGAGAGGGAATATTCTTCCTACACAATAATTTGTCTGTATTAGATGAGAGCTATATTGAACCCTCCCTAAACGTCCAAAAAACTTGTCCCTGTCTGACCTAACCAAGGGCATTATATATGTATCCTAACACTATGAATGAAATAGCCTATCATGATCATCATGCATCCACCCATATTGGTCTAAGAGCACTAGTCAAAAGCTTCAGTTCGACTAGCTACTTTCTCTGTCAAGAATATTGGGCTCTATTCAAAACCCTACCCTAGGCTGAGCCTAGATGACCTAGCCAAGAGTGATCATCAAGGGGGAGAAAAAAAAAAAAAAGATTACTGGTACAGTAGCTTTATAGATTCATGGAATTTGACCAGATTGATTTAACGGTTAAGATTTTATTTTATTGCATTTAATGACATACGTGACTCATATCGATATTTTTTTACTTTATGATAAACAGTAATTAGAGCATAGACCCCATATCTAAATTTTCCCACCTGTCATATCCCACTTCTATGCAGTAGTTTGCATTACCTTTAGGGATTTTGATGCTTCTATCTACTCGTGTTGAGTGGGATTCGTCCACTACGTTGGAGTTACTAGAAATAGAGTATTTGAAGATACCATATATCTTTCATTTGTGTGTGTGTTTTTTTTTTTTTTTTGGGTTTATTTGTTTGGATGATATATGAAAATATTTGGATTTATATCTTTTTAAAAGTTTAAGTGTTTATTTGGTTTTGCAGTTTTAAAACATCTATTTTTTTTTTTTTAAAAGAAATAATATCAATTTCAAAACACGGTTAATGAGAACACAGTTTTTAAAATTACAGATAAACTTTTGATAAAATTGCGATTTTACTTTTAAAATCGTGTCTTCTAAAAAACGTACATATTGCCAGCTGTTTATTCACATTTTCAAACCGTCATTGCTTTTAAACGTACTTTCGAATGAGACTTTTTTTCTCATTTTATTTAAAAATGTCTACGAAATCGTAAAGTCACACGCATGTTAATTTTTTATTAAACTAATAAAAGTACCTGCTCCCAAAAATAGAAATAAAAGAGAGAGAGAGAGAGAGAAGAAGGGAAAATAATTTATAATTAATAGAAGTCCTAATCTCATGTTTGTATTAGTATAAATGAATAATAAAACCTAACACCCAAAGAAAGAAACAAACAGTAGTGCATGGAGGGCCATCTCCATCATATCAAATTGGGTCAATACTCACATTGGGAACTCACTCAAGAGTATAAGAAGAGGGGAGGGCCGATAGAATGCAAAGAAATAACTGCAAGAAATCAAAACACGTATTAATCAAACGTCGCAATCCAATCGATATACACATTCAAACCAAATCTACAATTATCCATATCTATCTACGGGAATTTTATCCCCAATTATGTTGACAATTATCATGCCCTTCTGGCACTAATTCATGGTTAATGCTTCCACAATCACGTTCGCACGATGCGCGTTTTTGGTGAATGGATTGAGATCCTTTGCAATCGAGACTTTTCTGCCTATTACGATTAGACCCGTCCGAGTATTTTGAACACTTAATCACATTGTTAAGGCTCTATTAAAGGCCTTTCATAATTACTTGTCCGATTACAAAGAATTCTCTATAAAAAAGAATTCGAACAGACTGATCGTAAGAAAAACCCTATACAAATAGATACGAGCAAGGGGTCTTGTTTGTCGTATTAACAATAACATCAAACGGCAATTAAGACTCAGCCTCTTCCTAGCTACTTCCTTTTATATTTGAGCTACTGATCGAGGACATACACAATCTGTTAAATGGAACTAAAACGAAAGTAGGGCGGCTCTTACTTCTTAGCTGTTCAGCTACATTCTTAGCCATTTCTGAACAAGTTTAGATTCCCAATTTTCAAAAAGATAATGAATTATTTGTTTGTTAAATCACCTAACATCTCAAGAGCTAGAGCCAATAAAAAAATACTTTAACATTCTCTCTTATTTGTGAGTTTAAAATCTTAATGGAATATATATAAACAAATAGTCAAGGATGCAAAAGGGGTACTTACCACTTATAGTCGCGGGCAAGTATGTCACACCTAAAAAGAGGTTAATTTTTGTAAAAATTCAATAGGTCTTACTCATTCTCAAAAGGCGCATTGAGAAATGAATAATGTTTATGACTTATAAAGTGTCCAGGTCAAGAAAATTTAAGCGACGTGAGACACTTTTACACACCCCCTCACGTGTAGTAACTTTGGTCAAACACGTGTTCAACAACAAAAGAGAAAGGCCCATAATCACAAGAAACCCATTCTGATACCAAGTAAAAGTTCAATAGGCCTTACTCACTCTCAAAATGCGCATTGGCAGATGAGAGGTGTTCATGACTTATAAAGTGCTCAGATCAAGAAAATTTAAGGGATGTGAGACACTATAACAATTTTGTGGCGTGGTTAAACAATATGCGGATCGGGTTTGGGTAGATTGTATTCTTAAGGGTATCTGAAGTATTGTTTTGTCAGAGTCTCGTACTCTGGATATATAGACTTTTTATACTCAATTTCTTCAAGTTCATGAAGTCCGAAATATTATTTTTTTTTTTAAAAAAAAAAAAAAAGAGGGTTGAAGCTTGACGCATAGAATATTGAATTAAATGGGACGGGGTTAACTTGTAGAGTCAGTTTTCGAATTTAAGACCTTCTACTTTGATATTATACCATGTTAATGACTCATCTAGGTCTACAATTTTTAAAAAGTGCGATATTTAAAAACGATGTTAAAATATGCGATTTAAAAAAATAGTTAAGTATTTGGCAAATCACAATTTATCATTTAAAATTGTGCATTTTTTTTAAAAAAATAAATAAATAGCATTTAATTGCCTACGATTTGAAAACACATGATTTTTTACGTTTTCAAATCGTAATTTTTTAAAGACGTAATCCTAAATGATTAATTTTTTGCAATTTAATTTAAATTCGCACTTTTTGTCTATGAAAGCACAATGCCAAAAGCACCCTAAATCATCAATTATTCCAATAATTTATATCAAAAATAATTATAACTTAATTAATACTTTAATATTGTTCAAATATCATTTTTTTTTTCCTGCTAAAACGTTATTAATTTTGCATTTCAACACTTTTTCCAAGACTTTCCCTCTAAGGATGAGCATTAATACATGCATGCCATTAAAGTCCACAAAGATTGATTACAATAATTCTCTTTTCCATGCAATTTGAAAACATTTTTCGGGTTTCAACTTGAACAAAATCAGAATTTTCAAAGGCAATTAAGATTGCTTGTGATGTGGGTAACCACAAGAAAATGCACAAGCAATGAGTTGTGATAAATTTAGCCAAATTTTTGTACCAAAAGGAAAAGGATAATCATCCATATTCATACTTTGTAAGGGAAAAATTATACAAGAGTTTTAGTCCACCATCCCTTTTGTACTCCTTCATGTGGATTTGGAGGAAAAAAATGGACTCTACATAATAAGCAAATGGGGATAAGCTTCAATCAACCCTCACCATACCTTATCCTCTAAGAAAACTATTATTGTCTTCATTTTTTTTTTTTTTTTACAACACAAAATACTCTTATGGAGGTGTATATGAAGAATAATTTTAGACGTCATATGACTCATATCCATGTCTCTCTAATAATGATGTGACTTTTAAAATCATAATTCGATCAAAATTCAGTAATAATCAGTTACAAATCCAATGATAATTTTAAAAACCACATCATTATTAGATAGATGTAAGTATGAAATATAAAATTACTTGTATATGAAGAAGAACAACCTTTCTCTTCCACCCAAAATACTATCATTTTAAAAGTTGCAGATTTAGAAAAGGAAGATGATAATTTTCATTTTAAGTGAAATGAAGATGAGTTATTTGATGATCAAGATTTAAAATTGTATAGATCTAATGGTATATATATGACCACGTCATTTAAAAATTTTAAATGATGTGCCTCCATATGCATAGTTAATTTGATGTCATATAATAAAACAAAACCTTGATTAAGAAAGGATGTGAATTATAATCCGTTTATTTAACATCTTCTAATCATGCGGTACAGCTAATACTGAATTTTATCTTTCCTAATTATGGTTACCTAATAATGAATCCTTCAGTCAAAGCAATTAGTGCCATGTGAAACTCTTACACTAACAGGTCCCATCTTAAACATTTCGCAATCAAATTCATAATCAAGACAGGAAATCTATATAGGTAACGCCTTAATTAATCATCATTTAATGCAAAATAATACACAATCTTACACTGACACGTGTACAATTGGAAGTTATATTTAACAATCTTTATACATGGAATATAATTGAAATTTAATCTTACATTTATGTGACGGCACAATCATACGTTCAATTGCAAAAGACAAATTTTTTTTTCAAACTGAGTTGAAAAAAAAAAAAAAATTCAATTCAATCTATTAAATTGACATACGTTTTTAAGATGTGTATAAAAATCATATGCATTAATTCGATTAAATATGCATACAAGAATTACGTGCTTTAAAAACAAATGCGAGTTTAATTAGTTTGGTTGGAGAAATTAGATTAGAAATTACTTTTAAAAATATGCGTATTAGGATTTGATAATGAATAGCTCTTGAACTTTGTGTCTTTAGGACAACATTTTGTTATGTAAGATGTAATGGACCAGGATCCCTTATAATTGGGGACCCTTATTATTATTTGTACTCCTTCCTTTTTGGATAAGGGTTTGTGAGAGATGGCTCTCTTGCCCGAGTAAGGGTTCCACTCGAATAGAAAAGCTTAGCTTGCTTGCTTGAATAGCGTATGGCCCTCTATAATTTTCTGGTCCCTTCTCTTTGGGTAATGGCATGTAGGGAATTTTTATCCACGATGTAAGAGCACTAGTAGCAGTTATCTTATATTGGTTCTCTTCTCTATTTAGGAAAAGTTTTATGAAAAAATTAAAAAACCTTTCACAGCATATGCCCTATGTTTAGATGAGAGGGTTGGGAATGAATAGTAATTCTCTATGTATATATGTCTACTATTCATTCCCTATGTATTGTTTTAATATAAAATATATATATATATATAGGGAGGAGAGAAAAAGTAGGAAAGAAAGAAAAAGAATAAAATAAGAGTAAAAAAATAATATTTAATTGATATAGGGAAAGGTAAGGGAATTTATTGTGTGTTTTTTTTTATAGGGAAACAAAAAGTAGTTTTGTTCCCTAAATATAGGGAAAATGGTTGGAAATCTGCTGCTAGTACTCTAGCAATAGATTCCCTATATTGGTTTACTTCTCTATATTTAGAGAAAATTTCATGAAAAACACAACAAAAAAACCCCTCATAGCATATGCCTTAAATATACTTATATACATGAGGGCCTTCAAAATATATAGTAATTCCCTAAATATACATGGACACTGTACATTCCCAATGAATTATTTTAATATAAAAAATTATATTTTATTGATATAAAGAAGAGAGAAAAAGAATAAAATAAGAGTAAAAAAAGAATATTTAATTGATTTATGAAAAGGTAAGGGAATTTATTGTAAAATGCTTTTTTATAAGGAAGTAAAAAGTAATTTTGTTCCGTAAATATAGGGAAAATAATTGGGAATCTATATGGAAAGGTAGGCATTTTTTTTTTTTGACATGTCCACACAATAAGAAGAGATGAGATTCGAACTAGTGACCTCTGCTTCATGAGCCATGGTCTTCAACCGATTAAACTACCCTTTGAGAACCTCTAAAGGCATGTTAGGTAAGGATTTACGACAATATGTTATCTAAATTGTTAGACAACTTATATGAAATCTACGTGTTCGAATATGTGGTTGAACATTTTAAAACTGCATATCCAATATAGGTTGTCAATTTGAACAACAAATATGACACTGTCTATATAAGAGACACCTGCCTGAATAAATTTCAAACAACCTATCCCACAACTCCAAGATATATTAGATGAAACCTATATGTGAGACCCACGTACATAAATCACATCTCATATATCTTGATAGTAGATAATTGTAAAATAAGAATTGTCCATCAATCACTTCCCAAAATTTATTTAGACATAGGTTGGTAGGTTTGAAGTAATTGTTCTCTCTCTCTCTCCGTGTGAAAGGTTCTAGAGACAGGGAGAGAACTTTGAAGCTTGTTTTGCCGGGGGGGTCGAAGGCTTCACGTCTCCCCCTCCTGGTGCTGGTCTTTCCCTAGCCTTCACGGGCTAGGGTGGTTTTTTGTCATCCCACTAGTCTCCAGTGGTGGATGTCTTGTTCTCCCAACCTTAGGGTTGTAGAGCTGTGGTCCCTCTCGGACTTTGATCCGGTGATGCTGGTATTTTCTTATGTTGTTTTGTTTTTGTTGTTGTTGGTGCAAACATGAAGATTCCCAAGCTCTGGCCTGTGGGTATGGCGGATGTCGGTGGGTATTCGGTGAAGGTGTGCTTTTTTTCTATATCTGTAGCCTTGGCTGGGTGTTCGTCGACATGAGCTTTTCTTTCGTGGTCGCCGGCCTCTTCTAGTTTCGGTCGTCACTCGACGGAACTGTGTGGTTCTTTCCTGCGCGGCGCTTGGCCAGCACGCGCCGGGGAGTGTCCTCCCTGGGTTAGCGCGTGAGGGTCACAGTTTGCTTTTTCGGCTTCGTTTCGTGTCGATCTGGTCTTCTGGAGGTCGTTCGATGGCGGGAAGGGTTCCCAGAGTCTGTGCGTGCTCAACATGCCCTGAGCTCCGGTCGCAGTTCTCATGGTGTTGGTTTTTTGGTTTTTTTTTTTCCTGTTTGAATTTGTAAATTCTTGTATCTTTGCTCATAGTCTACTTTTTTGTAGCTGTTTTAAGCCAGGATTTTCCTGACTTAGTGGATGAAGTTTCTTCAACTTTATTCACTACCTTGGCCTACAGGCACTGTTGTAGCCTTCTGGCGGTGGTTCTCAGTTTCTTTGCTCCTGTATTGGTTCTAAGGCTTTTGCCTCCTTGTAATCTCCTTTGGGATTTCGTTTCATCAATAAAGGTTCCGGAGCTTTGTTCAAAAAAAAATTTATTTAGACATAAAGAACCTTCGGTTCCTCAGCAACCTGTGATGCTGTTAGTTTGGAGTATTTTTTTGTCTTCCTTCCACACGAGCAGATATAGATGGATAAAGGGCCCACTCTACGTCAAGAACACGTGGCGCGCCGTGGATGGTGAGAAGGTCGCATTAAGGGGACCATATCATGACGACAGAGAAACCCGAACCGCGTGATGAGTAGCGCGGGAATTGGGGTGGACCCCACCGGCTTACGTGTGGACCGTTAAAAAGCAGCCTAACCCCCTCTCCTGGGTCTGACCTCATCGTTGCGGAACACACCGCGCCAGACAATCTCGTTAGAGGTCAGGTGGGGGTGGGCCTCCATCACGTAGGTTTCGGGATACCAAATTACATAAAACACCCTATGCATTTTTCGATTTTCCCCCATTTTTCAAAAGAAAAATGCTGCCCACTATCCACTTTTTTTTTTCCTCCTAAAGAAAAGGCAGATTTCTTTCTTTTTTTTTCTTTTTTTTTTTTTATAAAAAAATTCAAAACTGCTTTATATTTATGTCACATTAATCGGTTCTTATTATTATTTTTAAAATACAAAAGATAAAAATGCTTTATCAAACACTCCCGTTATTATACATTCGAGTAAAACTTGGGAACACTTTTTTTCCGAATAAAAAAGTTTTTGTGGGGACCACTCATTGCAATGGTTTTCACTTCCATTTATTGCGAGGAAAAATTGATTTTTTTACGACTCTTTTGTACAACTTTCACACAATTAAGACACATTAATATGACTCATGCATATGATACAAGAGTCATACCAATATATCTTGGTTGTGTGAAAGTCTTTTTGTTTTGAAAGGCGATTGTGTGAAAGTTGTATAAAAGAAGTTGTACAAGAATCACCAAACTTTTTTTATAGGGATGAAAAGTTTCCAAGCATTACTCTTTGAATTATGTTGTCCTTCTCCCATTATACTATGCTGAAGTGGCATGCTCAATTAATTTTTGGATTTGCTTTTATTTTTACTTAAGATTGATTGAAAGACAAATTGAGTATGTCATGTCAGCGAAGTATACTGAAAAAATGACAGTTGAATACAAAATAGCATTTCTCTTCCGAAAAGTCTTCAAGGGGTAACTCAATCGGCTGGGGACCACGTCTCATGAAGCGAATGTCACTAGTTCGAATTCCTCCCCCCCTCGTGTAGACATGTCAAAAAAAAAAAAAAAAATCTCTTCCAAAAAGATAAAATATGATATAATTTTTATGGGACCCACCTGCCCTAACAAGTTAATAGGTTGCTTGAAAACTGTTTAAATTGGTGGATCCCATAAAAATTATCTTATATTTAACAATTCAAATAGCAAAATTGTTCAAAATCTCTATCTTCTATTTCCTAACTGCTAGAATGTCTAGGTTCGTTTCAATCAAATTGATCATGGTTCAATCTTCTATTTCAGAAACATCAGATAATTATATGCTCATATAGAGTTTCAGGGGTAATCTAAGTGGATTATTATAATTTTAATGATTTGTATTATAACTTTTAATATAAATCTCTTACGAGACAACGTGACATTTATTCATTTGTTATTAAAATGTAGACGGTTACATGTTATTTGAAATTAAACTTATTACGCTCACAAATTGAAGAGTTTGTCCATGTGGAACTTATTTTATGTTTGCAACTAAAATGTAAGCTGTCGTGTGACAATCCACGTGAAACTGATTTTTATAAAATGTAAATTATCACGTAAATTTGTAAGGAATCATAAAAAATTGGTTTATTAATTTGGTTTAAATTTATTAATAAAAAATATTAAAACTAATATATTTAATTAAAAAAAAAAAGGTGGCTGCCGGAGGGGGTGGCTCGCGGCCACCCCAGCCTAAGGGTGGCCATGCGACCACCCTAGATTTTTCCAAGGGTGGCCGAGCGGCCACCTCAGGTCCTGCACGGCCACCCCGATAAAACCTAGGGTGGCTGCGCGGCCACCCCCTCCACCTAAGGGGGTGGCTGCGCGGCCACTCCCTCCACCTAAGGGGGTGGCAGCCACCCCTTTTGGCAGCACCCACTTTTCCTTTTTTTTTTTTTTTTTGGTTTAAGTTAAGGGCATTTAGGTCATTTTTTAAATTGAGTGAGGGTATTAAAGTATTTTCACGAGTTAGGTTGACAGAAATAAAAAAAAATAAAAAAAACATGTAATTGTGGTAGTTGAATGCTCTTTTTTGGTCTAATTGGTAGTTCATGATAGCATCGCACATTTTTTAGTAGTTCATGGAGGCATAACGCATTTTTTAGTAGTTCATAAGAAGAAAATGCAATTATCCCTATTTTTAATTATTATTTATATGTTGAGCTTTTTCCTCTTAAGAATTGTTTTTAGGCAGAAAAAGAAGAAGGTATATACTCCTATTTGACTATAATCCCAAATCAATAAAGATAAATCATTCCTCAACGACTATAACCAAGTTGAATGGCCAGTGGCCACACTCTTATGGGTTGTATATTTAATAAAATAAAAAATTAATCAGAATATTTTCATGGTCAATACATTTTTGTTATGGCATGAAATCCCTCCGAGACAGTTTCACTTTGTGATCATTTTCTGTCAGGAAAACACTAGATACACAAACCAAGTAGCAAGAATCATGTATCAATTGAGTGATGACTCGGACAACCGATCTTATGGTATTAACCAAGCAAGTCGAACATGACAGGCAATATAGTCAGCACATTTTGAGTTTTATAATTATAGTATGAGAAATGCTTAGAAACTATATTTTTATTCTACAATTATCTCACAATGTTGACAGTTCAAACTAATTATTGAATCAACTCATGTTAAAAACAATTAAATAAAATTTAAAAGTCGATTGGAACCATCACAATAATATTATAGGATAAAAATATAATATACAAGTTTATTCTTTAAAGTATGGGTTGGGATTTACAATTCCAAGTTTATTTTTAATTAAAGTAAATGTGATTGGATATTTTTAGACGTTTAAAACTCCTCCTTGAAGTTTTCTCACCGATATTTAAAATACATAATCGGGGCCCACCACTACTTGTATTATAGTATCGAATTCACACTCCATACATTTGAGTAAATGTGAGTAGATACTATAAACGTTAAAGCTACTTTTTCAAGGTTTTTTTTTTTTTTTTTTTTTTTTTTTTAAATTTTAATTTTTTAATGACTGTTGCCTTTTAAGATTAATACAATTAGCACGTGTGATCACTTAATCAAATTTATCTAACTCTATTTTTATTGGACAAAGCTTTTTTTACAAAGGTTGAAATTGACAAGTGTTAAAAATATATAATTTAAAGATTTTCCTCCAATTTAGTAGGGGAAAATTTTCATCCATTTTTAAAAGCGCGTCTACTTGTGATAATTAAGATGATAAGAACTCAAACTTAGTGACAAAACTAAATAGGAGCCGATGGGCCCCTGTCAGCCCCTATCTCTAAAAAAAAATAGAATTTTTAGTTCTGTCATTACTTAAACTCGTGGGTTTTCTTAAAAGAATCCCGTAAACGTAATAAAATGTGTTCGATTTAAGTTAAGAGGTAGAATTCATAATAAGAAAGAGAATATTAATATGATATTTTGACCAAAGAGAATATACTAAACCCCTTAATAAGAAGGTAAAAACTGTTGCTTAGTTCGGGGGACTGGGTTTTGGTTGATTTGGGTAGCTTTGGTTGGTGGATTACTCCAAAGGGAGAGGATAATGTGGGGAAGTTTTTATATTATAAATTTGCTATCAAAAAGGATAATTCCAACAGAATTAGTAAACGACAAAATGCTCCATTTTCATATAGTTGTGGACTATGTCGTGCAGGACTCAAATTGTCCAAGCATGACAGAATCGATCATGTGCCAGAAACAAAGCCACGACATGGTCGTAATAAAAAATATAAACAAGAGATCTTAGGAGATATTATACCTATTTAGGATATTTTCACATCACCCTCTACAGCTTATGAATCGAAATGAATGAGTGAATGGGCGAATTGAAAGTGAATGAATGAACCAACCAACCAACGGGAGGGATCGAGATTCTCTGTTATTAAGTCGTTTGAATAAATAGAAATTTTGATAGATCCTTGTTTGAAACAGAACATGTAACACTCCAGTTTTATATTGAGAAGAGATGAATAGCTCATATAGAGTGAGTGGTTTATAAAGATATTCATGGGTGATAAGTCCTACATTGCCTAGTTATTAAGTAAAATTAGGCTTTATAATGAATTATAGGGAAACTCCAAATTGACTAGTTATTTTGGGGTGATAGCGCAGATGTGACTAACGCTTTTCCCTGGATCGTTACATAATACCATTTTCTAGGGTGTCTAAATTTCTGAACAGCCTAATAACAGAAAATCTTTGTCCCAATAAAGAAACGAGAAAGGGAGAATAAAAGAAAAAGTGAAATTTCGTTATTTAGAAAACAATGAGGCATAATTGTGCAGCATTTTCTTCATGTATATTGCTTACATGATAAAATAAAATAAAATAAAAATGAAGTTGACGAACATTGTTTTAATTCGTTTAATTTTATTCTGTAATTGTTTGTTCAGGCACAATCTACTATTCAACAAGGCCTCCATGATTCTTAGAATTTAGCTCCACATTGAACACATTCGACTAGAAAAAGCATCAAAAAGTTTATTGGTATGAAAGTCAACCACTTTCTTTATACAAATCACCATTCCTTTTTCCCCAAACTATTTGGCAAGCATGCATTATATTAATGATGGAAAACATTTGGACACTCCAATATCTTACAAATTCACAATCAAATTTAATTGTTTAGTAACTGATGTAGTAAGTGCCACCTAAATATACAAACTGTCGTACAGTCCTCGTGATACTGTCACATTACTCATAATCAAATTTAATTATTTATCGACGGTCGTGATAAACGTTACGTAAATTGACACGTTAGTTTGTAAAAATCTTGTAGGGAAAAAAATGATAACATCGGTGACAACACTCATTAGTGATACACATTTTTCTTTGTTGGAAATGTTTTGGTGGGTGTGGTAAATATTGAGTGCTTGCGTGTGACAAATGAACTTGAGAAGGATATAGAAATTCATGAACTATGGAGAGTAATACAAAAACGTGAAACTCGACTTTGAAAATGGGCTTACAAGAAAGAACGTTTAAAAGCTTATATACTCGTAATTAAGATTACACTTAAACCGTATGTATGTGTTACTCACTCAATATAATAAGACAAAGAGACATCATAGGTTTTGGTCGTAGCTTGCACATGGAACTGAAATGTGAATAAATACAGAAGCATTTATTAATGTTTGTATGCCATGGCAGTGTGCCCGCACGAGGGTGAGAGAAATTGTCAATGGCATATTCAGTTGAGTCCCCACAGGCTGGGATTAAAAAAATCCAGAATTAATTATTAAAAAAAAAAAAAAAAAAAAATCTGAGAATGAAACTCAGGGCCTCAGTGATGCAAGCACTTAACATCTACAGAACTGAAGGTATGGTCATTAATTTTATTTTCTTGACTTTTTAGTAGATTATACAAAATAAGATCACTTCTCCACCAACTGAATCTCATTTCTCCTATTGACCGTACCATTTTGTATCCAAGCAAATTGACTGAAAAATATTTATGCCAGAACAAGAACAACCTCAGCAAATGAAAAATGAAAGCACTTAAAAAGAGCACAAAATATGTTACAGTGCATATATGACATATGCTTCAGTATCATTCATTTGTCTTTGGATACAGAAAATCTATACACAAATCCACACCATGAATTCAAAACAATAATAGTTACTTAAGCTGCTCTTTCTCTTGTTCTTCTTCTATTGCTGATACTTGTGATTTCAATAACCCCAAAAATTGCCAAGGTCTACTGGCCCAGCTGAGGTGGATGGGGCCTCCTGATGATCAAATGATTGCCTGCCCATTTCAAGATTTGACATGACCGAAGAGATCTCGGTGTTCATGTCAGTAGTCAGAGCTGTTTCCTGTGAGACACTAAGCATCTCCCTCTCTGTTTTGAAACTCTGCCTCAGGTTTGATCCTTGATTTCCAAGTAAGGCCCTAAGAACAGAGTGGTCTGGCATTGTAGCAGAGCCTGGGAACTGTAGATTTCCCGAAAGTGGAGCAGTTTGAGCAGAGTAGAAGGAACTTGAAAGTGGGATTCTTGAAAGAATGTCGGAGGGATTCGAAGAACATCCATAAAGAGAATTGTTGAAGGAATCAACCATCCCTTCTTGGTTTCTTTGAGCATACATGGGATTGGAGAAGCAGGGCACGTAAGTTGACTCAGCAACAGGTCTGGTCTTGCCAATATAAGGAGAAGAATCCATCAATGGTGGAAGATCAGGACCCAATTCATCCCCAATAGAACCCAATCTCACTATCCCAGAGAGATGGATTTTCTTCCCACCAGAAGTCTTTTGAAACACCCTACAAATCACCCATTCATTCTGCAATTCAAGAACAAAAACCCATCAGCTTCAAGTAAAACAGAGGACAAACAGGCGGAAGCAGAGGGGAAAAAAGAAGAAGAGTAAAAACAGGAGAGACAGAAGAAAACAGAGCAGATGAGTTATACCTTTGCAGTTTTGGGGAGGTTGTGGACTGAGAATTTACCCTCTAATCTGTATTCGTGCATGACCCAGTTGCTTTTCTCTCCTTTAGGGGCTCTACCCTTGTAGAAAACAAGTGTTTTCTTCATCCCAACCAGGGATTTTCCTCTATATATCTCCTTATCTTTCCCTGTGGCTTTCCAATAACCAGCTTCAGTAGCCCTGTTAGTCCTCAAACCAGTTGGGTATTTTCTGTCCCTCACACAGAAGAAGTACCACTCTTTCTCTCCCATTTTCGCTTTCCCTTCATCCAGAAAACGAACGAAAATTGATTAATATAAATGACCAAGTTCCAAACCATTCAACCTACAAAAGAGCAACAGAGAGATATAAATAAGAAAAACCCATTTTCAGAAACTTACATGGCAATTCCCAAGGCTCAGACTTGTTCAAATCCACATCTCCAATAGCTCTAGCAGAGAAGCTGGTATCAGTAACTTTCTTGTACAAATACTGACTTATAAGCTCTTCATCGGTTGGATGGAATCGGAATCCCGGTGGCAATTGCATCTGTTCCTCTTCCCTGTAAAGCTCTGAAACGTTTTCCATTTCCTGATAACTTCAAAAATCCTGTTACCTTGTTATCTGAAATCTCTGTTTCAGACCCAGAAATTGATAAACAAGCTGTGATATCCAAAACTCCGCCTCAGGACACCTTACAGAGAAAAACAAAAACCAGAAACAATATATTGTTAAGAGAGAAAAAGGTTTGGAATTTGGAAAGAAAAGGTGGGCATAGAGAGGAAAAGAAGGGACGCCATGGAACTAAAAAGGTTGTAACTTAGAAAGATGAAGATGTTAATTTAAAAAGCAGTAAGAGGAACACAAAGGCCCTAAATACTGGTGTTTGGAGAGAAAGAAACGTGGTATTTAACGCAACCTGGTAGGTTGTTTTAGCCCTCTCTTTTCTTTTAACTTTTTCTGTAATAATAATTATCTATTCTTCTTAATTTTGACTAAAGACAATTCATCTAAATACCAGGCATGTAGTATTTCAGAATAAAATCAATTTTATATTCTTAATGTGGTAAATAAAGTGATCTAAATTCAAGTATCTTTCAATTTAAATTGTTTATTGCCTTTTCAAGTGGCTAAACATTTTTCTTGAAGATGAGAATGCCAACTAGGCTCTAATTTTACAAGATTATTTGTTGAGAGCTTTTACCAGAATTTTCCAACGTGCGTCATTATTATAAAAACTAATGAAAATGTTTGATTATTATAACTTTTATTATAAGTCCCTTACAAATTCATATTTCATGACAATGAGTGTCACGTAGGCTGTTACATGATAATTTACATTTTAGTTATCAACGTGATAAGTACCACGTCCGTTTGTAAATGTTATAAATGTCATGGATATTGTCATGTCACAGTTCACATTTTAATGATTGGCGTGGTGTAAAAAACTTATAGTAAAAGTTATAACTAGGATGAAAATTTGTGTTTGTGAGTCGAATTCGAGTCGTTTCGAAGTATGAGTATAAGACTATATAGATCATCCCTAATTTGACCCATTTAATTAAACAAGCCAGACCCTTCGGCCTTCAACCTTAAGTTCCCTAATCCAATAATTTCGTGTTGGGTTCATGTCTGATTTGCGGCTCGTGTAAAAAAATTGTCAACCAAAATATCGCGTATAGGATTCAAGTCATGTTGATACATAGTTATAAAGCTATATAGGTTAATCATAACCCAATCTATTAATTAAACGGATCAGACCCATAAATCATAACTTGATAATTGTAGATTGAATTAATATCAAGCTCACGGACGTGTAAAAAATTATCAACCCTAATTAAAATACCCTTTGTAGCGGTCAAAGACAAAAAGTTGAAAGAAACTCCAAATTTAATCCCATTTAGGCATTTATGCTGTTAAAACAAATGCTTTCCCAACAAAAATCTTCTTTGTCCATATGAATGTACAGCTGTGTGAATGAATAGAAGAAGGCATAAAAGCCCACTCTCTCTCCCTTTCCGAAAATTAGTTAAAATTTCACTTTATTCAACCCGAAATGACTGATATGACCCCCCACACTTTTCCTTCCAATTGAAGTGAGAGAAAGAGAGATCTTTGAAAATGGTTTGGAAGACTTTGTACAGATATTATTTTTTTCATGCAATTTGTATGAGAAGTGACACTTTGCAGGAAAAGGCACAGCCGAGTAGGAAGTCCATTTCTTAGGTTGAACTACAACATAGGGGATAGAAATTTAAATAAATAAATAAAACAATATACGATCTCTATCTTGGTCTAAACTTTTATACTATATAAACATTGAATGATTAGTATTCTTTAAAAAAATTTGTTAAAAGGCCTTAACTGATTTGGCTTTAACTCTTAACCCTTAGGATTGTAATATTTCATCGTGCTTTTGAATCCGACGTTCACGATGGCCCGATGAGCGATGGTAATCATTTCTTTTTTGACTACTCGATCCACTTACTTATTAATATTCAATGACTTAACAGTATACCTATATAATAACACCAAGACATTTAATCCAGTTTATAAATCGCCTTCTCCGTGATTCAAATTTGAAACGCGGTGTTTGCTTTGATATCGATTGTTAAAGACCTAACCATTAATTAAAAACCCTAATTAAGCGGAAGAAAATCAACGCACTTGTTTTAATCACGGAACGCAATTTTCCATTGCAACTCTTGTGATCTAAATGCATCCAAATCTTGTGGGGTGCCTGTCTGCAATAATGAGAAATTGTTTATTCTCAAAATCATATGTGCATGCATATGTCAGTTTATAGCTCTAGATGTACATGTCACATAATAATTCCATTCATAGTACATAAGTCTGTCCCAACAATGTGTTTCTTAAGGTATATAGAAAGGGGGCAAAAGATGGAAGAGAGAATATAATTATATTATATATTAACATCATACAAAAAATAATCATGCATATAGTAGTGGGGAATTAATTATATAACGGATATAACCTGATGACGAGGGATAGAACTACGTTGGAGCTTGGGGGCAGTGGTTCGTAAAATGTTTTTAAAAAAATTATACAAATTTTCTCAAAATTAACTTTTTACCCCCCATATGGTTTTTTTTTTTGTCGTCTTCCCCAACCTAAAATTATAGTTCCGTGTCTCCAAAGAGTAGCTCAATTGGCAGGGACCACGCTTCATGAAACGGAGGTCACTAGTTCGAATCCTCCATCCCCTTTTGTGTGTACATGTCAAAAAAAAAAAAAAAAAAAAAAATTATAGCTCCATACCTATTGAAGACTGTGTTGTATGTATAATTACTATAATACAATGTAACACGATATAATATAGTAGTATAGGCCAATATTATTAATTACCATCCCTTCAAATTCAATGTGGTAAAGTACACGCTAACTTAATTGTGAAAATGAGAGCACCAATCAAGTCCGGAAGGATATGTTTTGAGTAAACACATCACAGGCTATATATATATAATTGACAAAAATAAATAAGGAGAGAATGTAGGACCCTATGTATGTTGTATACGTGTCCAGATTTTTGTGTGTTTTTATTATTGAGGTATATAATAGCTACACAAGTTTTGTTAAGAGTATTATAGCTTTTACAATAAGTTTTCTTACAAACTGACATAACAGTCTATAATTAGTGAAATAATTAAGAGTGTTATAATTGACAGTCTAAATTAATAAGTCAGATTTTTTGCTTCATCATCTCATCATTAATTATAAGCTATCATGTCAATTTGGATCGTGAAACATATGAATGTATAGATATTCTTTTGTAATTCTCCATATGTATAATTTTTCATATGAAGTTATTATATGACCTACTTACACAATAATCCTTTCGTAGGATGCGGAAACTCCTTGCTCGGAGCAGGTGAGTTTCACAATCTCACTCTTTTGGGCTATTTGAATTTTTCGTAAAATTTGCGCAATTAAACCCGACACTGTTAGGCTGTTTGAATTTTGGTAAAATTTGCAGAGTCGAAAGGAAAAGGGTGGCGGATGTTAATTGGTAAGAAAAGCACCAAACCATATATTGAACTTAGTGGCCACCAATTTATGTCTATCAACGACAGCACCCTAGCTTCCTCTTGAATATCCTATGTGCTCCTCTAAGTCCAAATCAAACCAAGCACAAACGTAGAATGCCTTATACAAGGGGTATATGCTTTCTTTTGATCACTAGCATATGCCTTCGGATTATCAACTATCAGATATACATACTAATTACCACACATATTTATACACGTACTTCCATTTGATCCATATATACTTTGAAATCTAATCTTTAATTTGCTCTATCTTATTCTTTTTCAATGACTTTTAAACCCAAGTTGCCTTTCAAATTAAGTTTTTACTCCGGATTGGTTTGAAAAAGAATGTTAGAATATTATTCGTACCGTACTAGACTTATTTGTATTACTTAATTATTTTATGCTTGTAGTATTGTAATTGAGTAATGTTATACACCACACTTTTTATCTTACTTTGTTGATGTGACACTGTCAATCGGCCATTGATTATTATTATTATTATTATTTTTGGAAAAAATCAAATTTAGTTCCTAGGGTTTTCATGTAATTTTAATTTAGCTTATAAGTTTTCAATTTTGACAATTAGGTCCTTAGGTTTTCATATGATTTCAAATAGGTCCCTCCTTTAACTTAGCGCCCAATTAATTATTAAAAAAATTGTGTCAGACTAATCAATTATTGTCATATGACTCGTTTGGCACATCATGTGCCAACTATATGTACCACATGACATAATTACTTTAATTTATAAATATACTTTAAATAAAGATTAAAATCAATTTTATTTACTCTTTTTTTTTTTGGCCAGCCAAATTTGTCACATGGCATGTATAATTTCCGTATGATATGTCAAATGAGAGCCATGTAACATTAATTTATTAATTTTATGTGGCATATCGTTAAATAATTGGACAATAAATTGACGAAGTGTCTTATTTGAAATAAAACAAAAACCTTATAAAGAACTAATTGTTGAATTTTTTTTTACTAAACTAATTGTTGAAATTGAAAACCTAAAGGTTGATTGAAAGTGCACGTCAATAAAGTTTAATAAACGTGTAGTTTATAGTATTTTTCTTTGTAATATATTAGGTTGTGGGTCATACGATTTAACGATGTTAATTAATTTTTTATATTATATAATTTCTTTCTTTTTTTTCTCCTATTTTTCTCCCGATCTCAAATACACACATAATATATAGGAGTGCAAATCCAAGTATATATGGACAGAATCGAAGTAACAAAATCAAAGCCACAATAAATTAAACCCAACTTCGCTCATCAATTTCTCAGCCATCGTTATAATCTCAATGTTTGATTTATTTAGATTTAATTAACATTATTGTTAGACAAATTACACAGCGAAAATATAAATTTACAGTACCTCTCATGCATCGTGGAGTAACGTTTAACGGTTACTCACAGGTTAATTGCCAACTATGGGCGCCCATTTATCTAATCCCCGTTACCATGTGTTGGACAGCGATCATGAAGATGCTTAAAGATTGACGGTGGGTCCAATTTCAATTGAAATTAGTTCGTTAGGATTAGAACACGTGTCTCTTATGTTCCGTTGTGAAATACTAGCTCAATTCTAATGAATTCAATTTCAACTAGAACTAGATTCAAGCCAAACCCATCAAACAAAAGGATTTACTATCACCCTGACTCTCTTTCTCTATCTTCTTTTTTCTATTCGAAAAGGCAGAAGGAGCGATCAGAATGGCTACTTTACATTGACGTGATCATGGTAGACCTTGCTCGTTGGGCAATTGTACATGAAGGTTTTAGATTGTAAAAAATCGCAAACTCTCTCTCAAGTCCAATAAAGTAATAACTTTACTATTTAGCCTCACCGAAAACACCAGACGACCCTGAGTAAGTGAGTATCTTACCAAACTGACCCAAAGTCTTTCTTAGCGTGCATTTAGGATTGCGATTTTGTAAACAATAAGTGCGATTTTAAACCAAATCGCAGAACATAAATCGTTTGAAAACTGCATTTTTAAAACTTGCGATTTGAAAAAACAGAAAATCGCAGGTAAGATATTTTTTTTGAAAACGCAAAATTTTAAAAGCTAATTTACGATTTTAAATGCTAAACTGCTATTTTGCCAAACGCTTAATTGTTTTTTTTTTTTTTAAAATCTTACATTTTAAAATTATGATTTTAAATTACATTTTTTTAAATTATAAATCCAAACGGAACTTAGACCGACCTAAATAAGCTCCCTAGATTGATGTCTTACAAACCCTTTTTTTTCTTTGTGTCTACATTCATTTGATGATAATTTTTCATGGTCCTTTTCCTTGTATCTAGATGCAGAAACTTGCTACAATTAAAATGAACCAAACGAATCTTTCCATTTCCGGAAATAAATCGTAAACAGTGGGCGAGAGTCATCATTGCATGTCTGAGGAATTTCATTTGTCTGAGTAACCTCGCCATCGGACGGCTCAGATTGAGTTGAATAGTCAACTTCCATATCTGCCAGACTGCCACGAAATCGTGGGGAAATTTGATTTGACAGTGCCGCCACTGTATCCCGTAGCCACTTGGCAGATTTCTAATAGGCCATTTTGATTGGAATGACCAAACTTTGGTTAATTTAATCAACCCAAAGGTTTGACCCTTAAACACGTGTGACTCTAAGCTGATTGTATGTGGGCCCTGTTTCATTTGTTCCGACATATGATATGAGCATGCGATGGACAGAGACACGTGGAGCAATGCAGTTGGTCAGAAAGTCCAAAAGTAATAGAATTAGGCAGATCATTGTGGAAAATCAGTTAACTTTTTAATTGGGATGATTTTGTTATTTTCCTTTTGATTTGTGGTGGGCAATGTGACACAATTTCTTCTTTTTGACTTGAATGTAAGCATTTCAATCTTCATTTTAATAGCTGCGGCGGGTATTACTGTTCTGGTCCGTAACACATCAGTCACTAAATAATTAAATTTAATTATTTTATAATAGATGTAATAATATTACGTGAAATAATGTACACAACATTTTGGTAAGAGACTTTGTCTTTGCAAATTCTTTTGTTTGTTGGAAAGATTGGGTGGTAAATAGTGATAGTGTAAATTGAAAATGTAAATCGAATTTATTAATTTATTGATGAATAATTAGAGATTCTGGATTGGACTCTCAATATAATAATGTTTATAACTAAGAAAGAAACGAACAGTCATGTTTCATGTACTCCACAAAAAAAATAAAAAAAATCTATACTTTCCTTAAAGATTAAGTTGAAATAATTTATTTATTTTTATTTTCCATCTTAATGTGACTTGATATAGACAATTTTAATAATTTATGAATATGACATACACTAGAGAGGGAGGTTGCAACTAACTAGTTAAGGATAAAGGATATTCCTAATGTAAGCAAGATTTAAATGTATCTTCGTTTTTTGGCTTATTCTAATTATCACAAGTTAAATCAGTATTTATCTCAAAAAATTTTAAAATAATAATTTATTTAATTATTTAATTAATATGCTAACATTTTCTTTCAAATACACGCTCAGACTCTACTTGAATAAGTGAGACCCAACATGTGAAATATTTAATTGAAATTATCGGTTAATTATGGCCAGATATAAGGTTTGAGCTGATTAGAACATTTGCTATGATATCATGTTATATTACCAATTGTTCTAAAAATTAAAGCTTATAAAAAATTAATTAATTTAATCATTTAATTAAATATTATAATGTCCTACTCAATTAATAAAATGGAGGGAACACATGGTGATTTTAGAGCTAGAAAATTTCCCGCGTCTTTCGCAGATGACTTAGGAATAGAATATATATATATATATATATATATATATATCCTTTACTCTTTATATCGTTTTCTGTAGTGTTAATCCATCTGTATGTTATAAATTAAACAAACAAGCATCATTAACCCCCCTATAACAAGAAAAATAATTATTTGCAAAACACTGAATCTAATCCTTTTTTTTTTTTTTTTTTTTTTTTTTACTTTTTTAGTCGAAAAAAAAAAAAAAAAACTTTCAACCACCGTCCACCCAGGCACCGCCACCGCCGCCACCGCTCCACGCCGAAAACTACCGCACAGCCACCCTCGAGGTCTAGGGTAGCCGCGAGGCCACCCCCAGTGGCCGCATGGCCGGTTGGCAACCACCCCCAATTCCGGTGTGGGGCTGTGACAGCGGCCAGTGGCCGAGATGGTTTTTTGTTTTAAAACTAAAATAGTGAAAGAGAAAGTTTTGATCCAGTGTTTTGCTATATTTTGTTAAGATTTATTTTTCTTATTTAATGATGACGTGTCAATCTCTCATTGAAGGGCAAAAACTAACAAATTTTTGCTACTGTCTGATTGAAGTTATTCCCGTTATCTTATATGATGAAACCTATCAACACGATTCACTCTTAAAAAAATGATAATATATATAATTTGGTAGATGTTGTTTCTTTTTGGGAATCATGAGCCATGCACATACGTTTGGGGATCTGGTAACATTTAGACCTAAAAATCTGGTTGTACGTCATCTTAAAATATTAATTAATTTTTTTATTTTTTATTTATTTAAGCTTTTGGGATAAAATTTGAATGAACATTATACAAGAACAAAAATTTTACGTTCGAGCCTTGATTTTATAGTTTATCCCACAAGTGAATGTTAAATCATGACTTATTCTAAAAGTTTAAGTTGATCTAAAATGATGAATTTAATCATTTAATTAATCAAATACTTTAACACGGCATCCCTCTTTCCCCTCTTCCATGAAAAAAAAAAAAAAAAAAAAAATTCATTTTTATACATCACCTATTAGAGGAGAGATATTTAAACCAGCAATTCTAAAACATTATCAATTAATTTAATATCTAAACATCTAAAAACAAAATAGTAGTTGTGGCAGCTGGAGACAAATGCCTACAGCCAGCGACTCAGCCATCACTATAAAAAATGTACCAAAATGCTTTTCAATTGAAGGGAAAACAAATTACCATAAGAGCTTGAATGAACAAAGTGTTTAATTATTGAATGATTTGAAACAAAATGGCAGGCCACCACGTAAGAGTGGGTACAAATTTCCCTATTAAAATTATATAAACTCAAGTGGGAGCAGTTCAATCTACCATATGGCAGCTTATATCTTCAAATTGTTCCCACTGTAAAAAGTGAAAATAGGAGTTAGATTTGTTAAGATATTACTTTAGTTATTTTTTATTAGCTTAAACTTATAGGATAAGTAGAAATTTAACATGATATCAGAATTCAGGTCTTAATTTTGAACTTTAACTCTACAGTTTAACACCTCATTTTCATTTACACTAAACCTCCATCAACTACCACCGTTTACACATTGCTCCCACAAACCGCCGCTTATTACACTTAACCCCCTCTAACTACCGATTGTTGACTAAAAAAAAATTTCATATCATTACGAGCAATATTTGTTTTTGAGTGCATTTAGCTAGAAAATAGATGAATACTGTA
Organism: Alnus glutinosa; assembly: GCF_958979055.1. Classification (NCBI taxonomy): domain Eukaryota; kingdom Viridiplantae; phylum Streptophyta; class Magnoliopsida; order Fagales; family Betulaceae; genus Alnus; species Alnus glutinosa. Next base: position 2,929,902 of record NC_084893.1, read on the forward strand.
TTCTTTGAGGGAATTTATTTGCTCTATTCAATTGTCTTTATGTGTGGGTTATTGTGCTCCTGCAATATATCTTTCTTTCTTCTTTTTTTTTTGCATTATATTTTATATCTAACTTAACTTTATGCTGCATATAGATCCACAGAAGGTGTCTTGATGCCATCATCATTTGACAATTCAGCTCTACTAATTGAAACAAGACGCCATTTTTTTTTTATTATTATTATTTTAAAGCGAGAGAAAGAAGTAGTAACATAGCACAATACAAATTAAAAATAGGGATATCTTTCTCATTGTTGATCCCGATGGAAATGCGAGTTTGGTAAGAGACGGAAATGCAGTCAGGGTATTGTTTGGAGGCGGTCCATTTCGATGCGGTCTGAATTTTAGTAGTACGAAAATTTGTCCAATGTGGCTGCTACCATTTGTTTTAAAGTTGATAGTTTTTGGTCACATGCAATTTTAGTCACATTCAAACAGCTGAGACCATTTTCAGAACAACTTATGTGTTGGTTGGGGAAGGTAACTGTATGAAAGAGACTGCAAACGTACATAAGATCATAGAATAACAACATTCTTGATTCTCATGCATTTTTTGTAACATGTCCAAAATCATTAGATTTGGAATCATACACCAAGCTATGACCTAACATTAATGGTCCCCTCCCTCCTTCCACCCTCTCTCTCTCTCTCTTTCCTTTGACATAAGAAACCTTCATGTATGGAATTAGAAACACCCAAGTGTTTTTTGTTTTCAAAAAAGACATTTTTTTCAAAACCATTGTCAAAGAACTCAAAACACGAAAAAGTTATTTAAGAAACCTTTCTGCTTTCGCATCTTTTTCTCGGAATATTTTGACAAAACATGATCTTAACTTTTATAGGTGTAATGGGTAACTTAAATAACATTGTTCAGCATAGTTAAAAGATTATAAAGATCCTATGAATTTTTAAAATTTAAAGAGTTTCCTCAATTTTATTTAAATTTTCGAGAAACATCATACTTTTACACTTATTTTATATTAGTTGGCATGACGTGTTTTAAGTGACTTATTAAAAATTTACGTGGCATGCTACTCTGGTCATGTTAGTCACTTTAAGAAAGAAAAAAAAAAAAATACTTAAAACACATTACGTCAACCCGTATAAAATAGTTGAGCGTAAAGACTAAGGGCAGTATTACTCTGTTTTCAAACTTCAAACAGACGGCCATTGATTCGTAGGACCATTTATCAAGGTAGGGCTAACCCAATTAGGCTGTTCCAGCCCAAGCTTTTGGCAAGCTGAGCCAACCTAACTTGATTACGTTGAATCATGCATATGAGCCCAAAATCTAGTTTGGGCTTTCTTATTATTCTTTGCTTCAACTTTGAAGCTCTAGGTAAATTAGAACTGAATTAGAACTGAAAAAGACAGGGTGATGGAATAATTCATTCATCAACACAAAAAATAACAAGTGTTGATGTGACGGTCACGATCAACTTTTATTTTTTTTTTGTTTCTATTTATTTATTTATTAATAATGATTGATCTAAGAATTAGTTGTAACTACTATATGAATAATTGCAGGATAAAAATGTAATTTCTATTATTATTTTTTTCTTTCCGTAAATGTGTTTTCAACGGCCAAAGCAAACCGCTCAACAATTCCAAGGGAGGAGTTTAAATGGTAACAAGCTACAACTTTCTTACAAATTTATGTGGCAATTCATATTTTATTAAGAGAAAAATGTAATGCCAACCCTTGTGGTTGCACAGATTTGCAATAAGCTGCTAAGGTTTAAAAGGTGACTTAAAACTCTGTGTTAAACACAAATGACAAATAATTATTCAATTCAAATTTTCGTTTGAAATTTTGACAAAAACCGTCGTTGAACTGCCCCTAAGGCCTTGGGGTGTTTTGGTTACCCCATTTGACCAACTTGGGGTGGTCAAAACCACCTCCTAGAATTTTTTATTTTTATGATAGGAAACACATGTCATATTATTATTAGTGTTGACGTGACATTTTGACAGTTTTTTTGTCAAAATTTCAAACAGAAGTTGAGACTGGAGAGTTATTTGTGATTTATGCTTATCATAGAGAGTTTTAAATCACTTTTTAAACCTTATAGAGCTTATTGCAAATTGATGGAACTACATGGATTGATTTTGCATTTTTTTTCATTTTATGAAAATGAACGTCAAGTAGATTATTACGTGGCGATCTACATTTTAGTATCTGACGTGATAAGTACCATGCAAACTATCACATCAATTTGTAAACGTGGTAAGTGTCATGCAACCTGTACCATGACTAATTTGGTAAACAACTCAACTTGGAGTAAAAGCTATAATATCTATATGCATAAATGTCACAGTTCAATGCTAAAGGCTAAAATCCCATATGATATAGCCAATTGCACAGGGATGCTGAGGCCATTTAGACCTATTTGAAATTGGAACCCGGTAAAGTTAGTTATCATGACCGTTAGATACCTTACCCGCCTGAAATCGATACAGTTATGTCCTCCATGGGCTTTCTCAAAGCTCAACCTCTCTTCTTTGTCTAACAAATCAGCGACTACAACTGTAAGCCCAAATGGCGCTGCTTTTAGAAAGGAGCAAGGAGTCATGTCCCTTTTCAAGCAGTGTTCCACCATGAAAGATTTGAAGCAAGTCCATGCCCATATAATCCGAACTGGCTTTAATCAGAACCTCTATGTCGTTGGCAAGATCATCGTGTTTTGTGCGGTTTCGGAGAGCGGAGATATGGATTATGCGGTTTCGGTTTTCGATGAAATTGAAAACCCAGATGGGTTTCTTTGGAATACCATGATTAGGGGGTTTGGGAAGACTAGTCAGCCAGAGAAGGCTTTTGAGTTCTATAAGAGAATGCAAGAGAGAGGAGAGGTGGCAGACAATTTCACTTTCTCTTTCTTGCTCAAGTTTTGTGGGAAATTGGGGTCAGTTATGTTGGGGAATCAGATACATTGCGATACTGTGAAACATGGCCTGGAATCTCATGTCTTTGTGAGGAACACACTGATTCATATGTATGGCTTGTTTAAGGATATCGAAACTGCACGCCGACTGTTTGAAGAAATACCCAGCCGGGCCAGCCCAGCTTTAGTAACTTGGAACACTATCATTGATTGTCATGTCTATTGTGGGAAGTGCAAGGAAGCACTTGACCTGTTCTTGAGGATGCTGCAGAGCGGCGTAGAGCCTGATGAGGCTACATTGGTTGTGACCCTCTCAGCGTGTTCTGCTTTGGGTGCATTAGATTTCGGGAGGTGGGTTCATTCCTGCATTAATCATTCTAGCCTTGGCGACACTGTTTCGGTGTCTAATTCGCTAATTGACATGTATGCAAAGTGTGGAGCTGTTGACGAAGCATGTGCGATCTTCAATGAGATGAAAGGGAAGAACATAGTATCATGGAACACAATGATTCTAGGTCTTGCAGCACATGGCCGTACAGATGAGGCATTGGTAATTTTCACAAAAATGTTGGAAGAAAAGCTTGAGACACCAAATGATGTTACTTTCTTGGGAGTTTTGTCTGCTTGCAGCCATGGAGGGCTGGTAGATGACGGAAGAAGATATTTTGATGTTATGAGCAAAAACTACCACATCCAACCAACAATGAAACATTACGGGTGCATGGTGGATATATTGGGACGAGCCGGGCTTGTGGAGGAGGCTTACCAGTTGATAAGAAGCATGCCAATGGCATGCAATGCCATTGTGTGCAGGACATTGTTGGCTGCATGTCGGGTGCATGGATATGTTGAAATTGGGGAGAAGGTGAGAAGCCATCTATTGGAGTTAGAACCAGATCATAGCAGTGATTATGTTCTCCTCGCAAACATGTATGCTAGTGCAGGTCAATGGAACGAAATGACAAGAGTGAGAAAAGCAATGCAGGACAGGGGAGTTCAGAAACCAGAGCCTGGTAATAGCTTCATTGGCATTCATTCCACTATGAGGTTAAGGATGGAGGTCGATGAGGTTTACAAACACAAGAATACTGCATGTACCACTTGATTTCAATAATACAGGAAAGATGCGGTTTTCTTTGTATCGTCCATTTGGCATAACATTAGATTCTTTGTAGTTCGACATACATTCAAGGGGAAATAAGGTCCTGAGCTCTATTAAGAAGTGTGCAGAAAGTTATCTACAAATTTAAATGGAAGCTGCATATTTGTTACATTATTTCAATTACATTTCGGTACAAACCAATTCTCTGGCTCTTCCATGAAATGTTCAGGCTTAGGAAATTTTCTTTTGTTTCTTGCTCTGCCATTCTTTTATCTCTGCATCTATCTTTGCTTTCACACTTGCATGGAACCCTGAATACGGTTCATATCCACAAAATGTCAGAAGAACCTGCAAATCAAGAAGGACAGCATATTCAAGTCATTTAGAAAATGATAAAAGAAAAATTCTCAAATTTAATTGAGGATTAGAAACAGCTACCTCAAGCAATACAAAGAAAGGAGCCATTAGGAAGGCTTGAAGGAGGTTGTCCAGAAGAGCTGGTGCTCGTTTCTGCAAACAATGATATTTAAGTGAAATGTTCAACATGCTAGGAATAGACAATCAATAAATCATGCCCGAGAAGAGTAATCACCTCAAACACCCCATGGCCAATGAACTGTCCAGTCCAACATAACAACTGAGCTGCTAGTACAACCTGAATAATTGATGTTATAGACAGTTAAAATTCAATAGGTCTGACAACATGAGGAATTGCCAAAACGCAAGGAATTTAACTACAACAGTCCTATATGGGTGAATTTTCGTAGGAATCTTTCTCATTACCAATCAATTAGCAACAAATTACCAACCAATCCTGCTACTAAAAAGAAAGAAAGAAAGAAAGAAAGAAAACAATTTCCACAACCTGACCTGATCAGTTCTCGATCTAGAAACTTAAGTGACCTCAAGTGAATGCCTAAAATAGGTTGTTCAATGCATTGGGCTCTATTCCCACGGGGAAAAAGAAAGGGGAGGGAAAACAGCAGGGCCACAAGAAGGCACTAGAAGATTCATCCATGCGTTTCTTGCTTTATAAGAGAACAAATAACATGAGTTTTAGTCACAATTCAAGTTAAGTTTTCGAAAGAATTTTGTCAGAACAGTTTCCCTTGTGACTGAAAAGGATGTTTTGCTGAACCCCAGTCACCAAGTCTGAAGGATGGAAGCAGGGCAGAGGCAGAACGGACTAAGACCGCGTCAAATTTCTTGAATAATCCAACTGTGCAGAAGGTATTTGGCACTAACCAACTGCAATTCAGACATGGTGACATATCAAATGAATTTAATGAAGCTTCCATACACTTCTCTTAATTGGAAAGAGGTAAAAAGAATTACATGCTCGATCAATCTTTTGTTTCGAAGTTCAAGTGTTGACTGAGAATCCTTCTTTTATGTGTCTCTTCTTGAGACGCAAATATTATTTCAGTGTGCCATGGTTTTTTCTTTCTTCATTAAAGCTTTTTTTCCTTAATATTTACCATATGCTCCCAAGTCTGATCTTCAAAGTCATGAATTGACCATCTAACATTCACCAATGTCAAAAGTATTTAGCTATTACATACCGAACATAGAAAAGAGACCTAGACAGACCTCACGATGTGATGACAGTACCCCTAACTGGTTGCCATTACTTTTTCTTGAACTAGGCATGGGGCAAAATAACTCCAGAGAATATCAAATGCATAGGGGTAAAATACCAATAACTTCAACAACAACAAAAATCCCTACCGGGTCAAGCAACTCAAGATTAATCACTTGTTTATTGATACCAAATCTAGTGGATAACACAGCACCACACATTTTTCAGTAAAAGAAATCATGTTTTAAACTGTTTCTCAATAAATAGGTCATGAGCAAGATTCAGAGTCACTTCAAACATTTATCCGATGATTTAACTAATATGCTTGTGTTTTAAACTGTTTCTCAATAAATAGGTCAAGCTATTTTATAATTCGGACTAATAGAACACCCTTACACCCGAAGTCCTTTGCTATATAATTTCCACCATGCTCATCTTGGTGAGCATGCATTGATATATATAGGTTTACAGTATGTTAGGTTAACTACAACTCTATCTCTTTACATTTGAATTTCTCTTGTCTCTTTATCACTGCATGCTGGATCTTATCTTTCTATTACAGCATACGGTTACATTGTATTGTAGTTCTAGTACAACTCTAAGTTATCTCTCTATCACTAGAGTTCCGGATGGGATGATTATCTCTAGGATGTGAGTCTTTAGGTGATAAGTTAGGTGCGTTAATACGGACCACAACCTCCAACAAAACAGCAATATTCTAGTATTCAGGATTGCAACACTAAAGAATGGGTAAGTCAAGTGTGGCACCAGCCAAATAAAGCAACAAATAGTACCTAAAATTTTCCCTGATTTATATCATTTCTATGTTTTAATAAAAGATACCTATTACAGATCCCTATGAGCACAGAACCAAGCATATTATCTAGCACAAGACTTACCTATCAAAAAAATTATCTAGCACAAGACTCGGAAACTTGCTTATGAAACACATCAGACATTAATGTGCAGCTATACAACAGAAATGAGATCGATGGTCAATATAAATATATGGCGTATGCTATAAGCCTAAGCAAGCTTAACTACGATGTCCTACATTCTACAGACACGAAGGAGCATTTGGGTGGGAAAGGAAAGAAAACGAAAAACAAAAGATCACCAAATGTAAGGGCATAACATTTCTACTGACAGAAAGTAAATGAGGACTGTAATTCTTGGCTTGCAGCTTGGGGAAGAGAGGGGAAAGGGGGGGGGGGGGGGGGGTGGGTGGAGTGGAGAGGGGTTAAGTTTGACATCTTGTGCAAACTTGAGAGCCATCACCAAACCCAATCCTGATGAGTTTCAGGATTCTGCATCAGGATAGTTTCGAGATTGTCCCGTGTCCATGTAGATCATAGATAAGGGCAATCACAACTAATGCTTTGCAAACAATAAGCAAGATCCCGATCCATATTAGAACAGTTCATTCCCACAATAAATAGTTTCTGAAAGCTAAAAACTGAAAGACAAAGCATTTGTTGACCAGCTTCAAACAAAGAGACGATTTCAAAGCATTATTGGGTCCTTCTGCAAGAATTTAAAGCAAAGGCCAGAGTAAAATCACAAGTTGCGGGAGAATTGAATACTCAGAATGACCAGCAGACACCTAAATGTCTTCTTAGCCAAAGACAGCCCCAAGCACATGAAATAATAGACAGATAAAAATGACAAAACAAAGACTACATTGAAAACAAACATAACAAAAAAATACCAACAGAATCCACCTGAAGTTAATTGTGCTAAGTTCGGATACTTATAAAACCAGGCAAATTGAAAATTTCAGATTCTGTTACTATCATATTCTATGTTATTCTGGTTCCTCATCTAGCCAAGCAATTGCCTCCAAAAACGAACTTTACCACCCATAAATCTAAGTCGTTTTATTTTCCCGCATTTTCTCAGCAAGCGAACAGAAAATAAAGTCAATCAATGGATAATAAAAACCATTACCTTCCACGCCAGAGAAAACCCAAGGCGACTGGCAAGGAAACTAGCTCCAACCCAACAGGCAAAACACAACAAAGCAGCCAAAGCCCCTGCTTTCTTATCAAAAGCCACATAGAACAAGGCATAGATCAGAGCCAACAAGAACCCAAAATTAAAAACCAGGAACCCAGATTGGAAAAGCCCAATCTGAGGGGAGGGCGTGTAGAGAGCAGGCGTAAAGTACAAAAGAACCAGGGCGGTGAAGAAGATTGGCCACACAAAGATTATGTGTATCAAAACATTGATTGGGTTGCTGTGGTATGCCCCATAGAAGGCAAAATGCCTCTCAAGATCAAACAACCCCGTTCTGCTCATTAAATCTTTCTCGGAAAACAGGGTGGCTTTGGGCTATGAACAAAAATTTTCTGGGAAAGTTTGTGAGGAAAGAAAAAACGAAAGAAAGAAGATATAAAAAGGAGGATAAGAAGATGGATTTGCTGAAAAACCAGAGCCTAGAGCACGTTGGAAGTTCCCTTTGCTTTTGACGACCATTTCTTATTTTTCTTTGTTTTTTTACAAGTTACGTTTTCCAGAATCTCCACTAAGCTACACTAACGTGCACCCATATGTGCAGATTTTTAACCTGCGCATACCATTCAGTTCGTTGACACCGAGGTCCAATGTCCTACATCCTCGTCAACACAAAATTTGTACGATGGCAAAAAAAAATAAAATAAAATACAAAATTTGTACGAGACTTTTTGTCACATTTACTAAAATAATTGAATGGTTGATGGCAGACGACGTCGGATTTTGTTTTTTATGGAGCCCTTTGAATTTTGCTAAACTGATGTGACATTTACGTACCAAATGATCCAAATCTGTGGAAAAAATAAATGCACAACTATAAAGAATTGCCCTTGATTTAACGATTGTCAAAGAATAGTCCAATCACCCATAAGGGGATATTTCAACCAATTCTTTCTTGGGGAATCACTGAACCATCACTGAATAACATTATTAATAGGCTCAGTAAAATAATTTTTTTTAATTATTTTGATGGGTTAATTTGTTGAAATAGTTTAAAATAAGTCTTTAACGGTCTTGTTAATTTTGTGAAAAAAATTTGGTGAGTGAAAAGTACTCACTAACAATAATGTGTGTTAAAAAATATTCTCGATAATTAGTAAATGGGCAAGACAATTTACTTCAACCCATTGACCAACTTTAATCCTAAGAAAGAGCTCCGCCATGTGATCCACCGGGTGGCAAAGCTCAAGCCCATGCAGAGTAGCTTGCAAAAAGTCATGGGAAAATTAAGGCTCCAAGATACCAGAAGACGTGAAGACTCACGATTTGGATACGTAAAGATCCACATTCTGAATACATGAAGACCCACGTCCTGGAGACGTGAGGACCCACGTTCCAGAGACATGAAGATCTACGATAAGGTATGAAGATCCACGACCCCGAGATTGTAGGGATCCCGAAAAGCTCGGGATCACTTTTTTGAAACCGATTCAAGTCTTCACTATAAATACACACAAGCACTCAAGTATTCTCTAGTTAAAATTATTGTTATTAAGCATTCATACACATTTTCTCAGATGACCAATTTAAGCATCGAAGTGAGACTAGCCGGCACCCAGCAAGCTCATTTATTAATCTTTGTTGTTTTACAGGGAGAAGGAATAACTTTTTAGAAGCTTGTGCCATTGTACCGGAAATTATCTTAACAGTGTGCACTATTCACTCACTAAAACAATAATAAAAAATAAAATTATTAAAATTTTCTCTTTTCCTTCTTTTTTTTTTTTAAAAAAAAAAAATTCTCTCTCACGCATCATATACAACCTCTGTTTTGAAAAAAGATTATTTAAATAAAATAGTGATTATAAATAGCTAAAATAATGAGGTTACTGGGTATGCCTTAAAAAAATTGATGGGATGATTCAGTCACCCAAACAGGCCAATGAGGTTGGAGAAATAGGTTTTCTCATTATTTGGAAGAATAATACTTAAAAATTACATTTTTATCTTACAATATTGATGTGATGGTTTTAATCAATGCCATGTGTTCTAAAATATATAATATGTCATAGGGCATAAAATAGTAGTGCCCTGTACTTTATGTTGGACAATTTGAGGGAACATGTAATGCTTTTATAGATTTATAATTGGTGTTGTTTGTCTTGAACATGTAATATTATGAACATAGAAGATATTTATATTAAATAGAAAAATCAGTATAATGAAGAGATATCATATCATTCAAAAAAAAAAAAAGAAAAAAAAAAAAAAGAGAAGTTTCTCCTCAAAAGAGTCCCCTCCAAACAATGTCATCATTGCCGGGGGAGGGAGGTCCAAGCCTCCTTCCCCCTGGCTCTAGGTTGTCTCCTTAGTCTAAGAGGACTAAGGTAAATTTATTGTTCTTCCTTGGGTTTTCCCTATAGAGGTAAAGTCTTCCAGCCACTAGGATTGTGGAGTTTTATCCCACCGGACTAGATTCGGTAGTGGTAGTTAGTCTCCTAGTCCTTTTAGGACTATGGAGTGTTGTGTTTTTTAGTTTTTGTGTTCTTTGTGGTTTTATGGCAGGAATGATCTTTTCAAATGTGCCAAAAGGAAGTGACCATGTCTCCGATTGTGTCGACGGTGTGAGATCTGGCTGAGTGCAAATTTGCTCCCATCTTGAAGCTAGATCTATTCTGATCTGCCGTCTTCTGCTAGACACGTGTCCCTTAGCTGTGTTCGACGTCACTTTCTGGTTCAGGTTCCACATTCTATGGCCATGGTGTTTCTCGGTGCTCGGCGCGTGGCCAGCATGCGTTGGTTTATTTGCTTTTATTTCATTGCGCGTGACGGTCACGCATTGTCTATTTTGTTGTATTGGGTGATGGCTGGTGCTTGGTGGTGCATGTTTTGCTATAGGGTGCTTAAGGAGATGGTTGTTTTCCCAAAAGTGGACTTGTGGGGGTGTTTCCTGTTTTGTTATTTATTTGTGTTGTAGTTTGGTTATATGGTAGTTTGCTTTGTTTTGATTAGCTTAGTTATTGGTTTTCGCCCAGAATGCGTGACCAACTCCTTGTTCAAGCAAATGTTTATGTCAACGCAGGGGCACCATTCTATTTGGCTTGGTTTCTTTAGTTAACAACTGTCTGTGGGCTCATCTTGGATATACACCTATATGGTGGTTAATTACACCAATTTGGTGATTTCTTATGTAACTCTGGGCTATTAATGAAAGTCTAACTTTCTTTTCAAAAAAAAAAAAAAAATGAGAAAGAGAGAAGAAGAGATATCATGGATTCTATGGATCCATTTTTCAGATCCAAATTAGGTAGACCCGATTTGATATTTTCTAGAACCGAATCGATCCTTACCACTAACTGACTAACCAAATTTCATCCTCTTCATGAACAGAGAATATCGGTTGTCCCAAAGGCCCGTAAAATCTGCAAAAGATTTGCTTTCCTTAGGACAACGTTTTGGAATATTGTACGACTAAAAGTAGGGGTAATTTTGTGAGGTTTCGATTGTTTTGAGAAATAGTTACAAAACTATATAAGTTAATCTTAACTTGATTTATTTAATTAAATGAGTCGGATTCTTTAGCTCTAATTCGTTAATTTCGTGTTGGGTTTATATCGAGTTTGTGAGTCGTGTCCAAAATTACAAGTCCTAAATATCGGATTCCGGGTTCGAGGCATAGGTATGAGATATAGGTCAAATGTAACATAACACATTTTTAATTAAACAAGTTAAAACCCTAAACTTACTAATTTCGTGTTGTGTTATCGGATCGTGTTAAAAATTGTCGGCTCTAACTCTAACCCCAGCTTAAAGACAAAAAAGAAGAAGAAGAAAATAGGTATTTTTTGTTTCCGAAAACAGAAACACTTGGAGAAACGTGACCTAAACCAATTCAATGTATATATCAAAGGTAGACATAAAGGGCAGTCTAATTCCAATTGCATGAAAGAAATATATGAAGAAAAAAAAATCAAAACATTATGGTGCGTATCCCCCATTATCCAATTGGCTTGCTTGTGTATAATGAAAGGGTGGATGCAAATGGTTCCCTTATCCAGTACTCTCCCTCCCACGCCACCAAAATCCAAAATACCAACAAAAACTCCCACATTTCAACCTGCTCAAAAACATGGCTGAAGCTGTCATGGGCTTCACCATTATCAAACCTCAAATTCACAGCTCTCTTCAAACTACAAAATTGGTCACAAACCCATGTTCAAGATTGGTAAATCTTCCATCCATTTCAATGATATTCAAGTTTTCAAAAGCTGGAAGCTGAGTATATATATATCCCTTGCTTTTGCAGCTTAGACAGTATTCAAGTTCTGGACTTTTCAATGGGTGGCTGCAGGTAAGCCGTTGATGAATTTCACCAGTGTATTTTACTGGACTTTTCAATGAGTTTCTGTTGTTTTTTACCATAGCTTGAAGGGGGGAAGAGGAGAAGATCCTCTCTGTGTAAAGCATCTGCTCTCCCTGATTGGCCTCTGATGGCAGTTCTTGTTCAGCATATGGAAGGCCAGAAAGATCTTGTAACCTACAAATCTGTTGTGCATCTCAGTGATCAAGCCATAAAGAACGTCTGTAAGTCTTATATTATTGGTTTTCTTTTTAAGAAATGTTGTTAGTAGACTGTTATACGACTGTCATACGATTGAGAGAACGTATAGTAGTAGTTAAAATTAGTCTTTGATTTTTCTTTTTACAAGCCTTTGTTGATCTATAGAGGCTAATTTTCACTGTATAAGAGTCGTATAGCAATTTACTAAATATTATTACTCTTTTTCTGTTCTCTTTTCTTCCATTTGTCATGATGCTTGGAATTTGAAATATAACAACTAATTAAATTTATTTATTTATTAATCTTGTTTTGGTTTCCCACTTCACTGTTGTAGATGTTTTTTATATCTTTTTCACTTGTTGGGGATGCATGTTCTTTGGCTCCATGAAGGTAAGCATAAGCATGTCCCATTCATCCACTCCTTTGATTGAAACTTTCATTGGTTCAAAGCTTAATTATATTTAGCATGTTTAGGATCCTTACTACGATTCAGAGCAGTATAGAAAAGATGGAGGAGATGGCACCGGAAATTGGATATATGAGAAGGTAATTTAAGACTAATTTACTGATAAAATATTAATTAAATTATTAGATTAAGTATTCTTATGGATAATGCAGCAAGAGGACATTGAAGAAAGGGCAAGAGCTGAGTTATGGCGTGAGGAGCTGATCGAGGAGATAGAGCAGAAGGTTGGAGGGCTGCGTGAGTTGGAGGAAGCTGGCAAGCAAGAGGAGCTTGTCAAGTGATTCTCTCTGTGTATTCATGCTTAATTTCAACCTATTGATGCTTTTTTACGTGTCATTCATAAAAAAGCACAAAGTGTATGTATTATCTAAAAAGAAAAAGAAAAGAAACAAGTAATTATTTCTTCTATTCTAAAATACTCATCAAAGTAAAATAAACTTTTGTTCATGAGATTAAGGCCATGTTTGGATGTGGACTGAAGTAAGATCCGTTTTCAAAATTTAAAAAACCCATGTACTTGTGATGTTATGGGCCGCCGAACTCATTTCTCATATGGGTTTCATTTTCCAAACCCAACTCGTAGATATTTTCTTTGGGCTTTTCAAATGAATTCGATCCGTAAGTCAGATTCGGTTGGTTTTCGCCTTTCGGCCCTCATAATCATGCCCAGCCCGCATGCTTTTTACCTACGTGCATTCAGACCAAATAATTGGTGCAATAAATACCCAACTTAGATTTGGCTTAGGTGCTGTAGTTTTTTTAATAGTCAAGATCTAGTTTTAAGTGTTTTATAAGAAAGAAAGAAAGAAAGAAATGAAGTTTTTTATTTTTTGAAAATATATGATAATCTTTACTGAAAAAACTTTAATCATCTATGGGCAAAAATTTCCTAGATATAATACCACAGATACAATTTGAAATTTCTTCAACCCATACCCTATCTATTACACACAAAATCGCCTTTTTGACTATGGTATAAGTTGTTGTATTCACATCCCGCTTAACATGTTCAATTCTCTAAGATCGTAGTTGCCCCAACTCGAGTTTGATACTTTGATGACATCTACAATATGACCAAAGCTGCTCCAATCATTACATGTCGCTTTAATCGCATTGACAATCTGTAAAGCATCTCCATCTAGGATTATATCATGAAAGTCCATCTCTTTCCTTGTTTCCACAGCATGTAGAGCTGCTAACGCTTCAGCCACCTTTGGTGTAACTAGAAAATTATTGGTAGTGCTCCACGTAGCTAAGACAACTCCATCGTGATCCCTAACAATAAGCCCAGATCCAATCTGCCGATGTTTCTTATCCACAACTTCATTCCAATTAACTTTAGACAACCTGTGAGAGGTGGCTGCCATAAAGTGGGGGAAATTGTATGGATACGGCTTCGTACTATCAAACCTATCCCAGCAACTCTTCTAAAGTCTTCAATGGAGGTACTCGCTTTCCTGAATCCTTGTTGAGGATGAGTAAATTCCCCTACATGCACCACCCCATTCCGACGAAACCAAATTTTTCGCGCCATAACAGCCGCAAGCTCCAGGTCTAGAACATCACAGCGTCCCATAAGTTTCTCAAAGCTAGATATTGATAAAAGTTGAACCCCTATACGTACCTTTTTGGACTGCATTGCCTTACATCTTGGGCGAATGAGCAACTCAATAAGATATGCTTTACAGTTTCGTATAGGAGAAAATGAAGTTAAATCTCTCAAACTTAGTGGTTTTTTATTTATTTATTTATTTTTTTTTTTTTTTTTTTTTTTATAAGTACATCAGAAACTATTACAATGAAAATTTAAAAGAACAAAAAACAGGAGGGCTTGGGCAACCCAAATTTAAACTAAGAATGAAAGTACGCGGGGGCAATGCTTCCGAAGATGCGGACCCTTTGGCTCGAGGCACTGATGCCACAAAGCCGGGGTCACCATTAAAGGTGATATCACAAGTGTATTGAGTCACAAGGACCCAAACACAAAAACAGGGGTAAACTGGGGGAGATGGATATAACAAATAAGCCCAAAAAAACAACAAAGAAATAAACACATAAACAGTATCAGCAGCCGTCTGGCAGGAGGAGGAGCAGTAACAGGAGACCATCGGTGGAAGCCGGGGACGCCGGAGAACCCGTTGGTGAGGAGCGTGTCATGTAAAAATCGAAGTAGGAGAGTAGATCTAGATTTAAAAATTTCAATCATAAAACTTTCCAAAAGTTACATAGAACACGGTGAGGGGCGAAGGAAAAAACCGTATACATACGCTGTGTGGTGATAAACCGGAAAACATGTAAAGAATTGAAAGGATAGTGGGATAAATGGAGCTTTTGCCTTATCTCCAGTGGCATAAAACATTGAAAAAGATAGAGGGATAGATGGAGTTTATACCTTATCTCCAGCGGCTTTAAACACCAGAAAAAAGAAGGATGACTAACAAAAGGTGAGAAGGGTGGACGGTGGGCAGGGAGGATGAAAAGATGAGGTATGGAACAATGATGGGTGATCGAGAGAGAAGCACAAAGCTTCCCTCCCATGGAGACTGTAACCAAGGACACCAGAGAATTCTAGAGAGAAGGTAGAGAGAATTCTAGAGAGAAGCTAATTCCTTTTACAACCTTAAACTTAGTGGTTTTTACCCATTACTTACACCGCCCACACAATTTTTACCCATATATAATTGATGCACTAAACTCCAAATAATGGCTGCTGTTAATACCAATAATTGAAAGGCAATCAAAATTTGGACGAGTGTGAATTAAGTGGAAAAAAAAAAAAAAGAAAGAAAAAAGAAAAGAAAAGAAAATTCATTAGGAGTTTGATTCCCATCAATTTAAATTTCACAATTTTGAATATATATATATATATATTTTATAAATTTCCAGTAATCAATTCTTAATAAGAGTCAAAGACAAGTCAGTTGAGTTTTCTACTTTAAACGGCGATTAGCAAAAATCTACGAAATAGTAGGAATACTTCTCTCTCATGCGACTCAGGTGATAAAACAATGGTAAAATAGCGATCAAAGTTGATAGACGGTCGTCTTTCTTTCAATTATATGCGCCATTGTTGAGGTTTTGGCTTGGGCATTTGAGGATGTGACATGTGTTCTAAAACAAAACACACAGAATGTAAAATTGATTGTGTGCCACCATTTCTTACAGAGAACTCTCCACCTTTATTTTATTGTTTTTATTGATCAGTTGGTTGATGTGTTCACCAAAAGCACACCCGCCTAGACGTGAGAGAAAAATGCTTCAATTGAAACCGGTAGAAAGCCGAATCTTCATTATAACCACCAATAGCAATAATAAGCTAAGGCTTCTTAATTTCCTTGAACCCTAAAGAGAAAATTGCATGTAGTAATTTCTAATGAGTGTCAAACTCTTGGATAGAAGTATTATTGTAACTTAAAAAGAATACAATGTAACAATGACCACTATAAACGTCTAAGAAAAAACAAATGATAATTGACAATGAAGAGAATAATTTTGCTATATATATATTAAATTGATATAAAATGTGATTATCACACATACTTTTGAGACAGGCATATATTAAAATTATTTGTTCTAACTCAAAATTTTGTCCGTTCATAAATTAATCTGTAACAAAAATCAACTTCTCGAAGGGTTTTTTTTTTTTTTTTTTTGGGGGGGGGGTGCGCAAAAAGAGAGAAAACACAAAATAAATATAGAAAATAGGTAAAATAACGAACTTTGAACAAAATGGAGAGAGACTCTAAGGTCGTATATGGATTGGACTCCTAGAGAGAAGCAAAGCATTCTCGGTGGAGAATCTGTTCACAATCTTTACCCCAAAATTGAAACATATTCACCGCCAATTCCTCTTTTTCGGACACACTCACACTCTCTCTCTCTCTCTCTTCAGACTAAAACAAAAACCATTTCTCGTTGGTTGGTTCCGCTCATTTCACCCACCGAAATCACAGCTTGACCTGTCGTGTATAATGTATATATTGTAAGCTTTAGGAATATCCAAATCTCTCTCTCTCTCTCTCTCTCTGCTATATCTTTTGCCTACTCTTTCTCTCTTTCTTTTTCCTTTCTGGGTATTTCATTTTCTGTCATTTTCTTGTTGATTTTGCCATCTGGGTATAACTCTTTTTGGGTATTTTTAGTGTTCCGTATCTTACTTTCTAGGCTCCAAAAGCAAAAGGATTTCAGTTTGTTTTCTCCTGAGGGTCGGTTTTTCCATGTGTGTACGTACTGTACCAATTTGCGTTTTTTTTTTTCTTCCCTTCTTTCTTGCTTTTAAGGTTCACTCATTTGTATTGGAGTTGTTGATTTTACAATAAGTGGTGATACGTTCTTTTAGAAACAGAGGAAATTCAATTAAGGGTGCGAGTAAAATTGGATTATTTTTCATGTCCAAAGCTTTAAACGTTGGCAGCTTTTAAATTTTCTTGATTTCTTGAGAACTGGGTGTTTGAATTTCTTTTTTTTGGCCTTTTACCATATTGGTATCTAGTGGTGGCGGTGCCTGAATGAAAGCTTCAGTTTGGAAAAGTGAATTGATATTGCGTAATTAAAGTGAGTCGATATGGACTTCATAACAAAAAGGATGTGTTTTTGGCTAAATTGAAATGTTATTGGACATGAGGAATTTGGGGGGCAGTCGGCGGATAATGGAAGTATAAAGGGATTTGCTTGTTAGATTGCAGGATGGGAAGGGTGAAGCTCAAGATAAAGAGGTTAGAGAGCACTGGCAACCGACAGGTGACTTATTCGAAAAGGAGACATGGGATTTTGAAGAAAGCTAGGGAATTAGCGATACTATGCGACATAGATCTTGTTCTTCTCATGTTTTCTCCAACTGGGAAGCCAACGTTATATCAAGGAGAGCACAGGTATGCAAGTGGATATCCTCTGTTATAAGAGCATTGCTGTATTTACCATGTTGTGCCCTCTTCCAAATACACACTCAAGCTTAGAGAGATGTATATTTGCACTAAAACATTATAAGAGGCTGTCTTCGTGCATCTAGATTTTCGGGAGTTGCTATTTCCAGGCTAAAATGGGGTTTGATATGTTGCATATATAATACTCTGAAGCATTTCTTTGCCATCTCAGAAATTTTGAAGAGGTTATTGCAAAGTTTGCACAATTAACACCACAGGAAAGGGCAAAAAGGTGTAACACAAATTACCCTAAACTTTCAACCCTTTTTATTCACTTTCTTGGTTTAATTTTGATGCATTACAGCTAATTGATCTTTTATTTCGATGGAACAGGAAATTGGAGAGCCTTGAAGTATGACTGTTGTTCCTCATCCTTTCAAATATATTATTTATTTCTGTTTCTTCTGTTTGTGTCACACGAAAGTTGAGCAATTTTTATTCAGTACATGTGTTTTGACATTCTGTTTGATAATATAGGCACTGAAGAAAACCTTCAAGAAGTTGGACCATGATGTAAATATAGAAGATTTTATGGGTTCAAGGTATTAACGTATTTATCAAATATATAAATTTCTATTGAGTAGAACCTCTTGAACTGAACTAAGTTTGCACCCACTTTTCTCTTTTTCTTGCAGCACTCAAAAAGTCGAGGTACAAATTGTTTACCAGAGTCATTGTAATTCATGATGATTTGAGCTTCTGTTTTTAGTCAATAAAATGTTTTGTGGTTAAATAACAATTTGCAGGAATTGAGTAGTCAATTAAGGTTACTGCAAACTCAACTTACAGGAGTACAGAAGAGACTGAGGTGCACCTTTTGGGATTTTGGTTGTTAAAAGTTTTGCTTTTTTCTTTTTGCTATTCTGGATCATATTGCTAGCCTTGGACAGATATGCAACGAGAGCAGAATATATTTGCACTTTGTAATTTGAAATATTCTACTTAATTCGTTATAATCTTTTAGGCACTTTGGTGCTAAGGTTTAAAAATTGAAGGTCTACATTTTCAGTTCAAACTGTCCTTTCTATTTGGTATCATTGCTCCAGTTGAGGGCTACACACACAAGTTGTCTTTTTCTTGAATCTGGCATTTGTCCTCCGCTACATTTTTGTTTAACTTTTTTCTGCAGTCCTGCAATATTTATTGACCATACATTCATTCATATATAATCCTTTTGACTTATGCTGTTTCATGTTTAGCCTTACACTTCCTGTGTTCAAAACAAATTATCCTAATGATTCCTAGATGCATATTGTGGTTGGTTAGCTTTTGAAGTGTGTTGTGTTATCAATTGACGTCTAATTTGGAATAATATGAAATTAGCTTAATTATCTTGTAGCAGTTTAGAACTGGGGTCGTATACTTTGTACTGTAGCACATTTTTTCAAGGGAATTGATGGTGCATTTAGGGGCTCTTTGAGCATCGACAGAAGCAGAATTACCTGGTTCATTCCTCTCATATTATATGTTCCATCATCTATTTTGAAACTGTTGTTCTTGTGCCTTGGTATATGCGTAAACTTCAAACTCTCATACAGTTGGCAATCATTTCCTAGCAAAGTTCAACTCCTGATGGTTCTCCTTGTGGTCAGATGTCCTGTTTTCTCCCTGGAGAATGGATTGCAAGAATTTGTTGCTTTATTAGAACTATCCTCTAGTTTCTTACTGTTATCTCTTTGGTTTGACCCATTTCTTCTTTAATATCATTTATGTACATCATTTACATTTAATAATCTTAAATTATCTTTCCATTACTTCAGCTATTGGAATGATCCGGATAAAGTCAGCAATGTAGAACAACTTAGGCAGATGGAAGACTTGCTAAGAGAATCAGTTAACCGAATACATCTACACAAGGTATGATAATTGTTCATGCTAATATGACAAAGTCTGACATATTTACCCAGGATTACTTCTGTACTTTAGATTAGATGATTTATAAATGAATAAAGAACTCAGAAAATAAAATCTAACTATTTAAATACTGTGTATGGATTTGTATACCATCTAACTGAACGATATAATCAACATTTTTGTGGTTCTTTTTCTTTTACTATTCAGTCAGATAGAACACTTTCTTCAGTCTCAGAAGTGTAGTGAGTGTGACAGCATCCTGACTTAACCAAGGACACTTTACACTTGTCAAGAGTAGAGGTGCGCACCAGTGTTGTCAAATGCAAAAGGCAACCTCAAGGTCTCGAGTCCTTATATCGCCTGAGTTACGAGGCGCTAAAAAGGCACTTGCCCGACTGACATAAGACACCTATTTCTAGACATTGTATACATATTAAGAACTCAAGTTATAAACTAATGTAATAAAGTCTAATCTAATTCAATTGTTTGCTCAAAAACTGATATTATTTGTAACTTATAAATGTTTTACAAAATGAAATGAAAATAAGATTGTCTTTTGTTACCTATTTTTGTTAAAAAAAAATAAAAAAATTGAAAGCAAAACTATTTTTAAGCCTAAAACGAAGAAAATTGGGCTATGATGTGCATGTTTAGAGAAAAAAAAAATACCATTTAAAAGTTAAATAGAAAAAAAAAAAATTGCAAGTGGGAGAGAGCGATTACCATAGAGATTGACTCAGTACAATTGAAAAAAAGAAAAAGAAAAAGCCCCAGAGAGAGAGAGAGAGAGACTTCAGTGGCACCTTGGCCTGCCCGAGTGCCTAGGTGAGTGCTCTGCTCGTCTTTGACAACAGCAGTTGACACGGCTAGTTTATCAACCCCTTAAACAATACTTATGTGTAATTGACTAACGAATAGTAATCACTATACTTATGATAGTTCTTTTCTCTTGGCAGGAAAATTTTGGAAAACACCAAAGAACATCACTAGAATGCACTACCCAGGTAATTAAAGCTTCAGCTGGTTTAGATCTCTCTCTCTCTCTCTCTCTCTCTCTCTCTCTCTCTCTCTTAGACGTTGAGAAATCTTTCAAAGACTTATTTTGCCTTATAGTTTCAGAATGGGATTCCTTTGCCTATGATAATGAGCGGTGTCCAAGAAGCCCAATCCCTATCATGGCTTCCAAACAATGGCAATCAACATATGATAGTACCCAATGAGCCAAACTTCTTGCCACATCGGTGAGTTTACTGCTAATCATAATGCAGCAGTGTCTTCAATCTAGGAGTGTGTATTTGTCTCGATGAAAATGATTCTCTATTTTTATCAATATTTATTAGCTATAACTGTTGAGAGTAATTTTAAGTTTCATACTCTTTTTTTTCCCCTGGCAGAGAAGTGGGGTGCTACTCAGATGTCTTACTTCCAGGTTATTCTGGTTATTTTGACACTGGCAAACATACGGAGGTTGGCAATATGGTGCAAGTTGCTAATATGGGTTCAGGAGGTGGCACCTTGGATGAGTTAACTAGAACTGCATGTTTAAGTGTACAACTTGGTGAGCAATATGTATACCCTCTGTATGGCAGTTCAAATTTGCCAGACGATAAGAAATTGAAGCCTGAGATGGAGATGCACTTGCAAGCAAATCCTGTGGATTATCAAGTTAATAGCAACTTTGAACTGTCTAGATCACTGTATGAAAATGGGCATCATAATTGGTTTTCTCCATCTGGGCCTTGTGGCATTGCCATGTACAATCAGAATGCCTACCAGTGGTGAGCATTTGTTTAACTATTTCACTATTTTTTTCTCCAATTCTAAAGAAATTACTGAGTAACTCTATTACTTAAAAACTATTCCTCGGCCAAAAATTTCCATTGAATGGATTGAAAATTGAAATGATCATTTGTTTTTTTATTATATTATTATCATCACTTTACCATATCTTGAATGGGTTCAGCTTAAATTAATTGTATGATATTTTCGTTGTTCGTTGTGTAATATGAAAGAACAAGCAAATAGACAAATGCTCATTGATCATCCTGTCAGTGTTCCCATCTCTTCTGCTAATTTGTTGTCACTAGTTTTCAGGTAACTGAGTCTGTCTTCCTGTTCTAAATTTTTATTCTCTCTTGCAGTACTAATCAAATTGACTCTCACGGGTCACATTAATCTTCATCGCAATGACAAGAATGGTAGCCTAAAGAAACGCTGCGGTGCCTCGCATTGGAACATTAGACTGTCCATTTGTTTAAACAGAGTTACACCCAAATTCTAGATTTGATTTAGAGATGAAATAAGAGCAATGTAAAAGCTGTACAGGTGCGGATTTTATCATTTTTTTGGCTGCCCAATATCATAGCTGTGTATATTTTGTACCTCATAAGACAGGGTCTCTGGTTCCTAAGTAAATAAAATCTCTGTTTTCTTAACAAATGTGTAACAGGGATGGTTTCTGATATTAGTTTTCAATCATTCAAGCCGTAAACTAAACTGTTGTAGATAATGCAAGCAATTACACATGGAATTTGAACATCAAAGAGTAGTAGGTGACCTCAATTTCTTACTTAAGATATTAAAATCTTAGTGCTTTTAATACCATTTTAGTTCCCCTGTACATGGATACCTTTTAACATTGATGCCAGCCTCACTCAAAACCCACGCCCCCATGGTTACAGAATAAACGAAACATGTTCTCAAATCATCTCCAATGGACTTAGTAGCCCCGCAGTGTCTGGACAATGGTGTTGTGCCATGGGTCAGAGATGTGCTGCAACAGATTGTCGAATGGTCCTTTTCCAGTCACGTTGTGTTGAACAATAAATCCCAAGAATGCCAACATCGCCAATCTCCCTGCAAGCATTCAAAAAATGATTAGGCTTGTTCTAAACAAATTTCTGGATCCAGATTCCCATCAATTGTTTGCCCGAACTGCTAATATTTTTTATTCGGGCAGAAAATATGAGTCCTTACAGACCCACTAACCCAACATCGGGCAAGTAGGTTTTCCATAACTTCTCTCACATTTACTGTCCGAATTGCTAAGCGATAAGGACAGCACAATTGCTAGGGATCTCTATCCCAAATTTATGAGCTGAGTCAAGCAGTTTTCCAATGTTTTACCATTTGCAAGTTCCTTCTCCTTGGCCTCTTCAGTGGGTGCAAAGTTAAGTGGGTTGAAAATGCCACCTGGGTATCCCACCTGGTTTGGGGGCAGGCTGTATTGCTTGAAGATGGGGTCTTGGTTCACACTCCCTGGGTTCTTTATGTCTTGCCACCTTCTGATCTCGACGTAATGGAACAGAATGAACTCAATCACGAAGAGGGTGGAAGATGATGCAAAGTACTCAGCTTTCCCAGCATCATACCATTTTGGGGCATTGAGAATCCCAATCTGTGTGAAAACTTCTGGTAGCAGCATTCCTACAACACCCAACATAGCCCATCGACCATTCACAAGCTCGGCCTGAACATACCATCTCAGGTTCTCAGGGTCCTCAGCAAGTCCCAGAGGATCAAACCCATTATCACCAGGAAGACTGAAAAATATGAACGAGTTTCAGCTCAAGGCTAAGTCTATTTAATACATAAGCAACTTCTTTTTTGGTTCACACTTTAGTTGCAAGCAACTTTCAAGACATTTTATCCCAGAAAAATGTTAGCCTAACCATTTGTTGACTAGTGTCAGTAAGTCATAAAAGAGTTTTAAGTAGAACTAGTAATTTTTTACACGACTTGCGAATTCGATACGAACTCAACACAAAATTAAAGGATTATAATTGATAAGTCTGATCAGTTTAATTAAATGGGTCGGGATAGAAGACTTATGTAATCTTATATCCATGCTTTGACATGACATAAACCTAAAATGACAAATAATTTTTGACATGATCCGTGACAAGCAAAATTAGAAGGTTAAGGTTGAGAAGTTTGACTCGTTTAATTAAATGGATTGGATTAAGATTGACCTATATAGTTTTATACTCATATCTTGACACAATCCAAACTCGACATGGAACTTGAATTGTCACTCCTAATTGTAAGTCTAGCATTATTCAAAACGACGGAAAACATAAGGTTTTCTTGAGTATAGAAGAGTACCTGCCATCAAGGTAACCCGGTGAGGACAACCCGGGTAACCATTCACCTTTCTTGGCCTCAACTTTGAAAGAAGCAGAGGATGAGGAAGCCATTGGTTTCATGGACAACTCCCTATTCAATTTACCAGAAGACCCAGAAAGGAACCTGGATTTCGAGGTGCACGGCCGGAAAATGGCGGCCGAAGCTTGCGTTGTGACGGTGGCCATCTTTTCCGACCTGAATCAACGGAAGAAACTAGAAAGAAGAGTAAGCTTAGTTGAAGCGTAATGTTTTGTGCATGGCTTTGTATTTTGATTTCAAGGGTATGTTTGTGGTTCTAGTTGCTCGTTAGAAGTTGACGGTTGGTTTGCTTGATTTTTAGGATCCGACGGTTGAGATGCGTTTTTGAGTTATGGATTAGCCAATCGGAAGAATTGGACCTTATCCTTTTATCTTGGTGCCATATCCATATATCTATTTCTTTGTTCTGATTGGTTGAATCAATGATACCGTGGGGTCTTTTTTCTTGCCCCGAAACAAGATTTTGAGCGTTACACCTTCCAATCACTGCATGACATGTGGATGAATTGCATCACATCTTAGCTGAAGATATATCTATAGAGGCACAAATTTTTCTTTAAATTTGATCTATTTAGCTGATATTTATATTTTATGGGGCACAATTGTTAAAATGCACGTGAAAATTAAAAATGTATGTGAGAATTACATGTATTTTGAATATATATCAATTTAATGAATTGAATTAGAGAAAATTTTCTAACTCAGTTCGGAGGAAAAAATTTATCGTTTTTCAAATTTAGTTTATTTTTTTTAAAAAAATAATAATAAAATAAAATTATTCAAGATAAGCTTATGATTTCAAATGAAAGGTTATGGTTTAAAGGTCATATATGTAGTTGGGAATTGCATAGAGATAAGCTATCAAATACATAGAAATGTTCTCTTATTCTCGTAATCTTAATTACATACTTCTTGACCGTGAAAATTACCATTAAATTTAAAATTTAATAGTGATTTTCACTAGCACGTTAAAGAGTCTGCATTTGAGAGTATGAGAGTTATAATGTGTGTAAGTAAGTTTGAAACATTTTTCAATATATAATATTGATTTGGCAGAGTATTCCCTCACTTTTGTGTTCGAATTCTTCCTTAATTAGTAAGATCTAATACATAAAATATTTAATTGAAAATAAAAAGTGAATGACGTAGAACAATGTTTGAACTTAAAACTTTTGTTCTAATATTATGTTAAATCACCACTTATCTTAAAAGTGTAAATGGATATAAAATTGTGAATGTAGTCGCTTGAGGTAGATCGAATATTCTAACAGGTGTGAGGTCGAGGGAAAAGCCATGGAACAAATGGGCCACTACAGCCCGCAGCCCACAAGTCAGTGATGTGTGGCTTGCCTTGAATGTCATATGTCTACTAGAGAAATTTTTTGTTGCAGATATCATGATAAGGTTTAAACTCATGGCTTAATCACTGCAACTTAGCCTTAGGTCAATGCAAATTTGCAATTGTCCACCATGAAGTATTGGAGTAACCCCATAAATATATGCAGTGGGTTGAAATGGCTTAAATGCATCTTATAAATTTATTTTCACAAATACAAGTTCATTGAAAAGGAGGAGAGGCAGAGAGATTTTGTATAGGTGGATGAAGCACAACATTAAAACAAAACTTGTTCAGATTTTATTCAACATAGTATTACAGCATCTCAATTACCACATCACTCAACTATAACCAAAACACCTTCAACATATATAAGCTGATTAGTACATTGGCTTCATGCATAAGCAAAAAAAAAAAAAAAAAAATGCTTCTCAATGATATAAAAACTAACCAGTGGCGGGTGGTAAATGCCCACCACTGCCAATTCTCTGTCTCTGCCTCTATCAAAACAGGGCAGAACAGAGTCCCCCATAACTCAAATCTGAATGGTAAAGGGCCATCTTAAAATAAGCCCACATCCAAAACTAACTTACACACCAAAGACGACTCTAAACGTTTCACTTTTCTTTGATACTACTGCTATAATAACTAGCTTGACTTAATATTTTTCCCCCCTTCTTCTAAAGCACAAGGATCTTCTCCATTTCCATTTCATTGTCAAAATTTAAAATTTGTATATCTAACGGTATATACGATGTCGATGTTAACGGACGTTGCATCATTATCATATATACAATTAAATACACAAACTTTAAGTCATGAACACGAAACGAATGCTATAAAAGATCCTAGTCCGCTTTTAAATGGGGCTTCCTTTAAGTTCATCAGGGGAATTGTAGGCCGCTAAAGGTCTGGCCGAAGGACCAGCCGGCAGGGGCAACCTTGTAAGAAACGACAGTGCGGCCATCACCTGTGGTGACCTTGAATGAGAGGCTTTGTCCATTGAGGTAAGTGTTGCTTTGCCAGTTCTGACCCCAGTTTCTGGACATGGTTTGCCAACCGGTTCTCGACCCTTTGATTGAAACAGCATGAACATCACCAGAACCTCCAACGTTGGTGATTAGGACAAGGTTGAAGTAAGAATGGCCGTTGATGGTGAATCTGATGCCCCCTCTCTTTCGGCATGGGACCCTACATTATTATTTCAAATCAAAGAATCAAAGACTTTAGCTTTTAGGAAGAAAAGGTTAAAGGGAGGAGTATGATCCAAGTAGATAAAAAGAAGGATGCTTTGTTTTATGCAGAACATATACCCAAAAGTCAAATACATATTTTACTTTTTTAGTAAATAACAAACCAAACAAAGCAGTTGTAATTAAAATAAGGATTCCTTGGTCAGAAAGCTGACAGAAAGTTAACAGTAAGTGGTTCTAGTAAATGCTTCCGTAAGCACGTAGAAGAGCCGTGCAGCTGATGATAAGCTGGTTTTCACATGCAGAATGCTTTATTTTATTTTAAGCAATGACCCTGATGGACTTAGAAAAGATGTTCATTCTCGAACAGTAATTACCGTCTGTAAGACACAGGAACAATCCCAGCTTTGTACTGAGCAATATGTTGGAAGACAGGCTGAGAGAGGTCAAAATGGTGCTGGGGAGGGTTGCACCAGCCCCCTGCATTGTTGGGGAGAGCATTGTTTGGCGGGCAGAAGTTGGTGGCAGTGACCACAACAGAGCCGGGCAGGCACCACCTACGGTCATTAACACACCTAACCTCGAAACAAGCCCCACAGCTCAATCCATTGTTGAACAGTGCCGTGCTCAAAGCTGCTGTGTTAGTCCCATACCCTTGGCTGTAAAGGTTTCCATACCCACAAGCCCCACCTGCAAAATAGTCATCAATATGTTGTGTATAAACCGAATGATGCGACTGTGAAAATCAGTCTGAGTATAAATCGATACTTACCCATTGTACCAGAGGCATCACCACCTCCATAGAAAGTGGCATGGGCATCAGTCCAACCCCCACCATAAGCATTAGCAGAGGAGCTCATGAAAGAGAGAAATCCCAACAAGAGAAGTCCAAGAAGGGCCATTTTTTACCTGCAGATATATACCATGCATGCATGTTGAAGAACACCACCAACTCGGAACATTTCAAAATGAAAAGAAAAAGTTATAACATGAATACATGATGATGAACCAAACCACGGCACAAACCTTTTGAGAGAGAAAGTGGGCTGTGAGTTGTGAGGAAAAAGGGAGGGGTTGAGGAGGGGATAAATAGATGGTGGGAGGAGCAGCAAAGCAGTGCACTTCCTCGGGCAATGTCATATCACCTGCCACTATTTGACGGGTGGGGACCTTAACCCGCCAAGTGCTATCGGCTTTTGTCCGTGGAAACAAAGGCCGAAACAGGGGCACGTTTCTTCAAACCACGTAGTTTCAACTTTCCTGTGTTGGTTGGTGTTGCTACGCAAATTTCATTTCATTTTTATCCAAAATTCAACGAGGGTCAAACTGCCAAGCCCATAACGGTTTCCAGTTACTCCATTTATTATTTTTTTATTATTATCTCAACAAAAATTATTTATATATATACTTGTTCGTACTAGTCAGCTGGAAATCAATCTAATAAAATATATGTATTCTAAAAGTATGTAAGAAAGACACTTTTTTTTTTTTTTTTTTTATTAATAATAACATGTGCTTTTCATATGCGGTTAATTGGCTAAGAAACACTTGTCACTTTATTAAACTGCTTTGTAACTAATATTTATTACAAACTAATTTGTAGTTAATTTCTGTTCTTAATATCTTATTATATTATATTTTTTTGTCATTAGGTTACTACAACTGTTATTATAATTTGGTAATTGATGAGGCACGGATTATGTCAGCCACTAAAATGTAAATTGATATGTGACAATTTACTTGATACTTATTACCATTACAAATTGATGCTAGTTCACATGCACACTTGTTGTATTAGCCACTAAAATAAATACTACGTACCACTACGCTTATGCCACGTACATTTAAAATCCGACATAACAATCCACGTAGTATTTTCCACCTCAACTACTAAAATATCAGCAATATTGTCACATTAGCAAGATAGAATAAAAATAAAATAAGAATATAATTTCTAACCTGCACTACTCTCTAAAAAAAGCATGATGGTCATGTTATAATTCTTAGCTCCCTTCACCTAAGTTACTATTTTTTCTATAAATAAGGTCATTAATTTGTAACACAAATATACTCATCAAGTAATTAATAAGACCAAAACTTAGCCCAATATGGCACTTCCTAGAATCCCAAAGATAAATTGGCCTAAGTTTCTAAGGCCGAACCATCCCAGAATCCCGAAAATATATTTGCGTAGGTTTTTGAAACATAAAACACTCAAAATTATTTTCACATTTACATCACATCAGAATATTTTTACAAACAAAAAGCTATCATCCTTCAAAAAGCATTAACAATCGAGGCTATGTTTGGTAAAACCATTTCTTTATTCATTTTGTTTTATCTTTTTCAAAACAAAAATATTAACAAACAACCCAAAACACAAAATATTCCAAACCAATTTTACTTTTATGTCACATCACAATATATATATATTTTCTTTAAAAAAAAAAAAAACCCTTTAAAAAGCCATTTTCTCTTTAAGTTCATTTTTTTTCTTCATATTATTATAAATTTCTACAGTATATGTTATCCAAATATTGTTTGCTGTTTGGCTTTACTGTAAAATAAAAAATAAAAATAAAAAATCCCAATCTAAATGCATGCATGACAAGGCCGGCTTGGGTCTAAAAGCATGCATGTTGAAACCGACCAATTTGTAAATAAATATAATGTTACGACTTTCATGTTGTGAACAACTTTATTAATTAGCAGCTGTGACGACCTATTTATTATGCTACAGAAATCCCAAAGCCTTGTCATTCAATGTTACCTGTTAGGCTGATTAATTCCCCCCCTCCAACCCAAGAGAGACACAGAGAGAGAGAGAGAGAGAGAGAGAGGTGCCAAATCGATCTGCCGATGCACATGGGTGATGTATGTTAACAGGTTGTTACATTGGAAGAACCGGCCAAGAACGACAGCTCAATCTCATTCATTACTATTCATTTATTGCCAATTTCTTCTCTTCTAAAACCAAAAACCTTCTTCTTGCAAAGCTGCATCCCACGTGAAAACTCATGATTAATCTAACAAAAACATTGACATAACAATTTGCATGTGTTTGTGTGTCAAGTCAGGAGTAGAAAGTAATATAAATTAATTGTAATTCGGTCTATTTAATTAAACGGGTTAATTAAACCCATTCAATTCTAACCATATAATCTCATAAGATATTCGTATTAAGATTGTGAACCGTGTTAAAAATT
Source organism: Alnus glutinosa (assembly GCF_958979055.1). Classification (NCBI taxonomy): domain Eukaryota; kingdom Viridiplantae; phylum Streptophyta; class Magnoliopsida; order Fagales; family Betulaceae; genus Alnus; species Alnus glutinosa. Next base: position 2,959,159 of record NC_084893.1, read on the forward strand.
GTTATCCTTAATATTTTTTTTTCCCCTCATATTTTATATATAGTTCATACGTACCTCCAAGTACTTGAGCTTTTTTATCTTTCTCGTTGCATATATATATAGGCCTCGCTCTAATGTGCTTTGAAATTGTGTATTTGTAATGTACTTGTTGTAATTTTAGCATTTCTGATATATATATATATATATATGCTCTTCGAGGATGCTTACTTATACAGCAATTTCATTTCGATCAGTTTTTTGTTTCTTTTATTGTACAAGTCATACGGCTATGTTTGTTAGTGTTTTTATTTTAAAAAGAAAAATATATTATCAAACTTCATCTTTTAGTTCAAAATTATCATTCCCTGATGAAATATTGATAAATTTCATTGAGCCTTACTCTTTCACAGAAGGCATTTTAAGGGAATAAGTTTGCTCAAGACTTATAAAGCATACAACCCAGACATACTTGACAACGTGGGACTTTTAACATGCCCTCTCACGTATGCATGACACTATTGTCCAAACATGTGTACAATGAAAGGGAATGTCCAATATTATCCAAGACCATGAAGCTCTGATATTATGATAAAGTCCATTGACCCTTATTTTTTTACAAAAAGCACTTTAAAGAAAAATATTTGCTTAAGGCTTATAAAACTCACAATCCAAACATACCTTAAGAATACGAGAGTCTTAATAAATATAACTATCTAATTAGCCATATAACCAAGGTAAAAGTTCAAATTGGTGTTACTTTATATATATATATTTTAGAAAAAGGAATACCAATATGAAAGCAAAAGCTAAAGCTAGCTAGCATCATAGCATGCATGCATGCACTACCAACAAATTCAAAAGATGCTTGTATAAAAGCAACATCACGCACGCATGCGCACTAGCTAGCTACAAATTGGCCTCCTGTCACCTCGTTCACACGTACACATGCAGCTAATCCCCACCCACCTTTTTGAATTAAAACCCGTAAATTTAATTATTTAACAACTAACATGAAAAGTGTTATTTTGAGATTTATATTAGTCTGTCTTAAAATATTTATAGTAAAATTTATTGCATTCCTAACAACACTTAGTCCAAACTTTAATCTCGTAGTTGATAAACTAGAATGAGTGTATTAGACATCGATCCAAAAACAATGTTCATCTAGAACCGACAATTTTTTACATGGGATTATCGAATTAGAATTGATCGAAGCCAAGAATCTTAGAATTGACTACGATTCAAATTGGACACGCAAACACTAACACCCTTTGTTTAATGGATTGGACGTGTGGTTGGCGCTGGCTCCATCTCCATAGATTCTCCTGTTTATTTCTTCAAAATATCACATTGAAAAGAGAGAGAGAGAGAGAGTGAAAGTGATAGGTTGAAACGGGGTGCAGAAGCTGCCATTTAGCTTACGAAAGCTAGCGGCTGCGACGGTTGGCTCTTTTCTGGGTCCTTGAAAGTTGCTTTGTCTTTGTGTTTCCTTGAATCGTTGGTTCTTTTTCTCTCACGGATTCACCTCTTAAGCTTAAGACGGTTCAACCACCAGTAAAAGCCAAAAAAACCTGAAAGCAGCCTCTAAACGGACGTGTAATAACAGCCGGCCTTTCTATTACTTCTTTCGGTGTGATCGTTTTCTGATGCTTTTCTTTTAAAAAAAAAATGTATTTATATATATATATATATAATATAAATTAATTTCGGTCGGCTCAGAGGGCTCAGAGCAGTCACTGCAATGGAATGATAAATGCCACGTACAAAATGAAGAAGACAAGTAAAGATCGATCAGAGCAGTCTCTGATCTTTCTAGGGAGTAGGGAGTGATACTATGAGGGTAATTAGTTATATATTCTCGAGTGTGTGAGAGTTCGTAAGCTTGAATATGAAAAGGGAAAGGGTAGTTTAATTACTTTAGAATTTTTGATAATAATGAAGATTTTCATATTCATGCATGGCGAACTCAAGACAAATTAATAACGTATAGATGACAATTATTAAATAATTAAGTATATGTTGTTTAGCCCAATTTCAATTAAAATGTTTCAATTTCATATGTTGTTTGATTCGACACGTGAGAAAAAGTGTTAAAAATATTAATTGAATTGACATTTTTTTTATCAATTTAAACTTTAGATATAAATATTAATTTAACCATATAAAAAATTAATTAAAATTCAACTACAACGAAATTGGTCCCTGCCGCCTTGCTCTTTTTCGGCTGTGGAAAAATGAAAAAGCAAGCAAAACTTAATCTTTTGACTTTACAAACTTCAAAACTTTTTCTTTTTCTTTTTTTCATTTTTGTTTTCTTTCTTTAGATGGTATATAATGAGATTAGTTTCCATGGTTTGGAATATTGAGTCATTTCGGTAAGCATGCATGGCTAATTAAGGTCAAGTATAGCGGCAGGCCAGGGTGCTTTATTTAAATGCTTATCTTAGGAATTATTATTATATTAATTAAATAATTAAATATACTTTTTTTTTTTTAAGATAAGTATTTATTTAACATGCTACCAAAGCAAATATCTTGAGTTTGAACTCAATTTTCTAGAATTCACCATCATTTTAATGAAATATTATACATTAATAAATTTCACTTATTAAAAGAGTGTTTTAATAATAATTAAAAAATAATGATAAAAACTACATTTTTATTCCACCGCCCATCCTTAAATTGAAGTGATGCCCAGATTGTATTTTTTTTTTTTTTTTATTCCAACCCATTTAAGATGAGTAGGATTATTTAATAAAGAGAGAAATAGAAAAAGAAAATCAATTTTCCTCTAATGCTCCGTTTGTTTCGGCGTAAAATGATTTCGGCATTTTTTGGTGTTTGGTAGGGACGAAAATAATAGTCAACCAGAAAATTATTTCTGTTTGACCAAAAATGCTTAGTAAATTTAGGAAAATGATTTACGCTTTTTCCGAAGACGCCAGACGTATTCGACCCCTTTTAAACGATACAGTCTACCTTCACTTCAAGCAGTCGACCATCACCGAAATCTTGCCGGTACCGAAATTCGACAGCATCCGGGCAATGTCGCAGGAATCCAATCAGCCCAGATTCCGACGACCGTATTCTGGCCATCTGGCCGGACAGATCAAGCCAGAACAGGCGGCCGGCCGGATCTGGCCCGAAAATTCCTGCCATAACGGTTCGCCAGTTGGCCAGAACGGCCGGATTTCGGCGATTCTGGCAGATTCCGGCCAGTATGCTAGAATCCAGCAGTTTTGGCTGGAATCCAGTAATTTTTGCATGGAATCCAGCCAACCCAGATTCCAACGAAACTGTTCAAATTCCGGCCTTTATCTTGGATTCTAGCTATAGTAGCCGGAATGGCAGAATTCGGTAAAAGTGGCTGAAATCCTATCTGTCAGTGACAGAATCTCGTCTTCAGTAACTTTTATATTATTTTTCATTAATATTTGTATGTTTTGAATAAAAATTAATTTTTATAAGTTAATATGATTGAATAAAAATATTAAAAATATTTGTGATTTTCCGTACGCACTAAACACCAAAAAATACTTTTGGCGAAAAATATTTTTTCGAACAATAACTTTCCTAAAATCATTTTACGACAAAAATTATTTTACGTCGAAACAAACGTAGCATAATTTACATCTAGAAGAAGGAAAAAGGTGATGAGACATATTACATATATATATATATATATATATATATATATATATATATATATATATATATATATATATATATATATATATATATATATATATATATATATATATATCAATCTCTTTCCGGCTTTACGACCAACTTGTGTTTGGGTTCTGAGGCTTAGAATTTTCAAAGATTACTTGATAGAAACAACTACCAGACTCACAAAGTACTGTCGTTAAAGAAAATCCAAATCTTCAGATAATGTCAATCTGGGATATTGGCTTTTCCTTGTTGAATCGTACAGTCATCTTGATCATCTACATACTTCTATTTCTATACTATTACAATCGATAAAGATTACACGTACTCTATATTTATCCAGGAATATTACAATTAATGTTAATGTATTTAATAATATCTAAACGATTTCTCAATATCATATTTACAATAGGACATGTTAGACATACGTTCTTTGATTATATTTTATCAATTTTCATACGATCAAGTTTCAAATTTATTATTGAACTTGTGAGACTCGATGTACATAGGTCCTACAAATCTTATATTAAATTTAAAAATGAGATGCGTAAGAAATACCGGGTAAGGAATGGATTTGCATGTATCATTTCTCTTTACAATATTATTTGTGTTGGAGAAATGTTTGCTTACCTTATCTACCGAGCATGCTCTATAAAATAGGATTTTTTTGTTAAAGTATTGATTAAAAGATTAATTTTACATTTTTCTATTAGCTTAAACTTTTGGGATAAGCGGTAATTTAACATGGTATCAGAGTCAAAGGTCCTGAATTCGAACCTTGATTCGTCATTTACTTCCATTTCAATTAAATATTTCACGTGTTGGAACACGTGAGTTAAAGTGTTGATTAAATAATTAAATTTACCTCTTTTAATAAGCTTAAACTTTTAAAATAAGTGGTGATTTAACCTTGTATAATACAATATTATGGCCGGATCACCACAATTTCTTACTACGTTTTCCTATCTATCTTTACTTTCACTGTTTTATATTTTATTTTAGAAAAAAATGGAAAATCAATCCCAAAAATTTGGTTAATTTGTAAAAAGATCAATGTGGTATGTACATTGTACACACAGTCAATCATAGGGGCGTGAAGAATTGTGTTGTTCCAAGATGACGGTTTCAGATAGATAGGTCATAGGTCAGAGGCCAGTGAGGACCAAATACATTAAAGCAATGGAAGTAAAGTTCAACTGGAATCAAGCTCAAGCTCAGCCATGAATCGATGACCCAGTCATAATCAAGCTTCAATTCAGTCAAATCTAATTCTCCTTTATCCCCGTAAATTAAGCATCATGAGATGGAGATTTAAAAATAGTATGCACGCATCAACCTCTTTAATTAGGGCAACGACCATGCATCTTCCCAATGTTGCTGTTGTTGTTGTTGTTGGTTTTTTGTTTTTTTTTTTTTTTTTTTTTTTTTTTTTTTTTTTTTTATGAGAATGAAATACAAGAGAATTAACAAATTCAAGAAAAATGAAGAAAAAAAATAATAATAAAAAAAAAAGGTGAAAATGCTTCCAAAAATGCAATTAAATATATGTACGAGAATGATACCAAACATATTTTTTTTCAACATAACGTACATTATTCATCTTAAGTTTTACTGCTGGATTAAAATCTTAAAAAATTCAACCCCAATTTAGACAATACAATTTTACAATTCCACTTTCTTTTTGGTTTATCAGGAAGAATGCAACTCATAAGCAATTAATGAAAATGCATGCGATTTTTAAAAATATAATTAAGCGTTTGATAAACCTATATATAATTCGGCCTTTAAAGTCGTGTCGCTTCTAAAACACATCCCATTGTTTACGGTTTGAAAATATGATTTTTTTTGTTCTTTCTCATTTTTCAATTGCCATTCTTTTTCAAATGGAAACACGCGTTGACCTCCGATATCATGGGACCAAATGAGTTCTAAGTTGTGTAAGTAACTCAAACAAAGTTTTTGTAATTTTGCATTTTATTTTTATTTTCACCTATCATGATTAATTTCCTATTTCAATGTTGTACCATTACGTTTGAGTAATTAGAGAATTTAACTCAAATCATAAATAATATAATCTCAATTTCATATGTTTATCTTATAGTATGTATATACATTCACACACACACCACACAAATATATGTACATACACAAACTCACTTGTATACACACAAATGCACTTATATTTATATTCAGACTCCCGGTTACAATAATTCAACTTATATCTATTATATTACAAAGAACATATATATATATATATTTTAAAGTTCTTAACATGTTCTCATTACAAAGTTAAAAATAATTAAAAAAAAAATTATATGAGTTTATACGAGCTTAAAATTTTTGTTCAAGCTTTTTTCATTTAATAAACGAACCGAGCCCAAACATGTTTATCAGTAACCCTAGTCACTTACGGCCCTAATTACGTTTACTTCTCTTGCTATTTGTGGACTAAAAAAGAGAACCCAAAGACACCATATCCAGGCCTTTATCAATGAAACCATGCGTTGGTTGTTGAATGGGCCGGTTTGCCATATCCAGTAGGACTGGACAAAGATCCCATCACATATGAATAATAGAAGATTATGGGCTAAAAGAAAAGGCAAGAAAGATTTGATAAAGGTCCTTTTTTTTTTTCTTTTTTTATTTTTATTTTAATTGGGCTTTAATAAAGTTGATAATTTTTTACATAACTTGAAAATTTGACAGAGTTTAAAAGGTTAAAGTTTAGGGTAAAAGAATTCAGGTCAAAACGAATTGACCTCATTAGACATAATTAACAAACAAGTTAAATTCACGTCAAACCACTGAATATATAGTTAATATGCATAATTGTATAATTAAATTATAAATTATAGTTATAGATATTCATTATCAAATCGATTTTGTAATGAAATAATTATAATTCTTATAATTTTAATATAGGCCGCAAGTAATAGTGTGACCCTTTTTTATGACCCAAAATGGTTAAAGGAGCTTGAGCCCTAAGTAATGGCTGAGAGTTTGGGCCCTAATAAGAAAGGGCCAGAAGCTTCCAGAACCGAGTCGAACGTCCCACGTGTCACCTGAGCCCATGAGTTTTCACGTGCCAAGATCAAAATACGGCGCCGTGTCAGTCTTTGGCTTTCATTTTGCTCGAAATCAACGGTTCTGATTTCGTATTGCCTCCGTTTTGCCCTACTTGCTGCGTCTCTCGCTCTATATAAACACCATAAACCCAAGCCCAAACCCTAACCCTAGTTCATTTTCATCACCAAGGAGAAGTGTCCAGTGGCCGTCAATCGAGTTTGATTTCTCAAGCCTTAGATTAAACTTTCAATTTCATTGCTTGCAATTTATTTGTCATGATTGTCTTTTTTGTGGTTTTATATGACGGATTCCGTGAAGAAATATGCCTCTGCCGGTGATGGGTTTAAATATACTACGAGAGATTAGTCTCTGTGAAATTAATTTAATCTGAGGCTTTGGCTTTTGTATTGTCATACTTTTACACTTGTTTGGCTGCCTAGAAAGTTTGGTAAAGGACTTATTATTTGTCATTTCCCAACTTCTTTTCAGCAACGAAGCAGAGTGTTAATGAACAATAATTCTCTAGAGCTCAAAGATTAGTTTTTTATTGAGCACATTGGTCTAATAATCTCAGCAAGTGGTCAAATTCTCTATATGCTCGGAAGATTGTTTTTTGTTCATTATTTCTTTTTTTGTTCCATAGAGTTGCTTTTTTAGGCACCGTAGTAATTAGGGTTTATGATATATTGGTGTTTTTTGCTTGAATGTATGATCTTAATTGTACGCATACGCATGTATGGGTCTCTTATTTTTATGCTCTGGAAATCATATTCCTTTGAAAGCATATGGGCTACTCTGATCGTATGAAATTAGAACTACTGACACTGCAAGTGATGATAAAACAGACAGGGACATCAGCACTCCTTTGGAGAATGTTGACTTGTCTTTTGGGAATCTCTCTGATGCAGTGTATGCTAGTGTGCCTTTTTGTCTTCATCTCTGTTCTTAATTCTTTTTTCCCTTTTCTTGTATGTGTTTGTTTTTGTATATTATAATTGGCCAAATAATATTATGTGAATCCACATGTAACTTCTCTGTTCTCTATTTTCAGGTCTGTATATATTGTATCGTATGCATAATTGTTTGCTTGCTTGTTCTCTTTAAATTCCAAGCAAGCAAATGTATAATCCATATGTAATTGCTTGCTTGCTTGTTCTCTATTATCTATTATCTGTTTTCAAGGTGATTTTTTTTTCCTGGTATTTTCTTTGCTCTTTTCATTTATAAGTCTATCATAGCTGCACAAAAAAAGGATTGGTATCCATTATTTAACAGGTCCTACTTAGTATTGAATATGTGCATGAGCATCCACTTGATAGAATTTGTATTCTTGTGCACTTATATGTACATGAGATATGCAGGTCCTTTCTTATGTGCCTCTGATGATTCTTATATTGCTCTAGAATTACCATGAGATTACCTTTGAGTTGTGCTTAAATTACTCTGGAACCTCATTTATGGTTTATAACTTCCTTACCTTCTTCTACTTCGATTAGTGTTGATAGATGGACAGAATTTTCATTATTTTCAAATTCGCATTTTCAACGAAATCTGCCACAAAATGATTTTAGCAGGTGACGATAAAACAGACAGGGACATCAGATTTAGAATGTGATGATTTTTGTCTTTGGGAATCTCTCTGATGCTACAACCATAATCTTTTTGATTCATATAACTATATAAGTATGCTACCAACATTTTACTGTTTTGCCAATGATGCATTCAAATGCACGCATTATCAGATATAAGTATGATGATATGTGTTTGTCACTTGATTCATTACCTATCAAAATATGTGTTTGTCACTACCTCTGAGGCAAAACTTACTCTTGAAGATGAAATGCTTGTTGCTTTTGTTTTTATGTTTACTTCTCTTGGTTTTATTTTAATTGTCATTCAAAGTTGGAAAAGGGGGATTACTTCTCTTGCTATTTGTGCACTAAAAAACATGCGTTTCTATCCAGGCCTTTCTATGAAACCATGCGTTTGTTTGTTGAATTGTCCGGTTTGCCATATCCTGGTAGACAAACATCCCAACGCATATGAATAATCGAAGATTATGTGCTAAGGAGAAGACAATAAAGATTTTATTAGTTTGTTTTCTTAAACTGTGTTGGAACAGGGCTCACAATGACTGGTACAACTTGAGAATTTGACATTAAACAGAGGGTTAGAGTTCGGTTTAATAAGGTTCAGGTCAAAATGGGTTGACGAGACTACAATATGCTTGTCACTTGAAGAGGTTCTTTCTAAAGATCAAATAAAATCTTGGACTAGCAAACGGTTTTAGTGGAAAATGAAAGTTTTGAGCTACTTACAGACCGAATAATGATAATGTAAAATAGCTTGACAAATTGCCTCGTAGCCTGATGATTGTTACAAAAGAACGGAGATTTGAAATGGTGCTTTTGTAGAAGCCTAAGGACAAAATTGGGCTCCAGAAGCATCTCATGTGATAAGCTTCTTCTAGATGGTATATGAAGGCTTGCAAGCAATTGTACATCTTTTCGTGCCTAACATCTTACTGGAATAAATGCTATTTGTTTGTCAAAATAAAATAAAATAATTAATAATATGAATAAAAATTCACTTTTTGGGTTGAAATTTAACTCATATTTCATTTTTATGAAAAAAGTTTGAAATTAGTGTGTTTAATGGTTATATATGAATCTAATACTGACATATAATTTATTAATAAAAAGAAGCTTTTGAAATGACAATCCCCGATTAAGGTTTTTTTATCCTATAGTCTGACCATAATCAACGGAAAATGACCAAAATACCCATTAAAAAAAAAAGGGAAAAAAAGAAAATAAAAAAAGATCATGGTTCTTAGATGACCCACGGCAAGCACCTAACATTAGTTCTTAGAACAAAGAACAAAGAACCAAACTGAAATAAAAATGAAAAATGTGAGGGTGATGAATGAATGGTAGAGGAAGAGACGTAGGAGAATCTGCTCAGACCATGTGGTTGATGTCCTTCAAAATCTTAAATCTTTTTAACACCAAATCTGATGAATCAATGACATCCTAATCTTTTTAACACCAAATATAACGAATCAATGACATTTCAATCTTTTTAACATCACATAAAATGAATCAATGACACTGAGCGGTGGCCCTCTTTTTTTCTTTTTTCTTGTAAAAAAAATAAAAATAAAAAATTATTTAAAGGTAATTGATAATACCAACAAATGCGCTTAGAAAGGGAAAGCGTAAATTGAACAAAACCAAAAGTGTTTACAACATTAATAACAAAAGCAGAGGCATCGTTTAGGTTGATTAAGTTTTATTTGTAGCATTCTGTCTGCAATAGTCTAAGTCGGTTGTTGGCTCGGTTTGGGTATACACCTTTATGGTGGTGGCTTATGTGCACCTCTATGGTGGTTTTTATGTACGCATTTTATGATGGCTGAATTTGTACCCTTCTCTTGATTAATGAAAATTGACCTTTTCTTCAAAAAAAAAATTAATAACAAAAAAAAGGTCAAAACAAAAAAACTAGCCAAAAAAAGAAACATAAAGAATAACAAATTATGGGAAAAATTTAAAAGATAGTAAATAAAAATACGAAACAGTATCATCAACAGATGGGGTGGCATACACTGGGGCGGAAAGATTACACGCGGGCGACGATGGCTATAAGGTAATGGATACAACCATAGAAGATTGGAGGAAGGCAGAGGAAATAATCAAGTGCGATTGAGGGCTGCTCATGTTCCGGCGCGTGTTGGCCGGACAAAGATGCAGCAGACGATGGATTGAAGCGGAGAGGCCTAGGAACTCGGTGGAAATGCGCGTGTGACGATGGAGCTTCTTGAAGGTGATAGATCTAATTTTGAAATAATCAAAACTAAAAACTTCAAAAAATAGTCGGATTCGAGGCATGGAGGATGAGAATACCGCCATGCTGGACCATTTAAAGTGTTGGAGAAGCCAAGAAAGCTTGTGAACTGAGCTTTGAATAGAGCTTCTGAAGATGCGGATAAAGCCTCCAAAGAGGCAAAAAAAACTTCGAAAAAAGTGAGAATAAGTAGGAAAATGAGAAAGGGGGTAGTAGGGGGAGAGAGGTACAAAACCCCCTCCTCCCCTTGCAGCCGAGTGTTAAAAAGGGTGTGGGGGGGGGGGGGGGGGGGGAGAGAGAGAGAAAAGAGAACTTCCTCCCAAATTATTAGTTAAAAAAACACGAGCCAATTCATTCCTACATCTCCCTGGATTATTTAACTAATTAGGATGGAACCATTTTCAACTTTACTAAAAGAAAGAGACGAAAAGGAGAAATATTTAAATTTCGAAAGGAACTTTAAAAACTTGCTCAACAAATTTGTAATACCCCGGTCCTATATTGGGAAGAGATGAATAGCTCACATAAACTGAGTGGTTTATAAAGATATTTATGAGTGCTATGTCTCACATTGTCTTTATTGCCAGGTGAAACTGGGCTTTATTAGAGATTCTAGGAAAGCTCCAAGTTGAGTAATCATTTTGGGGTGATAGCGCAGATGTGGCTAGCGATTTTCTCTAGGTCGTTACAAATGGTATTAAAGCTATATATTAACGCCAGATCATATGGTACTAGAGCACCGCATGATATACCCCTGACAAGGATGTTAGGAGTTTGTAACATCCAGGTCGCATATTAGGACATGCCATGAGGTGCTCCAGTACCACATGACCTGACGTTACTAGGTGGTTCTGATACCATTTATAACGACCCACCTCAACGACATAATATTGTTCGCTTTTGGTTCCATCGAACCAAACTTGCCAGAAGGTCACCCATCTCGGTACCACTCTCGTAGAAGCACGCTTAATTGCAGAGTTCTGATAAGTTCATGATCATCATGACTTTAAAATGTGTTATGTCAAGAAGGGTACGAATATACATATAAGCATATCCTCATTCCCATACCCAAGCGATGTGAGACATCACAATCATCCTCTCTTGGGACCTAGCGTCACCGCTAGTGACCCTCATGGGATTACCCTATTCTTGGCATCCCAGCGAGTGCCCACTAATTACTCTCATGGGCTTGTGCACGCTCCCCCAATCTCAAGTTGGATTATGGCTCTGATATCATTTGTAACGACCTAAAAAAAACCCTAGCTACATCTGCGTTATCACCTCAGAAGGACTAGTTAATTTAAAACTTTCTTAGAATCCCATATAAAACCTGGTTTCACTTAATAACCAGGCAATATGAGACTTAACACTTACGACTATCTTTATAAACCACCCACAATATGTAAGCTACTTATCTTTCCAATATGAAATCGGAATGTTACAAAACTACATTGATTTCTCAACGAAAAGATGTCCCAAGTCCAACTGGGTCCCATGTCATCTAAGATCCAGAAGGTCTTATCCAAATGTAAAATTACTTATTTAGACAATTACTTATTTAGATGTCTACTTTGTATCGGTACCAAATTGATTTTGGGGAATTAAGAGTATGTTAAAGCTTTTTGGAGTTAGGGCGGTAAGCGAGCAAAGTTACTCTTGAACATGACCAGGCTCAGTTCGAATTAGTTTGATTTGAGATTGGTTCGTTTATTAAATGAATAGTGCTTGAACAAAAAATTCAAGTTTGTATAAATTTAAGGTTTGTATGAACTTAGCTCGATTCGACCGGTATAATGGTATATGCTCGCATAAATGTTGTAGAAGTGTAAGAGGAAACCAAATTATTGTTATCATCTCAAGGATCAATAATTTGGTACAACTCCAAACCAAATGCCTTTTGGATTGAATTGTGTACGCACTACTATACTTTACCTGTTGAAAATACTTGATTGACATGCCATGGTGTAAGAAGCTAATTGAATTTTGACCATGGAATTGTATAAGAAGCTGAGACCAAGTGATAAATCTGCGACGTGGAAAGCTATCATTGGCTGGGCTTATTAGGCGGTGGCGATGTGAAAGATAGCGAAGAATAATATTTTCACCGCTTTGGGTAGCACGTGCATGCCACGTACAATGATTTGTTTTTATGAATTAAGGTGCATTATATTATATGACAGCCGTTCATTCTTTGGAATTGCAAGCTTCTCTATCTATCTATCTCTCTCTTCATGGCCTCTGCTGGTGCTTCGGGGTGCTTCCTTGCTCGTTTCATCGACCCAGAATCGGCAAAATGCAGCATCTCTGCCGCCCCACCATTTTCCATTAGGCAATCCATTCATTTCTTCCATCAGGTAATTAAGCCACTCCCCGGCCCCTACATCGTACATGCAATCCATTCAATTTATATATATATATTTCATCTTAAAAACTCAGCTTTGACAGACAAATGTGTGTGTATATATATTATATATATGTTGTTGAGAGCAGAAATATCAATTGTGTTCACTTTCCATGAATGGGTGCGAAGGAGACCCGAGAAACCCCGTAGGAAACATTGAAACGCGGGCTTTTCCGGCAGTTCCATCGCCTGCATTGGCTATGGAGAGGCTCAACTCCGCCATTTCTCAGTTGAAATCCGAGCCACCACCATTTACATCTGGAATTATTCGTCTCGAGGTTAGCTTAGCTCTACAACTCATGGGCTGTCTCTAGCTAGCTAACTGCGTATGTGTGTGAAAATGCAAGTCTTTCTTATCTGTACTGTGGGGGGTTCATGCCACGTGGCAATCTTCCATTGAACGGCGTCCTACGAAAGTATTTTTCCTTATCCTGCGCTAAATAGAACGACCCAATAGCATGGCGGTTCTGCAAATAAAATTATCCCCAAATAAAAAAAGAAATGATAGACGGTGAGTTTAATTTTTTTAGAATAACTTTGTAATTTCTCGTCAAAAGCATTAGAGTAGCCGAGTAGGAGAGTGTTAGAAAATTGATTAAGTAATTACTTTTTATAATTATAATTTTTTTTTTATTAATTTATCGTAATACAATAACAGGGAAAAAAAAAATTGAATGATTGTTTTTTTATTAATTTAAAATTTTGAAACAAGTAATAATTAATGGACATAAATTTTTTATACACCGGTTTGTTAAAAAATTTATACAACTCACATGTAGGAGTGACATGTGTCTTTTAAACACATGAGAAACACATGCTATTAAAACAAGATATGTTTTTCTCAGCTGCAAAGTGACACATGTCAATCTTATATGTGGATTGTATAAAATTTCCTATAAATCGGTTTGTAGAAAATTTATGTCCATAATTTATTAACTACGATTTTAACTTTATCCATTTTAATATTATTGCCAATTTAAAAATAAAGAAATATTATTTAGTAAACTGCCATACATTTATGATGACGACAATAAAAATTAGCTATTAATTATTTATTTATTTTTTAATATAAATGTTAATCCAATGACTAATTTTTACTGCAACACAAATAACATTTTATTAAATAGCATTATTTTTTTAAAAATATCATACAGCAGACTTAGAAAAGTGGAACGGTCATTTTGTTTAATACTATAACTTAGCCCATGATAAATGATTTAGTAATAAATTTTAGGAATATTTGTTTTAGTTTTTTTTTTTTTTTTTTTTTTTTTTTTTTTTTTTTTTTTTTTTTTTACCCCCTCTCTTGCGCCATAAATAGGGATTGCCGTGGTAGAACTATTTTCCCGACTATAAACATGCAAACCCCAACTCTAATGAATTGTTACTGATAGAGTAGATTTTTTTTTATTTAATTTTTTATTTTTAAAGGTCTAGGTGTAGTGCTGAAAATTTTATTAAAAAATTATTAGCTTCTCACGGGTTATTAAATTTAGTTCATGAGATTTGGATTTAGTCTCTGAATTTTCAATTTCGAAAATAAAGTTATTAAATTTTTGTTTGATTTCAAATAAATTTATTCACATACTTATTATCGGACCAATTAATTAATATCAGGTGGCTCTTAATTTGAAATATAATATGCCAATTGTACATGCTATGTGACACAATTGATTAATCACCTCTCTCTTTTCTTTTCTTTTTTTAAAGAAAAAAATTGTTTTTAACTCTTTTATTTAAGATAAATCAAATTGTGTCATGTGCAATTAACACATGGCATGATAATTAATCGGTTTGACTTGGAATACTGTTGACAAAAAAACATATTTAAAAAAATATTAAAATATATAATTATAAATATTGAAAACTTAAAAGAGTAAAAAATTGAAATGCAGTGAAACATAGGACTAAATTTGAATTTCCTGGAATAAAAACATAGAAGAGCCGAAGGAAATAGAAAGAGAGGCAAAGCTAATGTTGTTGTTAGTGAAGGTGCCAATCCAGCAGCCGGTTGAAGCAATTGATTGGCTCCACGCCCAACACAACCTCCTCCTTCCTCGCTGCTTCTTCTCCGGTCGAACCGGCTGTTCCGACCTTTTGAGTTTCACAAATGGCAATGCCAATGGCAATGGCATCTCAATGGGTGCACACAATTTGGTCAGCGTAGCTGGTGTGGGCTCCGCGGTCTTGTTCCACAGTATTCATCCCTTCTCATATAGCGATTGGAAATCCATTAAGAGGTAAAGTAAAAAGTAATCTCGTTTTCTTCTTCTAACTTCTCTCTTTTGTTTTGTTTTTTGTTTTTTTGAATAATGTTATTGCATTGAAAAAGCTTTCTCCTTTCACCTTTGATTTGAGGACACACAGCAAATGTGACAAGTATGATTTGATAGTATTAGAATATTGATTATATGATTAAGTTTAGTTTTTCCCATCAGCTTAAGCTTGAACAACTGATAATTATCACAAGGGAACCTTAAAGATGAGACTTTATATAAGTAGTATTTTTTTTTTTTTTTTGGGGGTGTTTCTTCATTTTGGAAGCCTGTGTGTTAAATGGGGAATCCTGATTTTCTGTATTCCCTATTTGAAGGTTCCTCTCAAAGAAGTGCCCTTTAATCCGTGCTTATGGGGCTATACGTTTCGATGCGAGGTCTAGCATATCATCAGAATGGGAGGGTTTTGGATCCTTTTACTTCATGGTTCCTCAGGTAGAGAAGTTGTGTTATTTTCACCATGTAGTCAGTAGCCTTAGGTCATGTTTCTTGTTAGTTAGTATTAATACCATATGCTGCTAGATACTGAATGACAGGTTGAGCTTGATGAGCTTGAAGGAAGCTCAATGCTTGCCGCAACTGTTGCATGGGACAAATCCCTTTCATGGACATGGGGAATGGCTATTGATGCACTTCAGGCTACCATGTGCCAGGTTCATATATTGGGCTTTGCATGATGAGTAGATATTGGACAGTTTATCTTTTATTCCATATCATGTTTATACATTCATTGATGATGCAGGTTTCTTCCACTGTTGTAAAGCTGCGAAAAGAGGTTCCAAGAACATTCATAATAAGCAATAATCACATCCCCAGTAAGACATATTGGGATCTTGCTGTAAACAGAGCCTTGCAGCTGATTGACAGAAGCAACTCTGCACTGATTAAGGTGTTATATAATCTCTCTGCTGTGCTTCGCTTTAGTCTTATTGTTTTTGAATATTCAGTTTCTTAACTTGTGAAAATTAATTTGCTACCACATTCACCCCCTACTTGCCTCCTTTTTGGTTTCTCTCTCTTCAGTATTAACGGGTCAATCTTGTCTTGGAAATTAAGGTTGTACTAGCACGGAGCAGCAGAGTGGTAACTACTACAGATATTGACCCTATAACATGGTTAGCTTGTTTACAGGTACTGTTTTCTGGTCTTAGTTCAATAATGAATGGATAATTGTAGTAACAAGTTAAGATTAGCATATATGTGGTAAAATTTGCAGGTTGAAGGAGAAAATGCTTATCAGTTTTGTCTGCAGCCGCCTAATGCCCCAGCATTTATTGGAAACACGGTAACTGGGTTGCATTACTTATCACACATTAACTTAGTTTATGCTTCTTTTGCACTTGATTTTCTGTGATTATCCATACTGTGTTGCACCAATTTGAAAATCTTGCTGATGAAATAGATTTTGTATGGTTTCCTATGATCTTATTCGAAAGTCGCATGAGTGAACTTTAAGACAGGATGCTGACAGGCAGCAAAGTTCCTCGGGAGGCATTTTTGTTACTCTCTTTCCCTTTATCCTGTTTATCACCCACTAAAAATGGGATACGTACATATTATCTATGCCTACTGTGTCTGGCAAGGCATTCACTTGTCTGTTTAGATCACTAAAGAAGTACTCTTTGTGAAATTATTTCCTTCATTTTACTTAACCAAAAAAGGAACCTTTTTTTTTATTATAAAATTTACATTTTCCTGTTCAGCTACATTGCTTGTGCCCATTACTTGGTGATACTTACTATCATTTTCACTTTCAAAGCCATTGGATTTGATATTCAGCATTTGATTTCATTTCCTACGCTGCTTTTGATGTTCAATATCACATTTCATTATATATAAAAAGGCAAGAATCTAATTAGAAAATTCAGTTTATATTTTTTCCATTTAGTACATTTCAAACTAAAGCTACAGAAAAATTAAATACAGCAGTAAATATTTCTCCCCTGGCCCTCCTATTTTAGTTTGACTTATATCAACTTTGTGAATAGCCAGAGCAACTATTTCATAGAAAATGTCTTAGCATTAGTAGCGAGGCTTTGGCTGGAACCCGTGGTAGAGGTGGATCAACGACTCTAGATCTTCAAGTAGAACTTGATTTACTTTCCAGGTTATTATTTTTATCACTGTAAACTTAATAGTTGTTGATTTATGAGGATGTTTATACCATTACTAATGATGCAAGTAATTTCAATTATTTGTGAGTCACTGACATCCAACTTGTATCATGTCACTTGTCCCTGTATTGACTTTGCAGTCCGAAGGATCACCTTGAGTTTACTATAGTGCGAGAAAGCATAAGAAAAAAATTAGAGGCAAGTTTACTTTTGTTCCTGTTAGAGATATTTCTCTTTGTGTATTCTATGGTAGTTGTGGCCTTCCAACTTCACTGCTAGAGAGAGGGAGAGAGAGAGAGAGTACTGGTTTTTTCCTCTGACAGAGTAAAATGTCTAGAATCCTCAGTGATGGAGTAAAAGAGCTCATTGCATAATGTAGACCTCCCGATAAAACGCTAATGGTCCATTGTAATGATCAATGTGTTATAGTAATTAAGTCTGTCAATTGTCTATGTTGAGAGACATGCCTTATTCATGACAATGGACCATTACAGTTCATGTATGAACGCTTTTCTCTTGCGTCCCAGTTACTGCTTTGAGTTGTCTAAGTCTCCACCATTAGTATTCTCTTCTGTATAGGGCATGTTTCAAATAATGCTATCATGCTACTAGCCTTCTCATTTTGGCCTTGAAGCCTACAACATCCATATAAGCAGTTTGCTATATGATATGGCATTAGCTGCTGACCCAGCACCCTCGTACTGGGCATATGTTATATATAGACTATCAAAATTATTTTGGCATCTTCAATTCTGTTGACTCAGTTCTGCTTTGCAGGCTGTATGTAATGGGGTAGTGGTAGAACCAAAGAAAGCGATACGGAAACTCCCAAGAGTCCAGCATTTATATGCTCGATTGGCAGGCAGATTAAGAAGTGAAGATGATGAGGTAAAAACCATACAATGCGGTGTCCAAAATAATAAGTTGCCTTCTATCAAGTAGAAGTTTGATTTCTTATTCGGATTCAATTTTTACATTTTTCATCCTTCTGGTTTACACCCCCCTAAACCCAAAATTACATGACTTTGCAGTTGCTTTTCTTCCAAAAAGTTTGAAATGTTGATTGTTAATTTACAAATATAGTTGTAATATTTATATCTTTCTTTTCCAGTTTGACATCTTGGCTTCTCTTCATCCAAGTCCAGCTGTTTGTGGATTTCCAACAGAAGAGGCACGGCTTTTTATTGCAGAAGCTGGTAGATGCTATATGACTGTACATGTCCTTTTTTTTTTTTTTTTGCAGCACTGTACTAGCTTTCTTTATTTTTTCTTAGGTTCTTTTAGATAATAGATTCTATGATGTTTTTGGTCTTTAATTTGTACTCAATTGATTAATTGTATTAGTTTTAGAGAAGAAAATTTAATCTTGACAGTTAAGGTTAAACGTGCGGAAGAAATAAAGATGTCAAAAATGTATGTGCCCTCTATAAAGAACCAAGGAAGTGTACTATGTACGGAATAAGCAGGATATGCTACTGGTACTGATAAATGATGGGGTGAAAGGGGAGGTTGTGGTTATGCTATTTGTGGTGAATCTGGTGGTGGTGGCCGTAAATAAAGGTTGTCATAGTGGCGTTGGTTGTGGTAGTGGTGATGGAGGTAGTGTTGGAAGAATTTGTAGAGCTAGGACTAGATTCTGAATTTGGAGCTCTAGTATAGGTTCCAATTTGTCATACAGAGTTGTGGCTTTAATTCAGTACCACTGTCATAGGCCTAGGTACCCCCCCCCCACCATTTTTTTTTATCTTCCTCAACTAAGATATATATATATATTTGGTTTCCATCAATGTCTATAAAATTGTAAATTTTTACGTGTCTTGTTTAGAAGTATTTGATCGAGGAATGTATGCTGGGCCTGTTGGTTGGTTTAGCGGAGGAGAGAGCGAGTTTGCTGTTGGCATCAGGTCTGCATTAGTGGAAAAGGTGAGCTAAGTAAATTCGTTTATTGTCTGCTACCTCTCCTTTTGATCTAGTAAAACTGCCTTCAGAACTTATGATATCGTAAATCAATTGAGAAGTGGTTCACCCACATTTTACTGATGCCTCAGAACTAAGTCCAAAGTTATCAATGGTAAACCTTAAGTAGTAGTAAGAGCAATTAATTTGTTTTGTATATTGTAGGAATATATTGTAGGAATATCTTGTAATTGTCCATACCATTTTGTACTCATGCTCTTGACAATATTTTTTTTTTTTGTAAATTCGCTTGACAATATTTAGTTCTGACCAATTTGGAGGATCCTAGGGTCTTGGTGCATTGATCTATGCTGGAACAGGAATAGTGGAAGGAAGCAATCCATCTTTGGAGTGGGATGAATTGGAACTCAAGATATCTCAGGTATGTTTCTCCATGCACGTGTATATGGGAGGGAGGGTGGGTGGGTATGGATGTGTACGGATGGTTGTGTGAACTCTGTTTTAATGTGTTCTGATCTGTTCTGTAGTTCACCAAGTTGCTTAAACTTGAACGAACTGCCTCTGCACCAAAAGTTATAACTTGAGGAGTATAAACTGAAAGGTTAGTGGTTCTGACAGTCTTATTTTGCACATGCTATTATTTCTTTCTACTTCTTTCGATGAAATCCATAGTTCACATGTTCCAAACTAGTATTAAGAACCTGTTACCCTGGTTTTTCAATTTTTCCAGATTGGTGGTCACCAGTAGTGAACATTAGGTGTTATCTTGTGTTCTGATTTGCTTGAAAAAAAAAGGTCAAGTTGCTGGAGAAGTTATAATAAACAGAAGCAAACAGGATTTGTAAGTAATCTGAATATCAAGGGGAAAAGGGGTTTCAACTTGCTCGATTCTGTCATCAAGGATGTTTTGAGATATAACCTCAATAATATCATGCAGCACTCAGAGAATCACCAGTCATGTAAATACTTTTTCCAAATCGTTGGTTCCATAGTTTGATAATCCCTTCAGTACATCTATTTTCATTTAGTGCTTTGAATGTGTTAAACATCTACATGGCTTATGTTCAAATATCAGGAAAGTTATTAAAATTCTTTGGGACATTACACATATTCCTTCAAACTACCACCTGATTATCAATGTCCTCTCCAAATTATCAATTACTTCAATGTCTCCCCCTCCTCCCCCCAAATTACCAAAAATTGTCAATATTCTCACTAATGACAAAAATACCCTTAATAAAAATTAAATTAAATTAAATAAATTTGGGTGGCCGGACCACCCCCAGGTGGTTCGGGTGGTCGAACTACCCCCCATGGGATGGATCAACCACCCCAAACAACGGTCAGTTTCGGGGGTGGTTTTCGAACCACCTTTTAAAAAAAAAAAATTGAGTTTTTTGTTTTTATTTTATTTTATTTTTTCTCCGAATTTATAGGGATATTTTTGTCTTATAAAAAATTTTATGATCATTTTTATCTTTTTATTGGCCTTGGGGGCATTGACATTTTTAGTAGTTTGAGAGAAATTTACGTAATCGATAGTTTACCCGTGCGGGGGTGGTAATTTGTGGGGAGTAGTATGTGTACTTTTTCCAAATTCTTTGAATATTGTAAGTTATTCAAATACAAAGAGATGCCTTAAGCAATGTCGGAATGGAAAAACCATTGTATCGCATACAATGTCTGTATATGGATGTTGTGAATAAAATGAAACTCACAAGAGAATAGGTTATATAAGAGTATTACTGAACTATCTTTGTTATTTAACTTCAACAAAAAAGTAGTTCTACCTAATAGGCATCTTTACATTTATCTTCCCCCTTATACCAATTCCATTATTTTTTGTTTTCTCGTCTCTCACCCAAAATAGAAACAACAAACACAATAAGAGTGATTATGCTATGTCCATTTGCTCTTAGTTCTGCTGCTACAACCTCTGCTTTAACTGTAGGGTTCAGTTTGAACTCCCTATAAATATACATGCATATGTATCTTAACATGGCTTATGCTCAATGCAGTTAAGAGCACCTGCAAAGCGTGTGAGCCTTCTCACGAACTTCCCTGGCTTTGCTGTGATCACTTTCTCCTTGTCCATCTTTCTAATATGCGTTCCAGATTGGACAAAGAAGGCTCCATTCATCAACAAATCCTCCTCTGACTTCAATTCCATGTCCTCCACTCACTCTCAGGTGCATAGTCCCTCTTCGTCACCTAGACCACCCACACGTGAAATACGTTATTATTTCTAAATATAAAATATCAAATGTATGCAAGTGAATGTATGTGGATTAATTGATTCTTTCATTCCTTTTGGGTTATTGTATGTGAATAATTTGATGATTTATGATTGACACTTAAGAGGCTTCTGTTAGAGAATTTGAAATTGGAAAAGAGAAATGTTGAATTTGTATTTTTTAACTTTGCATCTTGTGCCTATGATTGTAGTATGCCTACCTCCTTAGAAGCTGCAATGGGAACCGGTTACCCTGGCTAAGAATGGTAGGATCTTGGCTACCACCAATGGCATACATGAGCCAATGAGTGTAGTCGTTGGTGTCAACATGGACAAACCCATATCGGCACCTTGGCATCCTTTAATTTGCACCAATCCCTGACCGAAGTGATTGAAAGCAAGAGTTATCTGCATGAGTTTATCACCCTCGAATATATTGCTTGCACCAAACAACTTCACCTGCATGCATGCATACGGCCATACATGCTTATTACCTTTCATAAATCATTGAGAAAAATATATTTCATTGAAGCTTGAATTACGATCGATCTACGGTCTACCTCATTATGTTTGGTGAAGTAGCAATTGGAGATGGTGATGGCCATGGATCCTTGCATGACATCAATTAGTCCATCTTGGCAATTTGACATTGAAATATGATCGATCCAAATATTCGAGCATCTAAAAATAGAGATTCCATCAGCATCACTCTTCGTGCGAAGGCCATAGTGATCAAGTGCGTCTCTAATTAGGCTACTGGTCTCTTTCTTTATATCATGGATGTGGAGGTCATGGATCATCACATTTTTCACAAATTGAAGGGTTCTTTGAGCAGCATTGCAAATGTGCACACTAGCCCCACGTCCATCGATGGTTTTGTCACTTATCACCAATAGCTCTTCGTTTAGCCTAATCGCCATTTTGTGTGAAAATATGATCCAGAGTGGCTTGGGATGGATCACGACATGGTGCAAGGTTCCTGGTTTAGGGTTCACTATGTCATATACTGTCCGATGCATCCTTGACCACATAGATTTTCCCAGCCTTGCCTCCGGTTGTCCCAAGACTGAAGCCTGACACAATTGGCTAGCCTCTTGCGGTGCTTACCCCAGTATTTGTAGCATCTCCAGCATCGATCAATTGGGTTTGTAGCCTTACACAGATTGATGTGTCTGCCTAAACTTCTCCTTGTGCTATTGCCTCCTTCCATGGCCCTGCATGGAAGTTACAGTTGAAAAAAAAAAAAAAACATTAACGACCCAACCATACAATTCATGGTAAACCAATCTCTCACTCAGATAATGCAACACATACATTCAAGACATACATAAACAAGACCTGCTGTCATCACCAAGTATCTCCTACAGGTGCCCATATTGTTGCAGATCCCATGAACTCAATCACAAGTCATGCCCATGCTGCATGATCCTATGAACCACACTGCAAGTCATTCCCTTACTTCAAGCCATACTGCATATCCCATGGTTCACGATACTGCAGGGAAATGAACACCTCCCTCTGTAATTAACAGTCTATTATTTTACTCATGTACATTTCTGTATATAAGGGTGTTGCACACCTCTGCAGAACATTAAGCAAAACCGAAAACCTTCATACTGTTTAGATTTCTTTCAATTCCCAGAAAACCATTTAGTTTTACTTTCCATGCAAACATCTACTATGTCATATAATGCTCCATGCATGAAGCAGTTGTCATTAAACTGAAATTTAATGGTCTTACTCGTGGACTTGCTCGTTAAAATGACCGGTGACGTCCTCAGGATTTCAGTGGTAGGCTTTGAGGGCGTCCTCCTAGCTTCTTCCGCCTGCTGCTGCCACGCCTCATCGAAATTGGCAATGTGAGCCCTCAGGGTTGGAAACATTGCAACCAAAGCACAGAAAACCAGCAATCCAAGCTTCATACCTTCCATTGCCGTCTCTTCAACTTAAACCCTTGGTGTCAAGTTTAGCTTGTTTTCAATATATGCAACGAGGAAGTTGGATGGTTCTTCGACTAAAAGTTTCAAAAGGATTATGCAAGGGTATGATTAAGTACTAGAGCCAGAAATCTAGAGGAAGAAAAGAAAGAAAATGAGACGTAGGGAGGGAAGGGAGGAGAGCCACCCAAAGCAATCAAGTTTTTGGATTATGATCGTCTACAATTATTTGTCCGAATTTGAGAGAATTCGGACAGGTGATTGTAAGAGACTACTTATGGGACCCACGTGACCAAATAAAAATTGAGCTGCCCAACCATTTATTCTGTCAGGTGAGTCCCATAAATAGTCTCTCACAATCACATGCCCGATTTCTCAGAAATTCGGGCAAATAATTGTAGATTCCTAAATATTAAACTTTACAAACAAAGAACAAAGATTTTTCCTAAACTGGGTTGAAAAAATTTCTTTATATAAAGTTTATTAAACTAACGTCTGTCCTAGAAGCACATGATTCTCACGCTACTAACTCTTGCCAAAAAAGATTCACAGTTCACACTAAAAGAAAAATATCCACGTGGAACAAACAACCTTTAGTTTTTTCTATGGAAAAATGATTGTTGCACAACTTTCTTACAACTCTAACAACTTTTTTTTTTTTTTTTAAATGATTAACCATTGGATCTGTTTTCCTACATGTGGGCCCCAAATATCCAATGGTTGATCTTAAAAAAAGTTATACAAAAGATGTGAAAGAAACATTATTACTATTTTCTATTAGAAACAAAAACATTAACAAACAACTTAAAACACAAAACAGTTATAAAAGAAAATTAACTTCTATATGGACCTAGTACAAACCCGGTCTTTTGTGCCCTCTAATTAGAGAATGACACCTTAGCTAGGGTAGAAAACAAAAACTGAAAAACATTATAAAATCACAAGATTATTTGCCCAACTCGACACCTTGTCCTAAAAAGATATATATATAGATAAAGAAACTAGTACTCTATCCATTGCATTTATGCTTGTGATGATCTGAATGCTGAGTTTCCTAAAAGAACAACTTGTCTTCTGAAACAGTAGAGCAAAATGATTGGGGGGTTGAAACCACTTGCATGTCCAACATGAAATCATATTATATGTGGAGCCCAGGTTGGTGAGAGTCAGAATCATCCACGTCGGTGCCACTCTAGAAGCCATGTTTCGAGACCCACTTTTCTTCAAGGGGAAAATGAGTGTTCATCACCTGTGGACCATGGTGTGTTTTTTTTTATTGGGCTCGTGGACATTGTGGTGCCCTGGTTATCTGCTTTAATTTCCATTAACATTAGTTTTATTAGCTAGCCGCACATGGCTAAACTATATCTGTTTGTCCCAGATTATTAGTTAATGAAACAGGAGCCAATTCATGGCTACATCTCCCTAAGATTATTAAACTAATTAAGATGGGAACCATTTTCAACTTCATTAAAGGAAAGCGAGGAAAATGAGAAATATTTAAAAACTTGGCTCAACAAACTGCATTGATTTCTCAACTGAGAGATGTACCAACTCCAGCTAGGTCCCATGTCATCTAAAATATCCAAAAAGAACTTATCCAAAATGTAAAATTACTTATTTAGACGTCTACTTTGTACTGGTACCAAATTGATTTTGGAGTACAACTATATATATATATATATATATGTCTAAAATGGTCACTAGATGTAAGCGTGCATTCACTCATGACATATAGGACATGGTTGATGAATCATTTTATAACCAAGGTATTTGGTTATGGGTTGCTGTCAAAAGAGGAAGTGGAAGAGAGAAGTACTGTTTTGTGGGGATAAAAGAGACGGAGATGAGAGAGATAGAGAGAGAAGAAAAAAAGTGGAAGTACAACAAATAATATTTTAATGATATGAAAAAAGATTAAAGATTTTTTTTTTTTTTTTTAACAGATTGCATGTGCTACCATATATTGATGAAAGAAGTCCGAAGGCAATACAGAGAGTAGTGATCCAAGACTCCATACACTTTAAGCCAGAATAAACTGACTTGAAACAGCTGTCCAAACAATACTCAAGTATTACATGAACACCGTTTGAGCCACTCTTTACATTTAAGCACACTCTAACACAGAAAAAATGGCCGATCTAGCTACCAAGCCAACAAATAATCCAGTAGCATTTGGGTATTACAGAAAACACCCAAACAACAGAGTCACTGTCGGAAGGAATTCCGTCGCCGGAACAGATTGCGTACAAAAGTAAAAAGCAGTTTAATTCTCAAAATATATAAAATCTATAAATATATATATATTGGCTATATGCTACTGGTGCTTAATATCCGAAGGATCAAGAATTTGGTACAAGTGCAAACCAAATGCCTTTTGGATTGAATTGTGTACACACTGCTTTACCTGTTCAAAATACTTGACTTTGTCATGGTCTAATGTCTATGAAGCTACTTGAATTTTGACCACAGAATGGTATATGAGGCTGAGATTAGTGATAAATCTGCGACGTTGAAAACTGTCGTCGGCTGGCCTTATTAGGCGGTGGTGAAGTGAAAGATACCGAAGAATAAAATACTCAAGGGTGAGAAATGCATTTGGGTAAACGAAACATATGGTTGAGATTACAATCATTGTTGAATAATTCCAAATAATATGAAAGACAAGTTTTTATGAATTAAGCTTGCATTATATTATATGATATCAAACATTACATGAGAACACCATTTTCTACCAGAAATAAGACAAAATATTGATCAAGCTGGATCTGCATAAACTTCTATAGCAGATCACAGTATCCAATGGACCAATCCAATAACAGATCAACCAAACAGGCAGGGGCTCAATTCAAAAAACCCAGAAGCCCCGCTTTATGGAAAACCCAATAATTATATATATACAGCTAAAAAGCAGAAGCAGCAATTCAAAAATATGGAGCTGCTTTGCTCCATAACTTATGTTTCTAATGAGCTTTGTTTTGTACTTGATATCTTCAACAAAGCATCTCCTCTTTGAGTTCCATCTTATTGCCTGCTTTGCTCAAGACACCAGAAAAATCTATGCTTTCCATAACCAAATCCTCCACACTTTCTTCCCTGGAGGATGGAAATGGTGAATGTATTGAAATTTCGTGGATTGATGCCAAACTCATTAGCTCGGATTCATCTAGGCCTTTTGCAGGACCAAGACTAGATCGCTCAGTCCCATACTTTGCCAATGCATCTTTGAATTTCTTGATCTGTAATACAAGAATTTGGACTGTCTTAGCATTTGAAATACAAATAACCCATTTAAAGCTATGAGAAGTCGAGCAATAAAAAGTTGATTTACTGAAATCTTACAGTTGCATTGGTGCAGCTGAAACTAGATAGACGACCCTCTGGACCTCTATAGAACCTAAAGAATGGTAGAACATGAATGTGGAGACTGTGACACATAGTTTTGAGCTCCTCATAGTTAACTTTAAGAAAAATTGCATTGGGGTTCAGTTCAGCCAGCTGACAGATCTGACAAAAAAAAAATCCCAATATAATGCTTTATAATCAAATTAGATGTATATAAATTTGTGAAGGGCTTATTCTGGGAAAAAGTGTTTGATAAATTTCTATCTAGAATAATACGCTTCAAAAATCAAATATACCTTAGGATGGAGAGTTTTGCAACCTCCACAACCAGGCGAGTAGAAGTCAACTATGACCAATCTATCACCAGCATAAATCAAGGAATCCACAAGTTCTTGCGCCGAATGAATCTCCACCATGTTGGGTTTTAGAGTCTTCTCCCACCATCTCCGAGCTCGGCTCACACAGAATGATGCTTGTGCCTGAAATCAGATATTGAGCATTAGTTCCCAAAATGCAGCAAGGAACGGCAAATTCCTTCCAAAATATAAAACAGTAAAAGCAAAGTATTCACATACCCGAACAGAGAAATTGCTGTGGGATTTGGGACTCCAGTCTCCTGTCTGCGTTTGATCTGCAAAAAGTAGGGGCTTTCCCATAAAATCGACACTTAAAACGGGTAAAGCTCTTGATTTTGAGTTTCTAGACTGTGAAGAACCAAAAGAGGGACAAAACCCACAAACCCCTCTGGATTTCGAGCCAAGAACAGTTTCATTCATGTTCAACCCATAAAAGGAAAGACAGCTCTTCATTGAACAAGTCATCATAATAATGTAAATCAGGTGCCTTTTGCGGGCTTACAGCATGAAACAAGCAGAACCCACTTCACGTTTTGGATCAAACACCAATTTTTGGAGACAAGAGTAGTTGGGGTATGAAAAAGTTCAGGCAAAAAAAGCCTTGAAGACCCTCGAAACCCAAGACCCACTTGTAATTTTCAACCAAACGCGCGCGATTTGAACAGAAAATTCGCACTTTCGAAGGTTTTGTTTTTGTTCTTTCAAAGCTTCGAAGTAAGGGAAGGAAGGAAGCAATGGGGTTAAAAAGAAAAAGAGAAAGGGGTGGGGTGGGGTGGGGTGGGGTTGGTGGGGGATCTTTTTGATTTGGATTTTAGTTTATCCAAGTTGTTAATCAAATTTATTTATTTTTTAATTTGTTTTGGATAATGAAAAACCGTATTTAGATTAGATTAGAGCAGTGTATGATATGTAAAGTTGACTGATCCGTCTACTTCTGTGTTACTGTGTAGACTGTAGAGGATCGAGTTGGCCATGTTTCCTTGATTTTCTCTGCGTTTGGCAGTTGGCAACGTTGTCCCATGAAACCGCTAAACCGCGCAGTTGACTGTGTTTTGCCTCTCCAGCTCTCCAACATGTGGATAAAGGGCCCCCTTCTTAGCGCAAAAAAACAAAAGAGTAGCGCTTAAAGCCACACAATTAGTCTTCTATTTTTATTTTTATTCTTATTTTTTTTTAATTTTACAATTATTTTATAATACTAATGTAATCTTATATATAAAAATTTATTCGAGAGTTAATTGGGATTGTGCGGGATAAAAATATAGTAGGTAACATTACTTTTTTTTTTTTTTTGGTAACAAATTCTGATTCAAGGACCGATTGATACCGCCACTGCACTAGCATAGTGAGATAGTGGTAGAAAAAGAGTGAGGTATCTTATGTTGCTCAAAAAGAAAATTGTGTTTTTGTTTTTCGTTTTTTGTTAAGCAAGATTGCATTTGGACCCACGATTTTAAATGCGTAATTTTAAACAAAATTGTGAATTTGTCTTCGTTTAAAAGCGTATTTAAAGTCAAGAATTTTTAAATAGTAGGCAAGGGTTGTGTTTTTCAAAAGAGTAAGTGTTGGTACAGTTTCCGGTATGGTGTGAATCTGCAAGTTCTTCTTATGTTCTTCACGCTTTTCAATAATTCTACAAAACAACAAAAACTAGGGACCCTTCCGGGGATCCCGCTCCGATGCCTAAATTAGCTTCTATGATAAAATAATACTATGTGCATAAAAACTGAGTCTTAGTTTATACATAGGCTATGGGCCTATTTATAGGAATAGAGGTAGAGTCAAACCTGGATTAGGACTCATGCTCCTTGTTGATCTAGAACTGCCGTCAGAGTTCTAATTGGACTCTAACCCTTTATTAGAATTCTAATCTGATATCTTTATTAGACTTCTGATCTGATCATTCTTCTTATTCGATTGGACCATGAGTCTTATCCCAATTTTACCAGGGATATGACTGATTTCTCTAGAGTAGTTGCTAAATGTCTATCTCCTTATTGGATCGGGTTGAGTGAAACTTATCCCTAACAGTTTCCCCCCAATTCCCTTATCCGAAGCTTGCTTGAATAATGAGAATTCTATGTCTAAGGAAACCCGAGCTTTGTCTCATTCTGAAAACCTGCTAACCTGCAAAACCTGAGGGTTAAATCTTACCCCCTATTACCTTATTGTTTTTCCTTTGGGTTTTCTCCCTAACTCCTGAAAAACCTGCAAAACCCGAGGTTAAATCCGACCCCCCCGGCTCTCTTTATTTCTCTCTCTCGGCAAGGATTGATCTGAGAATGCTTTCTTCTTGCTCTCGGCTATGACTAATCCGAGAGTTTTCTTCTTGCTCTCGGCTAGGACTGATCCGAGAGTTTTCTTCTTGTTCTCGGCTAGGACTGATCCGAGAGTTCTCTTCTTGTATTCGGCTAGGACTGATCCAAGAGTTTTCTTCTTGCTCTCGGCTAGGACTGATCCGACAATTTTCTTCTTGTTCTCGGCTAGGACTGATCTGAGAGTTCTCTTCTTGTACTCGGCTAGGACTGATCCGAGAGGCTTTCTTCTTGCTTCCGGCTAGGACTGATCCGAGAGGCTTTCTTCTTGCTTCCGGCTAGGACTGATCCGAGAGGCTTTTGCCTGCAAAAGAAGCGACATCAACGAGTTCCCGGTCCTTAGACCGAGAACACTCCGATGCTTAAGTCAGTTCTATTCTTTTATTCTGAAAATACTTATTTCCAAAATCTGGGGAATTTTCTGTCTTTTATTATAAATAGTCAGAGTTAAAAATAAAAGTCTAGTTCTTTGCAAACATAAATGCTAAAAATAAAAGTCTAGCCTGAAATTCCCGAGAGTCTTTTCTATGGGATCACGGGCAGATTCTGTTTTTGCCTCGGCTCTCTATGTCGTGGGCTTCTGCTTCCTCGGTCTTCTCTTCTTTCTATGTCATCTCGGGGATCATTCTCTTGATGCCTCTCGTCTAGCTGAGGATGGTCTCGGGGATAGTAATCCCGTGGCTGCTGATCTCGGGACTGATAGTCTCGATGATTGCGAGGCCTATTATTTTTTGGCTGGTTCCGTTGCTCTCCCAAGAACCGAACCAGCTTGCCATTCTTTATGAATTCTTCTATTAACAACCTTAGGGTTGCGCGCCCCTCGGTGTAATGACCTGCTTGTTTATGAAAATTACAATACTTACCTGCATTCCTGTAAGGAGGATTACCTGGTATCTTTTGTGGTTTCCAAAACGTCGGGTCTTTTTTTTATCTCCATAAAGACTTCTGATATCTCGGCATTGAGAGGTGTAAAATTGTAATCTTTGAACTTCTTTACCTACCTCTGCTCTTCCCCATCAGCTTTCCTGAATTCTTTCCTTTTCTTTTATGGGGTTGTCTCTCGGGGTAGCCTAGAACTGGCCATAGACTTCAGCGTCTCTTCCGGATTGATGAATACCTTATCCATGAGGTCCTGCAAGGTACTCGGTTGCTTCCGGACCAACTTCTTCATCAAAGGCTCCTCGGGTGAAATTCCTTGATAAATGGCAACAAAGACCATATCCTCGGTCGGATCTTCGACCATTACCTTCTCTCGGTTAAACCGAGCCATGAACTCCTTAAGACTTTCGTTGCTTTGCTGGTGCAATGATAGCAAATATCCCGAAGGCTTCTTCCTTGTTCGGAAAGCTAGAAATTCTGTTAGGAATATTTTGGACAACTCCTTGAACTGATCTACGGAATTCGGGGGCAGCTTCCTGAACCAGTCTCGAGCATTCCCCGAAAGAGTAAGGGGGAAGGCCCGACACGCTACTTCATCGGGTGTCCCGTAAAGGTCTAGATGAGCTCGAAAATTCTCTAGGTAATCCAAGGGATCTCCGTCTCCTGCATAATTTAGAATTTGGGGTACCTTAAACTTCTCGGGAAGCCGATAGTTTGCCACCCGTCTGGTGAAGGGTGAGTCTGTACCCATTAGAAGCTTGTCCACCACTACGGATCTGCTTTTGTCCTTTCTTTCCATCTCCATGTACGTGCACCTTCTTTCCAGTTCGACAATAACTCTACTCAGATCTCCTTGGCGGTCATCCTCCCTCCGAGGATTAGTGTTGCTGTTGTGATCTTCTTCCTCACGCTCATCCCTGTTCATCTCGGGATTGGGTTGTTCCGGCCTCCTGCGCAGCAACTCGGCATTCCGCTGTGTTAAGGATTCAATCTGGGCTTCCAACGCTACTATGCGATCTTGATCTCCACCCCCCGAGGGAGGGTTCGGTGGAGGCTGCGGATTATTCTGAATAACTGGCTCCATTCGGACTATGGGCTCTCGGTTGGTCTGGCTTTCGGAACGTGTGTTCACTACCATGCTAGATCTTCTTTTTCTTTTATGAGGAACGACTAATCGGTTCCCACAGACGGCGT
Source organism: Alnus glutinosa (assembly GCF_958979055.1). NCBI lineage: Eukaryota > Viridiplantae > Streptophyta > Magnoliopsida > Fagales > Betulaceae > Alnus > Alnus glutinosa. Next base: position 2,990,689 of record NC_084893.1, read on the forward strand.
CAAACTGTTGGTACAGTTTCCGGTATGGTGTGAATCTGCACGTTCTTCTGATGTTCTTCACACTTTTCAATAATTATGCAAAACAATAAAAACTAGGGACCCTTCCGGGGATCCCGCTCCGATGCCTAAATTAGCTTCTGTGATAAAATAATACTCTGTGCATAAAAACTGAGTCTTAGTTTATACCTAGGTATGGGCCTATTTATAGGCATAGAGGTAGAGTCAAACTTGGATTATGACTCCTGCTCCTTGTTGATCTAGAACTGCCGTCAGAGTTCTAATTGGACTCTGACCCTTTATTAGAATTCTAATATGATATCTTTATTAGACTTCTGATCTGATCATTCTTCTTATTCGATTGGACCATGAGTCCTATCCCAATTCTACCAGGGATATGACTGCTTTCTCTAGAGTAGTTGCTAAATGTCTATCTCCTTATTGGATCAGGTTGAGTGAAACTTATCCCCAACAGTAAGGATCCATTTAGGTTTGCGATTTTAAAAAATGCGATTTTAAATCACGATTTTAAAATGTGCGATTTGAAAAAAATGATTTTTAAAAACGCAGTTAAGCGTTTGGTAAAATCGCAGTTTAGCATTTAAAATTACAAATTAGCCTTTAAAATTATGCGTTTTCAAAAAAGCAACATCTTGCTTGCGATTTGAAAAAACAGATTTTCTGCTTTTTCAAATCGCAATTTTTAAAACCGCAGTTCCCAAACTATTTATGTTATGCGATTTGATTTAAAATCGTACTGATTATTTACAAAATCGCAATTCCAAAAGAACCCTAATGCTATATACTTTATTGTTATCATATAATTGTTCAACAATGCTGATATAATATTTGATTAATTATTATTACATAATAATAAAAAAGATTCAATGGTGTATTTGGAATGTCACGTCAATATTGTTTGGATAATTATAAAATATAATATAATATACAATATTTTAAAAAAAAAAAAATTCATGATTTTAAAAACCAAACCTCTAAAGCTTATATCCATTTTTAAAAATCAAATTTTTATTAACTACATTTTAAAATCACTATTTTTTCAAACCAATCAACCGGATATTAAAAGGTGTTTTGCTTTACTTACTAAAATATTCTCAAAGGATGACTTGATTATGTCAATTTTACCCACAAGCTGTAAAATGTTACTAGGAGCTACCAGTTTAATTACTTTATGAACTAAACGGATATTTAGGGATGCGTGATAACAATAATAAAAAAAAAATATTAAAGTTAAGACATAAAGAATAATAAAATGATTTTTTTTTAATTCTCGATGAAAAATGATCCCTACACTCATTTCTCACAACAGCCCCACAACAAGCTGACGTAGCTGGTAATATTTTATTACTTTTTTATAAAAAGAAAAGAAAAGAAAACAAAAAAATAATAAAATATTACCAGCCATGTCAGCTTGTTGTAGAGCTGTTATGAGAAATGAGTATGAATCATTTCTCATTCTTGATTAATTTAGTTCTTTCGAGAGAAAAAAACAAATGAGCCACGAAAAGCTTTGTGCTTGGTGCCGGATTAGAGTTCACTTAATGACAAATCTTGAACGAATCTCAGCATCTTACAAATCCAAACATAAGATAAGATAGAAAACAAAACTAATTAGGTGGCCTCTTTAATAAGATGAATATTGTAACTTCTCACGTCGCCCGAGAATGAAAATGTTACGTGCATCTAGAGTTTAGGTGTAATTCAGTAGTTGTTAGATATTAGGTTTGTTATAAAGGATTATCAGCTAGATTATTCAATTTATTACTTTACTAGTTGTTCAATTCATTAGTTGTTTTATTAGTTTATTATTGTTGTTTGGGTAGAAATATGTTTTATGTTTAATTATCTTTTTATGTTGTTATTTGGGTAGGATCATGTTTATCTCTTTTATGTTTATCTTTTAAGAGTCTTGTTGATAGTATGTTAGGTTATTAAGTTAGGAGTCAAATGAAAGTTCTATTTCATATGAAACTCTATTTTGTATTGTATTTTGTTCTTTTAAATACTATTTTGTTATTGAATAAAAGTAATCAATCAAATAAATTATAAAACTTTGTGTTTGTGAGTTCAGAGTTCCTCTAATTGCCCAACCATTGAAGTCTAGGAATCTTTGAAAATCCTACCATATCTATCATTTTTGTTGAATGAATTCTCATCCTATGTTGTAAGCACGTAACAAAGAATGATGATGTGCTTATATTCATATTCACACATTTCTTGATATAACGCATTTTAAAGTCATGATGGTCATGAATCTATTAGAACTCTGAAGTTGAGTGTACTTCTGCAAGAGTAGTATCTGTACCAGGATAGAAAACCACTTGGAAAGTCTAATTCGGAGGAACCAATAACGTGCAATATTGCGTTGTTAGGGTGAATCGTTATAAATATGACTACAATTTATAGTTTTTTTTTATAAGTTTTTATAAATTAACGTGACAATTAACTGTTACAAATTGGCTTGATAGTCTTTGTGTTACCCATTTTTTAAAAATTGACTATTACGGAATTTTGTGAAAAAATTATAGTAAAAAATATAATATTTCAAGCAATTTTCTAATAAGATAATTCTGATATTTTATTTATTAAAGTTTAGTAGTTTGTACACTGCTAATCAAATTTTAAGATGTTTCCAGACTTTTGGTGTTACTCAATTACGTCTCTTAGCTATGCCCTTATTTTTAGGATAAAGAGATCATTCAGTTGGAACTGAATTAGGATAAAGAAGATATTGGAAAAACGAGAGAAAAATGGGAAAACGAATATTTAAAGTGAAGATAATGCCCTTTGTTGGTACAGTTTTTGGTATGGTGATGTGTTGCCTTGTGATTCGTTGCCTTCCTCGTCTCCACTCCGATGCTTAAGTCAGTTCAAACTATTTATTTTCTGGAGAGTATCAATAATCTCAGAGCTTAAAGAATCTGCCTGTCAAAAATACCTGGCGTAGTGGTCTTATTTATAAGCTCATAGTTCACAGTTATAGAACTACTATAACACTTGAAGCATAATCTGATTAGGAGTCTGAGTCCTAGATTACATAGTCTTTAATCTTATCTTCATAGAATTCAAATTGGGTAGTAGAGTCAAAGCTGGGTAGGACATTACCTCTTCGTCTGACGTCATATTATTAGGTACCTTATCCAATATTTGATGGGATAAGAGTCTTATCTTGATATACTCAGGATATGCGCCTTTTTAGAAATAACGAATGGTCTTGTACTTAGGTCTGATTTGACCGGACCGACCCGATGGGCTCAACCCTTGATACTACCTTAGGCCCACATGTCTTTGGAGTTGATTATTTCTCCGACACCCTTTTTTAAATAATCAAAAAAAGAGATATCGTAAGAAGATATTAAATATACCCATCTTTCAAAAATTAATCCAGTTTTTTTCACCCCCACATAGTAGTTTTCGGAGTAATGTGTCATAGAGTTATGTAAGTTGTCAGAACTTCAAGCCCTTTTCAGGTTCTTTTATAATTATTTTTATGGGGATTGGCAGATGATGAAGTGATGATAGAGTAAGCACTGAGCAGAGGTAGCCCACTGGTTTTGAGTTTTTTTTTTTGTGGCTCGGAATGGGATAGATCGCCCAAGGTTTTGAAAAAGCCAAAGGCTAAAAGCCATCTCTCCTACAACCAACAGGCAACAAGTCCACAAATACATGGTTGGAGGAAAAGGAATCAATTTGTTTGTCATTTTCTTTTCACATAATCACATAAGAGTAAAGATTTTTTAAACGTGCTAATTCTTGTAAGAGGGCAGCCACCATCACCTACTCGGTAGCGTCCGAACACCTATCCGAACAGTCGAGTCGAGACACATTCAATTGGAAGAGTTGAATCTAAGAGCATCGGTATTTTTTTTTTAATTTTTAATTTTTTACTTTTATGAATAAGAGTATTCATATTTGACCCTTTAAAGCACTCACAATAATTTATGTAAATTTTTATCTAATCAAAACCCACTTTTGATAACTCAGAAGATCTCTTCTAGATCGCCCCAGGTTTTGGAAAAACCAAAAGGTAAAAGCCATCTCTTCTAGAACAAGTCCACAAAATATGATTGGAGGAATTAATTTGTTGTCATTTTCCTTTCTTTTCACATAATCGCATGAAAGTAAAGATTTTTTGAACATGCTAATTCATGTAAAATGGCAGCCATCATCACCTACTTGGTGTTCGAACACTTGTCCAAACAGTTGAGACACATTTGATTGGGGGAGTTGAATCTAAGAGCATCCACATTTCTTCTCTTCTTTTTTTTTTTCTTTTTTTTTTTTTTTTTTTTTTTATTATTTTTATTATTTTTATTTTTATTATTATTATTTATTTTTTGAAGGAGAGTATCCACATTTGACCCTTTAGAGCACTCACAATAATTTATGTAAATTTTTATGCAAAATAGCTCACAAAAACTCACTTTTGCTAACTTTTAGCTAACCACCTTTAAAGACTTTACTCAAACAACTTATCTAAACTAATTCTCAATTTTATTAAAATAATAGATTTTATTCATTTTAATTAAAAACTCATCTCTAAAAAAAAAAAAAACCAAATAAAACTCTAACCTCTAGCAACATAATCAACGCCCTATTCTCTCCATCATCACCAACACAATATCACCGAACAACTATAACAAGAAACCAAATAATAATCATGAATCACAGGATTTATATTTAAGAACAATGGTCTTTTTCTTTTTTTTTTAATGATCGAAGAAGCTATGAGCCAAATATTAATCCAAACTGAAAAACTCTGCCTACAAAAAAAAAAAAAAAAGAGTTGTATTTTGCTTGATGAAATAAATTAACAGTACATTGACTTTATATATAGGAGATGAAACCCTCCATTTTCAATTACAGTACATTCTATTTTTTTTACTATCTGTTTTTCAAAAGTTTATTTTATTTTATTTTTATTTTTAATACGGACATTTTTTTTACGGTCATATTTTACAATGGTCGTTTCGTTAAAACGATCATTTCTAACGCAATAATTTTTTTAACGATAATTTTTCTAACTGTCATTAAAGTTCACTACTATTCTGCATCCTACTATAGAAAAAATTGCAATTCTTAAACTGTTTATACTGTAGTGACCAAGTTTAAATAATATCATCAATGAAATTGAAAAAAGTTATAAATGCCAATACATTTTTTTTTTTTGGTGAAAAGTAAAAAATAACTACTAATTAATTATAATCACAAGCAATCGTGAAAAAAAAAAAAAAAAAAAGAACAAGAACAAGAACAAGAACAGTGATATAGATCACTGTAGATCACTTATAATTAATTATAATCGCAAGTAATCGTGAAAAAGAAAAAAAAAAAAGAAAAAGAAAAAGAACAAGAACAGTGATATAGCTCACTGTAGACTACTAATTAATTATAATCACAAGCAGTCGTGAAAAAAGAAAAAAAGAAAAAAAAAGAAAAAGAACAAGAACAGTGGTATAGATCACTGTAGATCACTTATCTCTTATTTGATTAATTTCTCTCTCCAAACTCTACTTTGCTTTTTAATTATTCTTTATTTAAGCCTAAAGGAAAGAACAAAAAAATAAAGCATTCTCCAAAACAAAGAATGAGATGTTAAGATTTTTTTTTGTAAGAGCATCCACATCATATGCTTTAAAGAGGCATCTTCTTCAAATTTTAATTAAATCCACCCTCCATCCAATGTTTCTCCATCATTCATTTTTTTTTTTTTTCTAATTAAAAGGGCCGAAGATTGGACGGCCAATGTAATTACCCCCTTGAACGTGACTATCGGACTTTCCACCCGCTGTGAAATGCTCGATTTGAACCATAGCTACTGTCTTGGAAGACGAGTCCGTCAAAATAATTTTTTAGTAGTAGCATATAGTTTGCGGACTATTACCGCAAGCGAGTTTTAACCTGTGACCACTAAGAAGAAAGGAAAGAAGAATCGAACCTTATCTCCTACTGATTTACCAACTTGACTACCACCTTGGCGGTTTCCATCATTCATTTTAAAGGACATGCTACAGTAATCGTTCATATATCCTAGACGAAAGCTTCCTCTCATCTCTTTTCAATGTATTCACTTTTCATGATGTCCCATTCCGTGGGACTCGTTCTCCAAAATAAAGTGAGAATAAAAAAAATAAAAAAAAAATGAGTCATTTTCCAAAGTAAAAAATGAGATATAAAATGTTTTTCAAAATAGAAAAAAATAGGATTATTCTTCAAAATTTGAATAAAACTTTGAAGGGTCTACCGTGGATGCTCTAAAAGTGGTTCTTCAAAATATATTAAGTAATAGTATAGTTGTTTTTCAAAATTTGAAAAAAATTTAAAAGGATCCACGTGGATGCTAAGTTCTTCATTTTTTTTTTTAAATAAAAAATAAGAAACTATACTTTTTTAAGCTCTATTTATTTATATTTTTAATAGATTTATTTTTGTTTATTAAAATCAACACGCGTCGCTATCTTATTAGTACTGACGTGGCACCTAACGAAACCTGTCAAAATTTTTAACGGAATTTGACTTTAGGGAGCAAATTGTAAATTAAGCCAACCACAAGAATCTATAAATTAATTTTGATATCAGATAGAGTAATTTATAATTTAGGCTAACCTCATGGACGAATGATGCAATTTTTCCTTCTCTTTATTCGTATAGCTAAATATTTTTGTTATTACACTTGAATGCATCTTGAATTGGAAAAAAAAGAAAGAAAAAAAAAAGAGAGCAGTACAATTGTTAACAAAACTCAGAGGTGACATTGCATCAAGACCTCTAGCATAATTAGCACTTGTTATTGCTATGAAAATGACTCAGCGAGAGAACCCTCAGATGAAGAAACAGCCAAAGCTGCTGCTGCCTCCAATTCTTGCAATGTCAATAGACTTGTTGAGTGACAAAATTTTGTATTTGAAGGAGTCTCAATGGCTTCTGACTCTGCTAGTCTAAGGGAAAACTCGGTTTTAGTTGCCTCTACAGTTTTGTCGATAAATATTGATCTTGGCATATAGTCCTTCATGCCGCATATAAATTCCAAATGGCCCCTTGCCTGAACAGAAAATAGATGGCATACTCATCAGTAGAGGTGGCTAATAATGGAAAAGGAAAAAAAAAAGAAATTGTAATCAAACATAAAACTATTTAACATAGAAAAAGCGTTTGGACAACGCTATCAGGCTAACCCATCATTTTTTTCTCTTGTTTAGCACAGAGTGGCTAAATTTGCTTAGTCGCCGGAAAAAAAAACCTAAATTTAGACCAGCCAAGATACTATCCTGCGCCACTTTTTGAAGAAATACTTGCTGCACTGCTTGTGACTAGGTTTATTCTGCCATTCTCACCATGCTGATAAGCTACTACACCTGGCCAATCACCTATAAATGATGCAACCTGAATCACACCAGTCTATGGAAGTCATTGCTTTCTTCCAAGATTCTCAATCCTCTCCCAGTTTCTTCATCTACCTTAATTAATCTCACATATATGAATGATTTCATATTCTACACAAATGGCCGATTGTGTTGAATAACTGTCAACTCAATTATTTGTTAAATTCACATATTCTGTCAAACAATTAATTAAGGATAAATTACACTTTGTCCTCATAAACTACAGTTCAGTGTTATTATCCCCACAAACTTCAACTCATTACAATTAGACCCTATTTCCAAGCTTCGATTTTAGATTATCCCCTCCATAAAAAAATAAGCGTAAATTTGGACAGAAAAATGTGGCACGTGTATGTCACCTGCATCAAGTTGTTAAATGACCCAACTACTTAGAGAGAGTTCTGGATGAGAAGTAGGGAATTCTGGTCATTGGATCACGTCATGGATTGATTTAAACACCAAATTAGATCCACCACAAAATCAAAATCTGGGAATGGTGGTAGAGGAGGAGGAGATGAAAGGAGTGGTGGTGGGGAGAGTGTTAAACAAAACCAATTACTGCCAATTATTTAAGAGCATCCTCATCAAGCTCTTCAAAGTTTTCTCCAAATTTAGCTCAAATAATGTACTTTTTTAATTTTATCCATTACTTTTAAAGTTACTCTTACATCAAACTCTCTAAATTTTTCTCTATTTTAATTATATATTCTTTTTTTATCAGTTTTGAGAATAACTACTTTACCTGTATCTCAAGAACTCAAAGTTTCTACAAACATCAACACAATACCGTAACACATACACAATCGGAAGAAAGAAGAACAAACAGAAAATCAGTTTCAAAGGGGGTTCGGCCAATCAGTGAATTTTACCCAATAATTTCACATCCAAAAACACCCAATCATTTATCAGAACCATCATCACCGAAGCAGGGGAAAAATTCAACAAATACCCATAACCCACCGAATGCCATTCAACCGGAAAATCAACCAACATCAAAGATAATTCCAACAAATCACAAATCAAAATAAACCTATAACAATTTGAACAAGAATTCATCAGAAATTACCTAGCGAATTTTTGTTCAAAGCTAGGGAAAAATCACGGGAAAATCGCACTCCTTGCTCACCTGAAATCGCCTCTGGAAGTCGCCGGATTTCCGGCCAGAATCGCCGGAAATCAGCTCCGGCCTACGATCCACCGGAAGCCGCGCCTCTGCTCTCCGGAAATCGGGTCTGGGTCGTTGGAGGGTCGGGTTTCTGCTGACGGGTTCCGGTTCTGGGTCCTCTCCTCCGTCGGTTTCTCGAGCAACGACCACCGGAAATCGGACCTCCGGTGGTCTTCTCCCGGTTTCACTCTCAGATCCGGTCTCTCCCTCTCACGATCTCTCTCTCTCTCTCAGTCGGCTTCTCTCTCTTCTCGGGTCTCTCGGTGTCTCTCAGAAAAGAGAGAAGAAAGAAAAACAGAAATCCTCAGAAAATGAAACGGAACAAGAAAAGGAAAGGAAAGAGGCGCTGAGGAAGAAAGGGGAGAAGCGGGAAAGAAAAAAAAAATTATTAAAAAACAAATGGCGTGAAGAAATCTGGAGCCAAATTTGGAGATGGATTCTGACATAACTTATTTTGGTGAAAGGATGAAGAGCTTGATGCAGAGGTGGTTTTCTGAAATTTCACCAAAATTTGGTTAAACCTTTGAAATGCCGAGTTTGATGAGGATGCTCTAACACTGGATGACCCATCCAACCACAAAATTAGAAGCACCGTTAAGGGCCTAAATGTAGCTAGGTTATGTAGTTGAACCTCTGTAGTAACAACGATTTCCAAGTTCGTTTCTTCTCTCAAATAAATAACTCATTTCCTTGCTGTTACGACTGGGTTAGACTACAAAGCATTAGACTGATTATGAGTGAGGATCGCTCTCTCCATATCCACCCAGCAAACCAAGCAATTTCAACCTCACATCATTGTTAAAACTCATTGGAATTCAAAGATGAGAGGATTCAAAACCTTTAAAACCTGAAGAACCATTGCTAGAACCTTCATACTCGCCATATTTTTCAACATTCCATGGGATATTACCACCCAAATAATGATCACCAAAGCCAAATCCATCAGGGCCCAACTCAAATCCCCTCATCTTAGTATCATCCCTCTGTTCATCACCGATATGCATTCCAGGAAAAAGCCTTTAGACAAACCCATGTCATCCACCAGCTTCCCATTGATGCCCAAATAATGGGTTCTGGGTGTTTGATGCTTATCCTCCTCAAATGGTGATGTGTGGAGATGGAGAGGGTGTTAAACAAACCATGAAAATTATAAGCTTCAAAACTTATCCAACTACAAAATCCCCAAACAAATGTATTTCTTATGCAAGAAAGCATCTGCCATGTATGAGGGACAAGACATAAAAGAGGTGTACGACAAGGTACAAATAGGTGGCGGTGGTGGCTATAGCGGTTGGGAGTTCTTAGAAGTGCGGTGAATTGATTTTGAATGCTTGGGGCTAATTAAAATTTAAAGAAGCATAGAAGGAGAAAGATAAGTAATCTATGCACGTGTTTGGGAGTTCCAAGTGTTTTTTTTTTTTTTTTGGTGGGGGGAACCCTGCTCTAGGGAAATTTTTATCATTTCAAAATCCATAGATGCACGTGCTACTCTTGTGAAGCATTTTCCGTTCAAATTAAGGCATGTTTGCTTACGGAAAGGGTAAACTGAAACCAAAATTTCGAAATAGGACCCAAGTTATAATCAATTAAAGTTCGTGGGAGTAAGTGACACATGGGTGGTAGATTGTGGGGGTAAAGTATTTTACACTAGATTGCATCACACACCGACTATTTACAAGGTGAAAATGCTTTTCCAGTTATCAGTTTCATTCTATACTTGTCCTATTAATTATTTCCCAATATTTACATACTTATCTGAACAACATTGAAGTTCAAGCAATTCTAATTTTGAATAATCTTAAGTCTCAAATTAATCAATGAAAAATTAGAGAACAAATCGTGAAAATCGTGAAAAGTTCCTCCATTTTTCCCTTTGTTATGCCTCCTCAAAATAGTGCTACATTAGTAGTCACTATATATACTATATATGCAAACAATATCCTCACCAGACAAGATAAATAGATAAAAACCTCTAATCAGATGTCAAAAGATCAAATAGAATCCAAACTACGTTTATCAACATCACGTGTTTTGCTTTTACCTGTTCTTTTGACTCATCACTGGCTATGTTTACTAGGGTTCTTTTTTCCAATGATGGTGTGACCATGTGTTATATTTAGAACAGATATAAATAAAAGATACTGACATGAGAACAAATGCAATAAAGAGAAATAAAAAGGATAAAATATATATAATTGGAGAAGTCATTAACATTACCAGTCGATATTCAGGAGCCCTCACAGGAAGTTTCAGGTAAGCCATGTTCCTGACCTCATAGTCCCATAAAAAAGATGTGTGGTGGATCCACCGGTGTTTAGTAATGGATTGAGCATTTCCACCAAACTTGCGGTTACCAAAAACATAATCTGAAATCAGATGAGAAAAAATTATACATTTACAGCTTCCTTACTCTTCCATATGAATTCCTTAGGTCATATATAAAACCTAAAGGAAAAATATGAAGTAAGCGTCATAGAGCAGTTTCATCAACAAGAATTATAAAATTGTGAACAAAAAAGAAAAAGAAAAGAAAAGAAAGAGATATCATGGATATCACTATAGTTAAGAAATCGGTATATACAATGTAGTTACTACATTTTAATCACACTATATTTGTTAAAATCAGCGAATAAAAGTTTTTTTTCTTTTGAAGTTAGAAGTATGGCATTTTAAATCCTGGACTCATGAAAATTATCGAGTGTGGCGATGCATCCAGTCCTTAAATCGTAGGACCTTAGAAAACTGGTGGATTGTCATATCCTTCAGATTCCCTCACAAGGTTCTAGAAAAAATTAGGTGAAATGCCTCACTAATCAAAATCTATTATGAACTGCAAATGATTTAAGAAGTATAAAGGAATGTCCTATTTCCACACCCATGTTGCCCATTCAAATATGCATTTTAACATATCTAGGAAGAATTAACACTGGAAATTTTGACTTTTACTCATTACACCTATTTTATCCAATTGCTCAGATTTCAAATTGACATAAGAAGGTATCACAGCAGCAGGTGGATTAGTGGTAAATGCACTCATTTTCCTAGCCACTCAATTCTGGGTTCAAATCCCGCTACACATATATTATAATGAGGTGGTACCTAACACTATAGGGACCATAAATGCCTTGCTTATGGATCATTGGGAAGTACATTAACATGTCCTTTTCAGGGATGCCTTCTTGCAGCCCCAGGTAGGGGGTGTCACCATCACCTCCTATGCTATTTCTTGCATTAGAAAATAATATTAGTAATAATAATTCAAGTAACAAAGTTCATTGTGAGATTCTGAACTTGAGCCCCATTCAAGGCAAGTGTTGTTTCGTCTTATAAGTAGGAAGTTATCTTAAATATAACTTTGACATATGCACACATGTGCACACACAAACACATTACATCCACATCCACCTTAAAACACAGATATATTAGTTATTCATATTACTAGCCCGTTTCAAAATGGGATTGGGATATTCATACACTGTCAAGGACTACTTGCGGAATAATTGGGATAAGTGTCATGGTAGTCAGCATAACAACAATTTCTTTGGTATCTGACACCATACCAAAGAAAACCCTTAAGTCAGAACATTCTGGCTACTATTGTCCATGACCTAAAAAGGTATATAAGCTAGACCCTCTATGAATAAACAGTAGTCCATATCCATGAAAAGAAGCTTAAATCAATTGCAATTCAAAACATCATAAAGAAGCTTAAATCAATTGCAGTTCCATATCTATAAGATCATCAGAATCAAAGAAGAATAAAATTTGAAAATATCCAATTGAAACATCATACACTATTGCTAAGTGAAGGTTTCAATGCAAGTACCATTTTCACGAAGGTGGAAATCCCCAGTTCCTTGGAAAACTTTGTTGTACAAAAGGCTGCTCCAACACATAATAGGTTTAGGATATGGTTGTAAGCCAGCAACAGCATCTTTGTTGCATATGAAAGTGACAAATACTGTGCCGGGATCAACAACTACAGTACCTCCACCGGTAAACCTTCTAATGACTGGAATCTGATCACATAACACAGATTCAATTTCGAGAAGTTCTGCAGGCTTCCTAAGAAAAATATTCATGGAATCCTCTATGAGTCAGTCATGTCCAATGTAAAAGAACATATTGAACCACAACCCCAAGAGAAGAACATGCCCATGGAACTTTGGGAGTGCAGACACACTATATAACAAGAAAATGGTCCTCACATGCACGACAAAATTAGAAAAATGTGACAATTGAAGTTAATCATATAATTATTTTTTTTTTGATAAGTAAAGTTAATCATATAATTCAAAGGCATATAAAGATTGAATGCACCCTGATCAAGCAATCATTAACATGCTGAGCAGTAATATTTCTTTCTAGCTAGTCATTCAAAAACCCAATGGGTCAGGTCAGCTCTTTCAAATTTTTGTCGTTCACCTGTTCTGATGTATCTAAGATCAAACACTCCATAACCTCCTCGTTTATCATATTCTTATCCACTTTATTCACTACTTGTGCCTACGTATCAGAGTCGCTATGCCAACTCACAAAGGTAGGTTTGTGATTTGTGAACCCAATTCTAAAACTTTCCAAGCAAAGTGAACAAACATAGAGTTCAAACATCGTTGAACTTGAATTAGTCCATTTGGGTTTCTGCAACAACAATTCAGTCCACCTAATTCCTTAATTTTTATTTCAATATATGGTCTTTCAGCTAATAACTTATATCAAATTACTCGACTTTGACAATTTAACAAGCAGAAAAATACATAGAAATAAAATCCCATTTGAAAGTGACTAAAAAAGTATGTGATGTTTCTTTATTTACCCTGAGACGCCCATGACAATAGCGGGTTGATCGGTTCCATCGTTCATGATGCACCAATTCTCCGACGACGTGCGGAGCAGCCGCTCCTCCAAATGCAATTGCTGCAGGATAGGCAGTCCTTTGAACTTGACAAGATTCATCAGAGGAAGCCCGAGTTTATGGGCCGGAGGCACAGCCATGGCGAAGCCAGTATCAGGCCAGACCCTTCTAGTTCTTGCAAAATGAGTAGACTGCCAACTGCCAAGTATATGAGGGCGACAGTTTGAGCCCGAAACTTACCCTAATTCGCAAATCGCACCGATTTTTTTCGAAGATTTATTTTATGCTCAATATTTTATTTTATTTAATAGTGTATATAATATATTGATTAAATGACCACATTTATACTATTAAATATGTCAAATTAATTTGAACCATAAAATATTAGATAAATACACACTCAAATACAATCTAATAATACTGTGTTTTGATTTTTTTTTTTTTCTTTTTTCTTCTTTTTTTTCATTGAATTATTTGGTGACCAAACAGAAAATTGGGGTTTTCCCCATTGAAATTTATGATTAAATTGGTGCTTCACTGCTACATGATTCTCTGGTACTCTGTGATTACATGGGCTAAGCTCTAATTAGTGTGATTCTCACATGATTATTGATCTAAATTCACATAATTCTAGCAAAACTGATTTTTTCTTCTTCCTTTTTTTAATGGATTAATCCAATTTTCGAATGTCATATTGTTGTTAGTTGTTGGGGATAAATCCCACTCAACCCGATCCAAAGAGGAGATTCAAAAGTCAAATAAGGTCCAAACAGATAAGAATAATGATCAGATAAGAATAATGATCATATTAGAAGTCTAAGAAGATATCAGATTGGAAGTCTAAGAAGATATCCAATTAGAAGTCTAGTAAAGGATTAAAGTCCAATTAGAACTCTGACAGAAGTTCTAGATCAACAAGGAGCAGGAGTCCTAATCTAGGTTTGACTCTACCTCTATGCCTATAAATAGGCTCATACCCCAGGTATAAACTAAGATTCAATTTTATGCATAGAGCATTATTTTCTCACGGAAGCTAACTTAGGCATCGGAGCGGGACCCCCGGAAGGGTCCCTAGGTTTTGTTATTTTGCAGAGTTATTGAGAAGCGTGAAGAACATCAAAGGAACGTGCAGATTCACACCATACCGAAAACTGTACCAACAGTTTGGCGCCGTCTGTGGGAAACGATTATTCGTTCCTCATAAAAGAAAAAGAAGATCCAGCATGGTGATGAACACACGTTCCGAAAGCCAGACCAATCGACAGCCCGTGGCCCCACAGGAGCCGGTTATTCAGAATAATTTGCAGCCTCCACCGAACCCTCCCCCGGGGGGTGGAGATCAAGATCGCATAGCAGCGTTGGAAGCCCAGATTGAATCCTTAACACAGCGGAATGCCGAGTTGCTGCGAAGGAGGCCGGAACAGCCTAATCCCGAGATGAACAGGGATGAGCGTGAGGAAGAAGATCACAACAGCAACATTAATCCTCGGAGGGAGGATGACCACCAAGGAGATCTGAGCAGAGTTATTGCCGAGCTGGAGAGAAGGTGCACGTACATGGAGATGGAAAGAAAGGACAAAAGCAGATCCGTAATGGTGGACAAGCTCCTAATGGGTACAGACTCACCCTTCACCAGACGGGTGGCAGACTATCAGCTTCCCGATAAGTTTAAGGTACCCCAAATTCTAAGTTATGCAGGAGACAGAGATCCCTTGGATCACCTAGAGAATTTCAAAGCTCATCTAGACCTTCACGGGACACCCGATGAAGTAGCATGTCGGGCCTTCCCTCTTACTCTTTCGGGGAATGCCCGAGACTGGTTCAGGAAGCTGCCCCCGAATTCCGTTGATCAGTTCAAGGAATTGTCCAAGATATTCCTAACGGAGTTCTTGGCTTTCCGGACAAGGAAGAAGCCTTCGAGATATTTGCTATCATTGCACCAGCAGGGCAACGAGAGTCTTAAGGAGTTTATGGCTCGGTTCAACCGAGAGAAGGCTACGGTCGAAGATCCGACCGAGGATATGATCTTTGCTGCCATTTATCAGGGAATTTCACCCGAGGAGCCTTTGATGAAAAAGTTGATTCGGAAGCAACCGAGTACCTTGCAGGGCCTCATGGATAAGGTAGAAGAATTCATTAATCAGGAAGAGACGCTGAAGTCTATGGCCAGTTCTAGACTACCCCAAGAGACAGCCCCAGAAAAGAAAAGGAAAGAATTCAGGAAAGCTGATCGGGAAGAGCAGAGGCAGGTAAAGAAGTTCAAAGATTACAACTTTACACCTCTCAATGCCGAGATATCAGAAGTCCTCATGGAGATCAAGAGAGATCCGGCGTTTCGGGAACCGCAAAAGATACCAGGTAATCCTCCTTATAGGAATGCAGGGAAGTATTGTGATTTCCATAAACAAGCAGGTCATTACACCAAGGGGTGCGTAACCCTAAGGTTGTTAATAGAAGAATTCATAAAGAATGGCAAGCTAGTTCGGTTCTTGGGAGAGCGACGGAACCATCCAGGAAATAACAGGCCTCGGAATCATCAAGACTATCAGCCCCGAGATCAACAGCCACGGGATTACTATCCCCGAGACCGTCCTCAGCTAGACGAGAGGCATCAAGAGAATGCTCCCCGAGATGACATAGAGAGAAGAGAGACCGAAGAAGCAGAAGCCCACAGCATAGAGAGCCGAGGCAACAGCAGTATCTGCCCATGATCCCATAAAAAGGACTCTCGGGAATTTCAGGCTTGCTTTTATTTTTTAGTATTTATATTTGCAAAGAACTAGACTTTTATTTTTAATTCAGACTAGACAGAAAATTCCCCAGATTTTGGGAATAAGTATTTTCAGAATAAATGAATAAAGCTGACTTAAGCATCGGAGTGTTCCCGGTCTAGGGACCGGGAACCCGTTGATGTCGCTTCTTTTGCAGGCAAAAACTCTCGGATCAGTCCTAGCCGAGAGTCTCGGATCAGTCCTAGCCGAGTGCAAGAAGAAATCTCTCGGATCAGTCCTAGCCGAGAGTCTCGGATCAGTCCTAGCCGAGTATAAGAAGAAACTTCTCGGACCAGTCCTAGCCGAGAAGGAGGCTCTCGGATCAGTCCTAGCCGAGAGCAAGAAAAAACTTCTCGGATCAGTCCTAGCCGAGAAGGAGCCTCTCGGATCAGTCCTAGCCGAGAGCAAGAAGAAACTTCTCGGACCAGTCCTAGCCGAGAAGGACCCTCTCGGATGAGAGCAAGAAAAAAACTTCTCGGATCAGTCCTAGCCGAGAAGGAGCCTCTCGGATCAGTCCTAGCTGAGAGCAAAAAAAAAAAAAAAAAAACTTATCGGATCAGTCCTAGCCGAGAAGGAGCCTCTCGGATCAGTCTTAGCCGAGAGCAAGAAGAAACTTCTCGGATCAGTCCTAGCCGAGAGCAAGAAGAAACTTCTCGGATCAGTCCTAGCCGAGAAGGAGCCTCTCGGATCAATCCTAGCCGAGAGCAAGAAGAAAAACTCTCGGATCAGTCCTAGCCGAGAGTCTCGGATCAGTCCTAGCCGAGACCAAGAAGAAAACTCTCGGATCAGTCCTAGCCGAGAGTCCCAGATCAGTCCTAGCCGAGAGCAAGAAAAAACTTCTCGGATCAGTCCTAGCCGAGAAGGAGCCTCTCGGATCAGTCCTAGCCGAGAGAAAGAAGAAAACTCTCGGATCAGTCCTAGCCGAGAGCAAGAAGAAAGGGGGGTCGGATTTAACCCTCGGTTTTTGCAGGTTTTTCAGGATTTAGCCATTCCAAGAGACAGGGAGAAAACCCTAAGGAAAACACAAGAAAGTAATGGGGGGTAAGATTTAACCCTCAGGTTTTGCAGGTTAGCAGGTTTTTAGAAGGAGACAAAGATCGGGTTTCCTTAGACATGGAATTCTCATTATTCAAGCAAGCTTCGAATAAGGGAATTGGGGGGTAACTGTTGGGGATAAATCCCACTCAACCCGATCCAAAGAGGAGATTCAAAAGTCAAATAAGGTCCAAACAGATAAGAATAATGATCATATCAGAAGTCTAAGAAGATATCAGATTGGAAGTCTAAGAAGATATCCAATTAGAAGTCTAGTAAAGGATTAAAGTCCAATTAGAACTCTGACAGCAGTTCTAGATCAACAAGGAGCAGGAGTCCTAATCCAGGTTTGACTCTACCTCTATGCCTATAAATAGGCTCATACCCCAGGTATAAACTAAGGCTCAATTTTATGCATAGAGCATTATTTTCTCACAGAAGCTAACTTAGGCATCGGAGCGGGACCCCCGGAAGGGTCCCTAGGTTTTGTTATTTTGCAGAGTTATTGAGAAGCGTGAAGAACATCAAAGGAACGTGCAGATTCACACCATACCGAAAACTGTACCAACATTAGTTTTCATATTTTGCTCCACAAATATGGAAGTGAATCGGAAAAATGTCAATATTGTTCTTCCTTTTTTTTTTTTTTTTTTTTTTTTTTTGTGGGGGAGGGGGGGTGGGGAGGGGGGGGGGGGGGGTGGTTCACTCATATGTGTTTTGCTTGGATTTGTTGGTAGGAGACTGAAAAAGCTAGTAAATCAAGGAAGGTTGTGGGTGGTGTTGGGTTTTGGTGCAGAGAGTGTTCTGGAGAGACATGGTGGGACCAGCAAGGCCTCAATTCATTCTCTTCGAATCCTCCATAGTCCAACTCAGCTTCGGCCTTGGCGGTTGGGGTGCCACTCTCGCTGACATCTACGCTCGCAAAGTACACTCTTTTTGTTTTGTGTGTGGGCATGGTTTGATTACGTGCTGGTTTATTAGCCCTGTGACGCAGCGTAGCTCCAAAAACAACAGAACTGGAACTTATTTGATTTAAACTGATCAAACAGAGAGATTGATAAACCAAGAAGAATAATAATTAGATAAAATCAATCACAATAGAATCACAATGGAGTCACACCATTGTTTTGAGAAGTCTCATCTCCAGGGCTGTAAAAACAATACTTTTATTCAACTACTGATTCTCGTCCAAAGAGTACTTCAAATAGGAATCAGTAAACCCTAAACAACTTGCCAACCGACTTGCTTATTTGGGCAACAATCCTATTATGGAAAAACATCACAAAGATTCTGAAATATCAAAGCATGAATCAAACTAATAAGGCTGGAAAATAAAAATAACTAATATTATAATATTCTTCATAAGTCGGTGTTGTTGGCCCCTCCATCACCCTGTGAATAACAATATGTTTAATTTTGAATTACGGATAACATGCCCCTTAATGTTGTGAACTTAGTTGCTCCATTTTGAAGCTCATCTTTTCCTGTATATTGGTAATAAAGAAACCCATTTTGGTCGAGGAACGGCTATGAGGAGTAGAGGACATTGATTTTAGTTTTGTTAAGAATTTGGGTTTGGTGGGTGTTTGGTAATTTTTTTTTTTTTTTTTTTTTTTTCGAACTTTTGGCCAAAAGGGGTTCGTGTAATTTGAGTACTTGTGTTTGGATAGGGCTCATTCCAGTCGAATTTGATGCAAGAAGTCATATTTTTGGCTGTTTCTTTCATGCTTTGCACTTTACATATTTTTCTCTCATACATAGGCCTGAATTTTTGCAAATTTAAGTTGTACTCCAATGCCTAATGTTTCTTAGATCTGGATTTGTCGCTTTCCTAATGACAGATTCTGATACTTATGTAGTTATTGAGGAGATGCAATCATGATATATGGTGTTGGTGTTTATCTTTGTTGTTTGGATGAGCTAGTTTGTGTTCATCTTGGTTTATTCACTCTCTTTTTGCTCAATTGTGCTTGCATTTTTTTATTTTTTTTTCATAAAGCAATGTTATACCTTGACAAGCCTTTATTTGATTTTCTATATTCTTGATGGACTATAAGGCTGCATTTGGGATTAATGCCAAATTCTATGTTTTCCTTTGGGTTAAGGAATTTAACAATTCATCGCAAGCACTAGGCCCACTACATTTTCCTTGGGATGTAAATGAACACTATCACAGGCAACTTAATTGAAGATCAAAAGAACGTCTACATTTGCCTCATGATGAAGATGAAACTTCCCAAGGGAAGATGAACCAAAGCAAAAAATTAATCGAAGATCAAAGCAACGTTGCAATGCATTTTGTTGTGTTTCGGCATTGTTTTGTGCTCTCTTTTTTTTTCTTGTAATTTCTCTTTTGTAATATTTTACCTCCTTGCGAATGCAGCTTTGTCATTGTTAATTTATTTCTCTTTGTAGTAAATTTTACTTTGAACATCAAACTCCATTTTCATTGAGGACTGTATAGACCACCCCAGGATATAGACATGTTTTAGGTTGTATTGACCTGATTACTTGAGATTGGATATGCAAGAATGAGATGCTTGGTAAATCTTTATTCTTCTATCGATCCTTAAGGTTTGAGTTTTATGCAAGTCTAAACAGCAACTTATTATGGTACCAATGGATGTGCGGTAATAAAATCTAGTGATATTTATTTTGTTCTCCCTCTTTTCGCCAATAAAGTTGTAAAAAATTGTAATTAGTGGAATTTCAATTCCTAATGTGATAGATCATCATTTGTTCTGAAAACATAAAATGATACCTATAAAATATTAAATTTAATACATAATCATTATTCTAATAATATTGATCCCGTAGAAAACATATGGGTAAGTAAAATTACATGCTAACTCAATTCTTGGAGCCTACAAGTTTGCAGCAAGAGGCCATATTGTCTTTACTCTTTGTTCATTGGAGACTGCAAAATCAACCTCAAAACCACATTTACCTTCAGCTATCTCTGTTAATTATGAGATGGAATTTCATTTGCAATACCAAATGTTTATGGTATACTCCACGTTTTTCTTGAACAGCCTCATCAACCAAAGATTACCATGCTAAATCATAAATTTCACCACCAAATCATGAGGAACAAGGAGCATCATAACTTCTTTTTTTTTTTTTGATAATGAAAATCATAACTAATTTAACATATTAGTTTATTACAACAAACAAGGATAAGCAATAGTAGTTGATAAAAAAAAATAATATTAACAATACTGACCAATTTCCTAAAATTGTTCCTAAAATTCTACAATAACTAATCTATCTCCAGCATGACTTAGAGTTAGAGCACCCAAAAATTCTTGTGTAGAATTCAACCATATTTGTTGCATTCTCTTCCCACCATTTTGGTTTGTCAGTTTCAGCCACAGCCCGACAGCTGCTTGAACCTGTGTCAATATATATATATAGTTCTACGGTAGGAAATCTAACAAATATTTAAACTTCAAAATAATGTCAAAGGAATCGTGAATTTTTTTCTGCCCTGCTTATACTTCATGCCAAACTTGAGTAATTCACAAACTGGCAGATACCAAAGGATCTAGTAAAAAAAGGGAAGCAAACATGCTTGTAATAGGGTTTATAAATTGAAAAAATATGGAGTTTTAAATGTGATAGAAGCAAAGAGAAATTAGAAGCGGATGCAATTGAAAATGTATGTGAATGCGAGGCCTACAGTTCATTCCATCATGAAGATCTGTCACAATTAACTAGTTTGTGGGCTAATGACCTAAATCTATCAACGTGGCCTTCAATCATCACTACACAAACACACACAATCACTTATTTTAGGCTATATATAACATGCTAATCGTCTTAACCGAGTAGAGCTCATGCCTAGTAATTCAAAGCCATTCCGAACATATCAAGAGCACTCTTCATCCAAAGAAAAGGTAAAGCAAAGGGTACAAAGCTAACAAAAACAAAAAACACAGAAAAATACACAAAGTCCATACAGAGATGTCTTCACTAATGTTAGAGAACTCTTCGTTTGCTTTCTTTGTAGTCCTTGTGCCTGAAACAAATAACTTCAGACAAAAAAAAAAATCTTTGCTGTCTGATAAGAAAACCGCAAAAAAAAAAAAAAAAAAAAAGACCCCAAAAAGAAAAGACCTTTTTTTTTTTTTTCAATCGATTTTTGTCATTTGAATCGCATGGTTCCTAAAAACGCTCTGTCCCGAGTCTAAGAGCGCATGCATGCAAACAATAGATAGATAATAGCCACCCCCACCAACCCCTGCCCCTGCTAAAATGGGCTAATGGGAGGGGAGGTGGGTGACCTGACCCAAGTCACCTACTACTAGTTAATGAGTAATTTGATCAATTTTAAAAGATTTGATAAAAAGCTGAACCTCGTATATCTGTATAGTATATATATTTTTTTTTCCACTAATAAATAAAACTAAAAACAGAGAGGCTTGCTTATTGATCAGAATAAATAAGCCAGAAGCTTCTTTTAAATCTCTCTCATGCATGCCGGGTGCCGGGTTCAACTGGCTTATCTTATTTATTTGGCGTGATTACTTGCTTTTTTTCCTTGACAGTGAGCGAATATATTAAAAGAAAACACATATATAAATTATAAAAGAAAACAAGTCACTATAAATTATTCATAAAAATAAAAAAATAAAAAAAATAAAAAATAAAATAAAATAAAAAATAAAATTAAGTTTTTGTGCTACTGCACTACTTGCTTCACTTCCAGTATTTCTCTTTCTCTTATAATTCTCTTTCTCTTATATGTTTTGCTGAGTTTTGTTCCATGGTGTGCATATATATGTTTTACCATTTTGTTTACTTTTAGTCTGAGATTCAGCATTTTTTTTTTTTTTTTTGTATTGTTGAAATGGGTTTGTTGCGAAATTTTCTAATAAATCAATGTGTATGTAAGAACAGATTTTTTTATTTCTATTTTTTTTTTTTTTCTAATTGATTGAAAAAAGAGTTATAGGAGAGGATCCTTTCCATTCCTCGTCAAGAGGAAATTGATGATTCTAAAAATGAAAAGTAAAATGCTCTACTTCCCAAATTTTTATTCTCAAATGATGTGTCATCATCCCATGAGATAATCCCAAAATGATAGATCACATAAGATTGTGATACATCGTTTGGAAACCAAATTTTAGAAAAATATTTTGGGATGTGTAGCTAGGAGTGAGCAAAAACCCGTGGACCTGCCCCAATCTGCATCCCCCGCCCCGCCTCGCCCCTAAAAACACTAATTTTAGTTTTTTTTATGGGTACGGGTTGGATTTTAACCAACCCGTGCAGGGCGGGGTGCAGGTTTAAGTTATTTTTTTCCCTGGATCCCTGCCCCACCTAGCCCAACCCAACCCCGCGTGAATAACAAAAAAAAAAATTAAAAATCCTTAACTCTAATATACTTAACCTCCTGCGGCCCTCCCTCCCCCCTCATTTTTCTTTTCTTTTCTTTTCTTCGTCTTCTAGAGACTTCTTCAATTTTCTCCAAACTTGTGCTCCTAGCAAGGGTCTGGTCTTCAGAGGTGATAGAGAACTGTTGATTTCTTAGCAGCTTCTCCATCCATTTCTGTGTTTGTCTAAGGATGGCCTTAGAATGTAACAGCAAGATACACCACTGGACACCACTATTCGAAATCCATGGAGGAAGAAGTCTACGCTCTAGGGTTGCTTTTAAGGCAAGTCTGTGAAGTAGGGAGTCCATTCTCATGTTTAGTTTAGTGTTTGATTGCTGCGAAAATCGTTGATTTGTTTCATTGTTTGTGATTTATCTATGATTTGTTTGGTTCTTGAGAAAATTTGCATTTGGTTTCTCATTCTCATGTTTCTAGATCTAGGCCTTCTTTGGAACCCACCACGCCCCGCATCACCTAGCACCGCACGAATTCTCCCTTTTTCGTGCAGTTCGCAGGTACACCCCACGCAGGGGTGCGGGACGGGGTCAAAAAAGGAGGAAAATCGCCACCCCCCCTCCCCCCGCCGGGGCCCCATGCTTATCCCTATGTGTAGCACCTCTTAAATGAAAATGGGTTGGGCTCTTTAACAACAAACCTAAAATAAATTAAAACAATGCAGAAATAACTACAAATAGTAGGAAATATATCAAACAAGTGACTCGGTCTTCTCAAAGGGCCACACAAGGCGATTACAGAAGTAAAAAGAACATAAATTAAGACAAACCTATCTGAACTCCCACTTGGAACCAGCAACAACCACCGAAATGAGGATGAAGCTAAAAATGCACTGTCATAGTCCACATCAGGGACTACAGAAAAGAGATGAACCGGCCCAAATTTTAGTTACGAAAGTCTCCACAATAAGAACAAAACAATTAAAAATTGTGAGACAGTAACCCACAAAACAAACATGCATCAGATTACAATAGTAGTTTCAAAAAAAAGAAAACAAAAAAATACAATAAAAATTAAAAAAAAGCAATAAAAATGTCCATAAAGCAACAACTTAAACAGAGAACGAGGCAGAGGAAAACTAGCCTAGGAGCTTCTGGCAGCAGCTCGGAGAACACCCGACGACGCGTGTAATTCACGCGCTTAAGCGTAGGATCGACGAACAAGCGTGTGGTGCCTGGACCAAGACGATGGACACATCAGTGGAAAGTTGGGAGGCTGAAGAAGATGGTGGTGTGACGCGTCTGAGCAAAAGATGAACGGATGGTAACAGATTTGACTTCGAGAGTACCAAATTTGAGAATCACTGTAGATCCATGAACGACATGTATTTTGGAGGAGGAAACCGGCCCAAGGGTGGTGACCAGACAGAGTGAAATGGTCGGGGAAGGAAGAACAAAGGCATCGCTACTCATGGTTGAAAAAGAAGGCAAAAGAAGAAGACCGGTTACGAAGAGGAGATGGGAAACGACTGCTCTAAGCAAAGAGAAAATGGGGAGAAGGGAGAAAGCAAGGTCTCTCCCTTCTCCCCCGGTAAGAACCGCACAGAGGTGGAAAGAAACCCTCACAGAGGAGGTGGTTACATGCATAAGAATAAAAAACTTCTCTCAGGAGAGAGAAGAGAGTGTCGACTATGATTAAGACATGTAAGAAGAGAAATTATTTTCAGAACAATTGTCCAAATGAAATTAGGCTAGATTTTTGTTTTCAGAAACTGATTTAGGAAAGAGTTTACCAAACGCTTCTTTAGCCCAAAAAAAAAAAAAAAAAAAAAAACAGAAAATTGATTTTTTTTTTTTTGTAATTATTTTTGTTCTCGAAAACAGTTCTCATAAACAAATACAACACAACAAGACGGGTAGTTTGGGCTGCATGAGGACTGAGGAGAGAAAGAAACTGAAAAAAATAAAAATAAAAATAAGAATTCAGCAGAAGCTGTGCTCCACAAGTTGAACAAATTCTTTGAAATCTATCCGTCCATCTCCATTGTCATCAAAGACTTTGATCATCCTTTGGCATTCCACTACTTCCAAAGGACGTTCCATGAGGCCCAATGAGCATAGCACTTTTCCCAACTCCCCTGCATCGATGAACCCATCTCTGTTCTGATCGAACATTTCAAAAGCTTCTTCCAGTTCTTCTGGGCTTGGCTGATCCTCCTCGAACAGGCTTGCAATCTCATGAGTCTCTTCATAGTTTTCATCATCTGGGTCACATAGTTTCTCCATTACCGTTTTCACTTCTCCCACAGAAAGCTTGTAATCGTCTACATTTTCACAAAGAAGCAGCTTCTGGGTTGAGTATGCAGCAGCATCTTTCCGCACCATTTTCTCTTCTTCTCTCTTCTTATCATCCACATTTTCATCACTACAATTACAAAGTTTCTGGCATGGAGCTTCTCGATACGTGGCCCAAATCTTCCATGCATGGTGAAGAAGGCATATGAACATGTGAAGTATACACCGAAAACTTGAGTAAAAGTCTCTGAGTACAATGGCCCAGTTAAGTATGTTAAGAAATAAGAGAATGCCAGCAAGTGTAATGGTTCTGGCAGATTTATCTTCCCCTGTTTTCTCCATTTTAGATGGGGGTTATTGAGACGGTATTTGATGATCAAGGAGATCCCAAAACACACGAGAAACAATTCAATCAACTCTTGGTTTCAGAACTCTTTTTGGTATAGATCGAGCTATACTAACACGACTATCTGTCCTTTCTTTTTCCTCTGTTTCGTCTAAATAAGGTGCTATAAAGCCTTTTGGAAAGGTTGGCGAAATTTAGTGTGAGTTTCCACAGAATAATTTGGGACGAAACTTAATGCCAACGCCCCCACAGTTTCCTAGTAATGTTGCTGTTTACAATTATTTATTAAATGTGTGAAAAGTATTAAATTATCGGGATAATTGCATCGTTGGTCCCTGTGATATACCATAATTATTTTTCACTCCCTATGGTTTAAAAAGTTCATGGAAGGTCCTCGTGATATGCAATAATTACAAATCGATCACTGGCGTCAAATTCTGTTAAAATTTTTAACAGATTCCGTCAAATGTCACGTCAGCGCCACGTGTCGCCAATAAGATGGCGACACGTGTCTACCGTAATAAAAAAATTCAAAAAAAAAAAAAAGCTGAAGGGTTGGCCCAGCCACCCCTTTGGGGGTGGCCTGGCCGCCCCCAGCCACCCCCAAGGCCCAGGGGGTGGCCGCGCGCCACCCCAAGCGGCCTCTGGGGGTGGCCATCGGGCCACCCCTAGAAGATCTAGGAGTGGCCGCGTGCCACCCCCGGCGGCCTCTGGGGGTGGCGCGCGGCCACCCCCATGGGCTGGAGGGGTGGCCAGGCCACCCCCTTTCCCCATTTTTGTTTTTTTTGTTTTTTTTTTTTTTAAAAAAAAAAAAAATAAGTATTTTTTATTTATTTTTTAATAAATTAGCGCCACGTGTCACCAATAAGATGACGACATGTGGCGCTGACGTTGTATTTGACGGAATTTGTTAAAAATTTTAACAGAATTTGACGCCAGTGATCGATTTGTAATTATTGCATATCAGAAGGACCTCCCATGAACTTTTTAAACCATAGGGAGTGAAAAATAATTATGGTATACCACAGGGACCAACGGTGTAATTATCCCTAAATTATCAACTATTTCAAAAGCTTAATCTTACAAAAAAAAAATTATATAACTGCCATATCAGCATTGTGAGATCATTGACAAAAACAATGTTCGAACTCAGTATTAAATTACCACTTGTTCCAAAGGTCTTGAGTTCGAACTTTGACTCTGTCATTTACTTTTCATTTCAATTAAATATTTTACATGTCGAGCGTAAGGAGAAGTGTTAAAGTATTGATAAAGTGATTAAATTTACTTCTTCCTATAAGCTTAAGCTGGTAATTTAATACTCGATCAGTACATTTGCTCTAATACCATGTTAAATTATACGTTATTCCAAAAGTTTGAATTTATAAAAAATGATTGACTTAATCTAACAATCACCCCTTATCCAAAAAAAAAATATAGCATAGTTAACTCGTGAAAACTCATTTCACACCAAAGTCATCTGTACAAATTAAATTCTCCGATCAAACCAAGTACAAGTGCTCCAACAAGATACAACCAAACTGCAGAATCAGCTTCTTCAACCAAAACACTCATTTCACGCTAGGTAGGTATTCTTTAAAAAAAGTTGCATTATTGCTCGTTTAGAAAATTAAGTGAATAAGGTAGGTAGCTAGTCATGGCAACTTCCAGGTTATGCCAAAGGAAAAATGCTGCACGACTTTTGACTAACGTACAAAAGTAGGGTTCGTGAAGTCGTTGGAAACTTAATTGGGAGCGTGGAATTAATCGTGGATCGATCGATCGATCAATGGTGAAATTGCAGAGAAATTTCGGATTGGGTGTGGATGCATGAATGTAGAGGGAAAACTTGTGCTCTACGGTAAAGCAACAGGATAATGATCCTTTAAACGGTTTTCAAACGTGATACAAGCTTATCCAAACGTCTTCACGTAAGCAACCCCAGCATAAATAAATTGTGATTCACGTAATAAAGCAGCCCCACCATAATAATAATAATAATAATAAAAGTGACTAAGGAAATGTTTGGGTAATTCATTTATTTTTATTATATTTTTAAAGTGTCGGTTACCATCTAACCGGCCAGCATCATGTTTTTTTTTTTTTTCCGCACAAGGCACGGGAGAGTCTGAGTTTCCCAGAATACGACACAGTATATATTTAAATTCACAATCACAGACCTGACCTGACCTGCTGGCTGCTACAGGCAAGATGTGCTATTCAATTGGGGTTTATTGTTATAATAATACGCCCATTCTGACGTGACATCTTTTGAACCCATATCACCCAACATATACTCTGCCATTCAAATTATTTATTAAAAAATAAGAAGAAGGAGAAGATTAAGAGCATATTTCCGATTAAGGATATCAAACTTTCATCCATTTTGAAATAAACTATTTGAACTTCAAAATGTTTTAATTAAGGGCATTCATTTTTTAGAAAGTCTCAATTAGGGATCATCCGTTAGGCTTTTCTGTTAAATCCTATCAAAATATCTAAAATATTCATGTGTTTATTTTTTTTTAAGAAAAATTTCAAAAATTCAGGCATAAGTATTTTTGTAAATTTTAGAGTCTCTAGTGGCTTTGGTAGTTTCATCATTAATAATTGGGATATAATCGCAATTCTTTTTACAGACTCAAATGGCGTCCCGCACTCTTCGTTCCAAACTCAACGTTTGTCCCTTACCGTTAGGGGTGTAAACGAGCTGAGCTACTCGTGAGCTTACTCAAGATCGGCTCGAATAAACTCGACTCATGCTCGAATCGATTATTAAATGAGCTACTCGTGAACACAAAAATCAAACTCGATTATTAAACGATGCAAACACGTATAAACTCGACTCGACTCGACTAAAGCTCGTGAACCCGCTCGTATAAGGATCGACTCGTTTATTAAGGCTCGACTCGTATATATATATTAATTTGTTAATATATAACTTATTTTTATAATATAATATATTAATAAACAATATACTATATATAAGCATAAATTAAGTAATAAATTCATACTAATACAATGATTGAATGTCTAGATGATAAATTGATTCATATAATCCCAGATTAAGTAATTAGGATTAAAATTACCAATTTGTTAATTATAATCACAAATTACGTATTATCATTACAATTTAGATCACGTGCTCATATAATCTAAAATTGTTCCATATAATCATTAGATATGATTATATGACCTAAGTATTATCATTAAATACATATGATCATATGATTATATAATAATTATCATTGTTAATGTTATTAACTCAATATATGATAGTTAATATTTATATTGACTATTGTTACAATTTTCTATCATTAAATACTTAAGAATCATTATATCACATTTTATGATTCAAAATCAAATGATAATACTTTTTTGTTCGAGATCATATGATACGATCATTAGTTATATATTAAGTATGTAATTATATACATTTCGTATCTAGATTATGAGTAGGTATATAAATTATGAATTGTTTGTATCATAATTTATAAATGTATAATTAGAAAATTAGTTATAGGTTTGAGTTCATACAATCACATTATAATATTCATATAATTACAAATTAAGTTATGAATATTAAACAATTAAGTAGGTGCTAAAAGCAACCTAATCAAGTATAATTCAAGTAATTGGATCACTTGGGAAGAGAAAAAAAAAATGTATTTTAAAATTAAAAGTCTAAGTTCATAAGAAGATTAAATACAAATTTAATGAATTATTGATTTCAAATATTATTTGATATTAAATTGAAATCTCATAATTATAAAGGATCTTGGTAATTGAAAATATGGAAATAGGATTGACCAAATACACCTAATAAACAAAGATTTTATTATTTCAAATTTTTCATTAAAGATTTTACAATCAAACTTTCCTTAATTATCTAAAAGAATCTTCTTCTTCTTCTTTTTTTTTTTTTTTGAAAATTCTATTTTCCATAGTTACATGATCTCATTCGCTCTTGATTTTTTTAAATCGCAAGACAAAATCAAAAGGAAAATAATATATTTTTTTTGAACGAAACAATCTAAGTTTAATTTCACTAAAATCTCATTAAATTTCACTCAAAGCTCTCTCAAAATTCTCCTATAATCAGCTAGCCCTTAGTTTTCCCAAATTCTTCCCTCCAAAAGTCACACACGTTGCATAAAAAATTTGAAAAATTATTCTTAATTTCTTTAAAAAATTTCATTAATTAAAGACTTAAACCTAAAACCCCATTATTTCATTGCATTGAACACATTCCTTAAATTTGATTTAACAAAAATAAATACGATATATTATTGATTTCAAATATTTGATGATATTAAATTGAAATCTTATAATTATAAAGGATATGGGCAAATGCAAATATGGTAATTGTATTGACCAAATTCACCTAATAAAAAAATTAATTATTTTTAAAATTTTCACTAAAATCTCTCTCAAGATTTTTTTTTATTTTTTGGCCCTCCCTTAATTTTGAAAAAATCCCCCCCCCCCCCCCCCCCCCCCATCTAAAAGTCACAAACCATTTAAAAATTAAACTAAAATTAAAATTTTGAAAATTTATTTCAAAAATTACATTAATTAAAAATCTAAAACCTAAAAGACAAATCTACCTAATAAAAAAACAACTCACCACCGACAGATCCCCACCTTTATAGCTTTACAAGCCCACTAGCTCAACTTTAAACATTTACACAAAACTGTGCGTTTAACAAAAGCCTTCTATTAATTACATATATTTCAATATGCTTCTTAGATACGCTAGTCCAACTGTTGAACACAACGGCACATTTCTCCATCTGATCGCACTGCTCGAGGTTGGCTTTCACACGTCTCAATACTTCACATCACGCACGCCTAACGTCTAATTTCATAAGTCTCTCCAAATTATCTTTTCTTTGCAACCTGCCGAATACTCCATTTCCTCCTTCTTCGCCTTTCTTCCTCTACCTCTTACAAAATATCAAGCAAAGGTCTTGGTCTCAGTCGTTCCGTGGGCCGCCATCTTCGGGTAATGTTCCGGCGTTGGGTATAACGTGGTTGGGAGAGATTCAAGGGGCTAAAGGGGCAATGCTAGGCGTGTCGCTGGCCATTGCAGTAGTCTCCGACAAGAGAGCACGTCGGAGAAGCCATCACACACAGTTCCCGACCTTTGGGCGGTGAACTCGTACCGTTTGGGTGCCAGCCGTTTCTGTTGCTTAAACCGAGCCGAGTCGAGCCAATTACCCGAGCTCATGCTCGTCTAATAGGTGAGCTCGAGCTCAATTTCGCACAAGGTTTAACCCTTGGCGAGCCGATCTCGATCACAGTTCCTTGGCTCGTCCCAAGCTCGAGCTCGAGATCGAATAAAACTTGAACGAGCCGATCTCGAACAAGTACTACTCGCTCAAGATCGGCTCGTTTACACCCCTACTTACCGTTGAGTTTGCGAGGGTGTGTTAAAGATATAGCTTACATCAGTAATGACAAGCATCTCAATAAAGACAATGAAGAGTCATTCATTGTTGAAGATAATAATAATTAGACAGATGCAGAGTTCTCATGATACATTTAATACAAAAAGTTTGAAAATGTATAATGAGATAGGAGGTAAATAGTTGTAACCATTCATAATTGTATAACAAGTAGAATGGTTGTGTAGTTGCTATAAATATGAATACAATGATCCCACAATATTTATGGGGAGAAATATATAGTTCTCAAATCTTACACACCTAAATCTTATAAATTTTATTCTTCTTTTTTTCCTAAAAAAAATAAACGGTATTTTTAGAATTTTGATAGGTTTTAAGGAAAATCTTAATGGAGGACCTCTAATTAAGACTTTCCGAAAAATTGATACTCTAAAATGAGATGTTTTGAAGTTTAGGTACTTTCTTTTAAAAATCGTGAAAGTTTAATACCCTTAAGTAAAGTTCTAAAAAAAAAAAAAAAAAAACTTAAACAATATTTTTATTGTGAATATAAGATTAATTTTGTTAAAATATTTATTAAATTTGTATTTTTTTTAATCAATTTATATTTTAAGATAACTAATAATTTAACCCACTATTATAGCAATGGTGACCTAGGGATGTAAATAAACCAGTCTGTTTGACAACCCGCTTAGTTTAGCTCGATCCAAACTCGAGCTCGGTACTGTAGAAACTCGTTCGTTACTGTAGAAACCTGCTCGATTAGTAAGTGATACATACCTGACTCGCTGACAAAACTTGATAGGAGATCGCGAGCTCAACTCGTTTAAAGCTTGACCGGATCGCTCGCCCGGTTCATTAGTCAGACTCGTTAACTCGTTCATAAATCTTATATATTACTAAAAATAAGTTTTATAAATTTAAGAATATATACTAGTAATTAAGTAATATATGTTATATATGTTACTTAATATTTATATGTGTGTGTATTAGTTAACATACCAACTAGTTAGTTCATAAACTAACATATTATATAGTTTATTAACATATACTAAGTAAATGTAATTAATTATATGTTACTCGATATTTTTTTGTATATTATATATATATAGTAGTTAACTATAGTCTATAGGTCATTTTTTGATTAATATATATACACACTAAATAAACATATAGTATACTAGCTAAGTAAATATTGTATTACATATTAATTATAATACTTTAATAATAGTATTTAGAATGTTAAACTAACATATTAAGTTATTAATAGTTAGTATGGAGGTTGTTCACAAACTTAGGTTTGAACTCCGCTTTAATTACACATTGAAAAATTTAATAACCTACCTCGAGCTCTAGTTAAGCCAAGCTTGTTGAGTAACCTGGCTCGGATCAACTCAACTCGAATGTCATTCTCAACGAGCTCGAGCTTGAGTTCAAGCTCGCCCGAATTTTAAATGAGCCGAGCTTGAACACGCAGCTCGGCTCGAATTCGAGCTCAACTATTTAAGCTCGACTCATAAACGAGCTAGCCTTCAAATCTTAAAACTCGACTCAGCTCGGCTCGATTACATCCCTATGACCAATGGTACTTATCCCAAAAATTTGATCACATTTCTTTTCTTAATATTTAACAAGGAAGCAATTTTTGTAATGTCATCATCAGTTAAGTAATGTTTATTGCACAACTTTTACACAACTCTAACAACTTTTTTTTTTTTAAGATTAAGTGATTAACCATTGAATCTTTAGGGCCCACATGTAGGAAAACAAATCTAATGGTTGATCAGTTGATCGTAAAAAAAAAAAAGAAAAAAAAAAAGAAGAAAAAGGTAAAGTTGTGTAAGCGTTGTGCAATAAACATTACTCTCGTCAGTTTGAACAGAAAAAATATGGAAAATGTTAAATTTACAACACTAACACAACAACCCCTCACATGAGGGTGGACCCCACACACCGGGGCCCACCCTCATGTGAGGGGTTGTTGTGTGGTTGTTGTGATGGTGTTGTGTATGAATCAAATCCCAAAAAATATTACTATATAAAAAAAATACTAAAATAAAAAATATTTAACATTTAGAGATCAAATTAGGTATAAAAGTTGAGCTAAAAATGTGGAATATCACATCGTGATTATAAAATAAAAATATGGTATATGTCATTTATCATGTTATGCTAAAATTTTGAGCAGTTGATTAATCCACATTTTCATCACTACAATTACAAAGTTTCATCACTAAAACGTTAGCTCGTTCATATATCTTATATATTACTAAAAATAAGTTATATAAATTTAAGAATATATACTAGTAATTAAGTAATATATGTTATATATGTTACTTAATATTTATATATTTATGTATTAGTTAACATACTAACTAGTTAGTTCATAAACTAACATATTATCTAGTTTATTAACATATACTAAGTAAATGTAATTAATTATATGTTACTCGATATTTTTTGGTATATATATATATATATAGTAGTTAACTATAGTCTATAGGTCATTTTTTGATTTATATATATATATATAGACACACACACACTAAATAAGCATGTAGTATACTAGCTAAGTAAATATTCTATTAATTATTAATTATAATACTTTGATGATAGTATTTAGTATGTTAAACTAACATATTAAGTTATTAATAGTTAGTATGGACGTTGTTCACAAACTTAGGCTTGAACTCCACTTTGATTACACATTGAAAAATTTAATAGCCTACCTCGAGCTCTAGTTGAGCCAAGCTTGTCAAGTAATCTAGCTTGGATCAACTCAGCTCGAATGTCACTTTCAACGAGCTCGAGCTTGAGCTTGAGTTCGAACTTGCCCGAGTTTTAAATGAGCCAAGCTTGAACACGCATTTTATAGCTCGGCTTAAATTAGAGTTTAACTATTTAAGCTCGACTAATAAACGAGTTAGTCTTGAAATATTAAAACTCGACTCGGCTCAGCTTGATTACATTCCTACGGCCAATGATACTTATCCCAAAAATTTGATAACATTTCTTTTCTTAATATTTAGCAAGGAAGCAATTTTTGTAATAGTATCATCATCAATTAAGTAATGTTTCTTACACAACTTTAACAACTTTTTTTTTAAGATCAAGTGATCAACCATTGAATATTTAGGGCCCACATGTAGAAAAACAAATCTAATGATTGATCAGTTGATCAGTTGATCATTAAAAAAAAAAAAAAAAAAAAAAGATTAATCGGCCCATCAAGATATTTAAATCTCAACCACAGAGGACCTAAAATTTATTTTGATTTAACAATAAATTTTAGCATAAGATAAATTGTTCAAATTAAAGTCCCGTGAGTATTAACACTATGGGCTATATTTATAATTTTTCTAAAAGATTTCAATCTTTCCGCTAAAGTTATCAATTAAGCTTGCTGTCTAGTGTACGCAGTTTATCTTTAAATTAGGTTAGCAAAATTCTTTTAACTCGATCTACAAAATTAATACTTACTTTTAGAATACTTGATTTTTATATGTATTTTTTAAAATGCATGTATATGTTTTAAATACATATGTCAATTTATATAAAAATTGGTTAATTACATATATCTCATCTAACCACTATCATTTTTGCAATTCTCAAAATATTTCAATTTTAACAATATTCTCTCCCAATTTTCTATTGGGATTGCAATGTCCCCTTCAGCAACCCAAAATGACAAATCTTATATATATATATATATATAAATATATATAAATTGTGTTTTAAGCATAAAAATATATATATAAATATTTTACAAACTGGGTTGTAGGAGTTCATATAACCCGACATCTAAAAAATGACACGTTTCCTTTAAGGAGGTGAAAAATACATATTTTCTTATTAATGTTATTAAAAAAATATGTAAGAATCACATGCATGCTAAATGATACTTGTTACTTTTTGATATGTTGTAAGAAATTTGTGAAACAAAAGTTACTTAAAAAGTTTTTGGAAATTCATGCAAATCAGCCTCTAAAAGCGACACTTTTCCTTTGAGCAATTAAAAAAACATGTGCTTCTCACATTCAATGGATATTGAACACATGTCAATAATATAAATTTTTGTAAACAAATTTCGGATCAGGATCCTCCAAATTATTTGTTCGAATTTGAGAAAATTCGAGTAAGTGATTGTGAAAGACTATTTATGGGACCTACCTGACCAAATAAGTGATTTGGCAGCCCAATTTTTATTTGGTCAGGTGAATTTCATAAGTGGTTTCTTACAATCACCTGCCCGGATTATTTCAAATTCGAACAAAACCCAATTTTTATTTGGTCAGAGACTCAGATGAGTTTCATAAGTGGTCTATTATAATTATTTGTCTGAATTATTTCTAATTCGGATAAATAATTTGAAAGAATTCTAATTCAAAATTTCTTACAAACTAATTTGTAAAAATTTTATGTGTCTAAAAATACATTACATCAGCCTAAGTGAAATGTCTAATAAATGAGTGGAAGTGTGAAGAGTAGCATATATGTTAATAGAATGATCAAACTAAACCAATCCACTTCTATCTTTCACAAAATGAACACTGCCCTCTAAGATTCTGTGGCCTCACCTCTCACTCATCCGTCAACCAACATGAGGCCAACCAAAGAACCAAAGAGAAGCCGAAGCCGAGGCCGTAGCTCCCCATCCTCACCTATCGGAGACCGGACCAGAACCTCCCTTTCCTCCCCTTCCTCACCGGGGTCGAGCCCAAGTAGACCCGCACTCACTCCCTCTATTTCTCTCCTGGACCGCGAGCTCGTTACCGAAGAGGCTGCCACTCTCTTCGAAGACCTTCGAATCTCCTCCGACGCCAACCCTAGGAGTTTCCCGTACAGCGTAAAGCAGCAGTGCTGGGAAAAGGCCGAGAAGGTCCGAGGCCGAGACCCAGAGCGCTGGCGCCGAGACGCGATCGGCAATCTCTTGTTTCGGAAGCTCGTGGGTTGCCCGGGATGTCTCTGTCATGATTACGATCACATTGTGCCTTACTCCAAGGTACTCAAATTTCTTTTGTTTTTTTAATGCGTTTTTGTTTGTTTTAGTTCGTGGTTGGAATTTTGTGAAGTGGGTTTGCTTTTGTTCTCTCAATTGACGGTCTGCTTAGGGTGCATTTGCTATATACATGTCCAAATTTCATACTTTTGTCGTAATTTTTTCGTGGGTATTGTTCCTTTGCTTTGTACTCCTAGCCTGCATTCCATTTCAGAGATTCTAAGAGACCTTGAATTAAATTTTAAACCTCTGCATATCTCTTTTGCTACACCATTAGTGAGCTTGACGGGCAAGTAATATAATGCCAAGTTAGATTGTAACACCCCTGTCCCACATTGAAAAAATGAATAGCCCAAATGGAGTGACTGAATGATAAAGGAGTTCATATGGGTGTTAAGTCTCACATTGGTTCTTTATTAAGTGAGAATGAACTTTATAAGTGATTTTAGGGAGCTCCAATGGTAACTTGACTAGTCCTTTGAAGTGATAGCGTTTTTTCCTTGGGTTGTTGCATAGATGGTGTTGGAGTATAGACTTGTTAGTTTGAGCGTTAGTAGTGATTAGTTCCGCATCATACAAGATAGTAGCCACAATGCAGGCTTGAGCTTTTGGGTTGGTGGTGGTCCAGCATATTATATCAAGGACTCACTTAGGAGACTTCCCTAAGTGTTCATCTCCCCAAAGACAGTGACTTTGATGGCTAAGATGGATTCTGCTACTGGTGCCTGGTCTGGACCTTAATCTTTGAGAGTCCAAAACATATTCCAGAAAACTTGTTGGGTTTCAAGAGAGAAAGGTGGGGTAAGAGCATGTATCTCTTGTAGGGATTGATATGATGGGCGATTGTCACTGTCAGACACCGGTATTTGCTGGCTGAATAACCAGTTTTTAATATGGTTAGGAAGAAAATCGCTTTTCAAGCTTCTCTTGAGCAAGGGGCCTGATTGGAAGAAGGGTGTGTGCCCCACACTTTGGATGATTATGATCCGTTGTGTTGAAATTCTTAGAAATATTTGATATTTATATTTTGAGGAAGTTGGGCTGCTTTGAAAGAGGATGAGAACAAATTAAAAGCTGAATAAATATAAAGGCAAACTTAGGCATGGAGAGACTAGAGAAGATGCTGAAGCCAAAAGCATACAATGGAAAGGGGGATATGGGGATACAATATTCTTTCACTAGATTTCTAATGCCAAAAGGAGATTGGATTCGTGTTGACTATAATGATGGAGGGTGTAATATTCAAAGAGGACCGTGTACTGTAAACTATCTAATTATCTTGCCTAGAGAAGGTTTTATGGTTAAAACTTACCAAAAAGAAAAATGTAGTTATCTTTCTTAAGAGAAGAACTTTTGTTGGAGGGCCTTTCAAGGATGAAGACATAAAATATGCATATCTGTGCTAAAAAAATATTTCATTATCAGAGGAAATTTTACCCCATACAATGAGGGAAAAAAAAGGTCAATTGATAGTAGCAAATAAACTATAGTATAACAAAATTTCTTCCTTGAGAAAGAATTTTGTTGTACTATAGTATGACCATAGTTTCTATCAATTCAATATTACTTGGTAGTTCTACATTTTGATTTTAATTATAGATTAGAAAGAGTATGCTAATTGTCTAAACTTTGTTCATGATTCCGGTTTTCAGTTTGACCCATTCTGTTTATGTCTTTGTTCGGAAGGGTTCTTTGGGGCAATTTATAATGAAGCTACTTTTTCTATACCGTTTATTTTTTCTTTTCTTTTCCTCAGAACTGCTGCCTGATGCTTGATTTGACTATTTTCAAATTTCAGGGAGGACAAAGCACACTTGAAAATTGTCAGGTTTTGCAGGTACGTGACTTGTCTCCTTTTAGCATCTATGACAATCAAATTTATATGGAATCTTTCTTTTCTGTGCTTCAATATTGTGTAATTTTTTTCACATTCTGCAAATTTGGGCATTTCATTTTCGCATGTTTGTGTTGTAGAAATGTTGCATTAGAATATTATTCCGTTACTCTGATGGAGCATGCTAGCTAAGTTTCTTTATGTATTCAAGCATTAGGAAAACTGAGTTGAGGATGTACATGGAAATCCTTCCATTAACATAAACCTAACACAATCCAAAAACAGTGGTTAAAAAGAACTCAGAGCCATTAACCTAATGATGTTATTTGAACAAATTGTCAATCTTTTCACGGTAGCCCACCTCTCCATTGACCAATCTTCTCTTTTCCATCTTGGTGATCATCATCTGAAGAAAGTTCTAAAATAGAAGCAACCAATTCTATAAGCCAAGGTGATTGCAAAAGCTCAATGTGTTCAGCCTGCGCCTTGGATTTGAGGTTCCTCCCATCTACAAAGCAATGAACTTAAAATAGAAGATGCAAAAAACCAAAATTATTGTTTGATAAAAAGGAATATCAACCAAATCAGCAAGGGTAGTTAGCAGATATTAACTAATCTGGTGCATACTTTATCATATTTCTTAAGGATTTTTATAACTGCAATTGCAGTCATTGAAACATATTCAAGTAGCATCCATCTTTCTAGTGCATGGCTTGTTGATCATTCTTGAAACAATGACTCTAGTGCAATAAACATCTATGCATCCCGGTAGCAACATGAAGATGGAGATGCCGGACTCTTGATGCCCCAATGCAGATATGTATCATTGCTCCCTAGGATTCCAAATCTAGTCAGTCATGCCCATTAAGCAATTAAAAGGATCTAATAGACTGAATGTAATATAACCCTCCTCGATTAATCAACTGTGGACACATGGACTACCAAACAAATTTAAAAGAAGAAAAAGAAAAAGAAAAAAGGAAGTCACTATCAAAGTATGTGAAAGAAGAAAAAATCAATTAACCTGGATGCCATTGGCTGATTTAAGAAAAAAAAAATTTCAATTCATAAGGAGACAAAAAAACCTGGATACTATAACAATATTAACACCTTTTGAGTACTTTGAATGTTCAATCACAGTTGCCTCTGTTTAAAAGACCATAGTTCTCGTGGCTCAACCAACATTTTTCGGATGATAAACCAAGATGAACTAGAAAAGAAAAGGAAAATTGAAGATCGATCAATGGAGGTGGACTACTGTGAAAAACTTGATGTGTGTGTGTGTGTGGGGGGGGGGGGGGGGAGGTGGATGGTAATAGATTGACACATGACAATATCTTAACCTTAGATCTTGACTTAGAAGTTGTATACTTCATGTGTACATGGGGACGCATTACACTTTTAATGATATCTCGATTACAAAAAAAGAAAAAGAAAAAGAGAAAAGATCTTGACCTAGAAGTACATGTTTATACTCGAACCTAATAATTAGAGTGAACATTCAGAAAAATAGTTTCAAACCTAGAGTCATTTTATGAGAGTTTTTAAGCATCATTAGTTCAAGCCAAACAAATCTTCTTTTCTGACCTTTACTCAAGCCACTGTTCTGGCTAATTTTGTAAACTTCTTCTAGCAATTTTTTCATTAATCCAACTGTTGTACTAGATGTTCGAATCTTTTCCTTTGACATACCAAAAAGGCAGTTGCCGTTTGGCCGCGGGGGGTTTACCAGATTATGCATTTGAATTTTAAATAATTTTGAAGGTATATGGGGAAATCTAATTTTTGTTGAGTACTTGTACACTAATAACTTTGTGCCATTGAAATTAAAAGGTAGTTTTTGTAAAGCTAGATGGACAGTTGACTCCCTTATATCTGGAGAGCTTCAAAAGGGTTGACAATGCTTACCCTATTGATCAAACCAATTTGGAAATTCACCATCTGGCACAAGGAGTCCTTTGTGCGTGCATGTGCGTATGTTTGTTGGCAAGGATTTTCTTATTAGGTAGTAAACATTTTTTCATAGTTTGTTCTTTCAAATGTCTTTCAATTTATTTTTGCACTGATGTCCACTTTGAACGCATATAAGTATTTGGTGCAATTTATTAGCCCAGAGGGTGTTTTCTTATTTGCTTTACTTATTCAAGTCAGTCAACTTTCTCCTCTCAAATTGCAGACAACTGTTAATCGATCAAAGGGAAATCGGACTGGGATGTCAAGAGCTGAGCTCATTCAGAAAAGTTCATATTGCCGGGTTGCAGGTACAACCAAGCCCTATAGACCCCATAGGTTTCTCTTAGTTAATGGATCTACTAGAATTACTAATTGAAAAATCCTGAATGTATTATCCAATTAATTGCAGGTCGTGACATGGATCTTCTCGAACTGTCTGCCTACGGCAATGTCCGTCGTGGGCAAGACTCTGGGGGATGTAGAATCCAATAGATATACTGGCCGTGGTAACCTCTTGCGAAGTTGAGTAGGATATTAGTATGTATACACTAACATTTGCATTAAACTGCACAACATGTGCTTGATTACCTTCTGTTGGTCATATCAAGTATTTGAGAGACCTGCATAGGCTTTCTCTTCCCATCGCCCAAAAAATGTTTGTGTTAGGTTCGGTGTCTTCATTAAATGTACACTGAACAGATGGTGTCAAAGGCAATCCAGTTTCATGACAAGTGCTTATTTGACTGCTAGAAATTTTCTGGTGCCATTTGTTTTAGTGCTTGTTGTTTGCTGTTTAGTGAGATAATCAAAGCAATCCTCTTAGAGAGATGATGACTAAAGCAATGCTCAGTATAATTTTGTGAATATACTCCGTATATGAATGTTGGCTTAATAAAGCTGCAAAAGAACTTTGGTTTCACAATCGTTGTTTCTCATAATCTCTAAGCTTGTTAAGGACCATTGGTTTCTGTCAGGGTAAGATTTCAAGTTAATGAGAAACATAGGTTTACAAGACCCTAAAGTTAATATTAATAATAATAATAATAATCTTTTGATTCTCTGGTCGATGCTTTTTACACTTCTACTCTAACCCCTTCATTTAATATATGGATTTGAAGGGGTTTTCTTCCCCAAGAAGGCAAGAATGAAACAGCAGGCTCCATTTGTTAAATTTTTTTTTTTGTTGTCTTTTGTTTTCTCTTCTCAAAGTTCAA
Source organism: Alnus glutinosa (assembly GCF_958979055.1). Taxonomy (NCBI): domain Eukaryota; kingdom Viridiplantae; phylum Streptophyta; class Magnoliopsida; order Fagales; family Betulaceae; genus Alnus; species Alnus glutinosa. Next base: position 3,031,296 of record NC_084893.1, read on the forward strand.
ACAAAAGCATTTACAACCAATCTAAACACAAAAAATGGTTTTACTTTTATGTCCCATCTGAACACTTTTTAAACAAATCAACAAAGCCTAATATTTTTATTATTATTTTTTTATTGTATTGTATGTGAAACACGACATGCAAATTGTAAATAATTGACTTATCTTCTTAAAGTTGGAGTAGATATGAGTCTCCACTGTCGGAAGGAGAGAATTAACAAACAAGAAAACAGAAGAAGTTGGAACTGTTTCTTTTCTTCTATCTTTCATTTTCTCTTTCTCTTTTTGCTAGAGCTTTTTGTGGCAAAGTAGCTTCAAGTCCACGGCTTCTTTTCTAAGATGCTCTTCATCTTTTCTTTGTGACTTTTCTTCTTCTTTTCTTTTCCTTTCCTTTCCTTTCTCTCTGATTCACCGCGATTTCTCATTGGAGGCTGTACTGGGTGCCGTACACGTGTCCCAACTAAGTCATACATCCAGAAGACCTGTTTATGCAGAATTCTTAGATCAAACCAACTGTGATATCAAATCGTAGGTTTGCCTTTTTGACTTGTTCCAACTTTAAGCACTAACATGTTACAAGCCCACCGGAAAAAAGGACACTTTTTCTTTCTTTAACCACCTTCATTGAAGTAATTTCTTCCTACCCAATTTGAAAGAAAATATTTTCATTAAAATTCCTTTCAATTCAAAACCAATGCTTCAAAACAAACAAAAGGTTTTAAGAAAAGAAAAAAAAAAAAAAGAAAAAGTTTTTTGATCTATTATGATGGTTGAGATCAGTGATTGGCAGGGCATGGCAACTCCAACTAGCGACAGGATGAAAAAGTGACTGGAAAATAATGTGCTTATGATCCACCATTTTCAGTCTTTCTTCTTTTTCTTTATGATCTACCACTTGCCTATAATTTGAATAACATTAAAATAAAAATAAAAGAAAAGAAAAAAGAAAAAAAGCACTAGACCAACGGGATAAGTTATAGTGGGAGTTTGACTCTTGAGTCCCCAATGATGCTCAACGGAGTCGGCTTTAATTAGTGGCCATGTTTTTTGCAAGTGCCTCAGTAATAGAAAAATAAATAAATAAATAAATAAAAATAAAACATATTTCTTCCCAGTGCTTCTCACCCAGACCACCTTTTAATTAAATAATGAAGGCCAGGGAAAAAGTTGTAAACTAAAGGGATCATGTCCAAAGCACATCTTAAGCTGGATATATATATGGACCATAATACTGACTCTGTAATTAATACGTTTAACAATATTAAAACGTGCGGTTTAAAACAATAACGATGTCAAAATATCTACCTTATCTGTTATGAGAAAATATAGCAAACGGTACACGTTTTTCAAATGGTACGCTTTTTGCTATTTTATTAAAAACTCGCATTTTTACCGAAGAAATTGGGAGATTAAAAACATTTTTTTTTTTTTTTTATAAAAAAAAAAAAAAAAAAAAAACCATAATCAGAAGTAACAAGAAAAGTAGTCTCAATTTGTTGACAGAAAGCAGTGTGATTGGCATTCCAAAAAAAAGTGCGGATTGGTTTTGGTGAGGGTCCAATGAAATCGATGGGAAATGGGGGCATATTTTAGGCTTTTTACGATGCTGGAATATGCTTTTCTGGAACCAATTAGCCATAAATGAGTTTTATTAATACTATGAAAAGCACAACATAGACAATATTGTGACATTTTAGGACAAAACGTTGCTCTACGTTAGCCACAATTAAATTTAATTATTTAATAATTAAAAGGTTTAAACAATTAATAATATAATATATATGGAAAAAGTATGCATATTTTTATCAAATTATCACTTTATTGTCAATGTACCTTCTAAACTATCAATTGTGTTACTATTCCTCTCTAAACTATAAAAAACTTATAATGTCTCCTTAAAGCTAACAAAAAGACAAAAATAACCCTAAAAAAGTTTTAATAAGACAAATATATCTTTATAAATTTGAAAAAAAAAATACTAAAACTTAGAAACAACAATTTATTTTTATTTTTTTAAAAAAAAAAATTGAAAGATTGAAAAAAAAAAAAAAAAAACTAGAAAATGAAAATTCAAGGGGTGGCCAAAACTGAAAATTATATAAAACAAAATCCACATTGAGGTTGTGAAATAATTTCTTGTCATGTTGAATGATACAAATCATTAAGTTCATTCACAAGCAGATTATCAAACCAAATGGCTAGAAATTGATGATGAAGATGATGATGCATACTTGACCTATGGCCTTAATCTAGCAAGGCATATGGATGAAAAGCAATGGGCAATTGCTTTCACACCATAAAGAAAAGAGCATAAAGAAAAGAAAGCAAAAGCAAGAGAGAATGCCAAAAGGGTTTATGAGCATTAGCATTTGGGTCCCATAACAACTCATTTTACACATAAAATGTGGCCTGTATTTGCTTGTAGCAGAAAAATATCTGACTCCTGACTATTTTAGTGACACTTACCTGTTTATTGATGCATCCACCAAGTGTTATAAATAAAGTTTGATGGATACATCTGGAGAGTAATCCAAATATCCATGAAATTCTTTGTCAAAAGAGAAAGAAGCCATTCCGCGTTCTTGTCACTACTAAGAGGAGCTGACCTCTCTATCTAACTCCACAACTTGATATTCCATTAGTATGATTTAACTGGAATGCGTTTTTTAAACGTACGATTTTATTTGTTATTTTACCAAATGTTTAATTACATTTTTAAAAATCGCATTTTGAAATAGCTATTTTTTTTAAGTGACGGTCACTAATTAGTGAAATGATTAATAAAAAAAAAAATAGGATTTATCAATTTACTTAGTTATTGACTAACTTGTTAACCATCACATAAGTTTGTAATAAAAACTGTAATACTTCAAGCATTTTCTTTCTACTAATATAGTAAAGTGTCGAGCCTAAATAAAAAAGTGTTTTGATTTATTTCTCTTCCCTATAACCTAATAGAAATGGACCATAAATTAAAGTTGCATAGGGTAAGAGATATATGGCCAATTATGTCGGCCCTATTCCTAGTTGAAACTTGAAACATCATAGAAATAAATTATTGGTGGGATCTTGGGGTCTTTCAACTAATGTAATTTGATTTTGCTGTTGGACCCATGAGAGTAGTTCTCTTTATTTATTTATTTTTTTTTTGAAGGGAAAGTGAAAAGATTTCAGTAAGGAGAATAAAACAAGGGGAAAGAGGGAGGGAGAGCAGGGAAAATATCGGGGAAGTTTGTTCCAGCATTTCACCTTTTTGTGCAAGTTGCTTCGGTCCTTGAGCTTGAAAAGGAGAGAAGCTTGGCTCTTTTTGAACCTAATTCAAGTTTATCCTCAGAAAGGACTTCAGTTTTGTTGTTTTTGTCACCGTCTTTACTTTGGCCCCCCCCCCCCCCCCCCCCCCTCCACCCCACCAAGGCCCCTGTGTATTTATGTCTTGTATACACTGCATAGCTGTATGGAATCTTTTGCATTATCCAAGCATATATATATATATATATATATATATATATAATAGCATGTACAAGAATAGTCTTCAGTCCTTTCAACTTCTTCTGATGTTTGTGATTCATTTCTTGAATCTCACTAGCTTTTCTTTTTCCCATTCCAGGGGGAAAGTAGACACTCCTTTTTGGAATTTTTAGTCACTCTGTAATACAAGAATAACAATGATCTTCTTTTGTTTTGATTGAATTCTATTAATAGTCTCATCGACAAAAGCAAGCAAAAGTTAAAACCAAAGAAAAAAATTAATTATTTGTGTTAAACCACTAATTATCTCAAAAGCTTAAACTAATAAAAAAAATAGTAAATTTAATCAATATTTTGTTACCTTCCACTACTGTTATGCCAGAAATAAAAGGTTCCACACGGGCTCCCGTTATGCGGCGTGGTGGCAAGACTGATAGGAGATTGGCTCCGTGTGTAGACTGGGTAAAATTTGTTTCTTTCTCACTTTCCTTTTCTGGATTGTAGGCTTTCCCTTTCTGAATTGTAAGCTTTCCATAAACTATTGTTCGTTGGATTGAAGAATGTATTACAACTCCTAAGTTCTCCGTATCGACACATAAAATATTTAATTGAAATAGAAGATAAATGACGGAAACAAAATTTAAACTCATAACATTTGCTCTGATATCATACGAAATCATCAATTATCCAAAAAGATAAAGCTAAATGGTGAATTTAACCATTTAGTTAATATTCTAACAATCGAGTAGTATGAAAATTTTAGCCCCATACATTTGGATTTATATACATCTAAAGGTCTTTCTCCAACTCTTTCTCGTTATCTCACATATTTATAAACATGTACATGTACACGAACAGAGCAAACTAAGTACATCAAAAGGCACCTGCTCATTACCGTTAAAAGAAGACAAAATTAGTTCCTACTTAATTGCCTAGCTTTGTGAGAAAACCCCCTTCAATTCCTGGAATTTGTCTGCAATGAGGCTGATGAACCAAAGTGAACAATGCTGGATGGCTGTCAGTGCTTCAAACTCACTCCAAACTAAGTTGAATCCAACGTCATGCTTTTTACCTGAATGGAAATTACATCATAAACTACCACTTCACGAGCTCTCGTGAAAGTTGAGGGATCTAGACAAGGCTGCGGGGTTTGCCAGCAACACTGCGGAGGTTTCAGCTATGCGATTCTTCTCATCACTCTTTGATTGAAAGGCCTTAAACATTCCTCCCCCACAGAGGGATTCATTCTTGATCCCCAGCGTTGCCCAAATAGAACTCTTTGCAGCTTCACTTGGGTCATCAATCCTCAAAGTTTTTGGAACCAAAACACATCCGTTTTTCTGTTTTGGCGGCTCCTCTTTCTCCAAATTGTATGGTTTAAGCATGTCTCCATCTCTTGAGTGCTTCCCCAATGTTGGAGAATGTGGACCCGAGCTTGGAGGCTTTTGGTTTGGAGAAGATTGTGGAGACGGCCAAGGAATGTTCCAAGTGCCTGGGACACCACAGTTCCAATAAGCTGTCGGATAGAATGACATAGGAAACCCAGGAGGGCAGAGAGCTGGTGGGGGTACTGCAGAATTCCATGGATAAGGCCAAGGAACACCAGGGAGACATGGAATTTGAGGAGGGAAGCCATTAATGCTTTGCGCAAATGGTTCTTGAGGGCAATGCTTCCCTCTCTCCATTGAATTTGAAACTATGATAGAAGATCCGCTTGAGCAATCCTCAACATTTTCTCCACCTTTACCAGGAACTGGAATTCTTTGATCCTCAAAGCTATGAAATCCATTCCGGGCACCATTCAAAACCTTCTTGTCTGCAAGACTTAAAACAGAAGCCATGGAATCACATATGGGTGCATCTAATCCAAAGCTGAGGACTCTGCCATTGCTTTTCATTGTGGGGTAGTGAGTTCCATTTGGAGCGTCAAATCTAGCCACTTGGAGAGCATCAGAGGTGGTGATTTGGCGATAATGTGAGGCAGAGTTCTTGTTCTTACGGCGTCCAGCCCCGACTGGTACATTCCTCATGGTACCACCTGCAGTCCAGTATCTTTGGCAGGCTTTACAGAAATGACGCGGCTGATGGACATTGTAGTTATTATAGTAACAGAATTTCGTGTCCATGCTGTTGCAGCGAGGGCATGGAAGAATTTTATCAGGCTTCTTCAGGGTTTTCTCTTGTGAGTTGGTTGTATCACTCTGTTCTTTCTCTGCTTTTGCTTTCTCTTCCTCTATAGAGGGGGTATTAGGATTCACATTAGCATCAGGCCTTTCAAAATCTGTAGGCTCTTCTGTATTCGGAGGTGGATCATCGTCTTCCTTTGTAGTCCCAGTGCCTTTTGCTGCTGGTCGATCCTGCAAATTGAACATAGTTTTTCTTCTAATAAGTAACTAGGTACAAGTACTTAGAATAAACTTCTATTCAGACATGAGCCTAATCAGCATGATAGCACCAACATCAGAGGACAAACAACAAAAGACAGTAAAATAACTTTAGGGTTCATAAAAGTAGGTTTCTTCTTTTATCTATTAAAACGGGTTTGTCATAACTCTCTTGTTCTATCTGTATAATTCTTTGACACAATCATAGAAATATTAAAACTAAGCAATTTCATTGAGACTTTTAGAAATTTAGAGAAGCCAGTTGCCCTGTTGCGTGGGATTAAAGTCTGGTGGGAAGATTCTATAAAATCAAACAAAACAAAAGCCAATTCATGTTAGCAATACCCAATTAGATAAAGAAAGACTTTTGTTCTTCTTGTTTTTGGAAGGGAGTGGGGGTCAGAAACGAAAGTTGAATTAGGAAAATAACAGATTCAGAAACTCAACAGGAAGAACTTTCAATATGCCAACGGTAAAAATTGCTTGGTAATAATAAAAATTAAATATTTATAACAAACCCAATTCTCAACAGGGTTTGTAGAATTATGTGAATTGGAACAAGATTGATTGATGGGAAATGGAATTTACGGTTCTTTACAAAATAAATTCATATTATCCAGAAACTGGTTTAAAACTCAGTTCTTAAAGGACATACTAATCAATAGAAATTTGAGTAATATCAAGACCAGGTAATAAATTTTTTAAAAGATTTTTTTAAAAAATAGTAAGTAATCATGGGTAAAAACTATACTCCCATTGACTTAATGAGAATTGAGGCAGAAAGTAAAAACTTTAGAATCTTACGCTAGAAATTTGTTAGCTTTTCAAAAAAAAAAGAAAGAAAAAAAAAGAGTAAACTCAACCAAGCTCAATTCAGTGGGAATTTAGCTTTTCCTAGGCCCGTTTTACATTTTATCAGCATCAAAACACTAAATATAATCCCAAAAAAGAAAGGAAAAAAACACCAAAATCAAATCAAAACAGAATAAATTTCTGTAATAGTGAAAGAAACCTTAAAAAGGAAAATCTCAAAATCCCAATTAACACTCAAACCCAAAAAAAATAAAAAATAAAAATCCAGAGTAACTGTACCAAAAAAAGTGGAAAAAGTAAAAACGACCCACCAGCTCTTTTAACATTCTAACAAATGGGTCGTCCTCAAATTTCCAAACAACGCACTGTAAAACCCTCTCACTCACTGTATGGACTGTACCTTCTCTGTTTCTTCTTCTTCTTCTTCTTCCTCCTCCTCTGCTCCTCTTACTCTGCCATACTTTTCCTTCACCGAAGCGCTCACCCAGAAGTCGTCTCCGGAGACTGTCGGAGTATCTCCGTCGGAAGGCAAGGAGATTTTCTTGCCGAAGAGCCTGATGGCGGGGTCTTTATTTTCTTGCATTTTCTGGACAACCAAACAGGGGAAGAAATAAAAACGCGCGAGGTTGTTCTTTGGGGTCGGGGACTCCGTTGGCATTGGACGTACGTGTCTACGATTTTGATCCGTTTAAACGAGAGGTGGATGCCACGTCAACCTTAGAGTTTGATTCTCGGCCACAAGTTCTTGTGGCCTCAAGATTTTCTTTTCTTCTTTTCCATTCTTTTATTCTCTCGCGTTGCACACAGGGTTGGTGCACCAAGTCATGTCCTTTTCCCTCTTTTTTATTTTTTATTGATAACTATACGAGATTTATTACCAATTTATCATTTTTTATTAAACTTTTTGTTTTTTTTTCTTTTAGAGAAATGATCATTTAACATAAGAGTAATATTATATTGTCACATTTTTAGTTTATAATTACCTACGATGTTAATATGATAGTTTTAACTAATTTCTGAATTAATTTTTAAATTGTTTGAGATTATCACATTAACATTGTAAAATAGTCGTGCAATAAAAATATAATATATAACTTACTCTGAACATAATGAAAAATGCTAGAATTACAACAAGTGCACTATAAGTACACAACTCTAAGGCACATTAAGAGGGACTCTCGTATGTGGGCCCTACCCCAATGTGCCTGTGCCTTGAAGTTGTGCACTTGTTGTATATGTATCATGGCCCTTCTTTTGATTAGTCTAAAATACAAATTACTCTCTCTGATATTAAAATTAATTTAAAAATCTCTACAGTTGGTTTAATTTACTAATCGCTCCCTGAAATCAAATTCTGTTTAAAATTTTGATAGATTCCGTTATAAGTCATGTCAGCGCTAATAAGATAGCGACATGTATCGATCTTAATAAAAAAAATAAATTTATTAAAAATATAAATAAATAAAACTTAAAAAATCATATATATTTTTTTAAAGAAGATGAAAATAAAAGAAGGGTGGCAGCCAGTTGTGAAGCCATCCCTTTGGGGGGGGGGGGGGGCACAAGGCCACCCCCAAAGGCATCTAGGGGTGGCCACGCGCCACCCCCTTTCTATTTTTAATAAAAAAAATAAAATAATAATTTTTTTAAGTTTTATTTATTTATATTTTTTTATTATGATCGATACGTGTTACTATTTTATTGGTGTTGACGTGACCCCTAACGAAACCTGCCAAATTTTTTTAACAGAATTTGACTTTAGAGAGCGATTTTTAAATTAAGCTAACCACATGGATCTCTAAATTAATTTTAATATCAGAGGGAACGATTTGTAATTTAAGCTAATCACAAGGATCAATGGTGCAATTTTATCATAAAATTATTACCAAACAAGCTTATTCGCCTTTCTTTTACAAAAATTTCAAATATTATATCACATCAACCAAGTCTTTTTCCTATTCAAACAAAAAAACACAACGAAACTCTTTACCAAAACACATTAAGTAATTTTAGACATCATACACATGTTTCTTTTGTATCACTCTAATAATTATGTGGTTTTTAAAATTATCATTTGATCAAAATTTAATAATAATTAATCATAAATTTAATAATAATTTTAAAAGTTACATCATTATTAAAAAAATACTGCAGAGGCATGACGGCTGGAACTACTCCAAACACATTGGTTGCAGCTATGGACGTGGCATGGTTGGATTGGTGGAAGTTTTTCATTATCTTGTTGCACGGGGACTTGGGGCACCGAGTTGTGTTTTAGTCAGCATTAATGAGTACGGGAATTTGGCTGCTTCTATGGACGTGGCAGTGTGGAATTGGTGGAAGCATTGATAGAAAGGTCCTGAGATGTTCTTTAATGGCCGCTAAGGGTCTTAGCCTGTGACTCGTGTCATGTTTTCCATGACTTTGAATATGGACCAGGCCTCACAACAACTTTTGACATTGAATTTTACATTGGAATATTGACTGCCCCCCCCCCACCCCCCCTTACCTTTTTTTTTATTTTTTTTTATTTTTTATTTTTATATATATATATATATATATATATATATATATAACTCAAAGAGAAATCATTTCATTATTTACATTGAATTTTACAGCACTAAACAATTTACATGGTGCCACATCAGTTAAAAAAAAAAAAAAAAAAAAATTCATCTCTTATTTATCTCATTTTTAAATCTACCTTTAAAAATTTGGTTGTATAAAAATGGGTAGGAGATGGTTCGGGAATAGATGTCTAACATGTTCACTTAGAAGATCTTATTCCCTTCTAGATGAGGATCTAAAATTTCTGCTCCGTTTGTTTTGTCGTAAAATATTTTTCCTATTTTCAGTATTGGGTACAATCAAAAAGTTGTGGTTAAACCGAAAACATTTTCGATTGACCATAAAACCTTATTTAATTTTTGTAAAATGGTTTTCTTTTTTTAAAAATCGTAAACAATTTTTCGAGTTTGAGTTTTTCTTCTCAAATTGCGAGAGTTCGTCAAACCATTGCCGAAGGTTATCGTAAGTTGCTTGCCTTTTTCCACCGTTGCTCATTTTCCGTACAAGCAACCAAACGGCGAAAAATATTTTCAAAGAAAAAATAATTTCGTTGAAAATATTTTTCGACGAAAAACATTTTATTTCGAATCAAATAGAGCCTCATCGTCCCAATTGCATGTAATTTAGATAATTCCGATAGAAAATGAGAGAGGACATGTATGGAGCCCAACTCGAATAGTTTGGAGAGTGGCTCATCTTTGTTCGGACAACTCACACACCTAATATTTGAAACCGTTTCTAAAATAAGTACATAAAAAAGAACACCTAAAATATGGTGTTTTGAACCACGCTCAACAGTAAAAACATGGAATTTTATCCTTGTCTAGTACTGTTTTTTTTACCTCATCTCATACAGTAATGTTGTTGAGTTACATATAGGTGCCTGGAATATTCACATTCATAGATTGGATTGGAAATTTTCACTCTTAAATGATAAATATACTAAAATAATAATAAATATCTAATTAGTTTTGTTAACTATCAATTGACTTTTGAATTATTTTTATGTTTATATATCACTCACAAAACCTTTAAAATTATTTTTATCTTTATATCACATAGAAAATAGTGAATAATATTTTATTTTAATTTATGATTTTCTACTTTTCTCAACGTTAACTTTTATATTGGCAACAGTGCCATATTTGTGCAGAGCTAGGCCGGATGCTCTTTTTTTGCCGTATGAAAGTCGTATGTACGGCTTGGATCGAAATTTTTCATATCTTTTGAGATTCACCCTATAATACGAGGTCAAAAAGCAAAAAGGCATAACATCTTTTTATATAAATAAAAAAAAAAAAAAAAAAAACACTTTTTAAATACAATTAACAAACAAAGCTACTATCCTTGACTTAGATACGTTTTACTAGGGTTTTTTCATGACCCTTGAAGTTTAAAGTGGCTTAAACATATCTTGCTTATGTTATAAAGTACAAAAGCATTATTATTATTATTATTATTGTTATTATTAATAATGGAAGAATTACTTAGGTCACCAATTTGTTAGAATGCTTGAAGACCACCACTCAGAAGAATTATTTATTAAACGTAATTAAATTAGCTTTTTTCGTTCATGTTTCTACCTAATTTTTGGTTTCTTGAACGTATACATCCTTATTTTAATATTTGGGAAATTGTTCAAAAAGTTTTTGAGTTTTGCCTGTTTGACATATAATTTTAGTCAAGTGACAAATATGTCCTTCTCTTAGAATTTTCACCGGTGTTTTATCAAAAACTTGTCATACGTCATTTTGTCTACGTCAGACCAAGTAATAGCGTGATGCACGTATCTAGAATTTTAGATAAACACCAACCTGCCATGTAAGCAAATACGCTATTTGTCGCTAAGTGGTAGCTTAATTGGTTGGGACTACTTCTCATGAAGTGGAAGTCATTAGTTCGAATTCTCCTTCCTCCTCTTATGTGGACATGTCAAAAAAAAAAAAAAAAAAAAAAGCTATTTTCATCTTTTTATTTTTTTTAAAAAAAAAGAAAAAAAAATGTGGAGATCTACCCCACTGATAGGGGTGTAAATTTGGGCAATTGTAATCAGTAATCAGGTATCAACTAGTAATTGAAAAATTGAGAAACCAGTTTGATACTCGATTGAAAATAACCGGTAATCGACTCTACCAAAACGGTTATTAATTTTAATAATTATATATACCTGGTTATAACCGGTAACCAGTTATAAAAGATTATAAAATAAAAATAAAAAATTAGTAAATTAACTTTAAGGTTATACTTTTACACATCTGATTCCCGTTCTTTATATATATATATATATATATATATATATATATATTAATGGGTCCCATATTTGGAACTTAGTTACTGAATTCATCTAAATCTAGTTGACTAGGAATCTAGCATTATCCAAAAACCACCAAAAATAAAAAGTAATGTACGAATTCCCAAAATTACAAAGCCCATCATATTGGGTCAAAATAGACTGCAATGTTTTTTCAAAATGGCTAAAAGCTTTTCAACGAAGCTCACAAAATAGGCTCAATAGTCAAAATAAGTCCAAAAATTCAATTTTTTAAAAAAATTTAGTTACCTGGTCAGAATAAACAGGTACCAACAGGTGACCGCCGATTATTAAAAAAATTTTCACCCTATAAAAAGAGATAATGGAGGGTGGCTCAACCCCATAAAATGACAAAAGGGGTAAATCCACAATTGCCCAACTCATAAAGCGGGTGGTGGGGATGGATCTCCACCCTTGCCCACTTATGAGGGGGTGGAGAACCATCCCCACAAAAAGAGTAGTGGGGTGAAGATCCACTCTAACATCAGGGAGAGTGTGGAGCTCTTCAGCCCCACCCTTAAGTGGGATGAATCTCCACCCTCACCATCTTTATGTGAGATGAGTGTGAGGTGAGCGGAGGTGGAGCCACCCTCCACCGCCTTTCTCTATGGGGTGGATCTCTCTCTCTCTCTCTCTCTCTCTCTCTTTATGTTTTTAATTTTGGGGCATAATTACCTATGTGGTAACTTGATGTGTATCTAAATACACACGTTTGGTCTGACTTGGACAATATAATAGGTGTCAAGTTTTTCGCTAAAGACTAGACTTAAAATTTGACGAAGTGGCTTATTTTTCACTCGAGCGGAATTTAAGACTTGAATTGTCAAAATTAAAAATCCGGGTTCTATATGCAAAATTCATGAACTTTTGGGACAATTACCCTTAATTTTTACTCATGATACTTTAGTACCAATGTTAAGTTATGTCATCAAAGTGAATTGATGTAAACCTTCACTCTGATAAGATATGTATAACGAAATTCAAGATAGAGACATAATAACAGTAATATATACAAAGTTTAATTGATTTGTCCCTTTTGATGTCTTTTTCAAGCATATTTCATGAAAAAAAAAAAAAAAAAAAGAAAAAGAAAAGGGTATTGGCTAAGTGCATTTGAAACAAGTTGCAAATCCTATTTAGAAAGTAATTAATTAGCAATTGATAAAGCTTCATGATTAAAATTCAAAGAAAAAGAAAGAAGAGATCAAAGGGCAGCAAGGAAATTTTTCATAGTGGACCTAGTGGTCGGAGCCACGGAGGCTTCTTGTCACCATCATCATCTCCATACATTTTCTAACTGGGACCGACCCATATAAGACAAAAGGTAGAAAGAAAAGCTTTCTCAGCTTCTTCATCTGGTCCCTAGAAAGCAAACACGTGTCCCAGAGAGGGACACGTGTAGGGCATCTGCTAACCTTCATTTTCCAAAAATTCTCTCGAAGTATGACACATAATCCCATAACCTAGACATTTTTTTTAAGGCATGGAGAAGATATACTAATGAATTGGTGATTATCTTTTTGAGCCTTTCGGTGTAAAAGGGTCAACTGATTTGGTCTTAGTTTAATCCCATAGATTATGGTAAGGATTTAAAAATGTGTCACACGTCTAATTCATAGGTTACTTTCTGATTAAAGATTACTTTATTAATTAAGGAAAGCCAGTGGGCGGTTAGCGGGTTAAGAACATGCTTAAAAAAATTGATTAAACAAAATTATGATTTGGACAGGTTAAACTAATTGGTTTTGAATGGATTAGGATGAATTTTTGGCAAATATTGGAAACTCATAAGGATAAAGAGGATAGGCTAATGGGTGGTTAATACGTTCTAACAAGTCATGCTTTATGTCGATTGTAAAAGGAATAACATTCTTTCCATTTTTTAAATGAAATGAAGATAATTCATTTTATAATCAAAATTTTATTTTATTATATCTAATAATAGACATGGTAAAAATACAGTGTATATAGTGCAACGTTATTTAAATTTTTTATAACGTCACAAAAAATATGTACCTTAGATATTTGAAATCTAATTCGACCTATTATAAAATGAATCATCTCCACAATTTTTTAAACCAAGGAAATAAGTACCTTGTAATGGTATTATGAGCGGGGTTCACAACACGCAGGAAACCAAGTTAAAATAGGTATTATGATATATATATATAAAATGTTAGAAATCATATTTTTATTTCATCGTTATCTTACTCTGTTGATGTGACAGTGTCAATTAAAGAGTTAATTGGCACTGTCACATCAGCATAATGGGATAATAGTAGGATAAAAGTATAGTTTCTAACATATTTCGCTTAATATTTTCTTTTAGTTATGTCATTTTTATTTTATTCTATTTTTTTGTGGGTTTGAATTGTTTTAGGCTTGATGTGTCATATATTTTTGATGGGCTATAAACTAGCCTAATACTATTGCAAATTTACACCAAATTGGCAAATTAGATTGTATGATTTTTTTATTTTTTATTTTTTTTTAATTTAGCCTATTAAATTGACATGTGTTTAAAATATATGTAAATTTTATATTTTTAATAACATATGTGATTCAAAATCAGTTTAATAAATTAAATTAAAAAAATTATTTCAACTCGGTTTGAAGAAAACTTTATTCTATAAGGAATTGCATTTTCATTTTCGTTCTATTATATTGCGGTGAGCCCAAAGCGTAATTGCAATAGTCCAGACCAAGAAAGCCCATTAATCCATTAGGCCCAACCGTCATGCACCAGCTCTTCAGTCATATTACTACCACTTGGACCTCTAAAACCAAAAGCAAAACTCACACCTTCTATCATTTCTGCGCATGCTACTTTAAAATGCTCAAGTAAGTCCATTCAATTTCAATTGCAGGGTGTTTCTCTGCGTAAGAAGGTTAGAAATTGTATTTTTATTTTGACAACTTTTTTTTTTTTTTTTGTGTGTGTGCGCGCGCGCGCGCGCATTTCGAGTATATTTTTGCTAAGTTGACATGCTTCATCCATCCTTAATTAAAAAGGGAAAAAAAAAAATTACAAATAGTGGATAGAGCATGTCAATTCAACAGGGATGTACGCGAGATGAACGTTTGAATGCAAAGAAGTATTTTTCTTTTATTCTAGGGTTAAATAGAGTATTGGTATCTGTGGTTTAACTTCTTTATTTTTTGTCTTCTGTAGTTCATTTCGTATTACAGATGGTACTGTGCTATGGGAAAAGACAGAGATGATGTCTCCATCCAAAAACTAACGATACGGACATGTATTGACATGTGTCATATGCATTAAAAAAATAAAAAAAAAATAAAAGCTTTAAAAAAATTATATATATATATATATATATATATATATATATATAGAAAAAGAATCAAAATTAAAGGTGGCTCAGCCACCCCTTTAACCGGTCTGGGGGTGGCTGAACCACCCCCGTGGGCCATGGGGGTGGCAGACCCAAAGGCAAAAGAGCAAGAAAAAAATAAAAATAAAGGAGATCGAGTCCTTGGGGTGGCTGAACCACCTTCATAGGCGGATGGTTCGGCCACCCCTAAGGGCAAAAGAGCAAGAAAAAAAAAAAATTAAATGGGTTTGGCCCTTGGGGGTGGTTCGTGGTCCATGGTAGTGGTTTGGCCACTCCCAAGGGCAATAGAGCAAGAAAAAAAAAAAAGAAGAAAAAAGTAAGAGGGTTCGACCCTTGGAGGTGACCGGACCACCCCAAGGGCCATGGGGTGGTTCAGCCACCCCAAACCAGCCAAGGGGGTGGTTTAGCCACCCCTCTTCTCTGTTTTTTTTTTTTTTTTTTTTAAATAAATTTTTAAAAGCTTTTTATTTTCAATTTTTTTAATGCATATGACACGTGTCAACACTTAAGAGTAGACATGCGAACAATTGTTAGTTTTTGGACGGAAATTTGGACGAATGTACTATCTTTGTCTTTTCCCATAGTACAGGTACCATCTGCGATATGAAATGAACCACATGGGGCAAAAAATAAAGAAATTAAGCCACAGGTACTAAAAAGGTATTCAACCATTTCTTTTCTTATTATTTCATCGTATTGACGTGGCAAAGCAGCTTTTGTTAAAAAAATGTAATTAAAGACTGATTAACACTATCAGCTCTTATTCTTTTATTTTATTTTTAAAAAAGAGATCCACATAAAATAAGTGGGACGGCAGGAATAAAAGGGTGTACAACCTACTAAACCTAGGGTTGGGTAAAAATCCGCCCACCCGCCCCTCCCCGCCTCTAAATTCACAGATTTTGCCTTATAAATTGCGCGTGGGGGTCGTTTTATGTTAAAAAATTTCGGGGCGAGGCGAGTAGCGGGTTGGGGTTTTAAAAAACCCCAGAAACCCGCCCCGCTAAAATAAAAAAAGGAAAAAAATAAAATAAAACCCCCTAAGTAACCCTAGCGCCTCTTATTTTTTCATCTTGGCAATATTCATGGTTCCCATAAAATAAATATGCTATTACCTCATTCTTGGTCTTTGATTATTTGTGTTGAATAAATTTGTGGTCTCTTCATCTTCTTTGATTCTATGTGTTTTTGGTCTCTTCATCCAAACCCGTCTCGATTCACCCAACCTGTACCCTCCGCCCTGCACCACACAAATTCTCCATTTTTCACGCCATTCGTGGATGCAGTTTTCACCCACCGAGAGGTGCGGGGCGGGGCCAAAAAAGGCGAAAAACGGCCCCCCAGCCCCATGCTCATGAGCCTAGCATTTCCCTGTAAAATATTGATGATTGTGTTGTAGAATATCAAAGAGTGCCCCCCGTGGTGGTTGACAAGTGGATCCGCCTCCAAGTGATGAATATGGGAAAGATTCACAATGGTTGACAAGTGGATATGCGTCCAAGCGATGAATACGGGAAAGATTCACAATGGTTGACAAGTGGATATGCCTCCAAGCGATGAATACGGGAAAGATTGGCAATGGTTGACAAGTGGATATGCCTCCAACTCATCCAAGTGATGAATAGGGAAAGATTCACATTCAAATTATAACAATTAAAGTTTCTTATTGTAAATGGATGGTCCAAAATTAAGGAGGCAGAGGATATTTCAGTGTTTTATTTATTTATTAAAGATGAGAAGAGAGAAAAAAAGGATTACAACTTACAAGGAAGAGAAGTGCTACACCCCCCCCCCTTTTTTTTTTCTTCTTCTTCTTCTACTTTTTTCTAAAAGTCGATTGTTAAATGATGCGTCGAACATGAATGAGATCTACTATTTTAAAAAATATGTCATCATCTTATGGGATGATGGCACATCATTTGAAAACTACTTTTGGGATGAAAATTTAAGAAGTAGAATATTTTACTACAAGGAAATCCTTCCCACAGTCAATGGGAAGATCATGTGAAAGCGCTTCTGTAAACAAGGATTATGATTCTCTTAAATTATTTGTCTGAATTTTAGAGAATTCAGACAAATGATTGTGAGAGACCAGTTATGGGACCCACATGACCTGATTAGTGGTTGGACAACCCAATTTTTATTTGGTCAGGTGAGTTCCATAAGTGGTCTATCACAATCAACTACTCGAATTCTTTCAAATTCGGACAGATAATTTGAGAGGATCTTGATCCTGTAAACAAACGTTGAAAGTTGAATAGCTTTGAAGGGAAGTTAGCAAACCACGGGTATTCCGGAGATTAAACTGTTTATTCAAGTTATAATCTTAATGATTATGTGCATGATTTTTCAAAAGCTTAAGTTGGTAAGAAAATGTGTATTTAAATATTTAAATAACATTTTAACAATTATCCTCATTTGTGGGTTTAAACTTTCCTTTAATAAGTGATAGGAAAGTGTGAATTTAATAATGTAATTAATATCCTAACACTTCTCCTTACACATGAATTCAAACTTCCTCTTAATACGGAAACAAGTTCGATTTTAAGATCACTGCTGCTATGATACCATATTAAATCACAAATTATTTTAAAAGCTTAAACCGATAAAAAAATAGTGATTTTAATCATTTATTAATATTCTAAAGCCCAAACATACTCTAGTTACAGAAGTGTTAAAACAATATTTATGAGGTTTCCATGACATCATTTTTTAATTTCTTCTTTTTGGGTAACCTTTTTCAATTTTTTTCCAAATGCAAATGTTGATGTTGAGTGTGCAACATGCTCCATGTACTCACATAACTTACCCACATTTTCCACGGGTTGACTAGTACTTATACTTCAAAGCTATTATAATGAAGCAGGGAAAGTGGCAGAAAGTAATGGAGTATTTTCAAAATGAGGTTGTGGACCATTCTGTTTTGCTTTTGCTTAAGCTTTTTGTTACAATTTTTTAATTGTCGGCCCTCCCTTTAAGCCTGTTTTCATGGGCGAGTTCTGCTTGATACTTGTATCATTTGATATCATAGCCGATCGTTACGTCGCATGTTTAAATCACGAAAGGGACGACCCTGAGATAGAGTAAGCTGCCGTGGACGCTGGATTCGAAAGCGTAGTAGTTGTAACGATTTCAAGTGTTCAACATGACTTAAGTGCAATTTTAAGCATGTGTATATATATAAGCTCTTAGACACCCTTTCCTTACAGCCGGTTTTTAAGATTGAATTAATTCTACGTTAAGTATGTATCACTTTTGTCCTTATTCAACCATTTGCACGTTAAAGCTTTTGGGAAATATTTCTAAATCAAACAATTACACTGATAATCACGATGCATAAACTAACTATATTTCATGGAATGGGACCGCTTAAAAGCAAGCACTCAGAAGTCAGAAAGGAGCAGGGAAATTTCATCAATAGGTTGATTAATTTTAAGGTCAGCGGATCTTTTGGATTGATTAGAAAACAGATAGACAAAAGTCGATTTCCAGTGTGAAAACTTAAAGTTTAACTTCACAATTAAGCATGAAAAGGAAAACAAAAATGCCTTGTCAGACAGGAGTGTGACAACACACATGTTCCAAGCAATTTTACTGTTTCACACCATCATACCGACACTCCGGCCGCGTTAAAAGACAATAACAATTAAACGTTTGGTTATGCAATGAGAACATTACAAAACTTCAGTTGTCTGCTTTACTGTTTGGACTATTAAAGGTAGGGACTGTCACACACGGTAGAAGATAAAGCAGAGCACTATGCTAGTGGAGAAAGGTCTTATTGCTTGCACTATTATATGCAATCTTGAAAATTGAGAAGCCTTATATGTTGTAGGTACAACTTCCTTGATACGGAACTAAGAGTGCAAAGACTCATCATAATCTTGTCATCCTTTACTTGGATCTCTGGTCCCTTCCTAATTATTTTTCTTGTTCAATAGTTAGTGTTGTTGTTATGATTCTAAGGATTAAGGGTTTAACCATATCAGTATTTAACGGTCTTACGGTTTTTAGATTAATGGTTAGGCTCGATATAGAGGGGGTGATATATAGATCGGAATAAAATGTCTTACTATTATGTACGTGCCGATAGAGTGAGTTGCTGTAGAGATCGGATTCATAAGTGTGGTGGAATATCTGACAGTCAATGGTTAGGCCCTTAACATTTGCATTCCCTTACACTTATATTGATGTGTGGTGAGTTAGGATAGATTGGTAACACCCTTATCAGGGATGCCTTAAAAAAGAAGAAGAAAAAAAAGACGACAAAGGTCAAGGTATTATTAGCCTTAAAAATTGTCCATCAGAGATGATCATACCTGTATGGCAAATTTTAATACCACATTTGGTGGTAATATTTGTTTGATTATGAGTGCAAAAAGTATGGACAGCCCTTGCTTTTAGTGAGTTTCTTGGATTTGAGGCTTTCATGACCATATCAATTCATTGAATATCTTCAAAACCATGGATGAGCTCAGCCCAGACCATCGTCTGTTGTCATCCTCCACTAGCTAGCATAGCGTGTTCCATCTTCTCTCACCTTCTGAATATAAATTTTACGATGTCCCCCACTTAAAATCCCCGTGACCACAGTGAAGTGAGGCTTCCACATCTATGTATGGTTCACATTGAGAGAGAGAAAGAAAGTAAGAGAGGTCTGAAATAAGCCCCCACAAAATGTGGTGTTCCCATCACCTTTTTGACTTCAGAAATGTGGTCATTTTCATCCCCCCATATTCACAAACGTCCAGAAAAAAAACCACAAGTAAATGTATAAATTGAGTGCAAGCTTTATGAGAAAAAAACATTGGTAGAAGTTGTCACTTGGATGACTGTTATAGGAATGGCAAGCACTCTCTCTCCTCTACTCGTATTCTTATTGGTGTTCTCTCACCATATCTGCTTGAATGCTGTCCCAGTCACAAGTAAATCTTCAATAACTTCTAACTTGATCTTCATCATCATCTTCTTTTTCTTCTTCTTATGAAATCTTCTGTTGTATTTTCAGGAATTGGAAGCCTAAAGCATGGACCTCAAGTTCCTCAAGTTTCACAGATTACCCACATGGTAGTAACAAAGTTGTCCAAAATTTACTAAAAAAATTCTGACATCTCTATGCTATGGGCCAATAACTTTTATTCCAATGCACTAATGGATTTTTCTTATCTTCGCACGCAGGTAGCTGCAGGGGAAAAATGGGAGGAACAAACCCTTGCTGGAAGAATGGATGTTGAACTACATGATTACCCGGGAACAGGGGCCAATAACCGCCACACTCCTAAGCCGCCTGCACAATATGGGAGAGTCTGTAGTGATTGTTAGTTTCTCTAGGCAGTAGGTGTGTTCTTCATTATATTATATATTTTCTGGGATATATAGCTTAAGTAAAGAATCTGCTTCTTAATTACTCATTTGGGCAGATCAAGACCCAAGAGCTTTCTTTTCTTTTATGGGGGAGGGGTACAAAAGGTGAATTTGGATAGCAAATATGTAGAATGAGAGAAAGAGAGGAAAAAGTGCTACAGTAGAATTCAGTTATGTGAATGAGAGAGCCTTTAAGCAACTAGAGATCTGCTTAGCCATCTGTATGAAGTTGAACTTTCAACTATTAATTACCTACAAGCTTGATGCATGGTATACCAATTGTTATGTTATGTTATCATTGCCCATCAAAGGTATTATTGATCACTAAGCAGGAACAAGCAGCTTTGCTCTAAGTTGAGATTTGAGGCAGCAGCTGCAGATTCTAATCGTTGTTGGTGTGTTCTCAACGAAAATAAATGTTTTTTTTTTTTTTTCAGGAAGAAAACATTTTCCTTGTGTTAGGTTTTTCTTATAAACCTTTGTAGTGTATTGGAATTTCTAAGAAGCGAGGGATTTATTTATCATATTATCTTGGCTTGAAGATACGGAAATAAGAAAACAGGACAGAAGAAAAGAAGAAAAAACCAACAAAAAACTAAAGCAAGAAAGCCTTAAAGTTAGTAAAGAAGAAATTAAAGTGAATCAGGAAAGCAATCCTTTGTTTTAGTTTTGAAGCAATGAGGATGGGGCTGAACACATCCTTTGTGAGGTACGACCTCAAGCAAACCTTGGTTGCGGAAGCATTTGCACTTCCTTCAATCAAGCTGACCTTGAAACTTACAAACCTGTTTACTTCCATTGCATTTGCATAACTGTGATAAGAAGCTCCCATTTACAATTCTGTTCTGATTATCTATACATACAGCAAGCCTTCACCAAGTTTAGGTAAGGCAGAATTATCATTCAAAACATTTCTAAGTTTCACAGAATATTAGTTAAATGATCAAATTCACAATTTTCCATCAACTAAGCTTGAGACAACTGATGGTTTAACAGTCCTGATAGCGATTGTTTAAAGTAAGCTCATTCTCGGCTTGCAAATTATAGGAAGTTTGCTGCATAAGCTGAGAAAATTGTAAGGCACCGGCTTTAAAGGTTTTAAAAGCCCTACTCACTCTATAATTTAGTGTGTTTTTCCTTTCACAAAAAGAACCAAGCTCTACTCTTTCTGAGAACACTCTGCAGAAAGGACAGAGGAGGAGACTCTCCTCTTTAATAATTTTCTGAAGTATCTGTGAGTTGGTGCCAGCCCTGTACATGAAATGGTTTTGGACAAATGCCAAATTATTTTCAAAGCTGATTTTAGTTTCAGAATTATGAATGATAGGCTTCATTTGGTGTACTCATGAACTATGTTTGAGCTTGCTTCTCTTTCTGTAATCAGTTTCTTTTATGTTTCAGTATATGAATATCTCTTTTTTGAGGTAGAATATGCTCTCTTTCAGTAGCAATCAGTCACACATAAATTCATGACACAGACTACAAAAGAAAAAGAAAAAAAAAGTATGAGATACCTATCTTCATTCTACTGATGGTGCTCAAAGATTGCTTCCACCTTTTCAGCAAAACCCCACCAAAATTGCTTGCCGTTTAAACCTTCTTTGGCAAGAAAAGAGATGGAATTAAACTACTGAAAAATGCTTTCCAATGGGCTTAGAAAGTGTGTTAGTAACAAATCTAAATTCTTTAAGGAAGCATGTTAGGTAAAGCAATTAAAAGCCTGTTAATAAATATCTCAAAGCATTTGTACGTGGGTGGAGAAAGTGGTAGACATCCACTTTCTTGCCACTTCCCGCTCTGTCCGGGCCTCTTTGAACTCCCACCCGAAAATGGACAATAACATATTCGCCATAATGGCATTTGAAGGTGCAAATGCACCATTGAAATGGACCGCAAAGTAAATTTGGAAACACAGAATCTCATTAAATTATAGGAATTACATGTTCTTGAACAACAAAAGTTGTAGTCTGGAGGATGGTGTATAAATATAGCAAATCAAGAGCAGAAGTGCCAAGGAAAAGTTCATGCACATCAGTGCTGATGGAAAAAGGTAGTTCGAGCTAGTAAGAAATACTCCTAATAAATTGGATGATGATTTGGACACCCATTTCGAGAGTCAGATCGAACGACCATCTGCTTAATGGGTGACATGGTGTTTGTACTATCATAAACTAAAGGTAGATTAGTGTTCATGAATGTTGAAGATAATTAATTCATAGATTTATTGATCTATGAACTTGTGGAAAATAATCTCTCACAAGAAAAGGCTTGCCTGTTTGGAGGCTGGGGTAGTTTGCAAATTTAAGGAGGATAAGAATTCTATAATTATCATGTAAATTATATTCCAATACTCCATACATAGGCGAAAGGGCGCCACTAAAGGCAAAGCCCCAAACCTGGTTGAGTCTCCACAAAAGTCTAGCCTGCCTCAAAAGCTAGAACTTGCCCCAACTCTAAAGGTAGTAGTCTAGGTGATCTTAGGGCTCCTCTTTGCACGCATCAACTATGTCTGTAAAATTAAAAAATTCTACGACTCAATAAGCAAATATCTCCAACTAATATTGTGTTTGACATGAACCCCTTTTTACCTTTAAAATTTCTCTCTCTTTTGTTTGTCAAAGTCATTTAAAATATGGTTCTCAAAATAAAAGTAAACTTTTCTTTCAAAGGGAACTCAAGAGTATTTAGAAAACTATTGTGACAATGTGCCTTTGTTGAAAGTTGAAACGGTTGTGTAAAACTTATTTCTAATGTTCCGTTTGTTTCGACGTAAGCTAAAAGGGTTTTAGGGAAGTCATTTTTCAGGAAAATATTTTTTGCCGAAAGCATTGTTCTGTTTTTGAAGTGTATGGAAAATCACAAAATATTTTTTATATTTTCATTCAATTATGTTAACTTATAAAAATCAATTTATATTCACAACATATAAATATTAATGTAAAATAATATAAAAATCATCGGTGACAAGATTCCGTCGTTGACCGGTAGGATTTCGGCCACTTTCACCGGATTCCGGCTATTGTTGCCAGAGGCCGGAATCCGGACAGTTTTGTCGGAATCTGGGTTGGCCGGATTCTGGAGAAGGTGACCGAAATCCGGTGACAGTGATCGGACGTTGTCGGATTCCGTCACCGGCCAAATTCTAGTGGTGGTCGACTGCTTGAACGTGAATGTCAATTGCGTCGTTTAAAAGACGGTCGAATGAGTCTGTCGTTTGGGGAAAATGATTTGCGCTTTTAAAAAGCGTAAATCATTTTCCGAAATTTACTAAGCATTTTTGGTCAAACGGAAATTATTTTTCGGTTGACTATATTTTTGCTCCCACCAAATACTGAAAAATGCCTAAATCGTTTTTCAGAAACCATTTTACGTCGAAACAAACGAAGCATAAATGTCAAAATGAGAAAGGCTTTCCTTTCGTAGTAATAGTAAAACTGAAAATCCCTAACATTTTCTTTTTTAAAACTCTATCATAGTATACATGTTCAATTCATTTACTTGGCAAATAATAATAAGAAACATTATCGAAATCAAGACATACACATGATACACATTCTACCACTTTACACTGGATTGTCAAGCGTACTCCCTCACTTGACATTGGGATGTTAAGCGTACTCCCTCATTTAACACCGAGTGTACTCCCCCATGTATTCAACATTGAGTCGTTTAGCGTACTACCTTGCTCAACCCCGAGTCATTAAAATTCATTTCACATAAAACCTCATTCTTCATAACATTAGTCTTTTCATTTCATTTTAATTCCTTGACTCTCTTTGAAAACCTTTCATTCAAATCCTTTTTCTTATGCGTTCGTCTGCATTACGCTATGATTACTTGTCAGGATTTATCTTCTCTTAAAACTTAGTAAAGAAAATGTCAAAGAAAATATGAAATTTTATTATGAACAACAACGACTTTGTAATATTGTTAGGGATAAAATCAACCCTAGAGACACGTGGATCCAATGACATCTCGGAGTTATGTCTCGGCTACTTGTTCCGCATGGTTCTATCCAGTAAAGGGAAGGACGTTTAGGTCCGAAGACATCTCGGAGATATGACGATGTCTCGGTCTTAAAATTCCAGGTTACGGTGTGTAAAATATCCCGAGATCTCCCAGCCAAGAGGGAGTGAACGTATCTCGGATATTTGTGCCTCGGAGTAATAACACCTCGGTATGATATCGAGTCGGTGCGGTATCTTCTCGGGGTTATATCCATTGGATGAGTCAACATCTCAGAGTATAAACATCTCGGACTTACACAACCCTGTTATGGTGCGGATATATCCCGAGATCTCCAGGTAAAAGCAGAAACGTCTCGGATATCATCACCTCGGAGGTCAGCTGAAATGTGCTACAATCTCTTAGGAAGGTGCCATGCGCCACACCCGTCTCAGAATTCGATAAGGATAGAATCCCAGGAGATCAGGGATAAACTACAGATCCATGATTTATGGGATAAGATGATTATTGACATGGAATCGAATTTAAAGAAGTACAAACGCAATCAACTGCGGATTCAACACTCCTATTCAAATTTCCAGAAGATATGATGAAAATTCAAACCGGGCTAGGACTCCTCAAACTCCTAATCCAACTCAATGTCAAGAAGGTCCGGCCTATAAATAAAGATCGTCACACCAGGTATAAGAGACGAATTCTCTAAGCTCTTGAGATTAAGATTAAGGATTCTATACAGAAAACCTTTTAGACTGACTTAGGCATCGGAGTGGGCGTGGTCGGCACCCCCGACGAGTTGTTTGTTCCTTTTTGCAGGGTTGAAGTGTTCGGTAAAAAGTCAGGCAGCGAATCCTTAGGCGACACGTCACCATACCGGAAACTGTACCAACAGTTTGGCGCCGTCTGTGGGAACGATCAATTGTTCTTACGAAAAACAAATCCGCAATGGTGACGACGAGACGTTCCAAATCGATCTTAAACGAAGTGCCGCCAACCAGCCGAGACGATGCTCGTGGAGAAGCAGAATCTGCGGATCCAGAGGCTCGAATAACCCAACTGAGTCAACAGTTAGCCCAGGCGCAGAAGAATGTGGAGGATTTGTTGGCTCAGAACGCTGTGCTCCTAGCCGCACGAACTCCGCCGCCCAATCATGATGTAGCCGATGGGACAAACCACGAAGGTTCAGGAGAGAGAAACGGGCGGAACGAGAATCATGACGGGCAGAACGAGAACCATGAAGAGAGAGCCGGGCGGAACGAGAATTGTGGAGAGCCCATCAATCCGGTTCCACCCACGGAGGCAGAAAGGAGGTTGCAGAAGATGGTCCAGGATCTGGGCGCGAAATATGATATGCTGTCAAAGACGATTGACCAGAGGCGTGATGGGAAGGAGTCCCTTGTTGACAACCTCTTCCAGCACAAGGAATCCATATTCACCGAAGAAGTGTCCAACTGCGACTTACCCGGAAGATTCAAGGTACCTGACATTCCTGTCTTCTCTGGCAGCGAAGATCCAGTGGAGCATCTGGACAATTTCAGGTCCCATGTCTCCCTGCACAAGACACCAGATGCTGTGGCATGCCGAGCTTTTCCTCTCACCCTGTCAGGAAAAGCCCGAGACTGGCTCAGGAATCTCGCACCAAGGTCGATTGATTGCTTCGACACCCTTGGACGAAAATTCCTGGCCCAGTTCGTATCCGGGAGAGCTAGAAGGAAACCCCGAGGGTACTTACTCTCTGTGCAGCAGGGACCAAATGAGACTCTAAAAGACTATCTGTGGAGGTTCAACCAGGAGAAGCTGAACACAGAGAGTGCACCAGACGACTTCATTTACGGTGCAATCTTTCAAGGCTTGAAAAAAGATGGACCTCTGATGGCGGAATTGGCGTTGAAACCGCCGAAAGATCTTCAAACCTTTATGGTGAAGATGGACAGGTACATCAACCAGGAAGA
Organism: Alnus glutinosa; assembly: GCF_958979055.1. NCBI lineage: Eukaryota > Viridiplantae > Streptophyta > Magnoliopsida > Fagales > Betulaceae > Alnus > Alnus glutinosa. The sequence goes on from NC_084893.1 coordinate 3,057,466, forward strand.
AACGCTCCGAGCTCTCCTCAGTAATTCCCAGCAACAACAGCAGCCGTCCACTGAGAAGCCTAAGAAAAAGAAGAATCCTGAGCCAGTACAGGATGCTGGTCCCGCAGAATATAAGAAGGTGAAGAAAAATTTCGGAGATTATAAGTGGACACCGTTGAACACCTCCATCACCGAGGTGCTCATGGAACTCAAGAAAGATCCGAATTACCAGAAACCGAGACCCATTCAAGGAAATCCCCCTCCATACTTGGCTCACAAGTACTGCGCCTTCCACGATTCACACGGTCATCTGACCGAGCAGTGTGTTTCATTGAGGCAGTTGATCGAGAAATTCATTGAGAATGGGAAGCTAGTCCGATTCCTCGCCAATGAGAGGAATCGACAGGAGCGAGATCACTATCCGAGGCCTAGGAGGGAAGAAGATCGGGATAATAGAAGAAACTATCAACCGAGACAAGATGAAAGAAGAGAAAGAAGCCGAGAGCCAGTACCTCGGCCTCGGAGGGATGAAAGAAGGGAGAGAAGTAGAAGCAGGCCTCGGGGGGCACAGCAGGGCAATATCCCTATCATCCACACCATCTCGGGAGGATTCGGAGGAGGAGGCGAGTCCAACTCAGCTCGGAAAGCATACGCCAGGCAGCTCGATGATTTCGAAGTTTACTCGGTCCAGAGGCCCCCAAAATCTCGGAAGTATAACCCTCTGGTTATAGGGTTTTCTGATGATGATTATGCTGGAGTCTCGCTTCCGCACACAGACGCCCTCGTGGTCACCTTGACCATAGCAAACTATCAGACCCGGCGGATCCTCATTGACACTGGGAGCTCGGCTGATATTCTGTTTAAATCAGCTTTCGATCACATGGGTGTTCCATTGGAAAAGTTGGTTCCGGTCTCGTGCCAGCTACAGGGTTTTGCCGGAGAGAAGGTGTTGCCTCTCGGTTCTATCGATTTACCTGTGACAGCCGGGACTTATCCAAGGCAAAAAGTCATTATGGTAAAATTCCTAATAGTTGATAAGGTCTCGGCCTACAATGCAATTATAGGACGTACGGCTCTCAACGATTTCAAAGCGGTGACTTCAACACCACATCTCAGCATGAAGTTTCCAACAGAAGAAGGAGTTGGAGAGGTAAAAGGAGACCAGAAGGAGGCTAGGAGATGCTACAATCTGTCCTTGAAAGATACCCCGAGGCAGCACGGTCGGGGGGAGAGAACTAAGGAGGATGGAAAATAGCAATCACCGTTGGGGGAGCCTGTGGAAGCCTTGGAGGAGTTCGAGATAGGCGACTCGGGAAACAAAATTCATATAGGCTCACAACTCCCTCAACCCCGGAAGGAAGATCTGGTGGCGTTCTTGAGGCGCAACAAAGATGTATTTGCCTGGAGCCATGAAGACATGCCGGGGATTGATCCCTCGGTTATAGTCCATAAGCTGAATGTGGACCCAAATTATCGCCCTGTGAAGCAGAGAAGAAGAGCTTTTGCCGCCGAACGAAACACGGCAGTTGCTGAAGAAGTAGAGAAGTTGCTGAAAGCTGGATTCATCCGAGAGGTAGATTATCCCGAATGGCTGGCCAATGTAGTGCTGGTAAAGAAGTCCAACGGGAAGTGGAGGATGTGTGTAGACTTCACCGACCTGAATAAAGCATGTCCGAAGGATAGCTTTCCCCTGCCTCGGATTGATTTATTGGTGGATTCGACGGCCGGGCATGAGCTCTTGAGCTTCATGGATGCCTTCTCGGGGTACAATCAGATCTGCATGGAAGAAACAGACCAGGAGAAAACTGCTTTCATCACAGACCGAGGACTTTATTGCTATAAGATGATGCCCTTCGGATTGAAGAATGCTGGAGCCACATATCAACGACTGGTGAACCGGATGTTTCAAAGTCAAATTGGCCGAAACGTTGAGGCATACGTAGATGACATACTGGTTAAGAGTGTTCGGGCAAACAAACACATAGAAGACCTCCGAGAAACTTTTCGGACTCTAAGAAAATACAACATGAAGCTCAACCCTACAAAGTGCGCTTTCGGAGTTTCTTCAGGCAAGTTCCTGGGGTTTATGGTATCACAAAGGGGCATTGAAGCTAATCCAGAGAAGGTCAGAGCTGTCCTCGAGATGGAGGCCCCGAGAACAACAAAACAACTTCAACGACTGACAGGGAGAATTGCGGCCTTGAACCGTTTCATATCACGGTCGACAGATAAGTGCCTTCCCTTCTTTAAAATTTTACGAAAAGCATTTATATGGAGTGAGGATTGTGAAGAAGCTTTCGAAAAATTGAAGGAATATCTGGCCAATCCACCACTGTTGAGCTGCCCAACCGAAGGGGAGATTCTTTATCTCTATCTGGCAGTCTCTCCCTCAGCAGTAAGCTCGGTGCTAGTCCGAGAAGATTCAGGGGTTCAGAAACCGGTCTACTTTACAAGCAAAGCACTTCATGGTGCGGAGGGGAGATACCCTCGGATCGAGAAGTTGGCGTTCGCTTTAATCATTTCAGCTAGAAGATTGAGGCCATACTTTCAAGCTCACGCTATCCGAGTTTTGACCGAGTATCCAATGAAGAAGGTGTTGCAAAAGCCTGACCTCTCGGGAAGGTTAGTCAACTGGGCGGTGGAGCTCGGACAGTTTGATATCGAGTTTCATCCTCGGACGGCTATCAAAGGACAGGCTTTAGCAGATTTCCTGGTAGAATTCTGTAACATTCCTGAAGCAGAAGAACTTCCTAAGGAGTCAACCTGGGTTGTGTTTGTAGATGGCTCCTCTACACAGAGCAGAAGCGGAGTAGGAGTCCTCCTCAGGAATCCCGAAGGGCAAGAATTCGGTTTTGCTGTGAAACTGGACTTCGTTACAACAAACAATGAAGCTGAGTACGAAGCGGTGATAGCAGGTTTGGCATTATCCCGAGAGATGGGGGCAACCAATGTCGAAATCCGAAGTGACTCTCAGGTGGTCGTAGGCCAAGTCCAAGGGCAATTCGAAGCACAAGAAGATAGAATGGCCAGGTATTTGGAAGAAGTACGGAGATTCCAGTCCTATTTTGAAAGGTTTGTCATCACAAAAATACCTCGGGAGGAAAACATTCGAGCTGATGAATTCTCAAAGATCGCGTCGGGAACAGAGGAAGAGATGGAAGCGTCGAGAAGGCAAATTATTGTTAAGACCGAGCCTTCGATAGCCCCGAGGACCAAGGTTATGGAAGTAGACTCAGCACCGGAGGAGCCAGAGTGGGCTAGGGACATTATCCAGTTCCTTAGACATGGGCTGTTGCCCGAAGATAAGGTTGCAGCTCGGAAGGTGAAGATACAAGTAGCACGGTTTTGCCTCCTCGGGGATACACTGTACAAAAGAGGATATTCCGAACCCCTTCTCAAATGCCTCTCCAAGGCCGAGTCGAATTATGTCCTCAGGGAAATTCATGAAGGAGTGTGCGGAGACCACTCAGGAGGAAGGATGCTGGCGCAAAAAACCATCCGAGCAGGTTACTATTGGCCCACGATCAAAAAAGACTCAGCTCTTCTTGTCAAAGCCTGTGATAAATGCCAGAGATTCGCAAGAATCATGAAAGCAAGTCCCGAGAAGCTCATCCCCCTCACTTCTCCATGGCCATTTGCAAAATGGGGGGTGGATATAGTTGGTCCGATGCCGGTAGGAAAAGGTGGACGGAAGTTCTTGATTGTAGCTGTAGACTACTTTACTAAATGGGCGGAAGCAGAAGCATTAGCAGCTATAACTACTGCGAATGCCATAACTTTCCTCTGGAAGTCAGTGGTGTGCCGGTTCGGGATTCCCCATGCTTTCGTCACAGATAATGGGAAGCAGTTTGACTGTGAACCGTTTCGGAAGTGGTGTTCGGAGCTCCGTATCCGAAACCATTATGCTTCGGTACAATACCCGAAGGCAAATGGTCAAGTAGAGGCGACAAACAAGACCTTGGTAAAAATCCTGAAGAAAAAGCTTGATAAAAAGAAAGGAGCATGGGTTGATTACGTTCCAGAGGTGCTATGGTCGTACCGAACCACCAGAAGAACTCCAACTGGCGAGACACCATTCTCACTTACATACGGAACCGAGGCGGTGATTCCTGTGGAAGTAGGATCTCCAAGCTTCCGGGTGGCTCACTACAATCCAGGACTCAACGACGAGAATGCTAAGGTACACCTGGACCTGTTGCAGGAGAAAAGAGACGACGCTCATGTCACATGGGCGGCATATCAGAATCGAACGGCTCGGTACTTCAACAAACAGGTGGTGCCCAGAAAGTTCCAAATCGGAGATTGGGTACTCAGGAAGGTGAGCTTGATGACGAAAGATCCAACGGAAGGCAAAATGGGACCCGGATGGGAAGGCCCCTACAAGGTAATAGGATGCCATCAGAAGGGAGCTTATCGCTTGATGACCGAGACCGGAAAGATACTTCCAAGATCATGGAATGCCGAGCACCTGAAAAAATATTTTATGTAGTTCATTGTTCTTTTTTTCAGTTTTTTACAAACAATTTCATATTCAATAAAGAATGTCTATTCCCAGTATCTACTGACAATCGCAGAAATCCAAGAATCAATCCGATTTACATACTTAGGAAAAGTCTCTCGGTCACTCAGTACCGAGAGCAGCAAAAGCCTCTCGGTTTGTTCAAAACCGAGAGCAAGAAAAGTCTCTTGGTCATTCAACACCAAGAGCAGGAAAAGTCTCTCGGTCACTCAGTACCGAGAGCAGGAAAGGCCTCTCGGTTTGTTCAAAACCGAGAGCAAGAAAAGTCTCTTGGTCATTCAACACCAAGAGCAGGAAAAGTCTCTCGGTCACTCAGTACCGAGAGCAGGAAAAGCCTCTCGGTTTGTCCAAAACCGAGAGTAAGAAAAGTCTCTTGGTCATTCAACACCAAGAGCAGGAAAAGTCTCTCGGTCATTCAGTACCGAGAGCAGGAAAAGCCTCTCGGTTTGTCCAAAACCGAGAGCAAGAAAAGTCTCTCGGTCACTCAGTACCGAGAGCAGGAAAAGCCTCTCGGTTTGTCCAAAACCAAGAGCAGGAAAAGCCTCTCGGTTTGTCCAAAACCGAGAGCAAGAAAAGCCTCTCGGTTTGTCCAAAACCGAGAGCAAGAAAAGTCTCTCGGTCACTCAGCACCGAGAGCAGGAAAAGCCTCTCGGTTTGTCCAAAACCGAGAGCAAGAAAAGTCTCTTGGTCATTCAACACCAAGAGCAGGAAAAGTCTCTTGGTCATTCAACACCAAGAGCAGGAAAAGTCTCTCGGTCACTCAGTACCGAGAGCAGGAAAAGTCTCTCGGTCACTCAGCACCGAGAGCAGGAAAAGCCTCTCGGTTTGTCCAAAACCGAGAGCAAGAAAAGTCTCTTGGTCATTCAACACCAAGAGCAGGAAAAGTCTCTCGGTCACTCAGTACCGAGAGCAGGACAAGTCTCTCGGTTTGTTCGACACCAAGAACAGGAAAAGTCTCTCGGTCTTTCCAAAACCGAGAGCAAGAAAAACCTAAAGGATTGCAGGTTTTCGGAAGGACAAGAGCATCCAGGAAAGAATCTGCCCACGTCCTTTCCTTAGACAACCCGAAGTGGTCATGAAAAGAACACTAAGACAAGAAAACCTCTCGGTTAGAGGTCTCCAAATGTTGAAAGATTGAAGCCTTCAAAGATAAAGAAATTAAAAGAAAGGTAAAACTCAACAATCTAACTACCCACCTCAAACGACTTAGCCTGCGGTCGCAGACTAAGATTGTGGAGGGTAACTCATTAAGGTAAGCAGGAAAGTCTGTCAAACACCGAGAGCAGAAAAGGTTTTTCGGTTTATCCGACACCGAAAACAGAAAAGAAAATGCCTAAGCAGAAGGTAGAAATTTCATTCAAAAGATATCATATTCTAAGTTTTATACAAAGAAAAATGTACAGGTAAAGAAAAGAGAAGATAAAAATTCAAGAAAACAGCTTCTAGCTAGCAGGATCGTCAAGAGGGTCTTCTTCGGGAACTGGTGCGTCAAGACCCCAATTCGGAACGTCGGGCATGAAGTCCTTACCAAACTCCTCCATCTCGTCAATGGCTTCTTCTGGAAAACCCACCAACGTCGGATCAACCGTCTCGGGATCAAATTTATATTGAGGATTTGTCACCAAAGTTCGAAAATTTTCGAAACCCCAATGACAACCCCGACCCCAACTCTGATCCCGAAGATAAGGCGCATAGCTCAACTGCTTCTGATAACGTTTAAGCTTTGCCCGATCGGCGTCATATCTAGCCCTGAGACGAATCAAGAGACTCTCCGAGTGATCCTGCGCCTTGAGAGCTTTATCCCTCTCGGCTGTAAGTCTTTCAACCTCATCTTTGAGTTTGTCCTTTTCAGCCTCGGCACTCAACGCATTCTTGCACGCCTCGGAGCATTCATTCTGCACAGCCGACAAACGAATAGACAATTGGTCCGCACGATCCAGCTCGGAAGAAAGACTTTCAATAGAGCGAGCGTATCGACCGTTGGCCTCCGCCACTTCGTTACTCAAACGAGCGTTAGCAGAACGCATCTCGGATATAATTGATTCCCGGGACGCGAGTTCCTCGTCCTTGGACTGAAGAAGAGACTTCAGCGCCGCAACTTCATCCTCTAAACCTGAGATGCGGGCTTGAACTTCGGGGGACGGAGTGGGCGGAGGCGCAGGACAATTTTCGCACTTCTGCCAGAGGGCAGTCATCTTCACAAGAAGCTGTCAAGAAAAAAGTAAGCAAAGTCAGAATCGGGATGCAAACAGAATAAAAAGTCCTAGCTCCAGAAACTTACCTGATAATGAGAGATGAGAATGCCTTGGGCGATCTTCTCGGGAGAAGACGCCCCTGCATTCCCCAGATATCCCTCGGGGATTAAGTTCTTTATGGCCTCCATCGGATGACCCAGAAGACCCCTGCCCAAAATCTCGAAGCCGGCCGAGACCCTGGAGGAAGAGCTAGGACCCACTTGAGGTACAGCCCCGGTACTTGGGCTGGCCTCAGCACGAGACTCGCTCCTAGTAGAAGTCTCGGGGAGCACGCCAGCTTCAGGAGTAACGTTCTCGGATTCGATCCGAGACTCCTCAGCCACTCCAACATGGGGAGTTGTTTCGGGTTGATCGGGACTTTGAGTTCCAGGAGCAGATCCCGGCACCCCCTGATCAATCACTTCCCGAGAGGGGCAAGGCTCTTCAACGTCCTCAGCCTCGGACAGTCCAGTAGGAGTCTCGGTTTGTATAGGCGCAGAACATGAAACTCAGGGGGTGGAGTACCCCGTTTCACGATTTTCTTCAGGGGGTGGTGGTGTTTCTGGACGTTCCGAAGAAGGAGTTCGGGGAGTACCTTCTACTTCAGACTCTTCAGCCAAAGGCTCGTCTAGGGGGGTGCCGACTTCTTCATTCATCTCTTCGAGAAAGTCACCACTTGAAGCGACAGGCTCTTGACGCACTTCCTCTTTGTCGGAAGGTATTATAACCGCTTTACCCCACAATCGCCCGGCGTCCGCAAGTCTTTGAGCCATTCGGTCCTGGCCTGTAAGCTTCCGTTTCCTGGCCGGATGCTTTACCCTACGCGCAACTGGGACATCTCGGGCCTCAGGTACATTTCCTTCTCCTTCTCCAGACCTCTCAGGTACCGCACATTGTTCACCATGGAACGAAGCCTCGGAGCCAGACTCATCCCGTGAAACAAAGGAAGGAGCAGGACTAGCCTCGGGAATGAAACCCCGAAAGCTGGCAGACCCCTCTTCAACGCTTACCCTAGGTGATGGAGCCGAAGGAGGAGTTCTCCTCGCACCCGAGGCGGCCAAAGGAATCTTCTGTTTCTTTTGTGCAGGAACATCCCCGAGAACTTCCTCAGGTGACCTCTTCTTAGTCATAGGTCTCGGGGATGGAGGGGCTTCATTCCTCTTCTTGACAGCTCCCCTCTTGGTGATTAACTGTTTATCTCTCGGAATGTCATATCCGAGAAACTGCCTCATATTCTCCTCGGTGACGAGATTGTCAAAATCGACTTCTTCAAACTTGTCGGCCTTGACTCTGGCAGCGGACCACCCACTTATCTCCTTAACATCCTCCAGTTCGGATACAGTGAGCGAAGGGGGGTCACTTCGGTCAGGTCGCAACAACTGCCAAGTCCGAGGCATCATACGATCTTCAGGAAGGAGAGTACCTTCGGGGCATTCCCACTCCCCGGAAACTCTGAAAAACTGCATCTCCCAGAACTTGTTGTTCGTCAGCCCACTCTTGAGCTTGATGAAAACAGGCGGGTGACGGCTGCAGAGTTCAATCATTCCCTCTGCAGTCTGCCTCGGCCTATAGATGTGGAAGAATTGCAGGATGTTCATCTCCTTCTTCAACACAAGCCTCCATAGGATGTAAGAGGCGAACAGGTACCGCCAAGCATTTGGCATTATCTGACTGGGTGCGATCATCAGAAAAAGAACGAAGTCTCGAGCAATCTCCGGAAACGGTAATCGAAGCCCAGCAAGAAACATCCTCTCATAAAGGGTAATATCGCCGCCATTAATGAATCGAGCTCCAGGCGCCTGATAGAACATCTTCACAGTTGGAGAAATTTCATAGTTCGAGCGAAGGACACCCTCATGCTTCGCGAAGATGATGGAATCGACCCTGCTCTCCAAAGGAGAAAGATCCACAGAGCCGTCGGGTCTCTTTGTCCGAACCCGAGACGAGGCTGAGACAGCTTTCTTGGGAGCCATGGAAGAAAGAAGAAAGGCAGAAACAGAAAAATACAGAGAAAGGAAAAGTTTGGGGAGGAAGACGACAATGGAGTATCGAGAAAAAGAAGTATCAGTGAGTGAACAGTACAATATCCCAACTTTAAACGCCTCCACTACCACGTGTCCGAAATGCCAAAGGGCGCTGTCGATTCAAAATTTCCGAAGAGGAAAAGGCGCGCCTTCCGTAAATTCAGCATTAAATACGCTGCCTCGACGATACCATTTAATGATGACAAAAAGGCGGCTGTGCAGAGATGACGTCAACGTTGGGAAAAGAAGCGGTCAAATTCAAAATTTGAACTGTTGAAAAGACGCGCCCTGCGCAAACATCAGATACAGACTGGCAGCTGGAAAGTAATTCTCTTATTTCCGTTTATTTCTGAAATTAGAGAATTAGGGGGGTAACTGTTAGGGATAAAATCAACCCTAGAGACACGTGGATCCAATGACATCTCGGAGTTATGTCTCGGCTACTTGTTCCGCATGGTTCTATCCAGTAAAGGGAAGGACGTTTAGGTCCGAAGACATCTCGGAGATATGACGATGTCTCGGTCTTAAAATTCCAGGTTACGGTGTGTAAAATATCCCGAGATCTCCCAGCCAAGAGGGAGTGAACGTATCTCGGATATTTGTGCCTCGGAGTAATAACACCTCGGTATGATATCGAGTCGGTGCGGTATCTTCTCGGGGTTATATCCATTGGATGAGTCAACATCTCAGAGTATAAACATCTCGGACTTACACAACCCTGTTATGGTGCGGATATATCCCGAGATCTCCAGGTAAAAGCAGAAACGTCTCGGATATCATCACCTCGGAGGTCAGCTGAAATGTGCTACAATCTCTTAGGAAGGTGCCATGCGCCACACCCGTCTCAGAATTCGATAAGGATAGAATCCCAGGAGATCAGGGATAAACTACAGATCCATGATTTATGGGATAAGATGATTATTGACATGGAATCGAATTTAAAGAAGTACAAACGCAATCAACTGCGGATTCAACACTCCTATTCAAATTTCCAGAAGATATGATGAAAATTCAAACCGGGCTAGGACTCCTCAAACTCCTAATCCAACTCAATGTCAAGAAGGTCCGGCCTATAAATAAAGATCGTCACACCAGGTATAAGAGACGAATTCTCTAAGCTCTTGAGATTAAGATTAAGGATTCTATACAGAAAACCTTTTAGACTGACTTAGGCATCGGAGTGGGCGTGGTCGGCACCCCCGACGAGTTGTTTGTTCCTTTTTGCAGGGTTGAAGTGTTCGGTAAAAAGTCAGGCAGCGAATCCTTAGGCGACACGTCACCATACCGGAAACTGTACCAACAAATATATACTTGTTTGGACTTTTGTCCGTGAGGTTAACAAGAAAATGCAAAGTCACATTTTATTCTTTAAATTTTTATTTACTAAGAATAGCTAGTTAGAAATGGATGAAAAGGAACTCAAGAAAGCTCTAAAACGATTTATCATAGCAGGAAAGTCATGATTAGGCTTTGCTTTCATGCTTGATCTCATCCACAAACAGAATCATTGCATTGGACTTGGAGAGTCTTTATTCGTGTCTAGTAATGAAATCTATCTTTTCAGGAGTTGACAATTTGCTATACGATTTGCGAATTCGACACGAATCCAAAACAAAATTACTGGATTAGAGTCGAGAGATTTGACCCGTTTAATTAAATGGATCGGATTATAGTTGAATTATAGTCTTTTACTCACGTCTTGATACTACCTGAGAACGACACGTGTCATTTACGATTTGACAATTTTTGACATGACACGTGATTAACAAGTTAAGATTAAAGAGTCTGAACTGTTTAAGTAAATAGATCTGATTAGGGTTGGTTTATATAATCTAATATCTATACCTCGATACATGAACACAAATTGCAACCCCTGTATCCTAACATAGCTTCCGAGGTGCCCAAGTTTGTTTCAAAGGCTACCATGCCATGAACAGAGTAACCAATAAGTAATCATTTTTATAGAAACAGAGCATATAATATAATAGAATTCAAAAACTATAGCAGTAATTATGTTATATTATTAACTCTCGGAAAATCACAAATAAAATTAGACATGTGGAGCAACAACAGCATTAATTAACTAGTAGAATTGTTAGCCCTCAGGGGATGGGGCGACGATAGGGGATGGGGAAGGAGCAGCGGGTTGGCCGAATCCGAATTTCTTGATGAGCTCATTAGCAATCAACTCATTCGCACTGTCGGTAGGGTGGTATTCATCCCAAAACACATACTTGCTTCTGTCTCCACACAATGATGATATAGGAGTACATGTAAGAGCAGGTCGAATGTTGTAGAGGGAGCAACATGGTGAGTCCGAGTTATTGAACCCTACAAACCATCAAATTCATTCATCACAATTGATTAATATGCATAAAAAAGGCTACGGCTTATTAAAGAAAGCCAGAAGAATTGCATGAAATATTCCATCTCAAACTCTACTCTGCCTAATGGGGGTGGGGCTTCATTTTTCTAGGATGAGAGTAATTAACTTCAAGTCCTTTGTGCTTAAGGTTGGCAATTTTTTACACGACCCGCGAATGTGATACGAACTCAACACGAAATTAAGGGTTAGGGTTGAGAAGTCTGACTCGTTTAATTAAACGGGTCGGTTAGGGTTGGCCTATATAGTCTTATACATATTTTTCGACACGATCCGAAGCCGACATGCGACATAATGGCAGACAATTTTTGACATGACCTGTGAATTTAACACGAAAGTAATACAAAATTAGAGGACTAGGGCTGAAAGGTTTGACTTGTTTAATTAAAGGGATCATGTTAAGGTTAACCTATATAATCTTATATCTATGTCTCGACACGACACGACTCGATTTTGACACTCGAACATCAACTGCCACCCTTAGGTTTTACCCGGACATTTTTTCTATTAATGTATTTGAAGCTAATGTTGGTGGGTGTAAAAGATCGACCTGATTTACACAAGTTCTTTTTGAGAAAACATAAACTAACAGTTCGCATGGTGTAAACATTAATGTGAATGCAGCTGAGGTAATCATATGAGTAAAGTAGATCTACGCACCATATTTGTATGGATTGGTTATCACGTCATTGACCACGTCGTAAGCATCTCCAAATTGGAAACTTGCATTGGGAAGTTTGGTAGATAGATCATCTAACAGCTTGCTCGAAGCTTTATTGAAGCTGAGAGCCAGTTTGTTTGCTTTATCCTGACAATCCCCAGTTGTACTGAGGACCCTTTGGAGTGGAATGCAACCCATTGGCCCTAGCCCAAACACTATCAGCTGCCTTGCCCCTAAGCTATGCAATATCTATACCCAAAACAATAAGAAACAACGTTCTCATTACAAATAAATTTCTACCAAAAGGTTTGTTTGTGTTTGCGATTTGAAAACGTAGGAAAAAAAAAAAAAAAAAAAAATTGATAATTAATTAGAGTTTAGTTAACCTTAAGCTGTGCTTCGAGAGTCTCCATTAAGTATGTTATGAATCCCTGATCATTGTATGTCCATGAATCGCTATAAGCTGGCATCAAGTAATTGTTAATGAAATCATTGCTCCCTAAAGCAACCACATATTTAGATCCTTGGAAAAACTTGTCTGCTTCCTTTTTGCCAATTTTGCTTCTTATCAGTTCTGTTGTCCCTTGAAAGAGCTCTATTTGCTTGTAAAGAGAAAGCCTTTGAATCTGCAAGACACCAAAACAAAACTTTCAGTTCTCTTAAATGGAGCTACTCCCATAGATATTTTCTTGATACCACCTTTGAAATCTGCAACTTACAAAGAGGCTACCAGTTTCATTCAGAATCCCACCACCTCCGGATGCATAATTGACTCCATTTTCCAGTATTATGTCTTCGGTTAAAGATGGGTCCAGAAAGGCTGGTGGCCTTGGGAGGCCGGTCTGGTCACCTGAATATGCACAAGTTAATATAACGTGTAAAGTAGAACCGTCAATTTTTTACATTATTTTAACACAATTAACAAGTTATGGTTGAGAGGTCTGATTCAATCATAACTCGTGACACGATCCAAACCCGAGACATGAACCTGTAAATGTGTACTACCAATGTGCATATATATAATTCGTTAAGCAGGCATGCATGGAGTACCTATTATATCAGCGACTGTACGTCCATTGGTGAACCTCCCGTTAGGCAAGCCATTGCCAAAATCAATACCATACCAAGGCAGGTTCGCCTGAGCCAGGCTCCTGCCGAGGTTCTTGTTGTTTCCGACGTCGGAGAGAGAGTCGCCAAATATGAACTGCACCACCTTGCAATTGTATCCATCCATGGCAATTCCTAGGATGGCCACCATAATTGTTACTACCATGGCCGGGAAGTTCTTCATGTTTGATAAGCAGCTCCTCGGTTTCAGGCCCCCTCCAAGTTATCTCAGTGAAATGTTTGTCTCAGTCGTTTAAGGAGATTTGGGGTGGATTTAAACATGCCAGTCATGCAACGTATTGGTGGAAAAAGTAGGCACTAACGAGGATGTTTTTTAGAGAGAGGGTAGTTGTTTGATAAACCAACTGTTGTCGATTCTAACCTACTGCAACTACCCGGATTTTGCTCAATGTCCCAAACAATTTGACATTATATATGTATGTATGAATAAAATATATAACGTAGATAAGAAAACATCATAATGTTCCATGTCCCAAACAATTTAACATGGACAAAGTTTCCCTCTAAATTTGGGTTAAAAGGAAATTTTTTCAACTGATCAGCGTGCATATCACATGCATTTTTTATTTTATTTTTTTAAATGCATGCGAGAATTAATCAAAAGTTCTAAAACAGGGATGAAATAGAAATTTAACAATTTTTTATTTTGGTGGAGGCCGGCCGGAGGGGGCATGCCCCTCTAACCCCCTTAATTAGTCACCGTCTAATAATATATATAAGTTTAATAGAGTGTAGTTGAAAAAATTATGATCATTTAACATTAATCGTCCAATTAGTGGGTAGTCTTGTGAGTTAACCTACCATGATTTGGAGGCGTATTGCCTCGATCAACATGTTGGGGGGCAACCATGTTTGACTATGGAATTAATGATTAGAGAGTTGGACGTACGTTCTCGATATGTATAGCAATATAGGTAAGGAAATTTGCTTTTGTGGTTTAAATGTTGGTAAGCTGTATATATAATTGATCGAAGAATTCTTCACATGGCCAGGGTGATTGGGTGAGATCGATATCTAGCGTAGATATTGTATATGTCTAGACTTCTTCTAGGGAAGGCACCCTAACTCAGACCCTCTGCAAACATATATCTAACAATATTTGAAAATGGATCGAATAAATGTTTTTTTTGGCATTTCAACTGGCAATTTTTTAGGCAATTCGATCAGTGGATGAACTATTTGGAAACTTCTGTACGAAAAATAGTACTGATAATATGACATGCCAGACCAGTGTAGAGGAGGAGCATATATCATTTGCATTCGATCTTGGGTGCATAAAAACCAGCCACTGCTTCATAGATAAATACAAATGAGTGCAGACACTGCAAAAATATGGGCAAAACTGGAGCGACTATGACTGTGACGTCCCACATCGCCTGGGAATGAGGATGTGCTTATATGTATAAATGCACCCTTTATGACACAACGCGTTTTAAAGCCGTGATGGCCATGAACCGATCAGAACTCCGCAGTTAAGCGTGCTACTGTGAGAGCAATCCCAGGATGGGTGACCTTCTGGGAAGTTCTGTTTGGGGAGCCAAAAACGGACAATATTGTGTTATTGGAGGTGGGTCGTTACAATGACTATCTCATCGAGGATACTCGTAGACTTTTGAATGGTATGCAGAAGTGGCAGATTATTCATGTTAGACTCGAGTTTAATGGTGAAGTACTTTATCGCTTTGTCAATGAAGCTTTATCTCTGTGTAAGGCTCTTTATCTTTGTAAGGTGACCTCCTGAGAAGTTTTGTTTGGGGAGCCAAAAGCGGACAATATTGTGTTATTGGAGGTGGGTCGTTACAATGACTATCTCATCGAGGATACTCGTAGACTTTTGAATGGTATGCAGAAGTGGCAGATTATTCATGTTAGACTCGAGTTTAATGGTGAAGTACTTTATCGCCTTGTCAATGAAGCTTTATCCCTGTGTAAGGCGGCGCTTTATCTTTGCAAGGAAGTTTTTCCTTGTATATTTGATATCATCGTTGTTGAACGTTGTGCTTAATTTGTTATGTATGTAAAAGTGCTCGATTCCATTTTTTTTTTTTTAAAAAAAAAAAATATAGTTATGAAATTCCTAAAGTTTTTTCGCACGATTAATATTAAAAAAAGAAATGCAAATGGCTTCTTAATTCATCCTAGGGTGCACTATGGGCTGGGCTTGATACTTTGAGTTTCAAATTGAGGCTGAACTCTACTCTCATAAGAATATGGGACACTGCTAATGGGCTGGGTCAAAGTTTCAATTCAATCTGATTAAACCAAGATCCGATGGTTAAAATCTGAAATTAAAGCTAGCTGGATGAACTTTGTTACAATACAACTTTTTTATATAAACATATGCAATTAGGTTTAATAATACAATTTATTTATTTATTTATTTTTGAATTCGTTTAACAGTACATATTATTATTAAAAACATGTTCTTTATATCGTATGATTTTTTTTAAAAAAAAAAAATCATAAAATAAAAACTCTGACTCATAGTCTACTAACATAAATTTAGATGTATTAATTTTCTTTTAAGAAGTCTCAAAGTAAATCTCTACCTTTTAAAATTAAGATATTTACCTCGATATATTTCTAAACTATCCTCATCCTTTGCCAAAAAAGAAAAGATTTCTCGTTAAAAATCGTGCCATTTGTAATATAAAATAAAGAGTATTTTCGATGTGCTTTAGAGCAAGAATCTTATTTTGCAAACAGTAATCAATACTTTTTTTTTTGAGGACTTTGTACTTGGGAAATAAATTTTTGAATATTGAATAATGGTACAATATATATATATATATATACACGGTCGTCGTCGCCAGAGAGAGATGGGGGTGGATTTAAGGACAGAAAAGCAAAGGTGGATAAAATGGTTGGTAGGTTTTGTATATGTGTTTATAGATGCAGGAGAGAGGGACCCTCAGAAAGCTTGGAAAGCTTAGTTTGCAATGGAGGAAACCAGAGAGAGAAACAGTAAAGGAAAAGCAAAAATGAAAGTGAACGCATTTATAGCTAGTAAAGAAAATATATTGAAAAAGAAAAATGCCAACCTAACAAAATGTTGACCACACAAAATTTCACAGCATCCATGCCGTAGTATTTATTACCGCATGGAAGCCAGATCCTTTCAAAAGTGCTAAAAAATTTGGCCCTTAAGCTTTTTTTTTTATTTATATTTTTTTATAAATACTTTGAAACAAACAACAATAAAGCAAAACTAGGTGGAGAGATGCCAGCCACCTCTAAAGGGGGGGAGGGTCTTTACCACTTACAAAAGGAGGAGGAGGATAAATGGGAATGCTACTAGAAAAGAATCTGGTTGCGGCCCAATGTGCCACATGATGGGCACAGAAGTTTGCACTTCTTATCATTTTGTTAGCTTTCCAAGAGTAAAAAGCTAGGATGGATCCTAACGTTCTCATAATTAGGGAAGAGATCTTCCACTCTTGAGAATCAGCAGGATTTTGAAGAGCTGAAAGTACAACTTGTGAGTCACCTTCCAGAATAAAGTGATCTAGTTGTAGAGATGACGCTAGTGAAACAGCAAATTTGGCAGCAAGTGCTTCACCATAGTTTGGATGACAAGGGGGGGAGAGAGCTGAGATACCATATGAAGAATGCAACCTTGGGAATTTCGACAGACTGCAGCTTGCATCGAGAAAGAATCTCTGATATCAGTATCAAAATTGATTGTAACTCATAGTGGTTTAGGAGGTATCCATTTGTTAATCTCTATAACAGTGGGGAGAGACGGATACCAAGTATTATAGTGCTCCAAAGCAGTCAAATTGATATGTTTGGAGATGTGACGGATATCAATGGCAATTCATTTATGATGAGATTTAATCCTATAAAACCATAGAAGTCACAAGCCACTACTGTAAAGATTTGAAACTTGTGATGGTCTGATGAAGGGATATTGAGAAATGTCCTCGGAGAAATGGCCCTTAAGCTTTTTAGTTGTGTAAAATCACTCGTTCCGTCTACTTTCGTCAATGTGTTGTTTGCCACATGTACAACAAAAATCAACAGGGGTCCAATCAGATTGCACCATGTGTACCATATATCTTAATGTTAGCATTGCCAAATCATTACGTGGTGCCAATTCAGTTGTCCATTTGGTTTAGTGCGTCAACGTCAATACTGTCATATAAACGTATATAAACGTATCTTCTAAAAAATAAGAAGAAAGTGTCAGAATTCTCCTTTGCAAGTGATAGTAGGATTTTCTCCAACGACACACTCCCATATGTTGCTCATGGGAACTCACACCCTGTCCCTATGGGCAGGAGGTCGCAGGGAAGGCGATCCCCCGCGACCCATACCAACAACCCCCCACAACCACCTCAACTCCTATTGGGGTGGGGGATGGGGTTTCACAAGGACTGCAAGCCACATTCTACAAGGGTTATTGGGGTGGGGGGTTCTCCCACTACTCACCTCATAATAAGAGAGAAATGGTCAAGAGCAGGGACGGAACCAGCCATGGGCTAGGGGGGCCTGGCTCTCTCAAGCCTCATGGATTTCCCCTCCCAAAAAAAAATAGAAATTTACCCTTAAATTTTTTTATTTTTATAATTTTGACCTTCCCAATTTTTATTTTTTTTTTCAATTTAACCCCCTCAAATTGTAAATTTTGGTTCCGCCCCTTATCAATGAGGACTCCCACCCTACAACCATCTCATTACGTGCTGGGGTGCATCGCAGGGAATTTTTATGACCCACCCTTTGCAAGGGTCGTTGTGATGGGGAGCTCACTCGCTAGTCGCTACCCACTCTAGCACAGCAAGAGGTGGGTAACAGGAAACCCCTCTCCCCCGCGCCCGCCTCGCAACCACCTTTCACTGTGTAGAAGTTCCTAGTGAGCCACCTCAACAAGGGTGGAAGTGGGTTGCCAAAGAACCCCACTACTATATATCCTTCCTTCTTCTTTTTTCTTTTTTTTTCTTTAATGACATCAACGTGATGGCAAGGGTGGATATGTTGATATGTCGGTGCTAACACGAACACACTAAATTAGATGGAGCGTTGACTTGATAGCACATGCACCGCAACATGAATGAACCAACTGATTTTTTGATACACGCAACAAAATGACCCATTGATAGAAGGGGACGAAATGAGTGATTTTAATTAATCTCTTATAATAAAATTTAATAGATTTGATTTTATTCTCATCTATTATATTTGTATTATTTTTATCTATCACAATTTTTTTATAAATATAAATTTTTTGTATTGTAAATTTTATCAAGCTAATAAAAATAAAATGTAGCTTTAAAGACTTTAACACTTAAATATAGGTCATAAACCAAATTATTATGTTTCTCTCTTTTCTTTTCTTTTTTTTTCTCCCTCTCTCGTTATTCGTGTTGATTTAGTTTTTTTTTTTGCTATTCAATTTTATTTTCCATCCGAATATTTTTTCTTCAATCTAAATAATCAAATTCAAATATCATATTCAAGGAACAAGTCTACATACTTTTTTTTAGCCGGCCCTAGGGAGAAGAAAAAGAAAGAAGAAAGAAGAAAGAGAGAGGTGTTTGAGGAGGAGGGAGGTTCCACGCCTCCATCTCCCAATGGTGCTTCCTTCCCGATCTTTCTAGAGCTACAGAGGTTTTTTGTTTTTCCCTTGGCTTGGCCTAGATCCAGTGAAGCTTTTGTTCTCCTAGTCCTTTTAGGGTTATGAAATTTTTGTTCTCCTAGTCCTTTTAGGGTTATAGAGCTTTTGTTCTCCTAATCCTTCTAAGGCTATGGAGCTTTGGGTTTCCTAGTCATTTTAGGGCTATGGAGCTTTGTGTTTTTTTTTTTTTTTTTTTTTTTTCTTGTTTTTTGCTTCTCCAAGCAAGAAGGCTAACACAAGACATCTCGTACGGAAGCGGCCTCTCCGTCGGTGTCGCCGGCGAAAGTTTGGCAGAGCTTTTTTCTTCTACATCTACTTTTGATGCCAGATCTATGTTTTTCCGCCAGTTCCTACAAGACATGCGCAGTTTCTCTTTCAAAGCCGACTTGTATTGGGTGCTTCTGTAGTTGTTTTTTCTTTGTTTTTTTATAATAGTTTTTGAAAGTCTATATATTAAATTTGCAGATTTTACTGGACCTTTTATGACTTGTTAGCTAGATCAGCTATTTTTTCTTTGTTAGGAGTGTTTTATTGTAAAAGAGTTGCTTAAACATTTGTTTTTGTAATATTTGTTTATTTGTAGGCAGCATCAAAGTCAGATTTTTCTAGTTTATCGTGTAGGTTGTCGATGTGCCTCTATTAATTGTATTTGCCTTCGGGTTTCTTCAAATTAATGCGTAATAGCTCCGGTTATTTTGTTAAAAAAAATAATAATAATCAAATTCAAACAGTAGTGCAACGTGGATTAGTGCCTGCCATAAACAGAAGGGCTTCGAACACCATATACGTGTTGAGTGCATGTAAGATATTTGACTTCTCCGCTCGAGGACCCAACAACTCCAAAACCAAAATTTCCTCAACGTGGCTACGTGTCAGCCAGTTAGAAAACAAACCAAAAATCCATGCCATTATCCACATCGATTCCCAACCGTTCATTTCATACATCCAACGGTTCACACCCTCTACTATCCCAAACCATATCCACCGCTCGAACAAAATACATTCTTTACTGAAACATTCTCACACACTCTCAGCTCCAACTGCGACCAACGATGGCCTCCATTGCCCTCAAATCCTTCATCGGACTCCGCCAAACCACGGCTGAGAAACCCCACCTCATGACCTCCCAAACCAAACCCAACTCCTTAAATCCCCGAAAACTCAGAGTCGTGGCTTCGAAATCCAGTCCAAGACTGACCAACAGGAACCTCCGGGTGGCCGTGATCGGAGGTGGCCCAGCCGGAGGGGCCGCCGCCGAGACCCTCGCGAAGGGAGGGGTCGAGACCTACCTGATCGAGCGCAAGCTCGACAACGCCAAGCCCTGTGGCGGGGCTATCCCGCTGTGCATGGTGGGCGAGTTCGACCTCCCACTGGACATCATAGACCGTCGGGTCACGAGGATGAAGATGATATCACCGTCGAATGTGGCCGTGGACATCGGTCAGACCCTGAAGCCCCACGAGTACATCGGCATGGTGCGGCGCGAGGTCCTGGACGCGTACCTTCGGGACCGGGCCAAAGCGAGCGGCGCCGAGGTCATCAACGGGCTGTTTCTCAAAATGGACAAACCCAGCGACGGGGTGTCTCCGTACGTGCTGCATTACACTGGGTACGACGGAAAGCCCGGTTCGGTTGGGGAGAAGCGGACCTTGGAGGTGGACGCGGTGATTGGTGCCGATGGGGCTAACTCGCGTGTGGCCAAGGCCATCGGTGCCGGTGACTATGACTACGCCATTGCGTTTCAGGTAGTGAAATGTAGAAAATTTGGTTCATTTAAGATTAATTAGTTCAATGCCTTGTTTGCAAGTTCGTTATTGGAGGATTTTAGGTGTCAAATAATTACTTATTTCAAAAGTTTAAGCAGAATAGGAAGAGAAAATTTAATTCGTGATAGATATTCAAGACAACATTCGAACTGGCTACTTGCTTTAATGCTATATTAAATCATCACTTATTAAGCGCCACTTATTCCCTTTAAATTGATAGGAGAAGTTGAATTTAATCATTTAATTTATATTCAGACGCTTCAAGACTGGAATTGTGATGCTTGGCTGATTTGTGTCTTTGATTGCAGGAGAGAATCAAAATTCCTGATGATAAAATGGCTTACTACCAGAACCTTGCGGAGATGTATGTTGGCGATGATGTGTCGCCGGACTTCTACGGTTGGGTTTTCCCCAAGTGTGATCATGTGGCTGTCGGCACTGGCACGGTGACTCACAAAGGGGACATCAAGAAGTTCCAGCTTGCAACGAGGAACAGAGCCAAGGACAAGATTTTGGGTGGTCAGATCATACGAGTTGAGGCACACCCAATTCCTGAACACCCTCGACCGCGCAGGTTATCAGGGAGAGTGGCATTGGTGGGGGATGCTGCGGGGTACGTGACGAAGTGCTCAGGCGAAGGTATCTATTTTGCGGCAAAGAGTGGGAGGATGTGCGCGGAGGCTGTGGTTGAAGGGTCGGAGAATGGGAAGCGGATGGTGGATGAGGGGGACCTGAGGAAGTACTTGGAGAAGTGGGACAAGACATACTGGCCAACATATAAGGTATTGGATGTGTTGCAGAAGGTGTTCTACCGGTCGAATCCGGCGAGGGAAGCGTTTGTTGAGATGTGCGGGGATGAGTATGTGCAGAAGATGACCTTTGATAGCTATTTGTACAAGACGGTGGTGCCTGGGAATCCTTGGGAGGATTTGAAGTTGGCTGTGAACACCATTGGGAGCTTGGTGAGGGCTAATGCACTTAGAAGGGAGATGGACAAGCTTAGCGTATGAGAGGAAGGAAGAGGCCTTTTGTTTTGTGTAATGTTTAGCTTTCATTCTTTTTACTTCTGTATGATCTTTGTGCGCCGGAGATTAATCTGCATTCATGTTTTACTAATTATGATGTGTTGGTAGTTATATAGAAGGTGCATCAAAATCTTTGATGCTGGTAAACAGGTACTATATATAAGAAAGCATGCTGTATTGTAGTAAACAGGGCCTTGTAACCTTGTTGATTAGTAGCTTTTGAAATGGGCAAGGTGTCTATGTCAATAGGGTTTTACAATAAGACCTAGCTTGATTTGGAAGTTTGAAGACCAAAAAGAAGAAAATGAAGCATTATGTGTTTTGAAAAAATAATTGATTCAACTACTTTCTGTATGAATTATTCGAATATTTTGTGTTTTAAATTGTTTGTTAATATCTATTTATTTTGAAAACAGAAAACCAAAAATTTGAGAAAAGTATACATAGGATCAAACGAGGAGGGGGTGGACTCCCCAACAACATTTTCAAAGGCAAAAAGCAATGCCAAAAGAAAAAGGGTAACTTGAAAATGGGTCAATAAATGATTCCAAATGAACCATGTACGACTCAGTTCTATGCAATGGCGGCTAAGGGCATCTCCAACAGAGGTGCTATTTTAACCAGAATTGTTAAATTTGACTTTTTTTGCTATTTTTTTCAATCCAGCAGAATAGTTTCTTTAAGCTTTTTTCCTTAACAGTGAATAGCCAACACTGGCTATTCACTATTCATCTGTTTACACTTTTTTTATTAATATTTTTTTCTCTCCCCCTCTTCGTCCCTCTCTGCCGGCCATGAACAACCAACAAAATCAGGAACAATCAACCAAAATCGACCATGAACATCCAACAAAAAATCATGAACAAACCAACCAAAATCAACCATGAACAACCAACCAAAATCATCAAAATCAACCATAAATATAGCTTTAGCTGTGATACATATAACCGAAACAGGGGAGACATTCAAGCTTCAAAATCAGATGGGTTCAACTAAAAATCATCAACCAAAATCATCAACCTATTTTACCAGTCGCCGGAAATCACCTCTGACTCGGCCGGATCCGCGCCTAGCTCAACCGGAACTTGTCTCAGGCCACCGAAACTCGACTCATGAAGGATCGGGTTGATGGGTTTCGTCTGGGTTCGTCGAGTTCAGCGGTTGTCTCTCGGAAATCGCTCATAATCACCGGAAATCACCTCTGACTCTGCCGGATCTGCGCCTAGCTCAACCGGAACTCGTCTCAGGCCACCGGAGCTCGACTCATGGAGGACCGGGTTGATGGGTTTCGCCTGGGTTCGTCTGAGTTAGTCGAGTTCAGCGGTTCTCTCTCGGGTCTCTCCATCTCCAGCTCTCCCTAAATCCCTCGATCTCTCTCTCAGTGTTTCAGACGAAAAGAGAAAGGAAGAACAAGAAAGAAAGATCGGGAAGGAAAAATGAGGAGAATAAAAGAATAAAAAATAATATAATAAAAAAAGAATAAAAAAGAATATTTAAATGTAAGTAAAGAGTTGAACAGTAAATCTGTTGGAGAGAATATTGGAAAAACAGTAGTTAAAGTAGAGATTGATACTTTTTGAATAGCTATTTTAACTCCAACTGCTGGAGATGGCCTAAAAGGCAATACCAAAGGCAAAGGGGCATGGGAAAAGGCTTAGATCCTTCCCAAGGCCTCACAAGCAAACACCAACAACCATCGTGAAGAAATTGTTGAGGGAGAGGCATTGGAGTACACCTATTAAGAATCGTCGAAGAGAAGTTACGAACATCGGTTACAGAAGGTATTTCCTCTACAAGATCAAACTATTAGGAAACTTTGCGATAATAACCCACTAAAAACTACAAAAACATAAAAACCACAAAGATACACCGGAGAAACAAAAGCAGAAAACAACAAAGAGACCAACGACAGCTGCAACAGAGACGAAAAATGTCGATGGAGAGGTGCATGGAGTTTAGTGTTAATGTTGTGGAATTCAGGTCGAGTTTGGTTTAGAAGCCTATCCGTCAGAAGCATTGATAAAATATTCTCTTACGAAATGTGAATGCTTGTATGGTTCCACTATAAGATATTATTCCCTTATGTGGCCTTTATATCACATTTTACGGTGTTTGCTATGTTTATTATTTTTTTAATAAACATATACGGTATTATGATTATTTCTATTAATTTAGATTACCGTAAATATGAAATCGGTATTATGGTTATTTCTATTAATTTAGATTACCGTAAATATGGAATCGGTTAATTGATTTTAAAAATCAATTAACAATATTGTTTCCTTGATGGAAGGAAACAATACGGTGTTTACCATTTGAGAGTCCCTAACCTAGCCTATAAATAGAGTGCCTGTGTACACCATCAGTACAACCATCAAGCAATAGGCATAGGTTAGAAGACACCTCATAATTTTGTTCTTAGAAGTTCTGGAGGAGTGCTTGAGCAACAATGGCCGGAGGAATGCCTAAAACTGTTCTATTTAATTTTCCGCTGCGCATGTTAGGTTAAAGAAATAATTGTTATTTAATTATTTCTAACATGTGGTATCAGAGCCATCCTCTGTGCTATTTTGCTTAGCGTATAATTTTACTATGTATTATCAATATTGAATCAAGTATTTTTTATTGGTTATCAATATTGAATCAAGTATATTCTATTTGGTATTGTTCACTTCTGTTTGTCAATATTATTTGAGCAATATTTCGTCTTTTGTGACATGATAGAAACGCATTAGCAATTATTTTGTGAATATTTGTTGTTCACGTACTGTTTGTGAAAACCCATAAATTTGATATAACTATTTTTTGTTTTATCACTATTCTGTGTATTGTGATATACTGCCTAATTTTGAGTTGTTATAATCTTGATATGGGTATTTTCATAAAGGGGTGGCGGCTAGGGTTCCATTTTTAGGGTTTTCAACCCATCTGGAACATTACGGGTCGGGTTGGTTGGTGACTGGGTAGGGTTTCGACCCATTAAAGGGTTCCATTTTTAGGGTTTTCAACCCATCTGGAACATTACGGGTCGAGTTGGTTGGTGACTGGGTAGGGTTTCGACCCATTAAAGTTTTTGGGTTGGATATATTTTTCGGGTAGGGTTTTTTAAAATCCATATAGTTTTTTGCCATTTAAGTGGGCTGACCTAGTTTGGGCCAGCACTATACATAGACCCAAAGGCTTGACCCGATTAAGTGGGTTGACCCAATTGCCCAAATACAGTAGCCCATTTGGAGTCTTGTGACCCAGAAGCCCAACCCAATATAGTAGCCAATTACAGTAGCATTTAAATAAAATAAAAGATTTGGCTCATATGGGGTTCGAACTTGGGACCTTCATGTCCATAAAGTGACAAGCTTCAAACCATTGAGCTAAGCCTGGTTTTATGCTTTCACATTAAGGTTTTATTCCATTTATTATTTACAGTACTGTGTATTAAAATTATTGTTTATTTAATACTTGAATTGAGGAATATATTTTTAATTGTTGAATTTATATTGTTTAAATATAAATTGTTTGATGCCTAGACCTAAGAATAATTAACAATACCATATATACTGGTGTGTTTACAGTAATATCTAAGAATGCAATGTCGGAGAAAGTTCTGGTAAGGAAAGTCTTGGGATTTAAGTGTGTCCGGTGTGACCCCCCTCACTTTCCTGGGAGCTCATCTGCTTGCACCTTGGAAAATGCTGTTTACCCCATTTAAGTATTGGTTTGTTATATTCCTGAGGCTATTAAGGGGGCATCTATAAAGTTGTTAGATGTTAATGAAGTAGCAATTATCATGATAATTTTGGGAGAGCCACAGCATCCCAATTTTGAATGACAATTGCATCAAGATTACACACACATAATTATCATAATAATTATGGGAGAGCCAAACCATCATGTTTTTGTATGATAATTACATCAGGATCACACGCATGAACCTCATAAAGATTTATTAGATGTTCATGAATTACAGCGTGATTATTATGATTTTGAGAGAGCCAAAGCATCCTAATTTTGTAATAATTGCATAAGGATCGTACACATGAACTTCATATAGAAAAATTAACATCGTATTGTAATTAACTCATAAATTTAATTACCTATCCCCAAATGGAAGTTTTTATTTTTATGACTTAATTAGAATGAGATAACGAATTTAGTATTAAAAGTAAAATTTCTTTCGGTTGCCCAAAGGTACGAAGAATTTTATTTATTAATATTTAAATTTATTAGTCTTATCAATAAAGAGTAAATTTTATGCGTGATGCAACCTTTGCCCAAAGGTAGGTTGAAATTTACTATTTAAATTGGCATTGGCTAATTTAAAATAAAGTTACTTCATAGCATTAAAGTATTTTTATTTTTTATATTCTTGGTCATTGCAGCTATTCGTATTACTCTACTTTTAGTAGTTTTATATTCCAATACTTTAAGGTAATATTTTTTTCTGACTGAAATATATTAATATGCTTTTTTATTTGGGGTGTTAAAAATTTTGGTGCTCCGTGTGGACAAACCACCTACTCCCGCGGAATTAAGTACGCCACGTGAGATTATTAAGCATGAACGGTGGGAGTGATTTAATCACTTAAGTTAGATGTTCATAAAATCTCATGTCACTAAAGTCATCAGGGATTTATTCCTGAATGTTTTAGAGCCAAAGTTTTATAAAGGTTGTTTATGAACATTTAGTAAGTTCAAACAAAACTTTGCCAGAACCCTAATAGAAAAAAGCTTTAAAGACAAACCTTTTACAGTTTCTAAAGTGTTTATAATCTCATTATGGGAATGAAGGAAATTATAGCTTAACCTAAGTCTATAAAGATTAAGATTTTTTGAGTCATTATTGGTCTATTTCATTTTTGAATTCTCTCTTCTAAGTGTAGAATTTTATTTTTTACTACACATAAGGATAAATGGTTAGTAAGTGAACTTCTAACCATGTGTGTTCAAGAGAATCTGTAAAGTGTTCACATGATTACTCATGTTAAGGGAAAGACCGATAAATGCAATCATGTCCGACACTTAAAGCATAAAAATAAGGTGCCAATAAAGTATTATGGCAATCAAGATACCTATTTCTCATGCAATAAGGAAAATTAAGGGCATATAAAGAAAGATTGCGTGAAGTATGAGAAATGACTTAAAATAAAGATAATTTCATATATCTAGTATGTCGTGAATCTCTTTTAATGACTCATTCAAATATGTTGTGGATTGATTATGGTTTAACAATCCACATTGTCAACACAAATGCAGAATCTTTTTAAAAGTGAATAACACGTGTTTATAATTTGAGGTTGTTGGGATCTATAGGTTAATTTTGAGATTCAGTTATATTTTTTACCTAAAAAATGATTTATATTCCATAATCTTTTATAAATTTATTTTCTAGTTTGGTTTGTTAAAAATTTCAATTTTATTTTTGAAATTTTTCTTATTTTAGGTGGAATATTGGTTGGGGTTTATTTAAAGTCTATTTAAAATTGACCTACATCCTAATTTTTGAAACAAAATTATTTGTTTGTTTCTGCATACTGATGTTGACGTAAAGTAGAGTCTTTGAGAATTTAAAAATGCACTTGTTATGGCTTTGGAGATTGAAATATATCTCTATACAGAAAATAAAAGTCGGTAATTTACTGACTTTGGTACTTGTGTGGACTGCATAAGGGAAAGCATACCAACAAGACCATTAAAGGTGCCAAAGAGAGCCTTTTAAAATTCTTGAGATCATGTACATTGAAAGGTGTTAACCTTTCCATACTCATTGCCTAAATGGTCAGAGATATTTTTATCTCTTTTAGTGATGACCATATAAAGTTTATGTATCTCTATCTTCTAAATATTAAAGCTGGGGTATTGAATGTTTTTAATACCTATAAGGAAGAAGAGGAGAAACAATTTGAAGATCATAAGATCTAATATAGGCATAGAGTATTAAGGTAGGTACACACAAAGGGAAATGATTATTAATACTAATCTGCTATTACCCTTATAGAGTAAAGCTTTGAAGACCGTTGTGTATATGTTAAACAGTATTCCATCTAAGGTTGTCCATAAGACACCTTTTAAAGTATAAAATAGATGGAAGCTTAGTTTAAATTATTTACACATATGGGGTTGCCTTGCTAAAAAAGAGGATTTATAATCCTCGCCTTAGGAAATTAGGTTCAAGGACAACCAGCGGATCTTTTATAAGCTATCTAGTAAACTTTAAAGGGTTTTAATGTTTTATTGTCCTTCATATAAGCCTAGAGTTGTTGATTGTAAAATTTCTAGAGGATACGGAACCTAGTGGGAGTGCTCATTCACATAAATTGAAATTTGAGGAAGCACTAGAGTTGGCCAAATCTCCTCCTCATAGAGGATGATTGATTATCCTAAGCCACAATCACTTCTAGAACAACCAACTCATACAGAACAGGTTCAAAATCTATTCTCCCATTGCAAAATGCAGAGGAAGTAGAATTAAGAAAATCCTATAGAATAAGTAGATCAACAATTCTTAGTGATCATGTTGTATATCTCCCAGAGTCTGATGTTGACATTGGACATAAAGATGATCTAAATTTGTTTTCACATGCTATGAATGGAGAAAACTCCGCATTGAGATTCAGTGCCATGAAGTAAGAGATAAATCCATTACTCAAAAGTCAAGCTAGACTCGTAGCCAATGTTTTTACTCATAAGGAAGGCATTGATTATCGTGAAATATTTTCTCCAGTGTCTAAGAATGGTTCATCAAGATAATCATAGCATTAGTAGCTCATTTTGATCTAGAGCTACATCAAATTGATGCGAAAACAACATTTATGAATAAGGATCTTAAATATGAGGTTTACATGACACAACCGAAACGTTTTATAAAATAACAGTCAGAATACTTGCAAATTAAAGAATTCTATTTATGGGCTGTGATAGATCTCTCACCGGTGATATATTTTTTACAAGGTAATTGTTTTATTGTTTACTGAAAACCTTGTTAATTAGTATATATACCTTAAGGTCAGTGGGAGTACAGTAATCTTTCTAGTCCTATATGTAGATATTGTTTTTGCAAGTGGTGATTTAGGTTTGCTACATAAGGTTCATTTCACAAAACTTTGAAATGAAGGATTTGGGTGAAACCTCTTATGTCTTTTGACATAGAGATTCACATAGACATAAAGAATATTAACATTGTCTCGGAAGGCCTACATTGAAAAAGTTTTGGGAAGATTTAGAATGAAGGATTATGTACCTTCAGTAGCAATTAAGAGGGACTAATTAAATACAGATTAATGTCCCAAAAGGTATTGGAATAAGGGCAGATAAAAAGTTTTTTTTTAAAGCGTCTGCATTATGCATAACCATATGACTGACAATAAGAATATTGGGTCAATAAAGTGCTGCTCATAAAGTCTTGCGGTATATGCAAGAAACCAAGAAGTACAACTTAACCTAAGGATACCTTTCCATTTGAAGATGGTTAGTTGTTCAGATTTGAGTTTTGCTGATTGTGTAGATACTAGAAAGTCTATTTAGGGTATATATATTTTTTATTGAGAGATATATCTTAAAGATGCAGTATGCAGACTATGGTTGCTACGTCTACCAAGAAAGCTAAAATTCTAGCGTGCTATGAATTTGGTACCCAGGCATGATGGTTGAGACATTTTGTTGAAAGTCTCATTATTGTCGATTTTACAGTTAGACCATAAAGATACTCTGCGGTAATTCTACTATAATCTTCTTTTATAAGAATAAAGAGTAGAAGCAGAAGTAAATCGACATCAAGTATCTCAGTACGAGAGATAACATTAAGAGACATAAAGGGTCTATTGAGCATATAAATACTGAATTAATGATTGCGGATCCCATGACTTAAAGTTTACCGGTAAAGAAAGAATAAAGTCATGCGGAATATATGAGACTCATTAATTCATTTTCGATTGGTTTGTCTCTTTTTAGTCTATAGACATAAAGTTATGATAATAAAGATTTTGTGCACATTTGTTATTTTATCCATGAGGATAAATAAAGTTGGACCCGAATGACTTATAGGAAATTCATTCATAAAGCTTGATTATCCATAAGGTACTCATGTAAGGAGTGTTTTACATTGTGATACATGGAAGGGACGACCTAATTTTATAATGGTTTTACCGCCATGATTCGTGTGAAACATTTTTTATCTGAGTGGGAGGATTCCATAAGTGATTGGCCAAACTAAAGAACCTAATACCATAAGGTCATGTGTCATAAAGGCCAAGTGGGAGAATATAAGATATTATTCCCTTATGTGGCCTTTATATCACATTTTACGATGTTTGCTATGTTTATTATTTTTTTAATAAACATATACAGTATTATGATTATTTCTATTAATTTAGATTATCGTAAATATGGAATCGGTATTATAGTTATTTCTATTAATTTAGATTACCGTAAATATGGAATCGGTTAATTGATTTTAAAAATCAATTAACAATATTGTTTCCTTGATAGAAGGAAACAATACGGTATTTACCATTTGAGGGTCCCTAACCTAGCCTATAAATAGAGTGCCTGTGTACACCATCAGTACAACCATCAAGCAATAGGCATAGGTTAGAAGACACTTCATAATTTTGTTCTTAGAAGTTCTGGAGGAGTGCTTGAGCAACAATGGCCGGAGGTATGCCTAAAACTGTTCTATTTAATTTTCCGCTGCGCATGTTAGGTTAAAGAAATAATTGTTATTTAATTATTTCTAACATCCACGTCCAAGTAATGGCAAAGAGTGCTAAATCAACATTATGGATTTATAAAACTAAACAAGTTGTTGTTGTTAAAATATTTTATTCTCTAATATATATATTTTATTCTATGATTTATTTCCTATCTTAATTAGCCTAGGATTTCTTGTTCACAACTCTTCTCTATTTATACAGACTATTATAACACATTATCATACATGTAACAACTTAGAAAAAAAAACTTTAATCACATCTACGCTATCACTCTAAAAGGACTAGAGTTTCATTAGAATCACTTATAAAGCACATCTTCACTTAGTAATTATGCAATATGGAACTTAGCACCCATAAGTATCTTTATAAATCATCCTTACTCATTTCTTCTCAATATGGGATCGAAGCGTTACAATACACTTTAATATACAAGATGTAGCTTATACATGCATCCGCTTTCTCTTTCTCTTTTTTATACTTTACTCTTCAATATGTTTAACATTTGTAAATCACTTCAAAATGCAATTCAGATTCAACTAACAACAATAAAATCCACAAAACCCTAATCACCGATTTAATCCGTATTTCCCTTAATTATATACAAATAAATGTAAGTAACGAAAAAAGAAAAAGAAAAGAGAGACAAATTCCGTACCACTGGCATCCTGGTAGGTGGAGACAATGTCAATGTCTAATCGGAGGTGTAGGCCATTGTTAAATATCTACGAAGGAAGCAACGACAATGGGAGGTGTAGGCCATAGTTAAAGATCTACAAAGGAAGGAAGCAACGACAATCGGAGGAGTAGGCCATAGTTAAAGATCTACAAAGGAAGCAAAGACAACAAGTGATTATCGATGCAATATATGTAACAAAGCATTGTAAATTGAGTGTTAATTTAAAGGGATATGTCTGGATTTTGTGTATTTTAAACCCTATCCTTGCTGTTGGCATTCATAAGAAAGATGTTCATCTGTTTCAGAATTTTGTTTCTATTGCTTCTGATATTCTCTGGTTTCATAGAAACAGGCCCGGCGATGCATGATGATATTATTCCTAATGTCTTGCTTCTGCGCTTATTTTGTAGCTTATTGGATCGCGGTTAGACTTCATTCCGACTTATTTCTTCACGCTCATTCTTGTCCATATATAGTCGGAAATATCCCATTCTCTTTTAATTTTCACTTTCTTTTCGGAATGTATTTATAAAAAAAAAAAAAATAAATAAATAAAAAAAAAATTAAGAAATTAAAAAAAATTAAATTAAATTAAAAAGATGAGGTTGGTTGAGTTTAGAGGTACAGGTGCCAAGTTTTCTAATTAACAATTAACGAAGTAGGTCAACGAATTAGGTACCGACTTTCGGAGAATAAATAGAAAGAAAATGAAAATTAATAAGAGAGAGATGAAAGAAATCCAGCCAGCTTATCTCAATTAATTATATTTCAAGGGAAAAACTGTCACACAAAAAAGAAAAATAATTGAAATGAAGAAAAATTGGAATCTTATTAGATGCCTTCCTCCATCTTTTTGCTAAGATTATGTGAAACCATCTTACTTTTTACCAGATAATCAAAGAATAAGAAACAATAAAAAGGGTTTTACAGGCAATCATAATTCATAATTACCCTTTTTTTCTTTTCTTTTCTCTTTTTTTTTTTTTTTTTTTTTTTTTTTTTTTTTTTTTTATAATTATGTTCTTATTGTGTTGCACATTTTGACCCAAAAAATGATGAAAATGGAAAACCAAAAAAGGGCAGACAGAGAAGATTTAATCACAGCCGTTAAAGTGGGAAGGACGGAGGGAATATTACCGGATATTTGGTTTCATATATAAATGGCGTAGCGTAGTCCCAGCACCCAGGTGCTGAAAACCAGTGATTCGTACGAAGTCCAGAGACGGAGTTCCCAAACGAAAAGCCTTGAATAAAACAAGCGCCTCACCGAAGCCTCTCATTTCATTTCCACTCTTCTTGTCGAGATCTCGAGGTTTGGTGTTTCTCCGATTGCCAAAGGTTTTAGCATTCGCTACCTGCTTTAGCTTATCAGTTTGTTATCTTTTTTTTTTTGTTGTTCATTTGTTACTGTTTGTAGGAGCTCCTTTTCTCTTCTGGGAAGCTCTTGTTTGTGTGGTATGAGATTGCTTGTGATATTAACGGATCTGTTTGGGTTTGTTTGAATAATTGAATCTGGGTATATATCTCCGGATCTGGGTGACGTTTTGGAAGCGTGTTTATTGTTTGTGAAAGCAGAAGTTCCATTGCTTTTGCTTTTTGGAACACATCAAAAATTATGGAGTTGAAACAGTATTGAAGAACATACATGCATGTTCTACGGTTTTTGCTTTTTTCAGAAAAACAAGAATTATCTTTCAACGTTGTTTTGTTGGCGTAAAGCTTTTGATGTGATGGAATAGATGTGTGCATATAGAATGAAAAGGGAAAAGGTGTAGAAATTGTAGGGAAAGAAAGTTTTTAAACCCCAAAAAATTCAAAAAGATGTGATTTTTCAACTGTTTTATTGATGGGGTTTATTCATTTATGTGATATTGGGAAGATTTTAGGTCGTAGTGTCATCTCCCATTCATTTTAAAGCAACACTAATCTACAATTGGTCTTCCCACTTTGAAATTTCTGCAACAGAATAGAATTTCAGCCTTGCCTATTAGTTTATGTGTTCTTTTTTTCTGATTCATTATTAATTGTGCATTTGTGGAACCAGGGAATTGCAGGTCCATATTGATAGCTTTATAATCGGTAGATTTGAACCAAACTTCTACTTCTAATTGCAGGAGTTTATATATTTTCCCTATTTTGAAAATTTCATAACACTTATTACAGCCTTTCTGTGAACTTAATATACTTAGAGACAGCAAAATCTGGACTTATCATATTGTAAGGTTTTCTTTAGTAACTCTGAAATACGTAGTCCATGGATATGCTCGTCAAAAACATTTATGGGAATGAAACTACACATTTATTGGCTGCAGTTTGCGTACAAATTTCTTTCATTTGAAGCTTCTAATGTTTTTCAGCCCAATCGGAAGTGCTGTAGGTTTAAGTTTAGATTAGATCAGCGTAAGCAATAAGGATATTATTTTCAAGATTGAGTAATTAAGTGGTTCGGTTTATTGTCAGTGGATAAAGCCCTGATACTCTTCTTGTTCTACAGAGTGTGAAATGGCGGCAACATCAGCAGCAGCTAACTTTTCAATTGGAACAAATGTCTCCCTTGGCTGCAAAGTGCGCTCACTTCCTCAATCAAAGCCTTTTGGTGTGAGGTTTAACTCCCAGAACCCGCTAAAGAGTTTCAGTGGCCTCAAGGCTGGAATATCTGTGAGTTGTGAATCAGAGTCATCCTTCTTAAGCAAGGAAACTAGTGCAGCTCTTCGGGGATCTTTTGCCACAAAAGCCCAAAAGGAAAATCAAAGTTATCGGTATCACCTGCAGCCCCAGGCAACTTTTAAAGTGGCAGTTCTTGGAGCTGCTGGAGGGATAGGTCAACCACTGGCACTTCTTATCAAGATGTCCCCATTAGTTTCTACGTTGCACCTCTATGATATAGCAAATGTAAAGGGAGTTGCTGCTGATCTCAGTCACTGCAACACTCCTTCCCAAGTTCAGGATTTCACTGGACCTTCTGAGTTAGCGAATTGTTTGAAAGGTGTGAATGTTGTTGTTATACCTGCTGGAGTTCCAAGAAAGCCTGGTATGACTCGTGATGACCTCTTCAACATCAATGCCGGCATAGTTAAGAACTTGATTGAGGCTGTTGCTGATAACTGCCCTGATGCCTTCATCCACATTATCAGTAATCCAGTTAACTCAACAGTGCCAATTGCAGCAGAAATTCTGAAGCAGAAGGGTGTTTATGATCCAAAGAAGCTCTTTGGTGTTACAACACTGGATGTTGTGAGGGCAAACACATTTGTTGCTCAGAAGAAGAACCTAAAACTGATTGATGTTGATGTCCCTGTTGTTGGAGGACATGCCGGGATCACTATTCTACCTCTGCTATCAAGGACAAAGCCATCAGTTAGCTTTACTGATGAAGAAATTCAAGAGTTAACTGTTAGGATCCAAAATGCCGGGACTGAAGTTGTGGAGGCAAAAGCAGGTACTGGTTCTGCTACATTGTCAATGGCATATGCAGCAGCCAGATTTGTTGAGT
This sequence comes from Alnus glutinosa, assembly GCF_958979055.1. NCBI lineage: Eukaryota > Viridiplantae > Streptophyta > Magnoliopsida > Fagales > Betulaceae > Alnus > Alnus glutinosa. Next base: position 3,091,676 of record NC_084893.1, read on the forward strand.
CATCTCTTCGTGCACTTGATGGAGATGGGGATGTATATGAGTGCTCGTATGTTCAGTCAGATCTGACTGAGCTTCCATTCTTTGCATCAAGGGTTAAGCTTGGGAGGGATGGGGTTGAGGCTGTGATTTCCTCTGACCTCCAAGGGTTGACCGAATACGAGCAGAAGGCTCTGGAAGCCCTTAAGCCAGAGTTGAAGGCCAGCATTGAGAAGGGGATTGCGTTTACTCAGAAGCAAACAGTTTCCGCATAGAATTCAAGTATTTGGAGCCCTTACCTCATTATAACGTCTACTTTAGAGAAGTGACAATGTCTGGTTACTTTTTGCGGATATATCATTGAATCAGTACTTTAAGTTTTGTAGAATGATTTCTTTTTTTCACTTTTCACTCTCTTGAGGCCCTTTCAGTAAGAAGTTTTAGAGGTGGCTATATTGTTGTAGATTCTAAACATATAATTTTCTTACTGGGAGGATGTAGTAGTGATTGACAATTTTGGAATAACATGGCTGGTGCAATATACTAATGTCCAGTGGATGTGTATCAGCACAGATGTTTAATTAGTAGATTGGCAAATCAGTGCCAAAGTTTTCCGACTGTTGTATTCCTTTTATCGTATGTCAAAGAAGCTGAACTTCTTTTGTTTGAACCATGGAACTGTTACTGTTAATAGCTCTATCCTTGAATTTCTTTTTTGTTCAAGTTGTGATTTAAACCTCTGATGGGATAAGAAATATCTGTGATTGGTGATGAAGGGTGTCATATCGTAATTCAGATGTTAGAATGCATCATACGAAAGCATTGATGGAACAGAATAGCGAGCTCTGATTGGTATTCTTTGTGGATTCATCATTGAATGGAAGAAGATAACTTTTATAATTTGTGTTGAAACACCGCTTTGTTAAGGCAAGGCTTGTGCATAAATTGCAGAATCTTATGGGATGAGTAAGGCTTGCGACCTTTTGTGCACAAGACGCAAGCTAAGGTGTCACATCAATAATTGGGGACACATGTCACCCTAGTTTGCGTAACTTGAATCCTATATGCACATGGCACAAACCAAAGCCCTAGGATATCAATGATTCACTCTCCCAATCAAACAGAAGGTTTTGGGCATTTCGCTGTGTCATAATGCGGATTTCTGCACTAGCAAAAAATTAAAAAAAAAAACAAAAAAGGCTAATTTCTGAAATTGTGCTTTTGTGATTTTGTCCTTGAATCAGGCTAAGTTATCAAGGTTGTTAGCTATGGAGGCTATTGGGATATGGCCATCGAGTTGAAACCGTAATCGAACTCAAGAAAAGCCTTGTATGAAGGTAATTGGGTAATAAACAAATAAATCACATGCACCACCCTTGTCTAAAAGCAAGTAGGTATTAAACAAATAAATCAACCTTTAATTTTAAATAACTGCCCTGCAATCGAACTCAAGGAAGGCCTAAATTACATGCTCTAGACTTCCTGCACATCGAAGCAAAAGGAAGTCAGAATTTCTTTTTCTTCTTCTTCATATCAGACCTGTAGTTTTTTGTGGAAGTTATTCTGTGTCGTCTGCGCCTACTCTCTTTTCATGGTAGCTGCACTGCAAATTTATTATTCAATTAACCTGAGATTGTAACTAATTGCTTAGAACTTAATATGACATTGCTTTGCAGGCAAGCAATGTTCAAATCCACAGTCTACATCACAACAAAAAAAATCTTTCATTACAACCATCCAGTTCTAAGTCCTTTTCCCTGTCCCTTCTAATTGGGCATGAGCTTGTGCACTTTCTCTTGCAAACAAAACAATGAAGCCCCAAGGTATCTCAACAAAGTCTAGTTCCTTGAATAATTATTCGGTAATGATTCAAAGATCAAGGTCAAATTATCCATATCAAATACATCAACACAAAATTGTGTAGTTCAGATTTTTAAAGTAAACCTTTGACAGATATAGATTTCATTGCTTGGGCAATTGCTGTCTATGTAGTAAGAACTTCAAAATTGTCACTGCATCTTCACAAGGGACGTAAGCCATTTCCAAGGACTGGATCTTCTCTTCAACATTTGCAATCCAAATCAGAACACTACGGTTAGAAACAAGGCTGAACCTGGCATGTCAGAGACTGAGATAACAAAATTTGACAAATTAGTGATGGAAGCAGCCATCCAACAGATTGCGTTGAAACCGAAATCACTGTGTGTCATGACATAAACGGCATGTTGTTGTTATTCTAGCCCTTGAAATGCTGAGTGAATATGCCCGGGCAAAGACATATGCTTCTCTGCCCCAAACTCACACAACAGGACTAGTGTACACACGAGCCTGCCATTGCATCTCTAGCAAACACAGTTGCCTCACAGTAAATTTGTGTAGTGTGTTTCTCCAACCCCAGATATCCTTACCAATAATCATTGCAGGAGCATTGTCCCTCTTTGAAATGATGAAACCGGGTGCGATCTCTAACAATCACTTCTCGGTTATAAACCCCTGAGAGAACCTTTGCAAAATTGTGGCAATCAACACAGGTACGAAGATTCTTGGCCACTCTGATCGTTGTGCCAGGTGGAGTTGTAAGAACCCCAAAAGCAATAGCTAATTTTTCACTGTGATAAGAGAGTGCGATCCCTTTTTCTTCGGCACCCAAATTGTGCAATTCAGAGTAAATATCAGCAACATAACCAGCTATCTTCAGCTGCTGATTAATCTCATCCAGCATCTCATAAATCTCATCCTTCCGTGGATGTGAAACATCATCCACAACAAACTCATGTACTACTCCTTTCAATACAATCGTGCTACAGCCAGGTGTAGTTTGGATTGCTTTCTCCTGCATAAATTTCCTCACTTCCATTACCTTCTCCCAGTTGCCAGCCGAGGAATAAATGTTCAACAACAGAGCATAATCTCCAGCTTCTTGAGCCTTAAGTTCAATTAAATGTCCAATCACTTGTTCCCCAAGGGTAACATGGCCATGAATTCTGCAAGCGCCAAGTAAGGTCCTCCATATTGTCAGATCTGGCTTGAATCGCATTGACATTATGAGCTGGTAGGCCTCATCGAGCAAACCAGCACGACTCAAGATATCTACCATACACCCATAATGATGAATATTAGGGAATATCCCAAACTCTTTGCTCATACAATCAAAAAACATCCTTCCTTCATCAACCAATCCGCAGTGACTGCAAGCAGAAAGAACTCCAGTAAAGGTCTGATCATCAGGCTGAACACCCATTTTCTGCATCTCCCAAAATGCTTCGATAGCATCTCTCCCATGCCCATTCATGGCTAAACCAGAAATCATTGCACTCCACGAAATCACATTGGTACTGCGCATTCCCTTAAACACCCCATAAGCCTTATCCAAACACCCACACCGCGAATACATCGCTATAAGAGAGTTACACAAATTGGAAGCATCACCATAACCATGCTCTTCAATGTAACTATGAATCCTTTCACCAAATTCCAACGCATTCAAGCGGGCGCACGCTTGCAAAAGAAGTAAACACGTAACATCATCGGGTTCACATCCATCACTGCCACTCTGCATCATATCAAAAAAACCCAAGGCGTCCCTGGTCCTGTTATTACGTATACAGCAAGAAATCAAAACATTCCAAGCAACAGTATCTCTTTCAGGTATCTCATCAAACACTTTACATGCTTCATCACACTTCTCTCGACACGAATAAAGGTCCATCAAAGTAGTGAGCAATAGGCTATCTGATTGATTCCCATCTCTCAAAATCGTAGCATGAACCTGAACTCCCCCTAACAGAGAAGAAAGTTTGATACAAGACTTAATAGCAAACGAAGACGACAAGGGGTTCGCGCGCAGGCCTTGACGTTTCATTTCTCGGTACATGAAAAACCCCTCCAGAGGTGAATTGCTCACAGAGTAGGCTCTGATCATGGTGTTGTAGTGAGATACCAATGGGTTCGAGATTTGAGTAAAGAACTGGCGGGAATAGTCTACGTCTCGTACGGGAGAGAGAGCCAGGCGGGACAAGAAATTGAGGGAAATGGCGGGGTCTTGAAGGAGACTTGTACGGACAATGCGGGCGTGGATTTGGAGCAAATGGGTCTTCTGGGTGCACGATTTTATGAGAGAAAGCAGTTGCGTTTGTTGTTGTTCGTGTCTTTGGGTTTGAGTTTGAGTGTCAGAGATGGGTTTTGTAGGGATTTTCAGTGGTTTTTGAGGTTTTTGAGAGGCACAACATGCAATGGCAGTTAGCGAGCGGCGGTGCAGAAATGTTGCCATTAAAATTGAAAAGTGGAGTTGTTTTCATTCTTTGCCTTCAGATTGGTTATATAATTTGAGTTCATGTCTCTTTTCGCTTACGCCTGAACCTCTCTCACTGTAAAACGACTTCATGTCTATTGGGAATATAGTATTATTGTACGTGGTCAATCTAAATTGAGGTATTTACGTATCACGTGATTTTTACATGCATTTTACGTGACCTTTTAAGGATAAATATCACATATTTTTATTTATCTTATTAGAAATGCATATAAAAATCATATATTTTAAAAATAATTTTTAATAGCCAATGCCAAACTTTGTCATGATTTCTCTTTTTAGTATATTACCTTCAATATATATACATTACAATTCAAGAACCCCCAATTTAAATAGATTTTTAAATATGTATAAAAATTCAACTATCAATTTATTAGATTTGATTATCGAATCAATGTAATTAATTATTGCAATAATGTGATCTACTTTTAATAATCAATCTCTTTAAGAGGTCTAAAGCGAACCACATTTCATCATTTGTCGTAAAAACCCATTTTACTTTGGATTATAAGTCCTAAAAATCATTTGACTAAGAATGCTAGGGAATTTCACTTCCTTTTTAAGGTGCGTTTAGTATTATGATTTTATAAACAAAATATATACAATTTTATATAAATTATATCTTAAAAAATAAATCATTTAAAATTATACTTTTAAAACATTACGATTTGAAAACGCATAAATTTTGTAAACTTATTTTTAACAACAACAAAAGCGCAGGAGATTAAAAAAAAAAAAAAAAAAAAGTAAATTACTGGAAGCATATGTGTCTCTTCCCCACTGGTTCTTCAGTTTACTTTCTTCCTTGACATCGGTTTACTTCAAAACAACCAAAGGGTGGGGTAGCTTCATATCAATCTTTATGAAAATTTATAAATGCTAATTAATGCCACTCACATTATTCAAAAAAAGATAATAATAATAATAATAATGCAAGCAAAACGTACGTTAAAAACAATGAAAATGATTCTTTTGAAATTACAGGGCAAAGGAAAAAGATGAGGCCAAGTGTTTATAGAGGAATTTTCTCCAAACTGGTAGGTAGCCATACGTACAAACGGCCACCCAAAGTGTTCCTTAATTAAGTGACTATCAAACAGTCATCCAAGTGTTCTTTAATCAAGAACAGATGCTGTCTGCATCAATGGCTGCTATTAGGTGATCATATTACTGTGGAATGGTTCATCCCACGATTGAAGAACACATGGAAACAGATTGTCATTTGGATCCCCACTTGTTTGGGGGCCGGGAAAATTCGTCCAAAAGACAAGTACTGCATGTAGTAACATCGATCCAATTAATATAAAGTTTTTGGTGCAATAAATTAAACTTTTGGAAACCTTCATTCATAACATCTATCGATGTTTAGGCACGTGGATAACCAATCCAAGAATGGTCTTTTTCTTAATTTTCTGCTTGAAGAAGTTTTAGATCAGACTAGTTGTATTACAACATTATGCTACTGCTAGATGAAAAGGAGTCCAACAACAGAGATTTCTCTTCTTCTTCTTCTTCTTCTTCTTCTTCATCCATTCTCTGATCATTAGCCATGACATCATCCACACTTCCTCGATTGCTGCTAGAGCAAGATAGTGACTCCATACCCATGAGCCTTCTCCTCTTATAGTTAGCTTTAAAACAAGCTTGCCTAAGCCGCTTCGTATTGTCCTCAAGTTGCAAATCTGGGAATTCCTCCAACATCTTCTTCTCCCTCTCCAATATCTCCAAGGCATCCCTCAGCTTTGCTTCACTCTCTTCTCCTTCTTCTCTACCCAACTCCTGCATATATATAACCACACACATACATGCATTATTATGCATACATACATCATCCATATATATTGCTATATGTATAGTACAACAAGTTTTATTCAACAAAACAGAGAAATATGGTACCTTTACATTCCTGATAAGGGTTTGGAGGCTCATCAGCTTCCTGTGAGGCCACCTACGAATACCCAATTCCCTACTTCTTTTTTTCAGAAGTGTCAAGCCGACATTAAGCTCTTTTGCAGCCTGCGTTATAGGCATGTAAAAGTACTGGGAAATGGCTTTCTTAGATAACAAGCTAGAAGTACTGCTGCATCTCTCTTCCCTGGACCTCTTCATCTTCCCCTCTACTCTCGCTTCCTTCATGCCTTTCTTTCCATTGTTACACAACACTAAAGCCTGGTTTTCAGCCTCAAACCCACCACCTATCTCATTCCAAACTCCATAACCACAGAAAATATCACCTGCAATACAATGGAGAGACTGTTCAGTTAAAAGCCTGAACGAAAAAGGTATACCTGTATTAATTTAGAACCCCAAGGGTTGGCTTTAGTGGTAAGTTATGAAAATCGCGTGTAAGGTTGACCCTTCAGCGCAAATAATTCATTGCTAGCAGAAGTTCGTGCTTTACTTGATCTGTGTAGAGGGGGTGTCTCAAACTTCGGTTATCAAAAAGAAAAAAAGTAAACATATATTTAGAATTATATATGATGTTGGTCACCTTGGATGACGCTTGTGGTTGGCTGAAGAATATCAACGGGAGCAGAAAGAGGGTCTGTAGGAAAGGACTCCGTCAAAGGAACAGCATCAAGGAAGCTCTCTTGTATGGGCAAGTCATATTGCCAATCCAACGAAGAATACCCACTACGTATCACATAAATTAAATAGTTATATGAGAAAAGAGAAATTAAAAGTAGCCGTTTGCAGTATCTAAATTTGATAATTGTTTTGAAAGAAGAAGAGAATAGCTAGGAAGAATACCTTAAGTCTAGTGAAGGCATTTCAGTTGGAAAGAGGACGAAGGGGTCGTCATCTGTGTAGACCAGATCATGCTTAGACCACCAACCATTGAGTGTCTGACTCGCCATTTTTTAGAGAGAGAGAGAGAGAGAGGAAAACAGAGAGGATTATGAGGAGGCAGGGGAATATGGATATTTCTTGTTTTCAGGTGTGAGAGTAATGGCATTAGTTGGCAACTTAGTACGGGAATGGAGGCCGCCATTAGCCATATATATCATCAACTCTATTAATGCTAATTAATAATCAATATTGCAAAACTATGATTAAATTGGAGAACGTGCAGCGGCCATGCATGAATCAGTGGCCGCCCGTGTGTGCATGTGTGAGTTACAATGCGGCAAATAAATGACAAACTATATATATTGACCCGACCCATCCACCAGGTTGCCGAGCCGACATCGCCGAGTTACAGTGAGCTTCGTGATCAGCTTTGTGCCTTGAACAAGTCACGAAGAAGATGAACAGTCATAACAACACGTCACACTGCGTGCCACGTATACTCTATCTTCTAGGAAATAGCTTTGGACATGGGAGTGGTTGGGTGCAAGCAAGCGTGCGTGCGTGCTTGATGAGTATATCTTTGGACGCCTTGGCACAATGATATGATTATCTACCAGCCGACTTTTCCTGACCCTGTTTAATTATTACACTGCGATAAATGTGATCAGATTTCGGTTGTTTTTTTTTTTTCCTTAATATTCCGGCGTTGAGAGGAGAAGAGATATTATTACTAAGGATCTCCCTGTAACGTACTGTTCAAGCAATCATATAAGACAAGGGCGGCCTTAATCATTTGATTAGGGTTAAAGAGAAGTTAGTGGGAGTGGAGGAGTGGAGGAGTTACAGTTCCAAAATTTACTTGTATTTATATATCTCGTAAATGCAAATGAGTGGCACATGATTGCCCACTATATATATTGTTGTATTATTGGCCTTTTAAAAGACTGCTATTAGCCAATTAAAAAAAAAAAAACTGTTATTAGGATTTAGGTTTTAGGGCTTTATAGTTTATACTACAAAAAAATCAGGACTTTAGTGTTGCTTGAATAGTGTCGTTTGCTCAAAGGCGTTAAACATAGGATCAAAAATTTGGAATAGCGTCGTTTACTGTTCAAACAAATAATGTCATTTGACCTCAAACGACACTAAAATACATATATATATATATATATATATATATATATATTTGTGCAAAACCTGATTTACAAAATTCAAAAATTCATATCTTCAAAACCTGATATACAATCTCAAGTTCATACAAATATATGATCTCAAGTCCAAAACAAATAATCTCCAAATCAAAACTTATAATGGACAAATCACAACTCAAGTCCAGCTCAAGTTCAAGTCCATTCAAACATTCAAAAGCTGATATACAATCTCAAGTATATCCTATACATTAGGGTTTAGGGTTTAGAGGTTAGGGTTTTAGGGTTTAGGGTTTAAATTTAGGGTTTGTGGCTTGTGGTTTAGGATTTTAGGGTTTAAGGTTATAGGGTTTAGGGTTTGTGGCTTGGGTTTAGGGTTTTAGGGTTTAAGGTTATAGGGTTTAAGGTTTTAGGGTTTAGGAGTTTAGGATTTAGGGGTTAGGGGTTTAGGAGTTTGGGTTTGAGGTTTTAGGGTTTTAAAGTCTTTTGGTTTAGGGTTTAGGGGTTAGGGTTTGAGGGTTTGATCGTTTAGGGTTGAGGGTTTAGGGTTTTAGGATTTTGGGTTTTTGGTGTTTGGGTGTTGGGTTTTGGGTTTGAGGATCTAGGGTTTAGGGTTTTGGATTTGAGGATTTAGGGTTTAGAATTTAAGGTTTTGGGTTTGGGGGTTTTAGGGTATGGGGTTAGGGGTTTAGAGTTTAGGGGTTTAGTATTTTGGGTTTTGGGTTTGAGGATCTAAGGTTTTGGGTTTTGGGTTTTGGGGCTTTAGGTTTTAGGGTTTTGAGTTTTGGGTTTTGGGTTGAGGTTTTAGGGTTTAGGATTTAGGTCTCATTTGGTTCCCGGAATAGACCCTTAGAATGAAAATTCTAATGGAATAGTCATTTCTTTGTTTGGTAAGAGTCTATTCCATAAAATAATTATTCCCATTAGAATGACTATTCACTTAAGAAGATGAGTACTTATTCCCTTAAAAAAAAAAAAAGAGGAATAGCTATAAATAAAAAAATAAAATTGCTTCTTTTTTTTTTTTTTTTTTTAATAATTTGAGTGTTTTTTAACTTTTTTTTTAAAATAATAATAATAATAATAATAATGTGAGGCCCTTTTAGTAATTTTTATTGGATTTCAATTAAAAAATATGAGTTGTTACTAAACTAAAGAGTATAAATAGTCATTCCATTCCACTGTCTTTTATTCCTAGTAATAACTATTCCATTTCTCTATGGAATATTCATTCCACAAATCAAACGAGACTTTTGAATTTGATGGTTTTGGGTTTACAGTATAAGGTTTGAGGGTGTAAGAGTTGAGGGTTTAGGATTTGAAGGTTTTAGAGATTAGGGTTTGAGGGGTTAAGATTTTATGATTTAGGGTTTGAGGGTCTAGGGTTTTGGAGTTTAGAGTTTAGATTTTAGGATTTGGTATTTATAAATGAGAGAAAAGCTACACACAGTTCCTCTATCTACTTTCTTAATCAGGGTTTATGCTAAAAAAGCTCGATAGATTGCTGCATAATAGGTTTCAAACATCAAAAGAATAAAAAAAGAATAATAATATAATCAATTCATTCTCCGTTCATTTTTATTGACAATGTAGGCATTGTTGAACATAACATTTGCCGGAGAAGACAGGAGCACAGAATTCTTTTACCGAGTTTACACCACCATCCATAGTTTAGAAAGTGAATAATGAATATCCAGAAAATTCACAGCATTGTTGCAAAGAGCCATGCAGCATAGGTATCTTGCAATCTTAAAACTCTATAAACGCCCTTTCAGCATCCAGAGTGAAAGCCAAATATAAAAAACTCACTTTAAATATCAATATCAACTAGAATAAAGTAGAGATCAAAAAGTATTAGAAGGATAAAACTGAAAAAATCAGATGTTTCTTCTACAAACTCTTTCCGCCATAAACCTAAACCCACCTCTTGTAAATTAAACAGGGTACCTCAGTTCCTTGACTTACCCCCTCTTCCACGGCCACGCCCCCCACCTCTTCCACCATGCCCACCACCTCTTCCACCATGACCCTTACCACCTCTGCCACCAAACGCCTTATTGCCATCAGATTTTATCTTCATCTCTTCTGGCAGGGGTAGTATATGATCAACACACTTCCTGAAGCTGAAGTCGTCAACAGATTCATCAACCCTAATGAGGAAGAAGCACCTACTTTTCCACTCAGGATGGTATCGCACTTGAAAAGCATCAATCCCTCCCCCGATCTTTTTATCTGGCTCTTGATGACCCTTCTTAAGCAAGTCCATCAACACCATGTGCTCGTACTACAATACAAAATGAACAAGGATATGAATTTTACAGAAATTAATCCTAATCGAATGCATTATACAATTCAAGTATGGCAATTACGCTTCTCTATGTTTAAATTTATGAATGTAAAGCCATAGGCTTGAGTTGGTAATTATTAGCAAATTGTCTGGCTAGCATTTCAGAATAAGTTTTCTTCCTTTCGAAGCAAAAATTAAAACGCGCGCGCGTAGACACAAACACACATGGGCAGAGACGGAAGCAGGACGGTTGGACGGCAGGGGCTAAAATAGTTAAGCAGTGTATTCTGTTAATCACTTTGTAATGCAGCCTTTAGCTTTTTCATTCGTGGAGCTTCGAAGTTTGAGGCCTCATCAATACATTATCAAAAGCCTAGTTTTGAAACAGAAAGAAATTTTGTAACATTTGTGATAGGTCCAGTAATCAATGAAATTATGACTGAATAGCCCAATTTTGCGACTAAACAAAGAATGCAACATTCAATCTGCAAAGCAAGATTTCATCGATTTACACAATTTCAACAAAACTTTTTCTTAATCTTTTTAAGTAAATAACAATTTCAGAACAGCAAGACAAACAAAAATTATATTAAGAGCAAAACTAAATTATACACGAACTTCTCTACAGTGACGAATAGCAATAAAGGAGAATAACAGAACAGTCAGTTGACGGATACCAAATTCTTGTTCTACAGCACAAAATAGAGGGAGATTCTCAGATATACAAAGATAAGACAATGAACCCTCTAAATATCAGATGAGACTCCTAGGTAAAAAACCAAAAGATGCTCCATCCACTGAGCTCCAGAAAGAATATGATTTTACTTCTACAGATGCCATGCAAGTCATCTACAGAATCTTCCATAAAGATGCAGACAATGCCAAACTGGGAACCGTTATAAAGGACACAAATCAAAAAGAGTTGTTCAACATGCCAAAGATCTACCACAAGATAGACAAAGATAGACAAATGATTCCTCAACATAGACATTTTTATTAAAACCTTAAAAAAGAAAACTGGACCAAAGTGGGATATGCATATTGTTCCTCCTTTACAAACAATCCTATCTTTCCTTAAAGCTAAGGTCACAAATAAGGGACAAACAATGAGAGTTCAGAACCACACTTCATAATATTTCTAGAGATACATAGAAGAAATTTTTACCTGGTCAACAATTACCATATAAGTTATGAAATACTTGCAATACAAATACAAAAATATAACCCTACCACTTTGATGACGATACATGGAACTATACAAGACAAGCCCACAACTAACTGAGTCGAACTATAGTTGAATGGACAATGTTTATCTTCATTACTCCTGCTTGCCCGTAATCTAATTTAGTACCTAAAATTCCACATCATTCGATTCATAACACGTCAAATAGAAGCTACAAAACTTCCTATTCGGAACAAACAGAGGTCTACAGCTAACCCTGCTTCAAAACACAGAATTTCACACCTAGGTTTCTAATTAACCAGAACCTAAACCTGTACAATCGCAATGTAATGAATTCAGGACCAGCCATCTATTAAACATCCAACTCTAATTCCACAAGAACAAATGCATGAATATGGAAACAAAAATGGATAGTACTTGCTACTATTAAATTGAGGAACTAAATATTCAAATGATTCAAACTATCCAACAATCACGTGAAAGAATAAAAGCCCACAAGAACATAAACGGGGAACTGAAAAGAACCATAAAATCAATACTCGCTACTTTTTTTTGAAAAAAAAAATGCTAATTACACAACAACGACTAACCAATATAATAATGCTCCTGTATAAAATTAACTCAGGATAATGAAAGAGTACTTGCAGATTTCCTTTTTTCTTTCTTTTCACTCTGCCGAGGGACAGGATTTTATTAGTTAAGCACACGAAAAAGACACATCAAACTATCAAAAGTTTGAAACTTTGATAAAAATAAAAAAAAAAAAAAATAACCCTGTCTGGTTGCTACGAAAACCATAGAAAACACAATAAATACTTGAATTTCAGTTATTTTTTTAATAAAACAAACCCACAGAACCGCCCCAAAGTAAAGCCCAAAAACATCAATGTCCCTTTTCTTACCTCTTCCTCCAGTTTCTGAGCAACAAACGCAAATAATACATTTAAAAACACACACACACACAAACACAAAACCTCAACTCAGCAACCAAACATAATTTTAAACAACAAAAGAAATATATTATTACCTTGTTGAGATTGAGGTTTGGAGGCCAGTAATGGAGAATCTTGTAGAAGTAATCGAACATCTCCACCGACGACCCAAACTCCTTCGCACCCAAGTTGACCCGACCCCCCGCCTCCTCCTCGCCATCCCCGAGCTTCTCCAACCGCTCTTCTTCCACGGACCTATCCACCCTCTGCCTCTTATTCGAAACGGCGTCGTCTTCTTCTCCTTCCTCTTCCTCTTCCTCTTCTTCAGCCCCTTCCTCTCTCACTCGCTTCGAGTTCGCGTCACCGTTCGGCGCCGCCGAGTCGACCCCTTTGTCGTCACCATCCTTCGGATCCCGTTCGGGTCCGACGGCCTCGAGTTCCATGTCTTGGGCGGCTGAGTTGGCTTCGGCGAGCTCTGGTGCGGTCTCTTCGGCCATGGCTATGAGCATTGAGCGAACAACACAGAGTCTAAAACCCTAAAAATTGAGTTTCGTTTAAAAGCTTGTGAATCACCGGGTTATGATGTTCACTTCGGTCCCAACCCGTTTTTCCGGAATCCTTGTCGGACTCGGGCTTTGTTTTCCTTTTCCTCATTTTATTTTATTTTAGAGAATTTTTATTTTATTATTATTATTATTTTTTTATATAAGTAAGAGTAATATCATTAAAAACTAAAGCGCAATCAAATACACAGAGAGTATACAATAAAGGCAATTAAGAAGAAGAAGAAACAAAACAAGAAAATCATTAAAACTAATCACTAAAAATATGAAAAATGCAGTCGTCCAATAGTACAAATAATGAAAAAAAAAAAAAATGAGTTTCTCTATGGTTCTTTCTTTGACATCGAACTATCTATCGTTGCGTTCTCTCCACAAGCACCACATAAGGCAACAAGGAACCATCTTCCACATGACCGCACTCCGAAGGCGACCTCCCATCCACCAGCAAGCGAATAAATCTTCCACCCGAAGTGGCATAACCTAAGATAGACTAAAGTGACTAAAGATGGCATTCCAAAGAGCTCGTGCAATCTCACAATGGAGAAGGAGGTAATCCACAGACTTCCCATTCATTTTGCACATGCAACATTTATCAATCACAATGACACGTTTCTTTCTGAGATTGTCCAAGGTAAGAATCTTTCCTAGCGCTGCTGTTCAAGCGAAGAAAGCCACTTTCACCCCCTTACATGTGGCAACTTTGACCAAACACATGTTCAACATCGAGAGGAAAATGTTCATCATCGTCCAAGGAACTTGTTCTGATACCATGTCATTTGAGCTTTACTCTTCTACAAAAGGCACATTAAAGAAAGAGGTTTGCTCAAGGCTTATAAGGCCCACAACCCAGACATACTTTGGCAATGTGAGACTCTTAACACGTCCCCTCACGTATTGTACTATTGTCCAAATACGTGTATAATGAAAGGGAAGGCCCAACATTGTCCAAGGTCATTAATGATCCTCATTCTCTCCTCTATTGTCAAAACCACTTAACAGAAAGAACTTTCGGATCCTAAGAATGAATTCCATATAGTGATAGATGATAATTTATAAAGTGCACGTAAAATATTTACTGCATCACCATTTTATAGACCGGATTGAAAAAAAGTTTCTCCTACCAAGTTTAAAAGAAATTTTTGACCAACTTTCTAATATCTCTTAATGTAAAAAGCGTTTCTTATCTTATACTAAGAAAGCTGAGTTATCTAAGTAATATATCTTTTTTTTATTCAATGCGGGGAAGGGAGAAAGAGGAAAATAAAAAAACAAAGGCGACAAAGCCATCATAGAACAGTTGAGAATGAGTCAAATAAATAAATGAATCGGCTCGTCAAAGGAACAAGGACAGTCAAAGAAGGTGGTTAGTGATGTGGTCTTTTGTTTACCAAAATATATCAATAATAAATAACCACTCGCAATAGGACGAATCCTTGTAGGATAAGGCTATAGAGAGGGTGTCGAACCTCAAGGACTACAGGGGTATTGCTATCAAGTTTATGAAGATTAAAAATAACTAATGAAAAGATTGTTGAATTTGTAATTAACTAAAGTGCATAAAAATAAACGTAAAAGAGAATTGAAATATAAGAGAGAGAAAAAGAGTAGAGTATTGACTTCACCGCTATCCGCACATCAATGGTTAATCATATTTAATTAGAGAAATTCATTCTATGCATGCTATAAATAAACAAGAAATTACCATATTAAAGCATAAGTATAATCCATCTTCGGTTGGCACGGACCGTCCACCTAACCACTAAGATGCGGTACGACCCGTCTTCCCTAGGCATGGATTAGCTACGTCTTTAATAGGATACATACAATCAATGAAAAAGTATAACCCATCTTCGGTTGGCACGAATCGTCTACCTAAATTACACTAAACTAGGGTGTAGTACGATTCATCTTCCCTAGGCATGGCCTATCTAATTCTCTTGATCATATGTCAATTAAACCCGTTGTATAATCATCATTCTCATAATCACAGAAAATAAGAATGATTTGTGTTCAATAAAGGTAAAAAGCTTTCTAAGACAAGAGAAGAATTCTACCAATATTGATTATGAATTGAAGAACAATTGCATTAAAAGATGAAGAACAATATCAAATTGTAGCAATTCTCATAATTATACAACCAACATGCATAAACTAAAATTCTCTAAATTAAAATACAATCAAACCATTGTGCTTGGATAGGGCTACATCAATACCCTACAAAGGTTTTTAGCCGCTCATGAAGTTGCTGCAATGGCCTCTTGCCATGATTACTTCTCTTCAACTCTTCAAGCCTTCAAGAAGTTTTTCTCTCCGTAGCAGTGTCTTTTCTCAATGTTTTTTTAAGGCCTAGAAGCTCTTGCCATTCCAGAAAAATCGTCTCTTGAGTCTTCTTGTCCAAGTAGGAGATTGAAACTTCAATCCAAGTAGGAAAAGGATTCCAAATTCGGCCAGAATTGTGGTCCTTTATTGCGAGGCGATTTTGATATAGTAAACGTCCGAATTTAGGAAAAGCTATTTCTGACATATTTGTTGGAATTTTTATTATCTTTCCAACGCCACTAATTTTATCGCAATCCAATATCTGATGCAAAAGTTATGATTAAAACACTGAGACATGTGCAGAATCCAAATTTGAACCCAATCCGATTTTGACTCTTATTAGAGAAATTCCGATTTAATCCTTCACTTGATTTGATTAAACTTAACCACATCATATAGGTATTCTATTATGATTGGTTAAGCTTAAACATATCTTCTAGGTCTTCTTAAAGTGTACTTTAAGCCCAAAAAGCATGAAATTAATTGCATCTTTATTTAAAACTTGAAAACATTAAAACAACACAAAATTAAACAAATAACAATGCTAAGGAATTAACATATATAAGTTAAGGGGCTTGAATGTGTAACATTCAACGCTTATCACACCCCCAAACTTACATATTGCTAGTCCCTTAGCAATACAAAACAAGAAATAAAACTGAAAAACAACGGAATAAATCCTTCTTTCGTGGGATGTACGATTGCATTTAGCGTATGCAACAAGCCTTTTAAACCTCTAGGACTCCCTAGTGGACGAGTGAAGTCTCGTAAGGGTTTGCCAGAAATGATACCCACAAACATTGTTCCTACCATGTTATCCCCAAGAATGCAGCATCATAAAAATAATGGTTCTCATTCATTAGCAAGCTTAACAAAATAAACTCCATCTTCACAATTTCAGGGAACAAAAAATTAAGCTACTAACATGGCATTATGAGATATCACAAGATTCAACTAGTGTAAAGTGAACTTAACACATAGTCATGAGGTTTCAAAACTAATTTCAATCATGAATGGTTCAACACTCAAAATTCGTTGGACTCCCCATTAGATAAAACAACCAAGGCATATATATATTTTATTATTTTTATATATGCAGGCTGTGCAATGCTTAGCTCCCTTAAGCTTTCTAATTGACCCATGTAACGAGTGTTAGGTCAATGACTCCCAAACCAGATGGTTTTAGGGCACTAGGTGTAAAACACCCTAAAGACTTACTAACTCGAGTCAAAAAGGCTACGAAGCTAAACTTAACCATTTATCAATCAAGGTAAACTTCCACCTTTTGACGCGAATACTCAATGCTTAATGAGGCAAGAGATCCGGTTACTCAGTGAAAAGCTCAAAGTAATCAATATTATTATTCTTTTATTTCTTTCTTTCTTTCTTTCTTTCTTCTTTTTTTTATTTTTTTTTTATTTTTTTTTTATGCCAAGGTTATTCCTCCAATAAGTTACCCAGCTGCATCTAAGATATTGATAACAGACATAACTGATTTCAAATTTCATACCCCACAGACTACATGCTAGTGTGCTTGTGAGAATCAAATTGAAACAAGTAATATCTCATGCTGCCAAAGAAATTAACAAAACTTCTTAATTCCCTAGTCAAGTGATCATGTGTTCATCATGTTAAGCTCACCAATGAAATACGAATCAAAATTCAAAATTTAACCAAATTCTTAGAAATAGCATGATCAGGCAGTCACAATATCTACAAGAGGACAACAAAATGTTTTTCTCACCCCCAAACTTAAACGATACATTGTCCCCAATGTATAGATAGAGATACAATACCGGGTGGAAGGGAAAAAATAAATGGGACTGGTTGTACTCCCCCAATCTTCAACGCAAGAATGCCTGTCCTAAAAAAAAAAAAACAAAGCACTACTCCAGCTTTATAATAAGAATCAAGAAAATCAACAAGAGAAGTGTTAGTAAAGTGGGTTGCCTCCCATTAGCGCTAAGTTTAACGTCTTCAGCCAGACAAACTAGATCCACAAACAAATCAAAAATAAAAATGAGGAAGGGTAAGAAAAACTCCTCTAATCCAAGTAGATGGGATCCGTCAAGTGGATGGAAGCAGCATTTTCATTCTGTGCAACGCCCTCTATGTAGGGCTTCAATCTTTGGCCGTTGACTTTGAACAAAGTGCCATCTTTTGGGTCCT
Source organism: Alnus glutinosa (assembly GCF_958979055.1). NCBI lineage: Eukaryota > Viridiplantae > Streptophyta > Magnoliopsida > Fagales > Betulaceae > Alnus > Alnus glutinosa. Next base: position 3,109,355 of record NC_084893.1, read on the forward strand.
GTAATTCGATGGCGCCATGTGGAGACACTGACGTGACTATGAAAGGGCCATCCCATCTGGAGCGAAGCTTCCCAGGAAAGAGCCGGAGTTTGGAATTGAAAAGCCATACCTTTTGTTCTGGCACAAAGGATTTGGGCAGAATATGTCGGTCATGAAATGCCTTTGTCTTTTCCTTGTAAATGCGGGCACTATCATATGCATCATTGCGCAGCTCCTCCAATTCTGTCAACTGAAGTTTCCGGTGAGAGCCAGCTTCTTTCATGTCAAAATTGAACTGCTTGATTGCCCACAGAGCTTTGTGCTCTAGCTCCACAGGAAGGTGGCATGCCTTACCATAAACAATCCGATATGGAGACATACCGATTGGTGTCTTGTAAGCTGTGCGATAGGCCCATAATGCATCATGGAGGCGCAAGGACCAATCCTTACGATCTGGCCTAACTGTCTTCTCTAGAATGTGCTTCATCTCCCTGTTGGAAACTTCCACTTGGCCACTAGTTTGAGGATGGTAGGGAGTGGCTACTTTGTGTGTGACGGAATATTTAAGGAGCAAGGTCTTGAGAAACCGGTTGCAAAAGTGCTTACCTCCATCACTAATGATGGCCCGTGGGGTACCGAATCGGCTGAAAATGTTAGTCTGGATGAATTTGACCACAACCTTGTGATCATTAGTCTTGGTGGCCACAGCCTCAACCCATTTAGAGACATAATCCACTCCTACAAGAATATACTCAAACCCAAAAGATGGCGGGAAGGGTCCCATGAAGTCGATACCCCAAACGTCAAAGATTTCAACAATTAGGATAGGGTTTAGTGGCATCATGTCCCTCCGAGACATAGCTCCAAGGCGTTGGCACCTCTCACAAGCTCGACAAAACCCATAGGCATCTTTGAACAAGGTAGGCCATGTGAATCCGCTCTGTAGAACCTTGGCTGCAGTTTTCTTGGCACTGAAGTGTCCTCCACATGCTAATGAATGGCAGAAGGTAAGAATACTGTGGAATTCACTCTCGGGAACACAACGGCGGATTATCTGATCAGCACAATACTTGAATAACTCCGGATCTTCCCAAAAATAAGATCGAACTTGCTTGAAGAAGCGGTCCTTGTCTTGTTTGGACCAATGAGAAGGGATCCGACCTGTGGCTAAATAGTTAACAGTATCAGCATACCAAGGCAGCTCCCTCGAAGTAATCTCAAATAGTTGCTCATCTGGGAAGGAATCATTAACTGGAATAGGCTGAGGTTTCTCAAACATAATCCGTGACAGGTGGTCAGCGACAACATTCTCAGTTCCCTTCTTGTCCCGTATTTCGATGTCAAATTCTTGCAGAAGAAGTATCCATCGAATCAACCGGGGCTTAGTTTCTTTCTTGGATAGCAAATGGCGCAGAGCCGCATGATCTGAGTAGATGATTACCTTGGATCCCAGAAGATATGAGCGGAATTTATCCAAGGCAAAGACAACGGCTAGCAACTCTTTTTCTGTTGTTGTGTAATTGACTTGAGCATCCATCAGAGTCTTGCTAGCATAATAGATGACATGAGGAAGCTTACCTTCATGTTGTCCCAGGACCGCACCCACAGCATAATCAGATGCATCACACATGATTTCAAATGGCAAAGACCAGTCGGGGGGCTTCATGATGGGAGCAGAAGATAGCATAGAACGGAGCTTATGGAATGCCTCTAGACATGCATCATCAAAGTGGAAAGTAGTATCCTTGGCAAGTAAATTACACAAGGGTCTTGAAATCTTACTGAAATCCTTGATGAAGCGGCGATAGAAGCCGGCATGGCCGAGGAAGGAACGAATCTGCTTCACTGAAGTAGGTGGCGGTAGATTTTCAATCAGTTCAACTTTGGCACGGTCCACCTCAATTCCTCTTTTAGATACTATATGGCCCAAAACTATTCCCTCTTGCACCATGAAGTGGCTCTTCTCCCAGCTTAAGATTAGATCTGTTTCTTTGCAACGTTGAAGCACAAGTGATAGATTGTGGAGACATGTATCAAAGGAGGAACCAAAAACAGAGAAATCATCCATAAATACCTCTAAAAATTTTTCTACCATGTCTGAGAAGATCGACATCATGCATCGCTGAAAAGTGGCAGGTGCATTGCATAATCCAAAGGGCATGCGCCTATAAGCGAAAGTACCAAAAGGGCAGGTAAATGTCGTCTTCTCTTGGTCTTGGGGATCAACTGCCACTTGATTATACCCGGAGTACCCATCTAGGAAACAGTAGTAGCTTTGGCCAGCAAGACGTTCCAGGATCTGATCAATGAATGGGAGTGGAAAGTGATCCTTCCGAGTATGGGAGTTGAGCTTGCGGTAGTCAATACAGACGCGCCATCCCGTGGTTGTGCGCTGGGGAATCAATTCGCCAACTGAGTTCTCTACCACTGTGATGCCAGACTTTTTTGGAACCACTTGGGTGGGGCTCACCCACTTGCTATCGGAGATAGGGTAGATGATACCTGCATCAAGTAATTTGACCACCTCCTTCATCACTACTTCCTTCATATTGGGATTCAGCCGGCGCTGTGCCTCACGAGACGGTCAAGCATCTTCCTCTAAATGAATCCGGTGCATACAGATGGAGGGGTCTATGCCCTTCAAATCAGCTACAGTCCATCCAATAGCCTCTTTATGCTTCTTCAATACTGCTAATAAACTGTCTTCTTGGTCCTTTTGTAGATCTGAAGCAATGATGACCGGCAAGGTATCATTAGAACCGAGGAAGGCATACTTGAGCTTGTCTGGCAGTGGCTTCAATTCAAGCTTCGGTGGAGACTCAAGGGAAGGAACGGGAGGAGTGCTTGAAGTTGGAGGTAGGGGCTCCTTGGGTAGTCTCCATGGATAAAAATCTGCACTGGCAGCTGTCTCTAGCAAGGCATTTACCTCATCAATGTATTGATTGGTGTTGAAGTCTTCAGAGCCAAAGTGAGTTAGGCAGTCTTCCAAATGATCCTTTGCCAAAATAATGGGGAGTGAATCTTCTACATATTCTTCAATGTTGTCCACAAAGAAACACTCATTTTGATCAGGTGCATGCTGGAATGCAGTGAAGATATTTAACCTGACCTTCATATTACCAAAGGAGATCTCCATGACTCCTGTACGACAGTTGATGCATGCATTGGCCGTGGCTAAGAAAGGGCGCCCAAGGATGACCGGGATCAGCTTCTCAGGATTGGGAACGGGCTCAGTGTCAAGTACGATGAAGTCCACTGGGAAGAAAAACTTATCTACTTTGATGATGACATCTTCTATTACCCCTCTTGGTTTCTTAATAGACCGATCAGCCAACTGTAGAATTACTGTGGTGGGCTTCAGTTCCCCTAGGCCAAGTTGCTGATACACTGAATAGGGAAGTAAATTCACACCAGCTCCTAGATCTAGGAGTGCTTTATCAACCTCACTCTGTCCGATGATACATGAAATTGTAGGGGATCCAGGATCCTTGAACTTCGGAGGAGTGTTGTGTTGAATTAGGGAACTCACATGCTCAGTAAGAAGTACTTTCTTGGGAATATGATTTCTACTTTTCCTTTTCTGAGTACACAAGTCCTTGAGGAATTTTGCATAGGCAGGTACTTGCTTGATGGCATCAAGGAGTGGAAGGTTGATTTTTACCTGTTTGAATACATCCATCATATCTTGTATTTTCTCTCCTTGTTTCCCAAAGTGAGAAGGTGCCTTGAGACGTTCCGGGAATGGAACTTGAGGCTCATATGGTATCTCAAGAGTGGGAGCTGATGAAGAAGAGGCCTCAATGTTTACTTGCTTACCCTTGTCCTTCTGCAGATTCTGTGGGATCTCAGTTTGCTCATCCACCTTTTCTTGCACATAATTGTCGACCCTTCTTCCACTACGCAATGTGGTGATGGCTTGAACTTGTTGGTGATGTGAAGTATTGCCTTCTACCATGTAATGTCCTTTCGGGTTGGCCACCGGCTGACTTGGAAGTGTCCCCTCTTCTCTCTTGTTGAGGGTATTAGCCATCTGTCCCATTTGAGCCTCTAACTTGGCGATGGATTGAGAGTGAGAGTTCACTATCTGATTCTGAGAGTCCACCTTCTGATTGATCTCGCCTAGAAGTTTCAACATCTGAGCCTGAATGCCAGAATCTGACTGAGAAGATGGTGTGGCCTGAGATTGCTGTTGTGAAGGGCGGTATGTGGAAGAAGATTGGTAGGGCTGCCTGTTAGATTGAGCTTGATTATGCACCCCTGGGACTGAGTCACTTGAAGCTTGAGCCTTCCATGAGAAATTGGGATGATTTCTCCACCCTGGGTTATAAGTATTGGAGTATGGATCATTACCCGGATGTGAAAAAGCTGCATTGACCTGCTCGGTTGAATCATCATAAAACTTTCCAGCAGTAGGACAATCATTTGTATGATGCATAGGATTAGAACAAAATGAGCATGGTGTGTGCTGTGTGTGCATGTGAGTAGAATTAGGAGCAAAACCAACAACCATCATTTGATCTAATTTCCTAGTGATAGCATCAACTACTTGGGTAGCTACATCTGCAGAATGTCCTATTTCAAAAAGACCTTCGGTCTTTGGTGCTTTAGGTGCAGGTGCTCTACGTCTAGTGGATGCATGCTGAGTGGAATTATTACTCAAGTTTTCAAACAATGTCCATGCTTCGTCCTCACTTTTCATCATAAATGTTCCCCCACAAGATGCATCTACCATTTGTCTATTAGGCTCAGTCAAGCCTTCATAGAAGCTTTGCACTAGCTGCCACTTTGGGACAGCGTGGTGTGGGCATGATCTAAGTAGGTCCTTGAGTCTTTCCCAGGTCTCATACAATTGTTCTCCCTCATATTGGGAGATACTAGTGATAGCTCTCCTAATATCATTGGTCTTTCCTATGGGAAAATACTTCTTTAGAAATTCTTGTTGCAATTGAGCCCAAGAAGTAATGGAGTTTGGTGCTAAGGAATGAAACCAATGTTTGGCTCTTTCCTTGAGGGAGAAGGGAAAGAGACGCATCCATAGAGCGTCCTCGGTGAACCCGCTCAATTTAATGGTAGAACAAATTGCTAAGAATTCACCGAGGAAATCGTAAGGATTTTCAGTACTAAGTCCTAGAAAAGATGGTAAACTCTGTATAGTACTAGGCTTAATCTCATAGTGGGCTGCTGTAACATCCGGCAACCTGAGACATGTGGGAGAAGTGTATGTGGTAGGGAGATAATGATCTCTCAAAGCCATAGGGTTATCGTCACCCATAGTCTCAGTGGTGCGTTTTCCTAGCAAATTAGAGTTCCTTTCGGATCTAAGTTGTCTAAGAGTGCGTTCAATGTCAGGGTCGCAAGAAATTAAAGGCAATGATAAAGAACGACGACCCAGCATACAACAAAACAAAATAAAGATAAAAACAAAATAAAAAGCTCACAACCGGCCCGTAGGAATGCTGGAATTTAGCTGCTGTAGATGATGATGGCGGTCAGCGAGGAAAACTGAGAGGGAAAAGGAAAAGAAAAACTAAAAGCAAAATTAGAAACACAAATCAATAGTAAAAATAAAAATAAAAAGAAATAGAAAATAATGAAGCTAGATTTAATCTTTAAAACTTAATAACACAACCGTTTGTAGTTCCCGGCAACGGCGCCAAAAATTGATGTGGTCTTTTGTTTACCAAAATATATCAATAATAAATAACCACTCGCAATAGGACGAATCCTTGTAGGATAAGGCTATAGAGAGGGTGTCGAACCTCAAGGACTACAGGGGTATTGCTATCAAGTTTATGAAGATTAAAAATAACTAATGAAAAGATTGTTGAATTTGTAATTAACTAAAGTGCATAAAAATAAACGTAAAAGAGAATTGAAATATAAGAGAGAGAAAAAGAGTAGAGTATTGACTTCACCGCTATCCGCACATCAATGGTTAATCATATTTAATTAGAGAAATTCATTCTATGCATGCTATAAATAAACAAGAAATTACCATATTAAAGCATAAGTATAATCCATCTTCGGTTGGCACGGACCGTCCACCTAACCACTAAGATGCGGTACGACCCGTCTTCCCTAGGCATGGATTAGCTACGTCTTTAATAGGATACATACAATCAATGAAAAAGTATAACCCATCTTCGGTTGGCACGAATCGTCTACCTAAATTACACTAAACTAGGGTGTAGTACGATTCATCTTCCCTAGGCATGGCCTATCTAATTCTCTTGATCATATGTCAATTAAACCCGTTGTATAATCATCATTCTCATAATCACAGAAAATAAGAATGATTTGTGTTCAATAAAGGTAAAAAGCTTTCTAAGACAAGAGAAGAATTCTACCAATATTGATTATGAATTGAAGAACAATTGCATTAAAAGATGAAGAACAATATCAAATTGTAGCAATTCTCATAATTATACAACCAACATGCATAAACTAAAATTCTCTAAATTAAAATACAATCAAACCATTGTGCTTGGATAGGGCTACATCAATACCCTACAAAGGTTTTTAGCCGCTCATGAAGTTGCTGCAATGGCCTCTTGCCATGATTACTTCTCTTCAACTCTTCAAGCCTTCAAGAAGTTTTTCTCTCCGTAGCAGTGTCTTTTCTCAATGTTTTTTTAAGGCCTAGAAGCTCTTGCCATTCCAGAAAAATCGTCTCTTGAGTCTTCTTGTCCAAGTAGGAGATTGAAACTTCAATCCAAGTAGGAAAAGGATTCCAAATTCGGCCAGAATTGTGGTCCTTTATTGCGAGGCGATTTTGATATAGTAAACGTCCGAATTTAGGAAAAGCTATTTCTGACATATTTGTTGGAATTTTTATTATCTTTCCAACGCCACTAATTTTATCGCAATCCAATATCTGATGCAAAAGTTATGATTAAAACACTGAGACATGTGCAGAATCCAAATTTGAACCCAATCCGATTTTGACTCTTATTAGAGAAATTCCGATTTAATCCTTCACTTGATTTGATTAAACTTAACCACATCATATAGGTATTCTATTATGATTGGTTAAGCTTAAACATATCTTCTAGGTCTTCTTAAAGTGTACTTTAAGCCCAAAAAGCATGAAATTAATTGCATCTTTATTTAAAACTTGAAAACATTAAAACAACACAAAATTAAACAAATAACAATGCTAAGGAATTAACATATATAAGTTAAGGGGCTTGAATGTGTAACATTCAACGCTTATCAGTTAGTAAAAGCAAAGTTTCGAAAATAGAACAAACTATATACTAGCAGAAGGCGGGAAAAGGCACGACTGTCTTGAGACTCTTCCATCTTATTTGAATCTCTAATGCAAAGGATACCAACAGAGGCATAATCCTCAAGATAGCTAATACGTACTCTTCAACTCTACCCAAACCAGTGCTGGATTAACAGCAATGTTAGGTCTTATCTCATGATGATTAATGTGTTAGGTAGCTTTCGAAGAAGGAAGCCCCATGCAGTACTATCAAATTGGTTCCCCCATCAAGCCATCTTGTTAGATATATTTACTGCATCACTCATTTTACATAGAGTCAAGCTTGAGTCTCCTATCTATGCACATATCTAAATTCGGGATATCATATTTGAAACATGTTATTAGTAGGACCATACATTAGGGAACTAAAATAGCCATATTAATTTGTAAGATAGATGTCGAAAAACTCTATAAACAAAGACATTATTCATTAAGCACCCAATTGCATGCATGAATTCTATAGGTATAGTTTGTATGTGATGGTAGCTAGTTTTTGTTTGGTACAAAAAAAAATTATATGTTATAAAAGTACAACGGTGTAGCATAGAAGAGCCCTCGATCCCCGACTGATTTGACTCTGGACGCAGCACTTTTTCTCTTTCTCTGCATCATGGTGTTCACCGGTGGACAAAGCAATTTCTTATTCCAAATTTTTTTTCTTAGTATTATAATTTTTAAAACCAATTCTTTAAAAATTATAGCGTCAAATAAGAAGAAATTTATAACGTGAGTCGCTAAACAATTTAGGGTGCGTTAGGAATTGCGATTTCGTAAAAAAAAAAAAAATGATTTTAAACTAAATCACAAAAAATGAATCGTTTGGAAACTGTTTTTTAAAAAAATTGCGATTTGAAAATGCATAAAACTGCTTATTCAAATCGCAGGCAATGTGGTGTTTTTTTTAAAACGGAAAATTTTAAAAGGCTAACATGAGATTTTAAAGGCCAAACTGCGATTTTGTCAAACGCTTAACTGTGTTTTTAAAAATCAATTTTTCAAATTGCACATTTTAAAATCGCACTTTTTGGAATCGTAAATCCAAACGGACCCTTAGTAAAAAATGTAAAATCAATTACTATGGTTTTACTGAGTTCCAAATAGCTCATCGAACTTTAAAAAGTGACAAAAAAACTCTATAAGATAAGTACAAAACATAAGTAGGTCACTTCCATGCATTTTTCCTTAACAAATTGAACTAAGTCCATTAGTTATGAAATCTTTGCAATATTTTGTCATTGTTGATTGGTCTTGAAAAAGCTATTTCAACAGTGTCATCTCAATTAACAAAATAATGACAATGTTACAAATGAATAAATTAATAGATCGAGACCGTTTGGTTCGAAACTTTTTCAATATTATAATCGGATTTTATTCAAAAACTTGGAAACCCACATACAACCTGAATAAAAACCCGAATTTAAATATTCAAATGCCATGATTTTTCAATCATTATTAACATAAATTTTCATAACAAAAATCATTATACACAATTTTTCATATAATCCAATCATTTCCTACCATTAAAAACATTTTTTTTTCAATATAAAAAATTTAAGAAATAATTGCACTATTGGTCCATGGGGTATGTCATAATTATGAATCACTCCCAGTGGTTTAAAAGGTTCATGGAAGGTCCTTATAGTAAATTATAATTATAAAACGAACCCTGAAGTCAAATTCTGTTAAAAAATTTGACAAATTCTGTTAAATGCCACATCAAACCAATAAGATGGTGACACGTGTCCATCTAAATAAAAAAAATAAAAAAATAAACTTATTTTTTTCGTTGTAATGCTTAAGATAACTCATATGTAATCCCCCATAAACTTTTTATCAAATGTAAATTAAAAGTAAATTCAGGAGTTTGAGAGAATTAATTAAATAGGATATTTGTATATGCTCTTTGTTCAAATTACAAATCGTCTTCCACAATACTTTTAATCACATCGATGATATAAGAAAACATGAAGATTAACAAGTGTACCATAACGAGTACTCTTAACACATATCTTCAAGTTTATTTAAACTCATTTATTGATTCAAGCCACAACAAGTATAAATTTAATTAGTTCATAGTGCTTTTACAACTCCAACAATATGTTTTCCACGATGTGTGTCACGACATTTTTACGATGCTTCAACATTCAAAACACTATTAATCAAGCGAACAAAAAAAAAATTACGATTTGAACATGATTCTTAACAACACAACTAATGTTAGTCGGAGCTGATGTGTAAAGCAATAAACATAATAAACAGACAAATTATCTTTCGAAATAAATATGAATTTTAAGTTCATTCAACTCACGTCACATATTGTTAACTTGATCTTATCGATCTCTTCCCTGCAATCTGCTAATATTTAACCCCACTATTGCTAAGCTTTGTGCTTGCTTTAGAATTATTGGTTCAGTAGGCCGCCAATCTGAATTATTTTTTCCCAGATTCATTATCTTGGCATGACCTAATAATCATAAAAAAGTTTGGATCATGCATGTATAGGTGTTCGTAATTTGGCCGGTAAATAATAATAATAAAAGCAATTAACTTGCAATATATTCATATTGATAGGTTGTGCTGTTTATTTGTTAATGAGTTACTCCACTTATTTTTATAATATTTTATTAAATCACCCTTTTTAAAGTTTGAATTCAATAGGTAAAAGATGAATGACGAAAAAAATGTTCAAACTCATAACTTTTAACTTTAATATTATGTTGAATTATTATTTATCTTAAAAACTTAAGTTTTATTCTAACATATTGAATATAAATATGTTGTTCTGTCATTTAAAAAATTGAACATTTAATGATTATTTGCATTAGCAGTTTCAAAACACGTGGTTTAAAAAAATAATTTTAAAATATACTTAATAAAAAATAATTTTTAAAAACGTAATTAAGTGTTTGATAAAGTTTGTAATTTAATAAAATAACGTCTTAAACTACCTTTTGAACACTACGATCTCTATTTGTTAATGTTTTTTGGGGGTGATTTTGTTTTTGGTTTGAAAAAGTTTTACGACGTGACATAAAAGTAAAACTTATTTTTGTGTTTAAGTTGTTTGTTAATAATTTTGTTTTAAAAATATATCATAAAAGACAATATATATATATATATATATATATATATATATATTTTAACAAAAATGGTAATATATTATTATTTTTATTTAAGAACATATTAGATGCACCTACCTTCCCATAATATAATTAAAATATAGAGTGAAGGCTTTACCTGGGGCTGGCCTGCAAATGCTGCTTGAGGGAAAAGTTGCATTTATTTGTAATGGGGTGGAGTTATGATTTTATATGCAATCAAACTGGCTGGTCCACTTGTAACAGCAATTCATCATAATCCCAAAAAAATCCAGGGGTAATTTGAGTTGTTACCTACCTAAAAGGTTTTATGGTTAATTGACTATAAAGAGCGAACCAACTTATAGGTCATGATCGTTTGTAATTATTTATCTGAATTTAAGAGAATTCGGGTGAATAATTACGAGAGATCACTTATGGAACTCATCCGACTAGAAAAGTAGTTGGACAACTTAATTTTTTTTTTTTATTTGGTCAGGTAGATTTCATAAGCGGTCTCTCACAATTCCGGTTTGAATTATGTTAAATTCAGACAAATAATTGTAGAAGATCCTAACCTTAAACTTTATAAGTGGTTATAAAAAATTTCAATTACTTTATTATCTACCCATTCAATACGATCAATTTATTTTTTCTAACCTTTTAAAATGTTGTAACTTGTATAGGTTTCTAAGTGCTTTATGAATGAAAGAGTTTGTTTGGTTCAACAGTTTTCAAACGTGCAGTTTAAAAAAATAGCACTTTTGACTAGTCAAATCGTATGGTCAAACAGACTCAAATCATTACGACTGCAGTGTAATTGTGTTTACATATGCTAGTAAGTGATATCGTGTCAAAATAAGAGTAATGCTATATACTACACTAATATATTGTCATTATCAAACTATGCTGCTGTGACAATTTTAATCCAGTTTTGAATTAGACATTGTTAAAAAAAAATTAAGAGTGAAGTGGCACTGTCACATCAGTATAGTGAAATACTTGTAAAATATAGATGTAATATATATAATATTACTCCAAAATGAAATATAATGTGAAAGGTAGGGATTGATGTGACTATGAGCAAACACAATCCCCTCATTTTTCAAGCATGTATAAGTTGAGATCATTCATGTTATGCTTGACAAATTGGTTAATAGTATGAACATGTTGGTTCATAATTTGGTGCTATTTACATCGAAAAACATGGTAAGGCTAGAAATCACAATTTTATTTTACTATTATCTTACCGTGCCGATGTGAATCTCTATGGCATTAATCAACTATTTATCACGTCAGCATGATAGTCTGGCGGTGGAATAAAATTGTAATTTATAACATAAGAATATTCAAAATAAAAAAATAAAAAAATATAATCAAGCTGAATAAAAAATGTAGTTAAAAACCCAAATCAATTTAAAACTAAGTTGATTATTTTATACAAGTTTTGTTCATAACCAAAATAATCGCCATTTGTTGACTTGACAAAATTTAATGAAGCCTATTGGATGGGACCATGGGTTAAGACCAGGACCGTCCACGGTGGCAGATCCTCTAACTTACGTTCATTCAAATTTTTTTTTTCAAAAAATTAACTAATTAAGATATTTATCTATTTAATTTTTTATATTATATTATACTTTTAACACGCTTTGGACGATCGTTACCCAAGCCTAGTGAAACACCAGCTTCGTCTACACCGAACCTAATTGACCGGAGGGTTCTCCGTATAAAACAATCTCTCTCTCTCTCTGATTTCATTATTTCAAAGAGAAAGCAAAGAGAGAGTGTTGGACTTTTTCCTTAGAAAGCTAAAAATTCAGGTCCAAACAGCGCAAATTCGACGAAATCTGCAGGTAATTTTCCGGTTTGGCTTTTGTTAATTTATCCTGGGCTTAATGAAAAGATCCTGATTTCGGTGAAATTTGATTGGGATTGTTGGTTCTTGGGTTTTGTGTTGAATCGTGCGGGTAAATTGTTGATCTTTCTGTTCGCGTTTTAGAGTTTTTGAAGAAAAGCTTGGGATCATGGGTTATTGTTGGGGTTGAGGTAGTGCGACCCTTTTGTTTGGTTGCTTGAAAAGAAGGGAACAGAGAGGAAATTAGAACTTTGAGTTTCTTTTTTTCTTTATCGAATGTCTTATTGATTTTCTTATTGTTAATTGTAATGGGTTTTTACTGGGATAAATGGTGTTTTCCTGCATTTTTCTGATCAGCCAAACAGAGAGAGCTGAAATGGGTTGACTTTGTTGGCAATTTGAAGTTCTTGATGTGGAAATGTTTTCCTTTGGTTTTAGTTTATTGTGATGTTGCAAATAAACCTTTACTTCCGGCGGAAAGGAAAAAGCAAAAAAAGAAAAAAGAAAAGGAAAATGCGGAATCTCAAGATTGCATCTGCAGCTTCCAATTGAAATAGTCAAAAATTCCAAACATTTTATTTTTTTTTGGTGTCTGCTGATAAAACTAAGAAAGTAGAAGCGAAATGAACATTTTTTCAAGTATGATATTTGGTAGTTCTTTGAGGAGAAATGAAACCCAGCATGAAGATTTTTGAAGTTTTAACTTTATCTGTGAACTATTGAATGCATTTCATTGTTAGTCAGCAGCAATTTGTTTGGAATTAAATGGAATTTTAGTTTTTTGTGAATTAGATGCCTGTTCACAACTTTGGAACTTAATGATTTTAGTTATGGTGAATTAGGAGTTTCAGTTTGAGTAAGAATGGGCGACCATGTGGTTTTGTGTGTTGACCATCCCGTTACGCCTGAAAGTTTGCAATCGCTGCAAGGGGCTGAGGCAGCCCCGGGATCTTCTGGAGAGGGTTCTGGCTCGCATCCTGCTGATCCACCCAATTGTGCCATTGACATTGAGGGGGTTGGGGAACATGGTGTGTCTGAAGAAGAACCACTGATTCAGTCGGTGGAATGTCGCATTTGCCAGGAAGAAGATAGCATTAAGAATTTGGAGATCCCTTGTGCTTGCAGCGGTAGTTTGAAGGTAATGTAATCTTTTTTTTTTTTGTTTTTTGAGACAATGCTCTTCTTTCTGAATGCGAAATGTTTGAATATTTGAGGGTTTAATTTCTTCTTGCTTCATGCTTACTTTAGAATCTGTAATGTGTTTAAAGGGTATATTCCATCAGCATCAGTGAAACTAAATTTCTTGGTAATGTTTCTGTTTGAAGTAGGCTATCACTTTAAAGTGTTTTAGTATCTGTTTTTATTTTATTTTATTTTTATAATTTATGCTTGATCCAATTCCCAGGGATTTAAATAATGACATGACATATGTGAATGATGGTCTTTAGTTCATATTCAGAGGCATGGGTTTGCCAACAATTTCTCTTTAGTGTATCTAATTGGTCTGGTGGCTGGCCTGTAATACAATCGAAAGGTAAATTGGCCTGTTCAATTGTGTAGCCTCTCCACTTGGAATGGAATACCTTTCCTTCATCAGAAGGGGACAGGTACTACCACTTGGCTGCAATGGCCGGTGGTAATAGTTTCTATTAGAAGATATATGAATAATGACAGGTATTACCACTAAGACAAGGGCCAGTGGTTATTTTTTCTAATAGAAAAGAATGCAACTTTCATGTAATATATGACACCACGGCTTAGATGATAAATCTTCATGTTAAGGACCATTGCTCTAATCAAGCTAGATAGTAATATTACGCCATTCATTAGTGGCCTGACCTTGGTACCTGTCATGCTTATCAGCTGTCACATGCCTGCACACACAGACCATGTCGTAGATAAGAAATCTTCATGGTAAGGACCTATTGCTCTAATCAAGCTAGATAGTAGTATTAGGCCATGCATTAGTGGCCCGACTATCTGAACATGTTAAAAGCTTGCTCCCCACAATCAGTACTTGGATATATTGCTCTGTTCCCTTCTTTCTTTTTATATTCTAATGTCTTGTTTTAATAATGTTATAAATCACCAAAACTTACAACTTATTCCCGCCTCCCCATGCCCCCTCTTTTTATACAGTATGCTCATAGGAAATGTGTTCAACGATGGTGCAATGAGAAGGGAGATATAACTTGTGAGATATGTCATCAGGTAAGCCCCCACTTTCTTAGTATCTAGAATTGTTGCTATCTTCACCCCTGTTTTCAGTAAGGAATCTATATAGGTGATTTCCATATCTTGGATTTATAATATATGAAAATTGCCAATATTCATGGAGACATGGACGTAAGCAACTTGTTTTGTTTCAGAAACTGGCCATGGCGATGGTTTTCTATTTCTTGGTGAATGTGAATTGTGAGTACGAAATAGTTTGTTGTATCATGAGCAATTGCATCTGGCGTAGCATAGGTACCAAGTGGGATTATGTGCTATATCATGTATTTGAGAGAACTTAATACCTTCTGATCTCTCTCTCTCTCTCTCTCTCCCTCCTTTTTATAATTTTTTGTTTTTTTGAATGCTATATGCACATTGAGAGGTGTTGAATTCTCGAGCTCATTTTGCTCTGACATGGGTAGGTATGGGCTTCCAATAACATGGTCTCATATTTGAATACAATATTTGAATGCATGTTAGTGTGAAATTGCTTGAAAAACTTATGATCATATGTTCTTCATTAGCTAATTCCACTTATGAATTGAGAAGTCAAATCAGTGTATCAACTTCACATAAATTTTTTCTCTTTGCAGCCTTATCAACCTGGTTATACTGCCCCACCTCCTCCACCTCACTCTGATGATACTGCAATTGATATAAGGCAAGTTTGTACTCTGTCCCTACACTTATGGGTCACTGTACATGGACTTGTTTCTTACATGCTCTTCTATTCGAAACTTTATTCTTTTTGTTTTGTGGATTTGACTCACAGCGAGGGTTGGACAATTTCTGGTGCCCCTTTGGATTTGCATGACCCTCGACTATTGGCAATGGCAGCGGCGGAACGACATCTTTTGGAGGCTGAGTATGATGACTATGCTAATACTAGTGCTAGTGGAGCTGCATTTTGTCGCTCTGCAGCTCTAATTGTAAGACATGAAAACCATTTCTTAACTTGAATCTATACATTATATGTCTAAATATTTGGTAGATAGGAATCAAATGTCTTGGTGAGCCTGTCATTTTCATTGAGAACTTATGTTGTAGATGTATCTGAAGATGAGCAAGTTGAAGCTTGCATGATTTATGGAATTTTACATATTGTCCTTTTGAGCTGGTTTATACTGGTTGGCAGCATCTAGACCTTATTTTACATTGTGATCTGGGTCGCTTTTGCGGGCAACACCTTGGATACACTTGTTCTCAATTGGAAAAGAAAAATTTATTGCTGTGGTCTCTATTGACCCTTTTTATGTGATAGTATAGTATCAATTTATATGAAGACGCTGTGTGGTTATAGTTTGATATATTCTCTTGTTTCTTGGCAGTTAATGGCTCTTCTGCTGTTGAGGCATGCTCTATCCCTTACCAATGCTGATGGGGAAGATGATGCTTCCACTTTTTTCTCTGTAAGTAAGATTTCAGTGTTTGAGTTCAAAAGTTCACCTTGTTTCACTGTTTAACTAAATTGTTAATGCTTTACAGCTTTTCTTACTTCGGGCTGCTGGTTTTCTTCTGCCATGTTATATAATGGCCTGGGCCATCAGTATATTGCAGCGTCGAAGGCAAAGACAGGTTAGCATTTGGTTATGCTATTTTGGAGGAAATAAATTTTTGACCAAAATATTTCTCGATTATGGTGTCAATTGGAATTTGGCTTGCTTCTCATGCACTGGAAAATATTGTTGGAATCGTGCTTTGTTGGTCATTTAAGAGAAGTTTTCCCTTCATATAATTGGAATTGAACTGTTGATTTATGGCTAATTCCATTCCTTCAGCTGGGAAGTGATGTCTATATCAACAAACGGGGTCTTCTTGAATTTCTCTTTCTTACTTTTCATACATGTCATTCCCAAATTCTTTCAATCTCTTGTCTGGCATACTTGAGAGTTGCTGACTTGTTTGGGTGGTAATGCAATAATTTCAAAATACATTATTTTGTTTAGTACTTTTTCATTAATTTGTTCATAAATGTTTCTATTGAATCAGGAAGCAGCAGCACTTGCAGCTACAGAAGTTGCTTTTATGCTGCAGGCTGGACAGCGTCGGGGCTTGCAATTCACCATAGCACCAGGACCTGCAGTGATTCCCCATCAGGAACCACTTCAATGATATGGTGTTCATAATGGTGGTAAGATTCTGCATTAGTGGAGCAGAAAAGTTGGAGCTGGAAATGTGAGCACGTTGTTTAAAATTTGCTGCTGGCAGTGAGAAAATTGGAAGGCTGTTTTTTTTTTTTTTTTTTTTTTAAGTTGTATCTTTAATGGGGTCTTCTATCAACCCCCCTCCGTTTTATTTTCCCCTTATTGAATGTCCTCCTATTTCTCTCATTATGTTTGTACATATATCCCTGGGTCTTAACAGTTATGCTGCTCGGGAAACTTGTTTATCTTATCAGAGCTGCTTTCACAGATTATTATATTTCCAACTATCTTGATATTAGAATTTATGGTGTAAGCATGTATTTAAGAATGAGAAATGCTATTTTGCATTCTCCCATGTCAGCCACCATTGGATTTTTTATTTTTATACTATTATTATTATAATTAAGGGTGGATGGAGTATGCCACATCAACATAGTATGTTAGGAGAATGCAAAATAAAATTTCTTTAAGAATTCGTGCATATGTTTGAAAGTTAAGTCGTGGCATGCCATATGGCAAGACTGGAGCTCGCATTCTTTTTCATGGCAGGACATATGACAGCACTGTTTTGTAAACGAACTTTTCGGGATTCTCATAATCTTGTGTCAGTTGTGTGAGTGCTGTTAGGGTTATTGCAATTTTTACTACGAATCATTTACAAGTTGACGTCCCAACCCATAATTAGTAAAATGATTAAGCTAAAATTTGACTTGTCAACTTAATTAATTAGCGGTTGGGTTGTAAACCAAATTTTTTACAGTTACTTGGTATCGGCAGTAGATGTTCTTTTTCTCTTTTGCTCACCCTTTTATTTACCCGCATTTTTATTGTTTTAAATTAATATGATAAGCAATGATTGAAGTGTTAGTGATCCTCTACTTGTACTAATGTTTTACACATATTTTTGTTGTCATTTGGCAAGGAAATATATATATATATATATATATATATATATATATATATATATATAGTTGGTTCTATCTAAATTGTGGACCCAAAATGAATTTTATTAGACACCGATTATGCTGGCTCATCCAATTTAGGTTTCTCATATTGTATAACTGTAGATAAAAAAATTTCGATGTTCTGGAATCCTATTACTTTAGTAGGACCATTCTTGAGAATTTGCATAGACACCCTATTTTGATTTGCGACTTTTGTCATTTGACTTATTTCTAATTTAATGTCTGTTATTCTTCTTCTGAAGATAGAATTTCAATCTTGCAATCTCTACCGTTTCCGTTTATTTTTGCATATGAGATCTCCGGTGTTCACCGGAGGTAAGCCAAACTCTTTAAGCGCACAACTTTAAGAAAGAAACGTGCATGCCACTATAGATGGTGTGGCATCCTCGGGATTGCCAGTTGATGATATGAAATTATGAATGAACACGCTATATATCCTTGCATACAAGGAAGAAACTCTGCCGGGAGAGGGGGTCTTAAAGTGAAATGTGATGGTGAAGGAAGATTTTGGAAAGCAACAATTCATTGATTCTTTTGCTTTAATACAGTAGCAAAAGCAGAGGCCCACATTGTTAAGAGTATCTAAGGTATACTTGGTTTGGACCATGACCACTCCCCATTCTTCCTCCTTAGCCTACCTTTCTCTCTCACACATTCAATTTAAATTGTGAAGAAGCCCTGTGCTTTAAGCATATTTTCTTGTTTGTGGGATTTTATAACTTCCAAGTTGTTGAAAGAAGTTGGGGGAAAAAAAAAAAAAAGAGAAGATTGGGAGGGAGGGAGGGAGAGAAGAGAAAGATGGTCTATTGGTCTTCATGGATAAGCGCGAACAAAATAAAGAAAGAAAAGAAGACAAGGGCAGATATTGAAGCCGAATGAGGGTTTCCTTTGAATGGAGGATTTAGGCCTGAGCAATCCGAAGAGAGAGCAAAGAAAAGCATAAAGGAATTCCATTTAGCACAAGAAACCAAGATTTTGTGATTTTTGTTGCATGGAGAGAAGAGCTTGGAATTCTAAAGTAAGTTAGCTTAAAGCAAGTCTTGGTGCATAAAGCAAGCGTTTGGTTTTTTTTGGGAGGGGTTACTATTCCCTACCCGTTTCCCCAACGTCTCTACTTTTGATGTCTTTCTTGCCACTATAGCAATCTGATCAACATCTAATTTAAGCAAATTTTTCTTTTTCTAGATACTAATATTCGAGTAACGTTATTCTTCATACTCATTTATATCAATAATATCATATCGGCTAACGTTTTAAGTAGTTAACATGAGAAACTACTTAAAATACGCCACATCAACCAGTGTGATATGAATATGATAAATGGGTGTGGAGAGTAGCATTACTCTTAACATTCTTCTTTTTAGTAATTTTGTAATAATCACATATATTTGCCTTTTTTTTTTTTAAAGAATAATGCTATATATATACTACACTCCCATCTCACCCCATCACCCCATCCTATTGGGCTGATGTGGCTTTGCCCTTCAACCCTTGTTAAAAAACAAAAAATCAAAAGTTAAGTACCATCATCATCAGCCATGTGAGAGAGGAGTGTGATTGGAGGTGTAATATATATTTGTATACTATCTTTGCTCTTTTTTTAATAAGTAAGAAATCAAACATGTATTAGTAAGGATGAGGTCCTTTTCAAGGGCAAAGGTAAGGTGAGGAGATGCAAATGCTTCCAGGAAAAGATCGAAAGATGGCCCATTGTGGCAAAAGAAATCTATTTCCATACCTTAACTAAATTGGAGGATGAGGGGAATGAAATTGGGTTAAACGATACAGTCATGCCCATATTAATTACACTACACATATGATGATGTTTCGTGCGAGTAAAAACAGAGTTCAAAACATGAGATATGTTTGAGCTGCATCAGTTCAGTTGAACTGTTGAAGCCTGCATGTAAAGCATGTAACATGTTTTAAGGACATGTCAGTCTGGTCGGATTACGTGGGGGCAGTTAGTTAAGAGTTCAAGAGTCTGTTCTTGGTCTTGGTTTGGTAAAAAAGAAGCAAGGCAAATGATAGAGAGATGTAGGGAATCCAAACGCAAAGATACTTGGCTTCCCAAGGATAGTGTTCCAAACTAACTTTTTATTCAAACCTGTCAGAGTCTTCTAAAACAGCCTTTTATTGCTTCTGTTACAGGCTTATGATTGAGTTGAATCTAAAACTTCCCTACATGTTCTGGGGCCTCCCTGTGCTTTTATGCTTTTAGCCTTCCAAATCCCATAAAAAGATATATAAACCTCAGGGCGTATTCTTATAGGAATAAGGCATAAGAGTCTCAGACATACCACATATTCTCTCGTTTTTCTGCAGAGTACAAGCATGGGTCCTTTGGCTTCTAGAGGAGTCTTTCTTCTTGTTTGTATAGGGCTTCTAGCTCTTCAACCAGAGCAGGTTTCTGGCCTGAGAAGCATTGATCTTGCTCTGAAATGGGGCGAAGGGCAATCTCCATTTCTTAAACATCTAAGAGTTCTAGCGGTTGTTGCAGAGGAGGAGGATGTGCATATGAAGCTGAGCTTGGCACCTGCGCCTTCAATAATGTTTGATCCCAATCAGTCCAACAAAAGAAGTGTTCGAAAAGGATCAGATCCCATTCACAACAGGGGTTAACATGCTCAAGCCTGTCTCTTTTTACTGTGGAGGGAGTTACTCTAAAGGAAGAGACGGCTAAAGGCTATAACTGATGCAAAGAGAAACACATGGGTGGCTGGCATTGTGCTTCCTCGACAATTTCTTGGAGCGGAGTGGTTGAATTTCATTGTTTCTATTTGTTTCAGTTGAAGCTTTCTGTCAAGCTGAAGAATTGCAGCTAAAACCAATCTGTGAGCCAGCACTATATCTGTATCTTGTAATCTTAGGTTCCAACAGCTGAATACTATAAATGCATGACGATGCTGGCTCATGCATACAATATATATATATATATATATTATATAGCGAATTTTCCAATTTTTCTATATGAAAAAAGACAAGAATTTCAATATTTTTGCATTGGTGACTCTTCTTCCACGTATACAGTTAATCAATAGAATGTATTTTTTTTTTCGGCTATAGCCAATTCTTCATGTAGTTTTGATTCATTCCTTGTACACTTGCATGCTTGTTTCACTTGATGTTTGATGCACTGCTTTCCAAAGTTCATAAACTCAGAGGCCATCTTCATTTTCTTTATTTGTTCAATTTTTATGCTGGGCTTAGTGTCTAAAAGGAGGAAGAGAGTAAAAAGAGGTTTATACAAGTGCTCCTTGATCAGCACAGCAAAGGCAATTGTTATTATAAAAAAACTGAATCAATGAACATTACAAGAAGTGTGGATAAAAAAAGGTGAAGAAATGCCCTAACAGATCTTAAAAAATGATTATGCTTGTCCCTTTGATGACTCTTTAAAGTAGGCGCTTGTCATTTCAATTCTTCTGTACGAGAGACTCAGATCTTTTATATCTGTTCACCCTATAGAGTTTAAATTGTGTTGAAGATCTCTTACGTGAAACTGCTTCCCAAATCATATCCACAGCATCATCAGGCTGGGACGGATATTGATAGTCAAAATGATGAGCAATCTCCTTCAATTTTTCCCACATTCTGGTCCAGTTGTCTTGCTTGATTCCTCGAAGAAGATTCAGTAGGTAGCCCTTCTTTACCGCATCAGATGCACGAACAAATAAGCAAAACTGCGAGTAATCTAAGACATCCTCAAATGGTAGCTCAATCTGATCACTAATAATCACAGGAACACAATAACTCGCAATGGCATCGAAGAGGCGATTTGAGGAAGGGGTGTCTCCGGCAATATTGAGGCAGAACTTGGATGATGCCATCCCTCGGCCTGCACTGCTAATTCCCTTCCCTCGGATGCTGCCAAATGTGAAGTGTATGTCTTTCTCATCTTTGAGAAGGTAATATAGTTCTTGGCGAATGAAACCTCCCTGAAAATAAATTTAAAATCAAGATCAGGCTGATCTACATGGAGTAAGATATCATAATGTAATTCAAGAAAAAAAAAAAAGGCATTGTCAAAATTATATGGTTAACAACGAAAAAAGAGAGAAGGAAAGCACCAAAGAGAGCTGGTTTGTGGAAAGGCCAGCAATGACGGCAAAAGAGGCCATCATAACCACCATAAAGAACTAGGCATTCGAAGTTTATTGTGTCAATCATATCCCTTGAAATTAATTAACAGCATTCTCCATATACATTATATAAATTGGGTAATTTTTTGGTTTTTGGCATTTAAATCAAGTCTTGCCATTGCCCAATAGAGTTTTAATATTTCCCATATGATGAAGTGCAAGCCAATTACAAACTGTTGTTTGCTTGGATCTAGAAACATAGATTACTACAAAACTGGTACAGCTTGCAGGACTGGAAATCTATAATATAGTATGCGTCCTTCTTCTTTTTTGGCTAGGAAGTACCCATCCTATATGGGCTGTAATAATGGTCCTGCACAGATAGTTTCCTAAACAACATTTCAGTTAACAGAATGATCATACCTATTTGATTTGGGACATTCTTGTGGACAGACCAAGAAACGTTGTCATGGTGTTTATTTTATGCGGTTACAACCAAGTTGATGTCCAAAGCGAACAGTAATTACAAAAATTCCTTCCCTCCTTCATTTTTGGTATTTATACAACAATCAGAACCAACCATGACAAAAGTGTAAATCAGTGATACCTCCAAGGTAAATCAACAATCACATTTGTTACTCTTCTTTTCAACTTATTATCAAAATTTGAGACTTCACTATTACTGTGTAGTTAAGGACAAGATAATCCAAGCTCTCTCCTTTAAGCAGTATTTATTATGGAGTCCTCAATTCAAATCTGAAGTCATTTTGATATCAAATACAGGATGCTAATCACAAAGCATTTCATTATACCTTCTTCATTCTTATCAACCAATTCCACAAGAATAAAAATACTTTAAAGCATGTGGTGATTAATCCCAAAATTGGGGGATAGAATAATTCCATACAAAGAAGAGAGATATCCAGATGAAGCAGTAACAGATCACAGCACGAACACTTGAATGATTCATCGTAAGAGGAAAAAGAAGAAGAACTCACATCTTTCCTATATATTGCACCTTGGAAGTACGCCAAAATAGGACGTTTGTCAAATGGTGCTGATTCACCATTGGGAATGGTCCTCACTAAATGCCGGTAAGGAGCAATTATATCTTTCCCAAGATTTGCAATGTCAACTGGGTATCTTCCAAAATCCGCGAGTACAAACATGGCTGACCCCAACTTGCTTCTTGCATCTAACATGCTATTTGGATGGTGGGCAATAATTAAATGATCCTTCCCGCCCAATCGCTTCCATTCCTCCTGAGCCCTCAAAAACTGTACCAATTTGCTCTGCAACATCTGGTTAACACTAACTTTCTCCTTCCCATGAAGCCTAGAATGTCTGTTGTAACTCAGAGATGAGAAGAATGGAACAAAAATGACATCTGCTTGACTTGAATTCTTCACTCTTATGGCACTGCAAGGTCTAAGCACATTTGGGGTGTTGGACGACAGAAGATCAAGGGTGAGCCAGTACTCTATACTGTGTTGTAAATTCAGCCCACCTGGGTATGGTGGGATTTGACTTGGGTTATTGACATTTGGCCACGTTTGATTCACCCTTCCCTTCCAACCCAATAATCCAAAGTGAAATTCAGGAGGCAAGTCATACATAAACACCCTCAAGAGAGCCTGAGAAGGGTCACAGTCTATCTTTCTATGCTTTCCCAGAGAAGGCATTTTCCTACTTGAATTGTTTACTTGACATGCCAATTTTCCACTTCTCACGGGCCTTTCGGCATTAATTTGTGTATCCACAGAAGGGGTGAAAGGACTTGTAATTTGTTCACTTTTGACATTGGGTTTGAAGTAATCTGATGTGTTATTAACAAGAATAAGCTTAAATACTGATCTAGATATGATAGAAGTATTGGTAAATTCAAGAAGGAACGCAGATGAAAGGATCAAAAGGAACATAGAAATGGTTACTAGGTAGAAAAGAAGCCTTGAGGAAAGCATGCTTTTCTCCGACATTGGTGATATTCAGGAAAACTGTCCTGAGTTCAGAAAGTTAAACAGGAGACCAACAGCTACTAGACCACAAAAAAGTGTTTAAATTATAGTATCTTCCTAAAGATCAAAGGGAAAATTAAAGATCCTTCGAATTCAAGCCAACGGCTGAGAAGAAAAAAAAAAAATACAAATCCAAGCCAATGAATTCTTAGCTTCTAGTTGCATCAATTTAAAGGGACATAATGGAAGACGACTGAACTCCTACCCAGCAACAAGATCAGCTTAATTTCTAAAAGCACAGAAAGAGAAACACCCATTTTCATTGTGGAAAGTAACCCGTTTTCTGCCTTTTAAACCCCAAGGGGTTTTGAAGAAGATCACAAGGCGTTCTTTTTTGCCTAAAAGATGGTCACGGACTACATCTATGGTAGACTTGCCGCATACAGAGCCCTGAGTTCCTCAAAAACAAAAAGAACCAAAAACAAAAGGCTTCCCTTTTTGGATTCGTCATCAAAGCAAGTCATCAATCTGCACACAAAGTTAGAAGAATGCTTGAATTTGAGTATTTTTTTTCAGCTGAAACAAGCGTATATCTTCTGAATTTTAAGCCGTTAGAGCTAAAAATAATTCGAGAAAATCTTCCAAAATATGAAAGAAAACTAAAAAGAGCAGCATTACGCTGAAAATCAAGGTTTTATCATCTGGGTTCTCAAAGAAATACGAATAGACAAACTGGGTTGTTGCGAACATGCGAAATGAGCACCTGAGATCATCTTGGATTCCGAGACTCCATGGCTTGAAAATTCTTCTTCAGACTGCACAGGGACGAAGTGATAAGCACGTCTGGTACAAAAGGCCTTTTGACCATGTATACTTTACTATTTTCTTCACCTTTCTTGTGGAATTTAATTATCGATGAAAAAAAATTAGACGCGATCGATCAATTTACGCTTTTCTTTTTTGGCTTTTCACGAAATTTAGACATGGAACAGAGAGAGAGAGAGAGAGAGAGAGAGAGTAGATACAACGGACCTTTCACGTGTCCAATTTTCTATTTTCATGTTATATTTTATTATTATTTTAATTTAATTTTTCCTTCTTGAAGGCCGAAGCAACTGCCCTGCCTCAATTTCCCATAAAAGTAAACTCAAAAACTTTATTATATAATTTCCTAAGGAGGGTCTCATGCAGCAACGGTGGGCCTGATAGAGAGAGAGAGAGAGAGAGAGAGACATCGTCAAAACTTAATTGATTGTAAATTGTTTGTGTCCTTTTCATGCAGAGAATCAATTTGGCTTGGTTTAGCTAAATTGAAAGCAAAGTTCACTCTATGGTTGGTTCATGCAGAAGATGGATAAGCCACGTGTAAAAAAGTATAGATGTAAAAGGGACAGATCGAGAATCTCTTTACTAAGAAAGATGCGCCATTTTCAGCCCACAGATAAATAGAGATTTCTAGCAATTTTTAATAATTTAGATAGTAAATGTGATCAAATTTTTAGGGGATCTATTATGTATTCGAGTAAGTCTCGAATAGCTAGCTTGTCTTCATATTCGAATAGGGTCTACCGGTCTGACTGTGTTGCTAGATTATGGAGCTGGGTTGAAGCTATTGCCAGCTGATTTCTTGTTTTCTTGATAGATATATTAATGTTGCTTTGATAGAGCTTCTTGTAGTCTAATGGTGTTGTTTGTATTTGCGTTTGTATAGCTGTTTTATTGCATTAGTAGCTGTGGTTGAGATTTGTTTTCTGCTTTTGTTTGGTAGTGTTGCTTTACTCAGAAGATTGGGTTTGGCAATATGGTTGTGTTTTTGGCTATCTTAGGGTCCATAAGTTCTTCTAGAATGTAGAGCTATCTTGGAGCTGTTGTTTGATGTTTTGCTGAAATTTTGGTATTTTCTTTGTGAGTTGTATAGTTGTTTGATGTTGTTTAGCTAGAAGCAGTGTTATGTACTCTTCTAGCTATGTGCTTTGCTCGTGAGAATTTTGTCTTGGCTTTGCCTTTGTAGCTTATTGGCTTTATTCCAGCTTACTTGCTTGAGTGTGTAGTACTTGAGATATGATACGTTTATAACTTTTATACAACTTTTGTACAACTCTAACAATTTTTTTTTAAAATTAATTAAGAAAATAAGAAAATAGTTGTGCATGAAAGAAACTATAATTAATGGGCCTTTCGTTTTTCAATTGTTTGTATGGTAAACAACGGGCTTCAGATTGTGGGCTATCTTAAAATTGAACTTTGAGCCCACCCACTTTTTCCAGTTGAATCTTTTAGGCAAGGCAGACTACAAATACTGTTGGCTGGAATTTAGGCTTGGGCCAAGTCTAGAAATCAAGTCTCAGCATAGCCAAAAGGCCCCAAAAACAAGTTGGAATAGAATTCTTTTTATTTCATTTTAAAAATAGTAAAATTTATTTATGGCCTAAATTTTAATTTTGTTGTATTTTACGGTTTACATGTTATACGACATCATTTTTAAATGGCACAACAACATATTGATCGATCACCATGTGACAATATATACACCATTACATATGCATAATGAATATAAACCATCAAATTGACCATTTTCTTTTGATTTGAAATGGAGAGGAGTGGCGCTTAACCTTCTTGATCCATAAAATCTCGCCCTCTTTGTATTGAAATAGTAAGTATTGCACTTACATATTGAGAGTAGATGTTAATTATTGCCTGACATTTAAAAGAAGAAATATTTATTGACTTTGTTTGTTAAATCATTCTCTTTCCCATTTTTGTTTTTAAAATAAAAACATTAACAAATACTCTAAAACACAAAATACTGGAAACAGTTTTCACCTTTATATCATATCAGAATAAAAAAATAAAAAAAATAAAAGAAAGACTTAAAATGTTTATTTTTAACATTTTTTTTTTTAAAAAAATACCATTTAAAAAGTATTAACAAAGAGTCAGAAGTATGTTTTGAGGATCTGACTAAAAGTAATCTTTCTGTATCCACATGTTCCATGAATTATATATACACAGTCTGATGGTCATTAAAATAAATCACTTATGTTTTTACATTGTTATTAAAAACTAACACAATTTTTATTCATAAAAGAAAGAAATGAACATGACAGTGACTGAATTTGGTCACTCTGCTCAGTGCTCTCATAAAGGGTTTACAAAGGACAAAACCCTGAGGAGCAGTGGGTTAATTAATAAGTTCCCCTTTGGAACAATAAAATCAGATCTAAATCCTTGTTGGGATTACAGCAAAGAAAGGTTTGAACTTTTCAAGGGCATTTGGGTCCTCCACTCTTGGTCTTCCAGTTGTTGTAGCAAGGGCAAACAGCCTTGTTCCCATAGTAGCCAGGAGGAACGCAAAGGCACTTGGCACAACACTTTTGGCAGAAGAACATGCATGGTTTGTGGTACTGCGTCTGGCTGCATCTTCTAGAGCACTGTGATGGGCATTCTGATCGTTTTATGCACAACACAGATATACATGATCAGAAAAAAAGTATTCTTAAACAATAAAGATCAGCATTAAACTGATAAGAACATCTTTTTATGCAAAGAAACGATGTATAAGTGGGGGTATGAGGGTGACTGTTTTGTGTCTTTCTTGCCGGGGTAGTATTGAAAACAGGGCACATCTTTCTTCCAATGTGGTTTCAATAAACGCACATGGAGAAGTCTTATGGCCCTTTGTTTGGTGCATCGACCTTTGGAGACATGGGAAGAGATCACCTATTTGAATTGAGAAGAGATTGTTTTAAAACCAGATCAAGGATTCTGTGTTTGGGTGCTGCAGTCTATAATTTGTGGAGGCAGAGGAATGCTCTGCTTCATAGCAGTAGTGTTGCTACTTGTCAAAGATTAAATGGGAAATTAGAGCAAGATTGTTGGTAAATGGGGATTTCAAGAGGACAAGGGAGAATCTGCGGCTTGCCCAGCTTTGGAATCTTCCCTTTTTATAGTCTTTCTGGTTGTTTTCTTGTTTGCTGTTGTAAGGGCTTGTAGAGCTTTTTGCTCGTTCTTGCCTGTGTGTAGATTGTACTAGTGGGATTTTGTTTCTGGTTGGTTGGTGCTATAAAGTCTTTTTTTCATCCAAAAAAAAAAAAATAATAATAATAAAGATCAGCATTTTATTTATCGAATATGATTGCTTACGGTTGCTCTTAAGACTTCCTGGTCCATATCGCCCCTGAAAAACGTTTAACATTTTGTCAAACTATGGGAAGATTTCCTGAGGCAAAAGAAATTAATTATCATTTACAGCAGAAGAAGAAACTCACACTGTCCAGGTGGTACTGGGCTTCTTTTGCCATGACCTACAAAACAGATAGAGAGAGAGAGACGTATATGAATGAATTATGAAACTTTTTTTCACATGGAGCCCATAGCAGTGATGAGCAGAGAAAAAGAAGCTACCTGGGTTGCAACCATGGAAATGCCAAGGACAGCTAGAACCAGAATGCAGATAAGCTTGGCCATCGTCATCATTACCAGCCGGGCACAAAACAGAGAGAGAGAGAGAGAGAGAGAGAGAGAGAGAGAGAGAGAGATCTGGTTAAAGTTGGCTTGGGAGTGTGGGGCTTAATTCTGAGAGCAAAGTAGTAGTGGCTATAAATAGACCCTTTTGAGGGGGCTGGCCAACAGATGAGAGTATCTATCTAAAGAGAGACCTTATTTGATCCATGTGGGGAACATATCCCACGATGTCCCGATTTAAAGTATTACGAGCGGGTGAATTTAATCATTTAATTAATATTTTAATATTCATATAATTTTTCATTCTAATACCAAACTTATCCTTAATAAAGGAGGTTCAATACGTAAAATATTTAGCTGAAATGAATGATGAATTATGAAGTCAATTAAATATTTAGTTGATATTGGCCCAGTGATCTCTCTACTAGGCCTAGCTTCAAATTGAGATAAACTGCTAAGTTAAGGTTCGAATTCAGGATCTTTAACTCTAATATCATGTTAAATCACTACTTATCTCAAAAGTTTAAACGAATATGGAATGTTATTCTTTCAAATTGAAGTCAAAATTCCGATTTTGTTTATAATCGAGTTCAAAATATGAACCCACATCCACATTTTAGTTGTTGCTGTAGTAAATATAACACATTATTATGTCAATTTATAAGAAATTTAAAGTAAAAATTATAATACTCTTGCACCTTACTTGGGATAAAAAAGAAAATGTATTCCACACTACTTAAAACTACAAAAATTGACAAAATTTAAAAGGGTAAATGTGTAACAGAAAGGTCAAGCAAATCCAAAAAAAAAAAAAAAAAACAGAAAAAAAAGTATTTGATAATCAAATAAAATAAGATGAAAAATAGTTGTGCTACTAGCAAGTGTGCCCTAAACCTCACTCCATCAAGCCACATACAACCAAATGGTGCACGTGGAGATGATAAAAGTTTGAAGCAATGCGACGTGGCAAAATCTTAGAGTGCCGGAGTAGGAAGGGCAATAGAGAAGCGAAGTATTATAGAGTTTGGGGTAGGGCAATAATGGTTGCTAATTATTGACTGGGGGGACTAGGTGTAGGTGTGGGTTTATCCATGTGCACATATCTGAAAGGAGCACTGTAGCACATGGAGCTAAAGATGCGCCAAAACGACAGCAGTGCGTACCTTTCGCTGTTAACCCATCCGCCCTTGTCTATTTGTGTTTCCCATGGGCCATGACAGCCCAGGCAACTCTCTGTTGGGCTTAAAGGTGGGCCTCTCTCTCTCTCTCTCTCTCTCTCTCTCTCTCTCTCTCTCTCATAGAGTATCTAAAAGTGATTGATAACGTTTGTGACTGGATAAGAAAGGAATCGTGTTAACAATGGAAAAGCTAGAAAAAATGATTAATTAATATTATTTGTATTAATTTGTGGAATGGCAAAGTTTTAGATTAAATATTAAAATATTAATTAAATGATTAAATTTATTATTTTTTAATGAATTTAATCTCTTTTTTTTTTTTTTTTTTTTTTTCTTTTTTATATATTTTTTTTAAAAAAAATAAGTGCTAATTTAATATGGTTTAAGAGCAAAAATAAATTTAAATTACCATGGCGTTTACAATTTGTTTTTGTTTTTTTATATTGTTATTATGGATTGTACAAGAAAAGTAAGACTTTGTGAAGAATTTGTTAGGGTTGTTTTTTTAAAGCAACTTTTTTGGGTTTGATTATACCATTGGTAAACTCTATATATAAAGGCGATGGACTATTTTATTTGGCTAGAGATGAAAAATAAAGAAAATAAATAGAAAACTATATCTATACAGATTACATTTTGGAAAATGAAAGAAAAACCACAATTAATTTGTATATAATTTTTCTTCTTTATCATTTTCAGTTTTTTTTTTAAATACTTTTGTATCAAACAACCTTACGAAAATATTTGAATATCTCATATTTTATCATTTTATTTTTTTTATAGATATATTTTATCAAATTCTTATGGTGCGTTTGGTTCGAATGAGTATTCAGTATTCAAACCGGATTTTTATTCAAAAACCCATACCCGGATCCAAGTTGAATAAAACTCATGGGTCACTTGAATAAAGTTTGGATAGTTTGAATAAACCCATCATATATTTTTTTTTATTATTTTTTACCATACCAATTATTATACACAACTTTTCATACAATTCAATCATTTTATACTATTATAAAACACTTTTTTAAAACCCATCATATATTTTTTATTATTATTTTTTACCATACCAATCATTATACACAACTTTTCATACAATCCAATCATTTCCAATCACTTTATATTATTATAAAATACTTTTTTTCAATCTTCCAAATTCAACACCCAAACACATATTCAAAAGAATCTAAATTATATTCAATATCCAAACACATTTTCATTACCTTGAAATCCGTGATCAGATTCAGAATATTATTCATATTCGAAATATTCGATACCCAAATAATCAATCTTAAACGGGTTAAGAGTTATTGGGTTGTGTTTGAATAAAAACCGGACGCAAGCCTGCCTTTGAGAGAGAACTCAAAAAATGTGTTTCTATTTCGGGTATGGGCTTGTGTTTCGGGCTCACACAGTAAGGCCTGAGATTGGGCAGGGCAGTGGGTACGAGGTGCATGGCCTGGCTCGAACATGGGGCCCCAGTCAAATCGGGGCCCAAGGAGTACTGCTAGTGACCAAAAACAAAAAGAGACAACAGAAGTGGACAATCCTACCACATGCACTTTGCAGGCTGTATTTTTTGTTATATCTTCTCAGACGTGACACTCCAAGGACATCCTCCAATCGATCATTCTATAATAGACTTTGTACCAAAACAGATTGTCATTTTGTATTCCCCAATTTTCTTTTGGCAGCCCAAATCCAGCCTGGAACTTGTTTGAATTTTGGAAAATAATATAATTGTACCTCCTACGCGTTTTATTTTTAAATTCACCACTAAATTTATGAGAATCACATTGTAAATTTGAAACTTGATTATACAGAGATGTGTAAGAAATATATGTGTATTATTTCTTTTGAATTTTATGGAATCGGGAGGGCCTCGATCGGCATATGAGTTCTGCACTTCGCGTTGTTCCAAATATATAGGTTTAGGGATGTTGATACAATTTTCGGTATGGTAATGTGTTGCATTTAGATGCACTCTCTTCACAACCTACAAGACAAAAAGATTGAACAAGGAGCTTGTATTGTGTGCCGACGGGGTCTCACGGTAAAGTCAGATATATCAGAGAGTTTTGATACTTGGGGTAGTGACCTATTTATAGGCATGTAGTTCTTATACATTTAGGAATACTTTGATTATAGTTCAATTATGATTCAAATTCCCAGACCGTGTGGGATTAGAACTCATTTGGTGGGGTGTCCAGTTTGGGTAGTATTACCTTACAGCATAGTTCAAACAGGTATCTTATCTCATATCTTGTGAGATAATTAATGGCTTATCTTGAAAAATCTGAGATAGAGTCATTCTACGACTTTTTAGGGATTATGGATTGGATCTTTCCATAACTCCCTGCTATAATTCCAGGAGAAGTATTCTAGCATATTTCATTCATATCACCTCATGATGGTCATGAGAAATCTGTTTCCTAGACCAACTGGATATGGGGATTCCGTATGCGTTCTTCTCGTATTCTCGAAACAACGATGTTCCGAGACGTATCAGCTGTATCAATCCTCGGTCTTGGCAGCTGAAGGATATTCTTGAGATTCTCTAAGGAGTATCCGAGATAGTGATAACTGAGCGGGTCTTCATGGGTCTTTCTTCGGATCGGTTGAATTGATTGGATTTTTTGGGAATGATAATTTTCCTAACAAGATATGACAATTCGTGTTCGCATATCGGGTTATGTCGAATGTTGAAGTATGAGTATAAGATTATATAAATCAACCTTAATCTAACCCTTTTAATTAAACGGGTCAAGTCCCTTTGCCAATTTTGTATTGGGTTCAGGTTATATCAAAAATTACCGGCCCTACTAAAACCACAACAGCCTTCTCTTATTTCATGAAATTCAAAAAGAAAATTTCAGGAGATTCCCATTTGGCTGGAACAGGAACAGGTTCGAGCAGGTACATCTTTCACTCATTAATTGATAGACCCATTTGGCATTTGGTGATGCTTTGGTAGCAATTATGTGTGTGATGGGGTTCGTCTTCTTGTGGCTTTTCCATATTTTCCTAGTTTATAAAGGGGGATTCACTTCACGCCCAGCTAAACAGAAACAAGCCAAGGTCGGCGGCCCTACTAACTCTCTATAGTGGGCCGACCGACTTTTCTATTTTCTGCCATTTCGAATTTCACCTTGGTCCAGTTGTCTTTTTTTGTTCTTTAATTCTATGGGCTTCTTCTTCTCCTTCTTCTCTCTCTCTCTCTCTCTCTCTCTCTCTCTCTCTCTCTCTCTCTCTCTCTCAGTACTATATTAATGAGATTTGAACCTCTAGCTAGCTAGCTGCTAGCTGGAGGTTCAAATCCCATTAATATATTAATGTACTCTTTCATTTGATTAGAGGTCAGTGACACTTGATAAGAAGAGTATTTGTTTGTTCATCATCAGTCATGAGCTTTTCATTCAAACTAATTAACCCAATCAAATAATGTACCATCATACAATTTCTGGTCAACAACGGCTTAGTTTTAAGCCATTAGATTTTAAATGGCATGACATGTGATCAGGGGCGGAGCCAGCCTCCAAGTTGGGGATCAAATTGAAAAAAAAAAGTTTCGAAAATGTCAAAATTAAAAAATTAAAAAAATCACAAAAATTGGGATAATATTTTAATTTTTTTAATTTTTTTTGGGAGAAAAATTGGCACCCCAAGCCCTTTAGTGGCTCGGCCACTGCTTGTGATAAAATTTACGAATTTATTGATGTATAAATTTTTATACATTTAAAATTTTTAAAATACGTGATCCTGTGTACACTGTTCTCTCTATTTCACCTATTCCGTATGATTAATTATATATAAACCGAGTTGGTGGTATATATATATAATTCAATTCCTGTTTGGACTTTAATTATATATACTTGGCCGGCCAACAATCCTAATTAAGTAATGTTGATCGACTTTGTTTGTTAACGCTTTTTATTCTCTTTTTTATTTTTGATATGTTTTTAAAACAAATACATTAACAAACAATTCAAAACACTCAAAAAAAAATACTCTCGATCTTTATGTCAAATCAATACATTTTTTTCAAAAAAAAACAAAGAACAAAAGACATCAATCATTTAAAAAGTAATAACAAACAAAAGCTAATAATCTTCGTCTGTGGAAGTTTACTCCTCCACCGACCCTGGTGGCCCTTAAGGCTTGTAGTTGCCGTTTAGACCACGGTTGATCATGAAAGTCATGATGGGGTCTTGGGAAAAATACCAATAGATGGATCAGGAATGAAGGCTTGCGGTTTTGCAAATTGCTGATCATTGATCATGGTCGTTACTAATGTGGCCGGATATTCTGGTTTCAACAAATTAAATTAAAGATTGAAAAAGAAAAAAAGAAAAGGAAATAAAAAAGTGAGAAAACTAGCTTAATTAATTGATAAATTTTATGGTTCAACACAAGTCATATTGCTTTCGATCTGATTCACCATTGCATATTCATATAGTAAAAGGACCAGCAGACAAGAAGGCAATATACTGCTAATAATCTCTAAAAAAAGACATGTGCAACTTTGACATATATACTGGATGTTTCTTGCTATATGTCAATAGGATCTGGAGGTGGGTCACCAAATATATTTGGATGGTGCATACACAAGTAAATATAATTATTGATTAATTAATTTGGTTGGTTGAAATAAATCCCCCAACATGCATATTTAATTAATTTGACTCATTAAAAAAAAAGGGGGACCAAAAATAAAATAAAATTTGCTTATAATATTCTTGATATATAGTCGACACAAGAGAAATAATCTAAGAAAGATATCTTTTGAACTTCATAGCTAGCCCATATTGGCTGGGACTGCGAGTCAACTAACACATCTATTCAGCAGTCTTGTTAACAACTCATTCACTAGCTTGATGCTATATACAGATCACTTTTTCTTGTCCGGCCAAATTAATGCATGCTTTGTTCTCTGGCTAGCAAGCACTTTCAGATTTTGAATCTATCCCGGCCAGGAGAATACTGTAGATTTTTTTTTTTCCAGAAATAAGGTAAATTCATAGATGTGAAAGAGTACGTCCAGACATCAAAAGGGAAAAGATGTAAAGTACAGCTTCCACTTCAACAAATTTAATGCAATATTTTATTTGAAATCTTCGTTAGAAAAATATTATTCATTAGATTGCTATACAATTTGATGATATGATATGACAGCCAAATTCAATTATTAAATCAAAAATTATAAATTCAATCATTTCAATTATATGACGGTCGTCATATAGTCTGC
Source organism: Alnus glutinosa (assembly GCF_958979055.1). Classification (NCBI taxonomy): domain Eukaryota; kingdom Viridiplantae; phylum Streptophyta; class Magnoliopsida; order Fagales; family Betulaceae; genus Alnus; species Alnus glutinosa. The sequence continues at coordinate 3,143,786 of NC_084893.1, forward strand.
TAAAGAGCAGTACTCATATTCTTTAATATTCTTTGTTCCTTTCTGATAAATTACACTGACCACCCAACACAAACGAGCTGGGTCAGTTCTACGACGTTAAATACTGTGTGAGCCAAGTTGCCATTGAGCAACTTGTGGGCCTTTTTGGATATGATATTCCAAAATCGAAATGATTGTTGCAAAGAGAAACTATATTTTATCAGGAAAGATTCCATCAATCTCTGGCTTCCAGAAAAAAAAATGAACAGCTTACCAAGTGCCTCACTCGAGTGTTCGATCGCCTCAGTCTCCAGCCTTTCATCGTTGCATATTTATTCCAAGTGAAGAAGATTCTAACTGTTTAATTATATAAAAAAGGACTTCCTTTTGTTTCAATGAAGTAATTGGGTGAAGTAATAGTCAGTTTATATGAGTAGAAGTTTCTCCTTTTCCTCTCTTTTAATCAGAATTCACCTCACTCGGTTGCATTCAAAGAACAATGGTATCATTATTGCATAGCTTTTTTAAAAAAAAAATTAAAAAAAATTGGGCAATTCATGCATTAGGTGCAATAAAAGAATAAGAATAATCCATAAAGCCTCTAAGATCCATTTGCAATTCATGCATTAGATGCAATAAAAGAATAAGAATAATCCATATATAAAATCTCTAGGATCCCCTATATATATATATATAGTTTGCAAATCGCTCATCTCTGGTTCCAGAATTTATATATGGTTGCTGCTGAAACTGCAAAATTTTAACCATATATTTGTTTCTGCAGCTAAAATGGAAATCTACATCTCTTTTTATTTCTTTTAGAGAATTAAGATTGAAGAGAAATGACAATGAGCTAGGAAAGTTTACATGATTCCTTTAAAGAACGAAGCACCTGAATCGAAGTTTGATTGATCTCGATCAATATCTTAAACATCAAAAGCACAATACTTAAGAGTTTGATTTTCTCTTACAAAAGAGTCATATGATGATCTGTTTTGATGAAAATTTACAATTTCACACAAAATAATATTCACACATGAAAAGGGTATTCAAGGATTGGAACTATCTAGTTGGAGAGTTTTCACAAACTACCTCGGTTTCCACTTCCCTTCTGTGGAAATTCCTGTGGCAGCCGCAAGCGGCGCATATAAGCGCGCCATTTGTGCCCTCCTCGCCGCTTGCCATGAACTCTCTACACCCATCCACAGCATATCCTCCGATATTTGCGGCATGATTCTTTTGGCACTCTGCGTACCGTACTGTTCTAACCACTGAAGATGTAGTACTACTAGATGAGCTTCTGCCTGAGCAATCTTTCTTCACCACTACTTGCCGTTTCTTCATCCTTCAAAACCCTAATTCAGCTGGAACCCCCCCCAAATTCTTCGATCTTTTTGTTAGATGGGAAATGAATGCCGGGAATTTTTTGACCACTTTTTTCATCCAAAACAGTAAGCAAATGAAAAAGGGTATAGCTTTTTTGGTGCCTAACCCTAACCCTAGCTAGCATGTATATTTATATGGCTAAGTGGTATGCCACGAGCAGTTATTTTACCAATTTTTCCATATCTCATGTTCCACTAAGAGCGCAAAGATTGACCCTAAATTTATTTTGTCCACCAATCAGCGCCAACTACGTCAGTGAACTAGGGCCACGCTTCCACCCTTCTCTCAACAAAGTAGAAGAAAGTAGGTCACAGGATCACATATTTCTTTTACAAGCGTATATATAAACAAAGCATCCTCCATGCTGCAACGTGGCACGGTTTCATCATTAACACGACAACCAAAGAATGAACAGTAAATTATTGTTTGTGTAATGAAACTTATAAATTAAGGTCGCGGCCGAGACGGTATGTCACAATCAAATTTAATTGTTTAGTAACTAATGATAATGTGGTGAGCGCTACATCGGTTTCCGGAGAAAACCCAAAATGGTCCTTGGAAGTGATATTTCAACCGCCATGGAAAAAAAATAAACCAATAAGAGAAATGCAGATTTTGCAAAGTTATGGACAAAACTTTAATGTTAATCCAATTATGCAAATCAGTGATTAAACATGAGAGCACAGGGTGACCATCTAAGCTGGATTTCATTATAAATTTATGTGGGTCCAAACTGATACTTAAAGGCAGGTTTCTTGTGGCCCCTTGGAACTGTGACAACAACTCTTGTCTAATTATATAAGATTCTAGTAATTATGAACACTGCCTATCATGACCAAGAAATTTCAACATACATGAGATGCTCTTCAAGTCGAGCAGCTGAAAGTAGAAAATCAATGAGCCAAGATGATATTTGTCCACAGTACTACGATCTCATGAAGTTTCAGCATCAAAAGCTAGCAGATGTTTTTCTGACTGAACTAATGGGCAGGGTACGTGGATGGTACTCGATCATGATATGTCAAAATCAACTGCCATGGTATAATCTGGTTGGCTTAATTAGCTCCTGGAAGGTGCATGATGGCTCCCTTGCAGAACTCGAATCCAAACCTTTCAACATCAAAACAAATTTGCTTATATAGGCGAAAAAAGTATGTGAAAAGTGTTATTTTTTTATGCAAGAGTAACAAAGAAAACTAAAAAAATAAATAACACTTTTCACAGACGTTTTTTCCCCCATGCAAATTTCTTTTGATGTTGAAAGGTTTGGATCGAGTTCTTCAAGGGAGCCATCAGTAACGGATGCAAAAGCAGGCATGAGAAGCCTCCACCATATCAAAATGAGGAGCAAGGAAGGGACTGACACAAAATGGGGCAGTAACATGTGCATATATTTGCCACCTTATAAAAGTGATGAGGGACAAAGACACGTGGTTGTCAATCGGAAAACGTGCGCATAAATTGTCATTAAGCAAATATAAAATCTTCCTATATATTTCAGCCCAAATCGTCATCCAAAGCAATCCCTTTAATAATCATTTCAATGTGTAACAATAAGAAGTGAACAAAAAAGGACATAGAGAAATTGACATCTTTTAAAGCAGAACTGAAACTGATCACCAAATACTAAGCAATTTTTTCTTCTTCTTCTATGAAAATACTAAGCACTAATTAATTATTTTCATTGCCTGAGCATGTAATGTTGTAGATAGCTACAATATTCCCGCGTGTAGGGCTCTTAATAAACCAGTACGTTGGACAACCCGTTCAGTTTAGCCCGATTCGAACTCAATACTATAGAAACCCACTCGATTAGTAAGTGATTATATCCGACTTGTTCGACATAACTCGATAGAGGCTCATGAGCTTATCTTGTTTAAAGCTCAATGGGATTACTCGCTTGGCTCATTAATTCGATTCATTAACTCGTTCAAATATCTTGTATATATATTAATATATTACTAAAAATGAGTTATATAAATTTAAGCATGTATATTAGTAATTAAGTAATATATGTTATATATGTTTCTTAATATTTATATGTGTGTGTATTAGTTAACATACACTAATTAGTTAGTTCATAAACTAACATATTATCTAGTTAATTAACATATACTAAGTAATTAAATACAATTAACTATATGTTACTCGATATTTCTATGTGTGTGTGTGTATATATAGCAATTAACTATAGTCTATAGGTCATTTTTTGATAAAAATACATATATATACTAAATAAGCATATAGTATACTAGTTAAGTAAATATAGTATTACATATTAATTATAATACTTTGATAATAATATTTAGTATGTTAAACTAACATATTAACTTATTAATAGTTAGTAGATAACAATATTATTATATTGAATAGTTAGTGTATATACATATATAAACACACATATATCACATCACACATGGTTAATAATAGTTATATATTATACTTATATTATAGTTACTTAGTTATATAGAGTATATTAGAATTACTATTTGCTCACACTATACATATACTATATTTTATACTCCCTAGTTATATATAATAACATATTGTTAATTTGTTACTTATAGACTATAGTTATGTACTATATTTTACAATATGCCTTATATAGTACATATTATATATTTATGCTATAAATAAATGTATAGAGGTTGTTTACAAACTTGGGCTTAAACTCTGCTTTGATTAGACATTCAAAAATGTAATAGCCTAACTCGAGCTCTAGTTGAACCGAACTTGTCGAATAACCCGACTCGACTCGACTCGAATGACATTCCTAACTCGCTCGAGCTTGAACTTGAACTCGCTCAATTTTTAAACGAGTTGAACTTGAACACACATTTTGTTGGAACTGGTGTCTAAAACTTCAATTGCATTAAGTTGTTTTTCTATAAATTGTATAATATTGAACATTGAACATATGTTTGTGTATATATATATAGCTTTACATGTGCATATATGTTTAATATTTTATATGATATACATGTAAGGTCTCTAAGTTACATTGTATTTGACTATGGTATGAGTACTAGGTCCTTATAATTTATAAAAGATTGTTCGTAGTCATAAATGGAATTGAGAAATCTATCTAGATTAAAACTTGTCAACCTTAACGATCTATCTTGATTAAGAGAAGCAGGTAGGGCTTCGGGTTGATATGTTGGTGTAAGTGCAAGGTAGTGCCATGCACCGAATGGACTACGTGAGTCATCATTCTTTCAATACTATGATTAAGAATAATGTACATGCACGACGACTTATAATAGTTACTCCAAATCCTGAGAAGATTGCAAACTCATATGTGAAGTGTAGGTCATTTTGATGTACAAGAATGAGATCAAATCATTGTTCAACATTTCTGTGAGTTAGGTGATCGCATGTAGTATTGTGGGAGCACCTTATTCAAGAAGGAATCCAAATCCTTTGTCATGGAACAAATGAAACAAAGTGATAAGGAATATTTCCCTTGATGTAGATTTAATCAGGTTGATTATCCTAAGGCTCGGGCCTGAGTGTTTCGGTTGTATTTACTAAAACTTTATTTTGTGTAAGGTGAGATGAAAAACTCACAAGGTACAAAAATGATATAATATGTAATTAAATCAAGAGTATCGAGGAAAAAAGATAGTGAACTAAGTAACAGTGTATTGACTTTGGTTCGACTACGGAATGATTCTATGAAGGGGTAATATGTAATAAATAAGTATGTTGCGGGGATTGATTCATTAATTTGAAAATACATAGTAGAGTGCAGTCACATTTGTTTAGTGGAATCAATTATGATTAAATAGGGTAGTGTGAAATTGTCATAGGCCTATTTTTAAAGCTAATTGTATTTTTCTATTTAGACCCATCTTTGAGCTAATGTAAATTGACTAGTTACTATGAGCTTCAGTTATGTATTTATTTATGTTGGATTGTTTAATTTAATAAAATATGAGCCAAATGAATATGATTCCTAAGCGACCCATAACTTAGAAATGATTGAGCTTAGAAATTAATTTCTATGGGCTTAAGTAATTAAATTGCTATGGGCTTAAGCAGTTAAAATAGCTATGTGCTTTTGGAATTAATTCTAAAGGATTAAGTAAAGATAAAGGAGCATTGGGCCTAATTCACTACTTTAAGTTGTGAGTTCACACTCACGATCATATTCAGTCATCGAAAAGAAGATCTGGAGGTTGGGTCAAGAACACGAAAAACATGTTCTTCCCCATTCAACATGCAAGCTTCAAAGTCAATTGGCCCTAGTAGCCTAGAATATTCCGATTTTGATTGTAAGTACTCTAAACATGTTAATTTAAATTATCAATTATGTTTATCTTGAAGAAAAATTTTCTAGGATCGGTATTCCGCTATGGCTAATTTGATTAACGTATGATCCCCAACAAGTGGCATTAGAACTAACTTCAAGAAAATCTGATTTAGATTTTATACATGTTTTTGTTTTTATAGGCTTTATGATATATTGCTTGTGTTGAATCTTTATTCAACTGCTTCGAGAAATTTTGATTGATCGTTCTCGATCCTAAAACATGTTTTTTTAACATGTAAAGATCTGATTTGGAATGTTTCAACTCAATAGGAGCATGTTTGGTACTTGTTTATTACTTATTTTGTACCAAATTATATGTTGCTGTAATTTTAAAGGCTGTCGTTATTATGAATTTTTGAGGATGCTTTAGACAAGTCCTAATTTTTTTTTTGAATTGATTACTGCATATAAAAATTGTGATCGACGCAATGGTTCAAACGGATTCAAGTTTCGATGAGAATCAAAGGAAATATGAATCCATTCTTCATTCATAGACAAATCTAAAACTTTCTAAATTCTAGCCGCTGCTGCTGTAATTTTGATTTTTTGAGGATGTTTTAAACAAGGCCTAAAATTGTTTTGACATTTTTTTTCTGCATGAAAAAAATCATGATTGACGTAATGGTTTGAACAGATTCAAGTTTCGATGAGAATCGAAAGAGATATGATCCGTTCTTTGTTTGTTAATGAATCTGGAATTTTTTGAATTTCAGCATCAACTATTTGATTTTGAATTTTTAAGCATGAATGGTGATTGCTTAAAAATTGAAGCGATAATTGATTTCACATGTAAAAAAGTTGGTTAACATATTGGAAAAGCCAAAACGATGTTTTGATTTTTTCCTCAACAAGTTTCATGATGTTTGCAAACCAAGTCTGAAATTTTGAATTTCTGATATATGTTAAGAACTTGTATGTTTTCTTGTTGATGCATAATCAAGGAAAGAAATTTCTTTGATTATGAAATATGTTATATAAAGTATATAACATGTTATTTATCAAAAGAAAATAAGGTTACAAGTTGCAAGGATGTGTTTTTTTAAAAGTTTTTGGAATTAGATTTCAAGTTTTTGAGATAAAAACACATGAAATGAAATCAATCTTGTCTAGATTTATGAATGCATGGTATTTACGTTGTCAATAATTTGAAAAGAGTTTCATATTGTTGAAACATGATTTGCATTCTTAAATGTTTTTGAATGCATAGTGATTTAATCACCATGTATGGATTGACATGGGTTTTACTTGTAATCAAACAAAGGATGAGATCTATGGGTCTTATCCATAACTTTGGCATCGCTTGGTTGTGATGGCCGGCAGCCACTCTTGGAGTGCAATGCCTAAGGTTTCACAACCTAAGGAGTGGCTAGCTTATGGATTATTTAGGGTTTTCCCAAATGCTAATCATAATCCATAAATCCTAAAAGTATGGATCCAAAAAATCCTTAACCTAATATTTTTGGAACCTAATTTTCCTAAATATATTTCAGGTTATGATAATTTCCTAAAGAAGATGTGATTTTTTACAAGACTTAAACATGAGGATTCCAACTTGGTTGGAATGAGATGTTTAAGATTCACAATTTAAAAAAATTATGAACAATGATTCGAATGATGTAACCTAATTAGATTAGGGTTACCATGTTAAGTTTGGATGAAAGGTTTAGAATTGACAATATTTCTTAATGGGAGTGGGAAATAAAACTCGAAGAACCTAAGAGATGACAAAGTTCCTCATGGAAGAAGGGTTCCTAATTCGATTAAGTCAACCATGTCGTATAAAATAGGGCTTCTTTTTTGAAATTTTTTTGGATAAAAGATTCTATTAATTAGAATGCATATTACCTAATGAGATAAGGAACCTAACTAATTAGGATCGCTTATAAGATTAGGCTACTTCACTATCGGTGTGGCTCCATGATGATGGAATGGTCGTTTCCATGCATAAATGAGAACCCAAGGTGGCGACGCATCATAGTGAAATGGTCAGAGTTGTGTCGTTTTTGGTCAAGAACAATGGTTTGGCCACTTGTGGGTTTTGGCGAATTGAACAGCGCGGATGGATTTTTTGTGGTGGGACTTTGATGTGGTGGTAGGGGTGCAAGCTGATCTGTAGCACCCCATATTTTAAATCCTGGAGTATAGTGTCTTAAATTATAATTTAAGACTAAATTAAATAACTTCTAATAAATGTCTAGAGGTAATTCAGTCAGCTCAATGTGTTATGTTAACAATTCCTAAGTATTTAGTAAAGAAAAAATATATTCCGCTGTGAGATTTTATCGTCTCTAGTGTAGTAACGTCACGTGGTTTATTAGATATAACCACTTACGCCTTTTTGTAAAAGACATGGTGTCACATGATCTATGGTGGTGTCACAGTGCTATTTGTTGCTGCTCACATTGGACTTCATATTTATATTCCGTAAAACAGCTATCGATTCTAATAAACACCTCAACCATTTTTTTTTTTGAAATTCTTGCATGATATCGCTAACACGTTAATATGGATGATGATCATCCATAACTTGAAGCTGTGGGTTATGAAAGGTTGGCTCTTATACCACTTTGTTATGTGTATATGTAACGTATGATGAAAACTTAACAAGAATGATAGATATGATAGGATTTTCGATGAATCTTAGACCTCCAATGAGAAATTAGAGGTGCTCTCAACTCACAAACATAAGGTTTGTTAATTTTCTTGATTGATTACTTTTATTCAATAACAAAGCAGTATTTAAAATAATGGAATGCAATATAAAATAAAGTCTCACATGAAATAGAACTTTCATTTGACTCATAATTCAACAACCTAACCTGCTGTCAACAAGACTCCTGAAAAAGATAAACCTAATCCTACCCAAATAACAACATAAAAAGATAAATATGAGACATACTTCTACCCACAAAACAATAGTAAACTAATAAAACAACTAATGAATTGAACAACTAGTAAGCAATAAAATACTACTAAACTGAATAACCTAATAGATAATACTTCTTAACATATCCAAAACCTAACAATAACTACACTCGTAATACTTGCAACATTGATCTTGGAAGAGAGTTAAGATGTTGCTTGATCTTTTGTAGGAAATCAAGTTTCATTAAAAACAACATATCGAGACAAATATACTTTATTAGTTACTGGATCCAAGCATTTGTAGCCTGCATAGTTGTAACCAAGAAATAACCAAGGTTTGGATCTATACTTGAGTTTATGTGAGTTGTATGGCCAAAGGAGTGGATAGCGTTGACAACCAAATACACAAATTGTTTGATAGTCAGGCTCTTTGTTTTACAACTTGAAGTACTGAGACTTAAAACTTAAGTACGGGAGTAAGAATCTGTTTATGATGTGAACAACAATGAGGAATGCATTTGCCCAATACTGGTTGGACAAGTGTGAGTGAGCTAAGAGGGTTAAACCTGTTTCTGAGACATACCTAAGCTTCCTTTCAGCAAGACCGTTTTGTTGGGTAGTGTATGAACATTTTTTTTCCCTCGGATACCATTCTTAGCAAGAAATGACTGAAAATGGAGGGAGGTATATTCACCTCCTCCATCAGATTGCATTTGTTTTATTTTAGTAGAGAATTGATTCTCTACAAGGAGCTTAAACTTAACAAACTTTTCAAATACTTCAGACTTAAGAGGAATTGGATAAATCTAGCTATATCGTGAGAAATCATCTATAAATATCACATAATATTTGACACCACTAACATATTTGATTGGAGAAGTCCAAATATTTGTGTGTATTAATTCCAAAGCCAAAGGATTAACTAATATCCGAGAAGAAGAATTGAAAGGAAACTTTTTTACTTTAGACCAATTGGCAAGAAATACAAACCCCACTTTTATTAAACTCAAAAGAGGTAAAATGCAGTTGTTTATTCTTAACAACATGATTAACAATTTCAAATGATTGATTTCCTAGCGTAAAATGCGACACAAGTAGTGGTGGACCCATACTTGACAATTTGGAGGGGTCAAATTGAAAACAAAAAAGTTAGGGGAGGGAGGGCAAAACTAAAAACTAAAAAATAAAAAAATTAGGGGTAAATTTTTTTATTTTTTTTTTTTGAAAAAAAAAAATTTAGGAAAAAATCTTGGGACTTGGGGGGGCCAAGGCCCCCTTGGCCCCTTAATGGATCCGCCCCTGGACACAAGTGAGGATGTCCTTATTCCTAATAAAGCAGTAAAAGTCTAGGCTCCTTTGAGATGATTCCTCCAAATCGCAATGGATACAATCCATTCTCATTTCTCCTTTCCTCAGATGGGTGTGTTTGGATACAGAATTTTGGAAACAAAATATGATTTTGATTTTACTTTTTTAAAAAATAAATTATATTTTATTCAACTTTTTTTAAATAAATCGAATTTTATTCAACTTTTTTTAAAAAGTCATACCTCGAAATTCGCAAACAGAATAAGAATTCAATTCTATTTTAACAATTCAACACCCAAACGCACAATGTTGCCTTGGTCTGCAAATCATTGACATAAAAATGAGAAGTGGTCAATACAAAGTAACATTAATTATCAATACAAAGTTTTTGTATCAAAATTAGATTTGCAGAAGCTTTAGGACAAGGCAAAATATTTTTGAGTTGAAAAGAAGATTTAGATAGTGAGACTAAAATGCTCTATATTCAAGCCCGTTCCATTGCGGCGATTGCGCACAACAACGTACTGTGTCAATATTTTGAAAGGGTTGCTGAATCTGCTAGTTTTCCAACTAGCTTACTAGTTATGTGAACATTGGCTCTAATATCATGATCAGCATACCACTACTGATTGTCATAAGCAGCATTAGTTTGTGCCACCATTACTACAAGATGAGGAGCAGGATGACGCCAAGATTAATCCATGCGATGGTAACAATCAAGTACTTGGTAGTTGGTTTTGCCACAGATTTGGCAAGGGACACAATTGCTTTTGGAGAAGAAGTTACCTTGATTACCTAGATTGGAATGAGGAGGATTTGGTCTCAGAGCAGAGGACCCAGTTGCAGATTTCTAGTTCTGGTTGAAGTTATTTCTTGGTGGAAACTTTGGTTGCTGGTGCGTATGCTATTTTTTTCCGATGGAAATTATGATTCCCTAGTTTTTGTGAAAACCAGGCAAATGTGGCAGTATCAGTAATAGCATCTTGCTGCTGATTAAGGATCTAGCATCTCGTGGCTTAGAAGTTCATCATGAAAATCTTCAAATTTGAGTTTGTTTTCTCGGGTAGCAAATGAGAAAGAGGTGATGAAGCTCTTAAATGAGGGGTTAAAGCCATTAATAATAAATGATATCAAATCCTCATTTGCAATGGGCTTACCTACAACAACAAATTGGTCTGCTCAGATTTTCGCATTTTGCATATACTCTAAGGAAGACTTTGATCCTTGGTGTAAACTTTGAAGTTGCTTCTTCAAGTGAGTAATACGGGAACGAGACTGCATGCGATCGACGCAATTTGACTTGCAAGATCTATCCATACTTGTCTCGTGGTATTAAGTCCATACACAGTGGACAATAACTTTTTTCGAGAGTGTGACGTTGATCCAGCTAAGGATGTATTTATCATTTTTTGTTCTAGACAGTGAATTTTGATTAAGGAACTCTTAGCCTTGATCATCTGTCACAAGCTTATGAGGGCATGATTCAAAATCATCAACGACGTCCATAAGATCATGGCTATGCAAAACAGGGAGAAACTCCGATAGCCACATGGGCTAATTATTGCTATCAAGCTTAATTTATGTACGATGAATAAAAATAAATGTTACGGATAGTAATAAATAAGCTCTACATCATCTTAGTACCTATCTCTTAGTAAAAAATTTAGTACCTCTTGCATTTTTCTTAAAAAAGTTTGTATAGAAGAGTACTTTTTCATTTGCCTTAATTACTAGCAAATCATAGCATGGAAGAAGTCGCAGCTTTTGTTAGATCCGGAAAAGCCTATGTCATTTATAGAATTAATTTGATCTGCTTAATTAATTTGTACCAAGATAAAGAAAGGCAAGATTAATATATACAAGCTTAGTTTTTGCCAAGAAAAGTGAAAAACCCGTATAGATCGAGCTGGGGAGAAAAAAGGGTGGGAAAGTTTGGATTTGGAGGTTCCAATAATTAGCTCATACAGAACCTTTTTGTTCCCAACAGAAAGAATATCCCCATTGATCAGGTCTGATACAAATATACCTAGTTCCAACATAATTACACCAAAGCACAGATTTGTGGAGACTATGCATGCAAAGAGCCAAGAGGAGCATGCCTTTTTCTTCGATCTCCACCCATGAAAATATGCAGACCTATAAACATGACGAAGTGAAAAACGTGATTTGTTTCTCATTTGTTCTGTTTTTGGCTTTCATTCCAAGAAGCTCTTCTGTTCCTTGGACAAACAAGGGTCCACATTTCAGCACAAAGAAAATAAAAGATAGCGTTTTACACTAAACATTATAAAATATGAATGAAAAGCAATTTTTGCAATCAAGGAAGTTGTAGACAGAGAGCATCTTCCCCTTAATTATATTGGGTGGTGGCTGGTGGAAGGCTGAAATGCCCATCAATCATTCCAATGCCATCACTCTAATTAAGTCCGTCCTTTAGCTTTATACGTCAGACAATTGAGGTTCTTATGATGGGCTAAGATTTTGGCTATGGTCCCGACTTCAAATTTGCCTAAAATCTTTTCTCCTCATTGAGAGGACTATACACCCACCCCACTAATCATAATTCTTTTCCTTTTCATTTTCTTTTCGTGTGTCCCACAAGGGCCCGACCATGAACTGCCCTCATATCGGTCCAGTTGGGGGCAGCTTATGGGTCATGGTCATCAAGGGCTCAAGGCCAGATGATCGACACCAGAAATCTCTTTGCTTAGTTTCCTAGAAAATGAAGGCCCCACATGCAGGAAAAATGGCATCTCGAATTCACCCAATTAATACAATTGAAATGCTTGCATTAAAAAAAAAAAAAAAAATCAATACAATTTGTTAGCGTAGTTAACTGCATGCACATTGAAACTTCTGCCAGAAATGCCTGCAACAACGAAGAAGATGAGCAACGGAGCTTGCTGAGTGCTCAAGTGCCAAATCTTACACTGAAAATAAAGGAGGTAGTTGCTGGGGTGGCAAAGGTAAACACTTGTGACTTGCAAACCATGCGTCCCTTCTAAGGGGTTCGCGGGCTAGATCCATCCCTCTGGGCCTACCGATCTGTTCCAAGGCCCTGTTTCCCAAACCCATGGGCCTTGTTTTCAACGGTCCACCAGTTGCACCCCCATTCGCATGCACAGCTAACTTTTTGGGCAAGTTGGGCAATGGAATTCCGATTGTTAGTTTTCGTCTTTATTGAGTCTTCGTCCTCGGGAAGAAGAGAAAGGGAGTTTTTTAAGGCACTCATCAGAAGCATAGAAGCCGGAGTTATATATGATTATGCTTCCTAGAGATGGCAAGCGCAATTAATAAATGTGTTAGAAGCGCGATAGACAATCATTCCCCTACTAGTCCATCGGTTTTCATTCCATCCAAGGGGACGGATCTAACTCAACCAGGGTCTAATTTGAATTTCGAAAAAGGCATGCATGTTAGCGGTCTTTAGAAAGGTGTTTCATGGTGAGATTTACCTTTACTTTCCTCCACCTTGCTAACGCACAACCCAACTCTCGTTTAATTTCTTCCTTCTTCCTCCTGCTCCTGCTTCTGCTTCTTCTGGATTCGATCACTACGATTTCCACTAGACTTCTTTCCTTTTTACTTCGTTAGAGTTTGTTGTGCGCGCATGTACTGCCGCCGGTCACCTCCTACAACCAACACCTTCCGTCGGGATCGACTAACCAGTTTTCGTGGTGTTATCCAAATCACTGCCTTCTATCGAACCGACCATCTCCCATATTCGTTTGTCGACTTCCTTTTTAATGGCATGTTTCAACTCCTAGGAAATTTAAGTGCAAATTTTAAATATTAAGAAAATAATGAAATGATAAAATACACACCAAGGTCACTATAGGATAGAGCACATAAGCCCATCAAAAAAAGAAAAGAAAAGGATAGAGCACATAAGGATTCGAGAAAGATAGGACGAAATGGAATGAAAAATATAGTCAAAACAGGAAATTAAGGCTTGCTGCACAATGCTCGATCGATCGAGCACTATGCTCAATTGATTGAGGAAAGGACACATAACAAGCCCAAAATTTTTGGCAAAAAACATCAAGCTCAATTGATCAAGCCTTGCCTAAAACCGTTGAGCCTGACGTGATTTGACTTGCATTTAATGCAAGTCATGATGTCTCGGTCGATTGAGAACTAGGCTCGATCGATCGAGTCACATGTCACTCAACTTGTGGGTGAGATGGACATGCTTGATCGACTGAGCTATAGTAATACCAACTTAAAAGTCTATTTAAAGGTTGAGAATGGAGGAAAACTTACAAAATCTCAAGCTCTTTTGTTTTGAGCACGAGGGAAAGTGAAAACTCAGGAGGAAAAAAAATGCAAGTTTATGTGTGGGAGTGAGGTTCTAACACCATAAGAAATTAGGTACTCGTGGAGCAAGTATTGGGAGGTATAAACTCTCGCGTTTCCATAAATAATGGTTATAGTTTTGTTATGATGTAAAAATAAGTATATGAATATATGTTTATGTTATAGTACTAACAATATTGTGATAATAGTGGAAGTGGTTGTATTATAATAGAGGTTATATTGCAAATTTATAAACTAGGGTTTTGGTGATATTATGATAAAATATAGAGCATGGAATTGCAAGGCAATTGGAAAAGATGCATAAATAGACAGCTGTGCTGCCCAAATTAAGATATATTTGAAAATGAAATTTTTGTGAAAACTAGGATTTAATTTAAAATTCAAAACTTTTTTGGAAGTTTTTGACGTTTTCAATCAGTTATAAAGGCATTCACATAGTATATGATGTCTAAATACTAGTTGGAGTGAAAAGTGGTGAAAAATGAGAGAGTTTTGGGGTGTTTTCAAAATTTAGAAGTGCTGCCAAAACCCCCTCAATTGATCGAGTATGTGCTCAATCAATTGAGCTCCGAGAAAAAACTTTTCAAGAGCCTCAGTCAATGCTCAATTGAACGAGATGCTACTTAAAAAGTTCTAGTAAGCCTTAGTCGTAGCTCGATTAGCCCAATCAGTATTGTAAAAATAGGGTTTATATAGAAAGGATTTGTAATTTTTAGTGCCCTAAGACTCACTAAAGGTATTAGGGTTTGAGGAAGGGTTAGAACTTAACCATTAAACACAATGTGTATGAAGAGGGAATGCAGTTTCAAACTAAGAAGGGTGAAATCCAATGAATAAGTAAAAGTTGTATAACAAATACTTATACTATTTTACAAGTTGCATGATATTATGTATTGTTATAAGCATGATTAATCGTGATAATGAGCCCCATGAGTTTAATTACGTTCATGTATGATAAAGTATGTTACAATGAGATTTACATGCTTTGAATTAGAAAACATTGGAAAGAAGAAGTTTTTCAAGAAAAGAAGTTTGGAAGGAAAAGTATGATTTTATAAAATATAAGAATAATATCTGAAAGTGGTTTGATATGACCACGATGTGTTGAGTGGGGGGTGAAAACGCTCAACAACGTAGTGGTCAAGTGGGGTAATATGCTTAACAAACCCAAGGTTAAACGGGGGCAATATGCTTGACAAACCTAGCGGTTAAATAGGAGGATACACTTAATACCTCAATTCTAGGAATGGGGAGAAACGGCTAGCAAACCTAAGGTTAAGCGGTGGTCATACGCTTAACAAGTCAATGAATGAAACGATTAAGTATTATGTTCTATATGCATGCTCATGGATATTTTGTATAGCATGTTGAGACTTAACTATTGTTTTTCCATAATTCCATTATCATGTGATTAACAATTGATTTTATCTGCATTATTAAAAGTATGAGATTATAGAACTCTAAGAAGAAGAAAAAATGCCAAGGAAATTATAGTTTGTTTATATTATAATGAAAAGTCTCTCTCTAAAATGAATGACTTGATTATTTCGCTGCGACACTTTGATATATAGATTTTATGAAAAATATTGCATCTGTTTAAAATATGCTTTAACCTCAAAAATTGTTTTCAAAACAAAGAGAGAAATTTTAAGGAAATAGGGGGCTCACATCACACACCAATGGTGGTCGGGGAGATTCCTCAGGGAAATTCCTCGGCTTTATGGTCTCTAAGAGGGGAATTGAACCAAACCTTGAAAAGATAAAGGCGGTGATGGAGATTTAACCTCCCCGAAGTACAAAGAAGCTGCAGCAACTCAAGTGACCTATAGCCGCCCTCAATAGATTCATCTCTCAATCCAAGGACAAGTGTTTGCCATTCTTCAAGATCCTAATGGGGGCTTTTGATTGGACCAAGGAGTGTGAGAAGGCCTTCCAAGATTTGAAGAACTACCTCAGTAACCCACCTTTACTCAGCCGCACTGAGGTAGAAGAGTCGTTGTACCTATATTTAGCAGTATCACCCATTCAAAACCATGTTAGCTCGGCCTTGATCCGAGAAGAAGATGGAGTCCAAAGCTGTGACAACCTGGTTTAGAGCCATTTTTTTTTCAACAAGATCATCACAATAACCTGTTACATACATTCACCTCATAATTTCTTGTGAGAATGAACCTATTGCATCAGAGTTACATATCATAGCAACGTAGACATAACACATAGGGAGTAGACATATCAAACACAGAGCTGACAAGAAAATACATCTAGATCATTAAAGTCTTACATTTCCTTATATACCTCAAAATAATGGTTATACAAAAGTGTCACTACCGACATAGGCCATGTACATCAACATTGTTTACATGGTATAACAAATGCTGTAATACAAAAGTTAGACTAACACTTGCTAGTCTAAACAAAAGGATGTGGCAGCCTGCAACCTCAGTCATAATAGCCCAAGTATGCAACTATCGGATTCTCATCGGATTCTTAGTACCTATAACAACATAATCTATGCAATTGTGGAACCCCGTGATAATATAGGTGGAAATGAGGGAGTCAATAATTCTCAGCAAGTAAAACTCATTGACTTTTCGTAAGGAGTCGACTTCACTTTCTAGCATGTGTTTACAACATCATCTACTACTAGTTTGAAATTTCATTTAAAAACATTATGTAGATGATGAAATAAACAGCGTAGTCATGAAAATCCATAAAACTTACCATTTAGTTGGGAGAGTAGAAGCGCATTCAATTTTCTTCTTGAATTGTATGCATAGTAGCTCATTTAAATCAAAATATAAATTTATACATATATATCATACCTCTCAGCTATGCACGTATACACATTGCTACGACTTATGGCAAATAACAAGCATATGTGTGCATTTAAGCGTGAAACCATAAATCATTATATGCATTCTATCTATGACCGTATAGATATGCTTTGTTCCATTTAAACACATATGCATACTGGCACATCTAGCATTAAAACCCTCATAAACCAATCATAAGACATGTATCATGTATGTCATTTTTTCATGTCTTTTCATTACCATTTACTACAATGATGGGTGAGGCTTACCCTCACCGAGGAATTTTTCCTTTGTCACCCAACCATTTTGTTGAGAAGATGAGGCTCACCCCCAACAAGAACTTTCTCCTCTTTCATCATTTATTAAACATTGCATCTTATCATTTATCTTATCATTTACCTTCCTAACGGATGAGGCTCACCTCCATCGATGACTTTCTCCTTTGTCACTCAACCATTTTGTTAAGAAGATGGGGCTCACTCCCAACTACGATTTTCTCCTCTTTCATCAGTCCTTTAGCCTTTAACATTTTTTCACATGTCTCATTTCATCATACATTTCCTTCCCCATGTACATGCTCACGATGTGTGCTATAACATACTTTCCTTTACTTTCATGCTTATGAAATCCTATACATCATATTTTAACTTAAATCATTCATCATATCTTTAACACTCATAAACATGAAAATCTCATAAACATTCATCAAGACACATCTCACAAACATTAATCAAATCATCAAAGTAACATAAATCACATAATATCTCAACATATCATTGGCTCCAATTCAAACATTCATATTATGCTTGAGAAGTTCAGTTAAAATTTATTTCCTTTACTTACCAAGTGAAAACTCACTAAGCATTGAAAACATTTAAAGGGTAGTATCATTTTCAGTAAGTATAAATAATTACATATCTTTGACAATGCTTACGAAGGATTTCCCAATACAAGCCTTTGCAATGCACATTGCATTCATCACATTGCAAAATAATATTATACTCTATTAATAACTATTGAGAATAATTTCACTCAGACTGGCTCATCAAAAGAATCATGAGCCTTCGGGTCAGTACTGGCTTGAGGAGTAGGACTGTGCAAAAAACCGCGGACCCACCCCTCTCGGCCCAAGCCTGTTTTCAGTGTTTTTTTTTTTTTTTTTTTTTTTTTTTTTTTTTTGTGGATATGGGTTCAAATTTGATATACCCGTGCGGGGCAGGGCGACTTGCGGGTTGGGTTTTTTAAAAAACCCGGAGACCCGCCCCGCACCACAAGAAAGAAAAAAAAAGGAGAAAAAAACCCTATGTTCTAGAAGTTCTAGACCTTTTCCTTTTTTTTTTTTTTTTTTTAACCTAGTACCACACAACCTTTTCTTCATTTTTCTCTTCTCTTCAGTTCAGCTTCCCCTTCCCCTTGTTTTTCACCCCGCATGGCGCACACAACACTGCTCTTCTTTTTCTTCACCCTTGTCCATCATTGTTTGTGTTTGCAGGTATGTTGTATGGAACGCACCCAGCACCTGCTACTGCTCCTTTCCAAAAGGTCCAATCCATTATAGTCATTGTAAAATTCTACAAATCCTCCTCCCTGCTCCTTCCCAATCACCTCTCATTGAGTATTCTCCTTCTGCTCCTCCAGCTTTTGCACAACCAGTAACTTCTTCTAAGAATTACACTCCTTCATCACCTGCTATTGTTGATTCTACAATTCCAATTCCTCCACCTTGTACACATTGGATGAGCCACCGAAAAACTCGCCCCCCCAACCCCACCCACACCACCCCGCCCCTCCCCGCATCACCCCACCCCACGCTAACCTGCCCCGCACGAATGTCCTCGATTTTATGCGGTTCATGGGTGAGATTTCCTCAACCTGCAGGGTTGCGGGGTGGGGACAAAAATGGGAAAAATCTGCCCCGCCCCGCCCTGTGTCCACCCCTACCGAAGAGGAGACAACAAAACTTTTGGGAAGTCCTCCTCGGGAGATAGACATTAAGCAGCCAAGACAACAACACTCTCGAAAAAAAGTCCTGTCCCGGGAGTGAGAAACTAAGCAGCTATTCCCTAGAATACACAGTAGAAGGTACATCCAGATTGAGTCCCGGGAACTCAGACATCTCGGGGATGAGTGTCAACTTAGTCAGCCAAGACCCAGGATAAGCATGTCTCAGGAACTCAGGTATCAACTCCACCCCAAGTCGAATTAAGAAATGAGCCACGATCTAGATCTTTTGGGATCAAATTCAGTTTTGGGAAATCCAGGATTGAAATTAATCCCGGATTTGTTGCTAAAGATCTCACTTAGAGATTGATAAGGAAAGAATCCTGAGATTGGAGGATAGAGGAGTCCGAATCTAAATAAGACTCTAACGGTGCTCCTAGGCCAAAGAACACGACACCCTAACAGCAAGGGTGCTCATCATTCAGCCTATAAATAGGCTCATATCCCAAGTATAAATGACAGATTGAATTCTTGGGGTAGAAGATATACTTTTTTTTTTTTTTTTTTTTTTTTTTTTTTTTTTTCAGAAACTAATTTAGGCATCGGAGTGAGACCCCCAGAAAGGTCTCATAATTTTAATTGTTTTGCAGATTCTTGGGGAGCGTGAATAACCTAGAAGAACGTGTTGTTTACACCATATCGGAAACTATTTCAACAATAACTATACTTTAACTCTAAAATCCCCATAATGCTCAATTTCATTTAAGCACAAAACTCCCATTAGCAATCAAGAGTTTACTTTTACTATTCATTAACTAATTAAACCAACTCATAGAAAAACTCTAGGGTTTGGAACTAAAAACTTATAATTTATAATAGGGAAAACTGCAAAAAGACCCCCAAACTAATAACCATATTTAAAATAGCTACCTGAACTACCAACACTAGCACTCTGACCTTTCAAACTAACAAAGAATGCCAAAAAGACTACTTTTGTCGAAATATTCCTACAACACCCCTGCCACGTGTCATATATTTGATTAAAAAAATATAAAAATATAAAAAAAGGATTAAAAAAATTGAAAAAAAAAGGAGGGGTGGGTCAGCCACCCCCATGGCCTATTTGGGGGTGGCCGAATCACCTCATGGCCTTGAACCACCCCTAAAGAGCAAAATGAGGGTAGCCGAAACCACTCTCATTAGCCTTGAGCTCCCCCCCCCCCCCCCCCCCCCCCCCCCGGTTTGGCTTGGGGATGGGTTCCCCCAAGGGCCAAACCCTAATGGTCCGTTTGGGTGTTGAATTTTTGAAATCAGAATTGAATTCTTATTTGGTTTGCAAATTTCGAGGCAAAGAAAATGTGTTTGGGTGATGAGTAGAATTTAAATTCTATTTGAAATTGTGTTTGGGTGTTGAATTTTTGAGATTAAAAAGTAGTGTGGAAGAATGATAGAGAATGATTTGAAATATGAAAAGTTGTAGATAATGATTGATGTTATGAAAAGTAGTGTGGAATAATGATTGAAATAATAATTTTTTATTATAAAAATTTATTATAATATTTAAGTAGTTATCATTTAATTATTATTTGGGTTGAATGATTGTACCGTGCGTCAATCCAGGTGGGACCCACGAGTGAATCCAGTAGTTTTTGAAAAAAGTTTGATTTTTGGG
The DNA here is from genome assembly GCF_958979055.1 of Alnus glutinosa. NCBI lineage: Eukaryota > Viridiplantae > Streptophyta > Magnoliopsida > Fagales > Betulaceae > Alnus > Alnus glutinosa. The sequence continues at coordinate 3,164,379 of NC_084893.1, forward strand.
TTGAAACCGAGTTGGATTTCAAATACCCCGTTTGGAAAAAAAACCCGAATAGAAAACTTATTCTCTTTCGTTGCCAAATAGACTATATACTCTCTCTTTTTTTTTTCTTTTCTTTTCTTTTCTTTCTTTTTTTTTTTTTTTTTTTTTTTTTTTTTGGCCTTGTGGGAGTGGCCAAACAACCCCCATGGGCCACGAGGGTAGTTCGGCCATCCCCAAACCAGTCGGTTTGGGGTGGCCGAGCTAGCCCCAAGGCTCTTGGGGCGAACCACCTCCAAGGGCCATGGGGGTGGTTCGGCCACCCCCATCTCCCTTTAATATCTCTTTGATTTTTAAATTTAATTTTTAAATTGTTTTAATTTGAATATATGACACGTGGTAGGGGTGTTATAGGAATATTTCGACAAAAATTACCTTTTGGGCACTCTTTGATAGTTTGGGGGGTCAAAATGCTAGTGTTGGGACCTCAAATGGCTACTTTAAAAACGGCTAGTAATTTGAAGGGCTTTTATGTAGTTTTCCCTTTATAATACCCATTATCCATAGCACCTAAACCTCATAAATTCTCATTAGCGCCTAAACTTTATAAACACCCACTATCCATAGAAAATTAAATTACATAAAAGCCCACCAATTAGTAGCCTAGTATTTAAATACTCAAAAGCTCCAAATTAATTAAAACTACACAAATTAGGATTTATGCCCATACCTTAAACAATGGTGAAATTAGAGCTTTAATCCTCTTAATAATGTGTAGCAATCTACTACACACAACATCCCTAAGCTAATTTTAGGAATTGAGTTTCCTATTAAAAATTGACCTAATTTAGAGAAAATCTAGGTTTTACAAAATTACCTCAATTCAATCGGTAAAATGAAAGCTCTAATATTGATAATCGCTATCCGAAGTTTAGATTTGATGGATATTTCAGTTTGGATCAAGACTCATGCCTAAAACCATGCTCCATGTGAAGAGGAAGAGAAAAATGAGAGAGTTGAGAGGAAAATAGGGTGTTGGGCATGAATGAGGGGAAGAAAAATGGTGGACTACATGTGATTTGTGTTTTAGAGAGGAATGACAAAAATGTTATAGTGAAGTGGGCTATAATGGAAATTCATGTTTGGGCCAACAATGTCACTTTTATTTTCTCTCGGGCTACCATTTACAAGCCATGAAAGCCCATAATATAATGGTAAAACACTTTATTTTATTTTAGGGGAAATTACAGTTTAACCCTCCAAATTGTCAGTTGTTTTGCAATTAGCCCCACGAACTATCAACGCTTGGACTTTGGCCCCAAAACTAGCAAAATGTTTCAAAAAGGCTCATTTTGTCAAAATATGCCTATAATACCCTACCATGTGTCATTTTTCAATTAAAAAATTAAAAATTAAAAATCTAAAAAAACTAATTTTTTTTTTATTTTTTTATTTTTAAAAATAGGTGTTTGGGTGGTGGCGCCGGCCACCTTTGGGAGCAACCCCACAAACACCCTTTTTTTTAAAAAAAAAAAATATATACATATATATATTTAGTCTTTTTTTTTTTTTTTTTTAAAAAAAATAAATTAAATTAAATTATTTTTTTAATTGAAAAATGACACGTAGTAGGGGTATTATAGGCATTTTTCGACAAAATAGGCATTTTTGAAACCTTTTGGTAGTTTGAGGGGTCAGAGTCCAAACGTTGGTAGTTCGTGAGGTTACTTGCAAAACGACCGGCAGTTTGGAGGCTAAATTTAATTTTCCTTTTAATTATTTTACCACACTAAATAGAATTAGTGTAATTCTCAAGAAAAACTTAATGAACTCTTTTCATTAATCTTCAAGTGTGATTTTACCACACTAATCCATCTTATTTTTATGGAGAAAGTATACTTTAGCTCCCTTAACTATCATCATATTTTTATTTATACTTCCAAACTTTAAAAAGTGGCATTTAGGCCCCATGAACTACCACTACATGTCAAATTAGATACTTTTGCATTTTTCTACCAAAATACCCTTGAAGTTATTAAAAAAAAAAATTGAAAAAAAATTAAGGGAACTAATATGAAAAAGGCCACCTTCTTTTTTTTTTTTTTTTGAAATGAGATTAATTTGATTGTAATTAGATTTGATGGTAATTAAATTACATTGATTTAACTAACATACTTATCTACCACAATTCCCGTATAAATAGGAGTTTCATGCATTGTAAATACATCAATGAATAAGAGCAATAATGTATTTCTTTCGACTTTATCCTATGGACGTATGTCATAAACCGAACTACATAAAATTCGTCTCTATTTTAATTTCTTTTAGGATTATATTTTCTTTCACCAAGTTGAAGCATTAATTTGAATTTTTTTAAGATATGTACAATAGGATTTTGATCAATAGAGTGCAGTCCACATGCAATACGGACAGTTAATTTCATCCTATCTCAGTTCGTACTACCAACTGATCGCAATGGGCCAAAAAGCATAAACCTCATGGAGGGGTACTGAATATGGCTCGTTTGGCAACATTTTTTAAAGCAGTTTTTTATGTTTTAGCAAAAGAATAAAAGCATAATACATTCAAAATTATTTCTACATTTATATCACATCGCAACAAAAAGAAATTTAAAATCAGCCAGTAAAAAAATTGGTCAAACAAACCCATTTAAAGAGGGCTTGATGGCCATATCATTGCCAATTATTGATCCAAAGTATGAGACAATGCTTCTTTCTTGCCATTTTCTTTTGAAATATTTTATGTAAGCCTAGCCCAAGCTATGAAGCACAAGCAAGCAAGTCAACACGATACTCAAGCCCACCTACCAATCGATATATAGGAAGATCGAAGGTACCAATAACAGGCTACTCGCTAAAGAACAACAGTAACAAAGATTGTGGTTAAGATATCCTCGAAACTATTGCTTATGGTTAATTAATGAGCTAGGTTAAGATATCACCCAAACAATTTGTAATTTTTTTTTTTTTCCTTTTTCTTTTTGGGTGATTTGACAATTGTGTGGATGTTGATATGTCGCAAGGGATATGTGTCGTGTTCCTAGTGGTGTTAAGTGGCAAGCCGTTAGTTTTTGGACTGAAAACTTGACTGAGGTACCAATTCCGTCCTTTCCCAAAATTGAAGTACCATTTGTGATGCAAATTAAAACTCAGGTACCAAAAAATAAAGTTTTCAAAACTCAAGTACCAATAAACTATTTAACCCTAAAACTAATTATCATATCAAAAGAATATTGGCGACTCCCTTTGGCGTCTCCCTTTTTTTTTTTTTTTTTTTTTTTTTTTTTTTTTTGTCATTTTGTATCCCTTCATTAAGGGTGAGTAAGCAAGCTAAGCCCTGTGACTTATGTATTTGATTATTTTTTGTGAATAGAATTTTCGTCTCGCCAAAAAAAAATTAAACCAATAATTGGCAAAAAAAGAAGTCATCACTATTACCACATTATCAATAATGATCGAGTATCGTCGCTAATGATACAAATATTAGCGACGATGTGCATGTCGTCGCTGCTTATATGTTGTTCACCAATGCCGACTATTATGCCTTGTTTGGTTCGCGGAATATGCCCCTGGAATGGAATGGATATTCCTATGGAATAGTCATTTTTTTGTTTGGTATGAGTCTATTGATTGGAATAGTTGTTCCCATTGAAATACCTATTCCTTTACGAAGAGGAGAGAAATAGCTATTCCTTAGGGTAAATACAATATTTTCCAGAAAAAAAATCATTTATTTTATATTTCGTTTATTCTTTAAAAAAAAAAAAACACAAAAACACAAAAAAAAAAAAAAAAAAACAAATCCTTCACTGGCTGGCCGGCCACCCCATATATGGAGCCGGGGGGTGGTTACACCACCCCCGGAACACCTCATGGTGGACCCCCGAGGCGTTCTGGGGGTGGTGCGACCACCCCTAGCGCTTTTGGAGGTGGCATAGGCCACTCCGATTTGGCTTCGGGGGTGGCCGTGGCCACCACTGACGGCCACCCCCGATTTGCTTCGTGGGTGGCCGCGGCCACCACCCCCTGCTCTTGGTAGGTGGCCGACCACCCATGGGTTTTCTTTCTCTCTTTTTATTTATTTTTATTTATTTATTTTTTAATAATTTGATTTTCTTTTTATTTTTTATTTTTAAACATGTTAGGTTTTTTTAGTAATTTTGATTGGATTCCAATTAAAATATATGAGTTCTTACCAAACTAAAGAGTATGAATAATCATTCCATTCTGTCACCTTCTATTCCTAGGAATAGCTATTACTTTTCCTAATGGAATAGTCATTTCGCAAATCAAACGAGGCCTTAATATTGTTGCTAATGAGTCTTTGATAACGGGCTGGGTATTTACGACTACCATAGCGACCAAAAATGATGACTTTTTTAGTCGCTAATGATCGACTATTAGCAACCACTCTAAGGCCCTAAGCAATGATGGCTAAACACCGTTTTTCTTGTATTGGCTCTAATAACCAAAATATTATGTGCTCAATTTCTCAAACATGTAACATGATAATTTGTAGTAGGTCTTTAATGGTTGATTTAAAAAAGAGATGTACATAACATGTCTCTAAACCTAAAAATACTATAAATGCTATTCAAATCTTAGAATGTTCCACTCAAAAATGAAAAAATTAAAAATAAAAATAAAAAATTCTTAGAATGTTAAAACTAATATGAAAACACACAAACCAATCCTTATTAATGATTGAAATCCTATTCTAACGTACACAAACATTTTTGAGAACCTCTCAAGTTCAAATTCACTGGAGCGGAGCCGGTTAGTTTAACTGGAAGGACAAAATTATTCAAAAAAATATGAAAGAACAATTTATCCTTATTTTTATACTATTGATCCTCTCCGGTTCAAATTCCAGTTAAACTATCTCATCCTAAGCCTATCTCATCCTAAAGCCGTCCGTAACATAATTGAACAAAATAGATAGATCAGGATATATATGCTAAAAGGAAAAAGTTATTTAATTGAGTTGGTTTCTCTAGCTGATTAATATATGATCCAATTAATGCTATGACTAATGACCCAATCCTCATTATTATGTTGCTTTACTCAGAAGCTACTCCATGATGTTTAGCTACTTGTATTATCCTTGCATCTCTAAGAGAAATAAGAGGCTTCACCCAAATCCTTCATTTCAAAATTTTGAGAAAGAAACTGTTTGGTTTCATGCAGTAAACCTAAATCATTACTTGCAAGTAAAATATCATCTACATATAGGACTAAAAATATGACTTTACTCCCACTGACCTTAAGGTATATACATTGATCAACAAAGTTCTCAATAAAACCAAATGAGGTAATAACTTTGTGAAATTTAATATACCATTGACGGGAGGCTTGTTTTAGTCCATAAATAGATTTATTTAGTTTGCAAGCTTTCTGAGTGTTATCATCAAAACCTTCAGGTTGTTTCATGTAAACCTCTTCTTCAAGATCCCCATTCAAAAATGCTATTTTCACATCCATTTGATGTAGCTCTAGATCAAAATGAGCTACTAATGCCATAATTATCCTAAATGAATCCTTCTTGGATACTGGAGAGAAGGTTTCATGATAATCAATACCTTCCTTTTGTGTGAAACCCTTGACTACAAGTCTAGCTTTATATCGTTCAACATTACCAGAAGCATCCCTTTTGGTTTTGTAAACCCATTTGCAGCCTATGGCTACAGCTTTCTCTGGTAAGTCAACAAGATCCTAGACTTGATTTTTAGCCATGGATTCCATTTCTTCCTTCATGGCATTTAACCATAGTGTGGAGTGTTCCCCACTCATGGCTTGTGAAAATGAATTTGGATTATCCTTAGGCCCAACATCGAAATCGGACTCTTGGAGGTATACAATATAATCACTAGAGATTGCTGGTCTAATTATTCTAGAAGATCTTCTTAATCCTACCTCCTCCTCATTTTGAGGGGGTTGAGTAGGTTCAATATGAACTTGTTCCTCATGAGCTGACTGTTCTGAAATTGATTGTGGTTCAAGGCAATCTGTTTGGATTTCCTTAAACATAATCAAACGTCTTTTAGATAAAGGAGCATCAGTTAACTCTTGTGCTTCCTCTAATTCAATCCTTTGAGGATAAGCACTCCCATTATGTTCAAGATCCTCTAAGAATTTTGCATTCATAGATTCAACAATTCTAGTATTATTAGAAGGACAATAAAACCTAAATCCTTTGGAGTTGACTGCATAGCCGATAAAATGACCGCTGGTTGTCCTTGGGTCTAACTTCTTTATATTTGGATTATAAATCCTCACTTCAGCAGGACAACCCCATATGTGTAAGTGATTTAAACTTGGTTTCCATCCATTCCATAATTCAAAGGTGTCTTAGGGACAGCCTTGGATGGTACCCGGTTTAATACATACACAGCAGTTTTTAAGGCTTCACTCCATAGAAATAAAGGTAACTCAGAATTACTGAGCATGCTCCTTACCATGTCCATAAGTGTGCGATTTCTCCTTTCTGCAACACCATTTTGTTGTGGTGTGCCAAGCATTGTGTATTGAGCAACAATGCCTTCTTCTTCAAGAAATTGCGCAAATGGACTTATCATTTGTCCCTTTTCTGTGTACCTTCCATAGTACTCTCCGCCTCTATCAAATCTTACGATCTTGATTTTCTTTTCCTTTTGTTTCTCTACTTCTACCTTATAGGTCTTAAAAGCATTGAGTGCTTCAGCCTTATCATTTAGAAAGTAGAGATACATATACCGTGTATGGTCATCAATAAAAGATATAAAATATCTTTGACCATTTAGGTAGGGAGTAAGAAAAGGTCCACAGATATCTGTATGTATGATTTCAAGAATCTCAGAACTCCTTATGGCACCTTTAGTGGTCTTGTTGGTTTGCTTTCCCCTTATGCAATCCACACAAGTACCAAAATCAGTAAAATCAAGAGTTTTAAGACTCCATCATTTACTAATCTTTTGATTCTCTCTATGGAGATATGTCACAATCTCCTGTGCCATAACAAAGCGGAGTTTTCATTCACAAGGCTCCTCTTTATGCCAACACTAGAATGCAATGATAAATGATTGTTTTCAAAGTCGGGATCTAGATCAATTTTGAATAAACCATCAATTTTGGTTCCACCACCAATAAAATTTTCAGCTTTAAAAATACTAAAAGTAGAGTTTATAAACCAAAAACTAAAACCAATAACATCCAGTTTAGAAACCGAAATTAAGTTTCTAGAGAAACATGGAATAAAAAATACATTTTCCAAATCTAAAATATAACTAGTTTTCAAAATCAATCTAAAGGTCCCAACCGCTTCCACATGTGAAAACAACTTATTTCCGGAATAGACCCGTTGCTCATTGCTTGCCGGTTTCCTTGTGTTGAGAAAACCCTGCATTGTATTAACAATATGGATTGTAGAACCAGAATCAATCCACCATGTATTACAAGGAGCCTCAACAAAAAAAGATTCATGACATACTAGAGATATGCTATTACCTTTCTTTTCAAGCTATCTTTTGTACTTTTGGCAATCCTTCTTCATATGCCCCCCTTTCTTGCAGAAGAAACAAGTATCCTTATTGTCATTTTTCTTGATTGACAACTTGTTATCTTTCTTGAGATGCAGGGCACTTTTGTCTCTTTTACTCTTTCCCTTATCATGAGTAGCCACAAAGTGAACACTCTGTGGTTTCTCCTGCTTTAGCCTTTCCTCCTCCTGAACACACATGGTCAGAAGTTCATTTACTAACCATTTATCCTTATGTGTGTTATAGGATATCTTAAAAGGAGAGTACTCAGTCGGGAGTGAGTTCAAGATGAAATGAACTAAGAAGGAATCAGAAATATCAACCTCTAGGGACTTCAGTTGAGCTGCCATGTCCCTCATTTTCATAATGTGCTCTCGCACACTTCTGGATCTGTCAAAGGTTTTACTTGAGAGTTTCTTCATTAGGGTGCTTGCCAATGCCTTATCGGAACTTACAAATTGTTCCTCAACAGCCCGCATGAACTCTGTTGCCTTTTTGCATTCAGGGATAGAACCCCTAATGCCCTTAGTTACGTGAGACTTCATAAACATGAGACTTAGGCGATTAGATCGCTCCCATCTCTCATGCTTCGTAACTTCTAATGGCGTACTAGTATCCGTGAGGACAGGTGGTTCGTCCTCACGGAGCGCCAAATCAAATTCTAAGCACCCCAAATAGAAAAGTAAATTTTCTTTCCACTCAGAAAAATTGTTCCCATTAAGCATTGGAACAGTACTTTCTAGAATAGCAATAGTAGAAATAGCTGCAATAATCAAGGAAAAAATTTTAATGCTATGAAACTTTATTTTAAATTAACCAATGCTAATTTAATAGTAAATAGTAAATTTCAACCTACCTGTGGGCAAAGGTTGCATTACGCATGAAATTTACCCTTTATTAATAAGATTAATAAATTTAAATATTAATAAATAAAATTCTCCGTACCTGTGGGCCTAAGAGAAATTTTATTTTTAACATTAAATTTATTATCTTATTCTAATTAAGTCATAAAAATAAAAACTTCCCTGTGGGGATTAGCAATTAAATTTATGAATTAATTACATAATTGATGTTAATTTTTTTTTTTTTTTTTTTTTCTATATGAAGTTCATGTGTATAACCTTGATGTAATTATTATTCTAAAATTGGGATGTTGTGGCTCTCCCAAAAATATTATAATAATTACTACTTCATTAACATCTATTAACTATATAGATGCTCACAAAAGTCCCAAGAATATAACAAACCAATACCTAAATGGGGTAAACAGTAATTTTCCAAGATGCAACCAGGTGAGTTCCCAGGAAAGTGAGGGGGGTCACAACGGACACACTTAAATCCTAAGACTTTCCTTAGCCAGAACTTTTCTAGACATTGCATTCTTGAATATTACTGTAAACACTCCAGCATGTATGATTTTATTCTTAGGTTTAGGCATCAAACCAATTATATTTAAACAATATAATTAAAAATTAATTCTATTCCTAAGTTCAAGTATTAAAGAAACAATAATTTTAATATTGAACATATAAAACATAACAAAAATAAATTTATGACATGAAAGCATAATAAATATTATGGCCTAATGGTTTAGCAAGTAGCCTTAGGCCCTTTACACTTGAAAACCCAAGTTCTAAACCCCACAATAACCCAAATTTATTTTTTTTATTTTTTTTATTTTTTTTTAAAATTCTGGATGAGCTACTATAAATGGGTCAGCCCACTTTATAACCCAAAAACTGCATGGGTTTTAAACCCTACCCAAATACCCACATGTTAGTGTAGCAAGTTTCTCAATGGCAAAACTGTAAATAAAAATATCTATATCTATGCTTTCATGCTTTACAGTGTTCATGTTTTACGATGTGCAATTATTGAGAGATTTTCACACATATGTAAAACTCCAAAAACAATTCGTGAAATTATCAATAAACAGATACACGGAAATTTGCACAATTCAACCAATAAAGAATTACCAAAACTAAAAGCTGAACAAATTGGCATAGAGGCTGGCTCTGATACCACATGTAAACATAATATATAAATAAAATGCTATAAAATAATAAGCAGCGGAATTATAAATACCTTCAGCCATATTTTGTTCAAGCTTGATGAAGAACGAAGAACAAAGAACAAAGAAACGAATGAATTTTCTGCAATACAAAGTATTCTAACAAAAATTTAGAATAATTACCGTTATGATAATTATTTAAAATTCCAACCGTTACAAATTAAATAATTACCGTTATGATAATTATTTAAATTCCAACCGTTACAATGAATTAAATGTGTCTAAGAGACACATATGTAATTTCTTACAAAAGATGCATATAAATATGCTGTTTGGACACTCGAGACCCTACTGTATTAACGCAAAGAGTACTGTCATTAATTAAGGGCGTGGTCGCCATTTGGGACCAGCCACCTAGTGTTGTTTTGTGAAGATGTACTTTGTGGAACTTCTACCATATGATTTACTTAACTCATGATTTGCTGGGATATCAAGGGCCTGTCTGAGATGCACATGGTTCTGTCTATTAGTACGCGCGCATGACAGAGAAGTTTATTTGCATCTTTTCGCCCCCCCACCCCTCCTCCTAATTGATAGATCGAGATATTTAATTGGGAGATGACTCGATCGATATGGTCCATGGGAAGAATAACTCCTTTGCGTGTATTGAAAGGAAAAATGGGGAAAGTTAATTAGGTAGCTGTTTGTCATTCCAGGGACGAGTACATGCATGTGCTCTAATTACCTGCTCCAGGACAGCTCAAAACCCATTACTCTACCGTGCATATAAGCTTAAATTTTGCTTGCTTCGTATATATTAGGAAGCTTCCTTTCAAGAAGGGATTAATTATGACTTTCTTCTCTGTGAAAGAAGCATGCTACTTGTGACTTTAAGCACTGTAGCTGTTCATCAAGCAGAAAAAGTAGCTTCCTTCAATAAATTTTGGCAGTGCTTTGACAATTTAAAAGGGAAGGATGTTCGAGTAACTCCAACTAGTATATGAAAATAAAAATCATGCAAATAGTCAAACCTTCACGTATTGCATTTAATACCAGTACTTGCTTGTTCCCAAGGCAACTCGATCCTATATATATATATATATTATCCTCAATAATTTTTGTAATAAACAATATAGGCTAATTATATATCCCAATCCTATTTCTCAACCCTTCTTTTTTGTTCAAAAGAAGGGTTGAGAAATAGGATTGGGATATATCGTATATATGCACAATAAGGACAAAGATTTTCACCTAATATATAAGAATGACGTATTCTTTAGCGTGTGAGTTAAATTATTAATAATTTTAATGGTAATTGTGAGAAAGAATTCATGTGAAACTTATATATTGTCTAAAATTAGCTGCTCGGAGAGGATTGGGATCAAGCACTTCTTTTTTAGAAAGAAAAAAGTGAATTCTGCTCACTTCTCACTTGGGATTTGTTGATCAGATACATTAATCAAAGAAAAAAGGCGTGTGGGCGCAGTGTTTGTGACTAAAGTCTCCCTCCAGAATAGTAGTCGTTATCTCAAAAATCCAAGGACGTGTCTGTCAAAATCGCTTCTCAATCACCAATTAATCAAGGACAATATTATTTTCTTTTTTGAAAAACTAAGACATATATGAAAGTGTTGTTTGCTTGAGGAGCCAATCATGCATGAAGGATATCATAGATGGTGTCTACATAATAATGATAATATGGTCCTTCGTAGTAGTAAGCATGAAATTAGATATCTTTCTTCCTTGAAGTTTCCCATAATGAACTGGGGAAAAAAAATTAATAATAAAAAAAGGAAAAATATAAAAATAAAAATAACGCATCCTACTTATCATATCAATTCAAGTGTTAGGTCCACTATATATAGGATGAGCAAACATATACGATGTCGTATAGTATTTATTTTTTCCCATGTGATCACCTTATGAGTATAAGCTTGATAGAGGATACCAAAATTAGTCTTGGATTGTGTTATCTTTATGGGTACGTAGCACCTTCTTGGGGCTCAGAGAGTAGTTCTCGTCCTATTGACATGGAGGTTATTGAGAGGGCTCTTCAATCCCCCGTAGAGTTCCTCATATTCAATATGAAGAATTGGCTAAGGAAATCATTGAGGAAGAGACTAAATCTGTGTTTGTTCTCTTTAAAGAACAATTAACAAAGCTTCTTGTACCCGGATGGCTTTAATGCCCATTTTTTTTAAGAAGTCTTGGAACATATATAGTAGGTCGGGATGTCATCTCATGTTGCGGTAAAATTTTTAATTAGGGGTGTTTGGTAAAGATTGTCGAGTTAAATATTTTTTTGAGTGATAGTAAGAAGTGATTGATGATTTGATGTGATATAAAGTGGAAAGAATGGCTCCGTTTGAAATTCACTTTCCCCTTCCATTTTCTTATTTTCACTTCTCCAAAAAAAAATCAACTTCAAAACATTATTAACTTTTTTCACTTTTTATATCACATCAACACTTTTATATTACTTTTTAAATAAAAAACTCATTACAATACAATTTTTTTTTTCTTCACTTTTCCATATAAATTATTTTAACTTTATATCACATCAATCTTATTTTCCAATCATTTAAAAAACATTCCTAAAGGGAGGGGAGGGTTGAGGGATTTTCAAATGGGGCCTTTGTATGGAAAAGTGAAAAAATTTGTATTGTAGTGATTTTTTTTTTATTTGAATAGTAATAAAAAATTATTGGTGTGATATAAAAATTGAAAAAGTAACAATATTTTGAAGTTGATTGTTTTTTAGAAAAATGAAAATAAAGGAGGAGAATGGAGTGTTTGTTACCAAACACCTCCTTTCTTTGGCTCGAGTAGGTTGCTTTAGAAAGGTTAACTCTAGCTACTACCATAACATACTTTGATTCCGAAGGTTCCTAACCCGTCCCGTCTAAAAGACTTTCGGCCTATATCTTGGAATTAGCAAACAACGTTATTAGTGGAAGACGGATAATAGAGGACTAATATCCTTTTGGCCCAAGAACTTTTGAGAAACTATCATAGAGATAAAGGATCCTCAAGGTGTGCCTTGAAGGTTGATTTAATGAAGGACGATAATTCTGCGAAATGGAATTTTGTCTTAGAGGTTTCAAGGATTATTGGAGTCCTTAAAATTATGGTGCAGTTAGAGCTGTAATCGAGCCGAGCTAAGCCGAATCTATTTGAGCTCAGCTTGGCAAATAATTATATGAGAGCTCGGGTCAATAGTTTTTGTATGGGTTCGAGTTCAGCTCAAATTCAGCAAAAAAATGCAAAAACAAACGAGCATGAGCTCGAGCCGAGTTACTCGGGCTCATTTAATTTTTTTTAAGCAATTTTGGTCTCGTTGAACAAATCAAAAACCAATTTTTTTGCTCAAATTCTAAGAAAATCTTTGCCTTAAACAAGCCCATAATACAAGCATCCATCCAAATTGCTCGCAAAACAACCAATCTTCTTCCTTTTTAGTTAACTAAAGCAAATTTTGTTTTTCAAAGCAATAAGAGCATGTAATTTCAAAATGCTATCCAACAAATTCGTAACAAAATAGAACGCAACCAAGAAATAACAAAAAAATAAAAAAGTGTAACCCTATCAAGAATAGTCATGACATTGTGCATAACATGGTGGTAGAGGCCGTGGTGAACGGCGATGCGTGCTAGCTTCTTGGCCGGTGATGATGTTGGTAGTGCATAGGAGGGAGAGCTGGCCAGGGTCAAGACAAAGGTAGGCCAAGAAGGTGTGGCTACTGAGCTTGATCCCTAGCGTCACGCCACCGATGAACTCAAGCCATTGGTACTTGGTAGAATCCCCACTCGGTGTAGGAGGAAGGGGTCTGGGCTCTTCTAAGAGCGGCTAACACGAGTGAACGATAGAGTGAAAATGTGGTTACCGAGTGCGAGCCCTAACTCCGCTCCGTTGTTCACCCATCAATTGGCATCCTCAATATCGAGAAGATAATACAAACCTTTGCTAGAACTCACTTCTGAAAATTGGCTTGCAAGGAGAAGGTGTGTAGATGCTTATATACGCAAAGTTAAGCTTGTACTTAAGTCATGTGAGACACTTAAGATTATAACATATCACCATGCTCTGTAGACAACTTTCACGGTGACCCACTCTATTGACATTGACCCGATAGTAACCATTTCTCTTTTAGTGGTTCCACTCATTTATCAGTATTCAATGGCTCAACACTATGCCCATATATAGTATCAATAAATTTTAATCCAGCCTATAGGTTTCCCACTCCGTGATTCAATCACAAAGCCGTAATCCCTTCAATCCCATACTCAATGAGTTGCGGCCAATCCCATGGTCAATATAGTGACTAGCTCTGATACCAAATGATACAAAACTTAAGTAGAACTCACCTTTAAAAATCGGCTTGAGAGGAGAATGTGTCCAAGAGCTTATATACACATGGTTTAGATTGTACTTAAGCCATATGAGACGTTTATGATCATAATATACACCACGTTTTGCAAACAACGTTCACGGTCTCTCAAGCTTTCTTTGGAAGTTTTCTCACTTTTTCTTTGAGTCGTTTGAGTTTTGATGCCTCGTTATGCTCCATCAATAACCAAGAAAACATCTAATCCTTACACTTCAATAGCTTCTCTTTACAACCTTGGACTAGTAACCAAAGATTGCGAATACTTGATATCCAATTGAACTAGTTCAAAAATTATATTACATACACTTATGATATATTAAAATATTAAACAAATGTTTATTGTACTATTAGTATATTAAAGATATAAATTATAATAGTAACATATACTTATATTTATAATTAAAACTCAAGCCGATTTTATCAGAGTTGAGCTCAAACTTGTTTAGGAGTGACTTTTTTCATTTATAGCCCTTAGGTGTTATGGATTGAGGAGTGTATCACTACACCTAGCTTCTCTATTTGCATTAATGGTTAACTCAAGGGCCTTGCTCTATAAGTAGAGGTCTTAGGCAAGGTGACTATTTGTTGCCTTATCTATTTGTTTTCATGGTGGAGGCTTTCTCAGGACTTATGGAGGGTATGACTAATAGGGTCCAGTTCCATTTCCATTGCCAATGACCTTCTTATCTTATGTAGGGGCAAGTGAATGTTGTTGCCATGGTCAATGAGTGTTTGAATCAATTTAGGGATATGTCAAAGTTGGATGCTAAACCTTATAAGAATTGTTTGTTTACTTGTGGAGTTGTAGGGCCTGTCAAGAATTAGTTGTTGGGTATTTGGGGGGTATTAGCAAGGTAAGCTCCAAGTGAGGTATTTGGCAGTTCGATCCCCTTATTTCTTCTAGATTGAAGAAGGCTAATGTACGGTGATGGCTAAGAGGATTGCTTCCAAGGCTAAGAGCTAGGCAAGCAAAGCCCTCTTTTATGCGGGAAGGCTTCAGTTAATTAATTCAATTTTCTTTGCTATGCAAGTGTATGGCCTTCCTTTTTTATCATTCAGGAGTCATGAACCAAGTGGAGTAAATTCTTAGGTCTTTTTTATGGAAGGGTGGCAAGCTTAATAGTTCATGGGCTAAAGTGGCTTAGAATTCTGTTTGTCTTCCCAAGAAATAAGGTGGGTTGGGTGTTCAAAACTTAGAAATGTGGAATAAAGTGGCTATGTTGAGAAATACAAGTTTCTGGGATGTGAAGACTCTTATGAATTTCTCTTGGTCTTGGAAGAAGATTTTGAACCTTAGAGGCATTATTCAAGATAAGGTGTCTTGGTTGATGGTTCTAAGAGGTGTTTTCTCGGTTAAGGAGAGCTTGCGAAGCCGAGACCTTGAGGTGTTTTTGCACAAGCTAGCATGGCATTGGAAAATTATTTGTTATTTTTTGTGTTAGCTGCATTCTGTTTGACAAAAACATTATTATGTAATGTTGATGTTTTCAAAGGGATGCTGTATATTTCAGAATATTCACAATAATTAGAGTTTATGTCTCTAATACGGAAAGAGCCTCATTATGACAAGTTGCAAGTGTCACAAGCTTCAAGAAGGCTATTTAAAGCGTCAAGGAAGATTCTTTGCAGATTCCAACTCATAGAAGTCGGATCCCATGTTTCCGTCCTGACGCTCACCAGTCAGTAACATCCATTCGGACGACGTGAGAATACCGTACGGACACCCATCATTGTCAAAAAGCTTCGAACAGCTCAAGCTTGCATCTGTCCGGACGTCATGGCAACACGTCCAGACGCTATTTAGAGTACAAGAAGATTTTAGCATATCAGTGCATCCGTTCAGAAAACGTGGTTATACCGTCTGGATGCCAGTCAGAGCTTGAGGAGAATTAGGTTTTCTTTCGCAGACACAGATATGGGAAGACTGCTGCATACGTCCGGAAGTCAGGTCTACACCGTCCAGACGCTGCTCTATTCAGGAAAGAATTTCAACGATTTTGAAAAGTCGGTTGCACAGTTCACCGTCCGGACGGCTTTAGCTTGCGTCCAGATGCCGCCAGAGAAAACCGAATTAGATTCAATTTAGGTCTTCTGTAGCCTATAAATAGAGGCCTTTAGGCATGTATTATTTACAAAATTCGATATTGAATTCTCTATAACTTAGAGAAAGTGGTTAGGGAGATATTGAAGATCTGGTAGCTCTCTAGCTGTTGCCAATGTGTGATTTGATCAGCTGTGAAGTCTATCTTAGAGAGAAGCCCTAAGATAAATGATTTTATTGAAGACCCCTTAAGGTAGGAGATCTGGTTGGGAGGCGTTCGTGTTGGGCTACACATCAGAATTCAAGGTACGACCACTGTATTAGGGGTATGTGAGTGCTACTGCTTTATAACTAGCTTTGTTTTCTGAATAGTGGATATCCTGGGTTTGGCTGCCCCGAAGTGGTTTTTTTCTTAACTGAGTTTCCATTCGTCAAGAAAATATTTGTCTCCTTTAAATTCCGCATTAAATATTTTGTTGCACATTGTTCACACACACGCTTAATTAGAAGTCATCTTTATTGTTTGGCTTGCAACTAGAATAAGGTTTTATACCCAAGACATATTAGTTGCTATTGGCTTACTTAAGGAAATGAAATGTGTTTTTTGTGGGTTAGGTGAAGAGAATATTAACCACATCTTTGTTTGTTGCCCATTCTCGGAAAGTATTTAGGTTACTCTTTGGAATAAATGTAATATTCATTGTGCTTGTAGGCACTAGGAAGAGTTTATTCGATGGATGACCTCCCACTTCAGAGGCAAATCTTTTTCTATTGTGGTTAGAATACGATGGCTGCTACAGTGTTTTCTCTATGACGTAAGCAAAATGCTAGATTGTTCTAGAGGAGAAACATAGATTCTGGGTGAATTCTTTGAGATATTTTGTTTTGGGTTAGATCAAAATTCAACAACTTTAAGAGTCTATGCGATTCTTCTGTTTGTCACTCTATAGCTGGGTCTTGAGATTTTTTTTTTTTTATGCAATCTTTTAGTTTTATTTACCCCTTTTTTTGCTTCGTTGTTGTCACTTGTTTGTGTAGGCTCCTTCTAGCTTTTAGGCCGTCTTGTTTTTGAGGGGTTGCAATTGCAATTTCACAAATATATGATTTAAAAGTTCAAGGCCCAAACAGTTTTGCTAGATGTTTTTATCAAAAATCTTGGACAACAGTGGGGGGCGAGGTATGTAATGCTGTTATTAGTTTTTTAAATTCTGGCTTAGTTGAAATTCCCATATATTACTCTATCCCAAAAGTAAAAGCCTCCTCTAGAGTGTGTGAATATAGACCTATTAGCCTGTGTAATGTATTGTATAATTACAAAAGTGCTAACTAATAGGTTGAAAAAGGTGTTGCCTTGTATTATTTCTCAAAATCAGAGTTCCTTCATCCTTTGGAGGCTTATCTCTAATAACATCTTGATGGCTTACGAGGCTCTTCAGGCAATGGATGCTCGATGAAAAGAATGGAGTGGTATATGCTGTATATGACCCTAAAACTGGATATGCATAAAGCCTATGACAGAGTGGAATGAGATTTTCTAGAGGGCATGATAAGGAAGATTGGTTTTGTAGAGAGATGTATACGTACAATTGACTATGACATGCATCAGGACAGATTCTTACTCGGTGCTTATTAACAATAAACCCCATGGTCTCATTACTCCTTCTAGAGGGCTCAAGCAAACTGATCCCTTATCTTATTATTTATTTATTCCGTGTGAGGAAATGTCAAGTTCTATTATTCATATGGTGGGCAGAATAGAATGATCATATGCATACCTATCATTATGGGGTGGGGGTAGAAGACTGAGTCATCTCATTTTTGCGGATGACAACCTATTGCTTTGAAAAGCTAATATTATTATATTGAGCAAAATACAAGAGCTTTTGGAGATGTATAAGAAGGCATCGGGGCAGAAGCTAAACAAAGAAAGAACACATATTTTCTTTAGCAGGAAGAACACTAGGTCGGAAGTAAAAGATCATTTTCTTTCCTCAGCGAGGGTGCAATCAACACAAAGGTATGAACAATACTTGGGATTACCAGCTCTAGTAGGCAAATAAAAAAACAATTACTTTTAAAGGTATAAAGGAAAAAATATGGAATAGGCAAAATGAGTGGAAAGAAAAATTGCTTTAACAAGTGAGGAAGGAGAGTCTCCTAAAGGCTATTATTTAAGCTATTCCAACCTACACTATAAGTGTATTCCAACTACCCAAATTGTTATGCCGTAAATAAATTCTTTGATGATGAAATTTTGGTGGGGACATAATTAAAGGAAATGAGCCGAAAATTGCTTGAATGAGCCGAGATAGTATAAGACTGTCAAAATCTTAGGTTGGTTTGGGTACATAGATCTAGAATGTTTCAATATGACTTTGTTGGCAAAGCGAAGGTGGAAATTACTTCACAATCCTAATACATTGGTGGCAAAATTTTTAAAAGAGAGATACTATAAGAATGATACATTTCTAGAGTCAAATTTGGGATACAAACCGTCTTATGCATGTAGAAGTATTTTGAATGCTTAAATTCAAATAAAAACAGGTTTAGTACCATCGAGAGTGGGGAATGGGAATTCAATAAAAATATGGGAAGATAAATGGCTACATAATCCTACTTTCTATGCTATCCAATCTTCGATAAGGATTCTTGATAGAGAGAGAGAGAGAGAGAGCAAAAGAAACTTATTGATGAAGATACAAACTGGTAGAAATTCTCTTTGACTAATGAGATTTTCAAGGAGGAGGAGGCTGTGAGCATTTGTGGTTTGGCCATTAGTCCCAATAGGCAACAAGATCAAATGGTCTGGATTGGTACTCATACGAGGAATTTCGATTATAGAAGTGCCGACCATCTCAAAAAAAGGAAGAGATTCGTAGTAAAAAAGAGGAAGCTTAAAGATCCAAAATTATAGTAGTCTATTGAAGTGAATCTGGAAGATAAGTGGCCTGAGGGTAGTCAAGATGTTCTTATAGAGGGCTTGTAACAATCTTCCTCCAACTAAAGAAAATCTCTTTAAATAGATAATAGTTCAAGGCCCGCTTTATCTCATTCGGGGTCTGGTAGCAAAGATTATTGGTCATATTATTTGAAGTTCTTCATGTTTGGGCTACATGTAATAGGAAGATTCAGAAATGCTATGGTGAAGCAAATGCTCTCCTAAGTAGTCTAGAGAAACTTATGGAAATATAAGATGATGATCATGATTTAGAGTTGGTAGCTATGGTAGTAAGATGAATTTGGCTCTGATGAAATATAGTGGTTCACGGGGGTTAATTAACAACCACATTTGTTTTTTAATGCTTCATAGGTTGGTATCCTCATTCATTAGAATGCATAACAAACTAGGACAAGTATCCTTTCTATTTCACTTGAAATGAAGAGAAGTCATTTTATGGTTATAATTTAATGTTGTTGCATGCATCTAATGACATGTAAATGATGTCACATCATTTAAATTTTTTGAATGATATGCCAACATATTTATCATGTAACATAATCTACACCGTTAGATATAACAATATTGCATCCTAACTATGAAATAGCTCATCTCCATTACAAGTGAAATGGAGAGGATCCTATGAGGCCTCTTAATTGTGATCCACATGCCTGGGTGCACAGAGTTAATTAGTAATGGTAGCAATGACAGAGAAAGCCCCCCCCCCCCCTTCAACTCTTATGAAAAAAAAAATAATTAAGGTTTTTTTCCTATTGGCCCCTAGCAAGAAATTTTTTGACCCCTTAGCCCCTTAGCCCATTCCTTTTTATCATCTCTTCAATTGGTTTCATCTTATTTGGAACGATAACTTTATTGTCAAAACTTTTTCCTTTAATATTTCACGGGTAGCAACAGACATGTTTGAGAAGGTAACAATAGAAGGAATTTTACAATGTTGTAGAGGCCAGGCTTTGTTCATAGTAAATGAAAAGGGTTTAGTAATTAAAGCAGTGCATTGGAAGAAGACATGTGTGGATTTAAAGAATCACACGCCTGACAATGCTCGATTTCCTAAGAATGTGGCAAAAATAACGTAAAATGGAAAAAGAAAATAAAAATAGTTAGATGGCATTAGAAAAATCTAGAAGATATGTGTTTCATTTGTTTTGTGTTGTGTTTAGCATAATGTGTTTTGTGTAGAATATAATGTGTTTTGTATAACAGTTAGTTGGCTATTGTGTTAGTTAGAGTGAGCTGTTCTAACAAAAGGACCAAGAGAATGTTAGTTTCAAGAGCCACGTCATTCAGGTAAAGCCTTGCGAGAAGGCCAAGAAGCACACAATTCACCCAACTGAAATTTTTCAATTTTCGTACAAAAACTGAGAGCTTTTTTATTTTTATTTTTTATTTTTCATTTTCTGAATCTTTGGATTTCTTTACTTTTTTTTTTTTTTTTTCTAAAAAACTCTTTTCACTTTTGCTTATTGATTTTTAATTTGAAGGGAATAATAAAAATATCAAAATTGGATTATGTTTAATTTATTTAAAATTTACCTTTATATATATACTTTAATCTCTACTTAAGAAAAAAATTTATTTAGCCCCCTCCCATTAAAATGTTTGGCTCTGTCCCTGAATGGCAGCATGAAAGTAATCGAAAAGTAAATGAATATATAGCTGTAATTTTCTAAATTATTTGGATTGCATTCATGCTGAAGTCAAACCTAATTTCATTCTTTACAATGATGATCAGTTCTAAGAAGATGATAGATTTAATTTATTTACTTAATTAAGCAGCACATATAGCATATTATATAGATGTACTTTTGATTTACAGTTTCTTTTCCTCCATTAAGGGGGAATCATCTTTCTGCTTGGGCTAGAAAGAAGTTATACAGACGGCTCAAGGCCGAAACAACAAAGACAAAGAGACTCCTAAACCTAGCTAGGCTGAGTTTCATTTTAAAACAACCCTGCACCGTCCTCTAACGACATGTTAATTAGGTCTTCTTGGCCGTGAGCTGTACCATCATCAAAGAGCCACTTCTCTAGCAACGTGAGAGGGACTTCAGTGTCCGAATTCGACTTGCTTTCATCCTGGAAGATGCTTGCTTCTGGTGTCAAGTTTGCAGCCTCGTCCACCGACACAGATTGAGAGACATCAGAGGTGGAAGAATTGAAGCTCAACAGCGAATCAAAAGCTTCTGGTGTGGTGGCACCTTCACTAGAGCTCGAACCGGTCGCATGAAGTTTGTTGGAGGAATTCTGAGTGGTTTCTGAGTTTGTCTGAGCTGATTTTGGGGAACTTTTCTTCCAGTTCTCGAGCAATCGAGCTATATTTTCAGCGCTTGATGCGTATGTGGACGCTTGATATGGTCTGGTGTAAGGGGGATTTGAGTCAGGCAGTTGGGTTGGCTTGTCAAGGGACAAAGCCTCACACAGGGCTCGCTTAGCCATGTGGATATCTGTTTGGAGTCTTCTCTCCCACTGGCCTTTGGGTATTGTCTGCGAGGCTGAGAACTCATCTTGATGATGCCCATCGAGGCCTCCATCATGCTTTTTGAGCTTCTTCTTTAAATGGGTATTCCAGTAGTTTTTTATATCATTATCTGTTCTCTGTGGAAGATAGGATGCTATGGCCGCCCATCTACGTACAACCATTAAAAACTTTCATGAATTTCCACAAGAGAGAGAGAGAGAGAGAGAGAGAGAGAGAGAGAGAGAGAGAGAGAGAGAGAGAGAGAGAGAGCGAGCGAGAAGAGAGTAAGAGAGGAGGATCTTACCTATTACCCAAAAGAGCTTGGAGGTGGACTATCATCTTCTCCTCATGATCGGTGAAGTTACCACGCTTAATACCGGGACGGAGATAATTTGTCCACCGAAGCCGGCAGCTCTTACTGCATCTAAGCAAACCTGAAAACCCACATGGGGAATGAATGAATTAAACTTAATCAAACCATATAGAGAGACTAAATCTGAGTGTTTTTGGTTATATTACTGCCAAGAGAAACAAAAAGGAACCAAGAGGACATTGAAGGAGGTGCAGGATATTAATTACACCACTTTAATGATCAAACCAACCCAAAAACAAACAAGAACCTTCGATAAAATACTAAACGATTGGGAAGAAGAAGCTTTAAAGAGAGAAAAGGAAGTAATTAATACATAGGGGATAAAATATTACCTGTATTAGCAGGAACTCCTCTCCAATTCCCTGGTCCATGTTCTTGAATGTAAGAGACCAAGATGATGTCTTCCTCTGGTGTCCATGGCCCTTTCTTGACACCAACTTTGTCACAGCAAGGTGGCCTCCCCATTTCTTTCGATTTCTCAACGGCAAGGTGGTACGGTGGACTTCCTTATGATCTCTGAAGTCTCTTTCTAATAAGAGATGTAGAGACAGGCGTCCAAATTAGGTGTTGCCTGGTCTGATATGAGTATGCAGGATATATATATAGAGAGAATTGAAGAGCCCAAAGACTGTTTCCTCGCTGACCAGAGGTAAAAGGTTTGCAACAAAAGAGTCAAAAAGAGCATTTACTCATTGCTTGCGAAAAGTCAGCTATGCTTAGACCTCTCTCTCTCTCTCTCCCCGCCACACAAAACCGTGTGGCGTGGCATTCAATACAGCTACTTTGGTGGCACCGAAAAAAAAAACCCAAGTTACTATTATCTTCTAAGTAAACTTTTTGGCCTTTCCATAAATGAGTTATTTTCAAGGAATTAAACTTCATCCTTGTTATGTGTGCAAGATCGATCTAAATGATGTGCCTCTTTAAGCTTTTCATGTGGCCTTTTTACTTCTCGTGAATGATCAACATTCTACAAACCTTACGCCCATGTGCATTTACCAAAACGAGAGAGAGAGATCATGTTCTCTTCGTGACTGAGTCAAATATCATGGTAATTAAGTTGGATTATGCATGTATGATCGTATTGTTCTGAAATTAGGGTTTGTGGAATCATGAGGCACATTTAGAGCTTTCACAGTAGATGCCTTATAAGTGATTTCATTCTTTAAATTTAAGGAAAATACCAAAAAAATCACAAAAAGTTACCCATAACAGACATACCTTATATTTTTCTATTTCATAGGAATGCTACAATGTAACTCATTGTATTGGATTGCACTGTAGCATTCCCATGCTTTATTATAATAATAAAAAAAAAATCAACTCTCATCTCACAGTGCGCATACCTCCACGGGTCTCAACCCTTCAAAACCAAACAATCCATCTACTCCGGCCAACCTCCTCCATGCTATATTGCTATAACCCATCACATTACCACCAATCAACCATCAACGACAAACATACAAACAACCAATCCAAACACAACACCTTATCCCAATTGAAAACCACTACCAAAAATGAAAAATTAAAAAATTAAAAAAAAAAATCCCCAAACAGTCCACTGCCCCCCATCAGAATCCCCTCTCCCCATGCTACCGCACCGCCACCACCCAAACCCACCACCACGCCGATGCTACCCAAAACCAAACCAACCACCACGCAACAACTTCTCATTGCACGGCCTATGCCGCTCGTGCACCTAGCATCCCAATTGCGCGATCGACCATAGAGCCACTACGCCTTCACCTTCCGACGTCCACCATCATCCCACTGCCCATACAGCATTTTGACGGCCGCAGACAATGCTGCTACATCCTGTTGTTGTATCCCATGTTAGAAAATCGCGCCATCATGATTACCAGATGTCATCTTCCTGTTTGAACAATGAGAGACAGAGACAACAGAAGCCGAAGATGTGAGAGAGAGAGAGAGAGAGAGAGAGAGATGGAGACGAGAGTGACGGGCGAGAGAGGAGACGAAGATGATAAAGAGAGAAAAAAAAAATAGTTTATGGAATAAAGAAAAAAAATCATTATTTTAATGATATAGGAAAATGTAAAAGGAATATATTATGGGGTGTATTTAGATAGGGAAGTAAAAAATAGTTTATGATTAGATAACCTATGGGAATGCTCTTATAGTAGTAAACTTGACATTGCACCATGACACAATTATTTGAAAAAAAAAAAAATGACAATATTATTGCTAGTAGATTTGCTTGGTTTATGGGGAATATAAGTGAAATGGAGGTTTAAATTTTGTTTCGTTACTTTTAATATTGTACATATATAGTGCTACCTATTCAAAATTTTAAAAGAACATGATATATTCACCACGTAGCACCATACGTCAAATATTATATGAATCATGAATTGTTGATCTGGTTTATGATGGTCCTTCCGGTTGCGGAGCCACGTGGAGTTGTATGGCCGTGGCCTTTACAAATTGTTTTAAAAAAAATTATGTATAAGGAAGATTTTGTGTTAAATGGCCCCTACAGACAGACGTTATGTACTTTAGTGAGAGCTACTAAATGAGCATTTTCAGTTATGAAAATTGTTAAAACAAGATTTCGCAACAAAATAGAGAATGAATTTCATTTAAATAGTTTAGTTGTCTGAACTAAAATGAAAATTACTGAAAGCTTCAATTCATATTTAAAACTTGATTTTGTTTATATAAAAGAACATTGGCTTCAATTTTATACACTTATTGTATTATTGCTGACATGTTACGTTGCTAATATATCAATTTTGACATATATTTATAAACTTTTATTGAGATATTTTTTGCGATACACATATTATGTGATAAATTACTTTATTTCTATTTTAAATCGTGTTTGTTATATTTTTAATTTGGCCTCATGATAATTAATTAATTTTGCGTTCAAACTGTTGATGATGGGGTGAAAATAATAATAATAATAATAATAAAAAAAAGTATGTTTAATTATCTAGTGGGGGCGAGGCTTGTAAATTGTAATGACCAATCAAGGAATAGGAACCGCACTGCATGGTTTTCTTCTCATTGGTGCTTGCCAGATGGATGATGGTTTTTAGATAGGGACCATCACGTTGGTGGGCTGCCACTCTTCAATGCTATCCATGTCACATGGAAACAAATTGCCAATATTCGTTAGGTTTCTTTGAAAAGAAAAGAGATTGAATAATCCAACTTTTCATTTGTATTTATCACATTCGATCATTTTAATTATATATTTTTTTTTTTGATAAGAGATCATTTTAATTATATTCATTGAAGTTACATATTTTAAATAGTTTCTAATTATGCCAATTATTAATTAAAAATAAATAAAAATTATTACTTAAAATATGTTACATCGATCAGTTAAATAAATATAAAAAATGAATGTGAAACATTGCTCAAAAAGATTATTGGGTGTCCCATGTAAGGCGGGAGCCAAATGGAACTAGTCAAATACTTGCACTTTCTTTAGAAGAAGAGGGATGCTACACATGCACCATTCATCCCCCTTCATCCTCCCTTTATAATAAAAAAATTGATTTTAAGGGAAAGGAGAAGACAAAGGGGGATGAGTGGTGCATTTCTAACATTCCTCGTAGAAGAATAAGTAGTTCACATAAAAGATGCCCCTCAGTGTGTTAAAGATATTGTAACGTTGTGATCAAGTTTAATTATTCTAGCTCATTAATGAATAGAATGAGAGATTGATTTTCTTTTTTCTTTTTTCTTTTTTCTTTTTTTTTCTTTTTTTTATTAGAAAAAAGGAGAGATTATTATATAACTAAGACCATGCAAATTCCCTACTCATTAATTACTTTTATTTCTGATAATCAGGAATATTCCTTGAACGGATAGGATGGAGGATACATTATTAAAAGTTCATCCGATGATCGACTTTAATCATTTTTTTTTTTTGGGGGGGAAAATAAATTTCTATTCTTAAACCATTAGGAAGATCCCAATTGGCTAAACTCTCAATCCAAATTGATGGCTCAATTTTCCGTACTGATAATTGGTGGCTATATATTATGTTGATGTAATTAACAGTTTGAAATACTTAATCATGAGTGTGACTTTGATAAGTATTAGTGGAAACTAATTTTATCGATAGTTATAACTAGCTAGCTAGTCATTTATATATATAAATCACCGTGCAACATCCTTCTTGATCATGGATGATTTCTTATTCATCCAAAATCTCTCTCTCTCTCTCTTATAAGAATAAAAAAATCAGTCACACAAAGCTGATTGTTTCTTATTAGATCATAGCTACAGATCGAAAAGGACTAGCTACTAGCTAATTAACAACAGCAGATAACATTTCGAGCTCTAGATGCAAGGTAGCATGTATGTGTGTATATATATATATATATATAGAGACAAGCCAACCAGCAATGCTTTTTAATTTTTAACCGATAAGTAATTTGGATGTTATGTGCGATGAAATTGGCCAGACGATTTCCAAGTAGATCGAGATGGTATTTTTTTACACGTTTCGTGAACTCGACACGAATTTAATACAAAATTAGTGGATTAGAGTTGAGGGGGTCTAACCTGTGTAATTAAATGGATCGAGTTATGGTTAATTTATATAGTCTTTTACACATGCCTCGACACGATCGGAAGCCAATATTAGGCCTGAAATTTTTTGACACAGGCCACGAACTCAAAAGTTCAAAACAAACCCAACACGAAATTAGTGTGTTAGTATTGAAAGGGTCTAACTTGTTTAATTAAAAAACAAATATTAAATATGTACTATGTGTACGTTTCTCATCAAATTTGACAAAAAGAAGAAAAAAAAAAAAGGTTTAATTAATATATTTCTAGCTAGATCATGTTCCATACGTACCAGGACAAACAAACATTCACAGTATAAACAAAGGATAAGTAGGCTTGAATACTGCAAGAGTAGTAGATAGTGAGAAAGAGAAAGTCAAAAGTGTTTTAAAGTTCTGGAAGGAATCCACATGCATGATCGATATGCAGAAATAATCGTATGACGCTAACTATCCCGTATTGTTACAATTCATTTGTCGTATTAAACTTGCTGACGATGATGGACGGTACTGGACAGCTCCAAGGAAGAAGACGAAGATATAGATCGACGTATGCTTGCTATTAGCTTTTTCATAAACACTTTCTGACTATTTCTTACTCTAAAGTCCAAGTATATTTATTGGCCGGGCAAACCATTGTGGACCAAACCAAAATTCAAATCGCAAGATGCGTCTAGCCGCCGAGCCCACGTCCATTAGTGTTAATGACACAAGAAAACAAATCAAGTTGGGATATTTTTGGCATTTTGTTGCAATTTCCGATCCCTGTTCTGCTGTTCAAATTAATGGTACGTAGCAGCAAATGCGGTGGACAAGTACGTACGAGATTTTTGTTTCCCCATCGAGTTTGTTTCGGTGATCATCGTCTAATAAATTCTACACATTGCCGAGCGTTCCATTATTTCTTGCATTTCACATTGCAATCTACAAGCTAGCTAGCTAGGTAGCCGTATGCAATGAACCTATACAGAAAGTAATTAAACAGTTCCAGGATATGGGTTTCAACACACGTACCCATATCCTGCCATGGAATTAAACAACTCATGTTATCATTTCAAAATGCATGTAGTACTCTTCTATATATGCATGACTTTCTCTTTATTGATAGCTTCAACCTTGGCCTCCATCGATCAACCCACAAAAGATTTCATGCATGTGCTGCTCGATCTCTTATCCAATTCCTTACCTGA
Source organism: Alnus glutinosa (assembly GCF_958979055.1). Taxonomy (NCBI): domain Eukaryota; kingdom Viridiplantae; phylum Streptophyta; class Magnoliopsida; order Fagales; family Betulaceae; genus Alnus; species Alnus glutinosa. The sequence continues at coordinate 3,191,855 of NC_084893.1, forward strand.
TGCAGGCTGTTTACTCACGTTTGAAGCTGAAAAAAGACACCAACAGTTTTAATTAGTTGGTGTCGTTTGAACAGTATGTAAGAAATTATATATGTGTCCCTTATACACATTTAATTCATTGTAATGGTTGGAATTTAAATAATTATCATAACGGTAATTATTTAATATAAGGATTGAATATGATTTATTCCACATTAAGTTATATGAAATCGTAACGGTTTAAAACGGTTTTTATATTAAATTTTCTGATTTATTCTCCTTGATGGGAGGAGAATAATCAGCTATTTATTGATGATGAGGGTCCCTAGCCTACCTATATAAAGAGCCATGTGTATTCATCTATTGGCACACTTATAGGCACAGGCCAGAAGAACTCTCTAAATTTTGTCTTTTCAGAATACTTAGTGTTGCAGAAAATTTATTCGTTCTTCGTTCTTCATCAAGCTTGAACAAAATATGGCTGGAGATATTTATAATTCCGCTGCTTATTATTTTATAGCATTTTATTTTATATATTATGCTTACACAGTAAACACCATTAAAGCTAGACTTTTTCTTTTTCTTTTTTTGTAGTAATAGAAGGATAATGAAAAAAAAAAATAAAAAAATAAAAAAAACACACCATATAGGACTATACCCGAATAAGGGGATGCAGGGGAGACACACCAGCTAAAAACATATATTAATACTCTCCTTTGCCTAGCCGCCCCAGTACTCCTGGCCTCCAAATAGGACACAGGATAATGAAGCCACGAAAGCAATCTTGCCATTTGGTCATGTAATGCTGGGGCAAGCATAGGTGGTAGTTAGTGTGTTGATATCGTGCACAATAATGATAAATAGTATAAAATGAAAAAGAGAGAACAAGAGAAAATCAAGACACAGATTTACGTGATTTAACAATATGTCTATGTCCACATGAGTACAACTATATTCAATAATTGATTTAAGGTTATAATAAAACCCTACTGTACCAACATATATGAAAATATGAGTTACTACACTAGTACTCTTGTATTACTCTCTATACCCAAGAGAATATGAGCAGGGGCAGAGCCGGCCTTCCAAACTTGGGAGAGCCAAATTGAAAAAATAAAAAAATTGGGGGGGCCAAAATTAGAAAAAATAAAAAAATTAGGAATAAATTTTAATTTTTTTATTTGGAGAAACTTGGAGCTTGGCCCCCCAAGCTCCTTAGTAGCTCTACCACTAAATATAAGTTACTTGTTCCAACATATTATTCAATGGGTGGTGTTTGATTATCGTTGTTAAGGTTTTTTTTTTTTTTTTTGAAAAATATTTTTGTGTGACATAAAGATGACAAAATTTTTTTATTTTTATTTTTTTTTTAAAAAAAAAAAAATCGTTTGGCGAAGGTTTGGCAAACAAGTCCATATTTGCGGTGCCGCCGTGTGAAAGGGAATATTGTGCGTGGCTGCATGCGGTCATTGCGGTGTGATGGCGATCTAAGAGTGCACATCATGGTTGAAGTAGTGATGCGATACGATTCTTTCTTTTTTTTTCTTTTTCTTTTTTTTTTTTTTAAAAAAAAAAGGTCATTTCACCTCTAAAATCATGTTTTGTCCAATTTAATAAAGAAAAGTATACATATCTCCCTTAAACTACCATTTAATTGTTAATGTACCCCTCAAACTATCAATTATGTCAATATTTCTCATCAAACTACTAAAAAATGTCAATGCCCACCTTAAAACCAATAAAAAAAATAAATGACCCTAAATTTTTTTAAATAAGACAAAAATGTCCTCATAAATTCGAAAAAAAAATTAAAAAAATTATTTAAAAAAATTAAATAAAAAAAAACAAACGAAAAAATTACTGAAAATTATGAAAACAATTTTTTTTTTTTAAAAAAAAAAAGAAAAATAACGAAAAAAAAACCAGTTTTTTATTAAATTTTTTTTTTAAACAAAAAACAATTATAATTTTTTTTTTTTAAAAAAAAAAAAAGAAACAAAACCAGTTTTTAATTTTTATTTTTATTATTATTTTTGTATAAATTTTTTGTTGATTTATATTTTTTTAATAATTTTTTTACTTTTATTTTATTTTAATAATTTTATGAAGAGTATTTTTGTCATTAGGGAGACATCGACATTTTTTTAGTAGTTTAGAGGGGGACATTGACACAATTGATAGTTTGAAGGGTTATATATACTTTTTCCTATTTAATAATATACAATATATATTAGGTCACATCATTTAAAATTATGTTAATGTAACATTATATATATGTAAATTATAATTATTAAATGCAACAAAACAATATTTTCGGAGTTTTACGCAAATTATTACCAAACACAACAAAGTCAGCAAAGCTGGTAAGTGTAACTGTAACATCTTGTCACTCAAATATAATTAGGTCAATCTATTAAAAAAAAAAATTATATATATATATATACAATTAGGTCATATATATCCTTATTCGTACGTGGTCCCTATTCGGGTCTATCCACGTGTATGGAATGTAGTTCAACTCTGGTCATAAAATCAACTTCACAATCTGTGGTTAGATTCATCACAGATTGATGGACAAGATGGAAGGGTATTGACTTTGAGAAAGCCCCGTTTGCATAAAAACAATCGTCCAAGTGGCGCGCAGGAGCCACTGCCACCTCTTATGTACAAAATATTGAATGAATGGTACGTTGATCTTGTAATTAATTAATTAATTAAATTTTGAAGCTATCGTGTGGCATCTGGGCCCATCCTCCATGTGATCCATACTTGTGGCAACGAAGGAAACGTGTGTGGAGCATCGAACCACAAAAAATATGTTACTACTATAGATGATACTCTCGATTATGTTATTTAATTAAATTTAAGTGTTTAGTGGTTGACGTGAATTTCTTGAGTCGATGTCCGGACAGTTAATAAAGATGGACTGTAAATACGTCGGCAATATGTACGTATACACATTAACGGACCAATAACGGATTGAGCTTTTATAATTGTTTTTTGCTGTGTGCTTTTGTCAAATCAACATGACAAAGGGTACTAACTATGATCCGGCATGTTAGGTGGAGAATGGAGCCCGCCACCCAACTCAATTGTCTTTGGTTGATGCCATGTGTCACGATCATGATGCAAGAGGATCCTAGAAGAGTTTCAATTGGAGGGAGTTACCACTGCTCCTGTCACATTGAGATCAAGTGAGTTATGAGGAAGAGATTTTTGGATGCAACACCTCTATAAGCCATGTGAAATTTTGAATTGTGGCTGTCCTGGGGCTCCCACTCCCGACAGATAATTCAATGTGTTTTAATCCTAGAGAGCTTCTAGCTGTTGACCCATGAACTGACGGGTTTTAAGGTACAGTATAATCTCCGGCTACATGTCAAACCTCTGTGATCCTCTTCACTTGAGAGTGTTGAGACGGTGGCTTCAACTAGGCACCTTTCTTTGAAAGGTGCTGCATATTGTCTTTGCTTTACTAATTAGTTGTATCTATATGATTGATTGTGGTTAAGTTTTGTTTGTTACTGCCGTTAATACTTTTTAGAGGGTGTAGGCTAGCTCGCTCAATCTAAAAGAAAATAGACTTTCACTTATCAAAAAACAGATTTAAGAGGAGGGAGCAGATCATCTCCTTTTCTCTTTCTACTGTCCGCTCATACCTTCTTCATTTTATTTTGGTTTTTTCTTTTATTTGTAGGTATTCGATCTCCGACTAGATCAGTAATTTTGGCTTCTTCAATATGCATCTATCCATCTATCTCTGTGTTGTGCCGTTTATCTCCTCATTGACAGCTGTTGTTTTTTGGTTGTCTTTTTGCTTTGAATAAGAGTTTCTTCTCTTTAGATCTACCCTCATAGACTATTTATGCTCACAACTGGTTTAAATAAAATTTTCTATGATATTTGGCTACCCTTGTCTTAGATCTAGTCTGCTCGAAGCAAATATGCTCTTTAACCATTTTTGTACATGGGTTAGCGGAAGATAAAAATCATAGATAGTACTTTATAATTATAAGACTTTTATTAATTTGTATCTCTATGACTATGTAACCTCATTACATGTGATTATGATTTTACAGAGCTTTATATTTTGTGATGTAAGAACTTTATGCTCGTGATCTTTGATCAATGAAATACTTAGATTTTTCGTTCAAAAAAAAAATCTAAAAGAAAATATCATACGACTTAATTATCAAAAATTTCCTCGTTAGCCTCCACGCCGGTGTTACTCTTGTGGTCTTTCGATCTCTTTGTTTTACACATGTCCATAGCTCGATCAGTCCGATCATGCAAAAATATGCATCAACATTCACTAACACATTATAACATTTATTTATTTTTTTTTTTTTAAAAAAAAAAAAAAAAAAAAAAAAAAAAAAAAAAAAGGCTTTGTTGTGCGAACTGTAATTCACTATCTCAATTTGATATAAATTGGTTATCATTTCAGGATTATCCTAATTAATGTCGCTGTCGTTAAGAAAGTGGATATAGCCAGAAGTGCATGGTATCGGACAGATTTTTGGAAGGTGCCATAAATTGGTTAATATGAGTGTTATCAGAGTTTTGCTTTTATCATTAATTGTTAAAAGGTCGATGTATGAATGAAGTTATCCAGAATTTTTTTTATTTTTTATTTTTATTTAAATATAGAAAAATGATATTTAATAGACTCTCTTCAACAACGGTCATATAACTATGATAATGCGGTAGTGAAAATCAACCCTTAATTTTTTTCTTTTTACTAGCCATCATTAATTCAAAGTGTTGGAAGAAGTGGCTCATATTCTCTCAGGCATAGAAATTAGAAAATAATACTAAAATATTAATATAGTGGCCTATTGGTGAAGCAACGTGATGCCAACTAGCCTATTGGGGATGATTAGGTTGGGGGGGAGGGGGTGTGGGGGCGTTGCCCCCGCTGTACGGTATAGGGTATTTTTGAATTTTTCAAAATACGTTCGTACAATTAGGGTTTTTTTTTTTTTTTTTTATAAATATGTTATGTTGTAACTCTAAATCATAAATTGAAATATAGCTGCATTCCTGTGGACATAGAAAACCACGTAAATCTGTGTCTTGACTTTCTCATACTTTCTCTATTTTCGATTTCATATTATTCATAATTATTGTATAAGGTAATAACACAAAACTAATTTTTACTGTCACATTATTATAATTGTATGGCAGTCATACGAGAGTCTATTAAATAGCATTACTATTTTTTCATTGAGAAATGTTATTTAGTAGACTCTCATACAACTATGATGATTTGTTTTTTATTCTTTCAGTAATTAAATATCGGTATCAAAATATCTTTGTGCTTGTAGAAAACCATGTAGAAAAGTTTTGATACCATGTAGAAATACATATAAAATATAAAAAGAAATGCTAGACATCTCAAAATTTTCTTTTAAAATTTAGTTCCCAAATGATCTATTACAATCTTATAAGATAGTGATATATTTATCAAAATAATAGATCACATGAGATTGTAACACATAGTTTTGAGACCAAATTTTGGAGAAAATTTTTGGGTTGTGTAGTATTTCTCAAATATAAAATAAAGTAATATGAAAGAAAAGAGAGCGGAAATGGAGAGAGACATATAAACTATATCTTGTATATTCACTATGTTAAGCAATATTACATAACTCTCTATTTATAGAGAAACAATGAGTAGTGAGCAAGAAACCTATACCAAATAATGTAGAAAAGCTTACAAATAAAATAGAATAAACAAAATATAAAATATTATAACAAAGGGAAAATACCGATAAACCTGATTAGAAAATATATTTTAGATATTCTAAAATATTCTAACATTCCCCCGTCGCTTGAGTTTGGAAAATAGAAATAATTAAAGTCGGCCAAAGTCAGTAGTTGGATCAAGGTGGTGCCTACGAGAAAGGCTAACAATGGTGGTCGAAGAAATGCCAAAGAATGAAGACAAGCCGCTAAAAAATCAAGTGAAGAGCCAAGCCGCAGCTAACAATGACGGCTGGAGAAATGCCAGAGAATGAAAACTACCGGCTAAACATCAATTGAATGGCCAAGTCGCATTGTGCCAGGGTTTGCCGGTGAACTAGGTCGTGGATCACAACAAAACTAGGCCAAAAACCACAAAATGAGCTGGATGACTAGACCAAATGAACTCCAAGTTTTCGTTACGTGCAAAAACCTCAACGAAGCATTTGGTGTACTGCTGTCACAGTGAAGAAAACACCGAAGAAACACTCAAATGAGAGAAAAAAACAACACGTATGAGAACATAAGCTTAAAAGAGGCACCACGAAAATAGTGACTCTGATACTATGTAGAAAAGCTCTGATATATATATATATATAAAATATAAAATAATATGAAAGAGAACTGAACGCAGAGAGACATATGGACTACATATTGTATAAAGGAAATTGAATAAGGGAAATATAATATATTCTAACAAAGGGATAATGCCGATAAATCTAATTAGAGAATATATTTTAAATATTCTAAGATATCCGAACGGTGATTAAGAAGTTGAATGCATAGGTTTTTCTTTAAATAAATCTTTCATCTAAACCATTTAACCATATATTTTTATATCCTTAACCTCTTCTTTTATATATATATATGCATTCATGAACAATGTCACATCACATGTGACCTAACACTGCTCATGAACAAATTTTAGAGCACTAGCAATACTTTTCCTAAATTTCATTTCATTCCCTAAATGCGGGGAAAAATGCTAAAAATCTGCTTGAATCGGATTCACTTGTTGTTCCCTAAACTAGGGAAACACCAAAGGAACCAAAAGTTGTACCATAAATCTAGGAAAGCAAAAGTGGTTCTCATTCCCTGGATCAGAATCCTCTACAATTATTTGTCCGAATTTGAGAGAATTCGGGCATGTGATTGTGAGAGACTACTTATAAAACCCACATGACCGGATAAGTGTTTGGACAGTCCAATTTTTATTTGGTCAGGTAGGTTCCATAAATGGTCTCTTACAATTACCTGCCCGAATTCTTTCAAATTCGAGCAAATAATTGCAGAGGATCTTAATCCCTTTTCCCCTCTCATTCCTCTAGCTAACATTTATTTGAAATAATATTTAAATGATTTATTTTTCCTCTTTCTTTTCCCTAACATTTAATTTAAAGAATATTTAAATGGTATAGGAAAATAATAAAAGAAACTATTGTGGAGTGCATTTAAATATGGAAGCAAAATGTGGTTTGGTTCTCTAAATTGAGAAAAAAAAAAAAAAAAAATTATGGGAAGCTGCTGCTAGTGCTCTTTTACATTTTGGTTTGCATAATCAAATGTAAATGTCTTTTTTTGGCATTTTCATTAGTCATTTTAGCTATAAGTGCAAAATGACTAAACTATTGAGAATGCTCTTACAAAGACTCGAGAGCTAACCGAGTTAAAACATGTAGCATTCGGGCCTCATTCATTGGCTTTGTTTGTTAGAGCTTTTTAGATAGTATTTTTTTTATATTTTTTGTTAGAAAAAAGTATTATGATGTGATATAAAGATGAAAATAATTATTAAATGTTTAGTGACTCTTTTGTCTTTTGGTTATTTGTTAATACTTTTATTTTGAAAAAATGCTACATGCACTTCCAAATACACATTCTCTGACCTGGCCGTTAAAATTACCATTGAATTTTAAATGAATCATCGTTAGACTTTAGATCCAATAGTAATTTTCATTGCTACGCTAGAATCTATACACTTGGAAATGCATATTGCACTTCTCCTTCTTTTGAAAAAAAAAAAAAAAGTGTATCAAACAAACATGAAAATAGCAAAACCCAGTGCAACAAAAGAGGCAGGCCGAGGTAGCGGTTTTAGTGCCACGTCGACTGTCACCCCAATTTTGTGGTTGACACAGTAAATCTCACGCTGACTCACACGTCGATTCATAAAGGGCTTGTAGTAAAAATTACATACCATGTGAACTGATACATTAATTTAGAAATGACTTAAAATCAAAGTAGTTTGAGTAATGGTTGTTGTACACAAAATGTACACACTTTGTACACAACATTTTTGTATTTTTTCAATAAAAATAAAATTACTTGACACACTTTATGTGCAACAAGCATTACTCAAATAGACTGAGGTCGTAGTAGTTCCTATAACTATAGTATTCCCTCGTATCATGGATGACCAAATTCAAGCCTGATTACCCCCTGCCCCATGTCGGCCATATCCGATTTCCGTACACCTGATACATTTAGATGAAGTTCGATGCTGCCCAATTGCCCATCATTAGTCTTCCCTTCTGTCTAGAAAGGTACATGCAGTGCAATATGAAACACATTCAAAACTGTGACCTTTGCACATGGAGTTCAAATTAAAAGATCTTGAGATATATGCATGTGGGTCAAATTCGAGTTTAATTAATTTGCATATATTCTTCCGAGGAAAACGAATCTACTTTTCTTTTTTCTTTTTTATAATTTAGTCAAATCCTACTTTGGTTATGGGTCTAAATCGCTCTATGTATTGTCACAATATAATACCAACATTTATGTAAGAGGAGGGCCGGCTTAATACGTAACAATATAGTTTTATATCGGGAAGAAATGAGTAGTCCAAACAGAGTGAATTGTTTATAACGATATTTATGGGTATATTATAAGTTTTATATTGTCTAGTTATTAGGTAGAACTGAGATTTATAAGAAATTTTAGGGACACTTTAAAGTGACTAGTCATTTTGGGATGATGGTACAGATGTGGCTAGCGATTTTTCTTGAGTTGTTACGCCATAGTTTTTAAGGTTTAAGGCCACAAATTTTGGAGATGCATTTTTTACATTTAAATATGAATTAATTAAATAAAATTTTAATTTTAATTTTTTATTTAAAAACCCATTCTTCTCGTTTTTGCACTTAATTACGAGACATTTAAATTTATGAGATGACATATTTTGTCTCCAACTACATGTAATTCATTTTATTTAGAATTTATTTGCACAAAAAAAAATTGACTTTATTCTAAAAAGGAAAAAGTACATTTAAGCTCTCAAACTATTAGCCGTTTTCAAAGTAGCTCCCTAAATTACTATCCCTTGAACTCTGGCTCCCAAACTACCAAAAACTGCCAAAAGACCTACTTTATCGAAATATTTTCATAATACCATTGTCATGTGTCATTTTTTCAATTAAAAAATAATAAAATTTAAAACAATTTAAAAATTAAATTTAAAAAATAGAAAAATTTAAAATATGAAAAAAAAAAGTAAAAATAAATAAAAGGAGTGGTTGGCCAACCCCATTTTGGACAAAAGGGCCACCCCCAAGGCTGGTTTGGGGGTGGCCGAGCGACCCCCGTTTGGCTTAGGGGTGGGTTTGGCCACCCCCAGACCGAATGGTCAAACCCTAATCTTTTTTTTTCCTCTCTCTCTCTCTCTCTCTCTCTCTCTCTCTCTTTGGCCCTTGGGGAGTTGGGGGTGGCCAAACCACCCCTAAAAGCTTGAAAAAAAAAAAAAAATGTTAGGGTTTGGCCCTTGGGGGTGGTTCGGCCACCCCCAAACCATCCTTTTGAGCCACTCCCTTGGCCCGGCCACTCCCATATATATCAGTTTTTTTTCTTTGATTTTTAAATATAATTTTTAATTTGTTTTAAATTTTATTGTTTTTTAATTGAAGAAATGGCACGTGGCAATGGTATTATAGAAATATTTCGACAAATGGGGTAATTTTAGCACTTTTTTGTAGTTTGGGAGACTAGAGTATAAAGATTTGTAGTTTGGGAGGCTACTTCCAAAATGGCTGATAGTTTGGAGGGTTTAAATGTAATTTTTCCTTCTAAAAATTATTTTAATGGAGGACCTTAGTATTGGTTTTAAGTTTAGACAAAATTATGAGTTTAGTTACTATTTTAAGGGTGTCATTAAGGTCACTTTCCATTTTTCTTTTTCTTTTCCTCTAAAGTTTCAATATCTTGGGATTTAATTCTATGCAATTATTTTTTAAAAATGTTTGGTTTCCATCTTTTGCCCATCTCTTGTCCATCTCCATACAAGAAATGGGCAAATTCACTAATGAATATGTGAGACCACATGGAACCAACATGTGGTCATACAAATTCAATAATGAATTTACAAAAAAAAACTGGTAAAATCTGAGTAAGAGATAAATATATAACATCTCATTTTGTTTTTTTACGAGCCTTAATTAAAGAAAATTGATTAAGTTTTTTTTGACATAATTAAGGCCTTAAAAGGTTATTATTTTTATTTTATTTTTCATAAAAAGAAACTTAGTTATATCGATCATTACTATTAATTAGAGCCTTATTTTATTGGGGCCATAGGCAATGAGCCGGCCCTATGTAGCAGTCTATATGGATCATCCTTGCTTCAACTTAAAAGGGTCTCTCCAAGATATTTTTTGGAGAAGAAAAGTATGCATTTGTCATATCATAGTTTATTTTGATACTTGGAGAAAGAAATCAATTCACCAGTTGAAAGGGGCACGTAAATCTTCCAAACTCCTAAGCAACTTCCACCCACTTTGTACTACGTACTAAATTACAAGTTGCACAAAGTCAAGAGTTTCAAATAAATGCACCAATTGATATTTGATGATCAGTCCATGCAGTGCCATCCTGGAATCAAGGCACGACTCCAAAAGGTTCATTATGTTTCCGTCTGTCATTAGATAAAGTCTTAACACTTCAAACATTTGGTTAGTCGTTGAACAAGTGCTTTCATTGATGTTAATTAGTTCTTCTTTAGGGCCATTTGGATTTGTGGTTTAAAAAGATCGAGTGATGAAAAATAACGATTTGAAAACATTTGATATGCATGAAAGTGCAGTTAAGCGTTTGGTAAAATCGCATTCTCAAATGCACGTGGCATATTCTTGACTCGTGTGCTTGAGCCAGTAATAATTAACATATTCCCACAATATCCTATTCACAAAGTTGGTAATATGACACTATATACTATTAAATAAAACTTGACCGATTTATTTGGGTTAAACATCTCTGGTCTGAAAATAATTGTTGGGTGTTGTTGTGTTGTGGTTTTCAACTTAACCCGAATCGGTTGGGCTTTAGACTCATTGTCTGTGATGGAGGTCCCAATTTTCGTTGTTCTTTTTCTTGTTAGTCCATTTGGTTTCCTTAGAAGCTGAACTATATTTAATAATTCTCTTACTCCTAATGGTTTTATCCATCTTAGATGTCAGTTTTCATTGGCTGCATTTCCAAGTGACTTCCACCTTACAGAATCTACTCGAGTGTTGTGAGGTGCTAGTTGTCTGTCTTGATTGGGTTTTTCAATTGTTAGCTTGTATTTGTTTTTATTTCTATCTGTTTCTTATTCCTCTAATTTGCATCGGGTTTTTTTTTTCTTCCCTTTTTTCAAGCTAGTAGCCCCAGAAGAAGGAAAGGTAGAAAGGGAACTCTTAACTAGTCTTTGTTTTATGAGTGCAATTAAGAGTACTACAACTTTTATTATAAATTATTTACAAACTAACGTGATAGTCTACGTAATACTTACCATATTAGCTATTAAACAATTAAATTAAACTATGGCTAACATTATAAGCACTGCGTAGACTTCCACGTAGTTTATAAGTGCACATGATACTTACTGCATTAACCTTTAAACAATTAATTTTGATAGTGAATAATGTAATAGTCTTACATAAACTATTACATTAGTAAAGAGGAACGTGAAAGGAGTGTTGGAATATAATTAAACACTTAAATTTATTTATTCGTATCAATTTAACCTTTTAGAATAAATGGTTATTTAACGCATACAATTCTGCTTAAGCAATGGGCTAATGCATGCACTGGGGACGAAGGAAGAAAACAACATAAATCATTCTTGTTTATATATAGAGATCTCAAAATATACATCACGTTCAGTGACTACACATACAGAAGCAGAATTTAAAGATTTAAGTATAAAACAACATTGAATGTGCATATTCTTGTAGAAGCTTTTCACCAGGGGTATAAATTGCAGGACTACAAAATCTCAGTGAACATAATTTTGGAAGGGAGGGGGAGGTGGAGAATCAACAGTTTAACGGAACAAAAAATCCATAAACGAGAATGTTTTAAACCCTGGATTCAAAATTCTCTCGCAAAAACTGGTAAAGTTCCTCAGCAACCTTGGAGGGATACTCTTCTTGTGGAAGAAGAGCACCTGGGACTTCAACAAATTTGCTCACCCCTTTGGCTCCCCTTAGAGCTTCCATCTCTGCTTTTGACCTCTTTGGAGATCCTTCGGTTGACACAACCAGCATAGGTATCTTTCCCTCCAACCATGCAAAGAGTTCAAGAAACTCCTCCCGAGATTGGACAGGGTCAAGTAGACCAGTTAGGAAAGCAGCAGGCAAATAACGGGCGCCCTTCCGTTTTGTTAGTGCATATCTGCTTTCTACAATGCCTGGAGTAACATTGTCAGAATTGGAATAGACATGGGATTTGTACTGGGATTCAATTGCCTTTTCGTTGCTGACAAGCATGTTATACATCATCCATCCCACAGCAGGGGTCCTTAAGGTGCCCCTAAGCAACCCATACCTGGTAAATCAATAAGAAATTAAGTTAAAAACAGAAAAGAAAGAAAGAAGTTAAAACGGAAATAAGAAACCAAGTAAACCACGTTTTGATTAACAAAATAAATCCGGTTCCTACAAATGTTGTTCTGATTTTAGAATTCAATGCAAATTCTAAGGAACCAACAATGCTCGGTAGATAATATTCAGAACGCTAATCGCACTCCTATCAGCAAGTGATAATTCAAAAAAATGGAGAAACTTAACCCAGCAATCTAGCACCAAAGACTTTACCATCCAAACTGTGACTAAGACGAAGATCTAGCTATCTCAGTTTATAACAGCAACTTAGAAAGATTGAATTTCCTACAAAGCATGTAGCTCTTCACTTTGCTTTGTGTTTCTAGTGTCAGAAAGCATGCGTAAAATAGCAGTTCTAAACAAGCTAACACTTCCTCTCATACTGGAGGTATTGAGGTTCAGCATACCTTGTTTCCATGCTGGAATCTCGACCAAACACAATAGGAAGGGGGCCAGCCCAAGTGGGTGCAACAGCAGCTATGGCCGAAGGTTTCACCAAACCCTTTTTTGCAGCACGAACTGTAACTGTTGCTGCATGGCCTCCTCCAACGACCACCAAATTGTTCTCTAGTTTGAAAATAGAAAGTTATTGGCAAAAGAAATTTCAAATTATTACATAAATAATTTGCTGGAAACATTCAAAAAGAAAGAAAATCCTGGAGATGAACAAAATGAAACCACATATAAGGAAAACATTCTTCCCCAAAATAACCTTTTTTCCTGGGGGTGGGGGAGGAGGAAGCATGACCATATTACAAAAGGAAAATTCTGATAGGATTAACAAAATATACACATGCAGGAGAGCACAAGGAACTTGCTAACAAGATATATGACAGACAAAGGAAGATAAGCAAAATTGACATTTAGCGGATCAACCATTTATGTATAACATGATGGGAACCCCAGAGATGCAAATGAAAACAGGTTTTACATTCCCTTGGATTCAGCCAGTTTGGCATATGTTGATAATAATCATAGCAAAAACAACGATAATCAGTCTCTTAGTGCTTGCAATGGCCACACTTGGCATGTGCAAGCTATGAAGGATGTTTAGAGAATGGTATGGTCATGGAGTGTTCATCTAATTAACCAAACCAATCCCACTATCATGACATTTCGTGGTAAGGTGACTACTAACCATTTACCTTTTGTGCGTACGGAATGCCTCCATTCGTGACTTTAATAGACTAGCCAAAGCTGACCCTCCAACAGATACAGAGCCATTTCCATTTAGAAGTATACTTACGAAAAATTTAAAAAAGGCAGGAGCTTGATTTCAAGCTAGAAAACATGGATCATGCTCTTATTCTGGTTCCTCACTGTATCCTCCAACTTTTAATGGCATTCCAAGTGGGTGAGGCACCCAAAACGTATAAAAGATTGGCTAAAACCTAATCCTTTGAATTGTCTGCTGGGGATTGCAGAGTGTTGTTAGACAAAATTGCAGGCCGCATTGACTCTTGGTCCTCCAAGAAGTTGTCTTTTGCAGGGAGGTTGCAACTCCTTTCTTCTATCCTCTATAGTATCCAAGTTTATTGGTCCAGCATCTTCATTCTTCCTAAGAGAATTCTCAAAGATATTAGTCAGAAATTTAGTCGTTTCTTATGGAATGATAGTGATGGAAACACTGCCAAGGCAAAAATTTCTCGGAATGATATTTGTTTCCCTAAAAAGGAAGGAGGTTTGGGGTTGAAATATGTTGAGATTTGGAATATCTCTTCCATGATGAGACACATTTGGAGTATTTTGCTAAATCTGGATCCATATGGGTAGCTTAGGTCCATGAATAACTGCTGAAAGGGAGAAGCTTCTGGAGTGTGAGCATCCCTAATAACAGCTCATGGTGTTAGAGGAAGTTGTTAAAAATCAAGAGTTTAGTTCGGGATTTTCTCAGATTTGACGTTGGTAATGGTTCCAAACCCCACTTATGGGTGGATAATTGGCACCAATTTGGAGCTCTTTTTGACATTTTGGCTTTAGAGTTATATATGACTCAAATAGTAGACTGGATGCTAAACTAGATACTGTCCTTAAGCAGGGTGAATGGTGCTGGAGGCCGGCGCGTTCTGAAGATCTTGTTGCTATTCAAAGTAGATTGATGGATGTGCCGATCGGTGAAGTAGACAAGCCTGTATAGACTCTTGCTAGGTCTGGTTTGTTCACTTGTGCAGATACTTGGAATCACCTCAAGAAGGAAAAGATAGCTGTGAGTTGGTGGCCACTGGTTTGGCATTCTTTTGCTATTCCCAAACAAGCTTTTCACCCTATGGTTAACTATTAATAATAGGCTAACTGTGGTTTTTGCAGGGCTGGAATCGAGAGCCGAGATCACCTTTTCTTTTCTTGTGGTTTTAGCTCCCGGGTTTGGAAAACTTGCTTGCAGCGGTGTGATTTGTTGAATCTATCTACTAGTTGGAGTGATTTGATTGATGAAGGTTGCCGAAACTGGAAGAATAAAAGCTTAATGGAGACAATTTGTAGACTAATTTTGAGCTTTGCTGTGTACTGTTTATGGCGAGTTTGAAATGAGTTAAAATTTGGTGGGCAGCCTCTCACTGAAGAGCAGGTTCTGAAGCAAATTTTTTGGGAAGTTCGGTGTAGAATCTCTGGAAAGGGCAAGTTCCCAAAGACAATGGGGAATGTTATCCTTTGTCACAAATGAAACATTGACGTCTGTATTCTGATTTAGTTTGTTCCTTTGTTGGCAGGGTTTTTTTTTGGCGGGTCTGGTAGTTAGGTTCTTGAGTGAAGTGTGGGTTTTCCTAGAGTTTTTCTCTGGTTGATGTGTGTTTTGTTCTTTTGGTTGGTAAACCTCTTGATGTACAGTTGACTCTTTTTGCCAATATAAAGTTCTACTCATTCTTTCAAAAAAATAAAACCTAATCCTTTTCTCTCTCTCTCTCTCTCTCTCTCTCTCTTTTTGGATGAATAAAATTTTTCATTCCACACAAATATTACAAAACTCTCTCCAGAAAGAAAAACCTACTGGAACTCAAGTTGCTCAGAAACTTACAACAGCAACAGAAGCAACAGACTAAACCCCAAATCTTCTGAGAAAAAGTCCAAAGCAAAACTCCTAAACAAAGAATCTATAAAATCAAACAGAATACAAAGAAAAACCCCTCTAGACATCCCCCAAAAAGCAAAATACAAGCTTTAACAGGAAGCTAAACACCCCAGCAACAAACTCAAACCTGCAACCACAGCAGCCACCAACAGATGAAACATCAAAACTACGAACAGCAAACAGCACAACCCTCAAACAACCCAGACAAAAACTCCTGCCAAACTCAAGCAGAACAACCTCTAAACCAGGAAACTGAAGGGAATTCCCCAGTTATTGCAAATCTAATCTACAACCTCAGGACAAATTTAATCTACAACCTAATCCTTTTCATAGACAAAATTAATCTACAACCAACTTCAAATTGTGATCTTTGTAACTTTTACAGCTATAAGGTGTATTATCCGACTCAATATCTATTGCAAAAAAGATGCCCAAGCTCTTCAGAAAGTGAGACATGCTTTAGGAAAAAAATCAGAAATTCATTTTATAATTATCTTCAAAAACAGCCATAATACCAACCTGAGTCACTTATTGGGCCATTGCGAGCATTAATTAAGTCAACAAGGAATTCCTCCAGGACATTGGCATTGTAATCTATCTTTGGCCTATCAGAGTACCCCAGACCAGGCCAATCAACAATCGTGGCTCGCCAATTGACTTCACCAACTCGCTGAACAATGTCTCTGGCCACTGATCTCCATTCTTCAACGGTACTAACATCAGAAATGGTTGGCATCATAAGGATATTTTTAGGAGGATCAGGGCTCTCCTTCACATGTTCCTCATAGTAGATGTTAATATAATTGTCCTTGAATTTCCATTGCCAACTACTAGTCTGAAACAGCAAGTATAATATGTGAGACAAACAGAAATGTTAGGACTCCTACATTTGTAATGGCAAACAAAGCAACACCTTTAATTAAGTCCTAGTTTTTCTGTAACTTATCATCACGCAACTCAGTGTCCAATAAAACCTGGTTCAGTACTGTTAGATAATGGACTATATAGAAATGGACCGGGATCCCATGCAATGAGGATGCCCAAGATCTAAATCCAAAAATCACATGAAATCAGTATATTCTATTTTAAGTGAAATGCAATTTTAAATGTGTTATCTTTCGTTTCACAGAATATTAACATCTTGAGCCTATTTGGTTAGCACCTACAGGATCTAATTCGGAATGCTCCATAAAAGGAATCTATTCAGAACTTTATCACCATTTTACGTCCCTGAAGACCATTACATATTCACGAAATTGAAGTGCAACAATCGCATTTCCAACGGTTTCCAACAAAATTCGTCTAAGATGACAAAAGTTCAATTCAATCACCATTGATACACAACAACTATTTGACACCTCATATAAGAGTGAGAAAAGTAACAACAAAGTTCAAACTTTTGATCATTATTTTAGCTCATTACCTCTTCTTTCTTCCTTTATCCTTTACATATGGACGCATCCAATTGTTCACTAAGCAAAGTCTAAGTATTCCATTTCCTTCTTTTAAGAAATCATCCCCCCCCCCCCTCTCCAAAAATTTAAAAATAGAAGTTTCTTTATCTTTCTCTATTTACCTTAAAATACAAATATAAGAGGCACAACTTTCAATCCCATATTCAAAATTATAAAATTAGAAAGAAAATTTTAAAAAAGAACTCCAATTTCAGATTTCTTAAAACAAACAAAGAAAACCCAATTCAAGCAAAGAACAAAAGGCATAGCTTAGGCTCACCTTTGATGGTTTTGGAGTCTTTTCGTCCACAGAGACCTTGGAGTAATCCAGAGTGGTTGAGGCCCTAACTGTTAGGGGTGTAAGACAATAACCAGTTTGAGAGTAAAAGGGTCTGTGGGTCTTACAGGGAAGAGTGAGAGAAGGTGATGAAGATGTGAAGAAAGTTGCAGAAAACGCCATGGATGACCCAGAAATGGACAAGGCTAACCAGTATTGACTCCAATGGTTTGAGTCTTTGCAGTTCACTAGCTCACCTGAATATCATCGGTCTCCCTCACTGTTCGAAAAACAAGAGAACCTAACCGTCGTCGTTTGGCCTTCCCAAATCCTATAAAGCCACTTAGATAATTGTTATGGCGGGATTAGGATTTGTTGTAACGTAAATCTCGTCTTTAAACGTTGCTTAGAAACGCGTGACACATATTATTCAAGGTCATAACTTTGCAATTAAATTTTTTTTTTTTTTTAATTATTTGTTCAAGATTCTCCCCTTTCCCCTTCCTCGACCTGTATTTCAATCCACATTCAAAACTGAATAATTTAAAGCAAGGAACAGAGACAGAAATTCTTATCGACAGAGGTTAGGAGTCAAAAAAATTTGTTGGTAAGAGCCGATAAACTAAATTTTTATTTTTTACCTAATTTTTTTTTTTTATTTTTTGGAATTGAAGGGTGACATAGCCTATACCGGCCCTCCTAAATCTGTCCCTATCTAAAGCATAATGCTCTAAACAATAAGAGCATGTTGCTCTAAAAGTATAGTGTTACGAATACAATTATGAATTTTTTCTAACAATATTTCTCATGCGCAGCAAAATTAACCTCTTTCTTTTTTTAATTTTTTTTAATGGATAAAAGCTTTCATTTGATCAATACTCAAAATACACTCCTGAAAGAAAAAACAGCCTGGACCACAATCTCAAACAGAGAAACAATCTCAAAGGCCAGAAATACAAGCCTAAGCTGAAGCAAACTGCAACCTCAAGAAAATGATAGCAGAAGACAACAAGACTAAAGCCACATAAACCAACAGCAAAGCCAGCCCGAAACGCAAAGCATATCAAACATCAAAAAACTGGCACAAAGACAACATACAACATCTTAACAACCGCCAAAGACCACAGCCTACAACCTCAAAACGTACATACAGAGGTTTGCAGGTTCCATCGAAACACTAATCTATGAGTGAGCTTCTTGAATGCCCTTTAGCCACAAACCTTGAACGAACTTCCCATCTAATACAATCCATAATAAATTCTTTTTTTCTAGGCGAAGAGTTATGCAGAAGAGCATTCAAGATTATAAACAGTTGCCCCCAAACATAACCTCCCCAAACTAGCCCAAATTCCTCTGCCATTTAATACCTTTAAGCCCCAATCTTCAGTAGCATCCCAATCTAGAGGAGCATTTGAAATGGAACACTCAGCCTTGATTTAAGTCAAAATTTGGCGACTGAAGCTACACCTAAAGAAGAGGTGTTCTCGACTCTCTTGGGCACCATAGCAGAATAAGCATAATGAGCATCCCGTGTAACCCCACCCACACATTTTGTGCTTAGTGACCAATGCATCCCGGAATACAAGCCAAAGAAAGGAGGAGTGTTTAGGGATAGAAGTTGAAAACTAGACCAATTTCCACCGTCCTACATCTGGATAAACCTCTCTTAACTTTTCCCAAGTATCAGCACATTTATACTGTCCATTCTTAGCATTCCAAATAGCTGATCGAGTCAGTATCACCAAGTTCAATCTCATAGAGTTTGCTGTGAACTTCATCCAAAGCATCGGATCGAGCAGGGGAGGCCAAACCCTCTCTCCATTCTTGATAGCAACACCCTAGAGCCATTGCCAACGTTGAATCTGATAAAACTCTTTGCTATATCTTGAAGCTTTAAGAGTTTTTTCCAACTCCATGAACAAGAGTTCGGAATAGAGATTTCCCACAATATTTAAGGCCCCTCTTTTGATATGACATCTGCTAGTTCCATAGAATATTTAAGACCCCTTTAGTGTCCTCCATTAGCGGTCCATATTTGCTCCAATTTGGCCTGTTGGCTTTAATCACATTGACTACCTGCAAAGAATCCCCCTCCAAAATAATACTTTGTAGGCCTAGACTAAACTTTGCGGCACTCGACGCAGCTAACACTTTCGCCACCACAAGTTCTTGCACAACACAAAGAGTGTGAGACTTCTAGCTGCATTTACCATACCCACATTGTCTCTCACAATAATGTCAATCCCCTTACGCCTATTAGTGGAGTCGATGGCCATATCCCAATTTACCTTATACATTTCTTGTGGTAGAGTTTGCCAATCCACTTGCATTTTTTCTATGTGGTGTTTATTTCTTTCGCCTCTCCTATTACATTAGTAGTTCTGTACTCCTTCAAAGAAGCTTCAGCCTCCTGAATCATTTGGTTTGGATGAGAAAACTCACCTTCATGCATCAATGTATTTATTCTGAACTAGATTCTCCTTCCAATCACTATATGGAGTTCTAGTTCCTCTACCGTACATTTGTCAATCATATCATCCAAGACATCTATAAAAGTAGCTCCAACCCCTTGTACTCTTTTGCACCTTTTTCCCGCAACATCTTTGGTCATCAGGTTTTCAACTAGAGAGGAGCCGATCATTTATACACAGAGGTATTTTTCTAATTTTACACCATGTGAAATTATAAAAATGCTCGTGTGTGTAAGGATCAGCTCCTCTCCAATTCCTCTCAACTGGAGAGGATTCTGGTCGCATCTTTGATGGATGGACAATCCTATAAAATATGTTTTACATTTCCACTCTCCAAATTACAGAAAATGCATAAAGAATCCTTGACAGTACCTCTCTTTTACAAATTCTCTATTGTTGGGAGTATAGTGTTGCACACCAGCCACAAAAATATTTTTACTGGATTTAGCACCTCAAGCTCCTTATTGTCTTCCATATTTTGCTATATCTTGAGCTTTTTGACCCTTCCCCTAACTACATATATTTCCTTATCTTTTTCTAATTGGCAAGCACTCCGCACTGTGAACTCTCTTGTAGAGGTTCCTCTCCAAATCAACTTGTCTTTTGTCGATATCTGCTTAATGGGTAATTGACAGAAAATCTCAGCCTCATCCGCTCGAGAAATTTCTTTTATTAAAGACATATTCCACCATTTAGTATATTGGTTTATGAGCTACACTACTTTTGCATCTTCCGCTAACAACCTCCTCCGGGATTCGACATAATAAGTCATTGGAGTTGGCAACCATTTATCACTCCAAACTTTAACTTCCTGCCCACTCCTAATTCTCCATATTAGCCCCTCTTTTAACAAATCACGTGCCAAGGCAATACTTCGACAAGCAAACGACAATATTTTACATAGATTCGCCTACAGCATCGACCTTGTTAGAAAAAATTTTGCCTTCAAAATCCTTTGCTGCCAGACAATGGGGATTCTGCAAGATTGGCCAACACGGTTTTGCTAATAATGCTTCATTAAGGCACACCGTAGATCCATGTAGCTTGAGTAATGCTAGAAGTCTCTTTTGCATCCCTCAAAAAATGAGGTGGCTTTTAAAATGACTATTGAGCTTGTGATTGATCACTATTAAATTTTAATCAAATAATGATTTTAAAAACTACCTCGTTTTTGGAATGACACAAAAGTGGCACATGAGAGACTTCTAAAATTACTCATGCACCCCATGCCTCCCTTTGCCTTAGAATACCCCATTTTCCCCCAACTCATCCGGTGGATCTTCGAATCTTTTTCCTTGTAGCCCCACCAAACTTTTGCGTAATCGAATTTATCTCCTTGCACAATTCCTTTGGCAGCAGGAAGTTAGACTCTCATGCTATAAGTTTTTTCTTTATTCAATTTTTTCCTTGAAGCCTTCTCCTATCGTTCCAACAACTCGAACAACTTGTGCCATTCCAATGAATTTGCCTTGCAAAATAGTGAACTTCCATCAGCCAAAAAAAAAAAGTGATTTAGTTGTGGGCCTTTTGTGAAGATTGGAACACCAGCTAACAACCCATTCTTTCTGTGTGTTGAAGGATAGAGCTCAAAGCCTTTAACCAAAGAATGAAAAGCTAAGGGGATAATGGGACCTCTTCTCTTATTCCTCTCAAGGGACGAATTCTACCCATTGTTTGCCCATTAATGAGAGTGGAATACCTGGTAGACTTGATGCACTGCATTAGCAAAATAATCCATATATTATCAAATTCTATTTGTCACATGACTTCCTCCAAAAATCTCCACTCCACCCTATCATATCTTTACTCGTTTCTAATTTTAAAGCCATATAAGCCATCTTCTCCCACATTCTAGTATGCATTGAATGTAAAGTTTCATATGCCCGCTAGAATGTTGTCAGAGTTCAGCCTTCTAAGGATGAATGCACTATGATTATGTGAAATAATATTTAAAAGGATTACTTTCAATCTATTCGCCAACACCTTCAAAATAATTTTGTACAAAACATTACATATTCTTATGGGCCCCAACTCAGTCACCGTGGTTTGATTATTATTATTATTATTATTATTGGAAATAAGGCAATATAGATTGAATTAATATCCCCATCTAACTGGCTCGTTGTAAAAAAATTAAGAACTGCATGCATTACATACATCATCGCCAATTATTGCCCAATTTTCTTGATAGAAACACGCTGCAAAACCATCTGGGCCTAATGCTTTGAGAGGCTCCATTTGATTCAGAGCTATATTTACCTCCTCCACAATAAAAGCTTTAAGAAGCTCTTCATTCATTCCTACTGGAACCTTCCTGGTCATAACAGGTAGACATTCATCTACCCCCTTCGGTGGTTCAGGCATAAACAGTTTATGGTTGTAATTTTTGAACGCCCGCCCAATCTCTTCATGTGTTGTGCATAAGACCTCATCTGCATCAGTGATTGTAGTAATGTGCATGGTTCGTTTGTCTTTTTTGATTGGCACATGCATGAAAATATTTAAAATTTTGTCTTTATGTTTTAGTTAATTTTCCTTCGCTCGCTGTTGCCATTTTAATTCATCCAACTCCATTACTTCATTTACCTCCCGCTGAAGCTTTTTTATTTTCTCCATATCCATTAGACCCTCTCCTCCTTGAAGCTCCTTAAGTTGCTTAGTTTTCAGGTTTATAAGCTCCTCTGTGTGACCTGAATTTTTCTTGCTCCATTTTGATAGCTCCTGCTGGCTCTTTTTTATTTTATCCTTCAATTCACTACTCCACGTAAGTCTTCTCTTCGTTCTTCAACAAGAACATTTTCAAGATCTACGAATAAGGAGGCTAGGTTTTGTCTCATTTCCAAGTAAGCGCATGCCTATAAAATGAGAACTTGTGTAGGTATAAGATGCACTCTAAAAAAATTGAGAGTTCATTCTCTTGGTTATTTTCAGCCATTAAGTAAAAGATTAAGAGGTTCTAAATCCCTTCTAGTCGTGCTTCTCAAAGAGAGAAAAAGAAAAATCAAATAAACCCATAAAGCCAAGAAGTAGGGTGAAAAGACAGTTACGGTTATGATTAGTGGTTATTGCCCCAAACCGCTAACCGTAACTATAAGATTTGAGAACTATATTTCTCCCCATGAATATTGTGGGATCATTGTATTGATATTTATAACAACTATACAACCATTCAACTTCTACTACAATTATGAATGGTTACAACTATTCACCTCCTATCTCACTATACATCTTCTAACGTTTTATATTCAATGTATTGTGAGATCTCTTCAACTATCTCATTATTATTTTCTTCACTTATAAATGTCTCTTCAGTGTCTTCATTGAGATGCTTGCCATTACTTGTGTGAGTTGTATCTTTAACAAGCCCCCGCAAACTCAACGGTAATGAACGAACGTTGAGTTTGGAGAGAAGAGTGATAAACCGAGTAGAAATAAGAGCATGATATTTAACACATCTACTATTTGATATTTGTTGGAGGAACGCCATCTGGCTCTGCTAAAGGAATTGCTATTATATCTCCATTATTAATAATGAAATGACAAAAGCTACCAAAGGCTTTATGAAATTGAGAGAGGGGAAGTAGAAAAAGATCTCAATTGATCAATGAGTTGAAAAATAAGTCTAATTCCCTTCTTTCTTTCTTTTTTTTTTTTTTTTATGAATTGGACAATTTGGGCCAAGAATACCATATTGCCATGAAACAGAAAAAGAGTGATAAAGGGTTTGCACTGGCAGAGGAGTTCAAGAAATTCAGAGAAGTAGAGAGCTGCTCCAAACACATTTCATGCGTTAATAAATTGGCATATAAATCCTCTGAAGACATGGGAGAATGTCATCAACACAACCAAGGAGACAATGAACTTTGAGGTAGCTAGGGTCGTAGGGAAGAAATTGAACATGCCACACTAAATAGTTGTCGCAAGAGATAAGTAAGAGAGTGAAGTTTGACCTTGTTACACTCAAGGTATGGGAAAGAAGGGTCTTTGATTTATGAAACTAAGAGGGTAATTATAAGAGAAACACGACAATAGAAAGTCACGTGGAAGATTGGTGAGAAAAAGATTTGATACATAAGAACATTGTTGAATCCATAAGAGGATTGATGATTTGATGGCTAAAATAGAATCGACATAAATTAATCAAAACGGACATTGAGGATGGTGAAGAACACTGTATTATTGTTGTGTCATTCTATTGAAAATAAGCATAGTAAAGAAGAAGTGGTTATCAATGAGCATAAACTATAGAGGAATAATTTGACTATGTGGACCCGTCAATGGTTGATAAAGAAGAGACAATTGTAGAAGATGGTGGGATAGCCATTGAGAAGAAAACAAAATAGGTGATCGAAGAAAAATAGCAGTGGTGCCTTTAGAAGGCTTATTTCTCCTTATGAATATTGTGGGATCATTGTATTGATATTTATAACAACTACACAACCATTCAACTTCTACTACAATTATGAATGGCTACAACTATTCACATCTTATCTCACTTCAACCATCTCATTATTATTATCTTCAATTATGAATGCATCTTCAGTGTCTTCATTGAAATGCTTATCATTACTTGTGGGAGTTGTATCTTTAATAGTAACCGCCTATGGCGGTTAGTGAAATTTGATAACCGCCCCTGCACTGCCTTAGGCCGTTTTTTTTTTTTTGGGAGGGGGGGGGGGGGGGGGGGGGGGGGAGAGAGTGATATGATCATCTTATCTTACTTGATATTAAGATTTTCTTCTTGAGCAGATTTTTTTTTTTTTTTGAAAAAAGCATGATCAATCCATGTGTTGTTGAGATTATTCCGTTGTTCTATAATGTACATGATCCCAACATTTGACCCGTTATTTGATAAACTAAAACACTACTAAAAAAAAGAGATTTTTGGACGGTTTTAAATCATCCATAAATTGGAAAAAACTGTATGGAAAAAGGTCCAAACGGTTTTTCCTAGACGGTTTAAAACCGTCCATGAAAATGGGTCAGGATTTAAATTTGCGGACAGTTTTACTAAAACCGTCCGCAATTATGTATGGTTTTTTCCGAACCGTCCATAAGCGTTTATGAACGGTTCGGGTCAAAACCGTCCGGAAATAATTACGGACAGTTTGGGCCCAACCGTCCGGAAATTTAAACTATACGTCTTAGATTAAATCAGCGACTTTAGATTCTGATTTCAAAAGATGGACCACGCACAGATAGGACTTACAGAGAGTTATTAGTTTATGCTCAGAAGCCAAAGCTCTCAACTTCGTGATCAGTGCCCAGAAATTGCAAGATATTATGCCTCAGTTATCACTACATTGTCAAATGGTTTAATCAACTCATCCACTACGCATGAGATATCTTAGTCAATTATCTTAGTCAACTCATACCCTAAGGAATAAAAATTTTAAAAATTAAATTTGAAAAATAACTCTCAGCTCAGTAAACACCAAATACAAAGCAAGCCTCAAAAAAAAAAAAAAAAAATTAAAATAAAATTGCATCCATAATATCAAAGACCCAAACTAATGGATGTATTTCATTGCTAAAGGTAATTGATATAAGACTCCAATACTGTTTATGTGTTTTTTTTTTCTTAGAGTTTTTTTTTTTTTTTTTTGGTAAGTATAAGTATTCCTCCAATACATTTTTGCACAGTTTGATGTTTTTTAAGAGCACAAGTAGAGAGCAAATGAAACCATACACTTATGCATTCTAAATAATATGTACGTCGATTACTCATGTAGTTAATAAGCATACTAAGGCATAAACTATAAAATCATTTGACAAATATATATAATTAGGGAAAGCAGAAAAAAAACTCGATCTCTAATGTACCCTAAGTTGTAACTGAGCTTAATCCACATTGGCATTTTTTATTTTTTAGTTTTTCAAGTTGTAAATTAGCCTAGTACAATTAGTGTTGCGTTTTTGGAACTTCCTGTTTGAAACAATAAAGCTGGCAGCAGTAAATTAGTCTAACATACCTCCCTATTAAACCCATGAATTAGAATAAATAATTAAAGAAATAACTACCAAATAATAAATAAACATATAAAAACAGCAAGCAATCATCATAACTACATGTATGATTTAAAATAAATTCAACATCTCGATCTTTATTTTAATCTTAAAAAACCAAAAATAAAACGGGAAATTCATAAAATGTAACTACATTCTTTGCAAATCCTGGAGAAAACTAGAATTGACAAAGGCCTGCAACGACATGTGCATACAAATTCTACAAGATCTTCTTAGCTGGTTGATTGGCAGCATTTTTCAGGGACAATATAACAATTTAGTCATGAATACAGAAAAGGAGATTATAATCACTACAAAAAACAGTGCATTTAGTGGCGTGTCTACAGTAAGCTACTGTTTGATACTTCACTAATTAGTGGCGTGTTAAATTTTAACACCTCACTAAAATAATTAGTGGCGTGTTAAAAATAAACGCCACTAAATTAGTGGCGTGTTGGAATCAGCACGCCACAAAATTAGTGGCGTGTTAGTTTATGACACGCCACTAATTTTCATAGAACCGCGCAAAAACGCACGGTTCTCCCTGTATCTGCGCGAAATTACCTCTCTTACTCTCACTCTACTCTCTCTCTCTGTGTCTCCCTCTCGTCTGAGCTATCGCCGGCCACCGCATCCCACCGCCTATCACGGTATGCATCTCCTCTCTCTCTCTCTCTCCCTCTCAATATCTCTCTTTAGCTCTCTCTCTCACTCTCTCTCTCTTTAGCTCTCTCTCTCACTCTCTCTCTCTCTCTCTCTCATCTCTAGCTCTCCGCCCAGCTCAGACGCCGGCCACCACTGACGCCGCCCATTCCCGGCCGCCCAAGATCACCCCTGCCCAAGATTAGTATTTTCGTTTTGGTGATTATGTGTTTAATGTTGCGTAATTGATTTTTTTTTTAATGTTATATATGTTTTCCCTTCAATTATTATTTAGTCGTTTTGTTATTTTTCATCAGCGTTTTGGATTTATATTGGATGCCACTGTTAAGGAATAGATTAGAAAATTCTACACTTTTATGTCCTTGGATGCAGACTAGGGATCAGATTTTTATTATGCAAGTACTCGGCATGAACTGAAAAAGGGAAAAGCAAAAAATCTGAAATCTTGGTGAAAAATCATATTTGCTTAGCACATTCCACTTAATTTTTTACACAAATTGTCAAACCCATAAGCAAGTTTAAGCTTTTAAGTTATGTGGTGTCTTTATTGGCTCATTGACTCCCCCAAGATGGTTAATCTCCCTAACATGTTGCATTGAGAATGACTTTTTTTCTCCTTTTGGACCGAAAAGTAAAACATCATCAATTCTTTTGAAGAAATTATACTTTTAACTTAAAATCATAAACATAGATCGAGCTGTTGCTCAAACAAAATAATGTCACAAATACAATTTAGAATCTCTTCTAACCAAACTTTATTTATGACTTGTTAATTGACTGTCACTTTAGCTAACCCTTGTGCACCACAATTTGCTTCTTGTCTAGCATGGCAAATTTCATTCCCTATTTAGTATCCTCCACTAGTTGATCATATCTAGTCCAATTTCATTCCGTAGCCTTCACGACATTCATTATTTGGACCACATCACCCTCCAACAAGGTTCTCTGTAACACAACAATTTTCTTGACTAAATTCTCCCAACTTAATTGGAAAAAAAAAATAAAAAATACATACATATATATAATTAAATTCATACATATATGTATTTAATTTCAAGTAAAATGGGAAGTAATTATTTCGTGGTAAATAAAATAAAAAATAAAAAATACATACATATATATATATATAATTTATCGTTTTATGTAATCTCTTTGGTGATCGGTTAAAAAAAAACAATATTGAGATGCTAGATTTTGGTACATTCCTTATATATTCCATAGTTTTAGCTGCGATTATACATACTCATCATATGCAAACAAAGGCGGTAAATCCAACATATAGATATGAGTTAAGTTTTAATATATGGTTTATTTTTGTTTCTTCTTCCTTCTGAAATTTGACCTCGTGACTCGTATCTTTGATAAACATGTCAATAAAATCAAGGCTAATGATTCTCCGTGAGCTCATATTGGCTTTATTGGCTTTTTTAAGTGGCATTAGTCTTCCGTAATTGTAGAACACCCCTTTCCTTTCACATTCTATTTCAAGATGCAAATTGTACGTTCCAAAACCACTTCCATCTATAGCTACTTCCAGGACTACAGAAAATAAGTAAGATTGGCAGTGTTAAATGATGCTTGAAATTAGGGCCGGCAATTCGTCTTCGTGTTTGCGTGTCGGGTTTAAGTCGTCGTGTCGAGCCATCGTTAATTTCGCATTAAATTTGTGAACAGTGTCAAAAATTGTCGGTCCTATTTAAACCATAGCCCACCCACCAGAATTGACGGCTAAAAATCACAACGCCAAAAGCTAGCATACCCAACTTCTTAAAATCACTAATTAAGACGCATGAATCAGGCTAATTTTCTAAGCAAATAATGATATGTAGAGCTAGCTACTTTGACAAACAAACACAAGTTGTGTGCAATCACTAATTAAGAATCCTGAAACGAAGACTAGGCTCGAGTAGTCATTGTTGATTTTTTTGCATTAACATAGATAATTATATATATTGCTTCTCTTCAACACCTCTTACAAAATTACATAGAGATAATTATTTATTTCAATCTTTCATAGTGTTTGAATCCTATATATATATATTTAGTTTCCTTTAGACGAAACTAAATAATATTGGAGCTTTATTGTTTAAATAATGACCTTCCTAATATGTTACTTGCTTTATTTTGTTACTATTTTGTATTGTACGTAGAGAAGAAAATGGACAAGACTTGGATGACAAAGTCTAGAGGTACGAGGGAATATAGAGATGGGTGTAGATCGTTTGTTGACTTCGCAATTAGTAACTGTAGAATCCCCAATGGAAATATACATTGCCCTTGTAAGTCGTGTCGAAATAACCAGCGTCATCCGCCCGGCGTCGTACTTGCCCACTTGACAGGGGGTAAGGGAATGATGACTACATACACTACATGGTTTTGGCACGGTGAGAAGCATGTTCGGGGTCTTGTTGCAGGTTCTTACTCGAATCGCCCGGCCGTAGATGCGGCTAGTGGAAGCACAGAACAGAGTGGCGACATGCACTCAATGTTGCGTGATGCATTCGGCATGCACGAAGTTAGAGAAGACAATTGTGAGCCTGAGATCATGGTTCAGGGAGGTGAAGAAATTGGGGGGAATGAAGAATCAGCTGAAGGGAACACTCAGAAGTATCAGGTTAGTCATGATACTACGCACACATAGGCAGGGTACAGACCAGTGTTCGCAAATGATCACTCAGGATATCAGTACAACATGCCGGATAATACATTTGACCATCTGCCTCATATGCAGCAGACAGTGAGCCAGTTAGAGGCATGTTCCCCTGGTCACGTGGCGCGGCTATTTGACTACAGTTTATCGGGTTCTCATGATACCGAGACACATCTTCCAGACTATAGTGAGACACAAGCTTCGGAGGGCCTGCATGATGCACAGCCCGCGGAGGGCCTGCATGATGCACAGCCCGAGGATGAGCTTGCTACACAAGTGTTGGGCGCGTATCAGGTCCGGACAATAAGTAAGTACATATTTTTATAAATTTAAAGGATATATACGTATTTATTGTTTTGTATTTTATATTCATTTCGAAATAATTAATATCGATATCTATTACTGTTATAGGTACTAATCCGGATGGCAGCACTTCCTTTGAAGTTATGACCATTACAGACCCGCACAAGGCATCGGAGATCCCCGCGGGGAAAAGGGTCGTGATGGATTATAATCAAGGCTGGCAACCCGTAGGATTTAGCGCCAACAAATTTAGACGGCAAACCGAGAAGCTAATAAGGAGCGGGAACTATGTGCATTTACGAGACGACTTGGCGCATGTACCGGCTCGTACAAAGGAGGATATATGGGAAGCCCTGATGGTAAGTGGGCTTTTTTACATACCGCTAAACCTTTTTTTTTTTTTTTATTTATCAATTTTCAACTTGTGTAGGTGGACTTTTACATCCCGCCAAGTTGTGATTTACGAAAAGTAAAACGAGATGCATTTCGGGATATGGGTGTAAAGCTTAAGAATTGGAGACACAGTACAAAAATGAACCTAGGCATTCAACGAGGCGATACTCCTGAGACGATACGAGCAAGAGTAGGGGCAAGAAAACTCTCCAACTACCACCCCGAGGACTTGGATGCGTTAATGAATAAATGGTGTGACGAGTAGTATCAAGTTAGTCATGAATTATATTACTATTTTGTGTAGTTTCATTAATTTCATTTAGTTGTGTTAGTGTTTACATAATAAGAATGTTAATTGTGTAGGAGTATGCTGACCATTTGAAGCAATTACGAGCATTGCAAAATACTCCTCATTGCACGGGGACCAAAAGTTATGCGAGGTTGTCACACGAAGAAGTATGTGCACCAATTTATCACGTACTAAACATTGTATATATAAACATGTGTTATAATGTTTTATTCTTTTGGCAGACTTTCAAGGATGACATTCCTCCTACACGAGCACAATCGTACATAAAATCTCACACGAGGAAGGATGGAAGCTATCCAAATGATATAATAAAAGAGAGATGTGTATGCTATTCACCTTTCATATATTGTTTTACTTATATGTGTGATTAATTATTTACGATACACATTAGTTTGACACACCAACATTTAATACGACATGCAGGAGAGGATGGCGATGCTAATGCCAACCGACTCTGCCGAATCGTCAAGCATAACACAAGGAACGACACGCTGGAGACATGACGATGGGTACGCCCA
Organism: Alnus glutinosa; assembly: GCF_958979055.1. Lineage (NCBI taxonomy): Eukaryota > Viridiplantae > Streptophyta > Magnoliopsida > Fagales > Betulaceae > Alnus > Alnus glutinosa. Next base: position 3,222,545 of record NC_084893.1, read on the forward strand.
AGCGCTCGGCAATAAGCCGGAGTATGCCGGCAGAGTTCGGCAAGTTGGGCCAAATGTTTGGCCTGTGTGGGGGTCCATACGCTCATACCATACACCATCACAGCCACGTTCACAAAATCAAGGGCATGCCATCTTTTCGCAAGAAATGTTTGCTTCTGAGATGGAGAGAGTACTCGAGGCTGAGCGGGCATGACAAGCTTCTGAGATCGAGAGAGTACTTGAGGCTGAGCGAGCACGACACAAGTTACAAATGGATGAGGTGTTGGCAGCACAATCTCAGATTATGTCCCGTTTTAGCCAAATGGAGTCATTGTGGCGCCAGCCAGCATCCATGCCCGGAGTCTCTCATGATAACGCAGTGCCAGACAAAAATTCTGCACATCGTATGAATGTATCATCTGTTGATAGCAGATCAGGTAATAATTAATGGATTTCTTTTTCGTGGTATGATTACGTCTGTTTAAATTCACTTTGTTGAATGCTTAGGACTTGATATAATTTGATCATATTGTTTGTTAACTATATTTGTTTTATCATTCGCAGATCCTACGGAAAATGCTGTGCAGTTACCCGATCATGAAAATCTTGCTGACGATTGATATTGGGTAACATTTAGGTTTATTTTAGTTAGCAAATATGTACTTGCTTTTTTTGGAATGATTTTTTTGTAGTTTAGGGTGAACATTACAAATGTCTTCATAGTTTAGGGTGGATGACTGCAATTAATCTTATATTATTCTATTTAACCTATTAAAAATATGATAGTCTTAGACCCTCATATTCTCTCTTTGTGGTAATGATCCTCTAACATACTTATATTGTAGGTTAATGTCAGTTTGTTTGTACTTAATGTTAGTTTGTTTCCTTAAGAAATAGGTTTTTATCTCTCTGAGCTTCATTTCTGTTGCTGTTCCAAACTGTTATGGTCTTGACCTGAAAACCCTTCCTTATTGCATTGACTACATTATGATGATTAAGGGCAAGTTTATAAAATTAAATCTTGACATTAGTTATTATTGGCACGGTATTTTTTTTCCCTCAATTCACATCTCACTGGTGGTTCTCTTGAAAATAATCCACAGTTTTCTTCTCTATTTTATTAAACGAAATATTAATAGGATATTGTGTTGCAGGTTCTTTTGTACTGGAGGGAGTAGATGTAACTGGATATCGAGGTCATGTGCTGAATTATTTTTTGGTAGTTTAAATTTATTGTATTTTTTGGTAGTTTAAATTTATTGTATCTGAATCGACTTGTTTGTTGGCATTGTTTTGTTCTTACAGGCGCTATCTGTCATACAGCTTAACACCTGTTGCTGGAGTTGCAGCACATATTTCCCGAGATGGCAATCCTGTTGATATTTATTTAACGAATCCCATGATGTCCCTTCTTCTTTTGTCTGGTGCAGTAGATTTTCCTGTCACTGTTTTTGGATGTTTCCTTGTGTGTCACGATTGATATTGGGTAACTTTTGTAATTACTTTTTGGTATCAATCTAGGACAAAGATTAATTGTATATTTTGTTTGTTGTAAGTTTTAGTTTGATTGTTATGAATCTATGACATATATATATATATATATATATATATATATATATATATATATATATATATATATATATATATATATATATATATATAGTGAAACTTTTAGAATGATTTTTTTGTACTTGTAATTATTGATAAAAGTTTAAATTGTTGCAATTGTGTTGATCATGCATTGATAGAATTGTAGTAGATCAATACAAAATTTTGATACAGAATTTTGGATTTGGATTGCAGAATTTGGATTGTAGGGTATGTTTATGCAGGTTTTTTGGATTTAGATTACTGAATTTACAATTTTCTTTTTTTTAAAAAAAATACTTTAATTAGTGGCGTGTCAGTTAGACACGCCACTATAGACAGACACGCCATATATAGTGGCGTGTCTGTCTGACACGCCACTAATTTGTTGCGTGTCAGTTAATGACACGCCACAAAGTCAGAAATACTGACTAAATGATTAGTGGCCTTCTAAAAAGGCCACTAATCACACGCCACTAATGTTTAGTGGCCTTTTAGGGTGACTGAAAGGCCACTAAAAGCCAGTCACAAACCACTTCAATTTTTGTAGTGTTACTCACATGAGCACCAAAAAAAAAAAAAAAGCCAAAAAATTGAAGCACTAATTACCTATACACCGGGTGTAAGGGGTGGGCTCCCGGGGCTGCTAGCTACAGGGTAGCATCGGGTGTCGCCGAAAAAAGTGAGGGCGGGCCAGCGTCTTCTCGATCTGACAGAGATAGGGCCGGACAGAGTTCAAGCTAGAGAGAAAGATAGAGAGAGAGCCGGCCGGTCGATCTTGAGCTAGCTAGAAAGAAAGAGGGTCGGCCGGACTGAGTGAGAGAGGCGCTGGAGATTCAGTCGGTAGACGGCGGTCGGCCGGATGAGAGAGAGAGAGAGAGAGCTAGGGGACCGGCCGGTTGATCGAGCTAGGGATTAAAATGATAATCGATCCTTTTAGAATTAGGGTTACGAACGGTTGTTAGAAAATCATCCGGAATTAGAAATTCCAGACAGTTTTTAAACAACCGTCTATATATTTATAGACGGTTGTCAAAAAACCGTCCAGAATTTTCTAATTCCAAACGGTTCATTAATAACCGTCGCTGTATATACAGACGGTTTTTTAACAACCGTCTATATATTTCTAGATAGTTGTCAAAAAACCGTCCAGAATTTTTCGGAATTAGAAAATTCCAGACGGTTTTTTAACAACCGTCTAGATATTTATAGACGATTCAAAATAAAACCGTCTGTATTTTTAGAGTCGGTTTGAAAAAACCGACACAAATTTTTTTTTCCTGGCGGTTTGGAAAAAAAACGTCTATAATTATTTTTTTATAGACGGTTTAAAACTGTCCAAAATTCCGTTTTTTTTAGTAGTGAAAAGACAACATTTGACCCATTTGCTGAGTAATTTTATAGAAGAGTAAGCACAATTGTTGAAGCTTTTATTTATATTAAGATGGCTTTTCATTAATGATATCACATCCTTACTTATTGGTGCCACTACGAATTACACCTTACCTCATAAATAATGAATTTTTGAAAAAAGTATATATATTCCCCTAAATTACCATGTAATTAATTGTCAATATTCTTTCCCCCAAATTACTAATTATATCAATGTTCCTCCAACAAAAAGATAAAAATGACTATAAATTTTTTTCAATAAGACAAAAATGTCTTTATAAATTCGAAAAAGAAAAACTAAAAAAAAAAAAAAAATAGTATGGGGGAATATTAACATAATTAATAGTTTGAAGATACATTGATAATGAAATAGTAATTTGAGGGATGTATGTTTACTTTTCCTTTAATTTTTTTTTTCCTAATTAAACGGCACTAACAATAAAATACCAAATAGTTGTAGAAACTTATAACCCTAACCAAGGGATACAATTTTAAACGTTATATCGTTCCCTTTCATATTTCCAAGGGATAGTTTGCAACTCACGTTTCCTTGATATACTCTTTTACTTAATTGTTTTTGAAACGACACCGTATGCACTTCCTATATATATCTACTCCAAGAAATTAAAATAGCAAAAAGGCTAGGAAGAAATTAAACTTAATTATTTTGTCACCTATTGGTGGTCATAAACCACTTAATTAAATTGAAATAGAAGTGGCTTGACTTTAACCAAAACTAAAAGACACTAAAAAAAAAAAAATACATAAGGTGAAATTTCTCCATCACCCCACATAACCTCTTTTCAAAGGTCTCAAAAATTTCCTTAAATTTCAAACTAGAATATCTCCATATATCAATTTTCTAATGGCGGTTGCATGATTAAGGTTTCAAACGCTATAAATTGGGGTTTAATAGGAGACTTTCAAACAACAAAAAGAACCCAAAAGAGAGAGAAATGTACATGCTATGACTAAAAAAGTTATGAAAGGAATTATTGTGATGATGATGGTGTTGGCGATCCTTGTTCAAGCTTTGGTGAAAGCAGACAACTCTTTTTTTTCCCATGTCTCTCCCAATCATCCCCCCTCTCTCACTCCTTTTCCGCATTCCCTGCCAATTATCTCCCTCTCTGCATATGAGATGGATGCTAAACCTCGAAGGATCAATATTCATTCACGGAGAAAAAATACTCCCAAGGAAACAGAAATTCCTGGTTCAAAAATAACAAAAGAAGAAATGAAATGTTTGGATGATTGCGAAGCAAAAATATTAAGAATAGGACGACTTTATGTTGGCCTTCTCAAGATTATCTATGAACTGTGTATCAGAAAGTGCCATAGATATGCATAGCCATGACCATAATTGGACGTGGTAATTAAAATCCCCAACCCTTCTCTCGCTCTCTCTCCCTACTTTATCGATCTTTTTAATTTTAATTTTAATTTCTAACTTTATTTTATTTTGACCAGAAATAATAAAGTGCTAACATGCAAGATCAATTATGTGAAACAAAAACAAGCATTTACCACAAAAATGAATCATATATAAAAACTGGTACATAAAAGTTACTTTTAAGGAGCTTAAAATAATTACTTTATTTATCAACGCAATCTCAAACAAACTCTAATACTTATGTATATATAGATTGTAATCCTAGTTAATTTTTGGACAAAGAGTCGCAAAACCGGTTACAGTTTGTAATCCCAAATTATGTTTTTGCAAAAGAATTTTATTCACAAATTTTGGATGCATGATTTCTGTAGTCGCCCAATTTTTGTGATAAATTTGGACATAAACCAAGTATAATTTTTTTTTTAAAAAAAAAAAAATGCATTTTTACTTAAATTGAACACCAAATTAATGCTACTTTTATGAGTTTCACTCATATTCGTCTGAAATTCTTCTATGGCGATGTCAAATAAAAGTTTGAGGGATTAAACTGAAACACAAAAATTTGGGGCATGGAATGACAAATATCAAAATTTCTTTGTTTTTATATAGGGTGGATCGGAACAAAGAAATTTTTGTGCTAGGGAAACTAACCAATTAAAATAACCAAATTTAAAAAATAAATAAATAAATAAAGAAAAGAAAATGAAACATAGAAACTTCCACTAATACAATTATGATAGTCGTTTTTCACTTAATTATAATTAAGCTTTTGTGTTTCACTTGTGGGGTGATTTGGGTTAAATGAATAGGTTATTTTATCACGTTCTTGTACTCTGAATAATTATGCCGAGATCAATATGTGCTAATACTTAATTAATACAAGCCTTGTTATTAAATTTATTAATCTCTTTATCTTTTTTTATTACTATTAATATAAGCTTGCATGCAATACGACCGGATCAAGGTTGATACACATACACAGAAGTTTCATGTCGGCGTTTTTTAATGTACGTGGCAGATGCAAATAAAGTTGAAATCCATGTGGGAAAATGCGATAGCAAAGGTGCATGGAAAGAATAATTATTAGCTTTTTTTCAATGTACTGGCCGGTAGATGCAAATAATGGTGAAATGTGTTGAAACAAGGAGTCTTGCACTAGAAAGACTCTATTTAATTAATAAGAGATGTATTATCTCATTAAGACTTTAGTAGTTCTATTCCATTAGCTATCTTGTATTCATGTATTCCATTTCATTTCATTTCTTCTACTTCCATGTAATCATCTATATAAGTAGGTTAGTTGATCGATTAATAAATTAAATATATGAGAAGTTAATTATTCGACTGTAGTAGTAATTTTGAGAGGTGGGGAGAGCCTAACTCATGAATTACTACAAAATACAACCCAAATGCCCCATGTTTAATTTGATACTTGAATTCACCAAAACAAATATCCTAACAATCATAGGAAATTAAGGATGTAAACACAAGTGCCTAGCTATATAGGCCTTATTACAACGAGATATTTGGAAGATTAATATATAATACCCAAGAAAACCCAATTAACAACCTACCCAAATTCTCACTCAAATCAGCAATCACAATCAATTCTGTATTTGTTTGTATTTTCTACCCTTTTGTAATATGTCAAATACTTGTATTAATTGAAACCATCGATGAATGAAAATTCAGGCAATCCATGTCCTCTCCTTTCTACATGGTATCAGAGCAGTAACAAGCGACCCACGTCATTCTCATTTTTTTTTTTTCTCTTCCGACAATTATGTCCTCTTCCCCTTTGAAGCCTCTGTTCTTCTCCTCTGTGAAGCATTCCCTCAAACAACCTAGCCGCTCCTATGGTCTCATCCCCCACCACCCCTAACACCTCCACTAGAAACAACCCCTTGACCCCCACTGAAATCCACGCCACTCAGAATCCCTCACCCGCATCTCTCTCCAGTTTTGCTTAGTCAATTTCAAAACTTACCAAGACCAATTACCTGGTTTGGCTTCATCAACTCGAGACCTATCTCCACGATCACAACCTCTATGGGTTTGTGGATGGTACCAAAATTGCCACGCCCCCGTTTTGAGATATAAGGGGAAACGCAATCTTGAGTACTAAAAACATTTAAATGGAAGCGTACATTTACAACATTAGATTTGTAAACTTCCTATTTTATTATTCATGTCTATTAATAATTCTTTTACAATGCCATGAACTCCAAAAAGGGACAAATTGTCACGCCCCCGTTTAGGAAAATAAGGGAAACGCGAACTAAAAGATAAATAAATAAGTAAATAAAGTCAGAGAGTTTCAAAACACAAGTAGTATTATTATTTATACCAACTAGGATAGCAATATCAAAATTTTACACTGGGGCTCGAAGTTATTTACAGCTCAAAAGTGAAGTGGTAAAGCAAAAGCTAGCAAATCAACATTGCTAGAAAAACCATCCCATAAGATAAAAGACTGAAATGAGTACAGTTTCCATCAACAAAATATGACTGTACTATCATGATCTATCAGCTCTACAGTCTATGTCCACGACGGAGTCCCCAGGTACCAAACTGCTACTATTTACAAGAACCTACATCCTCTACTGGTCCACTGTACAATAAGTCCAAGTTGCCCACGGATGGGGCCAGATCTGGGGGTCACTGACCACCAGGAGTCCTACAGGCACTCCTCCCCTCAAAACTATGATGTACACCTTCATCTGAAAATGGTTATAAGGGAAAGGGGTGAGTTCGACAACTCAGTAAGGAAATATCAACACCAGGAAAATAAAACATGCTATAAAATCATTAATTATGCATAATGACAAAAATATCATAATGAGCAATTAAAACAGAATTTATAAGTATAATTAACAGGACTTAAAAATAGATGAACAAGAAATATGAATAATGGCATGAATAATTAAATCAATTCTTTTTATTTCCTCTTTTATCCTTTAACTGTGGTTTAACCCTTTATAGACTCTAAACCGATGTTATCCGTGAGCGGAGCACGTTGGCTTTTGTCACAAAGACCTATGGACTCAGCCTGTCGTCACAGGGGAGAGCCGGTTCCGAGTTGGGGATCTTCCCTAGGTGAAGGCCAACATCGGCTGGTAGCACACACCAACACATGGTATGCTTGCCATGCTACCCTATGGGTACCAATCCTAGCTGTAATAGTGCCTCAGGGTTAAACAGTTACTGCACATGAACGTTTTCTATTATACTGTGGCTCTACTTTAACTGTATACTTTATTTCAAAACTGTAGGAGCCGTTTTCATAACTGTATTCATATGCAGAATTAATTTTTTTTTTTTTAAATCTCTTTTCTTTCATTCACTGGATTCATAAATAGAATCATATTCTTGAAATGCTCTTTATCATTTCTCTGAGTATGCATAATTCATAATTTTTGAAATGTTCATAATCATAACTTTAATTATGCATAAATCATAACTTTAAAAATGCTCTTACTCATAACTCTAATTTATGCACAAAATTCTTGAATAATAACATATGAGCAATAAAAGCTTCGCATTAAAAATCACATGATCAATGCTTTGTAAAATTCCCCAACACTTTTCAAAAGATTTATAGTAAAATCTTGTTGAGGGTTTTTCGGTGTTGTATCCCCTTACCTTGATAGCCCTTTTTGTCAGAGTTGCTTTTACCTAAATAAAATGCAAAGGTAAATTTTATTTAGAGGATATTCTGAAATTAAAAAGCCGTTATAACAGTTAACAATAAACTTTAAAATCTAAATTAAAGCTTATAATTACTCTATCATTTTATTTATACTAATTTTAAAGCCCACTGATCCAGCTAATTAAAAATAACCACTTTAAATCAGCCCATCAATAATAACAATTGAACTAAACCAATCATCCAAAAACTATCAAAACAGAATTTCTCCCGTTCACCACATCAAACCACAGAAAATCAAGACCCCAAGAAAACCACCCTCCAATCAGTTCCAACCTCCATGGAACCCAACCAAAACTTTAAACAACAGCACACACACAAGCTCTAATATGCAAATCCAAAACAATAAATCATCTAAAATTGGTTGCTACCCAAATCCATACGGTTCAACCACCAAAACTCACACCCCACTTCACGGCACACCCACCCCTGCTCAACCAAGACAGAATTTTCCCACAACATCAACCGGTTTACCCAAGAAATCAACTCCCTAAATTGAACCAAAATCAACCCAAAAAAAACAAAAGCTCAAGAAATTTAACTTACCCATGGAAAAATGGGTTTTCTAAGACATGGGTGCCGGAAAACATCACCGGAAAAGGCACCAGGAGACGTCGCCGGCGCGGGACCGTGCCCTGCCGGTCCGGCGGCGTCGTCTGCCCAGTCCGGTGGCCCACCCACCGGCTGGGTCTCCCTCCTTTCTCCCCTGCCTCTCACGGTCAACACCCATTTCTCCCTCACTCACTCCTCTCGTCTCCCTCTCTGATTGTGTAAAGAGAAAAACATGCAGAGAAGAAGAAAAGAGGAAGGAAAAGAAGAAGAAAAGAAAAAAAAAAAAAAGCAAAAGAAACAGAGGCGGAAGTGGAAAGAAGAAGGAGAAGAAGAAGAATAAAGAAAGAAGAAGGGAGAAAAAGAAAGAAAAAAAAAAAAAAAAAAAAAAACAAACAAAAGCTGCAGGTACCGCACGTTTATAGAAGAAGAGAAAACAAAATAAAGAATAAAATACAAAAAGTAATATATACATGCCAAGATTAATAAAGGACTAAAGAGCAAAACGAAATGTACTGAAACTGAAGACATTACCTGCTGGTTTTTGCTCTGATTTTGCAACCTTTCTCAGTTCAGTGAAGAGGTGATGAAGAAGAAGTAAGAGTCAAGGGTTTATATAACTTAGATAAGTTGCGAACGTGGGACGGTGGGAGATAAGGATTAAACAGAAAAAGAAAGCTTGCAGATCCCGGCATTCACGGACAACCATAGATAATCAGAAAAAAATCTCATGCTAATATATCTCATGCTAAACAAAAATAACCCACGTCCATCTGACTCTCTCTTTTTTTTTTCTTTTTTTTTTCTTTTTTTTTACTACTGATTCGATTTTATCACTTAACTATTTTTTTTTCTTTTTTTTTTTCTTTTTTTTTTGCAACTAATTATCAAATCTTAAAATATTTTAATAATTGTTATTATTATTAGGGTGTTATACAAATTATACAATATAAAGGTTTGGCCGGTCGACAACGATCTATTGCTTTTAGCGAGGTCTACGCCCTTGCAAGAAATGACTTCGTCTTACTGAATTATCTGAAAAGGTTTGGGGGAAAAAGGGGTGAGTTCGACAACTCAGTAAGGAAATTACAACACCAAACAAAATAAAACCTGCTGTAAAATCTTCATGCCATAATCTTTAGTCATGCATAATGACAGTTTATACAAAATAAAACAGAATTTATGAGTAGGTGGATGAGGAATATGAGTAATGGCATAAGAATGACAGTTTATGCAAAATAACAAAATGAACAATTAAACAAAATTTATGAGTAAGTGAATGAGGAATATGAGTAATGGCATAAGAATGACAGTTTATGCAAAATAACAAAATGAACAATTAAACAGAATATATGAGTAAGTGAATAAGGAATATGAGTAATGGCACAAGAAAATTTATAATGATCCAGTAAATTCTTTTCGTTTATTTTCTCTTTAAAACTGTAATTGTGGTTTAACCCCTTATAGACTCTACACCGCTATTACCCGTGAGCGGAGCACGTTGGCTTTTGTCACAATGACCTATGGACTCAGCTTGTCGTCACAGGGGAGAGTCGCCGGGTTGGGGATCTTCCCTAGGTGAAGGCCAACCCCGGCCGGTAGCACACACCGTCTTTCGGTATGCTTGCCTTGCTACCCTATATGGTACTGATCATAACTGTAATAGTGCCTCAGGGTTAAACAATTACTACACATGAACGTTTTCTGTAATTCTGTAGGCTCTGCTATAAATGTACTTTGCTTTAAAACTGTAAGAGCCGCTTTCATAACTATAGTCATGTGCAAACTTAAGATCATCTTTTCATTCAAAACTGTATTCATGTATAAATCATAAACTTTGAAATGCTCTATAATCATAACCTTGAAATGCTCTTATTCATAACTTTAAGTATGCATAAACCATAACTTTGCAGTGCTCTTGATCATAACTATAATTATGCATAAATCATAACTTTAAAATGCTCTTAATCATAACTGTAATAACTTTGAAATACTCTTATTCACAACTGTAATTAGGCATAAACCAATACTTTAAAATGCTCTTAATCATAACTGTAGTTTATGCACAAAATTGCATGAATATTAACATATGAGTAATAAAAGCTTGACATTAATATAATAAAAATCACATGAGTAAATGTTTCGTAAAATTCCCCAACACTTTTCTCAAAAGATTTGAAATAAAATCTTGTTGGAGGTTTTTCGGTGTTGTATCCCCTTACTTGAACTTGTCCTTAGCGTCAAGGTCGAGCTTTTACCTAACAAATTGAAAGAAGAAGCTTAGAAGAATATTCTGAAATTTGAAGCCTACAACTTAATTAAAATAAATATAACACGTAACAAGAGGTCTCCAATTTGTACTACCCATCAATACTCATAAGTCCACATTATTACTTAGTGACTAAATCATCAACGCTCAAAGAATTTTAATCATTTGGCCTAACCCGCAGAAATTCCCTAAAAACAACAATTCCCTTGAATTAACTAATCCTTAATCTGAAACATCATATCCAAACAAACCAATATTAAGTTGAACTCATTAAGATTTATGGCAACATATTAGAACCCTATCCAAAACATAAACACCATCCGATCATCAAGATAGCTCAATTCTCATTAATTTGCCCAAAACATGATAAATCCTCAAACCTTAAGCAGAAATTCAATGCCCTAAAAATCATCCAACAATAAATCATAATTAGAAAAACCAACATTCTCAGGCAAACCCAGAATTTATTTTCAATTTAAGCAATGGATCAATAATTTTCAATATATATTGAAACTCAAATAGAATTTTTCATAAACGAGATTTCAACCCAATCAGTCACTAACTAAAAGTCTTTCATAAAAAATTCTCAGTAAGATCATCTAGAAAAAATTATCATCACAACCATTCCCAATCACTTTTTCACAACAAAAATCATATTTTACAAATTTTGAAAACAACCTCACTTTCATCCGAAATCAGTAAATCCAAAATATAATACATGGTCAAAACTTAATAAATCCACTAAAACCCATCCACTGTGAGCCAACCTCTACCAAATCCACAAAGAACCCATATACAGAAAACAACTATAAACCAACCGACCATCAACACATATATCACTGGCCAGCAAGACCTAATCTCAAAATTAATCCAATCTCAACCCAAAATCAGTTGACATACCCACTGCCGATACACACACACACACGGTTCAGCCATCCAAAACCCCCACCCACAGAGAACACACCACACACATAATCAATTCTATGTCCAAAAATAGCAAAACACAATATCAAACTCCAAGCTTTAGCCATACAAATTAAAATCCAAAGATTAACACCGAAAAACACCACACATACAAACAAGGATAACCCAGAAATTACCCATAGTTTCTGGACTTAAGAGTCGCCAGAAAATCCTACTGAAGCTCGCCAAAATTGCACTCCAAGTCACCGGAAATCTCCATGGAGAACCGGGTCTCTCTCTCGATTCGATCTGGGTCACGGGTCTCACGTCACGGGTCGCACGGGTTGCTGGGCAGTCCCCTACAGACAAAAACCATCGAAGAACAGCCTCCCACCCGCCGAAAATCGCGTCGGAAAGTCATTCCTGTAGGGTCGGCTTTCACGGGACTCGAGTCACGGCTCACTGGGTTACGGGTTCGATGGGTCTTCCTCCAGGTTTCACCGAAAATCGTGTCGTCGGCGTCGACCCAGCTCCGCCGGACCGTACCTACCTCGTCGGAAGTCGAGCCCCAGGTCGTCGGATCCTCCCCTGGTTCTCTCTTTCCAATTCGATCTGGGTCTCCACGATCGACCCTCTCCCTCTCTCTCGATCGTGTTCTCTCTCTCTCGATTCCACTCTCTCCCCTGATCTCTCTCTCTCTCTTTCTCTCTCTCACTCTCTCTACTTCTCTCTCTTCTCATGATCTCTCTCTCTCCCTATCTCACTGTGTTCATGCGAGAAGAGGGAGAAAGAAGACAAAGAAAGAAGAAGAAAGAAAAAAATAATAAAAGAAGAAGAAGACAACTTGCTGTGCAAGTTGTGAGTTTTTTTTTTTTTTTACAACTTCCTTATTAAGTTAACTTAACTTACTAAATAAGTTTTGTATTATTATTATTATTATTATTATATTGTGTCTAATAAAATCTGGGGCATTACAAAAACACCACCCCACCCCCATACTTCCACCTCAGCATATCGGTCTCTCACCATCTCCACTAACCCAGAGACACTCCAGTGATTCCGACAGGATCAACTCATCCTCAGCATGCTCTTGGCCACAATCTCTGACGATTTCCTTCCGTTAGTTCTCGGTTGCCGCACCGCTCAAGAGTTCTAGAATGCTCTCGGCCAGACCTTCACCTCCACCGCACGAGCCCGGACGATGAATCTCCATTATGAACTTGCCACTACCAAAAAGGGAAATTCCTCCATCACTGATTATATCTAGCAAATCAAGCAGATCTTTTCCACCCTTGCCGCAGCCAAAAGCCGCTGAACGAATACGAGTTCACCTTTTATCTTCTTGCCGGTCTCGGTCCTGAATACGACCCCTTCGTCACCTCTGTGACCACTCGCTCGAGCCCCTCACCATGGAAGACCTCCTCGACCATTTCCTCACTCACAAGATGCGGATTGAGAAGCACAGCTCCACGGCCGACCACCTGCTCGTTACTAAGGTCGCCTCCCATGGCCCAAATCATCCTCGTTGACAAGGAAGGCAGTACAACTCTGGGCGCACCTATGGGCATTCCCGATTCTTCCATCCCTCAAATGGCCCGCAAAGACACAATGGGCGTGGTCTCCTTCCACTGCCCCTTCACAGGCCTTCTTATTCAAATGGGTCCAGTACTACCCATTCCGGCCCAAATCAAGAATCATGGCCCACATGCCAAGTCTGTGCCAAAACGAGCCACACTGCCTTGACTTGCTACCACAGGTTTGACCATGCTTTTCAAGCTACAGGGCCCAATCTCACATCCTACACTGCTGCCCCGCCCTAACTCCAAGACCTCAATTGGTATCCCGACACCGGTGCCACTCATCACATCACCTTCAATCTCATCAATTTGAATATTCACTTCAAAGTCTATGATGGACTTGATGAAATCCAAGTGGGCAATGGTACCCGCCTTGCCATTAAAAATACGAGCATCTCTAAACTCTTTCCTAATTTTATTTTACGTTCTATTCTACATGTTCCTCAAATTACCAAGAATTTACTTTCTATTCAAAAGTTCAGTTCTGATAATAATGTTTATGTGGAATTTCACCCATCTTTTTTTTTTTTTTTTAAGGATCGTATCTCTGACAAAATTCTACACCACGGCCAGAGTAGACATGGATTATATCATCAGTTCTCTCCTACGGTTGCGCCACCTAGTATTTTCTCCAGCTCTCGCACCACCTTCGTGGATTGGCACGTTTGCCTTGGCCATCCGGCTGATTACATTGTTTGCCATGTCCTGTCTAAATTTGGGTCTTTCTTCAGTCTTGGACCTCTTAGATCCTTCTTCTCAGCTTCTTCTAGTTCAGCTACCTTTGGTCTTTCTTCAATTTTTCAGTAAACTTCTTCTTAAATTTATCGTTCTTCATCAATTTACTGAAGTTCTTTGCAACATGGCAACTGCATCATCTTCTTCATCAGGGTCTTCATCAAAGAAACTCTGATTTTCTTTTTGGCAGCCTTGAGTGCAATCGTCTTTCCTTCTTGACTAGGGGCAGGGAAAACTCATAAGTTTGAAGAGATCTCACGAGCTCTTCAATCTTCATAGAATCTAGATCCTTACTTTCTTCAATGGTAGTCACTTTAATTTTGAAACGCTCAGGCTAAGATCTTAGAATCTTTTTAATGAGTTTTGCATCCGAAACCTTCTTCCCAAGACTCACCATGAAATTTCTTAGGTCGTTGATTTTAGTGTAAAACTCATTAAAAGTTTCTTCTTCAAGCATCTTAATTTCCTCAAATCTAGAAATCAACATTTGAAGTTTGGCAGATTTAACAATTTTTGTGCCTTCATATGTTGTTTCTAGAATTGTCCATGCTTCTTGAGCAGATTGACAGTGTGAAATTCGTGAGAATTCCGACGGTGAAAGAGCTTGACAAAGAGCATGTAAGGCTTTGTCATTGGAAAGACAAGCATCAGTTTGAACAATAGCCCATTCGGCAGTTGCTGTACTTGGTGGGGTCCACCCAGTCTCAACAATTTATCAAACGTCTATAGATTTTAAAAAGAAGTGCATCATCGCTTTCCAATAGCCACAATTCGTCCCATCAGAGGCAGGAACGGAATTAAGAGTTTGAGACATGATAAAAAAATAATAAGAGTCACGGATCACACTCAGGAATTTAATCCAAAAAGAGTGTACCTGCTCTGATACCAAATAAAAAATTTAAAATGACTCCTACGTGTGTGTGTGTGTGTGTATGTGTGTGTGTGTGTGTGTGTGTGTGTGTGTGTGTGTGTGTGTGTGTGATCAACAATGCACCAAAATATAAATGTAAAATGTAAAGAAGACAGATATTTTGGTGATGAAGTGGAAACTCTTTGCAACAAAGAGAAAAACCACTCTGAGGCAGCCAGACCCATGAAATCCACTAACAAAAGAAATACCTAGTTACAAAGTAGTTGTACTTACATTCCCCTTATACAGTAATTGTTCCTTGAACTCTAACACGTAACTATACGTGAGCGCCTTCCAACCAGACCACCTGTCTGAAGGGTTCTTCAATGAACTCCTTTAACTTAGGGCTCCTCCCTAAGCTAAACTTCAGTTGATCAAATCACGCACACGAAACAACTCTAAGAGAACTAGCAAATCTAACAATTTTTGCCTAAACACCCTCTCTTAGCGCACTAGAATTTATATAATACTCCTTATAAAAACACTGCCTAGAGGCCTCATTATATAGGCTTCTGAAATCCTAAATCGACATTGACACTGATTTCCCTAGGTGGCGTCTGGACTTGGACAGTGGGTGTCCGAACGTCAAGCAGCAACCGACTTCAAAATACATGCTTTCTTCAAAAGTCTTCAGTGATCGTGTTCGGATGGTTGCATGTTGTCTTCACCATTCGCATGTTTAAAGTACACATATTAGAGTGACATGTGTATTTTAAACATGCAAAAATGACATATTTTTTTATTAATACTAATAAAAAAGCATGTGAAAAGCACATGCTATTAAAACAACATGTGATTCTCACATGCTAAGAAACACATGTCAATCTTATATGTGGGTTGTATGAAATTTCCTACAAACCGATTTGTAAGAAATTTCTATCAATTTTTTTTTCCTAAACAACACTAACAATAAAGTACTAAATAGTTGTAAAAACTTATAACCCTAACCAGGAGATATGACTTTAACCGTTATATCATCCCCTTTCATATTTCCAAAGGATGGTTTGCAACTCACGTTGCCTTGATATACTCTTTTACACTATTCTTTTTGAAAGGACACTGTATGCACTTCCTATGTCTACTCCAAGAAATTAAAATAGCAAAAAGGCTAGGAAGAAATTAAACTTAATTACTTTGTCACCTATCAGTGGTCATAAACCACTTGAAATATAAGTGGCATGACTTTAACCAAAACTAAAAGACATTAAAAAAAAATACATAAAGTGAAATTTCTCTATCACCCCACATAACCTCTTTTCAAAGGTCTCAAAAATTACCTTAAATTGCAAACTAGAATATCTCTTTATATCAATTTTCTAATGGCGGCTGCATGATTAAGGTTTCACATGCTATAAATTGTGGTTTAGTACGAGACTTCCAAACAACAAGAAGAACCCAAAAGAGAAAGGTGTTATGACTAAAAAATTTATGAAATGACTTGTTGTGATGATGATGATGGTGGTGGTGGTGGTGGTGTTGGCGATCCTTGTTCAAGTTTGGGTGAAAGCAGACAACTCTTCATTTTCCTATGTCTCTCCAAATCATCCCCCCTTTCTCACTCCTTCTCCACATTCCCTGCCAATTATCTCCCTCTCTCCATATGAGATGGATGCTAAACCTCAAAAGATCAATCATTCACGAAGAAAAAATACTCACAAGGAAACAAAAATTCCTGGTTCAGAAATAACAAAAGAAGAAAGAAAATGTTTGGATTATTGCGCAAAAATAATAAAAGTAGGACGACTTTATGTTAGCCTTATCAAGATTCTCTATAAACTGTGTATCAGAAAGTGCCTTGGATATACATAGCCTTGACCATATCAGATCTGCTCCCTCTTCCTCTCCCTTTCCCTTTCTACTCCACACTCTTACCCTCCCCCTCCCATTCTGATTTTTTTCTTTTGTTTGTAGGTGTTCTCTGACCAGATCAGCAATTTTGGCATCTCCGCTATGCATTCGTCCATCTACCTTCGTGTTGTGTCGTTCATATCCTCCCCGGTCGCTGTTGTTGTTTGTTGGTTGTATTTTTGCTTTGAATAAGAGTTTTCTTCTCTTAAATCTGCTCTCATAGGTGATCTATGGGATGAAGGTTAGTCAGGTGTGATGGGTTATCTCTCATAGTCTAGACAGTTCGGTATGAGGGGTTATCTCTCACGGCTGATTTTAATAAATTTTCAGGATATTTGGCTACCCTTATCTTAGATCTAGTCTACTCGGAGCAGATCTGCTCTTTAACTATTTTTGTACATGGGTTAGCGGAAGATGAAAGTCATAGATAACACTTTATTGTAAGAATTTTGTTTGTATCTATGACTATGTAACCTTATAACATGTGGCTATAATTTTGCACAGCTTTATGCTTTGTGATGTAAGAGCTTTATTCTTATGATCTTTGATCAATGAACTACTCAGATCTTTCGTTAAAAAAAAAAAAAAAAAAAAAAAAAAAAAAAAAAAGGATGTGGTAATTAAAATCCCCAAGCCTTCTCTCTCTCTCTCTCTCTCTCTCTCTCTACTTTATCATTTTAATTTTAATTTCTAACTTTATTTTATTTTGACCAGAAATAATAAAGTGCTAACAAGATCAATTATGTGAAACAAAAACAAGCATTTACGTACCGCAAAAAAATATCAATCATATATAAAAACAAGTACTTTTCATTGCAAAATATCCCCCACAAAATAGAAATTAAAGCCAAATTTAATAAGGAATTTGATACATGAATCTCAATGATCTAATCCACCTTAGACCAAATTTTTCATGTTGTCCAATCATCTGCTTCAACATGTGGAACTGGATGTCTAGATCACTATGAAATCCGACTTATTTAGATTGGCATTCAAAAATTTTGAACCCTGAATTTGAGTGACATTAAGTGAAATTCTTTATCTGTTAATTAGCTTATATTCCTTGAACATAAATGAATCTTCTTAATATCACTACGCAAACGCCTCATGTCGAAGAGAAATGATTATTGTACATCTTTTTTTCTAAATTAACTATTGGATCTGTAAGACCCACATGTAGGACTCACATGTCTTTAGAAGAAGCTTTTCTTGCTTTGCTTTAATTAAGCACAAATCCCTAATATTAAGAGTCTGTTTAGGATTATGTTAAGGAACTTAAAAATTACTTTTAGTACATAAAAGTTGTGCAAAGTAAATATGGGTCCATTTGGTAAAAAAACTTGAAAAGTACTTTTTTTTTTTAAAAAAAAAAAAAAAAAAAGCCCAAAACTGTATTTTGGGGGATCAAAGATTAAAAATGAGGCTTTTTTAAAAAAATTCTTTCATGCTTTTTTTTTTATATAGATAAAAGCATTATTTATCAACATAATCTTAAACAAGCTCTATATGTATATTATATAGACTGTAATCCTAGTTAATTTTTGGACAAAGAGTCGCAAAACTGGTATTTTACAGTTTGTAATCTCAAATTAAGCAAAGAAATATTTTATTCGCAAATTTTGGATGCATGATTTCTGTAACGAGCTTAACACTAAAGCTCGTGAGCTCGAGCGTGGATGGGTGTCATGAGCTCGAGCGTGGTTGTGTGTCGCTCGAGCGTAATAAAATTTTGTGTTTTGGGTTATAAGTAGTTAAAACACGCTGTCATTTCATTTGTAATTCTGTTAGTAGAATTTAATTTCTGTTAGGCAAGAACTCTAGAGAATCTTGTATAAAAGGGGAGAAAGGCTTGAGAAAGGGTATTTAGTTGATTGTAAATCGATCAAATTGGATCTGGAGGGTGGTTGGCTCCTCAAATTGTCATTTTCTCAGTAAAATCCTTGTTCTTCCATTCGGTTTTCTCTTTCAATTCTCATTTCTCTCTTTTGACTCTCAATTATCTCTTAGAATTCAGTAACAAATTAAGTGGACTGTTACAAGGGGTATCAGAGCCCTAAGATCCACTGACTTTGTTCGGTTACAATGACAAAGACTCGATCAGCATCGGACGAAGTTCGAAAATTACAAGATGGTTTTTCATCACTATAGCTAGAGGTTGCTAGAGTTCAGGAAAGTACTTTACGAAAGAATCAGGTCGAGATGTTGCGGACGTAGGAGGATATGTTCCAACAGCAAAAAGATCAATTCCGTCAAATTCGTGCACTGTTCAAGTTCAAAGATTCGGAGAATGGGGACGGCAATGGTGAATCCAGTGGAAATGCGGATCACACCTTTCTAACTAATGCTTCTACAAAGGCATTCCAAACTAGGCCTTTGCGCCTTAATTTCCCTCGGTTTGACAAGGACGATCATGAAGGTTGGTGTTATCGTGCCTCTCAGTTCTTTGATTACTACGTTATTTTGGATCAACATAGGTTTACTATCTTTGGCTTTCACATGGAATGGAAGGCTTTAGTCTGGTTTTAGGAATTGCGTAATTGCAATGGCCTAACCACTTGGAATGACACAATTAGTAGTTTGGAGAGACATTGATAATGAGATGGTAATTTGAGGGAGGTATGTTTACTTTTTCCTTAATTTTTTTTTTTTCCTAAACAGCACTAACAATAAAGTACCAAATAGTTGTAAAAACTTGTATATAACCCTAACTAGGAGATATGACTTTAACCGTTATATCGTCCCCTTTCATATTTCCAAGGGATGGTTTGCAACTCACGTTACCTTGATATACTCTTTTACATTATTCTTTTTGAAAGGACACCATATGCACTTCCTATGTCTACTCCAAGAAATTAAAACAGCAAAAATGCTAGGGAGAAATTAAACTTAATTTTCACCTATTGGTGGTCATAAACCACTTGAAATATAAGTTGCATGACTATAACCAAAACTAAACGACACTAAAAAAAGAATACATAAGGTGAAATTTCTCCATCGCCCCACATAACCTCTTTTCAAAGGTCTCAAAAATTACCTTAAATTGTAAACTAGAATATCTCTATATATCAATTTTCTAATGGCAGTTGCATGATTAAGGTTTCACATGTTATAAATTGTGGTTTAATACGAGACTTCCAAACAAGAAGAAGAACCCAAAAGAGAGAAAGGTGTTATGACTAAAAAGATTATGAAAGGACTTGTTGTGATGATAATGATGGTTGTGGTGTTGGTGATCCTTGTTCAAGTTTTGGTGAAAGCAGACAACCCTTCTTTTTCCTATGTCTCTCACAATCATCCCCCCTCTCTCACTCCTTTTCCGCATTCCTGGCCAATTATCTCCCTCTCTCCATGTGAGATGGATGCTAAACCTCGAAGGATCATTCATTCACGGAGAAAAAATACTCCCAAGGAAATAACAATTCTTCGTTTAGAAATAACAAAAGAACAAAGAAAATGTTTGGATGATTGCAAAAAAATTAGGACGACTTTATGTTCACCTTTTCAAGATTCTCTATAAACTATGTATCAGAAAGTGCCTTGGATATAAATAGCCATGACCATAATTGGATGTGGTAATTAAAATCCCCAACCCTTCTCTTTCTCTCTCTCTCTCTCTCTCTCTACTTTATCAAGCCTTGTTATTAAATTTATTAATCTCTTTATCCTTTTTTTTTTTCATTATTATTAATATAAACTTGCATGCAATATGACCAGATCAAGGTTGATACACATACACAGAAGTTTCGTATCAGCGTTTTTTAATGCGGCAGATGCAAATAAAGTTGAAATCCATGTGGAAAAATGTGATAGCAAAGGTAGAAAGAATACTTACTAGTTGTTTTCAATGTACTGGCAGATGCGAATAATGGTGAAATGTATGAATCAAGGAGTCTTGCACTAAAAATATATGTATTATCTCATTAAGACTTTAGTAGCTCTATTCCATTAGCTATCTTGTATTCATGTATTTCATTTCATTTCTACTACTTCCATGTAATCATCTATATAAGTAGGTGAGTTAATTAATAAATTAAGCGAGTCCCATCTATCCGGACCATCGGTAAAACCTCATTTTATAGCCTTCAATCAAACTTTGTTGCATCAACTGAAAACACTAGATAGAATAAGGATGAAAGCAGCCAATCCATCAACGAATTGGGACATTTTCATCTTTTTCCTTAATGGTTTAGCCGGATATGAACACCCACGGCCCGTTCTCAACCACCGGCGACTGCAACAACCGACTCCACCCTCGCCACAATCGGCTCTTTCTTTTTTTTCCTTGACCCCCGACCACAACTAGTTTGGCCAGATTTGGGCAAGGGCCACTACCCCTTGTTGCTTGTTGCAAGTCCGATTATTCTCTATATCTCTCTCTCTCTCTCAACTTGCAGACAACAATGGTGAAACCCATTTTCATTGTTGTGAACCTCATAGAAGAATAATCCAACCAAACAAGAAAACCAATCTAAGATTTCTCACCCCATTCGATCATCTCTAAGTAACAGGTGAAACATCAAACTCCCCCAAATCAGCCACCCTACAATCAACGATAAACCCCATATCAACAGCAACAATCAACAACGAACCCCATTTGATAAGTCTTGAATTATTCGATTCAAGACCCCTTAATTTACATTTGTTATACCTAGTTCGTATTGTATATATAACTTTTTGTTGTAATTTTGTGTGTTGTCTTATTTTCAAGTCTTAGTTGAAATCTAATTCAAAATATTTGAATTAGACCTGAAAATACATCAAGGGTATTTTAGTCATTTCCAGAGTTCGAGATTGTTCCTGTTAGTTGAAGAATTGACCAAGGCAATTCGATCGATCGACTTTATAATCAATCGATCGATCGAAGTTCATCAGTCGAAGAAAAGTCGATCGAGCTAAACTCGATCGATCGAACCAGGACAAGCCCGACTGCAATCGAGCGAAATGCGATCGATCGACTTTATAATCGATCGATCAATTTCTCCGTCTTCCAGAAAATCAGATATTTTCAGATCTTTTGAATTCTTTATGTAATTCAAATCATAAGTTGGATTTTGTGGACAGAAGTGGACGTCGACTAGCTCTGTTTGTGCGGCTAGAATTAACTCTTGATGGTCTTTTGTAAATCCAATTCTCTATATATATGAGATTAGGGATTTAGGTTTAGACATGCATCTTTTGGGGGTTTCGGATTTTCTCAGGTGTATCAACTTTATTTCTTGTATTTCTAGTTTACTTTGATGCTACTCTCTGGACCAAAATCCAGAGAGCTTAATTCATTTGTGTTCTTTGTTAAATTTCATGTTCTTAGTGTAGATTGTTTTTCTTTTCCTTTCTTTTCTTGTAATCCGAATTTTAGAAGTTTTAATCTACTGTTTTAGTTCATTTTCTTCTTGTTTCTTTACTGTTTTTCATAGATTTCATGCTTAGATTAGATTCAATTATGTCTAGCTAAATTAGTTCTTAGGGTTTGATCAAAATACTATCCAAAAACCATGAAGTGTTCTTGAGGTTCTTAGGATTTTCTTGAGATGTTTGATGATTGTTAAGGGCTAGAGGATATCAAAACTCATGCTAAAAGGTTTTGTTGTCAATATTTCAATCAAATTATTCATGAAAAAAAGTTAAACTTGTCTATGAGTTTTCTTAGAAAACCAACGTTCTTGGAAATAAGAACGATGTCTTTTGCAATGGTTCTATTTGACATGATGTGTGTTTACCTATTAGAATCACCTT
Source organism: Alnus glutinosa (assembly GCF_958979055.1). Lineage (NCBI taxonomy): Eukaryota > Viridiplantae > Streptophyta > Magnoliopsida > Fagales > Betulaceae > Alnus > Alnus glutinosa. Next base: position 3,245,126 of record NC_084893.1, read on the forward strand.
ATAGGGTATGCTAGGGAACACCGGTCATTTCACACCTTTGGTAGTCTAAAATGTTTTTCAATTGTAGTGTAACTTTTACGTGAAATAGATCGGTGTGAAACTAAGATACCTTATCATTGTGGCCTAATTAGGGTTTTCATATATTGTGTATGCTTATTAGGATGTGTTATAGAGTAGTAAGCTAGGGAGCATTAATCACTCCACACTTTTGGTAGAATAAACGTTTTTCAATTGTAGTTTAAATCTTTACGTGGAGTTGTTTAATGTAAAACTAGGTGCTTTATGATTACATCTTAACTAAAGTATTTTCATGTCGAGGTCGTCGTAATGGTTGACGCCCTTTACGCGCTCATATCATGCATGTTAGGAAGATCCATATAAACTTTAAACATTTCATTGGTTGAGGATTAGATGAGATTAATACCCTAAGTTTCCTTTAAGTTTGTTTTCAATTTTCGTTTTTCTTTACTTTACTTGTTGTAGCTTCAATTCTACAACTTTTGATTTTATTTTTACTCTTAAGTGAAGTTAAATACACTCCTTGAATATCCCATTACGCAAAACAACCCCCAATCTCTGTGGTTCGATAACCCTTACTATAGTACAATTGATTCGTACTATTGCAAAGTGGTAAAACTTATAAATTTAAAATCCACATAGCCGTTTAGTTGGCTACCACCATCTCAACAACAACAATCAACAACACAAGGAAAACCCAATCAACAAAACTCATAAAAAACCCAATCGGAACAATCAAAGGGGAAATCCTTACTTTGCTTGAGTTTTCTGCTTTATACACTTTCAATCTCACTCACAGCCGGTGTCACTCTCTCCTCCGTCGAACGGTGGTCAGAACTACCATAGGATGGTGCAAGCAGCCATCAATCATCACGGACCTCTCTCTCTCTCTCTCTCTCTGTTCTCATCTACTTGAAACTGGGAGTATTCCGGCGGTGACTCTGTGGATTCCAATGGCGGCGTTCGGCTTGGAGAGGTGCGGGGGTTTGCGGGTTGCTTCACTAGGGTTAGAAGGAAATAAGTAAAGTGATAATCCGGTGTTTTAGGTTCTAGTGTATTTAGTGTTTTTTAAATAATGTGTCAAATTCTTATTGAAGGCTGTAAAAATGGTGTTTTACAGATGGTCCGGATTGAAGGATTTCTAATAAATTAAATATAGGAGAAGTTAATTATTCAACTCTATGTTATTTTGAGAGGTGTGGGGAGCCTAACTCATGAATTACTGCAAAATACAACCCAAAAACCTCATGTTTTGATACTTGAATTTACAAAAACAAATAACCTAACAATCATAGGAAATTAAGGATGTAAATCTACTAGCAAATTAATGTAATTGATAGCGAAGCAAAATTTATTAAGCACAAGTAATGCCTATATAGGCCTTATTACAGCGAGATATTTGGAAGATTAATAGATAATGAGGAATGCCAGAACTCCTAATATTTTTTTGGTGTCCATCTAGAAGGATATAAATGTAATAAAAAATTGCATTCATGCCATCTAAAAAGACATGATGTCATTTTTTTATTACATTTATGTTCTTCCAAATGAACACCAGAAAAATACTAGAAGAAATTCTAGCATTTCTCATATATAATAGCCAAGAAAACCCAATTAACAACCTACCCAATTATTAATTAATACACATAATTGTTAATAGAAGGTCAAACTGCAGTAGAGTTGAGCGCATTCTGTCTTATATATTTGAGAAGCCCCAACAGCTTTTCATGAGGGGGGAGTGCCTCTTTCAGCGCAGGCAGCTCAAGTAGAGCTTTCAGCCAAGAAAATACCAGTGGAGTCTTCTCTGGGTCTATGAACGTCAGGCCAACGACTTGTTCCTGGACCTTATAGGAGCCAAATATGGATAAAATTACTATGTCCAGGAGCCCCACATTCTCCTGGTGAATGGGTGGAATGCCCTCTGGAAAAATGCTCTTTATTCCCTCTTCAAGCAACTTGAATTTCTCAGACACTTCCTTGATGGCTTTCTCTTGTGCTTCTCCATCGGATTTGATTACCAAGATCATGGCTTCAAAACACTGAATGGCAGAGGCCAGAGGGTTATAACAAGCATTAGTTCCTGCATGTATATATTAGCCTAACGTACAGCTCAATCATTCCTTTTAAAAATTACATTGAAACTAAAAAGAAGCAGAAGACAAAGAAGGACTGGAGAGGGACGTCCCTCTCCAGTCCCAGAAAACTCCACAGAACAAAAACATAAAACGATTAAAATAAATCATCCCTTGTTTCAAAAGCTTAAATCGATAAGAACAGGTAAATTAATCATTAATCAATACATTAATAGTGAAGACCATCAAAATACAATTGAGGTCGATACAATAAATCAAAGAATGATCAATCGCAAAGCTAATTAATTGACTTAATTTGGGCGAGAGATGCAGTAACGGCATGAATGAAGCAATCAAATATATGCAAAATGAAGAGGTATGAAAGTAGTGACCTGTTGCTGAAGAAAGGTAGCCCAGAAGCGAACTTGGGATCTCTTATAGGGATCTTGGGGCAGAAGTGGAGGACCAATATTCTTCCAGGTTTCATCAATATATTCGAGGATGACAAGTGACTCAGCAATGGGTTTTCCATTGTGAACCAGGACAGGAACCTTCTTGTGAACCGGATTGTAGTGGAGCAGCAGGGGGCTTTTGTTCTTCAGATCTTCTTCCACGTACTCGTAGGGTATGCCTTTAACTTTGAGGGCCAGTTCCACCCTCTTAGAGTAAGGACTAGCCCAAAATCCGTGCAGCGTCACTTTGTTTTCCTCGGCCATCTCTCTCTCTGATTTATGGTGCGTTTGGTTCGTAGCATTGTTCAATATTCGAATCGGGTTTTTATTCAAAAACCCATACCCGGATCTAAGTTGAATAAAACCCATGGGTCACTTGAATAAAGTTTGAATAGTTTGAATAAACCCATCATATATTTTTTATTATTATTCTTTACCATACCAATCATTATACACAATTTTTCATACAATCCAATCATTTCCAATCATTTTATACTATTATAAAACACTTTTTTAAAACCCATCATATATTTTTTTTTTTTTTTTTTTACCATACCAATCATTATACACAACTTTTCATACAATCCAATCATTTCCAATTACTTTATACTATTATAAAACACTTTTTTCCAATCTTTCAAATTCAACACCCAAACACATATTCAAAAGAATCTAAAATTATATTCAACATCCAAACACATTTTCATTACCTTGAAATCCGTGATCAGATTCAGAATATTATTCATATTCGAAATATTCGATACCCAAACGCACCATTAGATCCCAAGGAATTGCAGGCCTACTATATATATATATATATATATATATATAGGATGACGAATATTTGTTTTATTTTTAGCATTACTCATTCTTTTTTCTTTTTCTGCAAGAAAGTTGACAAGAATATATTTATATATCATATACATACTTGCCTGACCCCTTCCTCAAGGTACGTTCTTGCCAACTTTCTTGCAGAAAAAGAAAAAAGAATAGAAAAATAAAACAAATATTCGTCATCCGTTACATCAGCCATCCACTATTCAACTACCGCAGGAAGTCATGCAACTTTTTTAATGTCCCATTCCCGGTGGCGGAGATAAAGGGGGCGGCTGCCCCCTAAATGTTTAAAAAATAAAGAAAAATGTAATTTTTTAATTCAAATTCTATTACACCTCTAGAAGGTTACGAACCTTTATAAATTAAATCAAAATATTCGTTCTTTTGTATTTGCTTATAAAGAAAAAAAAAAAAAAAAAAAAAAAAAAAAAAAAAAAAGCTTAGTCCCGCCCTAGTAGCATCCCTAAAAAATGAAAATTATTCTTAAATTTGGGCTGATATTGAATTAAAAAAATTCAACCCAAAACCAAAATTAGACACCATAAATAATAAAAATATAGTATATAAAAAGAACAAAAAAGTTATTTACTATTATATTTTATTGTGTTAATTCTGCCCATATTAAGACAGATTCCTAGCTCCACCACTACCCATTTCCATTTACCAAAAGAGAAATGTTAATTTGCATTATTTTTAAAGCATATCTTTTTTACAAAATAATGAATCTTGTTTTCCCAAAAATGCTTATGCCAATCGATCATATCTATATCCTTTTGCACAAGTATTCATTGAAAGTCTAACATGGTATTCTTGTGAAAGTTGAATGACTCATTTAACATGGGAGGGATCTGGGTTGTTTGAATTTGAAAGAGTAATGTTATTTCGTATATTAGTATATATATTGCTGTCATATAATTTGATGATATGATAATAAAAATTAACTATTAAATTAATACATGCTATAAAAAATAAATAATAAATAAATAAATAAAAACAAGGTTAAATAGCATTGCTTCTGAATTTTGAAACACTATACAATTTTTACATTGAGTAATGCTTTATATTAAATTATTACCCCGCCACATTCTTATTATGCGGACGTAGCATTATCGATCCGCCAAAAACATAAATTAGTAGTTAACTTACAATAACAACATATATAGTGAGATAATATATAGCATACCAAAAAAGTAAAAAAAAAAAAAAAAAAAAAAAAAAAAAAAAAAAAGGAAAAAAAAGGAAAAAAAAAAAAGTAAAAGTTAATTGTCAAAATAGTTGTGTCAAGAATGGGATTCGAACCCATGCCCTTTCGGACCAGTACCTGAAACTGGCGCCTTAGACCAACTCGGCCATCTTGACTTCTTGTTTTACTAACTAAGAAAAATTATTAATATAGCTAATAAGCAGGTTCCGGACATCTGTACCTCAAATCCAACACGGCTTCCCGCGCTCTTCAAAACCTATCTACTTCTCTCTCTCTCTACACACACACACATATATATATAGATGAATCTGAATGAATTCTCTCATCAATCAGAGCTTCCGTAAAAAATCCCCACTTTTCACTTGCAAATTCAAATCTTCGCTTGCCGTTATCAAAAACCCATCAGTTTTTCTCGTCGAACGTGAACAGAATGTCACTCCTTTCGACCCGTTTCAGTTCTTCAGTGAGCATAGAAAATCTAGGCACTGCACAGTCGGAAATACCAAAGTTATACATGCCCACTTGCTCAAATCAGCTGCACTGCAATCTAAAATCTTTGTCGCTAATTCTTTACTTGATTGGTATTGTAGATCTGCTGCCATGGTTTATGCACTCAAGCTGTTTGATACAATAGGTCAACCGAATATTTTTTCTTGGAATATCATTATTTCAGGTTACAATCAGAACGCTTTATTGGAGGATTCGTGGAAGATTTTCTGTAGGATGCATTCTTTGGGTTTTGAGCCCAATGAGATAACCTATGGGAGTGTTCTTTCAGCTTGTACTGCTATGCAGGCTCCAATATTTGGTAAGCAGGTTTATTCAGTTGCGATGAAAAACGGGTTCTTTTCAAATGGTTATGTTCAGTCTGGAATGATAGATTTGTTAGCAAAAAATTGCAGCTTTGAGGATGCCTTGAGGGTGTTTCATGATGTTTCATGTGAGAATGTGGTCTGTTGGAATGCTATTATCTCTGGAGCTGTTAGAAATAAAGAGTACTGGGTTGCTTTGGATCTTTTTGGCCAAATGAGTTGTGGATCTTTTATGCCAAATAGTTTTACATTTTCAAGCATTTTAACTGCTTGTGCTGCACTTGAAGAACTCAATATTGGAAAAAAAGTTCAAGGGTGGATGATTAAATGTGGTGCGGGAGATGTCTTTGTGGGAACTGCTATCATTGACTTGTATGCCAAGTGTGGAGATATGGAAGAAGCTGTTAGGGAGTTCTTGCAGATGCCAATCCGTAATGTAGTTTCTTGGACTACGGTTATCTCTGGTTTTGTGCAGAAGAATGATTCTGTTTCTGCCCTCAATTTCTTCAAAGATATGAGAGAAGTGGGGGAGGAAATAAATAATTACACTGTTACCAGTGTACTTACTGCATGTGCTAAACCAGCCATGCTTGAAGAAGCAATCCAAATCCATTCCTGGATATTAAAAACTGGGTTCTATTTCGATGCAGCGGTGGGGGCTGCTTTGATCAATATGTATTCAAAAATAGGAGCTCTTGATCTATGTGAATTGGTCTTTAGAGAGGTTGGAAATGTAAAGAATCTGGGTGCATCGGTTGCATTGATATCTGCTTTTGCTCAGAATCAGAACCCCGAAGGGGCCATTGAAATTTTTCTGAGGATGTTAGAAGAAAATGTGAGACCAGATAAGTTTTGTACATCTAGTCTTTTGAGCATTATAGGCTGTTTAAATTTAGGGAGACAGATCCACTGCTACACTCTTAAGACTGGGTTAGTCTTTGATGTTTCTGTTGGTAGTTCGCTCTTCACCATGTACTCGAAGTGTGGTACTTTAGAGGAATCCTATAAAGTTTTTGAGAAAACCCTTGACAAAGACAATGTTTCATGGGCCTCAATGATTGCCGGTTGTACAGAACATGGCTGTTCAGATCGAGCCATTCAGTTATTTAGGGAAATGCTGTTTGAAGAAATTATACCTGATCAGATGACCTTAACTGCAACACTTACTGCATGTTCTGTTCTTCGTTCTTTACAGAAAGGAAAAGAAATTCATGGTTATGCTCTTCGTTTTGGTGTTGAGAAAGATGTAGTTGTTGGTGGTGCACTTGTGACTATGTACTCAAAATGTGGCACCCTAGAATCAGCAAGCAGAGTGTTTGACATGCTCCCTCAAAAGGATCAGATTGCGTGCTCCTCTTTGGTTTCTGGGTATGCCCAAAATGGGTACATTGAAAATGCCCTTATACTGTTCCGTGATATGCTGATGGCTGATTTGTCCATTGACTCTTTCACAGTCTCATCCGTGGTTGGGGCCATTGCACTTTTGAATAGATTAAGCATTGGGACTCAACTGCATGCCTGCATTACAAAGATGGGTCTGGAATCAGATGTTTCTGTTGGAAGTTCACTGGTTACAATGTACTCAAAATGTGGAAGCATAAAAGACTGTCATAAAGCATTTGATCAGATAGAGAAGCCTGATTTGATAGGTTGGACAGCTATGATTGTCAGCTATGCTCAACATGGGAAAGGTATTGAGGCTTTACGTTTTTATGAGCTTATGAGGGAAGAAGGAATTAAACCAGATTCGGTGACTTTTGTTGGAGTTTTGTCCGCTTGCAGCCATAATGGATTGGTTGAAGAAGCCTATATCCATTTTAATTCAATGGCCAAAGATTATGGAATTGAGCCTGGTTATCGCCATTATGCCTGTATTGTCGATCTTCTTGGCCGGTCAGGGAGACTGAAAGAGGCTGAAAGTTTCATTAATAATATGCCTATGAAACCTGATGCTTTGCTGTGGGGAACCCTGCTGGCTGCTTGCAAAGTACATGGAGATATTGAGCTTGGAAACCTAGCAGCCAAAAAGGTTATGGAATTGGAGCCATGTGATTCTGGAGCTTATGTTTCCTTGTCAAACATCTGTGCAGATATAGGCCTATGGGAAGAAGTCCTGAAGATTAGAAGCCAGATGAAGGGAACTGGGGTGAAGAAGGAACCTGGTTGGAGCTTTGTGTGAAACGCAATTATGCCATGAATATTGAGTTTCCATGACATGTGATTTAGATCTTTTGGTTTTTTGTCTATGTGAGGTTCTCATGGAATTACCCTTTACAATTTGTAGAACAAGGAGAGTTCATAGATTCTGAAGAGTAAGCAAACCAAAAAGGATGGACTTTAATAAATGAGAAGACAGTGCTCTGCCCAATGGTGCATACTGGTTAGACATACCTTAATGGTCCTCCATATTGTTTTTCAATTTTCTCTTTGTTTGGCATTTTCAGATTGCAACTTCACGGTGGTAGATGGGGTTTGACCTCTTATGTTCTCCTTTCTTCCTTTGTTTTTAATCTTTTCAGTTTAGACGCTACAGACATCTATATTTTATTATAATTTCAAAATTCATGAAGACTGTAAAGTTCCCCCTCCCCAGGGGACCAATTACTTACCAAAAAAAATTGAAGACTGCAAAGTAAGAATACCACAATAATATATATTCTTCTGTGAAATCCAAATTTCTCTATCCAAAGAATACCATAATATATATTCTTTTGTGAAATCCAAATTTCTCAATCCAAAGTAGAGGTATTCTCTCAATGAACATAAATTTGCTGATGTCTAGCACTTCCTTGCAGAATAACTGGTCTATATCTCACCAAGAATGGTATGAAGTTTCACTGTAAACTATGCATATCTGATGGTGATCTGCTCTGATATCCAACGGATTGGACACTAAATATAAATACAGGGTAAAGAAAATATGTCCAATTATAGTCCAGCAAAAGAGGGCATCTCGGAGAACCACTCAGGCCAATAAAACCTGTCAAACTCTGTACGTCTGCAAGTCCTCAAAATCCATTGTAATTACATCCCTTGACTCTTATCTTCACGTAAAGATATGTAAGTTGGTGCGTGCATAAGATTACTTGACTCTACTCTTCCTCAATCTACCTTGTTTGGTATTTATAATATTTTTTTTATGATTCTTCATCTACATGATACTGCAATCCTAATAAAACATTCAACTGCAATTCTATAACAGTTTTGGCAGTCTCATTCCAATATCAGCTAATTATGATTGTTCTAGTAAATAGTGTATGCAAAGAGAAACAGATTGTGTCAACAAGAAATATTGTTGATTCTACAATTATTATCTTATTCCACTTGGACTTTTCCAGAACTTCCTGATTTCCATATCTTCATTCCAAATCCATATAGATTTAAAATACGTTTATGCTCGTATATACGGCACAATTTTATTTCAATACATTTCTTCTTGTGATTTTACTGTGTAATTTCAGGCTATCAGGGATTTGCTTGACAAGCTGGTCTTTTTTCCTTCTTTTGTTTACTACTTGTGTTTTTTGGGGTTGTGAGGGCAGGGTGGGGGGGAGGGGTGACTGAGGAAGGAGTTCTGTCATAAAGATCTACGTATTTTCTCACATGAATATATGTTTTTGTTGCTGTTCCATGCGCTGGTGGGTAAGTACATAACATGCATGTGTCTCCTTTTTCTTGTGCATGAGCATTACGATCATTACCACTGTAGTTCCATTCTACTTCCTTTACTCCAGCTTCCTCCTCTTTTTAAATGCCTAATATTACTCTCTTTATTTTTATTTTTTTTAACTTTTTTGTAGTCTGAATGGGAATTCTCGAAAAAAGAGAAGAGAAAAAGCAGCTGCCACTCGTGTTATTCATCAAAACAAAAATTATCATGTTCCATGGATGAAAGAATAAAAAGATTGAAAGGTAATAAGTTATGCAAGGATGTTCGCCAGTCGCCAGGGTTTGATATGCTCTTTGCAGCATGTGGTTCCGTTCTTGCTTTTGGATCAGAGAAGAAAGGAGTTGAACACCAAGCACCGACCAGTGTTCAGGATACAGCCGCAAAGTGTCAAATAAACACAGTTTACGTTTGCATATATCATTTGTCAAAAGGGTGCAGATGTATATTTTTTTATGTTTTTTTGTTACTGTTTTTGAATTACATTTTCGATGGAACCCATTTAAGAGCACTCCCAATGATTTATTCAAAATGGCTAACCAAAATTCATTTTATCTAGTTTAACTAATCACTATTCAAGACCTACATCCTTCAGCTTTATTTTAGTAAAATAATATTTTAAAATTGTTTAAAAATCCAGATATACTTTAATATCGCCTGAACATGCCTTCATGTGCCGAAGGCACTCACAATGCTGGAAACCGGCATCAGGGCAAGAGGAGGTCCAGCAGTCACGGGTTGCTCTTGCGTCTTAGGAATGGATTTTCAAGGAATAGAGAGTTAAGAGTTGAAAAAGAAACAGCATTCTCCTTCAAAATCTCTGGCAACTATTGAGATCTTGAAAAATATACAATGAGAGGTTCTTAACAGATAATCTATGAAACAATCTTGTTTGTATCTATGACTGTGTAACTTCATAGTATGTAGTATGATTTTGCAGATCTTTATGCTTTGTGATGTAAGAGTTTTATGCTCGTGATATTTGATTAATGAAAAATTCAAAACTTTCGTTCAAAAAAAAACAAAAACATAAGCTTTAGCCGCTTTATCATTCACTAACCTGCCCCGAAACAATTTTATTGACCAATCAATCCTATGGAGACATAAGAAGACCAAGTTCCACTCTTCAAACAAGAAACCCTAATATGTCCCCGTCTATATGTAGCAGCCCACAAGTTCATTTCTTCCATTCAAGAGATAAAAATACATCAAATATACAAGAATTTGCCAAACATCTTCGTTTCACGTAAGGCATATATGTAAAATAAAGCAATCAACCAGAACACCACCAAATGGACTGAGCTTGAATGTCATAGTCACACTGAACGGAATTACAATAATTCGAGGGCAAACCATTCTATCCATTCTATACAGTCATCAAATGGGGAGACGGATCCTCTCCAGTTGGTTTATTCAAATCCATCGAATGGTTCCTGCGGTAGTATGTCGGTGTTTAACATATTCCCTAAATCCAGGAGGTCACCTGTTTTATATGATGTAATTTTAAAAAGAAGAAAGTAGAAATAGTAGTAATTAAATAATACATTAATACGGCCATATAATTGGTGAATCAAGATTTATCATTCTGTTATGCAGAGAAACAGTTTTTGAGGGTATTGTAATATTTACAAGCATACTACAGAACCTCTTTCTTCTACAGTTCTACCAGTGCCAAGTAATTAATTTACAAGACTTGTTTTCTGGCATCTTTTTATTTTTGCTAAGCCAATCCAATCTTCAAAAAATTAAGACAAAAGGGAGGTACAACTGGAGGAATCCCCCTATGTCTGCACAAGTTAGAAAGGGAGGAAAAAATCCCACCGGTGAGAATATAAGGTACTGCATTTGGAGCCAGTCAAGTCCTATGGAGGGTAAGTGACCAAAAATGAATCACCCTCAAGGAAAAACACACTCCAAGTTTGTATTATTGTCTTTGCTGCTTTAGCTTTAACAATCATTGCGATTCAGAGATAGTAACATTTCCATGCTCAATGTCCATTAGAAGGATACAGTGGTCCACTGGTCTGAGGCATGATTCCAACATATTCTGGATTTAAGACCTGCAACAACGAGTGGCAACCCAATTATATTACAAAGTTTATCCATATGAATAACCCCACTCAAGAAAGTAAGAAGTTTCTCCTTCTATTAGTTGTTTTTTCATCTATACTTCTTGTTTAACTAAGGCGCCTTATGGCTTTAATAATATTTCGATTACTTATAAAAAAGAAAATAAGAAGTCCAATTTGACGCAGAAGAGCACCAGCAATTTTCATTAAATTTTTTTCCAACGCAGACAGTTGCTTCAGAACTCAATTTACTATTTGATTTCCGCTTTTTAGCTAGTTATACCACCTCTATCCTTTTTCTAAGTTTAACAGATAATAAACAGGTATTAATAACAAAATATAAGACCAAGGAAAGAGAAGTAGACCTGCATAAGCTAACAAGGAGCAGTGAGCTGTATAAGAGAGCTAAAGCAGTGCACTCATATTCAGATTTCAATTTAAGAAAGAAAACAACACACTAAAAATGTAAGGTAAGGTAAGGTCAATGTATAGTAAGTGTGGCGTGTTCACAGATGTTTTATCCCTTAATTACAAATGACAACCAATTATCAACACCAAAATTATCAAAATGTACATTCTAGATAAGGGGGTAGTTAAGAGCAAAATGGTGGGAATTAGTCAAAAGAAGAAGGCCATTACTCAGTGTTTCCAATAAGGCCCTAGGAGGGGCAATTTGGATATGGTCCTATTCTCTAGCATTTATGCACGAAGTCTGCTCTCAACAATCAAACACTTGACAGCAGAAGGCTTCTATCATTTTTGGCCAGATGCGTATTAGTCAAGCACCTAAGTGGCCTATATATCCTTAGGCACAAGGGAACCTTTGTTAAAAAACCAAGCTATAGAGTGCCTTGGACAAGGAATGCAACCCATTTAAAGCTGTTGTGATAAATGTAGGTGGTAAATAGATATTAGAGAAGTCCACCCACATGACTCCCAGGTACTAAAATACAAACTGATGTCCAGTTTTCTGACAAAGATGTGGCTGTAAAGAATACTAAATGCAAGCCACTTACTAACAACCAGGGATTTAGTTAAAGCCTCTGTAATAACCCTGCAACACTAAAGGAAAGGAAAACTACATTGTCTGAGAATTCTGCTCAGAAAATAACTATTTTTCCAAACACATGCCATGCATAAGCTAAGTTAAGAGGTAAGGAACAAAAAAAGAGAAGGAATACCAAGTGTGCTGCAGTACTTCTCTTCAGATGTGACTAGAGCGCACTGTCTAAAAGCGCTCCACTTGAGGCTTCTGAGATTGTGGAATTAACGACAGATCATGACTCAAGAGCTACAATTTCCACTTTCGAAATCAGGATACTGGTCCATCAACTTCTAAAAACCTCAGTTTCCAATCTTGAGAAGACTTACTTGGAAGCTTTTTCTTAAGTAATTTTCTATCCCTAATGCCATCGTATAGAACTTCATAAGCATAATAAGTTATATGGCTTTTCTTCAATAAATCTTCTACAACAATCTTTGGCGCTGCTACCTCCTTTTTATCAGCCTCAAAAATTGCATCCACAGCATCAGGGACAATGCCTTTGCGCACCATGAGGTGGATGATACCAACTGCCTCGTGAACTCTGTGCTCCACACAGAGACAATTCAGTACCCGTCCAAATGTCACCAGCGATGGAATGAACCCCTTCTCAATATTTTCCATTAGAAAACTGTACCCGGAATCTATGTTCCCTGTTTTGCAGAAACCATCAATAATGACACGGTACGTGTAACTGTCTGGAGCAAAGCCTTTGTCAACCATTTCACAAAAAAGCTTTCCTGCCATATTAACATTTAGCTTTTCAGCAAAAGCATAGATCATGATATTGTATGTCGCTGTTGTGTGGGAAACCTCATATTGTTGTTCCATTCTTCTAAATAGCTGGTAAGCTCCATCCAAATCACCATTGGAACAAAATCCATTAATCAATGTGGCAAAACTAACAACATCTGGAGTCAAACCCTTGTTTTTTATTTCCTCAAGTAAGTTCAAAGCTTCATTTACTTTTCGAGCTTTGCACAGGCTTTCTACAACAATGTTATATGTAATAATGTTAGGGACACACCCTTTCTCCATCATCTCATTGTAAGTGTCCATAACATCTTCAGACTTTGCAGCCTTGCAAAGCCCATTCAACAAAGTATTATATGTGATCACATCAGGAGTGACACCCTGACTCCACATCATATCTACTATCTCAAGTGCGTTATCCAACTTCAATTGTTTACAGTAACCATCAATCAAAGTATTAAAGGTAAATATGTCAGGAAGGTAGCCTTTGGAAATAGCATCCTTCATGAGATTATTCGCGTCTGAGACACACCCCATCTTGCACAACCCATTTATAACTAAGTTGTAAGTCCATATATTGGGGCTGCAACCATTTGCTGACATCTCATTGATCAGCTGCAAGGCCTGCAAAATTAATCCCAGCTTAGATAACCCTTTGACTAAAGTATTGTAGAGAACAATACTAGGTTTTAACCCTTTCCCCAATGCCTCGTTAAATACAGCCATGGCACGGTCTATGTCACCATCATGGCATAATCCATTGATTAATGAGCAATAAGTAAATTCATCGGGCACAAACCCCTTGAAAATTGCATCATTAAGAACCTTATCTGCATTTTGGATCATACCCAGTTTGCAATATCCATCAACAATACTGTTGTAGGTAAAGCCATCAGGCTGCAGCCCTTCATTCACCATTTTACGCAAATAGTGCTCAGCTTCCACAACCTTAAGGTTTTTACACAAGCCGCAAATCAACGTGTTATATGTGACAACATCAGGAGTCAGACCACCACTCTTCACACCATTCAATGCTCTAACAGCATCATTAAAAGCACCTCTTTTGCAAAGCCCCTGAATGAAGATATTGAATGTAAACAAATTCGGCATAACCCCCCTCTTTAGTACCTTGTTGAGAAGTTTTTCACTTTCTTGGACATCCCCCTTCTTACAAAGCGTATGTATAAGCTTATTAAATGTGGTAACATCAGGACAAATACCATGCCCGAGCATCCCTTCAAACAATTCATATGCCTCAACTTGACAATTCTCTTCATAAAACCCACCAATCACCGTACAATATGCAACCGCGTTTAACTCAAAGCCCTGGTAATCCATATTATTAAGAAGCCTCAGTGCAGCATAAGGCCTACTTGTTCTACAAAAGGACTTTATCCTAATGGTGAAAGAATAAACATCCGGAACAATCCCTATATCTCTCATCCTCAGATACACTTTGTGGGCTTGATTAAAATACCCATGTTCTACCAGTATATTCATGATCGCGTTATAAGATTGAACCAACGGCTCACAATCGTAAAAATCCATCCTCTCAAACACATCCACAGCCTCTTGAACCTTCCCTTTCCTTCCATAATTCCTCATGGCTCCAATATACACACCTTCTAGCAAACTATTATCGATATTCATCCTCGTCTCCGAGATCACACTCTCCATTGCCTCAAACTTCCCGTGAAACCCAAGCTTCTCAATCATGAATTTATAAGTTAACAATGTGTGCTCGAACCCATTCTCCTTTTTCACTGAGTTGAACATTGCGAGCGCTTTAAAGGGATCTTTTTGGCATTTGATGACCGCGGCGACATGTTTAGGAAGTAAAGCAGGACTCATTCCAAAAACACAGCTAATAATAGATAATCACATTAAAATACCAAAACCCATTAAATTTTGAAGCTTTTCTAAGCTTGTTTTCACTTGCTTCAGGTTTCAACTATCCAAAACTAAACATAAAGAAAAACCCACAAAACATTATGATCCGAATGTGGTTCGAACGAACATAAAACTCAACATTATGCCGTAAATGAGTGAAAGAAAAACTCTTACATGTTTTGTTTGGTTGGTGGGAAATTGTGGGAAAAGTAAAAGCAAAGCTGAAACTTGAAAGTCTCTCATCTTCAATCACAAGTTCTCAGGGAAGGAAAAGAAAAGAAAGAATGCATTGAGCGTATGGAGGGTTTTGAATGGAGGGACTGCAGAGAAGGGGAAGGGTGTAGAGGAATGGTTTTCTGCAGTGAGTTTTAGTCCAGCACCGACTCTAAACTACTAAGATCTAGCCATGTGGCCCATGTCATTATATAGGTCGCGGCTATAACGAGATACATAGAGTCGCGCAGTATGTTATCACCATTCTCCATCCTTTGTTTTTTAGATAAAAAACAAGCAAATACAAGTAGGGTGTACTACAATACAACATGCAATTGAAAATTAACCTTAGCTATCCGTTATCCGCTATTTGTATATGCGTATGTAGATAGTGTTTTAACATATGCAGATGTAGTTAATAATTGTATTTTTATACCCTCTATATATAATATATATTATATGTAATTAATAAATTGATCAGAACGATGTCGTTTTGGTGTTTAATACCAAAATGTCATCGTTTTGAATTTGTAATTATCTTTTTTATGTTTGCTGGATTTGTAATTTATGTTTTTTTTTATATATATGTATTTGTTGGATTTGTAATGTTATTGGATTTACATTTGAACAACCACACTTTGTAATTTATATGTTTGAATTTTGTTTGGATTAAACCTATCATGGGGTGTTTCATGTTTGTATTTTCTTTGATATTTTTAAGTTGAAATGTGAAATCAAGATATGGGTTTCATCTAAAAGACTAGGGCTTAAAAACAAACTAAAACATACCCAAAACACTAAAAACTGGCCAAAACTAATTTCAAAATCATTTAAAATATGTCATAATAAATATCCAAAAAATACTTCAAAGATTAAAATATACTCAAAAGGCTCATTACCTGATATGTGAATGTATGACCAATAGCCACATCCACGTGTACAACCCTATATACAAGTAAAATGGCCGCCAAATTAAAAAAAAAAATACAAAATATGAGTGAGGGAGCTGAGTTAAAGCCCAAGTACAACCATTACGGAGCTGGAATAAATCTCTTGACAATGAGCTAATAAATGATTGGCCCAAACCTTTGGGTTTTTGGCTCACAGGCCAAGAGATGGGTTATTATATGTTATCCGCATATCAGATGTGGCAGTCCAAAGGTGGATTTGCTTGAAACAGCACTTAATGCAGCAACAAACAGCTTTGAAAACCATAATTGAAAAATGAACACTAATGGTGGTTGAACCAAAACCGCCAAAAATGAGTATCACTATAGTGTTCGGTGAGAGAGGTACTTGTCGAAATAGGCTTAATGGACATCACATCTAGATTTGTAATTGGATTTAGGGCTCTCCGTAGGCAAAAAGAATGGTACTATCTAAAGGGAGTCAGTAGAAAAAGTATAGGGGAAGCCGATGATCCGCTGCATGAGAAAAAATGAAGTGGTGGCGGATGGATCATGCACACGCCAAGTGCGACGCATGGTGAGCACGTGCAAGAGTATGGGTGGTAACCGAAAGCAACAGAGTGTGGTGAATCTGAAGAGGTGGTGTATGAGCGGCGAAGGTAATGAAGACGCGATAGATTTGGATTATAAGTTGTAGACAAAAAAGGGGGGGGGGGGGGGGGGGGGGGGAGGCTTCCTCCTCGGTCGATACTCACGAGAGGAAGTCAAGAGAGTGTAGGAGAAGAAATACAATCTCGTTGGAGAACAAGAGAGACCAGTTTTCTCCACGACTCTTTTATTTTATCTTATAAGTCACCATACAATAATCTCATGCGTAGGATTTTGATTCGGTGCACCGAGTGCTATAGCCATGATTTGGACCGTTCATTTAAAATGAACGATTCAAGTCACACGAGCACATTAACAAAAAAAAAATGACTTACAAGTTAAGGAGTGTGAAAGCCTCCATAGTGGTTATTGTCGAACCATCCTTTAACTACAAAGATGATTTCACCATCTCAAATTATTCATTGGAAATAACTTAACTACTCATTTTACCACAAATGTCGTTCGATCACTCTAAACCTAACTATTAAGAGTGACTAAACCACCTAGATCACGACAACACAATGTAAAAAAAAAAAAAAAAAAAAGCAAAAAAAAAAAAAAAGTTAAGCTAAGCATTCACATTAAACTCAACAAATTTTATTTTCATTTTAGTCAAAAAAAAAAAAATTATTTATCCTCTTCCACTATTTCATTTAAATATTATTTAACAAATATCTTTTTATTCTTTATTAAGAGGAAAGAAAATGTTAAATTATATAGAATAGCCGAAAGGGATAATACTCCAAAGATGGTTTTTGCATTTTTCGTTGACAAAATTATCTAATGTAAATTAAAGTGTAATTTCAGAGAATGCAAGGCATGGAAGAGTATTTTCGCTTATTACAAGGACCCAAAAGAGAAAGAGACTCCCACGTCGTTTGGCAAACTCAGACTTGCCTCTAGGCATTCGATACAGAAAAAGTTAACAGGCAGAGAGAATGGAGACGCCGGGACAGTGGTTGGAGGAGGCGCTGGTGGATCTATGCCAAAGGGTGGAGACGGGTCTGGGTTTGGGTATGGATACCGATATGATATCGGGCTTGGTTTCCTACTGCGAGCTTGCTCATCCCCAAGACGCCAAAGAGTACCTTGACGTAATTCTCTCTCTGTCACCCACTATTTATTTGATATTGTTTACTTGGTTAGTGGGCTTTAATCTGTATTACAATTTCTGGGTCTTCCTCAAAATCTTCGCTTTCATTGAGATTATGATGGATTTTGTAGTTAAGTTTTTTCTTCAGACCTGGTTTATGTTTGGATAATATTTGATTTCATACCGCTAAACTGAGATCCTTGTATTCATTGTTATGATTAGAAAGAGTTTCACGGTTATCTTAGACATTGGTGTCTTATGTTAATTGGAGAAAACCCTCTAAAGAAAGGTACTTTAGCTCAATGCTACCCAGATTGTGCTGCTACAGATTTTGATGGCCAATGGGGCAAATAATTTCCTAGATTAGTCAGATTCTGATACACTATATCATTCTTGAATTCAGCGTCATCACCAGTAAAACTTGGTAGCAACTTCATAGTCTCTAATGTGGTCATACCTCAAGAAGCAAACTTTCTCATTACACTATAAGACACAGTGTTTGACATAGCTTCTTCAGGAACATTTAGTTGCTTTTCCTGAAGCTTGTTGGACATTTATTCTAAACTTTATAAGGTTACGATGTGTTTCATATTGATTTATCATAAGATGAGCCTTTTTTTTTTCTTCTTTTTAAGTTCCTTCGGTTCGTTTTTTTACACAATTTAACTTCTTATATATTTTTTTTCTTGTAAGATTTTGACAAGTCATGTAGGGGTCTGCTTTGAATTTTCATGTATCAGAAAGGGCATTCATAGACTCTTTATAGGCTGTTCTGTCAAGTATATTTTGGCTTTCTTATGCACTCTTTGAAGATGTTAGATATGTGTTTCATGTCTATAGCTTGTTATGGTTTTATAAAACCAAAGATTGGGGGACCTTTATGGAAGCTAAAGAAGCTTAAGATTAGAATATCAGCTCAAAAACAATTATCAAGAAAAAAAAGAAGCAAAGACTGAAAATTCTGATTTAAATCAGACTTTTATTTTCTTAGGCTAAAAGTTAATACTAGGAATCCTGGAAGTTGATGCATGAAAATTCTTCTTGAACAAAAAAAAAAATAGAATATGTTTATGTATTATGCATCTTCCATGAAAAACAAGCGTTTAGAATTAGTTGTTTTACTTGACTCTTATTATGGTGCTGCAAGGAAAGTGGAAACTGTGCAAAAATATGTACTTATCTTCATCATTCAATCTAAATATGTCCATGCTTGTTGATTGACATTTTTTTGTTCCAGTAATAGGTTTAAATGAGACCAAAGGGATAACTTCGAGCTGATGGCTATAATGTCTTCTCTCTATGGCATATTGAATAGTATTGTGCATAAATATAGTATCTTTTACAATAGAAAAAGTTTAGACTGGCTTTGAAATTTGAATGTCAGGCAGATAACTGATGTATTTTATTCTTCCTTCTCCTCCTGGGGTGTATTAAACGTATCACATGATTCTTGCTGGAGATAGCTAGAATAGAAACATGAAAGGGAAATGACTCTATGGCTGAATATGAATGCAATAGCAAAAAAAGAATTGAACATAATGAGGGAAAATGTTGCTAAGTTTGCAGTCTGGCAGAATTCCAAGTCCTTGTATGCTGCAGAGAATGCAGTCAATATTTATCCTTATTTTTCTTCAGATGCTACACAAGCCGATTCTTTTGCTGCATCAGCTGTTGAAAGCTGAAAATTCTGGTTTCTATTTTCCTATACAGAATATTATTGGCCAGGAAGCGGGCAAAACTGTCATTGAGGAATATTTACAGAGGAGAGGTCACTCAAATGTCAGCAGCAGTACCCAAGATGTTCCAACTTCAAAATTACAAGCCTATGTCAAACCCCGCTCAGATGAAGGTTCTGGCAGTGGAACCAAGAAACCATTTAGAACACCAAAAGTGGTTTCAGTCCCCAGTTCTCAGGCAGTACCAAAAAAACATATAGTGTCCAGTTATCAGGAAAACCAGGTCCCATCTGAGACAAGTGAGTCAAGAACCATCCATAAAGGTAACCAAGTTAGTTCTAAAAAGAAGAAAGCTGGGAAAGTTGTTTCACTTGCAGAGGCTGCCAAAGGGTCAATTGTATTTCAGCAGGGGAAACCATGCTCATGCCAAGCCCGTCGACACAGACTGGTGAGCAATTGTTTATCTTGTGGCAAGATAGTTTGTGAACAAGAGGGAGAGGGGCCTTGCAGTTTTTGTGGTGCCCTTGTGCTGAGGGAAGGGAGCACATATGCTGGTCTAGATGAAAGTTTGCCTCTCCAATCAGATGCCGAAGAAGCTGCTGAAGCATATGCAAAAAGGCTCGTTGAATATGACCGGGATTCTGCCGCACGTACAACAGTTATTGATGACCAGAGTGACTACTATGAAATCGAGGGGAACAGTTGGCTGTCAATGGAGGTATCCAGTTTCTCTTCAACCTGTATAGTTGAAGCATATGGTAGTACTTTTAGTAATACTTTACTTTTATGTGTGTACTTCGAGTTCACTTGCAAATGATATTTTTCCTACAGGAAAAGGAGCTTCTTAGGAAAAAACGAGAGGATATTGAAGAAGCTGAACAGGCTAAACGAAATAAAGTGGTTGTGACTTTTGATTTGGTCGGCCGCAAGGTTTTTAATGCTTCCCCAAATGCACTGTTTTTATTTGGTTGTCATTTGGATTCGTTGCTGCATGAATTTCTATTCAGCCAGTTGGATTTGGCATTAGTATGACCTTTTTCATTTAAGTACTGTATTTTTTTGAGAATTTTTATTGAACTCCTCACTCTCTCTATCTCTCATACCAGCCTTTGTTAATGCGCATACACAGGTTTTTTTTTTTTTTTTTTTCTCTTCTCATGTCTTGTCAGAAGAGATGTTCATAAAGCTCTCTCATGTGCATTGTCCATAACAAATTTCTGCCTCTTTCATTTTACTGTTCCTTGTCCTATCACAGATGCTTATAAAGCCCTCTCATATAGTCATGTGCATTATCCATAACAAATTTATGCCTCTTTCTTTCTTACTGCTCTTTGACTCAGATCTGCTCAGTCTGTAGGTGTATTTAATTTTTTTTTTCTTATATACATATGTTTTGCAGGTTCTTTTGAATGAAGATGATGTTTCAGAATTAGAATCAGAAAACAGAATATTACGGCCACCGGATGAAAGAGAAGTGAACCGTATCAAACCAAACCCCATGCTTAAAGTACAGCCAGTCTTCGTGGACCCAGGCCCCAGTAAGAAGTCTGGTAGAGGAAAGCAACCAAACAAGAGCCTAACCGGCGGTTTATGCTTGGAGATAACAGGGAGGGTGCAGCATGATAGCAATGAATTGAAATATCTTATGAAAGACAAGCAAGTGGAAACAACTTAAAATGGGAAAGTTTGGGAACGGCCATCAGTGAATGTTCTCTAGATTATTACTGAGGTATATGGCCGGATTACTAGGAGGTTTGTGCTCTCTTCTTTCTATGTTTCAATACATTGGCAAGCACAGTTTTCTGAATGGGTTATTGAGCATGCCAACTATTGCTTTTTGGAAATAGATCAATGAAAGTACATAAAATCTACCCTCTGTCCATTGCATAAAATCTACTCCCATGTTCCACCCACGAGGGAAAGGGGGATAGAAACGACTGCCCCCCCACACCCCCCCCAAAAAAAAGAAAAAAAGGAGAAGTGAATATACTTTGATCTGTGTCATTCCCGGTTCAGCCTGATCTGGCTAAGATGCATGGAGATGGAGCGAAGGGCATCGAAGGGGAAAACGGGGGTGAGTGCTACAAAAGGATAGAAGTAATTTTTCCACCATTAGATGTTACAAAGCAAAAAATTCCATAGAGCAAATATCACTCTAGACTACAAATATAGTCAACATGGACATTTTTTATGTCAGCATCTATATATTGAAATTATTATGCATCATTCCAATATGAGTAATGTAAAAAATCATACCTCCATCCTACCCTCATTTCATTGGTCTAAAGTGGCAATGCCTATCAGCTCTTGCTAATGAGATGAGGCGTGGTTTTTAGCATTTCTCTACCAACAAGCGGTGATGAGACAGTGCCTATCAGCTTAGAGTTTTTTTTTTTAAACAATGACTGATTCAAAGGCTAATAGACATTGTCACGTCATCTCAGTAGAATGGGGTGGAATTGTTGTATGGTTTTTAGCATTACTCTTAAAATTGGTATGAAAGATCATTTTCAAAAATGAATTCTTATACACATGTTTCTTACTATGCATATTATACTCACGGTTAAACAATTTTTTTAGGAATAGGTGGGAACTGTGCCAATCGTTTTAGACACATACGTATTCAGTAAGTCTTTGATTTTGGTGAATCGTGATAAGCAATTGGGCTATGGAGACAAACTTCTTATTGGAATTTCCCAATCAATATGACCCCATAAAAACAGGGGGATGGCGTCTCTAAGGGATAGCTCAATCGGTTAGGGATCACACTTCATGAAGCGGAGGTCTCTATTTCGAATCTCCTTTCTCCCTCTTATGTGGACATGTCAAAAAAAAAAAAAAAACAGAAGGATGACGTGTTCAAAGCCAAAAACTATCGAAGCCTGAAACCCTTTGGAATAATTTTTTTTTAAAAAAAAATTTTATTTTATATATGAATAAGTGAGCAATATTATTACTAACAAACATCAAAAGTACAAACAACGTTCCACCAAACAGATAAACAACACCACAAGATCAGAAAACAAACAACAAACTGGTATCAAACCAGTAAAAACAAATCAATGTTCCAATTATGACAAATGTTTACATTCTCCTCATTCTTCTTGAAAACCCTTTGGAGTGATAAAAGAGCTAAAAGCCTGGAGCCCCTTCTATTTCATGTACAGCATGAGGACCGCGACCTGTCGACCCCTAAACAAAACAAATGATCATAAAGGATTAAGGTTTTCATAAAGACATCCTACACGCGCTCATCTTCTGTGTGGAATTCATGCATGTGAGATAAATCCTTATGATTATTTGTAGACATGTGTCACTATATATATATATAACTTAATTTTTTTTAAAAAAAAATAAAACAATTTTTTTTCTAAATAATAATTATATATTTTTTTTAATATGCTTATATTTTTTTTATTAAAAGTGACACGTATTACCATCTTATTGGCGCTAATGTGATGCCTAATAGAATCTGTCAAAATTTTTAAGAAAATTTGACTTCAAGGAATAATTTGTAAATTATGCCTACCATATGGATATCTGAATTAATTTTGATACAATATGGATTAATTTGTAATTGATGCTAACCACAGAACCAATGATGCAATTTTTCTTATATAAATATAATATAATATATAGGAAAAACTTCACTTATAACCCTTGATCTTTAATCACTTTTGCAATTAGGATATCCATCTTTGAAAAGTGTCAATTTAGGCTATCCATCTTTCAATTTTTTTCAATGTCAACCATCCGTTAGAATTTTCTGTTAAATCCTGTCAAAATTTTCAAAATGCCCCTCATTTTTTTTTTTAAGAAAAACAAAATTGTAAGGATTTAGGTGTAGGTTAGAATTTAACGGAATTTGCAAAAATACCCATGTTTGAATCTATGAAAAAAAAAATTATTATTATTTATTTTTTTTTAAAAAAAAAAACACGAGTATTTTGGGAATTTTGATAAAATTTAACGAAAAATTCTAACGAATCGTTGAAATTGTAAAAAATGGAAAAATGGATACCCTAAATTTATAATTTTTAAAGATAAATACCATAATTGCAAATATGATGAAAGATCAGAGTTTATAAGTGAAGTTCTCCATAATATCTAATATACTCTATAGGTAACCATAAATTTCTTATATATAGCTATAAACTATAGAAGTTCTCAAGCAATAACTTAATCCGTTGAGAACTACGCATCAATCTTTATGAAGTGGAGGTCAATAGTCCCCCTTTTCCCTCTCCTTCCCCTTGCAATCATGTCAAAAAAAACAAAAACTATAAACTATATGTATGATGCGAGAAACTAGTTAATATGTTAGTATATTGCAAGATGCATATAGTAAACTGTTGTTAATATACACTAAACATATTAGCATATTAACTAACTAGTTATGTTGCGCATCTATAAAATAAAATTAAAAAAAAAAAAGTTATTTTTTTTTTTTAACAAGGAAATAAGTAATAACCTTCATCATAATATGAGGCCAAAATGGCCAAAAGCTGTAATTAGAGGTACAAAGACTCTTAAAAACAAAGCACATGATTAGTTCCTGGCTTAGAGGGCAGCTACCTTAGCAGAATGACACAAAAAAATACCTATCTTTTACAATAAGTTCCACTATAAGAAGATAAGAGAGCAAGACCTGATCTAAAAACTAGATCTAAAGTCTACCATGGCAGGCTGCAGAGATTTAAACAACAAAACATAATCTAAAGAAGCCAAAAATATAAACTCAATAACATTGGCCGGCATAGAGCGTAGGGAGTCGCCAATAGATCTGTATAAGGCTTGTTCTAAATGAAAAAAAACTTGCTCTGAAATAAGCTTATCTGCGTACTGGAATAAAACCCCAACAAAACCTACTCAAGAATAAGCCTATTCCCGTGCTGGAATAGAAGTAACACAATTGTGCACCCAAACATCAGTCTTCTTTTTCATCAAAACGTTGCCGACAACCCTTGAAACAGTACAGAAAGTGCAAATCCAAGAGAAAAAAACCCATATAAATCCTCCATGCTTCCTGCACCAATCCAAGCCTCGCCAAAAACAGAAAATCAATCTTTGCTTATAACTTTGAACATCCCAACTGTAGAGCAAAATTCATCAACTCCAAATCTTCAAAAGAATTAGAGGAAAACACCTTCACCTCTTGGGTTTGCAGAGAGCCACTTAAAGGAAAGAAATTCAACAGCCCACGACTTAGTCATGGGCCGAAAACAAAACCATAGAAAACAAGTAAACAAGATGGAAAAATCAAAGAGTATGGGATTGGGGGCAACACTCCTTCCCCCTCAACCAAGATCTGAAGAGAAACCTAACGGTTAGTTTTCTCTTCAAAAAGAAGGTTAAGAGAAACCCGACATTTACTAACTAGTTATGTTAGTAATAGTATATTAACATACTAGTTAATAATAGTATACTAACTATTTAATATGTTATTATATTGAATAACTTTTTTTCGTACCAAATATTAACTACCTAGTTAATAATTATTACGAGTGTGTGTGAACGAGCCTAACGAGTTGAATAAACATTATACAAGTTACGTACACGAGCTTAAACTGAGTTTATATGAATATGTTTCGTTTAATAATAAGAATCTAGTTTTGTGTCTATAGTCGACTCATCTATTAAATGAATCGAGACCGTGTTGAATATATTTGAGTTTAGTTCGAGCTTATTTGTAGTAGTTCTATTCGTTTACGGCCCTAAGTCGACAGGGATTTTGGTTTCTCTTATTAGGATCACAATTAACATTCATTGGCCCAAAAAAAAAAAAAAAAAATCACTCGCAATAATTAGCAAACAAAAGAAGAAATAAATAAAAGCTTAGCCAAAAAAATACCAACTTGTTGGTGACTGAAATGGCGGGATCTAATTGGCCAAATAACAAACTTCCAAGTTTACTTTGGAAGCATCGGATCTTAAGTAACCAATCAACTTGGACTGAATCAGAATCACAGAAAGAGGAAGTAGAGAAGGAAAATACACACAGAATCAATCACGTTCACAATAACAAACGGAACTCTGTTTGTTCCATGCGCAATTGAGAAAGTCAGCGAGCGAAACAGGGTCATACCTGCCTCTGCAATCTCATCCCATTCGCCCTTGTCATCCCCTCACGCTGATAGATTACTCCTCTCTCTCTCTCTCTCTCTCTCGCTCTCTCTCTCTCTCGCTCGCTCGCGCGCTCGCTTGTGGATTCTGAAAGATGAAGATGTGAATCTGATTTGACTGGAAACAAAAAGATTGCGCCTTTTTGACAATTGAGATCTGTAAGCGTTCTGGGTCTCTGATTCAGATCCGTATTTGCAGCAATTCATTGTTGTTTTTCATGTTAATGATCTTATGCCTGCAACTTCATGGTCCTCTGTTTCCTTTTGTTTTAAATGTGTCACTTTTCCTGTGTTAATTGATAGAATATCGGAGTGCTCTGTTTAAAAGGTTTTTTTTTTTCCCTCGAATTCGTAATTGCTGCTCCCCTGTTTGGTGACGGAGAAAAAATGAGTAATAAAGAAAAAGGATTGAACGTTACTGAATGCGTCTCTTTGTTTTCCAATTAATAGGAAATCCAGTTATAGTTAAGCATTTCAAGCTAAATAGTTAGTTTTTGGCTCAGCTGAGAGGGAAACTTCGGGTTTTCAAGTTCCCAATTGATTAAATGTCAACAGCCCAATGTTACTTATCAAAGAAATAAAATTTAAAGTCCCAATATTAATTTTTGTTCTGTTTCCTTGATACTATCCTGGGATTTGTATATTTGCATACACGACTGGTTACCCTTGGTAGACGATGCTTGTGCTTGTCATTTTTACAAAAAAAAAAAAAATTATTGTTTAAGCTCTTAAGGTTTTAGTAAGAATATTATTAGGGCTGAGATTATATTATTGATTTGATTTTTTTTTTTGAGTTAAATGTGACATAATGTAAAACACATTGTTTTCTTTCATTGCCATCTGTTGTAAATCTTATTTGGTTCTCTTTTTTTTTTTTAGATTTTTTTTTTCTTCCTTTCTTTATTGTAAGATTTGATCATTTCTGAAACCCAAAAATTAACTTTTGAGCACAGACAGGTGATCAAACAATAATGTAGGAGTGCAGGTTGACCACGAACCACTTGAATTAAGCGAAAGTGTATCTATATATTAATATGTATTACATATTGTTGTTTATGTGGAGAGATAGAATTAAGTTAATGCATGAATGTTCCTATTTTGATTTCTTAGATAGATGTTCTCTATGTTCTTTACATTAGGGGTTCCTTGTATACATCCTGTGTACTTTGGGTTGCGCCCCTTTGCGCCTTTTCAATATATTTTACTTATCAAAAAAAATGTATTACATATTTCTATATACACATATATATGTATTTATGTATTTGCTCCAATAGAAGTTCACTCATTTTGGATAAGGTTGGATTTGAAATTCACCTGTTTTTCTGTTAGTTATATTTAACGGTTCATTCTATATGTATGATGCATTTATGCCCTTTCATTGATGTAGAAATTCCAAATACTTTATAAAAAATCCAGATAATGGCGACAAAAGGGAACTCAGGAGACAATAGAAGTAGGAGTTCAATATCAATTTTCATTGTAGTTGGTTTGTGTGGTTTCTTCTATATACTGGGTGCATGGCAGCGAAGCGGTTTTGGAAAGGGAGACAGCATAGCTTTGGAGATAACCAAACAGTCAGACTGTAGTATCCTCAACAATCTAAATTATGAGACCCATCATGGTGGTGATGCTGGTACAATCGATGAATCTGATGCAGAAGTTAAGGAGTTCAAGGCATGTGATGATCTCTACATTGATTACACACCCTGTCAAGATCAAATGCGGGCAATGACATTCCCTCGAGAAAATATGAATTATAGGGAACGACATTGCCCTCCTGAAGAAGAGAAGCTTCAGTGCCTTATTCCTGCACCAAAAGGATATGTGACCCCATTCCCATGGCCCAAGAGTCGTGACTATGTGCCCTATGCAAATGCACCTTATAAGAACTTGACAGTTGAGAAGGCTGTTCAAAACTGGATTCAATATGAGGGCAATGTTTTTAGGTTCCCTGGTGGAGGCACACAGTTTCCTCACGGAGCAGATTCATATATTAATCAACTTGCATCTGTGATTCCACTGGACAATGGGATGGTTAGAACTGCTTTGGATACGGGCTGTGGGGTAAGTTAAATTTATAAAACATCCTCACTTGGATTTATCTGCACTGTTTTTTTTTTCATTCGCATAGTGCTCTTATATACCCATACTCTTATTTGCATCACACCTCCCCCTTTTTCTGGTCATCTTAATGTAATTCATTGCATTTGTGGATTCTTTGTTTTACAGTGCTACATACTTACAAATGCACTTCTTCTTCTAATGGGTAGAACTTATCTTTGGTTTATTTTATGTGATTAATTTTCCACCACCTTTTTATGTAGTCTATTGAGCTTCTATATGTATATATGGTTTCCATTATTTTTATTATAGTTGATTTATTGCTAGTGGATGGTGATTAGGTTGCAAGTTGGGGTGCTTACTTGTTCAAGAAAAATGTTATAGCCATGTCATTTGCACCAAGGGACTCTCACGAAGCACAAGTTCAATTTGCTTTGGAAAGAGGTGTTCCAGCGGTTATCGGTGTTCTCGGAACCATAAAGCTGCCATATCCTTCTAGAGCCTTTGACATGGCACACTGTTCCCGTTGCTTGATTCCATGGGGTGCAAATGGTGAGGATTACGATGATATAGTTTTATATGTAACATGTTTGGAAACCATGAGCTGGCCAAGTGCAATACAAGATAATTTTGTGATCATCCATCATTAGGTTCATGTGTTTGATTTCGGCTGGTTTTAGATGAGCCTTATAATTCCTTGACGCAGAATATAATCCAAAGTACTCAACACAAAGCTAAAATTACTTGTGGCAGGCAGATTGATATCAATTGACACGTAACCTTTTATTTTCTGATGAATGTCTGGATCTTTATGATTGATTTTGCTTCTTTTCTTTCCATTTTAGGTTCTGCAACAAATTTATAACATCATTTTTGGACTCCTGCAGATGGAATGTACATGATGGAAGTTGATCGAGTTCTTAGACCTGGTGGTTACTGGGTGCTTTCTGGTCCACCCATCAATTGGAGGAATAATTACCAAGCATGGCAGCGTTCTGAAGAAGAGCTTCAGGAGGAACAAAGGAAGATTGAGGAGATTGCCAAGCTTCTTTGCTGGGAAAAGAAGCATGAGAAGGGTGAAATCGCCATTTGGAGGAAAAGAATAAATTATGACAATTGCCGTGATCAAGATTCTCAACCTACGATATGTGAATCTAAAAATGCTGATGATGTTTGGTATATCATTCTCTTGGAATTTCTCTTTTTTAACAAACTTTTTGAATCTTTATTGGACAAGCGAATAAATGAGTCTGGAACAGTTAGATGCAACCAATCATTGCCTCAATAAAAATAAATAAAAAACATAAGGAGGTTTGATGTACTTTGCGTTAAGCCATTGCTGGTTCTGATAATAATAAGACAGTTTTTCAGTGATGTACTTCTTACACTATATGTTCCCTCTATGGTGCTTTTTGGTTCTATAAGCATTGTGAATGTAGAAAGCAAACAAGAGTATTGTTGGATGACCTAGTATTTACATTGTTTGGTTCTAAAGATATCGGAGAGATTTTGTCCAAACAAAACTTTTGGGGTGCAAAGAGGTTGTATATTTGTATATCATGTGTTTGAGAAGATCTGAGGATTTCTTCTTTTATAGTTTTTCAAATTAAGCTTTTTATTTGTCCCCTTAACTTCTTCAATGACATTAATTGAGTTTGAAATATAGCATTATTTTTTATGGGTGAATCTTGTAAATTTGCTCTGAAAAATCTATTTTCTGCTGGTGTCCAGGTACAAGAAGATGGAAGGATGTGTAACTTCTTATCCTGAGACTACTAGTCCAGATGAAGTTGCTGGTGGAGCATGGAAGCCATTTCCAGAGAGACTCAATGCCATTCCTTTCAGAATATCTAGTGGATCCATTCCTGGAATATCTGTTGAGGCATACCAGGAGGACATGCGATCATGGAAGAAGCATGTGAATGCTTACAAGAGGATTAACAAGATCATTGATTCAGGGAGATATCGCAATATTATGGATATGAATGCTGGTCTTGGAAGTTTTGCTACTGCTCTTGAATCTCCCAAGTTGTGGGTTATGAATGTTATGCCTACAATAGCTGAGAAGGACACCCTGGGTGTTATATATGAGCGTGGATTGATTGGCATATATCATGATTGGTAACTTCTGGGACGTCTTTTCTGTTATGTCATTGCTTTACAAGTATACCTGTTGAGTAGAATATTGATTTGCCAAAGAACCCAGATCTATTTAAGCTTAGCCTTTATAGCAATTTTGATGATCCTTTTCCTATCATGTGTCCAACGTGATATCTACGCAATGAAGCCCCTTTCCCTACTATTTTGGGCTGGTTACGACAATCTTGTGCTTGATCCTAGGACCACATTTTTATCTTAAATCACAAGCAAAAAAATGTCCTTCCTTACTACCTTGACCTATGACTCATCTAGTTTTCATCCTTGCTGCACAATGAACCTGAATCATGGCACTCCTTGTTACAGTTGCAGTAGCTGTTATTAGTCACACACTTGCCTCTCATTGTTTTTTCTAGTGGTGCTGCCTGAACAGTTTGATGTTGACTGCCCGATACTATATCATATAAAGCTGACCTGGACAATTAGCTTCATTTTGATTCTTCTCCTTCAGTTCTACTCTTTAATGTCATTCTTCTTAATTCAATTTATTGGGGTAAAATATCCTCTTTTTATCCTTTTTTGCGTGATTGCACCCAGATAACAAATTATGAATGATCACTTCCCTTGAGTATCGCATTGTCACAAGACTCAGAACCAGTCTTTCTTACTTCTTTCGTTACTATTAATAAATTAAATCAAATTTCACGTACTTATTCTAAAACCTACCTATTATGCACCATGCTAAAATTTCTCTCAGCTACTCGAGCTGAGAATTCAACCCTACTCTAGTTTCATTAACTAGAGTTTTCACCACTTACCTTGGAGATATAGTGAGTGGTTGACCTGATATTGTCAACAATCTAGACTCTGATAGAATTTTGGAAGTTGATGTGTATTTTTAAGCTAAGTACATGCATCTGTTGATTGTAATCAAAATATCCAATGCTGTACTCTGTATGTATTTGACCAATTTTTATTTATTTATTATTTTTATAGATAATGCATCATTTGGTTTTGTAATGTTCTTTACTTCAGGAAGTGTCTTTTGCCTTCCACATTTTGAACTGGTTCTGTAATTGGGATTGTTGTCAATAAATTTGCTAGGAAGATCGATGCCTTGTACATTCACATTCCATATTATAGGCAGTCAGTGAAAGAAATGTTGGGGATTGGAGGGGGCAAAAGGGTAATCGGACATTGATATCGATTTGGCGCATGACTCCATTGTGTTTGATGTGGTGTGTATGGAGGGAACGGAATGCATGTTGTTTTGAAAATTGTGAGACTGATTTGATGCATTTGAAAAGAATGATGTTACAAACGTTGTTTATGTGGAGAGAGAAATTTCAGTTTATGCATCAGTGTTCTTATTTTGATTTTATAGATAGGTGCTCTCTTTTTTCTTTAAATTAGGGGCTTCATCTATACGTCCTGTGTACTATGGGTTGCGCCCCTTTGCGCCTTTCGAATATACTTTACTTATATAAAAAAAAATAAAAATGTCTGCATTATTAGAGAATATTATCTGAATGTAGTAGTGCAGAAATATAGGCTCGGTAATTTTTGGTGATTAAGTTCTACTGTGTACTATGGCCTGACCCTGGTATCAGGCTGTTTGACAATACCTCACCTCTAAAGTTCAACACATAGAGTCCCCTAGGGTGCTCAAGAAAGCCAAGGACCTTTGGTTGAAGCCCATAGTCATGATGGGCTACTTCACGGGGTTAGAGAGGGGAAACAAGAACCAGGGGAAAGCATCTATCTATGTGTTCAAGAGCTAGTTGTTATAATTGAAACTGAGAATGAGCTTTTGACATTGTTAGGGAGTAAAACTAAACAAGTAAGGAATGCAAGCCACTTTGAAAAAGTTAATACACCGTAGAACTTGGATTAGTTTCGGAATAAAATATCCCCATTTTATGTTTTTCTGGGGTTTAAACACACTTTATGATCTGGGGCTTTGCCAATCAGAAGACGCGAGCAATTCCTTGCTGCAGTTGATTATCTAGTAAAGGATGTCAGGATCTGGAAAGTAGCCTTATCAGGAAATCTTAGCTGGTCAACATTCAATTGTGTTTTGATAACCTATTGCATTTAAGTTGCCATTATTTCCTTCCTGCTCACCACAAGACTTTATTTCTGCTTAGAATTGACAATTGAATGTATTTGATGCTAAATCACGTATCTTACTCTGCATACTTTGTTTTTATGCATTAAAAGAATTGGTAGATGGAAAAGTAAAGTGTAGAGCAAGCTCTTTCTTTTCTTTTCTTTTGTGGGCTGTTGAAGCTGAAATTGGATGCTTACTTGCTTCGTATGTTCTTTTGTTACTTCTCAAATGCCTTTATTTTGTTCATAACCTCTCTGTTTTTTAACCAGGTGTGAAGCCTTCTCCTCATATCCTAGGACATACGACCTTATTCATGCAAATGGTGTTTTCAGCTTATACAAGGATAAGTAAGTCTTTTTTGACATTACGTCTTAATTTGTTATGATGGAATAAAGACTTCCCCATCTGTAGTATTTGGTCATATTTTCATGCTAGTAGTAAGTTTGAAAAGTCTTAGTAGTCGTGTGAGTCGATTTTACAAGATTATTGCCATAGTCCTAGCCAATAGGTTGAGAAGGGTTGTGGAGAAGATTATTTCGTAGCATCAGAATGCTTTTGTTAGAGGTAGGCAAATCCATGATTCTGTGCTCATGGCATGTGAATGTCTAGTTAGTAGGATCAAATATGGTGAGCCAGAGGTGTTTTGCAAATTGGATGTTGAGAAGGCCTATGACTATTGGGAGTCGTTATTATACTTGTTGAGGAGGTGCGGACTCGAGGAGAAATGGCTCTCTTGGATAGCACATTGTATTTCTTCGGTGCTCTTTTTCGTTTCGGCGAATAGAAAACCGTTCGGATTCTTTAGTAGGTCTCGTGGTTTAAGGCAGGGAAATTGTTTGTTACCTTTTCTATTTGTTATCGTTATGGAGGCCTTAAGTAAAATGCCATGCCATCCCCAACTGTTAATAGGGGTTTCCTTTCAGGCTTTTCTGTGGGGTCTAGGCACTTTGGTGTGGTTAAGATATATCATCTTTTGTTTGGGGATGGCACTTTGGTTTTTTGCGGTGCCAATCCTGAGCACCTTTGCTATCTGTGTGCCGTATTTTTATGCTTTGAAGTTGTATCCAGTTTGAAAATTAATCTAGCTTAGAATTAGTTCGCATAGGCAATATCAATAATGTGGATGGTTTGGATGCTATTTTGGGTTGCGGGGTTTCTTCTTTGCCTTTGAAGTATCTTGGTCTTCCATTAGCTCTTATAAGGCCAAGCCTATTTGGGACGGTGTTATTGAGAAGATATAGCGTTGTTTGGCTAGTTGGAAAATGATATACTTGTTTAAGGTTTAAGGGTGATAAGATTACCTTAATCAAGAGTACCTTTTCCAATTTGCCTACATATTTCATGTCTCTTTTATCTTTCCTTGCTGGTGTTGCAAACAACATAGGGATACAACGAGATTTCTTATAGGGTGGTTAGGTGAAAAGTTCAAATTTCATTTGGTAAGCCGGTCCAAGGTTTGTTCTCCGATCTCTGAGGGAAGGTTGGGGTCCGAAACTTGCTATTGATTAATCGTTTTTTTTTTTGGAAAAATGGTCGTGGCTCTTTATGCTTGAGAGATAGGCTTAGTGGAGAGTTGTGGTGGATTTCAAATATGGTAACTTGTGGTGTGGTTAGTGTTCTAATGAGGTTCTTGAGTTGTATCGGGTGGGGTTATGGAAGAACATAAAGAGGGGTTGGGGGTGTTTTCTAGTAATACCATATTTGAGGTGGGAGATGGCTCCAAGTATTATGGCATGACCTGTAGTGTGGGGATCAGACCCTTACAGAAGCTTTTCCAAATTTATATAGTATTGCATGCGTTAAGGATGCCTGTGTAGCGGTTCATTTGGAGCTTACTAATAGCTCCCATCAGTGGAATGTAAGCTTTATTAGTGTGACTCATTATTGGATGGTGAATGTCTTTGCTTCATTTTTCAATTTATTGTACTCCGTTAGATTGAGATGGGGAGGTGAAAGCTTTGTTGGGCCCCCTCCAAAAGAGATTTGTTTGATGTTAGATCTTTCTAAGCGTCCTTGTCCCTCATATTGACACTCCCTTCCCTTAGAAAGAGTATTTGGCAGATTAAAGTTCCTTTGAGAGCAACTTTCTTTGCTTTGTCGGTTGCTCTTGGTAAGATCTTTACGATGGATAACTCGAGGAAGTGGCACGTCATTATGATTGATTGGTGTTGTATGTGTAAGAGGAGCAAGGAATTTGTTGATCATTTTCTTATCCATTGTGAGGTTTCTTGTGTTTTATGGAGTGCTATTTTCAGTAGTGTTAGGCTGTCTTGGGTTATGCCTAAACAGATAGTAGACTTGTTTGCTTGTTGGGAGGGGGTTATATGGTAGCACTCAGAGTGCAGTTCTGTGGAAGATGGTACCTTCATGCCTTTTGTGATGTCTTTTGAAGGAAAGAAATGATAAAAGTTTGAAGACTGCAAGAGGACGGTGTGATAGGAACCTAAATTACTGAAACTAAAAGAGGGAACTTTTCATTGATAATTCATTTGATAATTAGCTCATAGGCTAGGGTTACATTTATAAGCTAGATTATTCAGCAAACAAGGAAAAGAAACATGGCTTATTGACTTGCTATATAGGGATAGGGCTAAGAAGGAAAGTAGCTTTGCTTGCCTTAGGTGAAGAAACCCCAATTGATAGATAACCCTAATACGCTACTTGCCTTATTTAGTGTCTAACAGAAACCCTAATTGATAAATAGTCCTATTATGCTAGTTGCCTTATTTAGTGTCTAACACAGTGGTAGAGAAGTCTTTCTTCTTTAATACTCTTTACCTTTGAACAACTGCATTTGTCTATTCTAATTCACTTAGTTTTCATGATTTTCTTATTCATTTTTTTTTTCTTCTAGCTAAGTGTTTCCTTTTGTATACTTCTTGTATACCTAGGCTGCGCTTTTCACTTTCTAATGATATTTCGATTACTTATAGAAAAAAGAATTTCGTGTAACAGCAAATAAGAAGAATACTAATAGATGGGAATTAGATATTTGTTTAATTTGAGTATTTGGTGAGTGGTGAAGTCCACCTCCATTTTGCATAAATATAAAAGAAGATGAAATAGTTCACCCATGGAATACTATAAAGTTCAATCTTCCCAATTATTCGCACGAATTGGCAGAATCATGAAAGGTCAGGATGTTCTTCAAAAAAAAAAAAAATAATAATTGAAAGGTCAGGATGCACCTTGGGGACGAGAGTGGCCTTGCCATTAGTTCATGTTAATATCCCCAGATGGGATTCATCTTTTTGTTTGTGGATTGCTTTTGCTGAAATCCAAACTAATGCAGGTGCAATGCGGAAGATATTCTTTTGGAGATGGATCGCATCCTACGGCCTGAAGGAGCGGTTATATTCCGCGACCAAGTGGACGTGCTAATCAAGGTGAAAAGAATTGTGAAAGGAATGAGATGGAATACAAAAATGGTGGATCACGAGGATGGCCCTCTTGTCTCAGAGAAGATATTGTTTGCTGTCAAACAGTATTGGGTTGCTGGTGAAAACGACTCCACATCTCCACAGTGAAATGAAAGAAGAGGAAAGTTTCAGCGCAGTTATAGCAGGAAACTGTGAGTCAAATATACCAACCCATGGGCGGTCCAGGCAAGTAGCAATATTGTTGATTGTCCTGATTTCAGGTAGATATAGCACATCGATAGGTGTTTAAAATTTTTTAAGCTCGATTGAATCTTGTCCTTAAAATTTTAGTTATTTAGTTATCGTCATCTCTCTTTGATGAGCTTAGTGCTGATGTTAACCTTCAGGCTCATACCACAGTGGAGCCTAATTTTGGCTTTAGCATGTCCTGCCATGGTGTATAAACAGATTTTGAGGTTTTACCTCATATATAATGTATTATTGTGTTTATTTTATTTATTTAGTTTGAATACTCAATGAATTTATTAACTCATTTCAAAGATGGACGCAAAGTCGAAGGTCAACTCAAATGGTCGACTCGTT
This sequence comes from Alnus glutinosa, assembly GCF_958979055.1. NCBI lineage: Eukaryota > Viridiplantae > Streptophyta > Magnoliopsida > Fagales > Betulaceae > Alnus > Alnus glutinosa. The sequence goes on from NC_084893.1 coordinate 3,280,832, forward strand.
TGATTAATACCACGAGATCGGCAGTTCAAGTCTTTGCAGGTGAGATTGTGTATTTGGGGTTTACCAACAGGGGCGGGTCACAAAGTGGCCCTGCCTAGAAGGGTTTTCCCATCATTTAAAAAAGAAAAGTAGCTCTTTTAGAAGTTAGAACTCTTATCAAAATAGAAATTCTCAACTTGGCAAAAGAGAACAGGAGTTCTTAAATTTGGCCAAAGCTACTTTTAGTTTTGCCTAGTCTGCCTGCCGGACTTGGAAGTTTCTTCCTTGATTGCTCTAGCAACAATGAGCACAATAATAAACAATGGACAAGTTTAGATAAAGGATGTTAAGAGGTAATAAGACTTTCGAATGTGTGTTCTTAGAAGGTTTGCTATAATGAAAATGAAAAATTGCTAGTGGCAAAGGTTTACTAAAACGAAAAATCCGCGATTTGAATGGTTGTTGATCATTTAATTGAATTTGGTTACGACCAGGAGTTGATATTGTGTACTTGATTATAAGAGTAAGGTTTGTGTCATGTGTTTGTGTACACAAGATTCAAGCTGGGGGTATTATGCGTCCCTAATTATTGATGTGGCACTTGTGCGCACAGGACACAGGATGCAAGCTTTATTCTTATAATCAAATAACATAATATCAACTCTTGGTCGTAAATAAATTCAATGAAATGATCAATAGCCATTCAAATCGGGGACTTTTCACATTGTTGATTTGCTAACAAAATTTCACGTGAGCGACAATTTTGTTTGGTAAATTTTTAGAAAACTATTTTGTCTTTCAAATGCTGAAAACTCTTCTCAAATATTAGTTAAACAAATGGATTTTCATGTGACTCACCACTAAAACACTTTTCAATACATTGCTACAAACATTTCTCATAACATAAAATACAATTTTTTTTCTTCAAAAAAACAACTTAATATTGTATTTCTTTTAAGGGTGTAGATTGTCATGTACAACTTTTTTTCAATTGTAGGGATCGATGAATATTATGAATGAAAAAAATAAACAATAATAAAAAAATATTGGGGTGGTGTTGCCGCCGCCTAATGGCAGCAACCACCAATAGATTTGATGACCCGTGGTGGCAGCCAGTCATAGGCGGTTGTGCGGGGCCGCCAGACACATTTAGCGGCTGCAGGGCTACCACCGTGGAGTAACACTTTTTTTTTTTATTAATATTTTTTTTATTTTTCTTTTATTTTGTAAAAATATTTGTCAAGTTTTGGTTTTTCAAAAACACTTTACAAAATTTTGTCAAACCAATTTTCATTTGTTGACCTCTACACGCAACATTTCTTTTCAAATGTGGCCTCCATCAAATTAATTTTCAATTTTTACCTTTTTCAAAACTCAAAAACACTTTTCAAAACTTTACCAAACGGCCTTAAACTATGCTCATACTGATATGAACTCCTGCCATTCCATAGGCAAACCCCCCCTAAACTAATGGCCAAGCATGAGCTTCGTCTGTGACTGTGAGCCACATGTCTTAATGATGTCCATAATAGTGTTCGAATCAAAGCTTACACACCTCATAAGCTAATACTGAGTTAATGAAAACATTAAAGCATTTCATCTAGTGAAAGAAATAGGCAGTATATTTCGGTAACTCGGTTCAAGCTCCAAACAAGTAGGTCCCAGACCCTTCTTTAGTGCACCCCCCACAAGGCTACTTATAGACACATGTTATCAAGGCAAGTGATCTCCAAGCCTATCTCTGTTATGTAAATTACACCACCATCTTCTGCCTTTAGCCCTTTCTGAGTTTGTCTCAACTGTAAAATCCTCCAAACCTCCCTGTCATTGAAAGTCTTTTCTTCCATTTTTGTGCTGTCATCCCCATAGGCTTCTTAAGCAGCCTCTCCATTACCATGGACAAGCATGACAACAGAACCAATCCCACCAATGATGCGTTTTCTTCTTACCTCAGCACAGCAGGAGAGAGTGGACTTAAGGTTGCCAGGTTAGTTCAGCATCCTCCTTCTGCCATCACTACCAGCCAAACCACTCCCTCTTCGATAAGCTTAGAGAGAGCCAAGGCCGAACAGGGTGAAATCAGTGTCTTTGGTGCCGAAAGATACTTCAACATGAAGCTGGATGATCATGGCAGTCCAAGAAGTATTGATAGTCATGCAAGTCACCATGGTCTTAACAAAGATCACTGCGTTGATCGTCTGCAGAATAGCAAACCAAAGAGCAGGCCAGGAACTCCTAGCGTAATCTCTGAAGGGAGCTGGAATAGCCAAGCTACTTTCTTACCATGTTTCCAAAGGAAACCATCCCAGAATATGCAAAAGAAGGTAAATGGAAAGATACACTTTTCTGGTTTTATCTGCAGTAGGTCTTGTTCAGATAAGAAGGGGATTAATATTCGTAACAATATTGAGCATGGAAGGATTCATGGAAAAGAGGTGAGGAGAAAAGCAATCGATCATGCCCCAAGTTTTGAAAGGTCAAACAGATCAGAAAAGAGTTTTCAAGTCCCTATTTCAAGTTCTCGGGTGCAAAATTTGACAGCTAAGTCAAAGATGGAAGAGGAGAAGACCACCAAAGAAGAAGAGCCACGAAAATCTCTGGAGGTGTTTGGCTCTCATGATGCGATGATCAACAAGGGTGACATTGCAATGAACTTAGAGAGGAAACTCTCTGTGCTAACTTGGGATGCCATTCCAAAATCCCAAAACCTTTCAACTAAATCTGGAACTGGTTGTGGAGAGCATGAAGAAGATATGGGGAGTGATGCTAGTTCTGATCTGTTTGAGATACAGAACTTATCGAGCAGTGAAAAGCCGCTGTTCAACAGGCAAGCATCTGATGGCATGTCCACTAAGTATGAGCCAAGTGAGGCGAGCATTGAGTGGAGTGTTGTCACAGCCAGTGCTGCTGATAATTTCTCACTCAATACAACAGCGTACGATGAAAAGAAACTGGAAGGAAATAATAAGAAAATAGTGGACAAGGAGGTGCCAAAAAGCCGTCCAAGAGGATCACTGATCAGTTGTAAGAGTCACAAAGCAGTGAATGTTGCTGAAACTGCCCACAAAACTAATGAAAAGGCAAAGTCTGACTCAATACTACAGCGTCAAATGTTGGATTCATCTATGTCAGTTGGAAAGTTACAGCCTTAGTTTAAGGTGAAAGATTATGAGTCCCCATGAGTGCAAGAGATATCCCTTTTCATCTCAGTTCATGTTTTACCGAATCTGCAAATGTTGTAGGCTATGACGCAATATGATTTTACTGCTATCATGCAATCTTCCTCTAATTCTTACATATACTTTTATCTACTAATTTATCCATTCCATTTATTCCACTAAAGTACCAACTTCTTTCAGCAATGAAACAAAGCTTTTTGACAATTGCTTTATTGTCATTTAAAGGCAGGAGACCCCCAAAAAAATTAAAAAGAGAGATCTGGGTTTGTCGAGGCACTTGGATCGAATATACATTAGCAGACCACAAATTTTCGACCACCCTTTTCTTCAATAGTTAAACTTTTATGCTTGTTCTCTTGATTTTCAACCTAAAGGGTCACTCATGTTTTGGACCTTCTCTCTAATTCGTTAACCAAGTCTGCTTTTGGCGAACCACGATTGCCTCAGTTATCAGCCTACAAATCTACTACTTTGTGTTGGCATGTACCTATCTTGACCAAGACAACGTCCGACAAATTGAAATGCAAGCTTCAGAAAGTATCAAGTATTGTTGCCTTTTGGTGGTGTTACCAGATCTTTTAACAACTTGACTAAGACAAGGTCTGACATTGGGAAATCCGATCCCTCTTTGTTGCCTTTTAGTGGTGTTACAAGTCTTTTAACAACTGGACTGGGGCACATTACTGCTACAAATAGGGACGGAACTAGAATTTTTCATCTGAACGGGTCGAAGTATGAATGACTCCCCTTTAGCCTATACGTAGTTCCGTCCTTGCATTACTGTTACAAATAGGGACGAAACCAAAAATTTTCATCTGGACGGGTCAAAGGCCTATATGTAGTTCTGTCCTTGTATACAAAATTTACGAGTCACAGAAGAAAAAGTTCCTAACACCCTATGGCTTTCCTTACGCACACAAAGCAGCAATTTGTGACCACACGAAACAGTACTATGAGAAGGAACCACATTTTCAACAATCAAGAGGTTAAGATATCTCCTTTCTATGGGATTGAATGAAGGGTACGAGCACTTAACGAATATATGATTATAGTGATGGAACCTGTTAAGGAATGTCGACCACAGTGACACGTTCAACTAATGACTGTCAGGCCATTATAGGTACGAGCAAGTTGGGACCGCTGGGTAGCTACATTCAATTCTGCAACCATCTTACAGCCAAGGTGGATCCCATTGCCTCTTCTCTCCCTTTCATCCCACAGAAACTAGGTTGGGAATCAAGTAAACATTTCTTAAACAAAGTTTTGGCAAATCCTATCCACCACTAGTGGAAGTCTCTGTACAAGTCGACCTTTGTTTAAGTATGCATATGTGAGCGAAAAGGAGTAGTTAATTTAACACAATCAGACACAAATCTTTTAGCTTAAGCTTTAGGGTTGAGTGGGATTTCAACATATTATATTACGGTCTCATTGAAATGACTGATAAATCACCGGTTATACCAAAAGTTTAAGCTAATAAGAAATTGTAGACTTAATAATTTGATTAATACTCTAACAAGGATATCCTAAATTGTTTATCTTCTCAATATTGGTATGAAAGCCGACGGTTCGGGCTACTGTATATGTTGAATGCAACATCTATACGGTGGACTCCCACAAGATTCTTGATCTGATGTTACCATGGTTGGATTGATCCTTTGCTGGCTTGACAAGATAAGAGAGGCAATAATGCCGAACTACATTTTCTGTTCATTGGATTCAGACCAAAAGGCTCTGGCTTTTGAGAAATTACAAAAAAGATAGCTTCAAAATTGCTTAAATAAAATTGTGATGCAAGAAGTGCCATGCTGATTACTTGTTGATCAAGGGTTTATGTAAATGTAGATAAAATACATTTAAATTATCGATCTCACATATTATTTGTCAGTTCAACAAAAAAAAATCTCTTTTATGAAGTTGTTAGATCCATAATTCGTCACGTACGGATTGGGCTGGTGCTTCTCTGCAAAACAAGAAAAGGGTTGTCAGCAGGTCTCCGGTCATGGTGACCGAAGGCACTCTAACGCCCAAGTCAGTGTGCCTAAACATGAGGGGAGAAGATATGGAGAGAAAGAGACAAGAGAGCTCCCATAGAGGGAGACATGTGTGAAGAATGAGAAGACTTGCCTGGTGAAGGGAGATGAGATTTATAAAAGGCCTTTTATGGTGTCTCTTTGGGCTCTTATGGCCAATGGCCCGCTGTAGGTCTCTTCTGGGGCTTTTATTGAGCTCGGCTACAATGGCCTCTCTCAATTAATCAGTCTGGGTCACGAGCCTTCAGTGCATTTTTTGTATCTATTGGAAGTGGGGAAATATTAAGATTTTGCATTGATTAACTATTCACAAATTAATTATAAACAAGAAATTCTTCTTGAAAGGAACCCCTAGATTTTTGAGGCCATATGCACATTGTGATGAAGAAGGAATACTAGAAAGTGAAGGCGTATAAGCCATAAATGCACATGAAAGGTAGAAAGGAGAAGGGGTTGCCCATCACACCCAATCTTAAAAGATAGACATTGAAAATTGATGTGAGAGGAATTAAGAAGATATTTAAATGTGATGGAATGTTGTGAAGGGACCAATGGGGTTGGATTTTGGATTTATATTAACTGTTGATGATAATATTAATAGTTGCCTTTGGACCACATTAGGAAGAAGTTCATAGTAAATGAGCATTTATACTATTGAGTCTGCTAGGAGAAGAGCATGAATGCATGATGTGGGTGGGGGGTGAAGAAGAAGCTCAACAAGAAAGCTGAAAGATGGGATTTGTTGAAGTAATTTTTTCGATGGTCGGACCGGCGACATGTCACCTACAGAATAGATAATAGGATTACCGGAAATTCACCAGTCTTCTAAGGATCTGAATACTATGATGCTTAATTCAGTATAATATTTGAGAATAATCTGAGTGGAAAAGTTTTTACCAACTTTCCGGATCTACATGGCCCCAAATTAAGAGCAAAATACTAGAGAAAAAGTATGTTTGTCATTGAAACCAACATAGTTTCAGTGCAATTAAATGTGAGGAATGTTTTTACTTTTCAGCAGCACATCATAGACATGGAGAACATTAAGAATGACCCACCATAAAGCTAAAAGGAAACATACCCAAGAATCAAGATATTTATATATGGAACTCTTTATGTAAGGTGTAAAGACCCACTTCAAATGACACAATATTGTATGCTTTTGATTTTTCTGAACCAGACTTCTCAGGAAGTCACCAATTCTGGTACTATTATCGCAAAAACATGCTTAACTGCGAAGTTTTGATAGGTTTATAACCATCACGACTTTAAAACGCATTGTATCATAAATAATGCATTTATACATATAAGCACATCCCCATTCGTAGACGATGTGGAACGTCACACAAGGAGATTAAAAATCATGAAAAAAATGTGAGGTACAAATTAATCAAGTGACAACTGGCTTACAAATAAGAGGTTTGTTGTTGAAAATGTGATACAAAATCACCAAACCATTCCTTAATCTTGATGTGAGCATTTATTTATTTTTATTTTTATTTGGTACCAATGAAATATTCTAGGAAATGAACAGGAGATTTTCTTTACAGATTTTTTTTTTTGGCACTATTTTTGCATGGATTTGGTTTAAGTTATTTGAAGTGCTTTCATGGTGTGTTTGGGTTTGAAAATATAATGTGAGCAATGAGCATGTTCATGTGTATGATTATGATAATTAAGGTTGTTAGATTATATATCACTATGTAGAAAGGTAATTATTGTTAGCCGAGACGGAATTCCAAGGGGGCCGAAAGTTAATTATGACCCTCAATTTTGAAATTTGTGCATAATTTGAGACGAGCCCTCCGATTCTAGTTCTATTTATACTTGTCAAATTGCTCATAAAATATTTTATTGTTGTTTTGTTTATCTTGATTCTAAATTCTAACTCATCCATAATGGGCTTAGCGTAAAAAACAGAGAAAATAGAGCAATTTATTTTAAGGGTGTGTTTGGCTTTATGATTTTGTAGGCCAAACATGCATTTTTAAATAGAATTGTAGAAAGTGTTAAGTTTTATACTGCATTTGGAAAAAACAAAAAAAAAAAAAACAAATAATAGTTTTAAAAACGTGAAAAAATTTGTGTTTTTGCATGTCAGGTAATGGGATACGTTTTTAAAAAAATATATGATTTTAAAGACTAAATTGTATATAAATTTTTAATGTTTTACAAATTTTATCAAATATTTTACTGCATTTTAAAAAATCGTGTTTTCATAATGTAATTAATGAAAACACTATTTTTTAAAAATTGCACGTTTTGAAACTGATAAACCAAAAGAGACACTGAAGACATTAAGGATAATCTTTTTCTAGGTATCGTGTGTCCAATTTAATAAAATGCCATCGAAAGATTCTTTGATATCTTAATCAATTAACTTTACCATGAGAATGTGAAATTAAAATTTAGAATGATGGCGCATGGAATGTACAAAGTAAAAAAATTATTGAATAATGCTATAAATCATGCGCTTATTTCACCATTATCTTATCTTGCTAATATGATAGTGTTAATTATTCTTTTTAGCAAGACTAATCCAATGACTAATTGACACTGTCACGTCAATAGTCAATAGAGTAAAATAATAGTGAGATAAAAAATTTGTTTTTAGCCTTACTCATTATTATGATTCCATTATGGCCGACAACTTTTGACACGGCCTGTAAACTCAATACAAAATTAAAGGGTTAGGGTTGAAGACCATGACTCGTTTAATTAAATTGGTCTCGTTAAGGTTGATCTCTATATTCTTATACCTATGGTTCGACACGATTCGAACCCGACATACGATATAATAACATGCAATTTTTGACATGACTCATGAATTCGACATGAACCTAATACAAAATTATAAGATTAAGATTAAAAAAATTTACCAATTTAATTAAATAAGTCAAATTAAATTTGTCACGCGAACACATACGGCCACCCCTTTATTCCATCCGAGTTCATAACCTTGGCTGGATTTAGGATAGACTTGTTTGATAGAGCCTTCAATTTGGGTAATGGGCCTAATGGCATATGGGCAACTTCTTTAAGCAAGGGGTTTGCCTGGGGCCATCTCTAGTGGTACCGTTACTGTTCATGTGTCATTGTCACGGCCTTGTCTTTGCTCTAATTAGTTCGGCCCAGCCCATCTTGGCAAAGAAGATCATAACAGAGGGTAAATTATATAATAATATCTAATAATTTAACCTTATTTTTGAATTAAACCATGCATCAATAGCATATATAGTTTCCAAATATTTGCAATTATAAATGGTATTTTTTTATATTAAAAAATTGCAAACACAATTATTCATACATAAAAATAACTTAATGAAGATGCCATCATTTTATAGGTTTTTTAGTATTAAAATATGATTTGGTCCTCAAGTGTTGGTATGATGGTATCTATGTGCAATTTGATTGAGTTTATGTTAAGAGAGACCAAAGAAGGTTCAAATTGTCACAATTTGAAAATTATAAAATAGATGTTAATAGATGCAATTGAAATTTGAGTTTGGTTTGCATCTAATTATTCAATGATAGGTTTTTTTTTTTTTTTTTTTTTTTTTTTTGTTATTGAATATGTAAATATCTAATTTCATTTTCTTGCACATTTCTTGTTCATCTCTTGTATGGAGATGAACAAGAGATGTGCAGATTTATTATTGAATTTATAAGACCACATGTGAGTTTTACATATACAATAGTAAATTTGAAAATGAGATGTGTAAAAGAATGACACCAAACACATTTTTATTGATAAATGATCAAGATTAAAAATTCACTTTTTTAGCGCGTCCACATTCATATTATTGAATAACTAGAGGCAAGCTAAACTCTTGAAATTTTAGGGCTAAATTTAAAAACAACATCAAAATCCATTTAAAATTTGTTAAATAATTATCCTTCAAAAAAATTATGTAATTTTGTGTTAATAAAATAAAGATCAAATTCTCTTTAACATTATAAATTTGAGATAAATACAAAATTAGTCTTTATGGTTAACCTAAATTACAAATCGCTCCCTGACGTATCAAAGTGAATTCAGAAGTCCCTAAGATATGCCAACAAAACAATTTAGTCCCTGGAGTCAAATTCTATTAAAACATATGATGGATTCTATTATGTGCCACGTCAACACCAATAAAACATGTCAGTCTTAATAAAAAAAAATTATAAATATATAATAGTAAAAGGACCAACAGCAAACCCCGAAGGATTTCAAAATTCTGAACGATTTGTAATTTAGGTCAACCTTATGGACTGATGTTTGCATTTATCCAATTTAATTAATTATTCTTTATAAAAAAAAAAAGAAAAAAAAGAAAAAAGATTTTGGTACAATTCACCGATGAAAGACATGAAACTAATCGGAACTGGTGGTGCGTGGATCCCCTAAAACATCCCACAAGAAAAACCTACAAAATGAACAGCCAAGATCATGCCTGTCTTTTGAAGTAACAATGACTAGGCCCAGGCCTTGTTGCCGACTCCCCGAACTACCCACTTGAGGTCTTAGTGAAATGACATAAATACCCTCATTCGAACACTTCTCCAACTCTCATTGGTCCATCTACTAAACCCGAGATCCATCGCTTATAGGAGATACAATCTCCCAAAACCCTAACCCTTTTGTTCTCTCTCTCTCACACTCGCATTCCACTCTACAAAAGCGAGCGAGAGAGAAACACTAGGGTTTTAGGCAATCCACCACCCAGAGCTACCAAGAGCGAGCGAGAGCGAGAGAGAGAGACAGAGGGCTAGGGTTTTTGTGCAAAGTCAGCGACAATGGTGGCCGACAAGGGCAAGAAGCTGAAGGTAGCGGACAAAGGTGAGGAGGAGAACAACTCGGAGACAATCGACGAGAAGCTCGTCCTCTCCATCGAAAAGCTCCAGGAAATTCAAGACGAGCTCGAAAAGGTATAATTCACATTCACCACTCTTGCTCATACTATTCTGTTCCCTGCGAATTTTCCTTTCGATGATGATTTCAGATTTTGCAAATATTTTCCTCGGAAACTAGGCAGGATAGGTTGATTGTCTATTGTCTATCTGTTTTGTTCTTTTTCTTTTTTCTGGGTAATATTTTAGTTAATTACAATAGATTCCTAATTCCACCGTTCAGTTAGTTCAGATAAGTGCACAAAACTAATACTTTAAAGCCGCTGATGAAGTGCACTATTGTGAAGCTTTGATTTTTCTTTCTGGGTAAAGGAAATTGAGCTAAATCTGGAATTTATTTTTTGGGTGGATTCATAGAAAAATGAGTAATGTCAGTGTCTAGATATTGTGCAATGTCGTAAATTTGTACACATTCTTTATGTGGGTGTTCTGAGCTGTTGTGGACAATGAATGTTTAAGTTTAGCTTAGAGCCACACAATTCACGGCAATCCAAATTCATTTCAATCATTTTGCATGGCACTGGAATATGTAAGCAAAGGGTGCCTATGGGCTTGATGATACGTCTTAATTCTTAAGACCCACCTGTAAATCTAATTGTTTGTATTTTCTGTATGTTTCATTTTTGAACTTTGAGTTGTTTTTACTTATTTGTTCAATGCTGGTATTGACTCTGAATTTTGTATCATATCTTATAGTTTGTAGTTTTATCTTCATATTTAAATTGGAATAATGCATGGGATTTGGATATGCACCAGCTTTTATTTCTATTGGAGGCCTCCTGTTTACCTCTTAAATATTGCTGATTGGCTTGTAGCATATGATATGTTTTACTTATGATCTGTGCCAGTGAAGCTGTACTTACATGGGTTATTGTGTCTTTTTGTATTTTTTTTTTTTTAAATGTTCTAGATCAATGAGGAGGCCAGTGATAAGGTCCTGGAAGTGGAGCAGAAGTATAATGAGATACGCAGGCCTGTTTATGATAAGCGGAATGACATTATTAAATCCATTCCTGACTTCTGGTTAACTGCTGTTAGTAATCCGTTTCCATCTCTGTACTCATGGGAATGTACGATATTTTTTCTGTTATGATGTCAAAATCTTTTATTTAATTAATTTGTTTCCAACTCTATGCAGTTTTTGAGTCATCCTGCTCTCGGTGAACTTTTGACTGGAGAGGATCAAAAGGTCCGGACTCTTCCTAAGTATCTTGTGCCTACATTGATAATAAAATTTGAAAGAATCTATGAGCCATGCAGCAAGGATTCTTCCTAAGTATCTTATGACTTATAGCTGGTTTGCTCAATTTCATCATATGCCTAAATAGTGATTTTGTTTCATTATTGCCTATCTTGTTGATAGATTTTCAAGTATCTAAGTTCCCTGGAAGTGGAGGATTTCAAGGATGTCAAATCAGGTTACTCTATCACATTGGTGAGTTTGTTTCTTTTTGAATGCTTAGCTTTGTAAACAAGTATTGAAAATTAATTCTTTTATTTCTTTGATTTTGCATGGGGGTGTGAATTTTGCATTGTGCTTCAACTAATGAAATCACTGGATTGAACTGATTTGTTTTTATAATTTGCAGCACTTTAACCCAAACCCTTATTTTGAAGATACGAAACTTACAAAGACCTTCACTTATGCCGATGATGATGGAACAACAAAAATTACTGCTACAACAATACAGTGGAAAGAGGGCATGGTAAGGCCTACTTAACTTACTACAACTGGCTATATTAAACCTGTCTGTTTTGTTGTGGTTTGATGATTGATTGCATTGCTGATATGGGAAGGGCATACCAAATGGAGTTAACCATGAGAAGAAAGGGAACAAGCGTGCTGCTAACGATGAAAGGTTGGTTTTCCTCAGCCTGACAGAACTGGGTTTTCAGCCAGTTCCATTGCTACAATCATCCATTTTTGTGCAAAATAAGAAATTAATAATAATAACAAGAAGAATAATAATGATGATGATGATAACAAAATTAGAAAAATGATGCAATGAAGGAATCTAACAACAATTTCAATTTGGTCACTGGAATTTATTTGATTCTGCAGTAAAATACAACACAATAATGCATTGATAATCTTGCTAATCTCTTGATTTGCTATTTCAAGAAGGTTGAAAAGGCATGGTCTCCCTTGTAGTCACTTAGATGAATTGATTTCTTTATGCTTCATGTCGGTAGTCAGACTTATAAAAAAAAAAACGCTTCATGTTGGTAGTCAGATTTATCATAATTTTAAAGCATTGTTTTTATTTTTAATTTTATTTTTTCAGTCTGAGTTTCAAATTGAAAAAAAAAAAATACTGGTGGTTGCCAGAGTCTGCATTAATTAATTATCAAGCTTATTCCTTGCATCTCCAACTTCCGTTTTGTGGATAAGCCTTAACATTCTTTATATGATTTGAACGCCCTCACTTTTGCATTTCCTTCATGTTTATGGCTGTGTCTCAGACAGTGTTCTACCATGTTGAATGCAGCTTCTTTAGCTGGTTTACAGATACTCAAGAGAAAGATCACTTGGATGACATTCATGATGAGGTAAGTTCCATTTTTTACTATAAATTCTACCAGTTTTCTTTCAATGCTGGAGGTACGGCAGATGTCTTTATTATTGTTATCGGCATTCTTATAGCATTGCCATATTAAGCTTTCACTTCCAAAACATTTCAGATTGCAGAAATCATCAAGGAGGATTTATGGCCAAATCCACTCACTTACTTCAATAATGTATTTTCTTTTTCCCTGGTTTCTTTCCCTTTAATCCCATTAGTCAGTTTTTTTTTTTCCTTAAAAAAAAAAAATTAATTATGTGCTTTGAAGCTTATATTACTTTTGTAATGTTATATTCTAACAATCATTATGATCTCTTTGACATAGGACGCAGATGAAGAAGATTTTGACGAGGATGAGGCTGTTGAAGAGGTAAATCAAGACATTCTTTTGAGGAGAAAATTCAAGTGCATAATATCTGTAGTTTTGTTGCTGTTTTCTATTTTAGGGTTTCATTCACAATCATATTTATTTAAAGAGCTTTTTTTTTGTCCTTTCATTGATTTGTTAGTCCTAGTTTGCCATTGCTTGCTGATTCAGTTGATACTTTTCTGCTAATATAGCACATAGTTGAGATAACACATGGATGCTCTTGTCATTTAGGAAATGCTTCAGAAAAAGAAGATTTAGAGTCTGATGACTTACTTAAAGTTGATGTTTGGGTTTCATGTATATATTTAGGAGATCTAGAACAAACTTAGCATTGAGGTGCCTTGAACTTCCTAAAATACTTGTATCCTTTTTTCTTCTTCATTATTATCCCTAAATTACATAAATATATCAAGATGTCCATAGGAGGCCTCGATATAGATGAATTGACTAAAACCACTGTAGAAAAACTATATACATCCAATTACAGAAAAAGTATTTAATGCTATTCTTAATCTGAGATTAACATAGTGTGGGGATGAAATGTCAAGTAGAGCCTCATTAGTCGGAATATTTTAAATACTTGTCTATTTTGAAATAGTTGACAGTTGATATTACTTGCTACTCAGTACCTCAATGGCCTTTGCACTTATGATAGGATATTTATGCGTTCACTTGAACCAGGCTTACAGAGTCCTAGTTTTGCGCTGGTCCAATATTTCCTTGTAAAAGGGGTCTGCAATCTCTTGGTTCCATTATATGTTTGTAGGATTAAGGGTATTTTTTTTTCTTTCTTTTGAAGCCATATGTCGCTGAGGAAGTCAAGGTGACTCGACTACATTCATTTAAAAAAGAATAATGATATATACCAAATCACTATCCCACAATGTTGACGTGGCATTGCCAATCCACAGTTGTAATTTTTCTTTTTCTTTTAATAAGGGTTGATCTAAGGATGAATTGGCAATGCCACGTCAGTATAATAAGATAGTGGTGGGATAGTGGTATGGTATATAGCATTATTCTTTAAGAAATTATGTGGAAAAATATTTATATAATGGCTTACCCAGCCAAATAAGAAAAGGATGGATTTATTATAAAGGGTTGTTATTCTTCTATGATTGAATTGGAGAAGTAAGGTTTCTTTTGTCAATATGAAAGCTTCGTTGTCACATGCACTCAGGTCTTGCTATTTCTTACAATAGCTTTTCTTTTTGGCACAAATCACAGTAGTTTTACTACGTTTAACCATATTTGGGGATTAGTCTTTTCACAATACTCTGTTACATAAATATCGTCTCCCAACAATTGTGTTGAATAGGTCAACTAGCAGAAATAAGCATAGGCTTCAAGACCTCAATACGATGTGTTTCTGATCGTGGGAATACAAAATTAAAGTACTTACTGGTCGTGGATGATGTAAAGTCAACATTAAAGCTATGTTGAATGGATATGGAGGCAATTTCTGGGGTTACCGAAGTGAATAACATGAAGTAATCAATCAGAGGCTTTCAGAGAGACTTTCAATTCAGTCTCTCTTCATGAGTTTGGAAAAATGAGCAAAGTATGCTTGAATTAGTATCTTAAGTATAAATTTTATGTCAATAGCATACTTTGCTCATTAATGAATTGCAAGCATTTTTTGGGCATAATTACTTTTTGTCTTGGACAAAAAAATTTGTAATAATGGTTGGCATAGTGATCATAGTAGATTTGGCTCCCTTGAAAATGGGCCAAGAGATGGTGAATATAATTAAATGGAATGTAATCACTGCACATGAAGTTCAGTTAACTCTTCCAAGCTTATTCATGGTTGACTCATGTGGTTGAAGGCCAAGTCCTCATCCATAAATTGAGTGTTTGAATATGAAGACTAGTCGTAAATACCCGAATCTTAGGTGATTTTATTTGTTTGTCATTGAAGTTGGTATTTTTGCTACCAATTCTGGATACACTGTGCTCATATTTCATCATAAATTCCTGCAATTTTGTGCTTATGTTTTCATGATATATATGTTTTTTATATGTAGACATAGAGAAATAATTGTAGTAGTTTTGAGGTACATGTTATAAAGAGTTGAAATAACTTTCTGGGTTCTAGTTGGTTAATAGAAAATTTAGATTTTAAACAAGTGTCGAGCCAGAATCAAGGCAAGCAACATGCTTGGGTGATGATGTAGGTTGGCAGAGGTTGTCAGTGTGGTTTACACTAGAGTGCTTATTGCCTTGCCTCAGGGCCATGTTCTTTTTCTTTTAAGAAAAAGGAAGAGTAGTTTCTGGATGTGAATAGATAATATAAGCTTAGATCTGGAGCACAACCTAACTTTTGTATGAAATGGGTAGTGGGAATATTTAACCTCTTCTGGCATAATTCTTCTTAATTATGTAATATGTTTCTCCTTAAAGGCACTATTGCACCTGAAACTTCCTCATCTGTGGGTGTTTGTTCAAAAGTTTGCGATGAAGTGTGGGAGTAGTCCTCCAATTGAAGACCAAGTGTACTTCAGGATACAGTTATGCGGTTATTTGCATGATGGTACTCTTTAGTTTCTGACATTGCTAAGGAATATTATTGATTGTATGTTAGTGGTTATCCTGTTTGTAACTGTTGACTGTTGAAATATCAACAATGCATAGTCATACAGTGCTTGCAGTTGACTACTCTTTTCTGTTCTTCTTCTAGTTTAGACCTGTTTAGTAGAATTCTGCGCATAGCGCAGGTTATATAATTCCTATAGTTCACCCTGTGAATACTGCAAATTTTTGTAATCTAGCATATAATCTATGTGATAATGAAGTTCACAACAATATGTGATAATCAAGAATCCCGCGCATAGCACCGGTTATATAATTCTTAGATTTTCTGAAGTCAGATTCAATGTTGAATTGCCACAGTAGATGTAAAATGCTTTGTTGGACTTTTTGCAGTGCTTTTAATGGTATTGTCTAATGTGAAAATTGGATTATTTTGTTCGATGTTGATTCAATGCCAATGAATTTTTCTGTGAAATTATATGTGGCAGGTATCGTGGAACCTATAGACCATTGTCTTAATTTTTTTTTTTTTTTTTTGAATTTTGCCTACGAGCAGGTAAAGGTTGGTAATGACTCTGAAGAAGATGAGGATGACCAAGAAGATGACGATGACGATGATGATGATGGTGGTGAGGAAGATGGCAAGTAAAACTTGCTTCAACGGGGCATTCACTTATGGCTCTCACTGCTTTGGTAACAGCTTGTGTAAAGTGAGTGGTCTCTAGTAGTTGCTGAAGTATCCTGTGATAGTGGAGCGTCACCATGCCATCTTAACTATTCTACGAGAGCTCTTTATTGTGTAGGCAGTTGACTGCCAACATGGCCAGTCTCTAGTTTTCTGACTTTGTTGTTTCTCTTTGCTGCTTTAAAAAGCCATAATTTTCCTACTTTATTGGGTTATTTTTGTGGGTTCCCTTCCTACTATGCCGTCTCCTAGACGATAATGGTGTATTAGTTTAATGTATTGCACTCTGTCGTAACTTAAATGAGGGGAGTAAAATTATAGTACTTGGTGTAAAGCTCTTCTGGTGTTTCTTTATTTGCAGATTATACACAGAAATTGGGAAACTTATTAACATTTATTATTATTATTATTATGATAATTTCTGGTGCGATCCCACAGCAGATGGGCTCGTCATCTTAAAAAGTTAATTTGTATCAGTGTCATCACTCATTATAATTATGTTTAGGGATGCTTTCAATTTGATGTCTAAAGTTAAAAAAAACTGTCGTCACATTGTTGAATGTTGATGGAGGGATCTAAGTGTTTTACAGTTTGGGTTCATGGATGAGAATTTGCAGAGTTGATGTTGATGGTCGCTCCTTTGAGCCTCTTATCAAGCGTCTCAATAAACTTAACAATATATATATATATATATATATATATATATATATAAAATAATTTGCTTAAAACAAAAATGTTATACCTTTTGGGGTTTTGCTGTGAAGATTTGTATAGATCCTTATCTTTTATAATTGATTTCAATGAGATTATGACAAAAGATGAAAAGGACGTTGGTACGTTTTAGCTTCGCACCACAAGACTAATGGATGCCTATCCTTTGATGTTTTAATCAGATAATAAAAAGCTTAGCCTTATTAACTTTTTGGGAAAACTTCAATTATAGTCCTTTGATCTTTTATCAATTTTATAAAAAGATACATAAACTTTAAAAAGTGTCACTTTAGGGTAGTCATCTTTTATTTATTTTTTTCCTATATCAACCCTCAATTAGAATTTTTCATTAAATCTTATCAAAATTCTCAAAATACTCATGGTTTTTTTATTTTTTTTTTTAAAAAAAAATTATAAATTTTTTCAAAGATTCATGTATAGGTATTTTTGTAAATTCGGTTAAATTTTGACCAACACCTAAATCTTAGCAATTTTTTTCTTTCTTTCTTTTTTCCTAAAAAAAAAAAATGGGGTATTTTGAAAATTTTGATAGGATTTAACGTAAAATTCTAATAAAATGTTGAAATGAAAAAAAATTGAAAGATAGATACCCTAAATTCTATCAGATTTTTTTTTTTTTTTTTTTAATTTCTAGTTTATATGCTTAATTATGTGTAAGGCCATTGGACTAGGTACGGTAAAGATTAGGATGTTTGATGGGATTGTCATGATACTCACTATTGTTAGATATGTTCCAGATCTTAAGAAAAATCTGATATCCTTAGCCACATTGGATTCTTTGGGATGTGGTTATTCAACCAAAGATGGAGTTATGAAAATAGCTAAAGGTTTTATGGTGATAATGAAGGGTAAGAAAATTGACAATTTGTACAAGTTGCTCGGGAATACAGTTACAGTAGGACCTGTAACTGCTAGAACACTACTAGAAAAGGCGAGACGCATGAGGTTTAATGCAAGATTGCCAGAGAATTTCTGGGTTGAGGCTGTTAATTATGCATGCTTCGTCACTAACCAATCTCCATCCGCAACAGTTGACTTCAAAGTTCAAGATGAAGCATGAACAGGTAAACCGGTTAATTATTCTGTGTTGAGAATATTTGGTTATCCTACATACCTTCATGTGCAAAGTGAATAGTGGTCAAAATTAGATTCAAATTTTTTTAAAAAAAAAAAAAAAAAAAAAAAGAAAAAAAAGTGTATTTGTCTTGGTTTGGAATATGGTGATAAGCTATAGGCTCTCATAGAAAAATATTGTACGTTAGCAGAGAATGGTGTTTGATGAGGTTTATATGCTAAGAAATAGTGAGGATGAAGCATCAACTGATAGCCAGAAAGGGAAACGTGTTGTGGAGGTGGAGCTTGATGAACAATGTTCACTCACGAACGAAAGTGATAACAAAGAATCTTTAAGAGACTCACCTCACCGATAGGAGTTTTATTCTTTAGCAAAAGCCTGAGAGAAACATGATCTAAAAGCACCAGAGAGGTATGGATTTGAGGACATGATTTCCTTTGCTCTAACAGCTAGTAGTAGAGATCTATAGTCTATTCAGGATAGTATGCCCGAAGAGGTGGAGTCACTACAGAGAAGTAAAGCTTGGGAATAGGCAGAATTGCCCAAGGAAAAGAATGCTAAAGGGTGCAGGTGGGTCTATAGGAAGAAACAACCAGTAGAAAAAAAATTTTGGCCAAGAGGACTAGTAGAAAAACATGATGTTCTATCTAAACTAGGTTTTATGCCCAAGTTCAAGAAACTCTTGGACTTCAGTAGCACTTGCAGATTATGATTGCCCTTTGGAGTTATGGGCGGAGGCATACTGAGAAGTGCTAAACTTGGTGGATTTCAAGTCACGGTGAAGATTTTGAGTATGACTTGAATTCAAAGAGGGGCCCACATCCTTTTTATATTCCTATTCCTATTGGGTCTGGTTTTTTGGAAATCAACTAGTACTTAGGTTTGTATTCCTATGTATTGGACTTTGTAGTCCAACTTGGATTTGGATTTCTTTTCTACGGCAACTCTCGTTCATGCTTATAATAAGCATGTTTTGGTCCTCTTGTTTAGTAGTGCAAAAATAAAGTGCATCAAAAAAGAGCACCTCAAGTCTCATGTGTTTTCTTCTTGGTTTTGGGAATCAAACAAGAGAGAAAGGGAAAAAGGGTGGTACAATAGAGAAAAATAAAGAGACCCGCTGTCATTTGTTTCCAGCAAAAGGAAGAGTTTGTATTTTTGTCTTTTGGAGAATAATCTCTATTGTGTGATAGTGGGATTTGAGTGTATTAGGGCTTTGGATTCTAAGTGATTTTTTCTACTATTTTCATAGTGAATTTCTTCGTAATGACCTCCGCCAGTGGACGTATCTCATATTAAGGGAATTGAATCACTTAAATCTTGATGTCTTTTGTAATATCTTGTTTTTGCTTTCTTTTTTTTTTTTCTTTTTTTTTTTTGCATTTCACAATTCTTAAAATTTCCTAACACTAGGCTCATTCTTCATGTCCGGAAAACCACCACAAGGTCCAAAGGCAAAATCACAATGTATTGGATGACCCATAAATATCCATATATATATATATATATATATATATATATATATATAGAAGGCAGAGAGACTACATTCTCGACCTCTTTTTAACATTTAGAAAGAGAAGCTCCCCCTTCCACCCTATGTGTTAGAGTCTACCACCTTCAAGTAAGAGGTCGTCCCCTCATTTCCGAATGCCTTTACGTCTCTAAAATTAATTAATTAAAATAATTAATTTGAAGTGTTACTCGTAGTGCTCCCACATTAACTAGTAATCATCAAGGTTCACTACACAAACACTAAATATCAGAATAAATTATAACGAAAAGTGAAAAGGAACAATATATATGAGTCAAGCTATATATAATATCTTAAAATGTCATTAATTATATTCAATACAAACTCGCAACTTCCAAAGAGAGATTAATATTCTAACAAGCGTACCACATCTAAGTCCAAACAATGGAGAACGAATTTTCCACATTATTTAATAGTTGTGTCACTGTAGAGATCTAGTGGGCTTTGTTTCTGGGATTAAGATTCGGTGCATTTGTCCATCTAGATTGTAAGCAATTCGGGCAAACAAATGTGAGGAGATCCCTATAGGGCTACCTATGCAAACAGACCAATGCTCAAACAGGTAGGCCACATAAAATGTATTTTCACAATTAGCTGCCAGAATTGTTGGCAACTAATTGTTGGGACTCTGGATCGTTGTTTTTGAGGATGAAGATCGAAGAAGATGGGAAGAGAAGTGATGATATGGACCCCGTGTGATTCCAACTATTTGGCTTACGTGGCATTTAACCGAAGCAATGTAAACAATGCTTGGGTTACAAAAACAGCCAAAACATATTACATATGGTATCTAAAGTAAGTTTAACTTATGCCAAAAACAGCCAAAACATATAACATATGGTATCTAAAGTAAGTTCAACTTATGCCTAGAATCTGAATAAAGCTTATATATGCCTGCCTATTTATTGCGGCTATATATATATATATATATTCCCTCGACAAGAGAAAGACCGGCCGGCATAATTAAGGTGAATGAACAATATTGACTAGATTGTTGGGTTTAGGGCAGCTCTCCACCCAAACTCAAACCAACCCATGAAAATGTGAATTCCTATTCTACTTTACAAAATGCTTGGTGCACTACTACCACTGAATTTCAACCACTATGACAATATATCCACCTTGCTAAAAAAGCTAAATCAAATTAGCCTTGATCATCTTAATTATGCGCAGAAATCAAGCTCTCGTATTGTCCTTCGATCATTCCTCGGTCGTCTTCTTCCCTATTGGGAAATGTTTTTGACCCACTTAAGGGTTGTATTTATACGCATTTCTGTTTTTTTTTTTTTAAGGTTGTGTTGTGTAAGCATCTCATTATATTGTTTCTCAATAAATAGTGAAACATCTTTTTTTACTTGTTAGACGTAGATTTTTGTGGTGCGCACACCACGTAAATCTATGTATTTATGATTGTCTGTTTTCCCTTTTTTATTTTTCTCTTCTCCCTAGATCCGGGAAATATGATTTATTTCCTAACGGCCAACAAAACTTGGATAACATTCATTTTGGAAAGAGACTCCCTGCAGTACTTGTTCTTGCTATATAATATATATCCAGCACAACCACCTTACCACATACCTTTATTTCTAACACACACACACACACACACACACACATATATATATATATATATATATAGCTGGTTGGCTTAATTGTTAATTATAATATCAGATCTTAATCCCAAAAATTAGAGCTATATTTAAACACTGTCCTGACAGGAGTTTAACTTGGTAGAGAGATGAGAGATCCCAGCACGAGCAGCAAAGGTAGGTGGTGTGGCTAAATTAATAATATATATGGTAAGGTGTCAATGTCAATGGCTTACATAAGTGGCAAGGCGTTTGTGGTCTCATAAAAGGCAGCATTTGGGCTAATTTTGTGGTCCAAGTTTATCGGCAACAGCAGCTCCACATACGTCCAATGGCGTCGTCTACAGGACACACAGACACTCACACACTGCAACACCAATTAACTAATTACCTATTCACTTACGTACATGTTTTACTACTTGGATCTTCAAATGAAGAATAATTTAAGTAAAGAATTAATAATGTCATAATTAAGCAAATAAACCTTAAAGGAGACCTAATTAACTGATTAATCACCATGATTGAGACTGCAGGGTTTGCACAATCACCAATTCCCTACTATCTGTACGTAATGTCATGATTGTATATTTTATGATTGACAAGTAAAATTTGGAGATGCTTCAAGCCAGCCTCTGATCTTTGCTCATCTTTTACCAAGTGGTCCTCAACGGTAACCTACAGTAAATCTATATATGAATGTAGGGCATCATATCCATGAAACTTCATTTTCTTTGCTCCTACCTACCTTGTATTTCTTCTTTTTCTTATTGGACGATTAAACTGATCACATGCATTTCCTCTCACCGAATGTGTCCAAACTTCAACATGCAGCAAAACTTATGATATAATCAACTAATTTAACTAATATTAGCAAACAATACACTTAATCACGTACACCGGTCTTATCTAAATTGAGCTGAATCGAACCAAATATTAAATGTTCAAGTTCGAATCGTTTAATTTTTTTTCGAACTCGAACTTATCACCGAGCTATATATGTATATATAATTTGTTTAAGCTCAATTCATTTATTCTTTGAACGAGTACCAATTTGTTCACGAGTTACTCAATTAATTTATTTATTCCATATATAAAGTAAATGTCCTGATTTTTTTTTTTTTTTTTTTTTGAAATTCATACTAATTATTATTAGGGTTTATAGTTTGAGTAATTAGCTAGATAAATTAACTTCAATGGTAAACAATTTAATCTCGAGTTGACATATATATATATATATATATATATATATAATCTTATGTCTCATTACTCATATAAACACAAATAGACATATATTTATATCAAGACTAACAATTATAATAATTCAAGGTATATCTATTATATTACGAAAAGAATTCATTTTTATCAATTTCCAAAAACTTAACATATTCTCATTACACAGTTAAAAGTAATATTATAAAAATAATAAAAATAAAATTATATAAGAACTTATATTAATAAACAAGCTTAAATTTTTGTTTAAATTCTGTTTATTTAATAAATTAACTGAACCCAAACCTATTCACAAGCAGCTTTGTTTATTTACATCGCTAGTCCCATTCTAATTTACCCTCGTTAATGTGAAAAGAGAGAAGCAAATTTATGTTAAGTTTGGGCTCCACCAGCTCATAGTTTGTCGTTAGCAACATTATTGTCATCCTCTCAAAGTGGGTTTTTGCCACTACTTTGAACAAGTCAGAGCTTATGTCATTTTGACTCACGAACTTACTTCATCAACAAAAATCGTACCGTAATTAGGGTTAAAATTGGTTTCGATTTTCGATTTTAAAAAGTGCATTTTAAAATATATGATTTAGAAAAAAAAAAAAAAAAAAAAAAAGTGATTTTTAAAAATACAGTTAAGCGTTTGGCCAAATTGTAATTTAGCTTAAAAAATCGCAAATTAACTTTTAAAATTTTGCATTTTCAAAAAAGCACATTCTTATCTGCGATTTGAAAAATCATATTTTCTGCGTTTTGAAATCATAATTTTTAAAAATGTAATTTCTAAACGATTTATGTTTTGTAATTTGGTTTAAAATTGCACTTATTGTCTACAAAATCGCAATTCCAAACGCATCAAAAAACCTAGAGATTGTCTTGTGGAGATGTAGAAAGAAGTTATTCCTATTACAAGGAAGAATTGTCCAAAACATGCAAATTACGAACAGAGATAGAATCAGACTGATTCTCTAAATGCCTTTTTGGATATTCCTCAATGTCCAGCTATTTACGAGATGTGAGAGCTTACAAAATATTCTAGATTTTCTATTTTATTTTGTTTTTCCAAACTAAATTGGATATTAGAAATTCATCTAATGAATACAATTCTTTGGGGTTGGGGGAAACCTAAACATAGAAATTATTAAGAGAAGACTCATCATGATATTTTATGAAGACAATTTTCATGATATTTTATGAAGAAATTATATTGTTTGGTTGCAAAGGCGGAATTAAAATTTCATGTTTGGGAGGGAAAAAAAATCTTTTTGGTGGTAAAAGATTAATTTTAAAGAGTTTATTTCATTTAAAAAAAAAAACATAAAATTTAAAAGAGTTTTGAACATTTTGAGGCTACTGCCCTAAATCAATAACATGGTTCTGCCCTGTTTGGTTGGATGTTAAGGGAGGGGAGGGATTGTCTTCCCTTGGGGCCCCTCAAGAATGGAGGGATAAGGAAAGAGAAACAATATAAATTAGTTTTTAATTATTAGAATCCTATGAATTTCATTGTATATTTGCCTAGAATTATAATACTAATGTATTTAATTAGCTAGTTGGATTCATAAGGCTTCTCGATCTGATCACCATATTTACAATATTTATCTTGTATGACTAATTACTGAGTAATTCTACATGTATATTAAGTATTTATCAAGTATTCATAAAAGAAAATTAGGTGACTTTTAAAATCGTCATTGAGCATGTAATTGATCAAATAATGTTTTTGATCAAATGGTGATTTTAAAAGCTACTTCATTTTTTTATGGACACTTAATGTATTATTAGAATTACTTCTAATTACTTCACCTACCATATAATCTCTATAAATAGGACGTCTTTTAAAATATTATTCAAGTTAATTAATAAGATCAAGATGTAGCATTAATTAATGGGTATTAAACGTTAAACGTAGGCCGGCCTTTAAAGGTCGTCGAACCACCTCAAATTTTTTGTTTTCTCTTTTTCTCGATCATCTCCAAAAATCTGTTTCTGGTTTTTTTTATTTGTATTTTTCTATATTATTATTTATAGGATCCCATTATAATCTTCCCTTCTCGTATTCTTCCCTCTCTCCCTTCCTACTTAATTAATTAATTTATACAAATTACATACCCAAAAATGTAACAGATATTTGCCAGCAGAAATATTTATTTTGACTCGTATCTCTTAATTCTTACTTACTTTCATAACTCCATATATATTGACAGTTTTCTCATTAATCTAGATCGATTTGACTCGATCGATCTTATATATACTTTGCTCTGATCTTTACGTTTTCAATAGATCAAAAGCATTAATTTTAATCTCACAAGATCCTAGTCATATCTTGATCAAATTCCAAGCCTCCCAACAAACTGAGAGAGTTATATATTAATTACTAATTAATTAGTTATAAAGGTCAATATATATCTACCAACTCATAAAACGTTAATTAATTAACTACTAGTCTCGAATCAGTAATGTAGTGATCGATCTTTACATCCTAAGTTATTATCTCTTTCCTTCATATGATTTACCTTCTTCATATAGTATTTTGTACGTATCCTTGTTAGGCATATTAATTGCAGTGTCTATATATATATATATATATGAATGGCTAGCTTACACACCAACGTGCTAGATCAACCCAACAAAAAAAATTGCACAAATGAGTTATTGAGGGGTGGCCGGCTAGCCAGTCACCCTAGCCACTCCTATATATGGGTGGCCAATCACCCCTCATGGGCCAAATTTGGTGGTCGGTGTCACCTCTGCACAGTGGTTGAAAGTGGCACTGACTAATAGATTTTGTGATTTTGTAATTTTTTTTATTATTATTAGCTAATGTGATAGTACCATAAGGAAGAATGCATAAAACACATGTACAAATAGCATTACTCATATTTTACTGGTTTTGTTTGTTTTGACATAAAATGCTTTTTTTTTTTTTTCTTGGAAAATATCTTCAATTTCATCCGAATACTTTTTTCATCGTTTGAATCATACGAAAAATTAGGGACGACGGGTAACGGCCAACGACCTCCAACAACGGCCAAAAACGTCTAGTGACCTTCAGTGGCGGCGGAGAATGAACACACAGAGAGAGAGAGAGAGATTACGATAATTAGAAGCTCAAACTCAAAAAATAATTTATGGTTTTAAAAAAAAAAAAAAAAAAAAAAAACATTTTACAAAAATTAAATAATATTTTTCTGATTAAATGAAATTGTTTGAGTTTGCTCACGATTTTCTATCACACCAAAACCAAAGAAGACAAAAAGAAAAGAAAAAAGATTTCCAAAATTCATTTCATGACATGGAAACAACCGAAGCTGTGTACTGTGGCTCACCAGGAAAAGGAAAACCAGGGAAACAATTAAACATACAAACATATGCACTACTTATGAGTTATGGATGTAGTGTGATCGATGCATAACCCTAAAACCCAAACCCAAACCCACAAAAATCACAATTAGGGAAAAAAACCCTAATGGTGGCGAAGGCCATATTAGGGCAAGGCAAGTTGAGGAATCCCAAAGTCCCCCAGCAAAGGTGCAGCACAAAAGGCAAAGGGCAAAGGCAAAACGAAATGATTACTTGAATGAGATGGGACCCAGGTGATAGTCTTTCCTTTCCAAGTCTCTCCATTTTTTGACTTGGGATTGGTCCCACCTCGGCCACCATTGTCTTTATGGATTGAATGATAAAAAGAGCACCTCACGTGGAGTCTGAACCAAAGGGCCTGTCCAACCACAGAATCAAAAAGGAACCCCCCCCCCCCCCCCCCCCCCCCCCTTCACTCACAAAAATAAAAATCATCCTCCCAGATATTTTTCCCCCCCAAAAAAACAGGGCACATTTAATTATTTATTTCCTACAAACAATTAAATAAATAAATAAATAAAGAAATTAGCTTTTTAAAGCTCACCCATATAATTCCCACTCATTATCTTTGTTGCTTAAAGCTAGCTAGCTTGCCCTCCTTATCCTCTCTCCATCTCTAGAGATCGAGTAGTAGAGACTAGAGAGTAGAAGAAAGAGAGAGAGAGGTAGTCGTCGATATATCCCCCCAACAACAACACATGAATGAAAGAGAGGAAAAACACAGTCTTTTATATATATAGGGAGAGAGCGTAAGAGAGAGACCCACCAAAAGATTAAATTAAAGGGTCCGGCCTCACTCAACTCACACACACAGTCTCTCTCATAAAGAAGCAAATTTTAGACTGGACCTCTAGCTATTTCCATGCGATCATGGAAGGAGGCGATGAGCTCAACCGCCCTAATTTCCCCTTCCAGTTGCTAGAGAAGAAGGAAGACGACCCCTGTTCCACCTCCGCCGGCTACCCTTCCCTTGACATATGCGCCCCCGAGCCCAACGCCATCATACCCGTCGCTGAACCCTCCAAGAAGCCGCCGCCAAAGAGAGCTTCCACCAAGGACCGACACACCAAGGTCGACGGCCGAGGCCGCCGTATCCGAATGCCTGCACTCTGCGCCGCCAGGGTCTTTCAGCTCACGCGCGAGCTGGGTCACAAGTCCGACGGCGAGACCATCGAGTGGCTGCTCCAGCAAGCCGAGCCGGCAGTGATCGCCGCCACTGGAACCGGCACCATCCCCGCCAACTTCACTTCGCTCAATATATCGCTCAGGAGCTCCGGCTCCAGTATGTCCGTCCCCTCCCAACTAAGATCCTCCTACTTCGGTCCAAATTACTCGATGCAGCAGCAAAGCCGGCGAAGCTTGTTTCCCGGAATTGGATTGTCCTCCGAAACTGGCTCGTCCACGCTCCTCAATTTTCAGTCTTCTACCGGCATGAACTCCATGCTGCAAGCGAAGCAAGAGTTGCGTGACGCGACGTCGTCTCTGGAATTGTCGGAGACGACGGAGGATAGCATAGGAGGAGGAAGGAAGAGGAGGCCGGAGCAGCAGGACCTAATGTCGCAGCACCAAATGGGGAGCTACTTGATGCAGTCGAGCACAGGGGCGATTCCGGCCAGCCACGGTCAGATTCCGGCCAACTTCTGGATGCTTGCTAATTCTAATAACCAGGTTATGAGTGGTGACCCGATATGGACGTTTCCTTCTGTTAACAACAGTGCTGCTGCTTTGTATAGGGGCACCATGTCTAGTGGCTTACATTTCATGAATTTTCCTCCCCCAGTAGCCCTAATGCCTGGCCAACAACTCGGCTCAGGAATGGGCAGCGGCGGCGGTGGCGGCGGTGGCGGCGGCAGTGGCAATAACAGTATGAGTGAAGGGCACTTGAATATGCTTGCCGGGTTCAATCCGTATCGGCCGATATCTGGCACAAGTGTTTCGGAGTCTCAGGCAAGCGGTTCCCATTCGCATCACGGTGGTGGCGGAGATGATCGGCACGACACAACTAGTCATCATTCATAGATCATCATCATCATCACCATCCCCCACCCCCACATCACATGTGTACTAGTTTGATGTGTAACACACGTGAGGCTTGATTGCTCTTAAAAATTTGAGTTTTATTATTTCCCAAATATTTTTTTCTTGTGTGATTAATATGAGGTTTTTTAGGGTTTGGGGAAGACTCTCTCTCTCTCTCTCTCTCTCTCTCTCTCTCTCTAGTCCCCAAATATATACATATATTTAACATGGGGTATTGGGTGTTTTTTCAGCTAAAAGTCGCATTTGGGTTTTTTTACTACACGATATCTTATCATCATTGTTTGTGCAATCTTTGCCTTTTTTTTTTCTTTTTCTTTTATTTTTTCTTTTCTTTTTCTCCAAAGCTGTTACTTTGTAATTTATGCTTTTTATGTTGGAGAAAATGACATCTTTGCATGCTAGGGTAAGTCTCCTACCTAACTGGCATCTGGGTTCTCAATACTTTTCCTCCCTCTACATGACTGACTTGGTGCAGTGAAATTCCAAATTGCAATGTAGTACTGTTCAAAATTTACACTTGTTTTTGATCAAAATCTGTAGCTAGCTACCATGGATCTGAAGGTTTAATTTACAGCATCAATGATTAAGATTTTGGAGGGAGATGGGGGGTTAATAGTGATACAAGGGTGGGGTCCAGAGCCTTATCAGTTCCAGGTGTTGGCTCAGGTGGTGGGGCCGAGCTGCTGGTCATTGCCCAAACCAATGTACAATGTCACTGACAAACAGGTGGATCATTCCCCATCTTTTCTTATGGTGCAGTTGCTGGCACCATAGAGGGATCGGTGGTGGGTGTTAATGACCCCACTGCGACTTGGCCCCATCAGCTCATTAATCTAGGCCGTTCATTCGGTGGGCCACCTTTTTGATGGGCACATTGAATGATTGGGTCTCAGTGAGGGGAAAAGTTGTGGGAATCTGGAGTTCCCATGGTCCAACTTGTTTACTGTCTCCCTTCAACATGTTTTTTTAAGACTACTTTCTAGTTGGCATGTCACAAATGGAGCTTTTCTCTTTTAACACCCAATACCATTCATGTTCTGATATCACAAATATCATTTATGCTCTTTCTTTTGGTAAGTGGAGATCGATGATTTCTGCTCTTTAATTTGTTATTCATTTACTTTCTAGGGTTTGTTTGGCTTGATTTATACTTCAGTCAAAACTAAATTCGTTAGGCTTGTAACACATGTCCCGTATCACGACACAAATGACATATATACGTCACAATCCCCTAATTAATTTGCATATATCATGATTAGAGCTACTTACTAAAAACAAAAATCATGATTAGAGTTGAAATAATGACATGGTTGGGAGGTACTGGTAATGCTACTAAGCTGATATGACAATACCTATCAATTCTTTATTTTTATTTTTTTAATAATGACGGATTCGATGCATACCGTCACGTTAACTGATCAGTGAAATGGGAATGTGAATAAAGTGTGGCATGGGTCATTTATCGCCCTTGAAAGAGATGTCATCCATTCAAATTATCCAATGCATGAAGTGAAGGGTAAGTTAGGATCTAAGAAGTGGCTTTATGGTATGTTCTACCAACTTGCCTTAAAATGTAAACATTTGTTCTTGATACACAAGCAACAGAAAATGAATTACGTCACAACTCACAAGCACTATAGACTATGGACGTAATACATCGGAATTTTTATTTTTTATTTTTTATTTTTTATTTTTTATTTTTTATTTTTTATTTTTTTCAATGCTGCCAATGATGTGATAAATTTCTTACAAATTTATACAATAATCTCGGTGTTATTTTTCTCTATCTCCTTCTGTGTTGTAATTACATTTTGGTGTATACAAATATCTTGGTCTTGTAATCACCGGATCAAGATTCTCTCTAATTATTTGTCCGAATTTAAGAAAATTAATTCGAACAAATAGTTGTGAGATGCTACTTATAGTATCCAACCTGACCGAATAAGTGGCTGGATAGCTAAACTTTTATTTGGTCAAATGAGTCTCATAAGTAGTCTTTCACAATCACATGTCCGAATTCTCTCAAATTCGGACAAATAATTTAAACGTATCATAAACCGTAATCATCTGCCTTGGACAAACAAAGAGTTAAATTCAAGTTGATCGAGTAATATTACACACTCCTGCCTTTACACTCTTTGATGTAACTTTTAAAATTACTATTTAATTTGAAATAAAACAATATTAAATTTTAATCCAATAATAATTTTAAAAATCGCATTTAAAAATGTAAGAGCAAGAGTGTGCTTATGAGCTGATGTTTTTTTTATTATTATTATTTTCCAATGCCCAAGAACTAAAACATTGTACCATAAAAATGGTCGGAAAATGATTCATGCACTACTAGTTACATCTGGGTCCTACCATAATGTGTTTTAGGGTTATGCAATAATCGTGCACCAGTAATAATTTAGCATTTCCCAAAGTGGTCATTCAGCGGGGTTCTTAATGATGATATGGCATGTAAAAAGAGAGTCTGACAGGTGTACTCGCATTGTAAAATTCAAAATACCAGCTTCGTAGATTCCAGAAGTTATCAAACTTTATTAATAATTAAATAAACCATATTAAATTAATCACGACCTCTAACAAAAGTTTGCCATTAATTACATATTATATATAATTATATATCATATCCGTTATTAAAAATCATTGTCTTAAGTATTCCCAACCGCCATCTCGATTTTTGTGATATGACACTAGATCATTCTTATCTTCTTAACAAGCTTTTTTATTTTTTTATTTATTATTTTTCCTGTTTACGAGGACTTTAATTGAATTATGATAATATTTTTCTGACGAGTAATATTACTATTCATGTCTATTTATCACACTAATTTTATATCGGTTAATATAACATATTTTAAGTGACTTTATATGTCAAAAACTTAAAAAAAAAAAAAAAAAAAAATCACTTAAAACACGTCGTGTCAACCAATGTGAAGAGTAGCATTATTCTTTCCTCACATAATGTAAAATTTCAAATCATTCCGCTATTTTTAGAGTAATGATACTATTCATATTCATCGGTTGATATGACGTATTTTATGTGACTTTTCATGTTAATCACTGAGAAAAAAAAATGCTACATCACCTGGTATGGTATGAAATGAATGTGAAAACTTAGTATAAACATTACTCATAAATAATGTGCAAAAAAAATCATGACAAATAAACATAGTTTGATCAACATGTACTTGTTTGTGATTTCTCTATATTAAAATATTAATTGAACACTCAAGTAATGGATTTTTTTTAGTTAATATAGGCTCAATGTATGTGGAGATATGTATGTATATAGTCATTATTTTCTTTTGGGTGTAATTTAAAACAAGTTGAAACTTTAAATATATTATATGATTACTCCATCAAACTATGAGTCTGAGTTATATGGTAGAAGTTGTTGAGTTGCTTGTTCATGTTCATACAAAAAAATAAAAATAAAAAGCTAAATTACAAATTGGCCGTCTCCTTAAATTTCCATTTATTGTCTACATTTTATTTTTAATCTGCCTCGACTAACAAAATAGAGTCCCTAAAACGGTAACCGAGTTCCTACACTCTCATCTCACATTCATTTTATTTGGTCTATATGATAGTGTTCATCAGTCATTGAATTATCTCTTGTTAAAAAAAAAAAAATCAAGAGTAGATGGGCACTGTCACATAAGCCTAGTCAGATGGATGTGTAGTATATATATATATAACATTACTTTTTTTATCATCTTATGCTTTTGGTATAATTAGTGACTTAACATGGCCGGTATTAGAGTTAGAATCCTAAGTTCGAACCTTAACTGTACAGTTTATAGACATTTTTAGTTAAATATTATGCATGTTATACCTCAATTATTGAGAGAGAGTTTGCTTGAGCCGATAAGATCGAGGAGTGTTAAAATAATTGTACATAGAGACCACAACACATCGATTATCAACTTTTATGTCAAACTAATATATTAATCTCATTTCTATAAAGAAAAACATTTATTTTCATTTTCTTACATATCTTTTATCCATCTTCGTACAAAAGATATGTAAATCCACCATTAAATATGTGAGATTCATGTGCAGGTTTTCCAAAAAAAAAAAAAAAGAAGATTGACAAAAGACGTGTAAGAGATTAATATAAAACGTCTTTATCACATTCAGCCAATTAAATTCTATCATATTCTTAATGAGTTTGGCTTACCTCTCGTGAAAAAATAAACGACGAATATAAAGTAAATGAGAGAGAATTAACCCGGCCTAATTATATATACTTACTAAAGGCAATCTCTACTGTTTATTTTTTTTTCCAACAAATTAAACTCCTCCTCAATAATCTACGTACCATGACAAGAACAGTTTTTGCCATTTATTGTGTTGTTGTATTTGTCTGGGGGAATGGTGTCATAGCATCATCATCCAATAGAAATGGTCTTGGTTGAACACATGCATGTTGCACATGGATGTGAATCCATATCATCGAACCGAATGGTCCCTTGCAACACAATCTTGTGCCCCAAAAATAGCATGATTAGACCATCTAAGCCACGTATTCTTCTGTCCAAGTCGGCAACTATATAAGAGCACTAGCAACAGATTCTCAACCATTTTTTCTATATTTAGGGAATAAAACTACTGTTTGCTTCCCTATAAAAAAATACCCCACAATAGATTCCCTTACCTTTCCCTATATCAATTAAATATTATTTTTTTACTCTTATTTTATTCTTTTTCTTTATTTCCTACTTTTTCTCTCTTCCCTATATCAATTAATTATACTTCTTTTATATTAAAATAATACATAGGGAATGAATAGTAGACATGTATACATTGGAAATCACTATTCATTCCCAACCCTCTCATCTAAATATAGGGCATCTGCTGTGGGAGGTTTTTTTGATGTTTTTCATGAAATTTTCCCTAAATATAGGGAAGGGAACCAATATAGGGTAACTGCTACTAGTGCTCTAAGTATGTAAAAAGTTGCTTAATACATACAAAGAATCAAGAGATTCCTATTAATTTGGCCCATTAAATCTCTTAATTCCCTTTTGATTTGGTTGTTTGGGCCCAGGAAATCTATTAATCCCACCCCCTACCCCCCACCCCCCACTGGTTTTTGGATGTTACACAGGCATGTGCCTGCCCACTTCCTACTGGCATTCAGTGTACAAGTTGGTTGTTAGGATGAAAATTAAAAGTAATTAGGGTTAGACCCACCAACACATCCACCCCCAAAT
Organism: Alnus glutinosa; assembly: GCF_958979055.1. Taxonomy (NCBI): domain Eukaryota; kingdom Viridiplantae; phylum Streptophyta; class Magnoliopsida; order Fagales; family Betulaceae; genus Alnus; species Alnus glutinosa. The sequence goes on from NC_084893.1 coordinate 3,313,840, forward strand.
AGTGGCTACTGCAATGCTCATGTTGGGACATGTCTGTCCTCTACATTAAAGTTGCGATTTGATATTACGATTGGGTAGGTAAAAAGTACGATCTTAAACCAAGTCGTAGAAATGAAACGTTTGGAATTGTATTTTTAAAAAATTGCGATTTGAAAACGTAAAAAAGCAGACAATGTGGTGCTTTTTTGAAAACGTGCAAGTTTAAAGGCTAAATTGTAATTTTAAAGGCCAAACTGCGATTTTGCCACACGCTTAACTGCGTTTTTAAAAATCATTTTTGAAATGAATTTGGCTTAAGTGCTGTACTTTTTTTCATGGTACGGATTTAATTTCAATTTTTAAAATTTATTTTCAATTAAATCTATACCGTTGAAATAAATACAACATATATTTAATAGTTATTTTTATTTTTTATTTTTTACGGCACCCCAGCCAAAACCATACAAATAGCCATTGTGTTCAATAATTACCGTGTGGCATACAAAACCTAGGCCCAAAGTCCATAGAAGCACCCACCGAACAACGCAGAAAGGGTTTTTGGGGCCAGCGAAAGAGGAAAAGAAAGGGTAATTTGGCGTATTAGCAGCCTGCTTGGTAATTGGGATCAGTTTGCTAATTTTGTGTCACGCTATGCTCCAAGTGTGTGATCCATGCCGCTTTCGGTCGAGCATTATCATTTAATTACATTGGACCATACCTCTGTGGCTCTGTCCTATAATTTAGGACTTTTGCCGAATGTATTATCATGAAAATTTAGTAATTTTAAAAGTCAATTGGAGGTAAACGCCAAACAAGAATGAGTCGTAGAATTACTTTCAAACGGCAATGTATTACTGTTAATAATAACGTGGGAGAATGGTGACGCCAAGGGCTCCGAACGGTAATGGGTGGAATCCCTCAAAACGCGTAGCTCTGATCTGGGTCACCTCCGCCTTCATCTTTTACGCTCTGTTCCAAATGGCCCTCCACAACTCCTCCCATGACCAAATCCCTACTTCATCATCTTCTTCTTCTTCGTCTTCGTCTTCAGGTACTTATCCTAATTCCTTCTCCTTCTGCCCTGTTTGGGAATCTTGGGCCTGAACTCAAAATCCGAAATTCTCTTTACCACAATAAGTGAAACCTCAAACGGGAGAGACCCATTAATTTAATGGTGCTTAATTTTATGCATATTTCAGTTGAAGCTCACTGCTAGATATATTATAAAATTCTCGTCTGCATAAATTTGTGGAGTAAGGTGTGATATAAAAATATTGGATCTACCGGCTAATCCGTTTCAAAATCAAAACTTTATGCGAATTTCGGTTTGGGTGCATAACTAGAACTAGGCTCACTGCTATGTGTATTCTAGATTATCTAGAATCTGTTTTATTATTATAATTTGTAGTAGTAGATTAGTGGGGGTAATGCTAACTTGGGATAAACTTGCATCAGGTTCTGCAATTACTAATGGGGAACAAAGATCGAAGATGTATGATAAGATGGAGAGGGAATTAGATGAGAAGGGGGCGTCTTTTCTTAATCAGGGTGAAACATCTCAGTCGTTGTCGCTTTCGGATATTTTCACTTTGAAGGATGGGTCTGTAACACCCGTACTTAAAGTATGAGACAATAATTAAGCTATTCCAGTTACATACTAAGCTAGCATAATTAATTTCTTCTTCAATTGAGTGGCAAACGATGGCTTACATCTTTTGTGTGTGTGCGTAGGCAGCAAACCCTCCTGTACGAGCTAATGTTTTGTATCTGAGCAATGAATACTCGATGCATATCTCGTAAGCATTTATTTTTCATAATCCATGCTGTTTCAATTTGTTGTACTTCCTTGTATGTTTATGATTTATTGCGAAGCAAACATTTGGAGTTTTTAATTTTGTAATTATTAGAAACTAAAAATCAAGTTCCCAATGGTCACCTTTCCTCTACATGTGGCAAGATTGTGAAAACAGTGGGAAAGGGTGCAGTCATATAAAAATCAAGCTCCCATTTGTTTGAATGATTTGTGAGACATTTCAAAAATCAGCATGACCGAAAGGTTAACAGTTTAACTTGAATGATTTTTGAAACATTCTTAAGGCTCAGCCCAACATTCATAGAAGTTGAGATGGCTAAACTTATCCAATCTTATTGATTCTCGCATTGTCGGTTATTAGAAGGTGGCCTCTAATATATGGCCTTCTATCCTCTGATTAATTGAATTCACATGGCATGAAATTTGACCAGTAGAGACACCATGCTTCTCGGTCCAGGAATGTTGTTTGCCAACAGCTTCACCTGTCATCCTCTGTGGGTTACTTACAGAAAAGGTTTGGCCCACATTCCAATCTGCTCTAGTGAGGAATTAATTTTTTTGGGGGAAAATCAACTTAACTGAATGGATTTATTATCTAACTGCAAACATAATGGCCTACTAATTGAAGGATCACATTGATTGGATTAACTGTGCAGAGAATTTCCATGATTTAATGAGTTATTGCTGTCAAATTTACATGTTTTTTGTCCTTAAAAAAAAATTCTTACATGGGTTTTGTGTCATCTATGAAAGGCATGCGAACTAGATGGTTAAAACTCATCCAATCATGATAACTTTTGGATACTAATTCCATAACTCATCAGATGATTAATCTAAGTCCTTAGTTTTGCTAAATTGCGTGGTTGAAGTATGGGTTTTTAAGCCTTTAATGGTTTTGGATGCGAAATATAAATTTGACCTTCACAATAAGATTGTCAAGTATTGATTCCAAAATTGTGATACTCAAGTATCTGTTGGGTAGAATACATTAAATATTACACCTTTCCTTATTTTTCATATTAGCACCTTAATCTCCTTAGGTTTTATATAGTATTTTTCCTTCTTTCCTTTTTAAATTCATACATGCTTGCTTGGGACAGGGAGGCTGTAAAAGATATATTTAATCCATACTTTGATAAAGGTATGCTTTTAACTTGCGTACTTCTTCACATTCGTGTTGTGTTTGAAAATTGAGTTGTTATGTTATTCATTGCTTTTAAACTATTTCAATTTGGTTTAGTTGATATAATTCACATTTTTTAGAAAATTATGATTTGAGTTTGTTGCCTTATTTTGTTGTCATTCTTATTTGTATTTGGTTAGCAATCTGGTTTCAGAACTCCAGTTTGTACCATTTTAGCATGTTTCATGCCTCACATCATATTGCACCTGTTCCTGCTAATGAAGATGAGGTAAACTGTCTTTTAGAGCAATTTTATGTGTCTATATAATTCTTCTTGTTGGAGTACAGATTTAATTCTTGAACCTTCTTTTTGATTTCTCAGATAGAAGCAGAAGCAAGTGCTGTTCATGCGGTTGCAGATGTTCTTTGCCCTTTAAAAATTATTTTAGACAGGGTGGTTTTGACTTCTACTGGAGTGCTTCTGGGGTGCTGGCAGGTTATTCTTGATAACTTTTATACGCTCTTTTGCTTTTCTTACCTCTAAATGTATGTATAGATGAGATATGATCTGCATTGTTAAAAATTATATATATCTCAATGAGCCTTGCAATGAAGCTTTATCTTTTGTGCATGTTTTCACCAAACCTTTACTTGTATCATTCAAACTTTTAAACTTAAACCTTGAATTTTCATCTTACAAGCTTCTGTTCCTATTAGTGAATGGTTGTTACCGTCATATTGGTTAATTATTGACTAGGGAGACCAACCTGGTGGGGAAGAACCTTTTATTTGGTAACTACTCCGTGTGTCACTGAAATTCTTAAGCAGCATTAGTGTCTGGAGAATTTATTGTGAATCATTACACTGACAGATTTTTGTAAGAAATACAATAATCACCAGTTCATATTAATGGTTTAGTCTTTAATGTAGGTAATCTCTGGGACAGATCCCATAACCATTCGTGCCAAGCTGAGGACTGCTCTTCCACATGCGCCACAAAAGCAACTTGTAAGCTCATGATTCAACTCCTAATATTGGATTGCAATATTTGAACCACTGCATGCCGTGTTTGCCCTTTACCACCCCCCCCCCCCGCCCACAAACAAAGAAGTTCGAATAGTCCTCTCTAATTAGTTTTGCATTTCCCTTGCTTGGAAGAAGTTTGAAATTCTTTTTAGGTGTCCTTTACACGCTCACCATGGACTTGATTTCTATCCTTTCATATATTCTATTTTTTTTATCTGTAGAGAAGACAGTGGCCCCTAGGAAAATAACTGGGACTTCAAATCCCGAAAACTTGACATGTTATCAAAGTCACCTTTTGAAAAGCATATTTTTCTCTATGGCCTCCCAGAAGGAAAACCTTTTCAGGTCCAGCACCACCTGGTGTTTTTGTAGAATACATTGACTGATGATATGTGAATCCAACTATGTTAGTTTATTTTAAGAATAAAGAGATGGTGATATATCCTATGTTGGAATTTATTTCTGCATGGTGGGTCCTATCTTCTTGTCCTGGCCTTATTGGTTCCTTACTCAATAGTATTGGTAGATTCAAACTGTGTAGCTTGAAGCTTCCGTTCCTCAAGTAGAATGATTATATAAGAAATGATAAGCATGTGGTTACTATCATTTGCTAATCTGCAGTTATTTTCTGCTGCAGTATGATGCTGCCATTCTTCACACGTCATTTGCCAGGCTTCTAGGACACCCTAAAGCATCGTCAATGGTAGTACACCTTATCTCTAACTTTGTTGCATCTTATGTTGTGATCAAGTTGCTGCTTGAAATCACTCACAACTTTTAAAAAGTGGCAATGGCAACCAGCTGAAACGTACATGCTTTTGTTGTCTCAGAAGTCAATAAGTAACTTTTGGCACTAGCTTTAGAAGAATTGCATAGAAACAAATGCTGATCATATGTATATTCTTCATGTCAACTTGTGATAACATAAAAACTCCAATAGATATCAAAGGCATTTTAGTGCCCATGCAATACACCTTTCACGTGGCCTGAGGTTACTGGTCATGGATGACTAACATAAATTAGTTTATTGGTAACAGTGAGATATATTCTTTAACGGGGGGATGCTAGTAAACCTAAAAAGAAAAAAAGAAGAGAACAACTGAAATTCAAATTTATATGTACCTAAGGGAAAGAGAGTTTCAGATGTAAAAATATGAAAATTCCTAATTAATAAATTGTGGATGTGATCATGACTTAGTTGCTTTTAAGAAGTTTTATATGAGTGTTCAAATGTCGCATTTTGATCTCCTCTCCCAAATCAGTAGTCAAGGAACATTTGTTGTTTCTCATGTTAAGGTGAATTGCATCTTTATTTTCTTTTGTATACTCAGTTCTAAGATTTACTCTTGTGATTGTTGTCTTATTTAGGAGCTGCATAAAACTTCAGACGAAGTTCAATTTTTCCATGATCTAGTTGCTCGCCTAAACAATAAAATCAGAGGATTTGAGGTAAGTTGTTATGTTCAATTATGGTAGTATTTAAAATTTAAAAGCTTTTGGTTACATAGTTGTAGTTGAACTTGGGCCTTTTGTTTTAGTAGCATTCAGTACAAAGTTGTCAATTTCTGTTTTTACTCGTGTTAGAAGATGAGTTTAGATGGGAATATGTCCATACATTTGGAAAAATCGTTGCATGTGACCATGTATTGTGCACTGCATGCATAAGCAACCTTCACTTGTTAGTCATGTGATGGGTCCTTTTTGAATGTGGCGAGCCATGTGATGATCGTGGTCCAGGTCAAACTGTATATTACATTCTGGTTGAGACAAAAAATGGATTACAGATTACAGTTATCCTGCATTTCTCTCAAATCTAAATACTCCTTTATCACAAATGTTTCTTGGCTAGCTTTTGATTGTACATTCTAGCGGTCACTCTCAAGATTTTATTTGCGAAAGCAAAGCAAAACTTTTTCTGGTATAATGGCATACAATAACATTGGGACTGTATGATCCTTGTGAAATTAAGTTGTAACTTTGTCCTGCATGCTTTGATAAGTGTGGAACTGAAAAAATGATTATAGTAACAAAAAAAAAGTAAAAGGTGTCGGCATAAGGTAATTTTTTTTTTCAAGCACCTTTATTGAGGGTAAGAATTTGGTGATGGTGAATAGAAGGTTCACATAGCACTTTCTTTGCATCTTCAGAGATGAATCAAACGAACTTTTCATAAAGTAGGATACATTCGCCTTTTCAAGGTACCTTGTTGAGCATAATGTCGAAGTGCACTTTTCTTAGTGATTACCAAGCATCTTTCACTTTTACCTGGAGCAGCCTTTAGAAATTGTTCTTGTAGAGTCAGTCTAGCACAGTTTTGGCAGCAACTTAATGGAGGAAAACCCCTTTACAAACTCACGTGGCAGTATTTTAATAGTAAAAGAGTAATGCTACTCTTAACATCCATTTATCACTCATTTTACACCAACTAACATTGTATTTGAAGTGGCTTTCCTTTTGTTTTTTTTAAGTACATGACATAGGAAGCTTCTTAAAATATGCCACGTTAGTCGGTATGAAGTGGATGTGAAGAGTAGCACTACTCATAGTGAAAAAAAAAAAAAAAAGCATGTAGGAATATGGACTGCCACCACATAGGGCAAAATTTAATTATTTAGTGGCTGACGTGGTAGTATCACATGGACTGCAACATCAATTTGTAAAAGGCTTGTAGTAGAAGTTGTAATATTCCACGCAACACTCCATTTAAAGAAATGTATGATCTTTCGAACTTTACACCAAATGTGTAGAACTTTAGACTTTTGGCAAGTCTTTAATTCTTCTAATGACTTTTTGCATGAAATTCTTCTTACATGGTATGGCATTTGGCCTGTGAATATAAATTTCAGGCAGTGGTATCCGAGCTCTGGTATGTAGAGGAATATGATATGCTGGCTCTTGCATTGGATGGAAGAATGAAGGTTCGCAGGTTTCAACTTGGCTGCTCATGAATCCAAGATTCCATAGATGATAAATGTAGCTTAAAATATATTTCATAGGCTTATAGAATCTCTCTCATCTTGGACATGTCTATGTAAATATACAAGCTTAGTCATTGATGGTCGTAATACCAGACAATCTCCACATTCCCTCTTTCATTTTCAATAATTATACATGTGTGTGTATCTTACATCAGGTAGATTACGGTTGTTTATGGAAAAAGTCTTAGGCTGTGGTTGTTTTGACTTAAAACGATTTTAAAAAATTATTATAGTATCAATTTTTTTTTTTGAAAAAATACATTTTATCTCTCCAAAGTTTGACTACTTTTTCACTTTTGCTCTCGATTTTAAAAAGTGGCAGTGTATTCCAATAAAGTTTTCAAATTTTTCAATATAAACACTATTAATTTTTTATTTCATCTTTAACAGAAATTGTTGAAAAGACTTTTTTTTTTTTTTGAATAGACTTAAATGTCCCTAAACCCTTAAAAAAAAAAAAGGAAAAAAAGAAAAAAAAAGAAAAAAAAAAGAAAAAAACCAAAGGGGTAGCCATAGCCACCCCAAATGGCCCATGGGGGTGGCAATTTATTTTATGGTTTTTTTTTTTTAAAAAAAAAAAAGAAAAAAAGAAAAAGAAATGGTATTTTGAGAATTAACACGTATATATGGTGCAATTTTAAAAATTTGATCTCAAAAAATGTAAGTTTAGTGCATGTGAGCAATTTTCTGTCAAAGAAGACGGAAATGACTAATATAGTGGTTATATTGAAAAATTCGAAAACTTTGTTGAGGTAAAATGTCATTTTTTAAACATCAGTGATAAATATGAAAAAATTGTCAAATTTTGAAGGGGTAAAATGTATTTTTTTTAAAAAATAAAAATAAAATATTGACCAGTATGAAAATTATTATCCATCAATACCCCAAAACTTAAATCTGATTAAATTGATCCGGAACCATTGCATACCACATCTAAAATCTCTTAAAAATACACTATAATCTCATTCCAAACAATCAAAAATCAGAAAAAAAAAAAAAAAAAAAAAAAAAAAAACTAAAAATGGAACCAGTTACATTCAACGTCCATCTGTATGACTTTTTTACCTTTGAATTTTAGTGCGTTGGCGGATTAAAATATTCACTCACTTTTGAATGCGACCTCGTGGACGACACGCGCTTCTTGGTTGAGACAAATCAACTACAAAAGACTGCACGTACAAGTTATGGCTGCCATTCGTGGATACCACACGCCCCTTGCGGGCCAGATCCGCTGTGGAAACATGCTGTATATTGAGAGTGCAGTTTCCACTTTCAGACAGAAATAATAACAATAATAATAAAATTCAACTAAAATATTAAAAATTTCAATATTCTTTTTTCCTTCTTTCCAATAATCATTGTGTTAAATATAATTAATATGAATAAAAAAATGATAAAAATTTTTATAAAACTTACATAAAAAAAAATGATAAGCGGCCTTTAAATATGTGATAAATACAAGTTATTAAAATAATATGTGTTTCTCATATATGAAGAGATACATATAAATCTTATATGTAAGTTGTACAAAATTTATTATAAATCAGTTTGTAGAAAATTCTTGCCTTATTAATATTATCAGAAGTATTTGTGAAATAAATATATATCTTTCAGTATTATCAAAAAAAAAAAAAATTATATACCGTAAAAAGAGACAAAGGAGAAATCACGTGGCGGACTCACACGTTGGAGTACAATGCACCCAAGTGGCACCTGCTCGCCACGCGCTCTCGTGTGCCTCCTATTGTCCCCCGCCGCTCTTCCCACTCTCCATCTCGATACTATACAAAGCACGCGTTTTGATTTCTCTCTCTGTCTAAAATCCCTAAATTTCATCGTCAAGTATACCGATTCCTCGCTCATAATCTCCCTGTTCTTCGTTTTTGCATTTGTTAAGGTTGTTCAGAAACCGTTTTCTTGTGGAGCTGTTTGTGGTTGGGTTGCTGCTGGGCTTTTGATTTGGAGGTATCAATATTGTGGGTTCTCTCTTTGGCCTTTTGTTTGATCAATGGTTTTCAATGTGCTTCCTTTGTTTTATTTGCTTTGCTTTTTTGGTTTTATTTGGCGGGTTGGTTTCTGATTTCATTTTTTGGGTTTACCAATGCCCTGTTTGGTTGCTATGAAATTGGTGGAAAAGTACAGGAAAGTGAAATTTTTAGATTTTTTGGTTCCCAAGAATTCGTCAAATTTGAACTAACTTGTCTTGAGAATCCCTCTAATGGGTTCTTTTCTTTTTGTCCAGAGAAAATGTTTTTAGTTTTTTTTTTTTTTTTTTTTTTTTCCGTCGATATATATATATATATACATTGATGCTGAAGCGTGGAAAAAACAAACCTAATTGTTAATATATGATTGTCTCCTTTCTATTTGGTTATCTGCAATTATAAGAAAAGAAAGTTTGAATTGGTGTTATTTTTTATTTTGAAGGGATTCTCCACTGGCTTTTAATTCATCAAGACGAGCATGGATTCGGAGGCTCACACCCCATTGGTTGACAAGGTCAATGTGGTGGTGGAGGAGGATTCTATGAACAGGTAATTGCTCATAGATCCTAAGTTTGATGCTGGATGGTTGAGTGTTGATCTACCACTAAGATATCTTGTAATCGAAGCAGAGTATCTCAATGCTTGAATTGCAGATTAATTGGGATGGATATTGATACATATGTAGTTTATAGATGGTTTGATTTTCTTTAGTATGAACTAATGTACCTGAAACTAAAAATTACCCTTTTAAAAGAATGTTTTTCAAGAGACAAGGTACGGTTGATTGCAATGCCACTTAAGTGCAACATTTAAAGATTCAGAAGATAAACAGTTGAATCATTTTAAGTGGTTGACTGGAATTCTTTTCACAAATGGGGTTTCTATGATGTTACGTTTGCTTACATTTTCTTGATGATTGATCCAAAAGTTTGTATTCACCTTTTCATGTCAAGTCCTAATTCATATTGTTAATATTAGGCTACAAAACATCCTTGTTTTTTTAGGAAGAAAAATCTTTGTCTACTAGATTGTGGGAAGTAATTTTTTTTTTTTCCTTTTTCTTTCCATGTTCTTGTTATCAACCCTTAGACACTGTCTGCTTGTATGTAATTCCTAGTCTTATGCATTGCGTTCTTTAATGGGTACCTTAATAGTTTAGTTGAAGAAGCCCACTTGAGTTATACTTGGATGCATTGCTCTGCATTGACAGGCATCTAATTTTGGGCATATTCCTACATGCATCAATACTAATGGTTAGCAGTTTCTGCTAATGCCGATGCAACTTACAGATGCTAAATGGTCAGCACTTCTTTTTAGCGACATTAATTCTGGCCATAACCAGTGCATGTTAATTTCTTGACACTAGGTGTCGTAATTCATCTAGGTAGCTTCACATGGATTTTAAATGTGGGTGAAATATCACAAGGGCACCTTGTTAGATTGCCTTAAAGCTGTTTGTGGTGCAGGACTTGTCCTGGCAAAAAGAATAAGGGGAAAGTTCCAAAAAGAATACAAAAGGCTGAGAGGGAAAGATTGAAGCGTGAGCATTTGAACGAGCTTTTTCTTGACCTGGCCAGTGCTCTCGGTAACTTCCTTTCGTTTAATGATGAGATTACTCAGCCACCTACTCATGTTTTAGATTCGTAGAAGTCCACTGGTCAACATGTGTACTCTAAGCAACCTTATAATCTTGATTAGCTTTTTGGCTTTGCCTTTATAAACAGTGGTCATTTTCAAGATGATGTGGATCTTGTGCAGAACTGAACCAGCATAACAATGGAAAGGCCTCTACATTATGTGAAGCTGCTCGACTATTGAAAGACTTGCTAGGTCAGATTGAGTGTCTAAAAAAGGAGAACGAATCTCTCTTGTCAGAATCTCACTACGTAAGGCACTTAACAATCTTTTACTGATCTCTGGTAAATAGTCTTCTCTCATGTGTGAGGTTATCCAGCTTAAATGGTAGCAGCAGAATTTCTTCCATTAAAGCAGGCTAGAGAATTTTCATTTTCTCTTGCTTGTTACATTGACTGACCCTGATCCATTCTCCTTTTTATAAGAAAATGCGTTGAATTGCTGATCCTAGTTTAAATTGTCTTGAACAGGTGAGCATCGAGAAGAATGAACTAAGGGAGGAGAATTCTGCCCTAGCAAATCAGATTGAGAAACTGCTGAGTGAGCTAGAAGCGAGGGTGGCCCAGTCTAAACCTGACCTAAATGTATCACCTCCCGAATTTCAGCAACCAGAACTGACATCACATTTTCCGGGAGAATGTCTCAGATTGCCTGCTGTAGAACCTTCATTGCAGCAAGCACCTGCTGTCTTTGTCCTCCCCATTGGTCCAGATCCCCAAGCTTATCCGTTGCCTGATGTTTCCCAGCTGACATCTAAGCCCAACTCAAACGTGAGCAAACCACATGCTAGGTACCCAACTCCGGCGGATTCGTGGCCATCAGAACTACTAAGGCAGCAGGTTACAGCTAGGAAGGAATTTCAACTTAGTGGTAGCAATTGTACTGGGGAAGGTGGCCCTCGAAACATTTGACTTTTGTCCTACTCACTAATCTGTAGCAGTGCATTTCCTCTCCTTATTTTTGGTTAATTGGTAATGCCCATTTGGAGGTTGTGTATCAATATGGATAAGTGGTAATTAGTATACCGTTCTTGAGGTCAACTGGGTGATGCTTGATTTCTTGCCAAGGCAGGTGGTGGTTGGTCACCAATGCCACTGCAATCAGAAAAATGTTCCAAACATGGTGGTTTAACTCATGAAACGTAAAGTGGTCAGTTGAACCATTTTCAAAGGACCGGATCTCCTGTAATTTTCTACCCGAATTGTAGTCCATCTAAGTAGGCAATTGAGAGAGGGCCTCAATTGGCGCCTACGCTCCCGAACACCTGCTAGGCAGGTGGGCCCACCGGCGTCCCCTTGTGAAAAGGTTGGGTAGGCTGTAGTTTAGTCGACGGATTGCTCTAGACTTGTTCAAGCACGCTGGTCTCATCGAAGCTCCCTCCTAGGCTCCTATAGGGTTCGGGCAATTTGCAATTTAGTCAACGAATCGGAGGAATACAATTTTTATGCTAGCTTTTATTTCTTCTTCTTTTTTCTTTTACCTTATTAAAAAAGGCATGATGGAGCGACCATAGTGACTATTCTACTTGATTGTAAACATAGTAGTACTTGCTCGCTGAAAATCAATGACAGGAGAGGCCTAGATAGACAAGAAGACTGCATGTGCTCCATCAAGCCAGATTAGCTAAAACCTGACCTAGTCCTACTAATGACACTAGAGATACCCAAGTTATTATGCTAGCATCTTCATTCAGCTTGTGAAGATTTTAAAATGTGAATTCATACCGGCGAGTTATTCTAGTTTTACTTGCCCAAAAAGAGAGTAAATGCACTTTACTTACTCCTCCCAAAAAAGTGATAGTGCTTTGGAATATAAAAAATAAAAATAATGTTACTTTTATGCTCATTTCATACCGACTAATATAGCATATTATAAGTGATTATCTAATGCAACTTTAGTCAGATGCGCCGTACATAAAACTTGATTTCAACAAAAATAAAATTATAAGTAATGATTCTTAGTAGACTGTTATACGATTGTTATGTAATTAGGATAATGTAACTTTAAAAATTAATAACAAAATTCTTTATTTTAAGTATTAATTTAAAGATAAATTTATCTGTCATACCATTCTAATTATACGTCGTCATCGCATTAAATACCATTGCTCCAAACAAATTATTTTGTCCACACAACTATTTCATCCACGCAAGGTCGGTGCTGATTCTCCGGATCAACAACTTCCCTATACTTTCGCCACGACCGCGAACATACAAAAGAGCTTTTGCTTTTTTTTTTATATGAAGAAGTCGGAAGTGAGTAGAGAGTGGCAATCCTGTGATTACAAGGACAGAGAGGTTACCTTGTAGACAATCTACAGATTCTACACAAACGCTGTTGCCAGATTCCCCAACTCCTTTGTACGAATGCTTGTCACCCACTTGTCTGATCTGGTTTCTGACACAGTAGCAACTCTCTTTTCCGTCTTTACCAATGCAACCTTAACCTCATATAAGTAGACAAAGAACCAACCTTTGCCTGCTTTGGGAGGAGATTTGAGATCAGAACTAAGGAAGAAGACGCTTTGAGGAATCAGAGAGAGAGAGAGAGGGGGAGAGAGATGGGATCTGGGGCTGCAAGTTTCTTTAAGGTGGTTCTCAAAAACTTTGACATTCTTGCCTGGTATGTCTTCCTCATTCGCTCTTTTACCTACTTTACCAATTTGCTTTGTTAACTCAAGAAGGGTTTTTTTTTTTTTTTTTTTTTTTTTTTAAAAAAAAAGATTTTTTTGTTGTTGTTGGGTTTATGAGAGATATATGCTGTATAAGTTAATCTCTTATATTAAGTTTACTTTATTAGAAAATTTTCACTAATTTGATTCGTTGGTTTGATTCGCAGGCCTGTGGTTAGCCTTGTTTATCCTCTGTAAGTGGGGTTCTGATTCTTTTCCTAAACTTCCCTTTTGTTTTCTTTTTTCTTTTTTTAACCAAAAAAAAAAAAAAAAAAAAAACAACACAAAAAAATCGAAGATAATGTCTAGCATCCCTTAATTTATTTTATTGAATTTTTGCAATGCTTATGATTTTCTATGATGGGTGGTTTTATATTTTGTAGTAAGTGTATTCATGGCTGCTGTGGTTTGGGTTATTCCACAGATATGCCTCAGTTCGGGCAATCGAGACCAAATCTCCTGTCGATGATCAGCAATGGCTTACTTATTGGGTTCTGTACTCCATGATCACACTCTTCGAGCTCACCTTAGTCAAAGTCCTTGAATGGTGAGCAGCTATACCTTTAGTTTTGTTTACTCGCAGTTGCTTTGTTATTTCGGAAGCAATTGCTGTTCAGAAACTCTCTGTATTAATTTGCTAAGTTATGAAAATTATGGGTATTGAATTTGGTGCATCTGGCCATTAGCAATCTTAGTATTAATTTTCTATGTGTTGTTTCACCTAATTTTGGTAGTTTTATAGAACCCTCTAATGGAATTACTGCTTCAGACTGTTGCAGTAGAAGGTATATTGATAATCTGAGACTCCTTCGCCACCTGGGCTGTCATTATATGGAAAGTAAACTTAATGTGTAGGGGATTGTATTGAGCATTTGAATTGTTTTATGCTAAATTGTGTTTCCCACCCTAAACAATAAGGTCATTTGCAATGTTCCTCCCAAACTTTAAATTTGAGATCAACTCCCTAAATTAAGTGATTAGTTGCAATGTTGCCTCGCTATCTTTTTCTATTCTTGGCATACTTAACCTTACTTTTCACATGCTTATTATGTGATCATAGACAGAAAAAAAAGAAAAAGAACAAAAAAAAAAGGAAAGGAATAAAAATACATAGGCACGTGATAATAGGATAAGTACGTGAGTTATAAGTTCAACGGAAGCTTTAACGGCCAGAGACATTGCAATTGACCTCATAGCTTAAGGGTATTAAGTTTAAAGCTTGAGGTGGACATTGCAGACCTCATAATTTAGGATGGGAAAGTGCAATTTGTCCAAGTCTTTTAATTCACATATTTCGCATGTGTTGTATAGCCTATGGGCCTTCGCTCAGATGGTTAAGCGATGGGATCAAATTGGGGCTTTGGGGGAATGCCTTAGATTCAAATCCTATAAATGAAAAAACAGTACTGCTTATGATTTTTGTGTGTGGAGCGGTTAGGGATTACTTAGCTTTTGCTATAATTTTCTAAATTTATGTGGCAGGATTCCCTTCTGGCCCTATGCAAAGCTAATCTTGGTCTGCTGGTTGGTCATCCCATACTTCAGTGGTGCTGCATTTGTATACGAGCATTACGTGAGACCTTTGTTTGTCAATCCACAAACTATAAACATCTGGTATGTCCCAAAGAAGAAGGATATCTTCAGTAAGCCAGATGACATTCTTACTGCTGCAGAGAAATATATTGCTGAGAACGGGACAGACCAGTTTCAGCAGATTATTAACAAGGTATCCTCATCAGCCATAATTGTTTAGGAAAATAATGTATTTATACATGCTTTTGAGACTATATTGGTAAATGATGCAAATGCATGTGCGTGTTCCTGGAATTAGTGCAATTAATGACTAATGCTTTTTGGGAGCTGGCTCAATGTATTTTTTTCTCTTGTTCCACAGGCTGACAAGTCCAGGAGGAGTGAAGGCCATCCAATCTTTGATCAGGACCATCGATATTGAGCATTGTAGCTCTGAGTATGTTTTCTGTCATCTGGTTTCTTGTGGAGAAAAGGATGTTCACGGTTAATGCTTGGTTTTTCTGTTTGTTGTTTGAAACAATCGTTGGTTATTGTAAAAAGTTGCTTAATGTCCTTAGTTTACTGTATGTAATTAGCAAAGGGTGCTTCGCATTTCCTTTTTTCCATATCAGAACTCTATGGTACAGTTTTTCCTGCCCGCAATGCTAACTTGAATTAAGCATTAGATTATTTAACCTTACAGTTTTTCCGTTTGCTATTTTTCCTATTACTTTATTTATGTAAATATCACGTTCCTCTTTCTATTACAGAACCATCAGGTTTCAGAGCTTGCATATTCTCATTTGTGGTTACATGATATTGTCTTCTAACTTCCTTGCATCATAGTCTACCTTGTGCTTCCCTTCAACTTGGGACCTATCATTCTTTCACCAGGTGATCCATGTTCATTGCATAGAGCATCATCTCAGCCGAGTTTTCGTATTCTGGTTGCCTATCAAATTCACCTCTAATTCATTCGGCTGTGTTTTACTTCTGTACTTTTTGGTCCAAAAAGATAATGCTTGTTACTTTGTTCTCACTTGCCAGTTGCAGCTTCCTTGGTGGCTAAACCTGCCTCTTTCTTTTTCTGTCTAGCCAAGAGCCAGTCTTGATCACCAAGATGGTCATACCTTTTCGAAAAACCAAATAAATAGAAACAGATATATATGGAATTAAATATGGTTGAGCATAAGGTGTACCATGGTGTTATTTGTGGCTGAATGTAGAGTCATGGATGTGTTGACAGGCCATGATTTCAGGAGCTTTCCTGCAGTTTTTTTAAACGGTGTAGATTTAATTTTAAGTTTTCCATGAAAGAGAGAGATTGAAATTAAATCTTGGTTGAATAACTTGGGCGAGATTTTGAGTGATGGTTATGTGGTTTCACTCTGTACATTTTCTCTGTTTTTGTTTTCTTCTTCTTTTTGAATCTGGCTGCTGATGATGGCGTTTGTTCCAAAATGGTCAATGTCATGATAAATCGTACTCTAGTTGAGCCTTGAGAAAAGCTCATATATGAATCCTGGGTGCTTATGAGAAATTTTACACTAGTGGATATGCTTTTCTCATTGGAAATGATGAGGAGTCGGCTGTTGGGCTAACCTCATATCTTAGGCTGCCTATAAGTGCGCCCCACAATCACTCTCTTTTGAAGCCATTGGAAATTAGACAACACTTAACCCTGCTTTTGCTTAATGTCTTACAAAGGGAAATAAGACTACTTTTGCTTTGTCCCGGCACTGTATTATGCATTGGATAATGATGATAAAGTGGATTCCCTCACTTAAACGATGCGGACAATCACATGCATGATGACAAAGTCGTATTCCTCACTTTAATAATGCAAACATTCACATAAAAAGCTTTGAACGAAACCAAACAAAATGATGCTCGCAAAGAGGGAAACAATGTTGCGATGCTACATCAATTCTGTAACAAAAGAATGCTTTTATAAATAAGAGGGAAAACTACATTTACCTCCCTCAATTTACCATCCAATTTTTAATGTTTCCCTTAAATCTTTTAACTTGATTAATGTATCCTACCAATCTGTCTGCCAACAGGGTTGCAATGTCCTCTTTTCGCGACCCAAAATGAAAATAATCTGTAGGGTCAAGAAAAGAGGACATTGCAACCGCATTAACGGATTGGTAGGATACATTAATCAAGTTGAAAGATTAAGAGAAACATTACAAATTGGGTTATATAGATATAGATAGAGAGAGATAAATGTAGTTCCCCAAAATAAAACCTTAGCAACTGAGCAAGCTTCGGGTGACCAACCAATTTTCTTCAAATTAAGTTATAGGCGAAAAAGAAGTTTGATACACTGTTATTAGGCTAGTCATTTCAAATTGTGATCATCTATCCAGCAGATACAAGTAGACATAAAGCTCATAAATGGTATTTAGCAGCTGAAGCATAGTGAAAGGTAACTAGCATCTCATGATCAAGTGAAGCCTTGGGGTTTTAACTTTTATCCAGCCAGACGGGCCTGCAAATGCCTTTCGTTTTGTAGGCAACCTCCTTTGGTAGTCAGAAGACTCGGGCCTCATTTTCTGCTTCAGCTTCACCAGGAGCCATAAACTGGGACAGGTAATCCTGCGCTTCGGAAAGTGCGGATTCCTTGGCGTCAGCAGCATACAATATCTTCTTAATCGCCACAGACATCTGCACAAAATCAAAGTAAATACATAATTAGATCAAAATCACAAACCTCCAGTACACCACATTCACATTTATATCCACCATATGTTACAAAAAAACTGTAATAAGTATCCTCTATGACTCATTCTTAAAAGCAGTATGGGAGCAGTTTAAAGGCACATATGCAGACACTCACAGACGCATACACACAGCAGAGACCTTTTAATTCTTGTGGATACAAAAAGGTTCAGCCAAGAACATAAGAGAGACTGAGGGATTATTCTGGATCTCAAAATCCCATAAAAGCATCATGACAATTGGCCCAAAACATCACGATTAGTTATAAAAGGAAACTCCTAGCAAATGATTCAAATTTACAGGCCAGAAGAGCTGCATCAGGATAATCTTTCTTTGGAACATTTTGGCAGTGGACCTTGATTCCTTCATCACCCTCAGTTATATTGGAAAGTCAAATGAGGAAGACAACATTGAAATAGAACAAGATCATAACACTAGCAGAAGAAATATGCAGAATGGCAAACTTACAAATAAATATGAATTCCATGTACAAGATATGCTATTAATATGAAAAATTAATACTATTAAAAGACATAATACATGAATGTAAGTTGTAAGGCCATAATATGAGTATAATCAGAGATCTCTAGAAACTCTTACCGGGAGATCCTCCCATTCAGGAGTCTGACAGATAATTTCTATATCCCTTAATTTTGCGAAGTAAAAATCTCGTTCTTTTTCCAAAAGATCCACAGAGAACTTGAGATCAGAAATCTGTGACAAAAGCATATAACAACAAAAAGATCCATAGAGAACTTGAGATCAGAAATCTGTGACAAAAGCATATAACAACAAAACTTTTTAAGGACTCAGCAAGGCTACTTGAAGCTCTGCCGACCAGACCACAATGTCTTTTCAATTTATAGGCAGTTGTAACAGAAGGCAATGTGAGAAACAGCAAGTAATTAATTCTATTGAACTTCAGGCAATAAACTATTTCAACTGTAGGCTGAGCATATCAAACAATGAAGGGGAGAGAGGCATGCATCAGGGAGATAGAACCATGTCTGGAACAAACGTGGTGATTGGTCCAGAGAAATTTCAAAGTGAAAGCACTAAATCAGTGGGTCATCCTTCTACTACCTTTGTGCTGTCTGAAGTAGTTATCCTCCAATAGATGATGGATGATCTCCTCAGACAGCCATCATAAACAACTAAAGTCATGGACTGCTCACATTTTGAATGTAAACACAGAAAAAGCTGTAATGTGAACCTAATGCCAGTACCTCCTTGGACAAAGCCTGAACCTCCCCTGAAGAATCAGCTCCACCTGCTGCTGCGTATGTCTTCCCTTGCCTGAAGCCTATAGCAACAAACAGCAAACAACAATGGGAAGGATGAAAAGTTAGAAACATAGAAAGTTTAGGAGCAAACAGAGAAATAAATGGGTGAAACAAGCTGACCAGAGGCTTTATTAAGACCAGCTGTGTCACCAGAAGCAGGATTGTGCGTATTGTTTGTTTGCAGTGATTTTGGATTCTTCTGAGACCCCTTAGGATTCCGATCCTTCACACCCTTACTCCTTCGCTCAATAGGATTATAATTCCTACAAGAAACACCACATGCAAGTCAAAAGTTCAGGGAAAATCACAAAGAAAATGTGGCGATATTGATGCAACAGTACTCAAAATTGTTAAAGGGGAGAGAAGGGTATTAGGACACTGAAGGAAAAACTAACATACTCATTCATAATGCCACCATTTACAGAATCACAGTAGCGTTTCAGCCATTGTAAGAACTCCAAGTTGTCCAAAGGCCGTCCTTTAACTAGCCTGTTGACTTCAATATGCTGCCATAGAGAAGAAGACTTGGCAGTCAATGAAAAATAAACCTCTCTAATCCAGCTTCCTAACTAATTTTAGGCTAACATAAAAAAACCCAATAATTGAGCCTTGCACTTCATTCTTTTGCTCGCTGTCTAAATGTGACTAAAACTTAATGGAGTAATCTCCTTTATGAAGAAAATCAATACTTGCACTGATAAGAAGATTTTTTTTTTTCCCTTTTTTTTTGGATGAATACCCTTTTCTTTCATTAACCAGAATAAACCCATAAGTCCTATTCCTCTAATTTCATTTACAAAACAGAGAAGGTCTCCATGCTTTTACGGCCCTTTTTTTTCCTTCTTTATGCCATTTCAAAAGGTCATTGCTCTCTATTGCGACCACTTGGCAATGAGACATTACCCTAAAATTGAGTATTTGCACAATTTATGTGGAATTTAACAAAGGATAATCCTAGAACTAAACTCATGAGTTTTTGGAGCGAAATTCTCCCACGAAAGTTGCCTGCTAGTAAGAGTTGCAACCCAAGAAATTCAAATATATGCAAAATTAATTTATAAGAGTTTCAGTTAGAATATTAAATTAAATAATTAAATTCACTCATTCTTACTAATTTAAACTTTTGGGACAATTAATGATTTAATATGATATTAGAACAGTGGTCCTGAATTAAAATCTGACTCCACAGTCTACATCCATTTCGATTAAAATATTTTATGTATTGGACCTCACTTGTTGAGGAGAATTTGAGCCAACACATGAAAATGAGTGCTAGATTATTAAATTAAATTATTAAATTCTCTACTTCCTACCAGCTTAAGTTTTTGAAACAATTGATGACTAAACAATTTCTAAAACCAATTCAGTCATTCCACTAGTCCTCCAATTGGAGGAACAATGGGACCAGCATTCAAGCCAAGAGCCTACCACCATTGTGAAAGATCTATTGTGTATTACCATCATATTGGTTATTCTATTTTACTTGATTCAAGAATTTATCATCAGTTCCATTTTTTTAGTTGTACTCAAGTATTTTCTTTTTTTGTCCTCATATCCCTTTCTTGGCCGATATTCAATTCTGCCCAAACAAAACTGATCCTAAACTGTAAAACTTAGACTAGAATGCTATTTCATTTTTCTCAAAGTCAGAAATGGGCAAACCCTGGAATGAACAACTCAAAAGAATATTGATAATAAAAAACTTAACACCTAAAGAAAATGAAGTTGGTAAAAGAGAAAAATAGAGCCACAACAATTCAAGCACAAAGCACTACACAAAAGACTTTGACCAGTTGGATCAAATTACCTTATCGATTTTCAACTTGTTGAATACTTCCTGCAGAACCTTATAATTTTGGATCATATCATATTCTGTCTTTGCATCATAATTCACCTAGATCCAAATGACAACCAGTGAAGACAATTCTATGAATAATGTTATTAATTAGAAGAGGATTTGCAGGGAAAAAAACATTAGAAAGCAAAAGAACAAAACAAAACAAAACAAAAAAGGAGAGTTTTGTCACCTTGTGCATTGGAACTACTCCTGGATAGGTCATGTCCATCATCTGACATTGCACTGCACCAGAAGCGGCCTAAAATTAAAAAACTAAATTAGTTAACGATTTCATCAGGGAAAAAAAATAAGATGAGAGAAGTATGATGTGGTTAACAACAGCAATACAAGCATCGAATAAGAACTGCCCTCATAGCTACTAAACTAGCCTTCTCTTATCTGGAATGCAAATTAAATCACATACAACAAAATTCAAATGGGATTGGAGGCTTGAACACTTGCACATAACACGAGTGCTATGAAAAGGCTTGCTTCCAATACCAATTCAATCAATTCTCATTGATGTGGTTCCTCAAAAACATCAGCAAACTCAATCAACATGATTCCAACAATATTTAGCAAGAAATAAAAAGTGAAATTTCTTATGTCAACACCTTGCAAGCCTTCATAAAAAATATGTTTTGTCGTGGCAATGACGCTTCGGATGTGTATTTAATATTTCCATTGCTTTCTTATGAAGCCACCATTTCGTTCCACTACATCTACGAATTTTGCATGTCCAAACATGAGGATTAAATTTTGGGTTAGGTTGCATAGTTGCACCCAACAAGCATGATCAAGAGAGAGAAACTTGCAAAATGCCATGGTTTTCTTACCCTATGGTTAGATCAGCAGCTTCCTCCTTTTACCTCTATGACTATATTCTGCTATTCCTCTATGGTTTTGCATCAAAGCTTCCTCATTTGGCATCTATGACTATACAACCCTATGGTTAGTAGAAAAAATGTGTCTATTTTCCCACACCTGACTTATTGTCTCCATAAATTAGTTAAGAACCAATGCAAAGATTTAGACATGGACCACTAGCTTAATTCCTCATATGAAGACAAACATAATTGTTCTATTAACAATGGACACACAACCATTCACTTAAGCCGAACTCTTTAAACGGACCATGCCTTAAAAAATCTAAACACTTTGTCTCTTACATACATATATCATAAAACAAAACCCCAAAGAGTAGATCAATCAGCTAAGGACCACGTGTCATGAGGCGGAGGTCACAAGTTCGAATCTCCTATTCCCCATCTCCTTGAGGCCAATTACTAATAAAAAAAAAATATCATAGAACAACAGATATAAGAAAAATGTTTTCATGCAAATAAATAAAAAGAACTACCTTATACATTGAGCGTATTGATGTATTGTTTTTCGATAAGTTAATCTCATTGAAAAAGCACAAAAGTGCGTAACCCTAATACACATGCAGTATACAAGAGAATCTCCTATTCAATTAAAATAAAATAAAAAAGAACAAAGGCTCAAAAAGTTAGAAGAACTAGAAAAAATCATACTATTATGAACTACTATCCACGTGTAGAGTTGGACTCGGGCTCCTTCGAGGGTGATCTTTTCTGTGTGGTCAGCGGCTCTACACAAAGTCTTCACCTTGGAGAGACGGCACGTCATCGTGATGGACAGATGTTGCATGTGCAGGAGAAATGGGGAGTCTGTGGACCACCTTTTTCTTCATTGTGATGTAGCTTCTAACATTTTGAGTGTTTTTTTCCAGTCGTTTTGGGATGTCCT
The DNA here is from genome assembly GCF_958979055.1 of Alnus glutinosa. NCBI lineage: Eukaryota > Viridiplantae > Streptophyta > Magnoliopsida > Fagales > Betulaceae > Alnus > Alnus glutinosa. The sequence goes on from NC_084893.1 coordinate 3,336,176, forward strand.
AGGTTATACCTAGATGTGTTGTTGATCTGTATGACTATTGGTGGTCTTTTGGCAGGCCAAGGAGTATTGCGGTATGGAAAATGGTTCCTACGTGCCTCTTTTGGTGTTTGTGAAGGGAAATGAATGATATAAACTTTGAGGACAGAGAGAGGACGCTGCGGAAATTTGTATCCATATTCTACAAAACATTACATCTATGGACATCAGTGTACATGTCTCCTCTGTTAATTAGTTATAGTGACTTCCTTGTTCGTTTTGCTCTTTTTAATTAAGTGGTTCATTTTATATATTTCTTGTGTGCTTAGGGACGCCTTTCGCTTTCAATGAGATTGATTTATTACTTACTAAAAACAACAACTATCCCTGGGTAGAGGGAGTTGAATATAATTTTTTTCAGCTCCACCACTTAAGTCTCTCTATCTTCAAAGCTCTGTACATTATGTTCTCTCCAAATACACCACATTACACATAAAGGAGCCAACCTCCAAACTTCCAAAATGTCATGGGACCCCATCTGACATCCCCAACTCATCAACAACTCTCTTACCCTTTTAGGCATAACCCAATCCACACCAAACAAATTACATAAGGAGCTCCATAAATCTCTTACTACTTCATAATTGAAGAAAAATGTGACCGATAGAAACCCCACTCTTCTTGCACATACAACACTAATCCATCACAATGATGTTCCACTTCCTCAAGTTATCCAACGTCAATATTTTTCATAATGCCACCTTCCATACAAAGAACACCATTCTTGAAGGAACCTTAACTTTCCAAATACTCTTCCAAAGAAACGGGGAACCTATAAATATGGTTAGCACATGACAAAATGACTTCACTTCAAATGTGTGTCTCTTGGAAGAGATCCAACATATTCTATCCAAATCTCTTTGCCTTACTCTGAATGAATACAACATCTCAAAAAAAGAGAAGACCAACTCCACTTCCCAATCCTGTACAGGTCTAATAAAAATTATATTCCAATGAATACTTCCATTTTGGAACTGCATAAGATCCGCCACCCACACGTCCTTACAATGTGCAATACTAAATAAATCCAGACAAGAAATCTTCAATGGATGATTCCCACCCCACACATCATGCCAAAAACTAACCTTGAACACATCACCCCACCTCAACTCCAACAACTTTTGAAAAAATTTCCCACTCCCTCCTTGTATGTTTCCACATGCCCATTTCAAATGACCCTATTACTTCCTTGAAACACCAACCTCCCCTAAAATTGTCATATTCAGTTTCTATCACCAATCACCAAGCCTCACTCTTCGTAGCATAACGCCATAGGACTCAGTTAAACTAAAGCAAGTTTCTAACCCCCAACCTACCTGGTTTCATCGAGGTACAAATTCTCACCCAGTTCACTAAATGAGTTAAAATGAAACTTTAACTCGTCACCAATTTCACCTCATAAAAAGTCTCTTTGAAGTTTTTCAATCCTATTAGCCACATTCATTGATCTAACTCCCTTAGATAAATAAAGCCTTTTCCATCCAACCAATCGAAGTTCCATTTTTTCAATTATGCCATTCCAAATAAATGTAGCCTTGTAACTTGTAAGACACACCCAAAAGCAAACCCAAGTACTTCATCGGCAAAGATGATACTCTACAGCCAAGAATGTGAGCCCAACCTGCTACATCTCCTACTTTGTCAATAGCAACTATCTCTGATTACGCCAAATTAATCTTCAATCTTGATACATCTTCCAAACATAAGAAAAATCATCACAAATGGCGGAGTTGTTCAAAATTTGTCTCACAAAAAATCAAGGTATCATCTACAACAATAAGTGGGACACTAACAATTCTTTATTATTCCTTGACCTCACAGAAAAACTACACAAAAGTCCCCTATCCACTGTAATAGTCCTACTCAACACCTCCATAACAACCACAAACAATAATGGCGATAACGGGTCCCTCTGTCTCAATCCACAAGAACTACTAAAGAAACCAGACAGTGAACCATTAATAATAATGGAAAACCGCACCGTAGAAATACAATTCCCTAAACAATCCCTCCATTTCTCCCCAAATCCACATCCCTTTATCAAATATAACAAGAACTCCTAATTAACGTGATCATACGCCTTCTCCAAGTCCAATTTACACTCCTGGTTCCCCCAATCTAATCCAATTACCCAACCATTCATTAGCAACCAAAACTAAATCCAAAATGTGTCTACATCTGATGAATGCATTGGGGGAATTTAATATAATTTTTTCCAAAACCGATTTTAACCTATTCACCAACACCTTGGAGATAATTTTATAAACACCACCCACTAAACCAATAGGTCGAAAATCCTTAGTGTCCACAGCACCTGTCTTTTTTGGGATAAAGGAGACAACTGTTGCACTCAAACTTCCTTCGACTATGAAACTCCTTGAAAACTGCTAAGATGACCTCTTTCACAACCTCCTAGAAAAAAACAATGAAAAAACCATCTAGACCGGAGCCTTATTCAAATCCCTTACCACTTTCCACACTTCATTCTCCTCAAAATCCCTTTCCAGCCACTTCCTATCATCCGTATCAATGGAAATGAACGAGAGACCATCCAATTTTGGTCACCAACTAAACAGTTGATCATACGACCTCTTATAGAATTGCATTATATGCTCCCTTATCTCTGTAGAGTTGTCAACCTTTGCCCAATTAGCAGCCTAGCCAACATGATTTCTCTAGTGACAGAGTAAAGCAAACACAAGTAAACACTAAGCTCAAAATAGTGACACTCATAGATGATTTAAGCCAAAGAAAATATTGTTTACCTATTTTCACGTCTTAGAGCCTATCAACCTAGAACAAAAGCTGATTAAGGACTTGTCAGATTAGATTCAGTTTACACCGTACCCAGCTTCGATAAGAAACAGTAAACTTCACATCTAAATAACGTAAACTACAATTTGATATAGATTAAGCCGGATACTAATATGTCACTCACTGCATACTAAATTTTTGCCAAAGAATCACTTTATCCCTGTTTTAAACCCATACACATGAACCAATCTCGCTCTCGTCCTACATATTATGTTCAAACATTAATTAAATGACTAAGTTTACCTTCCCTATAAACTTAACATTTTGGGATAACAGGTGATTTAACACTTACTATATATGACCACATGCAGCATTAATAAAACCCTATCGTGCAGCATCAAAATTGTAAATCAAATTTCCAATATTTAAAGAAATAGGACAGATAGCACTATAAATTGTATGCACGCAGCCAAAAGGCACAGTGTATGGCATCCCAATCAACATTACACCATTACATACATATCGGAGTATACAGTAATTTATCAAAACACTTTTTATTCCCACCTCATTTGGGCTAAGAAAAGAAACCACTATGAAAAACCGAAATCCAAGGCGATATTTTCTATGTAAAGAATAAGAAAGTAATAATTGAACCACACGTCTCTTAGGAACTCCATCTGGGTGATCAAAATGCACCCAAACAACATCTTTGTCAACTAAATAGTACCCTGTGAAAACTTACGTCCACTACAAGAACACCCAGATGCGAAAAAGTACAACTGTTCACAACATATAACATTAAAAAAATTTCTTTCTTTCTTTTTAAAAAAAATCCATCAAACAAATAAACCCAATTTCAGGAATTCATCCAGAGAAATCCATGTCCAAGAAACTCCCACTCATTACTGCCAAGAACCAAACAAAAGCCTCGAGAAATGGGCGAACGAATGAAATGATTGGGAATAGTGTACCTCTTCAATGCGTGAGAGATTGAGCTGAAGCCTATTGTTAATCCAAGTCAATATCTCATTCCTCCCTACAAAGTAGCCGCTGTCCATCATTCCTATATTCGTTGCCATTGCAACGCCTTCAAACAATTTTCACGCACACAGAGAGAGAGAGCGAGAGAGAGAGAGATGGGAAAATTAGAGAGAGAGAGTAGTGATAATAATGCGTGGATTATGACGATTTAAAGCGTAATCTTTGGAGGGATTTTGAAATTTTTTAATCTGTTTGGTTATGTGTTTAGTGGGAGGAATTGAACGGTGAGGGATTGGAGAGAATCAGAGAATGAAACCGAAAGGCCACATCAAAAGGACTCGCTGCCACTCGGGCGTCAAAGACAATCTTCGTTTCTTTTCTTTTTATATACTCTTTTTTTTTTTTTTTTTTTTCTTTCTAATTTTAAATAAAATTATTTATTTATTATTATTATTTTGAAGAAAGAGTAATTTTTTTTGATTTGGGTAGTTTTCAATTTGTAATTTGTTTGATTACTTCTTTCAAATTTTAACGGCATGTAGGCCTGCAATTTTGTATTTTAAATTTTCTATTTAAAAATAAATAAATGACGCAGTATCATATTTTATATATTATATTATTAAATCTTGAAAAATTTAGTATGAATCAAAAAAATAATTTATTTTTTTATTTCAAATAAAATTGAGAAGATTGATCCATTTCGGTGTCGGTATTATCAAATTGTTTGGTTTGTACCAATTAAAATCGAAAAAGAAAATACATGTAAATAAAGTTTTTGTTGCATGAATCGAAAATTTTAGGATACTTTCTCATGTAAATTTTTAAATCTCAAATATTATTTTTAAATTAAATTATTTATGAAATTATAGTTGGTTAAATTAGGCAGGATATAGGGATGTAAACAAACCAGTCCGTTCGACAACCCGCTCGGTTTAGCCCGATCCGAACTCGAGCTCGATACTGTAGGAACTCGATTGTTACTGTAGAAACCCGCTCGATTAATAAGTGATACATACCCGACTCGCTCGACAAAACTCGATAGGGGCTCGCGAGCTCAGCTCATTTAAAGTTCAACCGAATCGCTCGCCCGACTCGTTAGCTCGTTCATATCTTATATATATATTAGTAAAAATAGTAAATATAATATAATATATATATAGTATTACATATTAATTATAATACTTTGATAACAATATTTAGTGTGTTAAATTAACATATTAAGTTATTAATAATTACTATATAACAATATTAAATAGTTAACAATATTAAATAGTTAGCATATGTATATATATATATATATCATACCACACATGGTTAACAATAGTTATATATTATACTTATATTATAGTTACTTAGTTTTATAGAATATATTAGACTTACTATTTGTTCACATTATACATATACCATAGTTTATACTCTCTAGTTATATATAATAACATATTGTTAATTTGTTACTTATAAACTATAGTTATGTACTATATTTTATAATATGCCTTATATCGTTACATATTATATATTTATATTATTAATAAATGCATAGAGGTTGTTCATAAACTTGGGCTTGAATTTTGCTTTGATCACTCATGGAAAAATTTAATAGTCTACCTCGAACTTTAGTTGAGCCGAGCTTGTCGAATAACCCGACTCGGCTCGAATGTCATTTTCAACGAACTCGAGCTTGAGCTCGAGCTCGCCCGAATTTTAAACGAGCCGAGCTTGAACATGCAATTTATAGCTCGGCTCGAATTCGAGCTCGACTATTTAGGCTCGACTCATAAACGAGCCAGTCTTAAAATCTTCAAACTCTACTCGGCTCGGCTCGATTACATCCCTAGGCAGGAAACAAGGCCGGCCAGCGTACGATATTTTTAGAGGGTGTATGACCAAACATACGGACACGTGTATCAAAGGCTGATGCCTTCCGCAGCCAATATCAAGAAGAAAAATACAATTTAGCCCCTTTAAAATATTACCTTCTTTTTTTTCTTTTTTTTTTTTGAACGAAGTAATCAAACAAATTACAAATTGAAAACTACCCAAATAAAATAAAACAAACTCTTTCTTCAAAAAAAAAATAATAAATAAATAAAACAAAATTTTATACCTATCAAAAAAAATATTACCTTTTTTTTTTAGATGGCTTCTCAAATTATCAAGGTTTGTATTTTGACCCCTTAAACTATCAAATCTTTTGAAAAAAGCCAATTTTGACGAAATATTTATATAATACCCTTGTCACGTGTCATTTTTCAATTTAAAAAAAAAACAAAAAAACAAAAAAAAAACTACTAAATTTTTTATTTTTTATTTTTAAAAAAATTATTGTGATTGCCGGAGGACTTAAAATTTTTAGTTTATTTCTTTTTTTAATTTTTTTTTTAGCTTCTTGAATTTTTTTTCTTTTTTTTTTTTAAAAAAAAATAATAATTGAAAAATGACACGTGACAGGGATATTATGGGGATATGTCGTCAAAATAGGCTTTTTTTTAAAGGTTTTGATAGTTTGAGAGACCAGAGTGCAAGCCTTAGTAGTTTGAGGAACAATCCGAAGAAAATGTGGTAGTTTGGGGAGCAAAATTGTATTTTTCTCTAAATCTTCTGCTTTCCAAATTTTGAATCGAAAAGTGATTCTCAAATAATGTGTCACCATTTTATGAGATGATGATATATTTCTCGAAGAAAAATATTGTATTTCCCAAAATTTATCTCTTAAATTTACTTTATAAAATAATGTGTCACAATCCTATAAGATCACGACACATTTCCCAAAAGAAAAATGATGTATCATCATCCTATGAGATGGTGACACGTTTGTCAAAATACTAGATTTTATCCATGATTAACACATTATTTGAGAATTAACTTTTGATAAAAAAATTTGATTAGTGTAGACTGTGTAGCACTTCTCTTCCCAAAGTAATAAATTATATAGGATTATAACATATCATTTATGGAGCAAATTTGAAAGAGAATTTTTGGAAGGTTTGGCATGTTTGAGTGTTCAGTTTTTTGAAATCTAAACTCAACTATAATTTAGTGCGCGAATTCTGATGCAAATAAAGTTGAAAAAAATATTTTGATAGTTTGACTTTCTAAGATAAAACTATAAAAAGTGAGATTAAATCTGATTTGTTTTTTAAAAACCCAAACACTGTACCAAATAGAATTAAGATTATTTTATTTTTCAAAATAGTAGATGGCATCCATGATTTACACGGAACCACCTTTTGGAAATAAAAAATATATATATAGCATATATTTTATAGTTAAGATTATATTTTGTTAAATTTAAAGATACATATGATGTCATATGGTTAATATGTTATCATGTTATTTAAAAGTTTTAAATGGTATAACATTATGTACACTTTAAATATAACAAAATAAAATTTTAGTCATAAAATTATAAAATCTCGATCCAGTGCTCATGGGAGGAAGCTCTAGGATAAAACAACATTGATAAGCTGTGCTTTTTTTTTTTTTTTTTTTTCTTAATCTAACTTATTAAATTGACGTTTGTCTTTAAATATGTCATTCTCACTATCATTTTTTAACATGTGTTTTTTATATGTATTTTTAAAAATGCATATAAAAAATACGTGTTTTAAGAACAAATGTCAATTTAATAGACTGTGTTTGAGGAATTTTCTCTCACCCAATTTTTTTTTTTTTTAAAAAAAACGAAGTCCAAATAATAATAGGGCCTTGGTAGTGTATTTGGAATGTTTAGAGGCAGGTTTGGTAAAGCTTTGAATAAGCATTTTGGTTGTTGGCGTTTGAAAAAAGTAAAAAATAGAGAATTGATTTGGTGGGAAAAACATTTGAGAAAAGTGTTGTATGTGAATCGACAAACAAATATTTGTTTATTAAAATTTGAGAAGTATGTTTTAAAAAAAAATAAAAAATAAAATATTGAAGAGTGTTTCCTCGAATAAAAGAAAATGAAAACTATTACAATTTACACTTCATCGTAGTTGATACCATGTGGATCACTCCATACATTCATGATAATTATTTTTTAAAAAGTTTTTGTGTTTTATTACTTGAAAAGTAAAATCAATTTTTAAAATGATAAAAAAAAAATTATACATTTTCAAATCGCAATTTTTGAAAAGCATAATTTTTTAAAAACACAATTCTCAAACGATTTATTTTTTACAATTTGATTTAAAATCGTACTTCTTATGTGCGAAAACTAACTCTCAAACTAACCATAATTTCACATCTTGTTGCAAAAAGTCAATAAAAGCACAAATCTTTTGCACACATAATCATGTAATCTCGTCAAATGAGTGGCTTTTGCCCTTATTATTGACCGATCACCCCCTAAATCCCAACGAGGGTCGGACACCCCTACTTTATAAGTAAATGGGGCAATTCTCTCCATTTCAGATGGAGATGATCCAAATTTTTGTTGAAGTGTTTAAATTACTTTTAAAAGGTAAAATGGTGATTTTCAATCTAAATTGTTTAATCAAAATTAACTATTTGAATTCTTGGAAGTGCTGACCCTTAGACTTGCTAAGGCCTCGATCCGAAAACTTTTATCCTTTTTTAAGCCTTTTGATTGACCATACCCATCTTTGTAATCTCTTTTTGCTTACTTGTCTTGCCTAGAGATAAATATTTGCTTTAGCGGTTTTAAAATATTAAATTGAAAAAAACATATAGTGATCAACGGAAACACAATATTTGACAATACGGTTAAGATTTTGATAAAATTGTAGTTTAACTTTTAAAATTACAGTTTAATGTTTTAAATTGTGTGTTTTTAAAAATACATCATATTGAGTTATGGGCAAGTTGGGCATAATCGGGTTAGGGTCACAATTAGGTCTACCCGCTTGACCCGTTTTCAATCACATGTCAACTTTCTTGACCCCCGCTTGACACGTTTATAAAATTAATTTTTTTATTAATTTATTTTACAATTTAAAGCCCCCCCCTTAAATAGGTCGTGCTTTAATCAACCTGACACAATCTATTTATCAAACGAATCAAATTGGTTAGATCGTGTCACATGCTTATTTAAATGAGTCGTATCAAGATTGATAGATATGACCTGTTTAGCCAAACGAACCGTGACGATATTGAACCGTAACAGATTGACGGGTCGATCTTGGCCCGCAAACCTGAATTGCCGGCCCAAGGGGGGATGGGGGCAAAGCAATCAAGGGATCCATTACTCTGCTTAAAAGCTCCGTCTTAAGTTGGGCCTAAGTGAACCATGGGTCTCTCCCAACGTCAGAAAGGCCTTAAACCCCAGCGTTTGGCAACGCCTAGTTTGTATGTAATTCCAGGAGTAAGGGTTTTTTATTTTTTTTGAAACCCAGGAGTAGGGTTTTAGTGTTCCCTTATTAAGCACCAAAGAACCAAGCTTTCACTTTTTTCTCTAAGCTGACCCTAGCAAGGGAGCGAGCGAGCGATCAAGAGGGAGCCATGGTGAACGTCTCGTTCTACCGCAACTGTAAGCCCTTGCTCTTAAAACCATCGTATTCTTTCATTGTCTACTATATATATCTCACATATATTTTTTAATTTTTGTGATGCTTGAATCGTTGGTGTTGATGTACCTTTTTTTTTTGTTCTTTCTAAATTTTAATCCTTGTTTGGGTACTGAGAAAATTGATGAAAGGTGGGGTTTGGGGTTCTGGGGTTTCAAATAATGGCTGGAAGTTTTAGATTCAGAATAATAGGCGTTGTTTGGTTGCGGGGAAGTTTGAGGTCTAATGGGTGAAATTCAATTTGGATGCCATTCAGTTTCTGTTGTTTGGTTTATCAGAAAAGGGCAAACTCAATTGTGTCAAGTAATTCTACAAAGGGTTGTGAGTTGCGTTAGAAACTATACAACGTTGGAAAATGTAGGATTGAAGGATCTTCCTTTATCTTCATATTTTTTTTCAGCTAAAGAGAGTCTTAATTTCTTCTCTTTCTTTATTTTCTCTGAAACTAAGCAAATTGTTAATACCATGCTTAGTTGAGTAATTTTTCATTGTATTAGATACCCATAAGAGCAGCCATGTTGGGATTTAGACTTAGTCCTTTTTCTCATCAAGGTTTCTCATCAGCTAAATAGAGAGCTATTTTCTAATATCTTTCTGCATTTAGCTCAAAATTTAGCACAGCATAAGTTAACAGATCACTTTGAGGTGTTTACTAAAAATTACATATAAGAAACTCTGAGTTTTATGCAGATGGGAAGACCTTTAAGAAGCCCCGCCGTCCATATGAGAAGGAACGGTTGGATGCTGAGCTGAAGCTCGTCGGAGAGTATGGGCTGCGATGCAAGAGAGAGCTCTGGAGGGTTCAGTATGCTCTGAGCCGTATTCGTAACAATGCGAGGATGCTTCTGACCCTTGATGAGAAGAACCCCCGTCGTATCTTTGAGGGTGAGGCTCTTCTCCGGAGGATGAACAGCTATGGGCTTTTGGATGAGAGTCAGAACAAGCTCGATTATGTCCTGGCTCTGACTGTAGAGAACTTCCTTGAGCGCCGTCTTCAGACACTAGTCTTTAAGTCAGGCATGGCCAAGTCCATCCACCATGCTCGAGTGCTCATTAGGCAGAGGCATATCAGGTAAAGTAATATTTTTTGTATGATAAATGCAGAATAACTACTTGCTACAATGTTTGATGTTGGTATTGGTCCAAATGATTAGCCTTCTAAGTCTGTCCAATAAATACAGTATCTTTTTCCTAGGAGAACTACTCCGAGTCAAAAAAATATTCAGAAAATATGTACGAATGAAATTAGGCAATAGCTTGGGTTCTTCTTCCTTTATTTTGTATGTTGATTTCCTTTAGCTTGTATGTAATTAGCTGCCTGCATATTGATGCTTAATTCCCATGTCCTGTACTGTGTAAAAATCCCAATTTAGTTTTTCTTTTTCTTAGAAGAAGAGTTGGGAAAATTGTATCAAAGGTTATTCCCGTATAGGTATAGTAGCCCTGTTAAAATCTCACCCAGCCAAATGCAACTGATTCCTACAGTCACTGGTGTTTCCGAAAGTGCCCTGATGTTTTGCCCCCGCTTCTAAAGAATGATTTCTGCACTAAAAAAAAATGCTGTTGGTGTATAATGGAGAATCAGTCTATTTCTATCAACAAAATTTTGAACTTTAAACTCCTACATTTAATGACTTTGGCTGCTATATAGAATTAAGGGCCATATGCTCTAACAATGCTGGATGTTTTCGGTTGGGCAGGGTTGGGAGGCAGGTTGTGAATATTGCATCTTTCATGGTGAAGATTGATTCACAGAAGCACATTGATTTCTCACTTACCAGTCCATTTGGTGGTGGACGACCTGGAAGAGTGAAGCGAAAGAATCAGAAGGCCGCTGCTAAGAAGGCTGGTGGTGGAGATGCAGAGGAAGAGGACGAGGAATGAGAGAGGCGTATATTAGGAATTTTGCTAGTAATACTCGTAGGACTTGTGTCTCAACTTCTGTTGGACTTTCAATATTTTGCCTGCACTATTTAGCATTGCTTTATTTGAGAGAATAGAATTAGCTGGTTGTTATTCATGTACAATCTGTCTTTCCTTGGATTTAAAATGTGCATTTGGAGCCCAATGATAGCGGAAACTTGTTATTGAGGATTGCTAGCATAATTTCAGCCGTCATTGATAAGCCTTTTAGGCTTGTTATTTGTATGTGGGATGTGCTTATTTGCTCATACCTTGTCAGTTGCGACCGTCAATAGCATTTGGTTTTTTGGTTGTCTTCTTTTACCTGCAGAGTATTGACTTTTAGAAAGGAAAGTGATGAAAGAAAGTTTGGAGAGAAGAAAGTGTTTGAGAGAAGAAAAAAAATCTTCTAGTATTGATAAAAGTGCGTAAATGAATTACAACCGAGAGTCAAATATTTATACTAAGACAAAGAATCCAACTCGACTGTACAGTTAGGATCCAGCTCATACAAAACTGAATAACAGAAATGAAACTAATTAACAAAAACTTAACTAAAATAACAACTGATAAAATATATCGTAATACCCCCCCCCCCCCCCCCTCAAGATGAAGGGAATATGTCAATAACATTCATCTTGGACTTGAGCAATTGAAAGGCTTGGTGAATATATCAGCAACCTGATGCTGAGTATGAATGTGAAGAGTCTGTAGAATGCCTTCTTGTATTTTGTCCCGAACAAGATGGCAATCAAGCTCAATGTGCTTGGTCCTCTCATGGAAAACCGGGTTTACAGCAAACAATCTCACATGCTGTGGAAGCCATGGATTGGTATTCTGCTTCAGCGGAAGATCGAGAAACAGGATGTTGTTTCTTGGATTTCCAGGAAATAAGAGACTCTCCCAAGAAAACGCAAAAGCCAGTAATGGAACGGCGGGTGTCCAGACATCCTACCCAATCCGAATCACAAAAAGCCTTTAAGTGAAAAGTGGAAGAAGCTGAGAAGAAAAGACCTTGACCAGGAGACCCTTTAAGGTATCTCAAAATTCTGTATGCTGCATCAAGATGGGGCTGTCTAGGATGAGCCATAAACTGACTAAGTTTCTGCACTGCATATGAGATGTCCAGGTGTGTGATTGTCAAGTAGAGAAGACGACCAATTAATCTTCGAAAAACTGATGGGTCTTCAAGCAAAACACCATCAGACTGAGATAACTTCAAGTTTGACTCCATGGAAAATTTTGCAGGCTTAGAAGCAAGGAGATCACAATCATCAATGATTTCTAAGGTATACTTTCGTTGAGAAACAGAAATACCTTGAGCACTTCGGGCAACCTCTAAACCAAGAAAAAATTTCAGAGGGCCGAGGTCTTTCAACTTAAACTGATTGTTCAAAAACACTGTCAACTGAGAAATAGCTTGAGAGTCATTGCTGGCCAAGATAATATCGTCAACATAAACCAATAGAATCACAAAGGAAGAACCTTGAACCCGGGTAAACAAAGAATAATCAGAGCGAGATTGGTTAAAACCCGAATTAAGTAAAGTGGTAGAGAATTTGGAGAACCACTGTCTTGAAGCCTGTTTTAAACCGTACAAAGACTTGTTCAATTTATAGACTTTGGAGGTGTCCTGTTTACAACCAGCAGGTAATAAAGTCCTGTGACAATCAAAACCGGGAGGAAGAGTCATATAAACCTCTTCGGGTAAATCGCCATGTAAAAAGGCATTATTCACATCTAATTGGTGTAAAAACCAATTTTTGGCAACAGCAACAGCAAGTAAAATTCTCACAGTAGTGAGCTTAGCAACTGGAGAAAAAGTGTCATAGTAATCCAGGCCCTCACACTGTGTGTACCCCTTGGCAACAAGCCTGGCCTTGTGACGCTCTATAGAGCCATCGGCCTTGTACTTGAGTTTATAAACCCATTTACAACCAATGGGTTGCTTATGAGAGGGTAAGTCAACAATTGTCCAAGTATTATTAAGTTCAAGTGCAGATATCTCAGCATGCATAGCATCTATCCAAGACTGTGATTTAACGGCTTGGTAAAAATATTTCGGTTCAACATGAGAAGAAAGACTAAGACAAAAATGTTTATGAGTATAAGAAAGTTTGTCATAAGCAATGCAAGATGAAAAGGAATAAGGAATACCTTGTTCGTCAGTAGAGAATGAAGAAGATGGGTGAGTGGCAAGCTTACAGTGATATTGTTGCAAATAACCAGGTTTACATTTAACACGAGTAGATCGTCGAACAAAAATAGGATCAGTAGAGACAGAAACTGAATTTGGAACAAAATCTGCATTATCTAACGAAGTATGTGGAATAGGAACAGAGGGAGTATGTGAAGGAATATGTGGAATAGGATGAGAAACAGATTCTGGAAAATCAAAAAAAGAATGAGGTAAAACAGAATGATTAAAATCTAAGGAATCAGATTTAGAAAATGATTTACAAGGAAAAATAGACTCATGAAAAATCATATTCCAAGATAGAAAAGTGGACTTAGTTTGTAAGTTAAGCAACTTGAAACCTTTGACACCAGCTGGATATCCCAAAAACAAACAAGGAATAGCTCTAGAATCAAAATTATGACGATTTCTTGTTAAAGTTGAAGCAAAACAAAGACATCCAAAGACCCGCAAATATGAATAAGAAGGAGGTTTAGAAAATAATATCTCATAAGGAGATTTATTTGATGGTAAAGGAGTTGGAAGTCTATTAATGAGGTGAAAGGCTGTAAGGACACAATCACCCCAAAAATGTAAAGGAAGATGTGATTGGAAACGCAAGGCACGAGCTACATTTAAAAGGTGTTGATGTTTACGTTCAACAATGGAGTTTTGCTGAGGAGTTTCAACACGAGATCGATGATGAATAACTCCTTTAGCCATAAAAAATTCTACCATATCAAATTCAACCCCATTATCCGAACGTAAACATTTAACTTTGGTATGAAATTGAGTTTCAACCATTTGAAAGAAGTATTGAATGAAAGAACGAGTTTGGGATTTAGAATGTAACAAAACAACCCAAGTGAAACGACTAAAATCATCCACAATTGTAAAAAAAAAACTAGCATTATTATTGGATTTCACATTAAAAGGACCCCATAGATCACAATGAATCAGATCAAATGAGGCCTGTGAAACAGAAATACTAGATGGAAAAGGAAGCTTATGCTGTTTTGCCAGAGGGCAAACTGTACAAACAGAATCAGTACTACAAGGAACAGAAGAAATGAAATTTTCTAACAATTTCATTCTAGATTGTGACAAATGACCTAACCTATAATGCCATATGTCATTAGAAGTATTCTTTATTGAAGCAGAGTAAACCTGTGCAGAATGTAAACGTGGTTTATGCATCAAATAGAAGAGACTACCGTGCTGTCTACCCACTCCAATCGTCATCCAATCCAACAAACTCTGTATGAAACAGAAATTAGCAAGAAAGATTAGACAACAATTAAGAGATTTAATCAACTTGCTAGCCGAAATCAAGTTGAAAGAGAAAGAAGGAACGCAAAGAACATCATGTAAAATAAGATGTTCAGAAAGCTTAACTGTACCGATATGAGTAACCATGGCAAAATTGCCATTTGGTAATTTTACACGAGAAGAAATGGTTGCATTAATTGAAGTGAATAATGATACTGTACTGATCATATGATCAGTAGCACCAGTATCGATAATCCAAGAATGAAGATTAATAGATGAAATATGCGGAGGTAAATGTGAAGTTGAAAACATGGAATGCTTCATATCCAAAGAAACAGAAACAGAAGCAGAGGAAATTACAGAATTAACCATAGAATGCTTCAATTTTGAAAGGAAAGAAGCAAAAGAAAAAGGAATGGAATGAAAACCATTACCTCCCATATTAGAAAACAAATGGTCCTGAGAGTTGACGACTTGATGTGCTGAAGGTAATGAAACTTCAGCAACTGAATTGGAAGTGGACAGCTTGATTAGAGCCAGCAGCTGTTGAATCTGCTCTTGAGATATAGACAGCTGAGGGACCTGGAAAGGTTGATCAGCTTCTTGAACTTGATTAGCTGAAGAAGAATTCAGCTTGTTCTTGTTGAATGTGTACCCTGGGGGATAACCATGGAGCTTGTAACATTTCTCCATTGTGTGACCGAGTAAACCACAGTGAGTACATATAGGTCTTTCTTTGCGAAACGGTGGTTTGCCAGTACGATTCGGCTGATTCTGGTACTGTGAAGCAGTCTTCGTCAGCAGTGCAGCAGTTTCAACTTGAACAGGATTAACAGAAATCACGTGCTGCCTTTTCTCCTGAATCACTAGAGAAAACACTTTATTGATCGATGGCAATGGATCAATAAGGAGAATTTGCCCTCGGATTTGAGCAAAACTGTCATTCAGTCCCATGAGGAACTGAAAAACGTAATCTTGATGATAATGATCAACAAGAATTTTCGGAGTATCACAGGAACACAGTGGAATTGGCCTGTAATTGGTCAATTCATCCCAAAGCCTCTTGAGTCGAGTATAATACTCACTGACAGAGAGGTTCTATTGCGAGTGAGAAGAAATTGCCTTCTGCAATTGAAAAATCCGAGGCCCGTTCTTCTGTGAAAAACGATCATTTAAATCGGTTCACATTTCTTCAGTCGAATTGATGTAGATTACACTCGTCGCAATATCCTTGGACACAGAATTCAAGATCCAGGATAACACCATATTATTGCTGCGATTCCATGCATGAAATTCATTTTCAAGCTCAGTAGATGGTTTCTTCAGTGATCCATCGACAAATTTGAGCTTATTCTTGGCTGTTAAAGCCATGATCATCGAGCGACTCCAAGTATGATAATTGTCTCCTTGGAGAAGTTGAGAAACGAGAACGAAGCCGGGACTGTCCCCGTGATGAAGGTAATAAGGACTAGAAGAATCAGAGAATGCAAAAGAAAAAGAGCCAGACGCCATTGACGGTTGCTCTGATACCATATTGACTTTTAGAAAGGAAAGTGATGAAAGAAAGTTTGGAGAGAAGAAAGTGTTTGAGAGAAGAAAAAAAAAATATTCTTGTATTGATAAAAGTGCGTAAATGAATTACAACCGAGAGTCAAATATTTATACTAAGACAAAGAATCCAACTCGACTGTACAGCTAGGATCCATCTCATACAAAACTGAATAACAGAAATGAAACTAATTAACAAAAACTTAACTAAAATAACAACTGATAAAATATATCGTAATACAGAGCTCTATAAATTGTAATGTTTTCTAGTTTATTCTAATGGATCTTTTGTTTTTTAATTAAAAATAAAAAAAATAAAAAAAATCTGGCGTGTGGGCCTGGATTCTTTGGAGTAAGAGAAATGTTATCATGTCAGAATTGTGGGAGACAAAAATATAATGTATAACATTACTTTTGAAGTAATACCCAACCTACTACTTGTTAACTAGTTAATTGAATGAGCTGGGTACCTTCTCTCCATGTAAAATTGGCCCTACTTAGAGCAGGGTTGATAATTTGGGTTAGCGTGTTAGTTTTAGGTTGATTCGCTTAGCTCGTCAACCTGTTAAAGATTAACCCTAACATGACACATTTAGTTAAACCCGTAAACTTTGACATGATTCGGCATGTGACCTAACACGACCCGCTTGACATGTATAGTAAATGAGTAATGTGAGGTTGACTCGATTTGACCCGCATAACATATTCAATAAACATGTCATATTGGGTCAACTCAACTTGACTCGTTTGATCAATTTTGGTCCAAACACGACCTGTTTGACCTGTATTTATTATAACGTTGAAAACAAATCTAATTTTTAATGAGTCATCCACGAGTTAATCGGGCGGGTTGACCTGGGATTGACACGTTTATCAAACGGGTCAAGCAGGTCGACCTAGTAATGACCCAAACTTGATTATACAAACTCTAACCCATTAATTTCATGTTAGGTTTGCAGGTTGTATCAAAAATTAGTACCCATAACTTAGAGTTTGATTTGCCTCCTATGAAAAAATGTAGTTTTTTTTTTTGGTGAAAAAATAAACGTCAAAGATGAAATGATTGATAGAAATTTTAGTTATTATTATTATTTTACTAGAAGCTATATTCAATGTTTATTTTTTATTGGAGGATCTCAAAATAGTCAAGCCAAATTGCGGTACTTAAATTTAGGGGTGACAATTTTTATTTGCGTGTTGAGTTCGGATTGTGTCGAAACATGAGTATAATACTAAATAGACCAGCCCTAACCGATCCATTATACATGTTAGACCCCTCAATCTAAAATCGCTAATTTTGTGTTAAGTTCGTGTTGGGTTCGCGGGTCGTGTAAAAAAAATTGTCAACCTTAAATATCACGTATTAGGTTTGAGTCGTATCGAAATATGAATATAAGATTTTATAGGTAAACTCTAACCCAACCTATTTAATTAAACGGTTTAGACCCATAAATCATAACTCGCTAATTTTGTGTTGGATTCGTATCAAGTTGGCGGCTCGTGTAAAAAATTGCCAACCATACTTAAATTCATGACTATGCCGATAGACGATAGTATTTGACATTGTAATGTCACGCCGAATATATGGTTGGCAATTTTTGACTTAACCTGTAAATCCAACAAAAAATTAATGGGTTAAAGTTGAAGGTTTTAATCCATTTAATTAAATGGGTTGAGTTATGGTTGACCTATATAGTCTTATATTCATGCATCGAGACGACGCGAACCTTACACAAGACAATTAAAGACGGCAATGCAACCTCTAAATTGACATGAACCCAATGCCAAATTAGCGAATTAAAATTAAAGGGTCTAAAAATTTTTAATTAACTTATATAACTTTATACTTATTCCTCGACAGTATTCAAACTCAAGACGACGCGAACTCGAATTGCAGCTTCTACTCGAATATTGAAGTAGCATAGGTAAGAAGACTCCAGACTTGGTCATATATGCAATACTTATAATGCTCATTTCCTTCTAACGTTGTGGCCTGCGTATCCTTCCTATCTACTCAAACACCATAAACTAAAGAAACACACAATGGATCCCATCAACGTCTTCAAAGGTTACGGCAAAGTACAGTACCTCGAAGATCAATCCCAGCACCGAAACACAAACACCAACGTCACCCGAAAGCCCTTCATCACCACCGTCGCAATCTTAGCCATCCTCCTCTTGACTCTAACCATCGGTCTCATGCTCGGGGCGCTGATCCACGAGAAAGAAACCGAGCCACCGGAGTCCCCATCACTTTCATCCAACTCGGCCGACATGCTCAAAGCCGTGTGCAACGTGACCCGGTACCCCGAATCGTGCTTCTCCGGCATATCCAACCTCACCTCCCCAAAACCCACCGACCCAGAAGCCATTTTCAAGCTCTCTCTCCGAGTCTCCATCGCCGAGCTCACGAACTTCAAGACCATCGTTTCGAATTCGAACGAGGCTGCTTTGCGCGACTGCCAGAGCCAGATAGATGACGCGCTGGGTCGACTCGGTGACTCGGTGGCGGCGATGGAGGTGGGCCCGGAAGAGAAGATTTTGACGGAGGACAAGATCAGCGATCTGCAGACATGGATCAGCGCTGCGATGACGGACCAGGAGACGTGCTTGGATGGGTTGGAGGAGATGAAGTCAACGGCTTTGGATGAGGTCAAGTCGAAGATGCAGGGGTCTAGGGAGTACACCAGTAATTGCTTGGCAATATTGGCTAATATCCACACCCTTCTTCAGAAACTACATATGTCCCTTCACTGATTTTTTATTTTCTTTGAAGAAAAAAACCACCTTAAATCTTTCTTCCACAAATTGTGATCTTAATTTTTGTGCTTTTTTGACTTGTTTCTGATGTTAATTTGTCATCTTGTTTGCACTGTTAAATTGGTAATGCGTGTATAGAGAAAGTAATTACATCCATAGCTTGTAAAATGTACACTAGAAATTGTTTATTGGATCAGAAAAAAGAAATATCTTGTTTGTTTTTTTTTTGTCAAAATTGATTGATATTTGGTGTTATTTAATTGGGGGTCTTTGCCACTCTTAATTCTAATGGCCAGCATTGTAGCTAGTTGGCGGGAAGCTTTCGAACACTTGGTGAGAAGCAACCCATCTGGCTTCTTGCTCTGAAATTGGTACATTTGTTAACTTTAGGAGCGGTCCAATTGGGGAAGGAGAGGAGCTTGTGGCTCAAATTTGAGATGGTTGGACTAATATGCCAATTTGATGTGAGCTTGGGTTGGTTGATGGCAAGAGTGACAACCTGGGAGTCACCCTCTAAAACAAGGGGAACAATACCCAAGGTGGTGGCTAACTGTGCTGCAAGCAGTGCTGCTTAGGCTTCTCCGGAGTCAACTTGTAGGAGAGGAATGCGCACTGCCTTGGCAAGAAGAATGCCACCCTGGTCGTCACTGAGGACTGCTGCTGCAAATTCCTCATAACCACATCAAAGTTGGCTTTAACATGCCCTGGGGGAGGGCAGTCTAGACTTCTCAGGTGGGGGAGGAATTCTCCCATATGTCTTTATGAGAAATGACGGTAAGCCAAATGAGTTTCAAGATTGAGGGGATGTCTGGCTTGATTGCATTATGGACCAAATTATTCATGGTGAGCCAAATTATCTCTAGGGAAATTGGGTGCCTAAAGCTGGAACTTTAGAGATTCCTCAAGAGGGATGGCCAGATTATTTTGGGGTTGGAGGATGGCTTTGATCCAGGATTCCACGGGCTTGTCTTCAAAGGAAAATGATAGGAACCGGTCCCTTAAGAGTTAGAAGCCTAATCAACTTCACTTGGGTGAAGCATCCGATCCCCGTGATCCTTATCAATTAGTAGATAGTAGATAGGTAGCTAGATAATTATGTTATCTTTATCATTATGTTGGGTAGACTACACTTATCTTTATCTCTTTTGTTCTATGTTATCGTTTGTTTTCTTTAAGTTGGGAAGAAGGAGAAACTGAGTAGGAATAGAGTTCTTATCAGATGGGTTGTTCATGCCCAGTAGGAGTAGTTGTCTATTTAAGGGAGGAAATAGCCAAAAGGAGATTATGGAAGATATAACACATTGGTGTACGGTGTTTTCCTACCTCAAGTGGATTATTTATCAATTCCATTATCATTTTTCATTCAATTCCATTCACAACCCATCCATCAATCTAGTGGATCCTTATCAAGTGGTATCAGAGCAATGTCGACCCAAAAGGACCGCATTGAGAAGTTGGAGACCGACGTGCATGAGATCCGTGCGTCTATGCAGAATTTGGAACCCTCGTGGAAGGAAATCTCTGATCGATCAGCAAAGGAGAAGGAGAGCCAGGAATGGTCAATGCAGATGAGCATTACCCGATCAGTACAGGAGGCTTTGGCCACATTTGCAAAGAAGCAAAGGGAGCCACCGTACCGTCCAGAGAAGGAGAAGGAGAAGGATAATGAGGAGAGCTCTAATTCACGGTTTAGGCACAATCGTGACCACCGGGGAAACGGGCATTATTTTCGTCCTATGAAGATGGAATTTCCAAAGTTCCATGGAGAAGATCCTATTATTTGGTTGGATCGAGTTGCTCAATTCTTTGAGTATCAATCCACGGCAGAAGAGCAAAAAGTCACACTGGCGGCGTTCTACTTGGAAGGCGAGGCAAAGCAGTGGTGGCAATGGTTAAAAAAGGTTTACCAGGTTGAAAAACAACATATTACTTGGCCCATTCTTGAGAGGGAATTGCTAGCTAGGTTTGGCCCAACAGAATACGAGGATTACGACGAAGCTCTATCCCGGGTCAAACAGAAGGGAACCTTGAGAGAGTATCAGCAGGAGTTCGAAAAACTGGCCAACCGTGTGGTTGGATGGACACAAAAAGCACTAATCGGGACATTCTTAGGCGGGTTGAAGGCTAATATTTCAAATGATGTTCGTAAGTTCAAGCCTCGCACACTCCGTGAGACCATTGAATTCGCACGAATGCGGGAGGATGAGTTGACTCACACCGAAAGGAGCCCATCATGGGAAAGCAATACCACTATAGCGATAAGTTCTAAAGCTCCAGGTTCTCAAACCTCTGTCAAAAAACTTTCGTGGGAGGAAATGCAGAAAAGAAGGGTACAAGGATTATGTTTCAATTGCACTGAGAGGTTTACGCCGGGGCATCGTTGTGCAGTCTCACATGTTTTTATTATTGAAGCTGATCTAGACGATGAGTTGGAGCTTGAACATGATGAAGAGGCAAACGGAGATGAGAGAACTCGACCTTGAGGACAAGGATCTTGTTTAAGGAGGGACAATTGATAGGAACCGGTCCCTTAGAATTAGAAGCCTAATCAACTTCACTTGGGTGAAGCATCCAATCCCCATGACCCTTATCAATTAGTAGATAGGTAGTTAGATAATTATGTTATCTTTATCATTATGTTGGGTAGACTACACTTATCTTTATCTCTTTTGTTCTATGTTATCGTTTGTTTTCTTTAAGTTGGGAAGAAGGAATAACTGAGTAGGAATAGAGTTCTTATCAGATGGGTTGTTCATGCCCAGTAGGAGTAGTTGTCTATTTAAGGGAGGAAATAACCAAAAGGAGATTATGGAAGATATAACACATTGGTGTACGGTGTTTTCCTACCTCAAGCGGAAAGGGTGTTTCTCTACCTCAAGTGGATTATTTATCAATTCCATTATCATCTTTTCATTCAATTCCATTCACAACCCATCCATCAATCTAGTGGATCCTTATCAGAAGAGGAGTCCAATGGCCATCTTGATGATCTCCAGAGAATTATGGCTAAAGGGTAGCCCAAGAATAAGTGCTGAGCAAATTCTGTCTGTACTTGGCAAACTGGGTAGGCCCAATCTTCTAGATTAGTAGAAGCTGAAAATCTTTGGATGAGTGATCTCAGTAGAAGAGCATTCCAGGTGATTTTCCAATGAAGGTGTTTTAGTCTATGCTGAAGTTTTAGGCTCCAAAGAAGTTTTCAGTCTCCTTGGAAGAGAGGGCGGCTATAGTGTGTTAATGAGGAGGCTTGGTCCAATTAAATCAGGTTCAGGGGTAGAGGGCAGGTGGATTTTTAGAATGGGGTGGATTGAGGTTGGGTCGAATCGGTGATCAAGAATGTCTCTGCCCTAAGTCCACCCATTAGGTTTAATGAGATCAGAGATATTGAAATGGGGAGGAATGTTGAGGTTCGAGTTTGGGGAAGGTTTAAAACCAGGGAGGGAGGGAATGAATCCAAGGGGTGTTCCAGATGTTTAGATTGTGGCCACTGGAAACTGCATAGCATACACCTTTCTCTACAACCATTTTGTTTTTTAGTATGCCTTTCCACAGTCTGGGTGATTGTTAAGGAGAATGGGTTTCGAGTAATTCTATAAGAGGAATCTAGTTCTTCTTGTGTCCTCTCAAATGTTACGTGACTTTAAATTACCATTCGATCAAAATTCAATAATGATCATCTCAAATTCAGTAGTGATTTTAAGTGACATGACATTTGAGAAGACACAATAAGGACTCTAATCGTCCTTATAGAATTACTCATGGGTTTCAAGCAGGTTCTCATTTTTGAGATATTTAGCTCTCTTGTGTTTTGACCCACAAGAGATCTTCCTTAGATGGGATATTTTTAGCCAAATTTTGCAAGAGGGCTCTATTAAGATTGGACATTGATTTCAGGCCCAAGCCGCCTGCCGATTTGGGTGACAGAGCTTTGACTACTGATATTTATGCCAAGAATTTCTCTGTCAAAGTCAAGGATGAACAGAAATGGGTAACACACGTGATTGTATGATTGGATCTGACATGACGTAATAATAGATTCCGTCGAAATTTTAGATGGAAGTTAAGAGTAGGGGCTTTTGTTCTTATTGTGAGTTCCGACCAAATTTTTATATTACAAGAAGTTTATTGAAAATCGGTGTAATTAAATTGACTATTTTTTTTAATATATAAAATGAAAATTAATCTCAGATGGACCGACACAAACATAGAACGATGAGAAGGATGTTGAATCCAATGATCCATCCAGCAGTTGGGGCCATTTGATAAGTTCCAGTAGATCTACATTGGAGATTACAAACTTTTTTTATTAAAAAAATTTGATGGGTCAACTCTCTTTACTGAGAGAGACTCCATCCATATCCCTACTAGTGGTTATTCTTAATTGCCTTAACAGTCCTTTTTCTAACTAATTCAAAAAAAAATAAAAAATCATGGGCCATGGACCCTTGACCTCTTGGTGTTCACTAAAGTTACATTTGATTCGCAAAATAAATATTGCATTAGAAAAAATTAATAATTTTTATTAAGAATGGAAGAAAGTGTAATAGAATAGTATTTGTGTTACTTGTTAGAGTATATGATAAGTATCTAAGACTATTTCATTCCACATTTTTTATTTTTTCAATAAAAACTATTCATTTTCTTAATTGAATAGCTATTCCGTGTACCAAACGTAACCTAAGTGTCTATCTTCAAGCACCTTTTTTGTCCGACATCATGGTGGTACTTCTCTACAACGGTTTTGGTCCAATCGTTCTTAGTGCTATCCTCCCTACTGCAACTTTCAATTTCTCTTGTTATGGTAGTAATTGTTTCTCCAAGAACTTACAAAAAGAAAAAAAGAAAAAAAATTGTTTCTCCAAGCAACCCGTTCACTGGACTGTCTCAAAAATCGTCATTTTCGGCGGTCCATTTTTTGGCCAGTGTGCTAAGAATCTATTAGGCCGAGCCATTTATAACGGAGGAATTGGATGAGGGCATTTCGGATTAGGAACCATGGTATTAACCACAAAGCTCTGATATCATGTAAATGACTAAAGGAGATTGTTTTCATTCACACAATTTTCGTAGATGCAAGCTCTTGGTTATACACACGCATGACTTTTAGCTCTAAAACTGGCTTTCCATGAATCAAAGGGGATTTACAAAATTGCTCTAAAAGTGTCTTCAAGAATCAAGGGTGTTGTGTTGCCTTGTGGGTATGATTATCTTGATGCTGGCTGCATCGTGGAGTCAAATAAATATGGTGAGAAAATCATGCCTATATAACGCTGATTGTATTTGACTTCGTTAGAAGATGTGTAGTTATGGCAAATGCCCTGCTGTTTGGAGCTGAGTTGTTGAGCAAGAGGAGTCGAATCTTCCTTTTGTGGCTTGATATGAATATTCTCTGTTTCTCTTACAAAATATTATAAATCAGATAAGTCGTGGTTTAGTGACTAATTAATACTTATCCAATCCCCAGGAAAAGGCAACAAATAAAAACCATTATCTAGCACCCAGAGAACGAAGAGATAATACTAACAAAACATTCAGCTTCCTCAGAGGCAAATCCCTATCAACTTACAGAATAAGTTATTGATGATAAAATGTCTAAGCAAGATTAAAATATATTTAAGATGAGGTCTAGAATTGCTCTTAAGATGAGGTCTAGAATTGCTCTTCGATTCAACAACCTACACAAACTGGTGGTAGAATACTAATTAAATGCCGCCAGAAAAGGAGTGGGGAGAGAGACAAGAAAGAGGGAAAACACAAGAACTTGTTTATGCCTTTTACCATTGTGCTAATTCTATATCATTTCATGTCACTAGCCTTTTCATATTTTAACCACTTGTTAATGAATTCTCACCACCGGCTTTCTCGATCGGTACCTGATTTTTGTCAACTATCTACTAGGCACCAATTACAGCCATTAATGTGGACTGGTGCCATGACGTAGGACGACTCGCACTCATTTCATACTAGCTGCCGTGATGTATTTTAAATTGTTTTTGATGTCGGTCACTTGAAAAAATAAAGTAAAAGAAAAACCTCTTAAAACAACATGCCGGTCGATATGAAATGGTGGGATGACGAGCTTGTCGTCTTTGGAAGCGGACGATGGTTTTGAGTTTCATGGCCGTGTCAAAGCCCCTTATTGGCACCGAAGATAGCTTTTGCCTTTTGCAGAAAGAGATGGAAGAAGAGAAAGAAAAATGGTGACTAATCTTGGCTGTACAACTGAAATAACAGGAGATTAATTTCCTATTATTGCTCTCCAACACATAAGCCGAATCTATATTAAAAATGCATGTGAGAATCATATGCTCTAAAAAAAGATGTCAGATTAATGGACTGAATCCAAAGAATTTAGTGAGAGCTCTGTTTTTTTTTTTTTGGTTGGTGTTATGACCAAGTTCAGCAACCACCTATTTGTCATATAATATAATCAATGTTATGTACAAAACAAAAGAGTTAGTCTTGCGTACAAAAGCAAGAATTTGGAAGCAAAACATCATAAGACGATTACAGATTTCCCACGAGGTTCAACATTTTTACTTGCAGCAAGGTGTGATTAATTTTGCATGTATGCAGTTGACATCAGCCAATGATTCACGGCAATTCTTGATAAGGATTCTGCAGTTGGGAATTGAAGTATCTAATCATGCAAAAGAACATGACAAAAATGTTCAAATGTATCTGCTAAATGCGATGCATATGCACGTAATGTGTGCACCCCATCATAGGTGAGCTGACTAAATCTGTAGCTTGCAACAGTGAAAGCCCCGGATGACATGGGGCATGGAGTCACTAAAGTGTTGATAAGCTTCGAATACACGTCCATCGCCCCATATATATATATATATATATATATATGAAAAGTAAGCACTTTTGAATACTATATGGTTTATGATTAGCTTTCGGGTGTACCTTTTCATGCTTAAGAACAAGTCAAGAACTTGAATAAACATAGGAACTTGCTACTTCTCTCATGCTAATCTTTTAACTTATTAAATTGATTCATCTGTATAAATATATAGCATTAGTGCGCCACCAGAGTCCACAGATTAGACAGAAACTTAATTTTACTGCAACGTGTTTATATGTAATTTTTATTTTTTATTTTTTACTTTCACTCTCAATTATCATTAGCTCAGAAAAGTTTTTTCTGCTCTATATATATGCCAACATAACTTCCGGGGGCTAGCCAAAAGAAGATAGACATCTAAATACTCTATAGTTGTTGAAGGGTAAATCCAACTTTAATTATGACGGCAAAGGTTCATCCCCAAGGGCTACCTTCCTCTGCCTCCTCCTACTTCTCTTCCAAACAAGAAACATTTACAATATGGATGAAGTCTCTGGTGTTCGGTGGCAAAGGTTGCACTGTCTTTGATGCCAAGGGTCAAATTGTGTATCGAGTTGATAACTACAGCCGCAAATGCAGAGATGAAGTCTATCTTATGGATTTCAAAGGAAAGGTCATATTCACCATACTAAGAAAGGTAAAAAAAAAAAAAGATTATTAAATAGCATCATTTTGAGAAGTTTGGACTCGATTTATGCTCACAATCTGTGCTTTTCTTTTGTAGAGATTCAAATTGTTCAGGTTTTGGGAGGGCTACAGATCCACAGCTACAGAGGTTGACAGGAAAAAGCCTGGTTTCCAAGTAAGAAAAACTTTTAGGATTTCAAGAGGGGACTCACCAGTCTCACCATATGAGGTTCTTGTGGGGTTAGATGAGAACCAACCAGGCCATTACAAGATCCAAAGCTGGGGTAGCAACAAGTCAGCATGCAAGATAGTAGACCAATTCGGGGGGCTTGTTGCAGAGGTGAATTTAGTCTTACACATTTTCTCATTTCATCATTCTTGAAGGGCGTTTGCCACTACAATTTTAAACCAAATCGCAAAAAATATATCGTTTGTGAGTGCGTTTATCAAAAAAGTTATATCTGAAAACGTAAAAAAATTCGCAAGCAAGAGGGAACGCATGATTTTAAAGGTCAAATTACGTTTTTACTAAACGCTTAACTGTGTTTTTAAAAATCGTTCATTGCTTTGAGTACCGTTAATTCTAACTTATCATGTTTTCATGGACAGTTACAGAGAAAGAAATCAGCATGTGGGGTTGATTTAGGCAACGATGTTTTGACAATGGTGGTGGAGCCCTATATTGATCACTCTCTTATCATGGGTGTTTTTGTTGTGTACAGTCTCATGAATCACAAAATGTGAACGTGTGTAGGCAATATAATGTTCATTTTGAATATTACTAGTTATATGAGATACGTTTGCATGTGCTTCGTAACATATTCATACGGCTAGGGTTAGATATGTCACACCATTTAAAAAATTTAAATGACGTGATATCATTTGCATCGTTAAATACAACAACATAAAATTCTGACCATGAAATGACTCATCGATCTCTATTTTAATTGAAATTGAGAGGACCCTTGTCCGGAAATGTGACCCAAGATGTTATAGCCTATTCATGTATGCCTGTTAATTAGTTGCAAATTGTAGTTCAATTGCACGAGATCTTGCTCCCAATTAGCAAGCCCCAAAAGCCAATCACTATTATGTGCTCTACTGTTCTTTGTTTTTGTTCAAAGCATCTGTAGGAGGAGCTTGAGGATCTAATATCCCTAAATGTTCCTTGAAGATTCATTTCAGTAGCTAATGCAACATTGATTCCAATTGCCACTCAAAACTAAAAGCTTGATAACAATAAACAATAGACGATTTCATGACTCAGTCCATCAATTGATCCATCGATCACCATAAACCAGTATTAGAAACCAAGCAGCTAAGAAAAGAACTTTAGCCAACATAACAAGCTGTAGTACTTCACCAATTATCCAAAATCAGAACAGGGGAAAGATATATAGTTGAATCCCTAGATATTCTAAAAGACTAAGCTGTGAGGATTCTGCGCTCAAACTCACTCTCAATAAGTGAGACCCGACGTGTATAATATTCAATTGAAATAGGGTGAATTATAAATATAAGGTTCGAAGCCAGTACTTTTGTTCTAATACCATGTTAAATCACCAGTTATTCTAAAAATTAACGTAAGCCGATAAAAAATAAAAAATATAATTATTTATAAAAATTGAAAATAGAATGTCTGCTAATCGTAATTGCTTCCTAGTGAGGGATGGGAGTATGATTCTGATAATAGGTGCTATAAGTTATAATATTAATTAATGGTTGCTATTTTTTATTAACTTAAGTTTTTGAAATAACCGGTAATTTAACAAGGTTTTAAATTCAAACCTAGACTAACAAGAGGGGAATTTACTTCCCAAGCATGCTCATGAGCCTTCATTATTGTTAAGTTGATATGCATGCTTGAGAAGAAATGGAAGGCTGAGAGTTATGCACACAATTGGGTTTCTATGGAACCCTATTGTATCCATCATAATAGCTGCACAGAGTTGGAAACTGTGAATCTCATTCTTAGGAATAGCTAAAGTATTTTGAGGATTGAGGATATTTTTTATCCACCGAGCCATGGGGTAATCTTCAAAGGCTGATATGTTTGAGTAATGTTTGCTACACGTACAACATTTGTACACATTTTGTACAACAAAGCTAGCGTGAAAATTGCTGCACAACATTACACACTTTGTAAAAAAATTGAAAGTAATTTTCACGTCAGCTTTGTTGTACAAAGTGTGCACAAATGTTGTACTGCAAACATTACTCAATATGTTTAGAGGCCATTTAGAATGTCTCCATAAAATTCTAACTATGACACATCCCAAAAAAAGATGTTGAGTTATTTCCACACTATTTGAGTGAATAAATTTGGCTGCTAACATAGCTTTGACTGGCAATATGTTCCGAGGAATCTTCCACAACAAATGCTTCGGCCTATGCTGAATTTTTTAGTCTTTATAGTTTCTTCTATTCTTTTGAAGAGAGAGGCCCTGTACTGATTTGGTTTAGATTAAGATCAAGCTCATAGCTGTTTTTATAGAAAATTGACCTGAAGCAGAGGGAGTCTGGATACATGAGTCCATTGAAGGTTGAAGGCTGAGATGAATGTTCTGTGTTTGCTGCAGAATCCGGGTTGAAAAGCTTATTTAGTTTTTCTATGTCCCGGCCCATCTATGATAATGAGATCTGAAACTTTGAGCTCAGGGAGGCATGTTAATGCTGGATTGGATTGGTGAACAATGGAGGAATGTAAAAATGGAAGGGGAATTATATTGATAAGGGATAATTGCATCAATGGTCCTTGGGGTATGTCATAATTACGAATCACTCCCTATGGTTTAAAAAGTTCATTGAAGGTCCTTGTGGTAAACTATAATTACAAATCGATCCCTGAAGTCAAATTCTGTTAAAAAAAATTGACAAATTCTGTTAAAAAATTTGACAGATTCTGTTAAATGCCATATCAAACCAATAAGATGGCGACACATGTCCATCTGAATAAAAAGATATAAATTTATTAAAAAATAAATAAATAAACTTATTTAAAATAAAAAAAAAAAAAAAAAAAAAAGGGAGGAGTGGCCGCGCAGCCACCCCCAATGGCTTGGGGTGGCCTTCGGGCCACCCCCGGCTGCCACTGGGGGTGGCCCGCGGCCACCCCTTCCTTTTTTGTTTTTAATTTTTTTTTGAATTTTTTTTTTTAAAAAATAAGTTTATTTAATTATTTTTTAATAAATTTATATTTTTTTATTCAGATGGACACGTGTCGCTATTTTATTGGTTTGATGTGGTGCTGACGTGGCATTTGACAGAATCTGTCAAAATTTTTAAAAGAATTTGACTCTAGGGATCGATTTGTAATTATAGTTTACCATAAGGACCTCCCATAAACTTTTTAAACCATAGGGAGTGATTTGTAATTATGGTATACCTCAGGAACCAGTGGTGCAATTATCCCTATTAATAATGAACTTCAATTATAGCCGGAGACAAATCACAAGTGAATCTAATTAAGGCTATAAACAAATCACATGACAAAAATCTATATGAATTCTCAGCCCTATCAATTGGTCATATGTTTGAAACCAGGAATGGTAGGCACTCAAGGATCATACCAGATTTTCAAGTTTTGCCCATCACCAACGGTACAACAAGCTCCTTTACCGACGAACATGTTGGGTATGTTTGGCAAGATAGTGGGAAAATAATTTTTGAGGTAGTAAAAGGTGATAGATGTAATATAAAGTAAAAAAAATTATATAGAAAAGTGGAAAAATTTTGTATTGTAGTGGATTTTTTTTATTTGAATAGTAATAAAAAAGTTATTGATATAAAAAGTTGAAATGTTTTGATATTGATTGTTTTTGGAAAATGTGAAAATAAAGTTGAAATTTTTTGTGTTGCTTGCCAAACAAGGCCGTTATTTCTCAGGATTCTTTTTCAAAGCCAAAGAGGCTTGGGAAGAGCAGGGGGTAACAGTCAGCAGATTTGAATGCTTCAAGTATTTGTTATTAATTAAAGGGTAAATGTATAATAAATTTTTGAATAAACGAGAGATTTGAATTCACTCACTTTTTAATTTTAGAAATTAGATGTTTGAGTTTTCAATTATTCGCAATAGATCCCTCCGTAACTTTTTTGTCTACTGTACACCGTTAATGTCAAGTCAACATTTTTGCTTAAAATAATATTTCTGTTATTTTATTAAAAGAAAATCCTAAAAAATAAGGGGAAAGTACACTTTACCCCCCTGATGTATCCACCTATTGGCAATCTGACGCCCAATGTTTAATTTTTCGTAGATGACCCCCCTGATATTTACTACGTATGTCAATCTTGACCTTCTGTCCACTTAGTCTGTCAAAAGTGATGGAAATGAGGTCACATGCCACGCACATGACTTTTTAAAGCCTGACTTTCCAAAATTACCTAAGTCCAAAAGGGTGCGTTTGGCCACTCCCATGAGGACCCACAATCTTTTAACACATTCTTTTTGGTGTTTGGTTTCTTGGAAACTAAAAGAAATAAATGGTGGATTCGGATGAGCCCGAGATGATACAGCGTCTCGTCGATAATTGATTTTTGTGTATTCTTGTAAATTTTCATGCACTCCTTCCCATAACCCGAGATGATACAGCGTCTATGCATAGCCATAGCCATTTGCAACAAAGTTGAAGAAGGAGTGTAGAAGACAACGACAAAACGCACCGTTTAACTTAAAGTTTTGAAACACTAAAAATGACATGTGCACGTGTAGAAAACTAGGCGCATGGAGAACTTCTTGTCCTACGTACATTCCATTTCTCTCCACAAACCACGTCATGCACCTTCAAATCACTGAAGCTCTTATGCTTGAAAAATTCCAGACTCACCCAAACTTGAAAAAGCTATCTGTGGAGGCCTGCATGCATGCCGCACAAAATGAGCTACTCCCCTTGGTGGTAGTGCAAGTTCTTTTCTTTGAGCAAGCTCAGGCCACCGTGGCTGGTGGGAAAGTGACTGAGCTGCCTAGCAACCTCAGGGCACTCTTAGCCACACAAGGCATTGACCCATCAAGGCCACCACCGCCATTAAGTAGCAACACTAGCATTCCTGCAGACGACCGGTGGAGTGTCTCCAGCCTTAAATCACCAAAGTCAAGGATGTCTACTTTAAGAATGAAGCTGGCTGAGGATGATGACTAGCTTGGATCAGATTTCAAATACATGCAGCC
This sequence comes from Alnus glutinosa, assembly GCF_958979055.1. NCBI lineage: Eukaryota > Viridiplantae > Streptophyta > Magnoliopsida > Fagales > Betulaceae > Alnus > Alnus glutinosa. The sequence goes on from NC_084893.1 coordinate 3,367,747, forward strand.
AATAAAAATATTAACAACAATCAAAAGAATGGCACCGCCTCTTATATATAGGGGCGGAGCCAGGGGGGTCGAGAGCGGGCACATGCCCCCCTCAACCCCCAAAATTTTTCCTTAGTCCCTATAAATTTTTCTTGGATATCTTGGTTGCCCACCCTCAACCACTCATCAAGGGACATCTACATTGGACTGGCAAAGCTTTTCCAAGACTAAGAGAACCAGAGTTTAGTCTTTCATGCTTTTACCATTTTAAATCTTCAAGCTTCAGACATTTTTAGGTTAAAGGTCCTTTCTTAACGAAGAAGAAGAAGAAGACGAACACTGTGCACAACACTGGGTTAATTATTTGTGACGAAACGCCCCGTTTAAATAACTCTAGCCCGCGTCCAAAACGCGTGTTGCGTGTAAAGGTAGTGTACTTTAGTTTTTATATATATACTTTAGTTAGTTTTAGCTGCTGAGTTCTTGATGCGTGTTTCAAAGTTGAAATTATTTTTTCTCTCTCTCTTTTTTAAGTGAAAAGTTATGATTTATTATAGTAATGATATTTAATAAATTGTTATATAATTTTCATACAAATAGATAACAGTAAAAATTAACCTTTAGATTAATACTTACAAAATAAAATAAAAATTTAAGGACTGATTTTCAGAGCCACACCATTTTAATTATATAATAGTCGTATAATATTTTACTAAATAACATTATTCTTGATATTATGTTTTAACTCTGCCAACATAATAACATTTTAATTGTATGAAATATAAAACTATAGTTATCTGAACTTATAGAGAGCAACAATGATTTCATTGAACTTCAATCAAACTCTAAATGAACTCGTGTTGAAGTAGATTTAGCAAATATGTCAGTAGATGCTTGCTTAAGAAAAAGATTTCAAATTATATTCATAATTATAGAGATCAAATCCGAATAGCATATCTACAAAAAGAACATTGTCAAATTATTTTTATTGAATTGTTTATTTATTTTGTCAATTACATTCTTTAATATTTTCAATTAATTTTGGGTCACTTTTATTGTTTAATTTTGTCCCCCGTGAATCAAAATCCTGGCTTCGCCACTGCTTATATATATATATATATACCAATGGAGGGTGATGTTGTTCTGAACATGGTTAACCACTTTAATCAGGAGCCGGTCGCCTTCCCTTGCTATGATACGAGGCCGAGGGAACTGCCCGTTAACAGTCACAATGCTCTTTGTTTGGCAGAGTCTTGTAACGTTTTGTAACTTGATCTGTGAAAGATTGACAAAACAGAGCATGGTTATGGTTAAGATTTTAGACATGTTGTAGATGAAATGTAATTATACGTACCACTGACCACTACGAGGAAGTAAGAACTGGAGTGGAGACTACAAGCAAGGCTGGACATTCATTTCCGGGAAGGGGTGTGAAAGTCCTGCTCTTTCAAGCGGGAGGGTATCGGCTCAAAAGGAAGGGGCCCAAGAAAAAGAGGAGTTCAAAACTTCAAATTCAGGAGCCGTTGAAGAAAGATTGAATTGAAAGAAATCAAACTTCTTTTCTTTTTTTTTTTTCGAATAATAAGGAAGTTATTGTCAATAGGAATTAGAAATGTAGTGAACTGAAAATCAAAGAATCCGTTCGTTGTTCTTGTCCCAGCCCCGATAGTAGAGTTAGAGACTTATTCATTATCGAACTTGTAGTTCATTTCACATGATATTAGAGTGAATGGTTGATATGATATAAATTTCACATCGAACTTGGCCTGCCTTTTCCTTCTTTCTACCAGTAGATATCTGTAGAAGCTGGGTGGGGAAATTAAAGGGGTTTTCCTTTAGAGCTGAACAACATCAAATGGGCCATTTTATTGCTTTCGTTTGGGTCCTCTAATCCTGTCAAAATTCTAGCTGACATGTTTACTTGGTTTAAGGTTGAGTACACCCACTAGGTAAGGGAAATGTTTGTTCACCCCTGTTTTACCCAACCAAAACAGAGGCCGACACTGTCAACAATATTTTCCGTTACCCCTCATGTTCAGCATGCATGGGTAATGGGTTGTCCATCAAACTTGTTATTTTATAGACATTATGTAAGATATTATTCCCTTATGTGGCCTTTATATCACATTTACGGTGTTTGCTATGTTTATTATTTTTTAATAAACATATACAGTATTATGATTATTTCTATTAATTTAGATTACCGTAAATATGGAATCGGTATTATGGTTATTTCTATTAATTTAGATTACCGTAAATATGGAATCGGTTAATTGATTTTAAAAATCAATTAACAATATTGTTTCCTTGATGGAAGGAAACAATACGGTGTTTACCATTTGAGGGTCCCTAACCTAGCCTATAAATAGAGTGCCTGTGTACACTATCAGTACAGCCATCAAGCAATAGGCATAGGTTAGAAGATCCCTCAAATAATCTTTTTTTTGTTCTTCAGATGGATCGTGGAAAAGCTTGAGCAAATATGGCTAGAGGTAAGCCTGAATCCTGTCTTATTTGTTTTCCGCTGCGCATGTTAGGTTAAAGAAATAATTGTTATTTAATTATTTCTAACATGCGGTATCAGAGCCATCATCTGTGCTATTTTGCTTAGCGTATAATTTTACTATGCGTTATCAATATTGAATCAAGTAATTTTTATTGGTTATCAATATTGAATCAAGTATATTCTATTTGGTATTGTTCACTTTGTTTGAGCAATATTTCGTCTTTTGTGACATGATAGAAACGTATTAGCGATTATTTTGTGAATATTTGTTGTTCACGTACTGTTTGTGAAAACCCATAAATTTGATATAACTACTTTTTGTTTTATCACTATTCTGTGTATTGTGATATACTGCCTAATTTTGAGTTGTTGTAATCTTGATATGGGTATTTTCATAAAGGGGTGGCGGCTAGGGTTCCATTTTTAGGGTTTTCAACCCATCTGGAACATTACGGGTCGGGTTGGTTGGTGACTGGGTAGGGTTTCGACCCATTAAAGTTTTTGGGTTGGATATATTTTTCGGGTAGGGTTTTTTTTTAAAACCCATGCAGTTTTGGGCCATTTAAGTGGGCTGACCTAGTTTGGGCCAGCACTATACATAGACCCAGAGGCCTGACCCGATTAAGTGGGTTGACCCAATTGCCCAAATACAGTAGCCCATTTGGAGTCTTGTGACCCAAAAGCCCAACTCAATATACTAGCCCATTACAGTAGCATTTAAATAAAATAAAAGATTTGGCTCATATGGGGTTCGAACTTGGGACCTTCATGTCCATAAAGTGACAAGCTTCAAACCATTGAGCTAAGCCTGGTTTTATGCTTTCACATTAAGATTTTATTCCCTTTATTATTTACAGTACTGTGTATTAAAATTATTGTTTATTTAATACATGAATTGAGGAATATATTTTTAATTGTTGAATTTATATTGTTTAAATATAAATTACTTGATGCCTAGACCTAAGAATAATTAACAATACCATATATACTGGTGTGTTTACAGTAATATCTAAGAATGCAATGTCGGGGAAAGTTCTGACAAGGAAAGTCTTGGGATTTAAGTGTGTCCGGTGTGACCCCCCTCACTTTCCTGGGAGCTCATCTGCTTGCACCTTGGAAAATGCTGTTTACCCCATTTAAGTATTGGTTTGTTATATTCCTGGGGCTATTAAGGGGGCATCTATAAAGTTGTTAGATGTTAATGAAGTAGCAATTATCATGATAATTTTGGGAGAGCCACAGCATCCCAATTTTGAATGACAATTGCATCAAGATTACACACACGTAATTATCATTATGATTTTAGGGAGCCACAGCATCCCGGTTTTTAATGATAATTACATCAGGATTACACATAAGAACATCATAAAGAATTTTATTAGATGTTCATAAACTGCAGAGTGATTATTATGATTTTGGGAGAGCCACAACATCTCGATTTTATAATAATTGCATAAAGATCGTACACGTGAACTTCATATAGAAAAATTAACATCGTCTTGTAATTAATTCATAAATTTAATTACTTATCCCTACAGAGAAGTTTTTATTTTTATGACTTAATTAGAATAAGATAACAAATTTGGTATTGAAAGTAAAATTTCTCTCGGTTGCCCACAGGTACAGAGAATTTTATTTTTCAATATTTAAATTTATTAGTCTTATTGATAAAGAGTAAATTTCATGCATGATGCAACCTTTGCCCACAGGTAGGTTGAAATTTACTATTTAAATTGGCATTGGCTAATTTAAAATAAAGTTAACATTGTCTTGTAATTAATTCATAAATTTAATTACTTATCCCCGCAGGGAAGTTTTTATTTTTATGACTTAATTAGAATAAGATAACAAATTTAGTATTAAAAGTAAAATTTCTTTCGGTTGCCCACAGGTACGGAGAATTTTATTTTTTAATATTTAAATTTGTCTTAGTCTTATTAATAAAGAGTAAATTTCATGCGTGATGCAACCTTTGCCCACAGGTAGGTTGAAATTTACTATTTAAATTGGCATTGACTAATTTAAAATAATGTTAATTCATAGCATTAAAGTGTTTATTTTCTTGGTTATTGCAGCTGTTCATAATACTCTACTTTGGTAGTTTTATATTTCAATACTTTATGGTAATATTTTTCTGACTGGAAAAAGATTAATATACTTTTTCAATTGAGTGTTTCTAATTCCATTATGGGAATGAAGGATATTGTAGTTTAGCTTAAGTCCCTAAAGATTAAGATTTTTTAAGTCATTATTGGTCATTTTATTTTTGAATTTTCTCTTCTAAGTGTAAAATTTTATCTTGTAACACACGTAAGGATAAATGGTTAGTAAATAAACTTCTAACCATGTGTGTTCAAGGATATGAGAGAATTCATAAAGTGTTCACATGATTACTCATGTCAAGGGAAGGACCAATAAATGCAATCATGTCCAACACTTAAAGCATGAGAATAAAGTGCCAATAAAGTATTATGGCAATCAAGATACCCATTTCTCATGCAATAAGGAAAATTAAGGGCATATAAAGAAAGATTGCATGAAGTATAAGAAATGACTTAAAATAAAGATAATCTCCATATCTAGTATGTCGTGAATCTCTTTTAGTGACTCAATCAAATATATTGTGGATTGATTATGGTTTAACAATCCACATTGTCAACACAAATGCAGAATCTTTTTAAAAGTGAATAACACGTGTTTATAATTTGAGGTTGTTGGGATCTATAGGTTAATTTTGAGATTCAGTTATATTTTTTACCTAAAAAAAAATGATTTATATTCCATAATCTTTTAGAAATTTATTTTCTAGTTTGGTTTGTTAAAAATTTCAATTTTATTTTTGAAATTTTTCTTATTTTAGGTGGAATATTGGTTGGGGTTTATTTAAAGTCTATTTAAAATTGACCTACATCCCAATTTTTGAAACAAAATTATTTATTTGTTTCTGCATACTGATGTTGACGTAAAGTAGAGTCTTTGAGAATTTAAAAATGCTCTTGTTATGGCTTTGGAGATTGAAATATATCTCTATACAGAAAATAAAAGTCGGTAATTTACTGACTTTGGTACTTGTGTGGACTGCATAAGGGAAAGCATACCAACAAGACCATTAGAGGTGCCAAAGAGAGCCTTTTAAAAATTCTTGAGATCATGAACATTGAAAGGTGTTAACCTTTCCATACTCATTGCCTAAATGGTCAAAGATATTTTTATCTCTTTTAGTGATGACCATATAAAGTTTATGTATCTCTATCTTCTAAATATTAAAGCTGGGGTATTGAATGTTTTTTAATACCTATAAGGAAGAAGAGGAGAAACAATTTGAAGATCATAAGATCTAATATAGGCATAGAGTATTAATGTAGGTACACACAAAGGGAAATGATTAGTAATACTAATCTGCTATTACCCTTATAGAGTAAAGCTTTGAAGACCATTGTGTATATGTTAAACAGTATTCCATCTAAGGTTGTCCATAAGACACCTTTTAAAGTATAAAATAGATGGAAGCTTAGTTTAAATTATTTACACATATGGGGTTGCCTTGCTAAAGAGAGGATTTATAATCCTCGCCTAAGGAAATTAGATTCAAGGACAACCAGCGGATCTTTTATAAGCTATTTAGTAAACTTTAAGGGGTTTTTATTATCCTTCACGTAAGCCTAGAGTTGTTGATTGTAAAATTTTTAGAGGATGCGGAACCTAGTAGGAGTGCTCATTCACATAAATTGGAATTAGAGGAAGCACTAGAGTTGGCCAAATCTCCTCCTCATAGAGGATGATTGATTGTATTCATGGAAAATCAGATTGATTATCCTGAGCCACAATCACTTCTAGAACAACCAACTCATACAGAACAGGTTCAAAATCTATTCTCCCATTGCAAAATGCAGAGGAAGTAGAATTAAGAAAATCCTATAGAATAAGTAGATCAACAATTCTTAGTGATCATGTTGTATATCTCCCAGAGTCTGATGTTGACATTGGACATAAAGATGATCCAAATTTGTTTTCACATGCTATGAATGGAGAAAACTCATCATTGAGATTCAGTGCCATGAAGTGAGAGTTAAGTCCATGGCTGAAGGGTCGAGTTAGACTCGTAGCCAATGGTTTTACTCATAAGGAAGGCATTGATTATCATGAAACATTCTCTCCAGTGTCTAAGGATGGTTCATCAAGATGATCATAGCATTAGTAGCTTATTTTTGATCCAGAGCTACATCAAGTGGATGCGAAAACAACTTTTCTGAATAGGGATCTTAAGGACGAGGTTTACATGAAACAATCAAAAGGTTTTATAAATAACAGTCAGAAAGCTTGCAAATTAAAGAATTCTATTTATGGGCTATGATAGATCTCTCAATGGTAAGATACTTTTTACAAGGTTATTGTTTATAGAAAACATTGTTGATTAGTATATATACCTTAAGGTCAGTGGGAGTACAGTAATCTTTCTAGTCCTATATTTGCAAGTGGTGATTTAGGTTTGCTACATAAAGTTCACAAAACTTTGAAATGAAGGATTTGGGTGAAACCTCTTATGTCTTTTGACATAGAGATTCACAGAGACATAAAGAATATTAACATTGTCTCGGAAGGCCTACATTGAAAAAGTTTTGGGAAAATTTAGAATGAAGGATTTGCACCTTCATTAGCAATTAAGAGGGACTAATTAAATACAGATTAATGTCCCAAAAGGTATTGGAATAAGGGCAGATGAAAAGTTTTAAGTGTCTGTATTATACATAACCATATGACTGACAATAAGTATATTGAGTCAATAAAGTGCTGTAAATAAAGTCTTGCGGTATATGCAAGGAACCAAGAAGTACAACTTAACCTAAGGATACACTTTCCATTTGAAGGTGGTTAGTTGTTCAGATTTGAGTTTTGCTGATTGTGTAGATAGTAGAAAGTCTACTTTAGGGTATATATCTTTTTATTGAAGGATATATCCTAGAGATGCAGTATGCGGACTATAGTTGCTACGTCTACCAAGAAAGCTAAAAGTCTAGCGTGCTATGAATTTAGTACACAGGCATGATGGTTGAGACATTTATTGAAAGTCTCAATCTTGTCGATTTTACAGTTAGACCATAAAGATACTCTGCGGTAATTCTACTATAATCTTCTTTTATAAGAATAAAGAGTAGAAGCAGAAGTGAATCGACATCAAGTATCTCAGTACGAGAGATAACATTAAGAGACATAAAGGGTCTATTGAGCATATAAGTACTGAATTAATGATTGCGGATCCCATGACTTAAAGTTTACCGGTAAAGAAAGAATAAAGTCATGCGGAATATATGAGACTCATTAATTCATTTTCGCTTGGTTTGTCTCTTTTTGGTCTATAGACATAAAGTTATTATAATAAATATTTTTTGTGCACATTTGTTATTTTATCCATGAGGATAAATAAAGTTGGACCCGAATGACTTATAGGAAGTTCATTCATAAAGCTTGATTATCCATAAGGTACTCATGTAAGGAGTGTTTTACATTGTGATACATGGAAGGGACGACCTAATTTTACAATGGTTTTACCGCCATGATTCGTGTGAAACATTTCTTATCTGAGTGGGAAGATTCCATAAGTGATTGGCCAAACTAAAGAACCTAATACCATAAGGTCATGTGTCATAAAGGCCAAGTGGGAGAATGTAAGATATTATTCCCTTATGTGGCCTTTATATCACATTTACGGTGTTTGCTATGTTTATTATTTTTTAATAAACATATACGGTATTATGATTATTTCTATTAATTTAGATTACCGTAAATATGGAATCGGTATTATGGTTATTTCTATTAATTTAGATTACCGTAAATATGGAATCGGTTAATTGATTTTAAAAATCAATTAACAATATTGTTTCCTTGATGGAAGGAAACAATACGGTGTTTACCATTTGAGGGTCCCTAACCTAGCCTATAAATAGAGTGCCTGTGTACACCATCAGTACAGCCATCAAGCAATAGGCATAGGTTAGAAGATCCCTTAAATAATCTTTTTTTTGTTCTTCAGATGGATCGTGGAAAAGCTTGAGCAAATATGGCTAGAGGTAAAGAAATAATTGTTATTTAATTATTTCTAACACATTATATATATATAAGTCGCTTGGCAGTAACGAAAAGAAGTTTGCCCATTGCTTGAATGTGAGTGAAGGAATGCTTAAAACTCAGAAGAAAAGTAGATGAAGAAGACTTGAAGGAATCGGCCATATGACAACAATAAGCCAAAGGAAATCGTTAAGATGACAGCACGTGACGCAGCTTCTTTAAAAAAAAAAAAAAAACATATCTCTTTATCATAAACAGTCATGAACATCCAAGAATATTTCAAACCTCACTGAAACAAAAAGATTCATTTCAAACCAATGGGAGAGCGTTGAGCGGTCAAAGAGATCCCAAACAGTCAGCCCAAGCCAGCATTTCTGCTATCGAAGGCGTCCCCTTTGAGTGCAGTGGACTCGACAACTTTCGCCAAGCTCGCGGCGCAGAACGATCTGTCCTCGCACTTGCCGGAGTTATGTGCCTCTGCAAACCTGCTCTGCTTTCCAGATTTATCGCCGAGTCTGGAGAAGCATGAGAAGGACTCCAACTTTGCAGTGTACTCGGACTGGGACTTCACCAATTACGGCACGGATCGGCTTGGCGGGATCGACTCGTTTAGAAATATTTGGGTGACGAGAATCTCCCGGTCTGCTCGTTTTGCTGGTACAGCCGAGACTCGACGGGCCACCGGTGGCTCCGGCGTGTTTTCCAAGTACGCCAATGATGTGAACGTCCCCAACCTCCGGTTCACTTCCTAGTCTGACGATTCCAATGGCCATGCCCACACGTTCTCTAACTTGGGAGGTCACCACGTGCAAAAAAGAAAAAGAGAAAATGGATTGTCTGTGAAACGTAACGCACCGTTTTGGATTAGGGTAATTTTGAAAAGTTATGCTTTAAAAGGTTATGTGCGTGGCATGTGACCTCATTTCCATCACTTTTGACAGACTAAGGGGACGGAAGGTCCAGATTGACACACGTAGTAAACATTAGGGGGGTCATCTACCAAAAATTAAACATTGAGCGTCAGATTGCCAATAGGTAGATACATCGAGGGGTAAAGTATACTTTCCCCTAAAAAAAAAAGGGGTCTTCTTCAACGTCTTCGTCTTCTTCTTAAACCTTCTTCAACCACTGGATCAGACCCATGGCAGCAAGCGAGTTGGGCAGTCTCGCTTCTACACACAACCTCAAGCGTCAAAAGGATCGGAGGAGTCTAATTAAGATCTATCACGGCAAATATGGGAGGAGCCAGCCACCTGCGTACATGCCGTCCTCCATTTCTCTCTTCTTATCTCAAGAATCCCTCCACAGACCTTAGATATATCTGCATAAAGGGAAAGAGGCATAGCAGATAAGACTTTTGATGCTCCTGCTACAAGTATTTTGTTCTTGTCAAGGCAATCCAAGCCCATACCCCAAAAAAGGAAAATAAATATCGAAAACTGATGGAAAATATCCAACGGAGGTAACAAAGACCAATGCTTTCGACTTCAACTCAGAACTGAAGTTTTATGATTTGAAACTGAAAAAAAAAAACCGCATACAAGTTCTGAACCCAAAACCAGTAATCATTCGCTTTTATTCTATCTCAAAAAGCCCTAATCTTCTTTTGGTTTATGTTCGCCAGTGATCGAGTGATCTTAGACCCCTCCAACTGGCGCCTGAGATTGTGTGTAGAAGCGAGAACGCCCAACTGATCACTTGCTGTCATGGGTCTGATCCATTACTGGTTGAAGAAGAACGCCCAACTTTTTCTTTTCTTTATTTAACAATTTTTTTTTTTTTTTTTTTAATTTTTAAGTTTTTAATTTTTTTTTAATTTTTCTAGATTTTCATTTTTAATAAAATAACAAAAATATTATTTTAAACAAAAATGATGATGTGGCACTAATGGTGTACAGTAAACTTGGACGGCAAACTCACGGAAGGATCTATTGCGAATAATCGAAAACTCAGATATCTAATTTTTAAAATTAAAAAGTGAGGGAGTGAATTCAAATCGCACGTTTATTCAGAAATTTATCATACATTTACCTTTAATTAAATCAATAAGAGGTTTTGATTTGTGTGGTTTAATGAAATCAATGAGAGGTTTGAGAATTAAGGCATATATAAATAGATAAAATCACTCTTAAAGAACAAAGAACAATTGCTTACGAGGCTTATACAGACGAGGAGAAAACCGAAGTTTTAGGAGCAAGTCGGTTAACAAATAAAACAGTATGAGGCTGTCGCGTTTGAACAGGAGTAAGTCACGTTCGAATGACAACTAGGGTTTCACACCTTATCGCGTAATGGTTGCGAATAAGCTCTTATGGTCTTCAAAGTTTTGAACCTCACTTCAAGAACCAACTTAGACTTACAGCCCAACACATTTTGACATTGAATTTGCGAATTAACAACATAAAATTTAACAAAAATCTTAAACTAGATTTGGCTATTCTAGTAGGGGATAAGGAACAGTTTACAAATGTTTGTTTTTCATACGTACTAGGTTATCCTAGCTTTAATTTCTAGGTTTAGCAGTCCCCTCCATGAATGTGTTCCACAAATGATTATCATATTGGGAAGGAGACATCCTTTAGACCGGCAGAATAGAAAAGGGAGAAAGTAATAAAATATATAAGCATACAAATGCTTGTCGGCAGCTTTCTTTTTTTCTCTTGTCGGCAGCTTTCTTTTTCTCTTGTCTTGATTTCTATCTAATCATTAATTGAATGACCAAGAAATAGATTAATTAAGAATATGTATCTGATTATCAGTAGCTACTATTTGAATATTAATGCAGGACCAAACATACATATTTTGTTGGAGAATGACTAGCACATATATATATATATATATGCAAGAGCAACAAACAAATACATTGAACATACATTTATTGGTTTAAAGGAATATTTTGGCTGTTACATGCATGTCCAAGTCGCGCGGTGCAGTCCCGAACGATCTTCACTAAAAAGAGTACTAGCCGTTGCTAAGAGTACTCCATGTGACATTTGTGTAGCTAGATTGTCGCGTGGGTTTGAAAGAGACTGCATGTAATAAAAGTTGTAATATATATTACAAACATTTTCTGATCACTAGAAAAATGAGAAACATGAGGGAGGGAGAGAGAGATATAGAGGATCTTTATCATTGCAGAAGTCTTCTAATAAGCTCAACATCAACAGCAGTGGTGTCCACAGAATCCAGCAGTTGAGCGAGCCGTTCACTGAGGTCCTCAACCTCTTTTTGTAACCTCTTGAGGTAACTGCAAGTTTCGTTCAAAACCTTGGATGCTGATAACTACACCAAACGACAGGAATATATTGGTTAGCATTAAAAGACTACAATTGTTGTTTTCTAGTCACAAGAATTCTACACCTATCAATACTTTGAGTGAGGCATGCAGCTTTATTTGAAAAGGCTAGCTTTATGGTCATATATATTTCTAGTTTAATTCGCACCCGGAAGAGTCAGAGGAAGAGAAGAATAATTCTCCCAACTAAAAGAAAAGAAAAAAAAAAAAAAAAAAAAAAAAAAAAAAAAAGCTTTTTCACGGTTGCAGTAGGTGTCGGTGTAGCTTATATATATTCATGCTCTTCTGGTAAAGTAGGTTACGGTAGGATTTATTATGGAATTCCTATCAACATCACCTACAGCAGCTCACTGCTATAAAGAGTTTGGCTTCTTTTCGGTGAAAAAATTACTACAGATCGAGTTTCTGTCAAAAAATAAACAGTGAAAATAGGATGATAGGAGGAGAATTCTACACCGTTTATTTCTTTCACAGAACGATCTCCAGTGATTTTTTTAACTGAGTTCCCTTATGTCACATGTTTTCAGATCTTAACAAACAAGCCAGTGCATGCACAAAGTTTCATCTCCGGCCAGCATCCCTATCAAACCCCCACAATGTCACGTTTGCTTTTTATTTTCACTTTTGAGGGAGCAAGCATGAGGTGCATGCATGAATGATCATAATTCATGTCTATAATTTAGGAACAGGCTGGGCTGAGATAATTACGAAGAAATTTATAATTAATGAAGCTAATAAAAATAAATAACCTAGCCTATACCGTTCGGTTGCGCCTCCTTTGATTACGCCGTGGAAGCAATGACTGAAGTCTCAAAACAAGATCATTAATCTCCTCCTCAGTAGCATTTGAAGTAGTTGTTGATGATGTTCTGCTAGACATGACTGAAGCTCGGGGGCTTTGCTTAATTTACTAGCTATCAACGACTAGAGTGGAAGTTGAAGAGGGAGGAAGAGGGTGTTTAAAAAGAGAGTGAGAGAGGAGGTTTGGACAAAAATCAATTAGTTGGAAAAAGACGTTTGAGAAGAAATTAGGGGTTTTGATATGAAAATCAAGGCCTATGTTGTCCCACATTTCTGTACTATACGGGCCAACAATCAAGTGGAACTTGGCTAATTAATTCGTTTCTGAAAATACTTCCAAAAATAATTAATACACCTATCATGGCAGGACACGTGTCTATGCATGTCTAGGTTGGGTACTTGGCTACTTGCTATGTATTAGGGTTTAAAATGTTTGTATATATATATGTCCGACCAAAAGATACTTCTTCCTTTGTTTGCTTGATGGGGATCTCTAGGGGGCCACTCATGTTTTCTTTGTCCAATTGCCATGGTTTTTTATTTTTATGTTTTTGCCTTTTCTCTTGGCGCATCTAAAATGTTGAGGAGGAAGCCATTATTTTAGGTTTGGATTAATCAACTTCTCTTCCAAAACTGGATGGAAACCAATTTGCACAAGAACTAGACAGAAACCAGACTTAAAATGGCATTTTGGATTAATGGACAAAGTTTTTCTTTCAATTAATTGGATTGGAGGAATATTAATCTATATTGAATTTTTTACGTTTTCAAATCATAATTTTTTAAAAAATGCATTCTCCTACAACATATTTTTTACAATTTAATTTAAAGTCGCATTTTAAATAAAGTAGTGAGACCTCGGGTATCGGACCACATCTTGAACTAAACTTTTCTCCTTAGTCTCACAAATAATTGCCAAGTAAGTTATTGTTTTAATCTACCATCATGAATTGCTTAAAAACTAAATTAATTAATTAATTAATTAAAAAAAAAAAAAAAACCCAGCATGAATCAGGAAGTTTCATACAGGCAGAGGCTAGGTCTTATCATGAAAAGATTAATGAGACAACTTTGTCTTTTATGTGTTGTATTTATTAATACTAACTTTATAAGTAATGAATTTTATTGACTTTCTTATAAGTAACTTTATGTGTTGACTTTATAAGAAAGTTTCGCTATACTCAAGTGATCGGCTATTAGAACATGACTTGTGTGGTACAATTTCAAATGCCACAAAATGCTTTGCATTCTCCTCATTGAACACCTATTGATTTTCAAATTAATTAGATGGTCAAAAGTCCGTTCCGACAGTCTTGTGTTTATCAGATTTTTGCTGCTTCTTATCCTTATTAACTTGATCTTTACTTGATTGTTGATCAAGCTGTCTCAATATATATCAGGTGATAAATATATATGTTCCAGCAATTCTCAACCCTAATATAAATAGTCAACTTAATTCTCCTATGCTCGATCGATCCTTTTTGTTTTTATCTCATCTAAAACTCTTCCGACTCTCGAGATCATATCATATATTTAAAAAAACACCCAACTTGCCTTTAAGTCGTTTCTTTCTTCCCATGCAAACAAGACTCAGATCTTAATTAATCTTATGCAAAGTTGTTTGTTGTTTTTCTTAATTGGTAAATCTTTCCAAATTGTCAACCACATGATCGAACTATATATGTATATTTATATTTATACTTTCATATTGTAATTATTTATTTCGGCTAGAATTGGAGGATTAAATTTGGTAATAAAATCAACTTATTCCTTTACTTCTATAGTCAATTATTGATCAAATAAAATGAGAACAACAATCTTTTAAGTTTTCCCATGATAAACATACGACCAAAACTGCATTTATAAACAAAATCGCAGAAAACATCCCGTTTAAGAGTGTTTGATGTGTTTGTACATTTTTAAAGGATAAATACAATTTTAACAAACATTTAACTGCGTTTTAAAATCGCACGTTTTGACCAATCGGACCGTGTTGCAGAAACAATTTAAGATGATGAAGTCCAGTTAATTAGTGATCGAAGAAGTAGAAAACTTTTAATTCTCTCCCTAGCCTGTCGGTGAAATGCAAGCAAAAGGGCGATGTGACAATGCATATTCAGAAGAAGTTGAATGAGTAAACTAGACAGACATGCGGAAGAAGGCGCAACCTGAGGCGGTGCAAACTGCAAAGGCAATAGGCCAATAATTAGGGTCTTCGGCCTTATTTACCTACCCTGTCTATGTCTTTATCAAGGACCAACCCTTTCAATCTGGCCCTAAATTTCCACTTGAAAGCCTATTGTCTCCCATAAATGACGTCCTCTGAAATATTGGTACATTGGCACGTCAGACTACTTGCTTTCTGACGTGGACGCCCTGTCACTAAATTTCATAAACGACATGTCTCTATCATTGCCCCCAACTCCCCAAGATCTAGCCAACCTACCAACTGTTTAGACAACAACTAAAACAAATGGTGCAGAGAGTAGCTCTCTATTGTTTCGTCTTAGTTGTTTTATTAACCGGTATTCAATCTTGATAGGAAACCAGACAATGTTCTTAGCTCCTTAGTGAGCACATAATCTTGCATCACACTATTAAATTATCACTTGTCTCAAAAGTTTAAACTGATAAAAAGAAGTAAATTTAATCACTTAATCAATACTTTAACACTCTTCCTCACGTGTGGGTTCAGACTTCCTTTTAATAGATGAGGTCCAACACGTGAAATATTTAATTGAAATGAGTAAGGAAATTAGTGCCATGACCTGGTGAGGGTCGTGAAGTTACACAGTATCTGACCAATTAATGATACGCCTCGCTAAGACACTGATATGACACCATATTTGCCCAGATCCACACCATATCACCATATGACACCTGGCTGAAAGCCTGAGATCATACATTGTTCGCAAGCTCTTCACATGATCAGAAGGGACATACAACCATATCTAGATACACACCCATATCATTATTTGTATTGTACCTCTTAGCTTTTACATTTTTTTAAAAAAAATAAAAAAATAATCAATTACTAACTCAAGTATCAGAGTTATCTCTTGCTCGAACCCCTACAAGTTTCTAATCTCATTCACTCTTTTTTCTTACAAGTGTTCATTGTACAACACTGCTAACCAACTGCCATTTTTATATACCTTTAAGTTACATTTGGTAGTCATGAATAAACTCAAGAATGAAATAGTTATTCTATAGTTTGGTTGGGCTATCATTACTGAGAATAACTATTCTCATAAATATTATTTTTCTTGCTTAGAAAAAAGAATAAAAAAAAAAAAAAAAAAAAAAAAAAAAAAAAAAAAAATTAAGATATTATTTTTATAAGCAAGGGTATTTTAAAAAATTTAGTTGAAATATAACGCAAATTCGAGCTAAGAAATTTGGTCATTTCCATTGTCACCAAACAAATGAATATGAATAATCATTCTAATTCAAACTTCTTGTATTTCTGGTAATGTTTACTCCTATTCCTAAATAATCATCATTCCATCATACCAAACATCACCTTAACTAGGTTTACAAAGAACTCAGACTCAGAAGTGTTAAGTGATCAAAATCTGGCTTGGCATTAATTGGTACTTCACACAATGCTCTAAAGAGGTTTAAATCTTCTGCTTCCAGCCACTGTAGGCAACCATTTGTTGCTTGAATTGGTCTCGTTAAGTATGGTTCCTTCATCCCCTAATTGCAGAAAAAAAAAAAAAAAAAAAAAAAAAAAAAAAAGGCAGGGGTGGGGGTGGGGGACTGAAAGACAAATTAATGAGTCCCTAAGGACTATGTACCATTATTGGCCTTAATTTCAGAATCTCTCTCTCTCTTCCTAGTATTGGCCATTACCCACCCTACACCTAAACTTCCATAGCATCGTCCTTAGCACATTTTCCCAAACAAGCTCTGAGGCTCCCTATTTCGGATTCGACCCCAATTTTTCTGTCCCTCCTGTTCATAGAGGAGGGACAGAAAAATTGCAGTCCATTCTCGAGCAGGGAGCCCCTATTAGAAAAATTTTATTGTTTCCCTCACATTTTCCCGGAATCTCTAATTATGAGAAATCTCTATCCGTATTTCAAATGACATTTTGGAGGGACAAGAAAATTGTACGTAGTCTGTCTGTTCAGGCAGAGAAGATCTTTGTTGTTTCATACGGGAGAAGATCAACTTTAGTGTTGATTTATTTTATTTATGCATATGTGTTTTAGGGTATTTTTCTTCTTTATTTGTTATCTTCTCTCTTTCTGGATTTCCTTTTTAATCTTCAATTATTTTTTTCTACTACTCATACGTTGTCGGCATCATCTCTTTCGGGCGATGAAGGGGAGGCTGGTATAGGCCATGGCCCCCTCTCTTTCTGAATTCCCTTTCTAATCTTCAATTATTTTTTTCTGCTACTCATACGTTGTCGGCATCATCTCCTCCGGGCGATGAAGGGAGGGGGGAGGGGGCTGGTATAGGCCATGGCCCCCTCTCTTTCTGAATTCCCTTTCTAATCTTCAATTATTTTTTTCTGCTACTCATACGTTATCGGCATCATCTCCTCCGGGCGATGAAGAGGGGGGGGTTGGTATAGGCCATGGCCCCCTCTCTTTCTGAATTCCCTTTCTAATCTTCAATTATTTTTTTCTGCTACTCATACGTTGTCGGCATCATCTCCTCCGGAAAAAGGGGGGGCTGGTATAGGCCATGGCCCCCTCTCTTTCTGAATTCCCTTTCTAATCTTCAATTATTTTTTTCTGCTACTCATGCGTTGTCGGCATCATCTCCTCCGAGCGATGAAGCGCGGGCCCCCCCCCCCCCCCCTCAACTCTGAAGAAGAAAAAAACAATGAAGGAGACGAAAAAAACAATGAACGTAAAAAAAATAAAAAATAAAAAATAAAAAAGTTTTTTGGCCTATTGGCTCATAATAAGAAATTTTTTGGCCCCTTGGCCCCTTCCTTTTTATCATTTCTTCAACTAGTTTCATCTCATTTGAAACGATAACTTTATTGTTTAAACTTTTTCTTTTAATATTTCACGAATAACAATGAGCATATATGAGAATGATAATAATGAAATTAACTTTGCAAAGTTGCAGAAATTTTGCATGTTCAAAATATATAAAAGGAAGAACTTGGTCCCCTCCCATTAAAATGTTTAGCTCCGTCCCCAATTGTCTCACATCTTCCTACCCAATTATAGGAAGAAGGGATAATTTTTCAGAATTTCCAATTATAAAGAATCTTTGTCCGTATTTCAAATGACATTCTAAAGTGACCAATATATATGTTTGTATGCCCCCTTCTAGCATTATCTTTCCAAGACCCATCCTAGGGTCACTTAAATGTTGCGTGTCCTATTTTAGCAATATGAAGCTACAAATAATACCTTCGAAAAGATCACTCAAGTAGGTGATTCCAAAGACGGACCACAAGGCTTATAATTAGAGAATTTGGATCCTCTCCATTTGAAATGGGGAGAATGCTCTCCATTTAGTGAAAAAATGAGGATATAATTGTCTTTTTACATTCTGTAAAAATGTGAAAAGACAACCATACCCTCCCTATTTAACTAAATTGAGAGAATCCTCTCCATTTCAAATGGAGAGAATCATTGTCCATAATTAGAGGCCTATGACACAAACACAATATATATTATTGTACGCTGTCGAATGGTGCTTCATCAAGATTCTGTATAGTAACCCATTGCAGGGCTTCTGTCTTTATCCCTGGCTCCTAATATCCTGTGTTTGAGACATTTAATCAGGCATTTGTGTTGCATTCATTAGATTATAATAGTGCATTTTCAGTTTTAGCCTCTGATTGTTGTTTCTGGTTCTAAGTGGAGGCTCAGGTTGATTTGTTTTAATCTGTATCCCTTTTGTTTTTGTAATTGTCTTGCGCGGCCCTTTGAGAGGACCGAATAATTTGTTTGACCTATTTTTTACTATTTGTAATTATTTTTGCACTGTTTTAGTTTATGGTGAGTCTATTATTAGAGAGTCCATCTCATTTTCATTTTTAAGATCATTTATTCCTTATTTATTTTAGATCCGGAGGAGAAATAATCATCTACTATAACTCTTTTCTTATTTAATCAGAAAAAACAAAAAAAAAAAAAATACAATACAATACAATACATCAATCAATCAATCAATCGGTATAAAATGAAATGCTATAAATAAGTGTAAAAACGTAGGATTAAGAAAAGAAAAAAGAGTTGGGTAGAACTGTCTCTCCATTGTACGAACAGCTATGAGGCTCTAGGATTGTAGGCATGCCAAGGGCCAAGTTTCTGACAACCATATGATACGAAATTGTTATGCCAAGTTGCTGTCAATCGTAAGGACTAATTTGGACAATTAGTTACAACTGTTGAGATCTAACTGCACACAGACCACAGGATTCTCCTATCTTATAAACAGTGTTACAGTGGCCAACCAGGATTTTTTGTAGCAGGGTATCATGTCGGATTGATGAAATCATACTGTTTGGAATCAATTTTAATATGAAAGGGAAAATTTTATACTACTTTTTTTCTTTCTTTCTTTCATTTTTTATTTTATTTTTTTTTTATTTTTTTTATATATATAAAAGTTAATATTGCCTCACAATTAAAGAGAAAGTCTTGTCAATTTGGACATAAATATATATTATAAAATACAAAAAAAAAAAAAGCACAAATTTAATCCAATTAAATTTTTATACAGAACTCTTTTTTTGTATTTAATATTGATGAAGTCAGATCCACATGGCTACCTCATTGACTGAGCCAATTTGCAGACACTGCAAAAAAAAAAAAAAAAAAAAAAAAAAAAAAAAAAGGGAGGAGGAAGATTGGGTTTCTCGGTGACTTCTCTGGCTGCAGGTCAGTGGACATTTAATGCCAAACTGCTCCTGCAATAGAAGAAGGTGCACTAGGATCTCAAACAGAAAGAAGCCGATCATTTATACATATGGGCATTTTATAATTTTATATGATGTAAAATTTCATGTAAAATTATAAAAATACCCCTGTATATGAAGGACCGATTCCTTTCTAGTTCTTCTCAACTAGAGAGGATCCTGATCCAGTGTCCCATACCTTTTTCGCCTATATGTAAAATTATAAAAATACCCTTATATATAAAGAACCGGCTCCTCTCAACTGGAAAAGATCCCGGTCCGGTGTCCCATACCTTTTTCACCGTGGGCTTCCTAGAGAGTCCGCTGACACGTCATGGGTTGCTCTTTTGCAAATAAGGGGAAAGATTGGGTGCCAGGTGGCCCTATTGTACGCTTTGTGCAGCTGCCAAAATGGGTTGATAGGCAAATCTGGGCCTGGGTTAATCGTTGTTTGAAATGGGCTTCTCGATCCAGGCCCAAGGGGTGAAATCCAAGTGTATAAAATATGAACTTTCCAACTAATCCAAATAATTGAAAAGTTCCCATCAAATATAAATATAATTATATGATGAGTCTTTTGTCTAACCCTTCTTGTCCCTTGTTCTACATTTTTGCCTATTTCACCCAAAAAGAAAGGGAAAAAAAAAAAAAAAAAAAATTGATTGTCAAGGCAGAGAAGCTGCAGGTTCGAGCCCGTTAGTCCCCCGAACTTCAAACTGATGAATCGATCAATTCATCTGTCCATTTTCTGCGAAGAGTGGAGACAGTGTAGGATCTAATTCCCAGCACGAGGATCCTTGTGTCATTTTGCATTTGCTGGACAAATCAAGCCAACAGGATCCAGCAAATGCAAGTGAAGACAATTTGATGCGTGCATTAAGTGACTAAAAAAGTAAAACATCACCAAAAAATTTGGTGAGAGATTATATGCGTGGATCAAAACTAACAAAATACATTTAGTCAAACAAAAATAAAATATATATATATATATAAAAAAAAACAAATGCAGATGTTCATCTTGAAAGATCAATATCCATCACATTTACCGTCTTACCGCAATGTCATGAATGATGAAACCAAAAGAAAAGTTGTAATTTGTACATATTTCAATTCCTGTAACAAATAATTAATGATAAAAACGAATAACGAAAGGCATTTCCTCAAAACTACATTTCCCATTTTATTAACAACCATAATG
The DNA here is from genome assembly GCF_958979055.1 of Alnus glutinosa. Classification (NCBI taxonomy): domain Eukaryota; kingdom Viridiplantae; phylum Streptophyta; class Magnoliopsida; order Fagales; family Betulaceae; genus Alnus; species Alnus glutinosa. The sequence continues at coordinate 3,388,469 of NC_084893.1, forward strand.
GCAGCATATGCAGTGAATACCTGGCTGAAATTTAAGAATACCATGTGAAACAAGCCTCACGCTGTGCTCTAGGCATTGGTTGTAACAAGTGTTCCGACGGTAACTTGAATTATTGAACTGTTAAAATGAATTGGTCAGTTCAGGAAGTCCAGGGCTTTACCTCTAAGTCCTTCAACTTATGAATACTCTACTCCTCGCTATCTTTTCTGTCTCGGTTACGCTCAAATGCCAAATCCCGTTCCCCTTCATCCATTTCTCCCCTCCAGCCAGACTATCTTGAAGCTGCTTCTCACCCATCTTCAACAACTTCAAGCCCTCACTTGCTTTTGGGAAGAAGCCTTCTGGTCTCAAGCACCAAGCCCCAAACACCCCAAATAAAACCTGCAAATCACTATCAAACCTCTCAACACCACCATCATAGAACTTCACGTTGTTCATAAGAATACCATTAAAAAGCGATCGATCCACCCCAGATGCCAAACTTCTCCAGACCCCAACAAAATCTATCCCATTCAAATTTTCTTCTACTACTGAAACTTTTCCCTGCAAATAATCTAGAGCCCCAACTAAAGACTTCGATACTGTCCAACCTTCTTCACCCTTTTCCTGCCATTGCCTCCTGTTCTTCATATAATCTCGACACTGAGCATCAAACCCCCTCAAAATAACAACAGAGATCTTCTCAACCCAATCAGCCCTAAACTCCTCCAACTTTCCAATCTCCTCATCAAAAATACCACTTGCAGAACCCTCTATTGGCCCTTCACTATCATTATTCTCACCAACTGATATCCTCAGTGGATCACCCTGACCTAATCCCAGCTCCAGAAAAAAGATGTCCTCACACCACTCCTTTAAAACAGATTCAAAGTAGTGAGCAGCATTAATCGAATTTGCAACTTTAATCATGGCAACATCATCTGTTAAGGCAGTCAGTCCTTCAGCTTCTTGGCACCTGAGAAGAATGCAATCCAAAAATTTTCGAATCATAGGTGCACCTGCCAATCTGAGAAACCTTGATCTCAAAGAAATGCTAGGTAATGATCGGCATCGATCAACCACAGATGACAGGTGCCTAAGAAAGGCACTGGAAATTGCAGGAGACTTGAAATCTTCGGGACCAGATGAAATAAGTGTCCCACCCTGAACTTTCATTCTCCAATTTTTCTCATCATCCATCTCAAGTTTTAACTTGTCTATTGCATCACTAAGCTCTATTTCAGCCCATAAATCAAGCCAGTCAGGTCGATCACAAAAAACAGAGAGACAAGAAATCTTCTGCAGGTTCCCATCTTCCTGAAAGGAAAGCAATATCCCAGACTGCTCAACCAGGGATCGAACTCGTTTATCGAAAGATATCATTAAGTCAACAAGATGGAGCCATGATATCTTTGCCTGTGATCGAGTACCAGTGACACTTTCTTCATCCAGTTGACTAATGTAAACAGGAAATATCTCTTTTGCCATGTATGTTGATAAGGAAATTACCATTGCAGATATCCATTCTTCTCTGCAACTGTACCCGGCTAGCATTGCTTCATCAACCAGTGGTTGCAGTAACTCATCCATAGAGTCAACGTAGTCCCTGGTTATCTTATATACAAGAGCAAAAATGAATTCTGGCTTGTCAACCCATTTTGAGAAATGGCGTTGGGACACCAATGATATAGGATTTACAAGCTCTTCAATAGCCCAGAGAGGCTGGTGCAGAGCAACTTCCCAGTTATAGCCCTCTAGTTGCCTAGACTTTCTTCGTCTCTGCAACTCCTGTAGGCTGCACAGGGCAAGAAAGTTTTCACAGTACTGTTGTTTGAGGTCCCCTTGCATTGTGAAAAGAGGATTTGGGACTTCAGCTGATTTTCCTGTATCTAGGTTGGGGGAAGTCAAGGTGGAAAGAGGTGGTGGCCATCCAAGGGAAACAAGAAGGGCCCGATGATCTGCAATTGCTTGGGGTCTTAAAATGGCTAAAGCTCGATCTACTCTGTGATCAACTGATGAAACGAGACGTGCCCACTTTGGGCGTGTCTTTGTAACAGAAGTTAATACATCTTCTGTCAGTTTAAGAGTTTTAATAGCGAGCTGACGCAATTCCTGCAACAATTGAGATGATGAGAAGAAATATAAGGACAAATACAAGAAAAGTATAATTGGAACATCATCCTCTATTACTTGCACAAAAAAGAAAACAACAATACATCGTTTGGTTTTGAACAAAGAAAGAGTGCTCACCTCTGAGTTCTGCAAGGAAGAAGTTTTCCTTAGGTTTTTGTTCATAATAGAAGATACAGTATCTTCAATATCACCAACCAAAGTGTCAAGCTTTAATGCCGTCTCTGAAAAGATACAACAGAACTTTGACATAAATACAAAAATATGACACAATATAAACAACACAGGCATTGCAAAGCACTACTAACTTCTGAGAACGAAAACTATAGTGGGAAAGAAAAGTAAACACATAAAATCAATAAAGACAAGGAGCACCAAGCAAATGGCAGCACACATTTATCACTTCACAATTAAAAAAACAACCCCACCCTGCTATAAAATTGTCAATTGTCTTCAGCCTCATGGTTTTTTAGTGTTACTCCATATATGCCAAAACAATAATAGACTCATATGTCATAAACCAATAATTGTTTTTTTGATAAGTAGACCAATAATTGTAAACATGCAAACCGGATGAACTCTAAAACTGCCTTCTACAGAGAGAAGAAGGAAGAAGGGGGAAGGGGGAAGGGGGAAGGGGGAATGGGGGGGATGTTGTGCCGTATCTAGTATATGATATTATGGCAAATTATCTAATGCTTAAGACAAGCTTCGTGCATTTGCCACATTTAAAACGTTCAAAAGAAGTTCAGATAAAGCAGAAATATATGCCAAGGAATAAGAAATGTTTCACAGACTTGACAAATGGTGACCCACAAGAACAGTTTTTAAAGTGAGCTATGCAAGCTAAACTTGCACCAACTAAAACCTTACTGAAATTCAGGCAAATTAATTAGTCTTATAATTGCAAATCTCTCTTTTTCAATGACAAATATTGGCGACAAAATAATTTGACCACAATGTTTGTTGACCATATTCCTAGTTTCTTGGGGAGTTCAATCACCCTGGGGGGGGGGGGGCGGTGTTGAGGCTTCTGACAAACTCGGACTGACCTGACGTTTAAGTTTAATATCAAAACCCTACTAATCTTATTGCATATCATCCCCAGGCTGCCACTAACAGTAAAACCCTCCCTCCCTCCCTCCCATTCTCAGAGGACCTACTAAGCCGCCGTCCGATCGTGAGCAGCAAGAATTTTTTAATTTTCTTTTCTTCCTAAAGCTTTTTTCGCTTCATTTGGCTGGTGTTCTGCATTTAGAGCATTAAGCTTATTTAAACATACAAATGCAGATCTAAACGATTTAGGTTTTTCCCCATGCCCTTTTCCAGTATATTATTCGCTCCCTTGAGTTCTGAATTAGACTAGAAAAATGTTACGATTTTGTTTTTTTATAAAATAATAATAAATAAATTTAAAAAAAAAAAAAAAAAAAAAAAAAAAAAAAAAAAATCCAACAGAATTTTGGCTAGAATAATTGGGGCTGCACCAAAAAATTGATCCAACACTAAAGGGCTGCAAAAGAAGCCCAAACAAAACGAACAAAGATGTTTTTGGGCTACATTGGCCCAGCCTTCCAAAACCAACCTTCGGGCCTGAGGGTTCGATGTCAGCTCAGATAAAAAAAACCCCTCAAGGACCATCAGTTCAGTTTAGAACTGAAATTCAGTTTCTGGCCCTTGTTGGGTCAAAAGTCGAAAATGGAGTGACTTCTGATCCGATTGGGTTGGTGACCGCCCTTACTAGTTTCTATACAGATGGACTCTGATGGGCTCTGAAACTTAAATGACTCTATAGGCATAACCCCTAAAGATGTTAAGTAATCAGATGTGTTGGCTATGCTATGCCATACTTAATAACTGGAAAGTTACTTTGGCTGGATAAGATTACCTTCAACTGCACAAGTTTCATAACCAAGTATTATAGGAAAAAAATTCATTTTGTATTATCTTTATTTCTCATATGAAAAATAAAGAAAAGTTAAAGAAATACTTCCACCAGAGAATAACTGCTCGCCCTTCCTTTATGTTTGAAGCTCAAAAAATGGAAAGCAAACTACTGAGAATGTGTCAGTTTATCGAAATGTTTGAAATTCTCAAAATGAAAAATACAAATTTTGATTCTGTTTAAATAATGGATTGCTACAGTTTTGGATGGCCACAGTTTTACCGAAATCAGTAATGGGTTTCCACTAAAAATATGCTGTTATGGTAAAAAATTGTAGTTCTCTGGTTCTTGCTTTATTCACCAATGAATCTTATCTTTGGTGGATAATTAACACCAGCTACACCGTATCCCTTAATTCTCACACTTACTGTTTCTCTATTTGGAATATACTTGTTGCTTATTTCCTAACATAATGTTCATTCCAAACCTCTACAATATGGTTAACCTCTCATTCAACATCCTATAACTGATGTCGTTACCATGCTTACACTACAGAAGTGAGGGCACAAAAAGAAGGCTCGTACAAAATATAACTGGGAACCCCTCTCAACTGCACAGCTGGTAGGCACCTTACTCTCTGTACTAGGTAAAACATGACAAACTAATGAAGAAGAAAGGACAATCAAAGAGCCCATCTAATTGTACTTCTTTCCAAAACAATCACTCCATATGAAAATTGAACACAATCCGAAACCATAATTATATACGTTAGAAGTAAAAGAACATTACGAAAAACAGCTGGGAACGTGGAACTGGAGTTGAATGGAAGTAGACCTTCACTTCTTTAGTTTCCATGGAAGGGGGCCTCTTAATTCCAATTCCAAACCCCAATTCGATGCTACCGCAGCATCAAAGAGATTAAAATGTGTCCATTTCCAATCTCAAAACAATCACCAAAAAAATAAAAGAAAAACACTCACCAGCGTACATTCGAACCGTCTCCACCTTTGCCACCTCCTTCGCCAATGCTGGCAGCTCCTCCCCCAATATCTGCTCGGCCCTCCCATTTCCATCTCCTCCTCCATCTACGCCCAAATTTCACAAAATTTCAGAACAAAATCACAAATTTCCTAAAATTCTTCAAAATTAATTACTTTCCAAGACACCAAAATCAATACACACCGACAGAAATTTGTATATGCCCAAAAGTATACGTCCATGTGCATTTATACGTACATAACTATATATGTATATGATATAGTGTGCGCACACACATAAACACATGTTGCATTTCTATAAAGATGAAGCTGGTAATTCATTGGCAAAATTTCCCTCAGAAAACAAATACATTCACGAATGCAAAAACTTAAATATGCTATGTAAGTATGCATACGCATAGGAAGCGAATAGGACCTGATATCGAGCTATGAGAGCGAGTGGACGATCCGAGGGCGATCAGCTTGACGCTGATGTCATTGAAAACGCCACCGATTCGATCGGAGAACGAAGCGTAGGCCACAAGGCTCGTCCCGAGACTCCGATTGAGGTCGGTTAGGGTCCGATCCAAATCGGAACACTGGGCCTGGAGCTCCGACACCAGACTCGGAGCTTCGGCGAGATTCTCATTGGTCCGGAACTTCTCGTCGAGGAACGAGAGCACCGAGGCCGAGAGGCCCGAGGCTGGCGGGAGGCTCTGGACTGTGTAGTCCATGTTCTAAGCCATATGGGGTCTGGTTCGGGTGCGAAATTTGAACGAAGAGCGAGGGTATTTTAGGGTGTTGGTGAGAGTCTGTGTGGTGCTTTGCTTCCCCCGGAGCGGAGTCCGAAGACTCGGTACTGGTGGAGTCTCAAATTGACTCAGATTTGGGCTCAATTTGGGCCTGATCCAGAAGCCGTCAATTAGCCGTCAAAATTAACCATGATCCAGAAGCTGTCAATTGGACAGTCGGATGTATGGCGTAAAGTCCACGTCCACTCCTCAAATTACCATTCAATTAGCAATGTTTTTTCAATTTTTAATTTGAATAATGTCCCTCCAAATTACAAAAAATTGTTAATGTTTTCCCAATGACAAAAATAACCTTAATAAATTAAATTAAAAAATACATAAAAACTAAGGGTGAACAAATTTAAAAATTAAAAAAAGACTTCAAAAGTTTTCTTTTTTTAAAAAAAAAAAAAGATAGTTTTTTGTTTTTTTTTAAAGAAATTAAAAATTTTCGTTTTTTTTAATAATAATTTTCTTAATTTTTTTTTTTTTTTTTTTTCAAATTTATAGGGGTACTTTTGTTTTGTTGAAAAATTCTAAAGTCATTTTTATCTTTTTGCTCGCCTTTGAGGGGACATTGACAATTTTTAATAGCTTGAGAAGATATATGTAAACTTTTTCCTATAAAATAGAAATAGCGTCAAATAAGCAGGCATTGATTGGAGATTTGATGAAATTGATGGTACATATTTAGGATTTGGTTTGGTTAGTTTTTGTTTGAATTGGATTTATTAAGATTAAAGCATGTGTTTTTTACATCTTGTTACGGGATAAATGTCTTAATTTCAAAAGGTCCACTCAAGTAGGGCTGACGATTCGAGTTCGGATCGGCCCGCCATCCCGTTAAGAATCAATCCAAACAGGACATGTTTAGTTAAACGGGTCAAACCCTTCAACCCTAATACAATCTGATAGCTCGTTTAATAAACAAGTCAACCCGTTTTGACTTATTTATATTCAAAAGCAACTAGTTTAACCCGTTTGACTCGTTTCAACCTATATATATATAATTTTATAAACAAGTCAAGCAAGTCGATCTGTTTATGCCGAACTATAACCTTCTAATGTCGTATCAGGTTCTCAAGTCTTGCAAAAAATTGTCAACCTTAAAGTCCAATTCCGACTGATAAAATAGAAAAGAAGAAGAATGTGAAAAATAAGAAGAAGACAAAGTATTATCTTTAATATACTCTAATGGGCTTATGAGTTGGTTAAGCTTATGAGTTGGTTAAATTATATGCTTTTAATGTGGTTGGACCAAAACTTTAGGCTTTTCACTGTGGACCACTTTGAATCATTAAAATGTAAAATATTTGTGTACATTATCTTTAAAGTATGTGCATACCACAAAGGATTAGAAAATAGGACCACAGGGATAATTGTGTGTCATTGTACCACCTGCATATATCTCTATTGTCTTTTTGACAATGGAGAAATTGCCAAGAAATTCCTTAATTATTGGGGAGGTTTATATCAGCCGCTGCAGGAAACTTCGAAAAAGTAGTTGTGGTTTATCAGACTACTATTTCATTTTTGTTTTTTTCCCCTAAATTTGTTTTTGTGTTTTTTAATGTTATATAAGACATTCTCATTAAAACTATATCATTTTTAACTCAAGTAAATATAAGGTTGACAGTTTTTTTACACGATTGGCGCAAGCGTAATATTAAATTAAGAGAAATGTTTGGCTGTACACTCTCTCATTCTACTCTCATCCCACCTTTGTCTACGTAGACCAATAATATTGTTAAAAAAATCAGGGTCCCACTACACTATCTCTACTATCTCTCATATTATTGGTCCACGTAAACAATGGTGTAATAGAAGTAAGATGAAAGTGTACAACCAAACGTTTCTCTTAAATTAATGGGTTAAAAATTTGATCTGTTTAATTAAATTGATCGGATTATAATTAACCTATCTAATCTTATACTAATATCTTGACGCAACTTAAACCCAACACGTGTTATTAGGGCTGATAATTTTTTATAATACCCGCAAACTCGACACAAACTTAACACAAAATTAGAAAAGTCCGAATCAAATTTCCTAGAAATAAAATTGAACAATTTTTTGTTGGAATAATTTTTTTATTTTTTATTTTTGTGCTTTTTCTTTAGTTTTAATAAATTTTTCTTTTTGATGGGATCTTTTGGCTATCACTATTGGAAATAGGTGAGAATTATTATTGACACAAAGCAATGGTACATTCCAAGAAAGAAAAGTACAAAGGCAAGTACCATAGCAGTTAGCAAAAGTTTGACACCAGTCGGACAAGCACAGGCATGCGTTTATGGAAGTATCCACCCACCCACGTGACCACTGTAACGGTTTTATCTCTCGTGGGGTCCGTGCCATCGATGGCTCACAAATCAATCCGTTTTTCATGGCTGTATAATAATTGTACCCTTTTTCTTTTTTTCTTTTTTTCTTTTTTTTTGTGGCTCCAACAAAGATTTTACTCATTTCTCGAAAGGGTGTTTGCTTGATGCTTTCTTTCTTTCTTTCTTTCTTTCTTTGCCGGTAAGAGGGCCAACTGTTCTGCAGAGTTCCAGGCTGTACTTTCCTAAAAGGGTGTTTGATGCTTTGCCTGAATCATAATACAGGAATGTGACCCTAGCCTCCTTCTATGCCAAGGAAAAACGAAAAAGAAAATAGAGTAAATAAAAATACCTTAACAGTCCATAATCATTTACTTGTCGAATATGTTGAAAGAATACAAAATAACATTTCTCTTCTGCCCAAAGTTGTGTTATTCGGACAACCTAATAAAAAACGATCCCTGTCTCATGATATCTTAGGTGTTTTTTTTTGGGGGGGGATGGGGTGGTGACAAGCTGGTTCTCTTATCTCCAACTCAACCACCTCCTCCCACATCTTAAACGGGTGAAAGAAAAAAGCAAAAGGAGGAAGAGAGGGGGCTGACAAAAGTTGTGGAAAGCCTTGATCACAAGATTAAATAACTTGCCAACAAGATGTGGGAAGTCCAGTCACCAGCTAATGAACATGTATAAAGAATCTGTCATTCAGAGAAATGATTTTTCTTTGGGTTGGTAGGTGCATAAATGGCCAAATGTAATAAAGAATCCCCCCTCATTCAGAGAAAAACAAATATCTTTTCTTTGGTCCTGACATAGTCAGACCTAAAAAGGAACCATAAAAGTTGGCGAAAATATTAATTAATAAGCAAAGATGGAGATCACATGCTTTCTTTCCTCATAAAACCCATGATTTCTGATAATTCTCAGTTCAGTAACACTGGTCACAAAAGAAATCAGGATCCTCTCCACTGTATGGTCAAAATTCTCTAATATAGTGAAAAACTAAAGTTAACCACACCGATGTTTATAGACAAGCGTAAATTGCACTAAAATGGGCAAAGGGCCACTTGCAACAAATCAAAGAAACCTGTCAATCACTGAGGAAAAAATGCATGCATTATAAGCCAAGACAGCTTTCCCCTTTGGCTTTTTGTGATTCATTTGCACAAAAACTAACCCTCCCACAGTCACATAAACCAAGTTTCAGAGTTATAGTTTTTGCGTGCAACAAATGTCAGGATGCTAAAGTACACATGTCCAGGAGATATAAACGTGTCATGGCTAATGCCGTACAGATCAATAACAACTAAAACTCACTTACCTGGGCATTCATGGATACATCTCAATTTTCAAAAGCTTTAGAATAAAAATTGCAGCCAAGGAAAGTTGTGATGATCAACCTTCATATTTCATTGTTTTCACAAAATTATCTCCTTGTTTTTTATTAGGGAATTCTTTAACAAAACAAACTTGAGAATTACTAAAATGAATAGCAACATCGATAAATGTTGTCAGATATGTAAAGAACATAGATATGATGATTTAGCAAATCGTATAATTAAGTCATGAACTGCTATTCAAACAATGAATTGGTAATCATTTTCTCCCCACACCCAAAAAAGACCAAAAAGAAAGCATCCTAGTAAAATATTAATGCACACCATTCATCTAAATAACAATAACAATTATAGGAACAATGCCCACACAACCACAGTAAATGTCATCAAGCACATATATATGATTTGGCATTAAATTAATCAAATATCATTATCACTTGAACCTAACAAAATGTTAATGCGTGGCAAGGAAACGATGTGTAGGACAAAATGGCTTTGCTGAAGGCAACCAGTACTGAGGATAATGGTGAACAAAGTGCAAAATCATAAAATCTGCAGGCGTACTATGACCAGATAAAGTAAAATTGGTGGTTTCATTGCAAAAGGGACTTAAATGAGAGATGAAACTGTCATAACTCCATGCAAAACTCACCTCAACAAGGCAATGCTATAACTCCAGGAATCTCTAAAAATTCATGCAAGCGTCTCATTAGGTGCTCAAAACATGAGCCAAGGCATAGTCAAGGAGCCCTTTCCATGCTTCAGCCCCTGAGCGTAAATGTAGAATTATTTTGGCTATTTATGTTATTTAGATTATGATTCTTAATCCAATCCATAATCTGCCTTTTTCAGTATATTTCCATATCCATTAGGAAATGTTAAAGGGTAAATATCTTCCTGGAGAGCAAATAATTTAAACAAAGTATATTAACTAACTTTCTATGTGGAGGATACCCTCCTATGAAGCCTCAAATGGATTGTCTGTCTGTGTTTTTTAGTTCAATTCTATATTTTTTACTTTTTCCAGCTCATACTATAGTTTATTTGTAACACGCCTGCTTACACTGAACAATTTGAGCTTAAGCCTGCCTTACTAGAAGCAAAATGCTGTGCCGGATGCTTTCAAGCAACCATCACCAGTTACCCAGATCAGAAGACATGCTGCCTATATGAATCATTATAAATGGACAGTGGCTTATAAACAATGAAATACCACAGTGCATATAAAAACCTAAAACATATAAAATCTTATATAAGGAAAATATAATTATAACCGCTAGACAAGCCACTGTTTCTCTTCCTCCTTTTTCTTCTTTCTTTTCAGTTAGGGGTCTTAATTTATTCAAGAAAAAGTAAAACAAAACAGAATCATGAACAATTATACAATTCTTCAAATGCTTCAATAAAACTTATGCAAATAGTCATCACAACCTAAAACATGTACCAGGACTTCAGATTATTCACCTGTGCCTGTTCTACATAATGCCAACCTTTGAAAAGCTCTCATGGTAACTAAAAAAGAAAAGGAAGGTAGAGAAGCAATTATAAAATGGAAAAGAAAAGGAATAGGAAAGTAAACCTCTAGACCTCCTTCCAAGGAAGTATCTATGACTCTAAATTTAAACGGGAAATTTCCTCAAAAAAGAAGGGCAGAGATTACCCACGAGCCAGAATCCCATCTCAACAGTAAATTCTATCCAGAAAGGACTCCACACAGCATAACGGTATCGCCTAAACCGGACACCTCAGCATCCCATCACAGCACAATTATACACAAAACTGCCGCATTGCTTTGTGGCTAGCAGGTCCCATTGTGGTGGGCCTTCATTAGGGACCCAAGAATTAAGCTCAATCATCCCTTCACCTAAAGCCCTAGGTCCGCCAATAACAATTAGCCGATGTCCACAAGCTCTAAATGCTAATCCCCAACCATTCATCGAGACTGCCTGCTCAGGCAATGTCCCAATTGTGATCCATAAGTTCCTCTCTTTGTCATATCTCCTCACCTCCTTTTGTGCATAATGTGCTGCATACAGCACATTATTTACAACAGCGACTAGAGGAGGTGCCTCAGCTGCAGCAGGTGCCTCAGCCACCCCATCCCCTCCATTTCGTGCAAGGAACATGTCAGGTATCAGAGTCCATTTCATTTTCTTCATATCATACACCTCACCGCATGTAAGCGATTTTGAGTTGCCAATTCCAATCCCACCAATAACATAAAATTTCCCGTCCATAAATACCCCAGAGCACATTTTTCTCGCTTTGTTCATGTTCGGAAGGGTCGCCCAAGTCCCTGTTTCCGAATTATAAAGCTCAGCCGAGTCTAAGATATTGCCATGTGGGTCACAACCGCCAGCTAGAATTGCAATTTCCCCAAGGCTGGCAGAACCAAACAAGCACCTGGATGTATTCATCCTCATGCCGGATGACCACGTGTTTGTCAAAATGCTATATCTATAAATAACATGGGAAGTTATTTCCTTTCCAAAAACAAGAAGTTCGGTACCAACGGCCAACGACTCCTTGTCTGACCACATGAAGCATTCATTTGATGGCATTCTAGGCAAATGCATCCAACGGCGGTGACTTGGATCAAATGCCTCCCATTCAAGGAGGCTGCAGGAGAAGTAAACCCAATGCTCAATGATACCCATTTGTTGTCTCAGCCTATATAACTCCCCACTCTGAATCAAAGACCGAAAGCTCTGATTCAGTGAGGCAATTGATCCATAATCAGACCTAGAGCAGCGAATAATACAGTTAATTGATATGTCCCGACCAAGTTGGTGAATAAGTGAACTTGAGTCTGACTGATGCCCTGTGTGCTGCTGGTCATCTGGTTGGTCAGCTGGGACAAGAAAAATATCAGGAAAACCCTTAACTGGTCCCTCTCCCTCATGAGTATCTGAAACGTTGCATGACTTTTTCAATGGAAGTTCTTCTCCATCTTCCAATCGGCGCTTGCTGTTTGAGAGCATGCTGCATGAATTTTTAAGGGGATGTTCTTCTCCATCTCCAAATTGGCAGTTGCTGTTTGAGAGCACGTTGCATGATTTCTTCTGTGGAAGTTCTTCTCCATCTTCCAATTGGAAATTGCTGTTTGAGAGCTCAATCACACGAAACTTATTATAAATCCACTTGCTCTCCTGCTCACATGAGCTCGGCAAGTCCCTTGACACAAGATAGGATGGACCCTCCAACATGTTGTCGGAAATTTCCAATCTGACCACCCAAAAAGATAGCCTTCTTTGTTACCATCAAAACCAAATGTAAGACCAATCAGTCAATAAAAGGAAATCCATATTTTTATCATTTACTCCAAACACAAAAACACCCCTTAACTAAATATGTTATCTTTGAAGAAAATCAAGAAACCACGTGTATCCATTTTTCATGAAAAAAGAATATCCAGCAATAAGACCCGCAGATACAAGATAAATAAAGTAACACAAATCCTTGAGCATTCTCTATCAGCCTGAATTCCAATTAAAAAAAAAAAAAAGGTGCATGCACACAAATCCTTGATACCATCTCAATTAATCTAAATTTGGCACCCTAAAAACCACATGCATGCAATCTACAATAAATCAGAAACATATCTATTGCCATCATAGTGTGACACTGGTCCATAACACGCAAAACAAACAGAATTTAAGCTAAAATACAGCATAATAAAGCTACAGAATAATCCAGCGCTGAAAATGAGAATTGCCCATGACAGATCTCAGGCTAATACCAAAATAGAAATTGAAAATAAAAAGGAAAAAAGAACAGCACAAATTGATTCTGAATGACATGCCAGACTATACTCAAAATGCTACATACAATTTACCAAATCTGTAAGCATGATGTTTGAACCTCCAGAAAGATAAACTCAAAAAAAAAACAGATCCATCTCAAATTTCCATTTACAGCTAACCCATAAATTTCTTTCCCTTTTCCTCCCCTGAGATTGTATAAATGACAAACACACGAAAAATTAAAACAACAAAACAAAGTGTAGAGAAAGAGAGAGAGCAAAAGGCTTACGAATTGGATAAGAAAATGCTAATTTCTTCTCCTTCTTCTCCTTCCTCTTGCTCCTCCTCTCTCCAAATCACAACCCCAATTGCTCTCTCCCTCGCTCAGATTCTCTCCCTCCCTCTCTCTCTCTCTCTTTCGGTTCTGGTTATATTCGCTGTGTGCGAGAGTGAGAGAAATGAGAGAGAAAGCATCGCGTTAATATATTCAATTTATAGTGCGTAGAAATATATTTAATTTTTTTTTTTTTTTTTTAACAGAAAGGCAAAGGCAGTGGGTCCAACGCGGGTAAGAAAGAGTCGCCGTTTGGGATTGCGGCCAAGCCGAACCGAAACCGCTAACGGCCGTTTCCGCACGTGTTTACAAAGTTTACCCCCACAGGACTGTCCTTTCTTTCTTCCAACTTCGCTTTGTAGTTTTCCACCACTTTTTTTCTTTTCTTCTTCATTATTTTTTTCTTCTGTTTGTTGATAATTTTTTTAAAAAAAATTATTTAATCTCCGTCTCTCCGACGTGTAAACTGAGGTCTCGTTTGATTTGCTGGAATAAGTATTCCTTTTGTAAAGGAAATAGTTACTATTGAGAACGAAATAGAGTAAAATTGAATAGTTATTCATACTCCTTAGTTTGGTGACAACATATATATTTTAATTGAAATTGAATCAAAATTACTATAAAAAATTCACATTATTTCTTCTTTCTTTCTTTTTTATATAAAAAAAAAATCTCGAATTAAAAAAATAAATAATAACAAACCTACATATGGCTGGCCAACCACTCCCTTGGGTGGTCGACCAGCCATAAATGGAGCCGTGGGTCGTGCGACCACCCCTAGAGCATTTGGGGTGACCAGCCCATCTGAGATGGGCTGGGATGGTTGGCCAGCCACACGTTGGACGTTGGTTTGTTTTTAAATTTTTTTTTTTAAAAAAAAAAAATGAAAGAAAATACAAAAATAATATGAGTGGTTTTTTTTTTTTAGGGAAAAAAAAAAAGTAATGTATTCATTTAGGAGTAAATATTCCTCTCATTTTTTAAATGAATAGATATTTCTCTTCGTAAGGGAATAGCTATTCTCATTGAAATTATTATTCAAAGGAATCGACCCCTACTAAATAAATGAATGACTATTCCACATAAATAAGCATTCCATTTCAAAAGTCTATTCCGGGAACTAAACGAGGCCGAGTATTTCTCTCATAACACAGTGTGATAAATTATACACATACATCCCTTACACATCTCCATACAACAAAGTTTTAAATCAATTATTAAATTTATGGGATTTAATATGAGTCACATAAATTCAATGACAAGTTTGAAAATGAGATGCGTAGGAAATGTATTTATGTTTTTTTTCAACACTATAATATACTTACCAGGTCTCTCATTGTTATAAAAACAAAATCAATTAATTTTATTTATTGGAAAATTTTGAAGAATTTTGATAAAGCTGCCTTAAGTTCAAGCAAGAGTGTACAAGTCGGGCTGTTATTTGCCATTAATAACTGCATAACCACTTAGGACGGTTTTAGGAGTAGGCAAAAGTGGTTAATATAATAAATGCTAACTGCATACCTTTATATATAATATATGTTAAATATAATTAGAAATAATAATATAGCGTTTTTAGTGTTGCTATTTATTATTTATTATTTTTTTTTGTTATATTATCTAACATTATTAGATTCATTGATGCTACACTGGATTGAGTCTAATCTCGAAAATTACATGGATCGCATTTGCTTCTTGTAGAATTCTAATTGATTCATTTTCAATTTGCTTAATTTGTCAAACATGTTTCAGGTTTGTAAAAATAAATATCGGACCCAATTTTCATGTGTTTTGCCTTCGGTAACTATTATTTTTTCTCTTTTTTTTTTTTTTTTTTTTTTTTTTTCTTTTTTTCTTTTTCGTTAAATACTAATACATTAGTTTTGCTACATGGTTAGTTACTTTTAAGATTAGTTAAATGATACAAAGAAATGAGGGTCAAATTTATTATTGTCCAAGCTAGGCTATGTTTATTATTAATTGTTTCTATTTAAGTCTATGGATTCTAATGTTTGAAAACATTGAAATAGACCCAAAATAGTCTAAAATAGTCTCCAAATTAGGGATGTAAATAAGCCAGTCCGTTCGACAGCCCGCTCGATACCCGCTCGGTTTAGCCCGATCCAAACTCGAGCTCAATACTGTAGAAACTCGATCGTTACTGTTGAAACCCGCTCGATTAGTAAGTAATACATACCCAACTCGCTCGACAAAACTCGATAGGAGCTCGCGAGCTCAACTCGTATAAAGCTCGACCGGATCGCTCGCCCGACACGTTAGTTCGACTCGTTAGCTTGTTCATATCTTACATATATATTAGTAAATAGTAAACATAGTATAATATATATAGTATTACATATTAATTATAATACTTTGATAACAATATTTAGTATGTTAAATTAACATATTAAGTTATTAATAGTTAGTATATAACAATATAACAATATTAAATAGTTAGCATATATATATAAACACATATATCACATCACACATGGTTAACAATAGTTATATATTATACTTACTATTTATTCACATTATACATATACCATTGTTTATACTCTATAGTTATATATAATAACATATTATTAATTTGTTACTTATAAACTATAGTTATGTAATATTTATAATATGCATTATATACTTACATATTATATATTTATGTTATTAATAAATGCATAGAGGTTGTTCATAAACTTAGGCTTGAATTCTGCTTTGATCACTCATTGAAAAATTTAATAGTTTACATCGAGCTCTAGTTGAGCCGAGCTTGTCCAGTAACCCGGCTCGGCTCGAATGTCATTTTCAACGAACTCGAGCTTGAGCTCGAACTCGCCTGAGTTTTAAACGAGCCGAGCTTGAACATGTAATTTATAGCTCGGCTCGAATTCGAGCTCGACTATTTAGGCTCGACTCATAAACGAGCCAGTCTTGAAATCTTCAAACTCGACTCGGCTCGACTTGATTACATCCCTACTCCAAATGGTAGCTCAATCGGTTGAGGTCTACGCTTCATGAAGCGGAGGTCACTAGTTCGAATCCCCCCTCTCCCTCTTGTGTTGACATATATAAAAAAAATAGGTCTAAAATAGGCCCGGAAAAGTGGCACAAAGAAGGCCTAAAACGCTAAAAGATGCCAAAAAAAATGCCCATTACTTGACAGACGATTCGCAAAGGCGGTTGCAATTACTTAAAAATGATAATTATCTAAAGCCATTATAGTTAAGAGGAAATAAACGCTTTCATAGGCCATAACCCCTCATCACTTTTGAAAGGTTCTATATAAATATGCATTAGTTATATTTTTTTTTGCCAACAAAATTTAGTTTGTCCCCTTGCTCAAGCAGTCCAAAAAATTAAGCACATAAAGAAACGTTGTCTCATACGGCCTTAGATAAAAATGTGGTTCCATACAAATTTAATATAAATTTACACCAGAATCGATAATATTTGTCGGTCGGTAAACACATTTTATCCGCAAACCTTTACCGGTCATAAACAATGAAAATAAAAAACAACAACAACAACAATTGAAAATAGAAATTCAAAATTATGATTAATAATCTAATGTAGTTCAACATTCAGACTTTCAGAAATTGTCAAACATTTATAGATTGTGCAAATGATTGGTAAGCACTAGAAGATCAACTGTTTACCAACTTGTTGATCGAGTTGTTGTATTTGTACTTATGGGATAAGTAATGATTTAATATGGTATTAGAGCAGAGGTATTGAGTTCGAACCTTATCTCCGTCATTCACCTCCTATTTCAATTAAATATTCAATGTGTTGGGCATCACCTATTAAGGGGGAGTTTGAACCTATACGTTAGGAAGAGTGTTAAAATATAAATTAAATGATTAAATTCATCAATTCGTATTAGTTTAAGCTTTTGAAATAAATGATGATTTAACAGTTTCGACCGAAACTACAAAACGATAATTTCTATGGATTCTAATGTTTGAAAACATTGAAATAGACCCAAAATAGTCTCCAAATGGTAGCTCAATCAGCTGGGAACTACGCCTCATGAAGCGGAGGTCACTAGTTCGAATCCCCCCTCCCCTTCTTGTGTGGACATATATAAAAAAAAGAGATCTAAAATAGGCCCGGAAAAGTGGCACAAAGAAGGCCTAAAACGCTAAAAGATGCCAAAAAAAAATGCCCATTACTTGACAGACGATTCGCAAGGCGATTTCAATTACTTAAAAATGATAACTATCTAAAGCCATTATAGTTAAGAGGAAATAAACGCTTTCATAGGCCATAACCCCTCATCACTTTTGAAAGCCAACAAAATTTAGTTTGTCCCCTTGCTCAAGCAGTTCAAAAAATTAAGCACATAAAGAAACGTCGTCTCATACGGCCTTAGATAAAAACGTGGTTCCATACAAATTTAATATAAATTTACACCAGAATCGATGATATTTGTCCGTTGATAAACACATTTTATCCGCAAAACTTTACCGGTCATAAACAATGAAAATAAAAAACAACAACAATTAAAAATAGAAATTCAAAATTATGATTAATAATATAATGTAGTTCAACATTCATACTTTCAGAAATCGTCAAACATTTATAGATTGTGCAAATGATTGGTAAGCACTAGAAGATCAACTGTTTACCAATTTGTTTATCGAGTTGTTGTATTTGTGCTTATGGGATAAGTAATGATTTAATATGGTATTAGAGCAGAGGTATTGAGTTCGAACCTTATCTCCGTCATTCACCTTCTATTTCAATTAAATATTCAATGTGTTGGGCATCACCTATTAAAGGGGAGTTTGAACCTACACGTGAGGAACAGTGTTAAAATATAAATTAAATGATTAAATTCATCAATTCGTATTAGTTTAAACTTTTGAGATAAATGATGATTTAACAGTTTCGACCGAAACTACAAAACGATAATTTTTAGCCATGCATATTGTCAAAACAAAGCTTCATAGTAATAGTTTTCCAAGTGCAGAGGTTTATGTAAATTCCCAGACTAATCCCCGACCTCGGACTCATGGCCACTTAGAGGGGCATTAAGTCGCGGGCTTTTCACCTAGGTTGCTAGCCCCAAAGGACAGGTAGCACCATGAGAATTCGATAAGGAGACCTCATGGGGGTTATCCCATAGAAACCCCCTGTCTAACCACTTGGCCAACCCCTTGGGATTAAAAATTTAAAATTAGTGCATCTAATAATATATAATTGTATATGATATTATATTATTATTATTTTTTTTAAAAAAAATATTTTAATATTGACTTTATATATAAACATAGATACATTTTTAAATTACGATTAGGAAATGGATATTATCATTTCATGAAATGGATGAATGGATATTATCATTTCATAATCTCTCCATTTCGCTTTCATTTTTCCTTACTTTGTTGGGATGTTTGATTTTTTAATCAAAATTCAATTCTTATTTTGTGTGCGAATTTCAAGGTTTGATTTTGTAAAATAAAATTTTTTTAAAAAATTAAACAAAATATGATTTGTTTAAAAAAAATTAAATAAAATATGATTTATTTTTTTAAAAAAAAAAAAAAAAACTGTAGTAAAAGGTTGAATAAAATCAAAATTTAAACTCTTGCATCCAAACAGACTCATCTTCTTCTTTTTTACTTTTTTGGCAATAATTGAGCAGCAGGAACCTCCCCATGGATTTGGTTTGTTTGTTCATTGAAATTAAAGCATGTGTCCCAAAATAAAACATAAAAAATACGTGTCTTAATTTCAAGCTATCTTAAAACTAGACCCAGCCTAATCCCCCTATTGATGATGTTTTTGCCATCATAGCTTCTCAATGTCAAATTAATGCAATAAGACATGGGTCCCTTTATTTTGTGACCTTTATTTTGATTTGGCCTTCTCATTTATATCCCGGCCCCTTAACCCTTTTGTCTTTTCTTATCCAAATGGTTTAGACTTTACAGTACTCCCTAAGTCCCTATGGAAGAACGTGGTCATCTTTCCTTTCCTCTACCAAAAATTTCAAGAATATATATGTTCATATTTCTGTCCTTTTAGAAGTATATGGGGCTCACATTTTCACGTGTCAGATTTGAAATATCTCGTCCTCTTCGATCATAATTTATTAATTATAAAAAAAAAAAAAAAAAAAAAAGTTAAACCTTTACATCCAAAACTCACATCCCACACAAATATAGTTAATAAAGTCTGTCTTAATCCTAATCGGTCCATTAAATAATTTAAGAGTCATATTTTACTTACTAGTTATCTTCAATTTAAAGAGAAATATTAATGAAAAAGTATGCATTTTACTGTGTTTGGTATGTTAACCAACTTTTTGAAAATTCTTTTTCTGATAAATCAACACCCCAAATCAAACCGGTGCTTGTTGTTGCGCCAAGGGCTGAAAACATATCTTTAAGAGTTCTTGATTTACTCAAAATATTCATTAGAGAAATACCCATGGCTCTTCCAAACGGGTCATATACCATTTTTTTGTGTTTTGTATTAATTGGTTCGGGTTATATCAATTGCAATTGCAGTGTGATATTTGCATCTTGTCCTTAATTTTCTTTGTTAAATGCAATTAACACAGGTGTCCTGTTTTGTGTACTTATTCCTTTATATATATATATATATCTTTCTAAACCAACCGTTGCCCAATCATGTTCATTAGCGATCAATAAAGTGGAAGTAGACGTGGCAGAAGCCCAACCCTAGATATTGACTTAATTTTTTTAGTCTAAAAATACACCGAAACAACATGGATTTTTGTCGTGATAATGATTAATGACAGTGCTTTATAAAGGAGAATATAATTAAATATAATAGAAGATATAATAAATAAAGACTATCGATCGTCAAGAATATAAAAACTGTAAAAAGCATTCCAAGCGACGTTTCTTTTTCTTTTTCTTTTTTTAAAAAAATATATATATTTATTTGTTTTTAGCTCGTTCGGCCCGCAATTTTAAATAAAATCGTAAAAAGCAATCAATACATTTGAAAACTTGAAAAAATTACATTTTCAAACTGCAAGTAAAGGGATGCATATGTTTTTTAAAATATAAGATTTTAAAAGTTGAACCGTAATCTTATCAAACACTTACATATATTTTTAAAAATTGCGTTTTTATTAATTGCGTTTTGAAATAATTTTTGTTTTTTTCAACCGCGCCTTTAGAAACCATTAAATCAAATAGACAATGTTCGAGTAGGACAAGTAAAAATTAAATACAATAATGGCTTAAAGACCGTCAAAAAGAAATCTCATAAATACAAAGCTCTAATATTGAGTTACCAATTAGTTATAGGACAAGTAATGGTTTAACATGGTATTAGAGTAAAGGTTTTGAGTTCGAACCTTATCTCTGTTATTCACCTTGTATTTTAATAATTAAATATTCAACGTGTTGGGCATCACCTATTAAGGGAAAGTTTGATCCCATACGTGAGGGAGAGTGTTAGAATATAAATTAAATGATTAAATTCATCAATTCATATTAGTTTAAGCTTTTAAGATAAATGATGATTTAACAGTTTCGACCGCAACTACAAAACGAGCATTTTTAGCAATGCATATTGTCAAAACTAAGCTTCACAACAAAATTGAATATGATTTTCTGGCTTATTCTTTAATGTTGCACATCAAAAGAGAAATTGTTGCGAAATTAAGTACAAATTTAATCATAGATGATTTTTGAGATATAAAAGAACGTCGAGTTCCATTTTGGTTAGTGATTAAATTAAAAATTGAAATATATTAAGAAACAATTATTTTGTGTATTTTCTTTTGTTTATATTTTCTTAACATTGAATGGATACTAATTTTTTTTTTTTTTAGTTACGCATTATTTTACACCCATTTATCACATCCATTTCACATCTACTGATGTGACATGTAACAATATTACTCCAAAATTTTTATATATTGATTTAATCTTCGATCTTAATATATTTCTTATCATGCTTTTACATCTATAGACGAAAATTCTTAGTTTCGTCTCGAGCCTCGACAACATAAAAAAAAAAAAAAAAAAAAAAAAAAAAAAAAAAAAAAGTCCTTACCACTCAATTAAAACCTTAAGATTCACATGCATGCATGTCGTGGAATATTTCAAAATTTTGAAATGTAGAAACCGTATAAAATAGAAAAAAAAAAAAAAAAATTCCTATGATTTTGATTTCTCATGCATTATAAAAAGGCTATGTTAACTAATTACTTTCGAGTCGATCTATTTTTAATTTTCATGTTTCATAATCTCTCAATTTCGCTTTCATTTTTCCTTACTTCGCTAAACTCTTTACATTTTCCTTTTCTTTTCTTTTTTTTTTTTCTTGCAATAATTGAGCAGCAGGAACCTTCCCATGGATTTGTTCATTGAGATTAAAGCATGTGTCCCATAATAAAGCATAAAAGATACGTGTCTTAATTTCATGCTATCTTAAAACTAGACCCAAGCCTAATATCCCCCTATTGATGCTTTTGCCATCATAGTTTTTCAGTGTCAAATTAATGCAATAAGATATGGGTCCCTTTATTTTGATTTGGCCTTAATTTATATCCCCTTAACCCTTTTGTCTTTTCTTATCCAAACGGTTTAAACTTTACAGTACTCCCTAAGTCCCTAGGGAAGAACGTGGCCATCTTTCCTTTCCTCTACCAAAATTTTCAAGAATATATGTTCATATATGGTTGTATTTTATCATATTCTGTTCTTTTAAACAGGACTGGAGCTAAAAGTTTTCATGATCAACAGTTAAATTATTTTTTTAGATAAAGGCCAATAGTCTAAATTTTTATTTTTATCTTTTTTTTTTTTTCAACCTTATAAATATTTTTTATAGAAAAAAGTTTGGTGGGGGTAGCCCCCCCTCCACCCTTGCTTTTAAAAGTATATGGGGCTCACTTGTTCACTTGAAAATTTTGAAATGTCTCATACTCTTCGACCATAATTCATTAATTACAAAAGAAAAGAAAAAAAAAAAAAAAAAACTAGTTAAGCCCTTACATCTTAAACTCATTTCCCACCCAAATATCACGATGTGATCATAATTATTTCGTATTTGTGTTAGAGTCTAATAAAGAGTTTGATTTCGATTATTTTTAATAGAGTTAAGAGTCCTAATCTAGAGTACTCTATAATTAATAGAATCAATCTTAACCCTAGTCGGTCTATTAGATAGTTTAAAAGTCATATTTTACTTACTAGTTATCATCAATTTAAAGAAAGATTATTAAGAAAAAAGTATGCATGATGAATATTATTTAGTATAATACAGTTTACTGTGTTTGGTCTGTTTTTCTAATAATTAAAGGCCACTGCCACTAAATCAGCACCCCCAAGTTAAACTGGTGCTTGTTGTTGCACCGGGTGCTACCGAATGAGTGTTTTGTATCCATTAAACAAAGACGGTTTGTAATTGTATAGCAATATTTGAAAACATATTTTTAAGAGTTTTTTACTAACTTAAAACATCCATAAGAAGAATGCTAACGGCTCTTTCGTACGAGCCCATATACCATTTTTTATTTTATATTAATTCATTCGCATCGTATCAATTACAATTGCGGTGTGATATTTGCATCTTGTCCTTCATTTTCTTTGTTAAATGCAATTAACACAGGCGTCCTGTTTTGTGTACTTATTCTTTTCATTTATATCCTTTCGTGTTTTATCTTTGAATCTTTTCGGCGGCTGATTAAAGTAGGAGAGATTGAACACGATATATATATATATATATATATATATCTTTCTAAACCAACCGTTGCCTAATCATGTTCATTAGCGACCAATAAAGATGGAAGTAGACGTGGCAGAAGCCCAACCCTAGATATTGACTTAATTTTTTTAGTCTAAAAATACACTGAAACAACATGGATTTTTGTCGTGATAATGATTAATGACAGTGCTTTATAAAGGAGAATATAATTAAATATAATAGAAGATATAATAAATAAAGACTATCGATCGTCAAGAATATAAAAACTGTAAAAAGCATTCTAATTGACGTGTTTTTATTTTATTTTATTTTATTTTATTTTATTTTATTTTAGTGGGTTTGTCCCGCGATTTTAAATAAAATAGTAAAAAGCGTACAATGCATTTGAAAACGTGAAAAAAATTAAGTTTTTAAAATGTAAGTAAAATGACGTGTTTTTAAAAATACAAGATTTTAAAAGTTGAACCGTAATTTTACCAAACACTTACATATGTTTTTAAAAATTGTATTTTTATTAATTGCGTTTTGAAAATCACTATTTTTTTCAACCGCAAATTTAGAAACCATTAAATCAAATGGACGATGTTCGAGTTGGACAAGTAAAAATTAAATACAATAATGGCTCAAAGACTGTCAAAAAGAAATCTCATAAACACAAAGCTTCAATATTGAGTTATTTATTATTAGAATATTAATTAAATTTATTTATTTTTATTATCTTAAGTCTTTTTGGATAAGTGGTGATCGATGATTTAATTTGATATTAAAATCATAAATCATGAGTTCAAACCCTATTTCAACTCCCTATATTGCACTAAGATCTGAACTATAAGATGAAATACAAAAATGGCCGGCTTCTATAATATTATAAATAATGCTACTCTTTACATTTATTTTACGTACGCCGATTAACGTGATATATTTTAATAGTCTTTTTATATCAATTACTTAACTAAATAAAATAAAAAAAATTACTTAAAATACGTCACGTCAAATAGTATTGATTGAAACTAAAGAGCCTATTTTTACTTATTAGAATAGGGTTTGCTTAATTGGATCCGATCAATTCTCATTATTGTCTAAAGGAACCGGATTCGTGCAAGCAACTTGAGAGGCACACACCGATGGATGTCTTGTCAATTCCGGCCTAAAATACTTCATGTTTGCTGGAGCCTGGATTGTTACAGCAGGGCAATTAATAATATACATTCATGACTTGAAAAAATGGCCTGCAAGAAGCTAAAAAAACACCCAAGAAATTAAAAGCCACTGTCGATCTGTCAGCCCTCCCTTTCTAGGGTTTCAGGGACGATGGAAATCCAAGAATATCAAATTTGCACATCAACAAACAACTTTCGATTTTGAATGGGTAAGATCGATCTGCATCAGATGCTATATATTATAGACTGGTTGATTCTAATAATAATTTCATGCATATATACGTACCGCTTTGTGCTTGAAGAATATAAAAGATAACCTATATATGTGAGTAATTTTTTAGCAAATATTATGAATGAAATATTATATATATATATATATATACACCATAAATATTAGGGATTGTTTACAAATTTGACACGTAAACAATCTTGGCCAGTGATTCTGCAATATATGATACAATACGTATTAATGATTGTTTAATAATTTGACACATGTCATAACTTTAAATTGCCACTTGTCGCAATTCTAAATAGATTACTCTTGAATTAGGCTTCTAATTGACATAACCAAACTGTGGGTTAATCTGTTCTAGCTTGGATGAGTTCACAAATAAGCTTGTGCATGCTTCTATGCCAATTACGCTAATGTTAAATCATTACTAAAAACTCAAATAAATAGTAAAAAGTAAATTTAATTATTTAACTAATATTCTAACATTTCATTTCAATAAAATAAGGTTTAACACGTAAAATATTAAATTAAAACAAAAATAAATTAAAAATTATGGTTCAAATTCAAAACTTCTGTTATGATATGTGTACAAGTACGTGTATATAAAATTAGGATACGTATGTATATAAAAACCTTTTCCGAGGGAATAAATGTTTGGTATATGCCAATATTTTGTTTGAAGGGGGGAAAAGAAAAGAGGAGTTGTAATCAAGCATAAGTGCAATGTTACTGGACTAGACCACTAATTATGTTGTTGGAAAGTAGAGCCCTTTAGAACAACTTAGAAGGTACATATTCAGTCTGTTTGGAATCAGATAGCCACCTCCATGAGTGAGAAGGCAAACTCATAAAATTCAACGACCAATGGGGATGGGGATATCTTCCTTTTTGTTTTTGTTGGCTTACCAAATCGTACACATTTCTCATCATTATAAATATTTTAATTACCACTTAATTAGCTAGCTTGTACTTGTGGAGTTCTTTCACTAATTATTTCCTAATCCTATACAAGCATGAAAAACTGTCTCCATTGGATAATACTACTTATCTAGAAAAGCATCGTATAATATTTTTTTAAAAAAATGTAATTGCTCAACCTCCTCCTTGGGGTTTGTAGCAAGTATGTGTTGGGCTGAAAAATGATCCTTTCAATATCAACTTTTATACAACTAAAACATATTGGTACGACCCATATGCATGGTCCTGTCAATGTATCTTGATTCTGTGAAAGTTGTATAAAAGGGATTGTATAAGAATCACCCCGTGTTCGGCTGCCGACTAGGGTAAGGCTTGGGTCCAATTCCGATTGAAGTTAACTGTTGGGATTGGTGCACGTACTTTATAATCGAGTACAAGGGCACGTGTCCTAATTTTTATGAGAAATAATCATTGTACAATGGTAGATACAACTAGGGATAAAAATGCGGGCGGATAATCACTACCCGTATCTGCTATATATCCGCACCTAATTTCTATCAACACATGTGGATGCAGTTAACAAAAAACCAATGTTTACGTATGCGGAAGCGAATAACGGTTTTAGAGTATTATATATATAATTAAATTTATTATAATGTTTTGAATTTGGTAAGTTTAAGACTCTTAGGTTATGTTAGGTATTTTTCACTATTATCTCAGAGTCATACCTCATTGCATTTATTTATTTATTTACATTTTTTTCTTTTATTTTGTAATCCAAATTTCAATTACTTTATGAGACAATGACCCTCTGTAACTGATAATCACAAATTGTGTAATAAGTTAAATTTTAATTTTTTAAACTTGTATATAGTAATAACTGCATTATTTAATTTTGCATATAGATTTAAATAGCAATTCAAAACACTCAATACCTCATATGCGGATAGCGGATAATAACCGCATTTAATAAATACAATAACCGCCCGGGTGCGGATAGTAATTATATAATGCGGATGCGGGTATTTGAAATTGATAACTGCATTTTGCAAATGCCGCATTCACATTTTTACCTCTAGATACAACTCTTGTCCAACTTTGCTTATGTGACAGTTTATTTATTTATTTATTATTATTTTTTTCCAAAAAACGATGAAACCACTTTGGGGAAATGCTGTCATTTTCTTAGAAATAAAAATAAAAATAAGCTACCATGTAAGCAAATTTGGACGGAAGTTTTGTCTATGATTGTACAATAGGGGTGAAAACCCGGTTACAGTTATTAGTTATTGGCTAAAACCGGTAACCATAACCAGAATCTTCGACTGGCCAAAATCGCTAACCGGCTTCGATAATCGGATAGCCGGTTAACCGGTTACTTAATAACCTACGGTTGCTGGTTGGTACTCGGTTATCCGGACCGGTAACCAAACTTTTAAAAAAAATTGGGTCTTTCGAGCCTAATTAAAGTATTAAGCCTACTTTTTGGTTTAATTTAAACCTTTGTTTGGCCCTTTAATAAAACATTTCAACATTTTTTTGCCCATATATATATACCAAGTTATCGGTTATAACCAGTTTCAAATTTTTTTAAACCAGCAACCGCTTCGGTAAGGTCGATTATCGGTTATTTCTTACCGAGTACCAAGCCGGTTGGCTGGTTACCTGATTATTGGTTGGTACCTGGTTACAGGCCGACTTTACACCCATATTGTACAACAATTATTTCTCAATTTTAATAGGTCTAATTCTAACTAGAATTGGAGTTCAGCTGAATCTATTTGGCTGTATTTATGAGAACGCAACAATATCTTAAATTCTGATAAGCTAATGGATCTCCAACGCTGATTGAATAAGTTTCTACTTTCTACCCATGACCACCTCTACCATTTGAGGACTATTTATAAGTAAATAGAAAATAAGGGGGCACGTGTTCTAATCTCATTCAAAACTTAAATTGATATAAAAATGTAAATTTAATCATTTAATTAATATTTTATCACTTTCTTTCACGTGAGCCAAACAACATGTGCAATATTTTAAGTGAAATTGATGGCTTAACTCATAACCTTTATTCTAATACCATGTTAAGTCACTTATTGTCTCAGAACCTTAAGTTGATAAAAAAAAAAATGTGAATTTAACTTCTCTAATGGCCCTCTTATATCGAATAAGAATATTTTCTTTTGTGATAAGACCAATGTATGTGGGGACTACTTGTCTTGGGTAGCTCGCAGTGCGGAGCCAATCCCCATTCTTGATTAAGAACATTCACATCTAACTTAGCAAATTTTAACTAAAGAATCACATTTTTTCTATATTAATTAATAATTTTTTTAAAGCGCTTACATCTTACTCTCTATTTTACCTATCCACTTTTAATATTAGATTTAAATTATTATTTCTTTATCCACTTTTACTATTTCCAAATAATACATAATCACATAATTTTTTTATTTTCAATGTATTGTTGAGCTACCCTGCTCGATCAACAAATTTTCTGAGTTAGCAATCAGAAAATTTGTTGATCTATTTTTTCCTTTTTGCATATTTTTACCACAAAACTAACTAAAATAACCTTTATTTACCCCAACGAAAATGCTCTAAATTAAAGTGCCGATGGATTGATTTTTATTGTACAAAGTATGATAATCATTTTATCACCAAATTTAGTGCACCCTGGCCTATCACATCAGTCGAGGTGGGAAAGTTACTAAGAAAGTCAAAGTAAGTAATTAGGTTAATGGAGCTTAACCTAATTACCTAAGTATGGAATAATGGAAATATTTGGTAGCTTCTTCTTTACTTTCTTTCTTTTCCTTTCTTTTCTTTCTTCTTTTTTTTTTTTTTTTTTTTTTAAACATTATTGTTGAGCCACATTTTTTTTTTATTCCAAAATCACACACAGATATTGTAAATTGTAAATTTGCTTTAAGAAATGAGTTTAATTTATTTTAAATTAATTTGACTATTCTCTCTCAACATCTCCTATTAATGTCTAGCTCAAATGATTGTATTGGACATATGCACATGTGCCTTTACGTGCAAGGCATGAGGAAGTGTTTAATTGGAATTAGGCCATTTCTAGTGTGGTTTGTATGATGAAAAAGTTGAGTTCAAATCATTAAAGTTTGTAATCAAGCACTTGGTCAAAAGAAAAGCAGCACTAAAAAGCTTTGATTTTCAAGACCATCAAAAGAAACGAAGCCTTGTTTTCCTTTTCTTTTTTTTTAGGCATATTTTCCTTTCTTGTGTTCCTCAACCCTCATGATGTTCTAGAATTTGCTCTTTTAGAGGTGAAGTGGGGATGAAATTAAAACTGCAATACATGCTACAATCACATATATTTTGAACATTTGTAATTAAATTAATAGACTGAATCAGAAGAAATTCATAAAAATAAAAAAGAAAAAAAGAAAAGAAAAGAAGACTTTGTTCCTTTCATCAAGTGTGGAAAGTGATTTTTTGTTTTTAAGCCCAATCGGGCTTCTTGTATACATGAATCTAATGATTTTATATTTAAAAATACATGCGAAAATTACATGATCTAGGGACATATGTCAATTTAATAAGTAATACTAGATGCTATCTTTTTATTCTCTCAACGTTGATATATCTTTTAAAATCATCACTGGATTAAAATATTTTTTTAAAAAAAGTTGAAAAATATTTTTTTAAAAAATAAAAAATTGAAAAGAAAAAAGGGTGGTCTAGCCACCCCCAAAGGAGGTTGGGGATGGCGCGCGGACACCCTGAGGGGTTGGGGGTGGCCTTCGGTGCACAGCCTCCCCAAGAGGCCAAAGCCACCCCTAGATGCATTTCGGGGTGGCCTAAAGCAGGCCAACCCCAAAGGTAACCAGCACCCACTCTTTTTTTTTTTTTCAATAATTTTTGAAGTTTTATTTATTTATATTTTTTTTATTATGATCAACACGTGTCGCCATTTTATTGGTGTTGATGTGGGGTTTAATGGAATTTGTCAAATTTTTTAACGAAATTTGACTCTAATGAGTGATTTGTAAATTAAGCCAGTCACAAAGATCTCTGAATTGATTTTGATACAAGAGGGAGTGATTTGTAATTTAGGCCAATCATATGGACTACTGATGCAATTTTTCCAATAAAAAATTTATTCTTTTACATAAATGCTTATGATATACGAGTAGATATCCCTAACAATTTTGCTAGTAATATCATCAATAAATATGAAAAAGCTCTTACGAGTCCATTTACCCAAACACATCACAAGCAATCCGCCTATTTGTTAGGACAGATAAACTCTATAAAAACTCTCTCACGTTCCCGAAAAATTGATGGGAACTCGGACCTATTACATGCATGCTTATTTTGAAAACAAATGCAAGTTTTAATAGTATTGGTGTAGGGACCGAATACGCATGGGCGAAAACCGGCTCATTTCTTTAGGTCAGAAGCCCAAACTTCCACAGTGAAGGCCATTTTTGGGGTGTGCTATATGGCCCATAGCCTATGGGGACAGATATGTGGGCTTAATGATAGGATGGCCATTTGACCTAAAAGGAAATCCACAATCACGGATGAGTATCTCAAGCTCATATAGCAAGCAATGTTATTCAAAGCCCAGGGAGAACTACGAAGAATAGTGCCACTTGGGGAAATGGGTCTGTGAAAGTATGACTTGGATAAAATAAAAAATAATAATTACTGCCAAAAACATTTTCTCTTTCTTCTTTTATCATTGTTGGAGTAAATTGATATCATGTTTTGCATTTAATTTTGTATTTATTAGGTTAATTACTCTTTTTCCTTGCCTACCAAAAAATTAAATAGAATAGCAAAAAGATTATTATAATTCACTTGATAAAAGTTAGGGAAAAATATATTCTAGCCCCCTAAACTACCACAATTTCTCCGAGATGGCCCCCCAAACTACCAATGCTTAGATTCTGGCCTCCCAAACTACCACTTTCTGATTTTTTGGCATCATCCGTCCATTTATGCCGTTAATTCTAAACAGAATTCCGAAAATATCCCTCCTACATTTTGAAATTCTCACGGTTAAGGGAGGGGTATTTTCGGGTTTTTGGCCAATTTCTATTAGAATTAACGGCATAAATAGACGGATGGGGCCAAAAAATCAGAAAGTGGTAGCTTGGGGGCCAGAATCTAAGCATTGGTAGTTTGGGGGCCATCCGGAGAAAGGGTGATAATTTGGGAGGCTAATATATATTTTTTCAAGTTATTACAAAAGTGTAATTGTGTAGGATACGTATATATATATATATGTGTGTGCCCTCGTGTGTATAAAGAAGGTAGTCGATATGAGATTATGATCGAATTATACATAATAAAATAGCCCACATGATCATAGCCTAGTCAAATCTCACATGTTCGAACAAATGGGATCCGAGCATACTTTCACATAAGACTGTCGCATTCCAATTGAATAATGCAATCTTAATTATTGCACAGTCTTCTTTTCTTTTTAGCTTGAAGTTACATTATTAGCTAGGCAATAGGCATGCATTGACTCAGGTGATAAAAAGAGCCCGTTGGTCAGGGCTGGGAGTATATATGCTTCATATCTTATCAAGAAATGAATTTTTTTTTTATATCATTCAATTCTCTTGCAACCACACAATGCAATAGCATGTCAATCTAGGGGAGGTGAATGTTTCCATAAAAGTGATCATTAATAAAGGAGGTTTATATATATATGAATATGTGATTCAAGAAAAAACTAAGCATGCACGTTGGATTGGCAGAGAGCATATTGACAACTTGGATGCAGTTTATATATATATAGAAATTGATCAAGTTGCAACAAGTTGATATATAAATGCATGGATTTTCGTACGCATGCAGGTAATGTTAGGTTGAGATCCCCTAAATTTAATACAGAATTAAGTAGGAACTTTTTGGATCAAACTTCAAACTATATATATTATGTTATAATTAATTTCTATCTTCTTGATCGATTCAATATATATAGATCGAGACCACTTGTGCCCATAGGCTAAGTAGGGCAAAAGATCATACAGTACTGTTTCCTCGTATGTATCATTCGGCCACTTGGTTGTTTGCAAAATATATATGGAGGTTTGAACACAAGATTTACGGGAGCCAATCATATTAGATTGTCAGAAAGTATATATATATATATATTATCTACGCGTGGCTGTAATTAATTGGGACAAATTCAATATCACAAAGTCAGCTACAACCCCCTCCCCCCCCCCCCCCCCTCCCTCCTCCAACATGATTGTAGTGGCCGCCGGCGGCGTTAAATTAAATCTGTAACTACAGCAACTTTTTCCAAAACTAATCATTGGATTTATTTTTTTATATGTGGGTCTTAAATATCTAATGGTTGATCTTAAAAAAAAAGTTGTTGGAGTTGTACAGATCAGAAACAAGATTTAAACTCGATATATAGGTTCTAAATTTAGTTCAACATCATTGATAGGAATCAGTACTTATCCAAAAACAAACAAACTCTGATGATTTAGAAAATGGTAAGAAAAACGGAAAAAGAGGTAAATTAAATAAAACACGTACACTCTCCATGAACGCTGCAGGGCAGAATTAAAGCAAGCTCAAATATATAAATTAAACCACCATCTCTAGGGACTAAAACCCTGGCCGGATTCGAAGGGTTAATGCCTGGGAGATGATTATTGATTACCCACTATATATGAAGAAAAAAACCAGTAAAACAATAAAAAAATAAAAATTAAACAAAAAGAGGATATATATCTCTCACCTTTGTGGGTACGTACAGACGGGAATAATGATATTTTCTTCCCTTGTCCCTTTTTCTGAACATATATATATATATATATATATATATATATATATATATATATATATATATATATATATATATATATATATATATATCTATGGTATTCATTTTGTCATTTTATGAGAATAATGACCAATACCCTTAGATCTAAAGGAGTAGATCGAGTAGAAAAAATCATTTGGGTGACGCAATTCAAAAATAAATCCCTCATAATATATTAAGTAGGATATGCAAATTTTTGCTAGTCGATCGCTGCAGTCTAGTGATCTGTCTAGACAAGAATTTTTCAAGAAATGTTTGTAATTAATTATTTATTTCATGATATTCAGTACTCTTGGGTTAGGATTACATGTCTCAGAAAAACCTATGAATTGCAAAGATGTTGAAGTCTCTCAGATTATATATATCTTCTTTCGATTGAGTTAATCTCTCCGTAGCTCTTGTTTGAGTTAAAATTGTTAAAGTATTTTCAAAATTAATATGTATATATATTTATTTTGTGTCTTGGGAATGATTTAAAATGAAAGTGTTAAAGAGCATTAAATGAAGATAGTTTCACATGGGAAAAAGAGAATTTGTAGTTGACATTTATAAGGCCCAACACACTTTAAGCATTTAAAGTAATGCTTGGGTGTATACTCTTATGTGTATACTCTACTACGGTGTAAAGCACTGTACGCACACGCGGGCGTGGCAGTGGGCGCTAGTGGCGCACTTGGCACGAAGCATCGGAGCTAGGAGCGATCTAATCATAACCTTTCAATTTTAGATGGTCATGATCAATCGATCTGGTGGTTTAATCTAAATCATAGGATGCTTCTTAGGTAGATCCAGTGGTTAGATTTACTAGACCATCACTAAAATAAACTGTAAGGTCAAATCACATTTGATCTAATGGTTGAAATTAATTAATAACGATCTAATAGTTATTATTAAATAATCATAGACAGTTATTTGATCTGATGGTCAGACTTAAGTGTCTGTTAAAATAGCTGTTTATGACTGTTACTTAAGCAGTTATGGATGGTTGGATTAGCAGTTATTTTCAATATTATACAGAAGTAACTGATGTGCAGCTATCAGAAAAATACAGAAGTAACTATTGTACAGTAATTAATAAAAGAGATAACAAAATTTATTTGTTCTAGAGTGTTTTTTCTGATACCTTCTGTATTTTTAAATTAAATAGTCTATGTATGTCTCTTGCTATAATAGAAAAATCTGAAAGTGTTCGGGTTTAATTTTCGTTAGTGTAAAACGCAATCAAACAAACAGAGGATTCTGGGCTCCATTGTATCCTGGAGAAATTTTTGCATACCTTTCTGGTGGAGGCAAATAATTTCTTAAGGAAAGCAACGTTGTAATGCGCCTTAGGTGCATTCCGTATTTCTGCTTTCATTTATTTTTTCTAACAATCTTAAGAAATTATTTGTTGCTTCAATGGCACCGCAATCTCTGAAAGAACTTGCTGCTGATTTCATCAAACTCGAAAGGTTTGATGGTTCCTCGTTCAAACGATGGCAGAAGAAGATGCATTTCCTCCTTACTAGACTGAGGGTGGCTTATGTGCTTACAACTCCAAAACCTGTAGCACATGAGAATGAGACGATTGCTGATATTCGAGCAAGAATGAAATGGGAGCAGGATGACTACATATGCAAGGGACACATCTGCAATGCTATGGTGGATTCTCTGTTTGACATCTACCAAAGCAAATCAGCGGCCAAAGATGTCTAGGATGCACTCGAGGCTAAGTATCTTTTAGAAGATGCCACAAGTAAGAAGTTCTTGGCCTCTAAATTTATGAATTACACAATGGTTGATGCTAGACCTATTGCTGAACAATTTAACAAAATTCTGCATATTTTGAGTCAATTTTATCAGCATAACATGAAAATGGATAAGGAAATTGCTCTCATCCATCATTGATAAACTTCCTCCCTTCTGGAAAGAGCAGAGAAAGATTCTGAAACACAAAAAGGAGGAGATAACTGTTGATCAGTTAGGCCAGCACTTTCAGATCGAGGAAGAATTGAAAATCAAATAAAATGAAGAGCAGGGAATTCTGTCCTCGAAAGTGCATATGGTGGACGAAGGAAAGGAAATGAATTCTTTAAAGAAGCCCTCTTAATTTAAAAAGCCCAATCAGAAGAAGAGGAAGAACTTTAAGAATCAGAAGCCAGACCAGAACCATAAGAAGAAGAATAAGGGTGGTTGCTACTATTGTGGCAAGCCAAGCCACTTTAAGAAGGACTGCCGTTTTCGAAAAAAGAAACAGCAGTATTCTGACTCGAAAGAGTTTGTGGCAATGATTTTCGAGGTTTTTATGCTCGAGGAAGAGGGTTCGTGGTTGATTGATTCATGTGCAACCAGTCACATATGCAAGGAAATGAGTCTTTTCAAGACCTTTGAAACGGTAGAAAATTGTGTTCTCTTTATGGGGAATTCTTCCACCGTTGTTGTCAAAGGCAAAGGAACAATGAATCTTGAATTCACTTCTGGAAAAGTTTTGTCTTTAACTGATGTTTATTTTGTACCTGAAATTAGGAAGAACTTTGTGTTTGGAGGTCTTCTTAATAAATTTGGTTTTAAGGCTGTCTTTGAGTCAGATCAGTTTGTGCTGACCAAATGAGGTGCTTTTGTTGGGAATGGTTATCTGTTTGAAGGGATGTTTAAGTTGAACCTTATTAATAAAGTTAATAATTCTGCTTACTTGATTGACTCAATTATTTTATGGCATAATAGATTATGCCATATTAATACTAGAAGAATGCATGATATGATTGTTTTAAATTTGATTCCTAAATCTGTAAATAATATGTTTGATAAATGTAGAATTTGTATGCAAACAAAAATTACCAGAAAACCTTTTCTAAAAATTGATAGATCTTCAATTTTGTTACAACTTGTACATAGTGATATTTGTGATATGCATGGTAATCCTACAAGAGGAGACAAAAAGTATTTTGTAATCTTCATTGATGATTTTTCAAAATATTGTTATATTTATCTTATGTTTTCAAAAGATGAAGTTCTGAAAAATTTTAAAGTTTACAAAACAAAAGTGGAAAATCAATGTGATGTTAGAATTAAATGCCTCAGATCCGATAGAGGAGGAGAATATTATTTTCCTTCATATTGTGAATCTGTAGGCATTATTCATGAAGCATCCATTGCATATACTCCACAACAAAATGGAGTTGCGGAAAGGAAAAACAGAACTTTAGTTGAAATGGTAAATGCCTTGCTTTGTAATTCTGGACTAAATAAAAGTTTTTGGGGAGAAGCTATTCTTTCTGCGTGTTATATTTTAAACAGAATACCTCAAAAGAAATCCAAGGTTACTCCATACGAATTGTGGAAGAAAAGAAAACCTAACCTTAGTTATTTTGAGGTGTGGGGGTGTAGAGCTATTGTTAGATTACCTGAGCCAAAAATCAAGAAATTGGGACAGAAAGCTATTGAGTGCATTTTCTTAGGTTATGCACAACATAGTAAAGGTCATAGGTTCTTAGTAGTCGAATCTAATCTTTCTGTTGAGGTAAATACTGTTATAGAATCCAGAGATGCAGAATTTTATGAGCATAGGTTCACATCAATTCCATCTATTAATGATAAGATGGTGGAACCTATACGAAATAACAATGAATCTGGTGAACCAAGTGAACCTTCTGAAATAAGGAGCAAAAGAATGAGAAAAGAAAAATCTTATGGACCAGATTTCATTGTATATTTAGTTGAAGGATCTAGAGATTCATCTTGTAAACAAAAGATGATATCACCTAATATAAAATCGGATCCTTTGACATATGAAGAGGCTATGAAGTCTTAAGATTCTGCATTTTGGAAGGAAGCCATTAATGATGAAATAGATTCTATAATAGGTGATAAGATGTGGATTTTAGTAGACTTACCCCTTAGTTCCACTCCTATTGGTTGTAAATGGATTTTTAGAAGGAAATTGAAGGTAGATGGAACCATAGAAAAATTCAAAGTAAGGTTAGTTGCTAAATGATTTAAACAAAAAGAAGGTTTGGATTATTTTGATACTTATGCTCCTGTTGCTAAGATTGCTAATATTAGAACGTTAATTGCTTTAGCATCTATTTATAAATTTGATATTTATCAAATGGATGTTAAAACTGCATTTTTAAATGGTGAGCTTGAAGAAGAAATTTATATGCATCAATCAGAGGGATTTGTTTTGCCTAATTAAGAAATTAAAGTTTGTAAATTAGTTAAATCTCTCTATGGTCTTAAACAAGCTCCTAAACAATTGCATGAAAAATTTGATCAAGCTGCGATTGCAAATGGTTTTAAAATTCATGATTCTAATAAATGTGTTTATAGTAAGTTTTATAAAAATCAAAGAGTCATTATATGTTTATATGTTGATGATATGTTGATTTTTGGTACTGATTATGATAGCATTGTTAATACTAAGAATTTTTTGTCTTCCAATTTTGACATGAAAGATTTGGGTGTTGCTGATGTGATTCTTGGTATTAGAATTATTACAAATAATGGAGGTTTAATTCTTACTCAATCACATTATATTGAAAAAGTTCTCAAAAGATTTAATCAGTTTGATTGTAAACCTGTGGCTGCACCTTTTGATACTAGCATGAAATTATATCCTAATACTGGTAGAGTTGTAGACCAATTAGAGTTTGCTAGAGTTATTGGTTGCTTAATGTATGCGATGACATGTACTAGACCTGATATTGCATATGCAGTTGGTAAAATGAGTAGATATATTACTAACCCTAGTCATATTCATTGAATTTCTGTACAAATGATTCTTAAATATTTAAAGAAAACCATTAATTATGGAATTTTGTACGGTGGGTATCCTACAGTATTGGAAGGATACACGAATGCTAGTTGGATCACGGATAACGATGATCACAAATCAACCAGTGGGTGGATATTCACCCTTGGTGGATGAGCTATCTCCTGGGGTTCTAAGAAACAGACCCTTATTACAAACTCTACAATGACGGCAGAGTTTGTGGCATTAGCTTCTTGTAGCAAAGAAGCGGAATGGTTAAGGAATTTATTAATGGAAATTCCTTTGTGGCCTAAACCTATGCCTCCTGTTTCTTTACATTGTGATAGTCAAGCAACACTATCACAGGCTTATAGTCATATTTATAATGGCAAATCGAGGCATATTGGTTTAAGGCATAGTTATGTAAGGCAATTACTCATTGATGGAGTAATTACAATTGATTTTGTGAGATCTGTTCAAAATTTGGCAGATCCATTAACTAAAGGACTTGCAAGGGATTTGGTGTGGAAAACATCAAAGGAAATGGGGTTAAAGCCTTTAGATCACCAATAGTGGAAACTCAACTCAACACTTAAATTATTAAGATCTTAAGGTCAATGAGCTAAAGTACACTATATGTTGTGATCACAAGCGCCCATATTATATTAGTTTTTAAACTAATAAATCATCTTAAGGTTAAGGTGCTTGGAACCTGTAATGTTAAAATGGAGGTTGTGCTTTTTGCACTTAATAGGCTTATAACAGATTTATGTTGAAGTGTATCATTTACATGACACTTCTGATAAGCTTACTTATATGAGTGTCGGAGGTGGTGTCGCCATCTATGAGACTAAGGTTTTGTCTCTAGAGCGCTTATGAAACCATGATATTGACACAAGGCCAATCCACGTGTCGACTTCTAGAACTACTCAAAGAGAAGAAAAAGCATGTGTGAGATGTGCCAGGCTAGTCAAATAGGATAATTGGTTCAAAGCTTGCCTACCATGGTATTCTGATTAGCTCTGGCATATTATCACTAAGTAAAGGTTCAAGTCCTCAAGACACCTTCATTTATGCATGCTTTTTCCTATTATAGTCAAGTCGTGTTTTTATTTTGAAAATGGTGGGGGATTGTTAAAGTATTTTCAAAATTAATATGTATATATATTTATTTTGTGTCCTGTGAATGATTTAAAAGGAATGTGTTAAAGAGCATTAAATGAAGATAGTCCTACATGGGAAAAAGAGAAACTGTAGTTGGCATTTATAAGGCCCAACACACTTTAAGCATTTAAAGTAATGCTTGGGTGTATACTTTAGTACGGTGCGAAGCACCGGATGCACACGCACACGGGCGCGGTAGTGGGGTGTAGGGCTCTAGTGGCGCTTTGATGGCGCACTTGGCACGGAACATCGGAGCTCAGAGCGATCTAATCATGACCTTTCAATTTTGGATGGTCATGATCAATCGATCTGGTGGTTTAATCTAAACCATAGGATGCTTCTTAGGTAGATCTAGTGGTTGGATTTACTGGATTATCACTAAAATAAACTGTAAAGTCAAATCACATTTGATCTAATGGTTGAAATTAATTAATAACGATCTAATATTTATTATTAAATAATCATAGACAGTTATTTGATCTGATGGTCAGATTTAAGTATTTGTTAAAATAGCAGTTTATGATTATTACTTAAGCAGTTATGGACGGTTGGATTAGTAGTTATTTTCAATATTATACAGAAGTAACTGCTGTTCAGTTATCAGAAAAATACAAAAGTAACTGCTGTACAGTAATTAATAAAAAAGATAACAAAATTTCTTTGTTCTAGAGTGCTTTTTCTTATACCTTTTGTATTTTTAAATTAAATAGTATATGTCTGTCTTTTGCTATAATAGAAAAATCTGAAAGTGTTCGGGTTTAATTTTTGTTAGTACAAAACGCAATTAAGCAAACAGAGGATTCTGGGTTCCATTGTATCTTGGAAAATTTTTTACTGTAACCCTTGCATACCTTTCTGATGGAGGCAAATAATTTCTTAAAAAAAACGACATTATAATGCGCTTAAGAGCATTCTATTTTTCTGCTTCCGTTTATTTATTTTAACAAAAATTAACTATCATCAGTACTACACGGACGACTCTTTACAAAACCCTAGTGAATTAACTTGAAAACAAAAACAGTGAAAAAAAAAGAAAAAAGAAAAAGAAGGTGAGCCGTCAGTTTAGTCGTCGTACCTTGTCGCTTTGCATGGCCCAAATTGATGCATAGTGTTTGGAAAATCAATTAAGTTTTCGCCCCGGCCAATTACCATTTGTTCGTATTTGTACATATTTTTGTTTCTTCGATGCATGGAAGGAAGAGAAGATGCTGCTTTTAAGTCCTACACGTGCACTGGTTGATTCTAATAACTTTTAACTCTTTCAACCGCCAAATTAACTTATAATCTACCTATAACCTCGGCCTATTAATGTTAGCCCCATTTAATTAATACTGCATTCATGTTAATGGTGCTTGTTTAAATCAAATGTTAACATCAATGTGCATATATGGAAGTTACAATTAATGCTGGCATAAAGACAAAAGTTGCAAATTAATGATATATATAATATATAAAGTCAATATATTGTTCATATGTGCATTATATTGCTTTTAATGTCGAGAGAGAGAGAACAATTTGGACATAATTCATGAAATATAGATTTGGTTAATAGACTCGTATAGTTCATGAAGGTTAAATCACCGATTATTCTAAAAATTTAAGTTGATAAAAAATGATGAATTTAATTATTTAATTAATATTTTAACACTCATCATCTAATTAATATTTAAAAGGTAATTAAAGACATCTAAAATTATGTTAAATCACCAATTATCTAAAAAAACTTAAAATGATAGAAAATTATAAACTTAATTATTTAATTTATATTTTAACAATGCAATATAAGAGTCCATTAACCATGCATGTAGTTCATGGATATATTCCAATAAGGGGGGAAGAGTCTCTTCTCTTTCCTCCTCTCCTCTCTCCTTCCTTCCTTTATGCTTTTTCATGTTTTCTTTACTGTAGTTTATCTCTTATCTTTTTTAGGGGGTTTTGTTCCCCCGGGCTAGATTTGGTGGTTGTTGATATTCTCATAGTCCTTCCAGGGCTATGAATGTTGTTTTTTAGTTTTTCCTTGTGCTTTTCTCTATTGGTTTTTCTGGCAGAAGGCTACACGAGACGTCTGTGTTAGAAAGCGGCTTTTCTGGTGTGTCTCTAGCGAGTTTTTCTGGCTGTGCTTTTTTTTTTTTTTTTTTTATGTATTCTTTAGAGTCAGATCTGTGTTATTCGGCTGGGTCCTTCATGACACGTGCCTCTCTATGGTGGAGATTGTTGGAGATTGGTGGTTTCGGCGGTCGTCTGCTGCAGAGGGAGGTCCTCGGTGAAGGCGCATGCTTACACGCATTCGTGCCGGTGACAGCTTTTTCTCAACGCTGGTTTCGTTTGGTTTCTGTTTGGGTTATTTGTTTGTTTTTCTGTTCACAGTCTACCTTTGTAATGCTCAATTGTTACTGGATTATTTGTTGGGATAGTAGCTAGATTAGCCATATTTTTCTGTTTAGATTGTACTTAAATGTAAAGAGCAGTTCAAACGTTGTTTATGTAATATTGTTTGTGGTTGTTTAGATCGATAGTTGTATTAAGTTAGATTTTTCTGGCTTAGGGTATATGGGGACTTATACCTCTATTCTTTATAATTGCCTTCGGGCGTTCTTCAGTAATACATGGTAAATCAGGTTATCTGTTCGAAAAAAAAAATGGATATATTCCAATAGTTTATCTCTTTTTTTTAAAAAAAAAAATAAAAAAATTGAATTCATCATTTATTAATTAAATTATTAGTCTAAGTACCATTCTACAATGAGTAATTAATACAATTCTTCACACCCATTTTTCATATTAATTTCACATCGATTAACGTAACATGTTTTAAGTGAGTGACATGGAAAATTATTTAAAATATATCACGTTAATCGGTGTAAAATATGTTGGAAATAAGAATGTGGAATTACATAAATTGAAGAGAGTAAAAAATAAAACTGTATGAAAAATCACTGAACTATTGAACAGTAAGACAAATATTAATTTGTTTCTTAGACAAATATTGTCTCCCAATTAAACAATAATTAAGTTTTGCAAAAGGGAATACAACAATTATGTCATCAGGATACAATACTGCCTATATGTAATGTGCAGATTGCAAATTCTGAACACTACTCTGAATAAGAAATTCTATAACAGTAGAGAAGAAAAAGAAGAATAAGAAGAAGAAGAAGAGAAGGAAAAAGATTAACAAAATATGCTGGACAAATATATTTTTATATAAATTACAGAAACAGTTTATTACAGTTTCCAATTGTTGAAACTTTTAAATGCAGTTGTACACATCAGAAAAATACACAAGTAAATAATAAGTGCGAAGTGCTAATTAAGTGCATCTAAAGCGTCGAAGCGACACACGTGCGTTCGACGACCAATCTTATCTAGTATAAGAGCAAGATAAATACTTATAAAGCACACAAAAAATTTATAACTTTTCAATGTGGGACAATGCATGAGTAATTGAAAAAATATAGGAAAAATTAAAATATTTAAATCGGAGGGAAACTTAAATTTTTATGAAATAATTTTCAACAAAATAAGTGTTATAAATGAGTACTGTACAAGAGTAGTAGCATTGTTGTTCAACAATTTAAAAATATGCTCGATATTTGTTTACGTTTTTAATATTATCTGGTTATATATATAATTACGGCATGAGTTGCGATAGTATATATAGATGGCGTTGTCGGTTGACCAAGTAAATTAATTAAGCTGCGCT
Source organism: Alnus glutinosa (assembly GCF_958979055.1). Taxonomy (NCBI): domain Eukaryota; kingdom Viridiplantae; phylum Streptophyta; class Magnoliopsida; order Fagales; family Betulaceae; genus Alnus; species Alnus glutinosa. The sequence goes on from NC_084893.1 coordinate 3,430,391, forward strand.
TTGGGCCTAGGATACGCATTATTAAACAAACCGTCCGTATTTGGTCGGTGTCGTCTAATGATGGAGCTAAATTCGACGGTTAAAAAGCTAGCATTTCGTCCTAATTAATTAATTAATAATTAGCTCGATCTCCTTTCTAAAGGCCTTCTTCACCGACGACCGACCTAGGGAGCAAAACAGAAAGATATATATGAAATATCTGCAGATTCAAGCTCTCTAGGATCTATTTAATTAAGAATTAATGAATGCATGGGATTTAAACACGAAGATAACGAGTTTATTAATAATAATGTAAATTAAGTTTAATTATGGAACGTACAGATCGAGCATATATAAGCTAAGAGTAAGAGAGGATCAGTACTGGTGTATCTTTCTTGGAGTCTAAAAAAGTTAGATCGCTCTACCGCAAAGCCAGTAAGTAGTTCACATAGAAACAGCTGCCCACAAAATATAAACAAATATGGCTTCCTCGTGACTTTGAGCTCAGTCCTCGCTGTCCATTGGATCAGCCTCATGTGCCCCGAGATGCACGCTGATCGATCACCAACTATTCAAACTTTTTATTTCTTTGCACACGTACGACGACTGCCTCCTGATTACTCATTACTGTGTGGTCGCCCGATCGCCATGTCACATGTGATGATCCATCAGGAACGACCATGCATGTATATCTTAAGAAACTTCGGGAGTTTTTCTGTAAATTCCCATGAGAAAGATTTTCTTTTTCATCCAAACAAGATATAGCCATGCATGCATGCAGGGTCCGTATATATATATATATATATCTTCGTGCAGATCGAATAACAAAATTTCTAGGAATTTCTTCAACAGTCTATTTTTCAGTTCTCATTATGCAGAGTTTCTTTTTTTGGCCACTCATTATATATGCAACGAGAAATGATTAAAACACTCACACTACACAACAATAACACAACATCAAGGTACAATGAAGTTGGGATCACACATGGACTCCACTCTATTGTGTTTTAGAGTGTAAGGATCACTCTCTATGTTCAACTGATTAGAATAGGTCAAGCAAGGAGATGACATTGACAAAGTCTTTTATTTATTATATTTTTGCATGCCCATTAAGCGGAGGATAAGTGATGAAGAAAAAAAAGGCTACATTAAATGAACGAACTTATAGTTGATTAATTAATAAAAGCAACTAGAATAGGTTGCAATGAGGAATGTTGGGACACTGGATTCTTCCATCTTTTGACCGTTAAAGAGGAACTGTTTGATTAATTAAGTTTAATTATTTTGGTTAAAACCTTATTTCTAGGTAAACTAAGAGTCGTTATATAGCCTATAGCTAGGGACCACTAATTTTCTTTTCATGTTTTATTCGAGCCTAGCTAGTACGTACTTGTGGTATAATATTTATTAAATAATTAAAGCAAACATTTCCTACCGGCTTAAATTTTTGAGATAAATTGTGATTTAACATGATATCATAACATATGTCATGAGTTTAAACTATGTCTCTATAATTCACATCCTATTTTAATATATTAAACATTTCACGTGTTTGGTCGTGTATATATATACACAAAGAAAGAGTTTTAAACAAAGAAATAGAACAATCTTCTTAAGCAAATTATATACGTACTTTGCAGTGATTAATTGTGTTTTCCTACTAACTTGAACCTTAGAGAGGTTGGTGGGCGAATGTGGTTTGACCCCTTCTTGGATTTTTTTTAGGCAAGTAGCCTTGTTCAAAATATAATAATTCATCATTTTTTTTTTTAAAAAAAAATGTTTTATGGATATATATATATATATATATATATATATATATATATATATATATATGAGTTTGGGTCCAATGGGAGCTGGGATTACACATATTTTTATAGAAAATCATGTTCTGGTTGTCACAGTGTAATATAATTGACTGACAGAGCATCACAATTAGAATATTTAAAATTAGGCCAATCAGTTATTAGTAAATATTAAAACTAATTAAAGATTCCAAATTGATCGGGTGCTCTTACATTACAGGAGAGCATGCAAAGAAGACAATGAAATATAATTTGTATAGTACTCGATCTTAGTCTAAAAGGATTTTGTAAGGATTTTTAAATTAATTATTAACAGGTCGGCAGGCAAAAAAGACAATTAAGAATCATGTGCACACTATTTCTGTGCCAATCGGAGATTGCAGAAAGAGATATTAATTAATTAATTAATTAATAAATTTATCCCTTTTGACGTTAACTACTAATTAAATTAAATTAATTAAGCAAAAACACTTTTATATATCATTGAATGCATCAACATTTACTGCACTGTAAATTAAGAAAAATCTATAAATTATTCCCTTCTCGGAAAACTTGGAATTTTCCCTGATCTTGTTATTAATCATTGGCATTTTCAAGACTTCGGATATCTAAGAGAAAAGGCCGAAAAATTCCATCCAATCAATTTTTTTATTCGAGTCGTTAGAAAACTCGTTGTAGTTAACTACCTAATTAATTAAGCTATGTCCGCCATATATATCTTTGTGCCCACCCTTGAAGCTCATGAAGTAAACAATTTTAATTTGTAAAAAAAAAAAAAAAAAAAAAAAACCAACATGAGAATAATGACTTAAGAATAATGCTAGAAATTGCACTTTTTATCATACTGTTATTTTATCTGGCTGATGTCCTATTGCTAATTAGCCCTTAAATTTTATTTTTTTTATTTTTTATTTTTTGCAAAAACTAATTTAAAGATTGATTGGCAATACCTAGCCTATATATAAAACTATAATTTCTTGCATTACTTATCACATAATTAAACCAAAAAGAAGTGCAAGTCGATGAGGGTAGCACTTGGGCATTATGAGGCCATGTGGCTTGCCATGCATCTAGTTAAGGGTAGAACATGGTTTGTTTAGGCTTGACTAGTCAAATTCAAAATAACTCCTCACATACGTGGCAACTTGGTTGGTCCCCATGGACACATATTTGCAAACAGATGTAGTGTTGATTATTTTATTATTTTTTATTTCAAATAATATTATTAAATTATATATCATTCATCCTAAAATTTAAGTTGATAAAAAATATGTTTAATTATTTAATTAACATTATAATGACACATAAAATATTTAATTAAAATGATAGTTAAATTACAAAGACAAAATTTGAATTTAACATTGCTTCTTATATTATGTTAAATCGATATTTTTGGAATGTAACAGTGCCGCTCTACTAAAGTAGATGGCTCTAGAACATGCTTTGCATAGTACAATTTCAAATGTTATAAAAGAGTTTGGCTTTTCTCACTGGACGTACACCAATTGATTTTCAAATAAGATTATCAAAAGTTCGATCCAACAAATGGATCGAGTTCGAGTCGCGGAAGCGTCATGTTAACAGAATAATTGTTGGGTGTAACAGTACTGCTTTACTCACATAAACGACTCTTATAACATGCATGGTCGATCAAAAACTCTAAAGGATGGATCCAACAAATATTTATCTTTTAATAAAAATCATAAATTTAATAATTTAATTAAGAAGAAAAAGAAAAGGGTTAATTCCTAGGCTAGGATTAGGATCTTACAGGAAAATTAATTTCCTCTAAAAAAAAAAAAGAAGAGGATATTACAGGAAAATCAGTTGAACATGTTGGAAAAACATAAAATAACATGGTATTGCGTGTAGAGACTGACACACACATACACACAAACGAAGAGAGATCGAGTGAACGAGAGAGAGAGAGAGAGAGAGAGAGAGGGAATCAAGTTTCTAGAGATACGCCATACTGTCATCCTAATGTGTTTCCCAAAGTTCGGTTTGATCTTAAAGTGGACTCCTTCTCTCTCTCTCTCTCTCTCTCTGTGAAAACCCTATTTAAATAGAGGCTTAGCCCACTTCTTTCTCCCATGCAATTGTCTTCTCCACTCCCCAACGCCCACTACTTGAGTTATTGTGCACCTCTCTCTTCTCTCTGTCTACTTCATCTTCAAAGCACCACTATATCTCTTGTTTCAAAACTTGTCTCTGACAGGTTTATCGTTTCTCTTTGGAGTTATACCATACCTAGCTCGATCGATCATCCTTTTGTTTTTCTGACATATACATAATATCTCCTTCCCCTTTGTCTCCTTGAGTTATCTTTAATTTATATAACTTGTCACATATTTATTTGCATTCTCGTCCCACTACAACATTCAAGATGTCTAGCAGAAGGTCGCGGTCGAGGCAATCAGGTGGTTCAAGGATCACTGATGATCAGATCAATGAACTCGTTTCCAAGTTGCAACAGCTTCTTCCTGAGATTCGTGACAGGACCTCTGACAAGGTTTTTTCATCTTTTTTTCTTTTTTTCTTTCTTTCTTTATAGGAAATATATATATATATATATATATATGTGCATGCCATGTTAATTAATGTCACTAATTAATTAATTAAGCATCCATTTTTGTTTAGGTTTCATCTGCCAAGGTGTTACAGGAGACGTGCAGCTATATCAGAAGCTTGCATAGAGAGGTTGATGATCTCAGTGAGCGGCTGTCTGAGCTTTTGGCAACCACAGACACCGCCCAAGCTGCTATAATTAGAAGCTTACTTATGCAATAGCTAGCTAGAGATCGAGCTAATTAATTAATTAAGGATAAATTAGCTGCCATAGGTGGCTACCTAGCTTCTCATTTCTTCTTTTTGTACTTCTCTTTCTTTCTTGTCCTTTACAAGACTACAATGTAGGAGTTGAACGATCGATTAGTACTTCTTTTTTCCATTAATGCTATGTTAAGAAATTTAATAAAAGGACTCCAGCTACCACTCGTGCACATATCTTTTTATTTTATTATTTAGTGACTAAAATTATAAATTTCACATAAATTATTATGTTAATTTGTAAAAAAATTGTAATAAAAACAGCATTATATAAGCGGATTTTCTAATGACTTTGGGTTGGGAATTAGCTAGCATACATGTATGGAGCTAGGTAGGTAGCTCATGCATATATGGTAGTATCATATTATATATAATAATTGCAATCTAATGATTACTTACCAAAAGGTTATATATAACAGGAAGAATATCCTCATTTTTAATAGCATTTGTTTCATTAGAATAAGTTGAAAAGGAAAAAGAAAAATAAAAAGAAAATGAGATTATCGATCGGAATCTATCAAATTTTACTTGAAAGAATGTATTGGATATTAAATTTTTTATAACAAAAGAGTTGTAGACCAATATTTGACTACTATAAGATTTGGATAAAAGTACAATTATTATTATTATTATTATTTTTTTATCTTGAGGTAAATTTTACATAAAAATATCTCCAATTAATGTATAATTTTGACTGGAAGTAATCAAGGAAATTAAATAAATTAGGCTGGGGGGCTCTCCTTGTTGCTGGGAGTATGGGTAGTCCTGACTCACGCACTCAAAACATGCACTAAAAGCTGCGAGGAGATAAGCAGCATTGACTTTTCACCCCCAATCCACTAAAAATTTGCAAAAGAAGAGACAGAAATAATTAAGCACACAGATGATCGAATCCATTGATTCGCCAAGGGCATGCATTCCTCCATCACAAGATTTGCATATTTATGGGATCAAAGTAAATAGATGCAGGTACGCTTCATATATTATTGACTTTTCTAAATAATTGACGCAATGAAATTGAATGTAGGGGAAAAGGGATCATGGATCATGATTTTGTAAACAGTTTTGTAGTGGAGATGAGATTAACTATATGCAACTCCGATCCGTCGAACCCATAACTTTTTTTTTTTTTTTTTTTCCCCATTAAGATATAACCGAATACAGCCAAAGAAAAAGAGTTGGAATGCGTTTGAGATTGTGATTTCGTAGACAAAAAATTCGATTCTAAATCAAATCGTAAAAAATGAACTATCTGAAAATTACGTTTTTAAAAATTATGCAAAAAATTGCTTTTTCAAATCGCATGTAATGTGGTACTTTTTTGAAAACGCATAATTTTAAAGGTTAACCTGCGAATACAAATTATGGACGGATTTGATTGGACTAAGATATACGAGTAACACTAGAAGTCAATCTTTTGTCACTCTTGTGTCCCCCAAAAATGATGTTACTTTTAAAATTACCATTAAGCTTGTGATTGATCGTTATTGAATTTTGATCAAGTGATAATTTTAAAAGCCACATAATTCTTGAAGGGACACGAGAATAACTTCTAAAATTATTTAAGATATACACTCGTCAATCAATCAGTGGCCACCATCTTTATCTTTAGCTTAAAAAAAAATAATAAAAAGAGAGAGAGAGAGAGAGAGAGAGAGAGAGAGAGAGAGAGAGAGAGAGAGAGTTCAGTGGTCAAGAAATCCTCTGGAGAGGCAATATTAACTTAAGAACAGGGTACAACCAGACTTGCTTGGCAAGGGTGCATTTACAGATTGGGCCATTTGCCTTTAAAACGAAGGGTTGTTACAAAGCCCAATAGAAAGCCTAGAGTCCGTTTGGCCTCCAATTTCACAAGTTAAACGCATTTTTAAAATAAATTGCAAAAAATATTCTGTTTACAATTGAGATTGAAAAAAATGATGGTTTGATGACGTGAACTAACGTTTTCAAATCCCAGGTAATTTATGCATTTTTAAAGGCGGAATAACGATTTTATCAAATACTAACTACACTTTTAATAATTACTTTTTTTTTTTCTACAAGTATCACGAGGCTCGAATTAAGTGTAAATTATAAGAACTAGGAAGTTCTCCAACAATTCAATGCGAAACCTTAAACTAATTAATTTCTACGATTTGAACCCTATGTTAAGGGAAATAAGATCATCACCATTCAAAATAAAATAAATAATATTTATTTCATGGTCAAGATTTAAAATTTATGCATTTACGGTATATATAAAGTCAATATTTTTAACCATGAAATAAATACTATTAATTCCATTTGAAATGGAAATGATCATTGACCATGAAAGTTAGCTAGTAACAACTTTCAGTTGTTAGCATTTCTAATAGTCTCACCAAATTTTTCTCACCAAAGTAGCTAAAAACCACTTTTTTCTATTCTGGTAAGCCACTTTTTTAAAATTCAAGAAAGAAAAAAATAAAAGATAAATGAAAAAACCACAAAGTTTATACCGGGAACAAAGAAACTTCATTCCATGAAATAAAGACATCATCGTCTTAGAGAGATGGGAGAAGAAAGAAAAAAAAGTATGCTGTGATCATATGAGAGAGAAATGAGAAACAAAATTGGTGAGTATTTTCACTCACAAAAACTTTTTGGTTAAAGTGGTGATGCTACCGAGAGTAATTTTTTAATGTTTTCACTTTTCATCAAACTGACTCACTAAAATAATTAAAAAATTATTTTGATCAGGCTACTAAAAATACGTATTACGCTTAATTTCTTGATGAATTGATTTCAAAGTTTGTGATCTTCGTTTATTTTGCGCGTGCTGCAAGGAAGTTCATATATGCCTTGTTCTAAATGTAATTCAATTAATCTCTATCTCTTAATTTGGGATCGGACTCCAGTACTGTAGTTTAAAACTACAACACATCTGCTGTAAAAACTGAACGGTTAAGATTCTTTCTTACATTTACTACCTCGTGGAAAAATTTGACGTTAAAGCAAAACAAACTGCGTTTGGTTTTTGCTCAACCTACATTGTTTGGTGAAAATCCACGCCCAATTGTCTTCCCCTAATCCAAAAACACCAATCCCTTTCTGGTTACGCTCTTCTCCCCTGAATCGCAAATGGGTCGCAAGCAAAATGACTCACAAGTCAGAACCTACCCACTACACCTTTTTATCCTCCTCTTGAAGGACCTGATTTCTTGTGTTATGGTCTATACATTCCTCTGTCTTTCTTTGTATCTTTTTTTTTTATTTTTTATTTTTAAAAAAAAAAACTGGGACTTCATCGCCTGTTGTTCGTAGAGGGACCACGCTCGCTTTCATGGAATTTGATCCGAGAAAACATTCTTTTTTAATCTGCCAAATATTTTGCCTTTCTTCAAAAAAATTTGTTCGATTTTTAAGCTCTGGATGTGATTGGGCGTAAATGTAATAGCGAGTGGGTATTTCTTACTTTTATGAAAATTAGTATATTTTCCAAGAAAAAAAAAATAATGATGAAAATATATGGGTTTGGGCGTGTGGGTAGTTCTTGATGTGCTAAAATTGGATTAGTTGGTTTGGACTTATTTGGTAATTTGAGGATGGAATTGTGTTGACTTTGTACCTGGTGAAGGCAAAGTCGACTAAGGTGGCAAGGACGTAGTTGGGGAAGAAGGTGGTGTCGGCGAGAAAAGTGGTGGTAAAGCTAAAGAGCGTAAAGTCGCTCGCGGAGAAAAATGCTTCAACAAAGAAGGCAAAGAGGTAGAAGAGTTTTGTTTTAGAGTGATGGCAGCCAACGCCTAAGCTCTCTTCCTGGGACTGAGCGTACTGCTCCTTGGATTACAGTCGCTGTCGGCATTGGGAGCTGCTCGTGTGACGGCGAGGCGACGGACTTGGGCTCGGCGAGCTGCTGTTTCCTGTTTCCGCTGGGTTGAAAGCCAGATCCGTCTTCCTCAAATGGTGGATGGATGTTGTTTCCACCTGCTTGAAACAGCAAACAGGAAGATCGTGGATGGATGTTGTTTTCTGTTTCAACCAAAACAGACAGACGTCCCCACCTCCTCAAACGACGTCAAGTAGAAAACGTCAACTACGTACCGTGCCTATTTTATTTTTCAGCGACTGTTTACAAAACTGAAATTAAAGTGTTTTGAAAAAATAAATCTGGACCCTTTATTTATTTACAGCATATGTTTAAACTACAGCACCACCGAAGCGGAATCCCTTAATTTGTGTGTCTCCAAATTAAATATGTTAATTAATTCGGAGTTGACTTTAATGAAATTCAATATTCTTGTCCATCTCTAATTCGCTTGAACCTCATCATTCAATGACGAATAGACGTAACGCTGAAAACTTCAAAAAGAAAAAAGAAAAAAATGTATGCATGAGAGTTAAAATTTAAGTAGAAGATTTATGGAAGAGAGAGATGGATCGTTTGGAGGAAAAGAAATGCTAGTTATTATAATTCTATCCAATATATTAGTGAGAGAGTGCAAAAAAATATTGAATAAAATTATAATATTTAGCACTAATCTTTGAAGGAATGATACCAACTTTACATTTATGTTTTGGTATAGTTTTATAATTGTTGTGTCCTATTTTGATGATGTATTTCATTAATGGTTGTAATTAAATTGGCCGGAAGAAATTCATGGATATTAGAAATTGATGGATTATATTATAGAAACAACGAATATTTCTTTTTTATTTATTTATTTATTTTTTGTCGTTATAGAATGGTGTTTTTACATGAATGAATATCAAAATTAAACTTTCTCATCCAAAAGGGTATATAGCATGAACAACCTTGCTCTCTTTATTTCTTTTTTTATTTTTATTTCTAATCAAATGGGAAAAGGTTTATAAGGAAACAAAAACTCAAGAGGCCCTAAAAACATACCCAAAAGAAAAATAATGCTGAAAATAAGAACAACAAATAAGAAATAGGCAAAAAAAAAAATGATCCGATCATTAATTTATATCTTCAGCTAAAAGTCAATAAATAATCGAGCTGCACAATCTGAACTCTGAAGCAAGCCAAAAGTCTAGTCTGCTTGCAAGTAATAGAGAGAGAAGCAGTTTTTTCTGCACAACCTTAATTGCTTGATTAAGGATTTGTACGTTGAACTAATTTTTTTTTTTTTTTTCTGATTAATTAATGATTTGTAAGAATAAAGTTTGTAAACATAAATAATGTTGCATGGCATCGTGTTGGCATCATATATATATGTTGGCATGCATATCATGCATTCTTCCAAAAAAGTGAGTGTATAATTAATCTCTAATATTTAATTAGGAAGACTTTTAGTATAAGATGCATTATTTTTCATAAAAGTAATGATACGGAGTTTGAGTTTGAGTACTTTCATAATTTTTACTATTAAACAATTTTTTTTTGGTTTACTTCCAGCCCTAAAACTCTCTATATTGAGTATTATTTTCAGAATTTTTTACTGATTTAACTATCAAAAGCTCAACGATTGTCTGTCTCAAGCTATCGTTTCTCCGATAATTTTTTCTTACTCTATAAATACTTATAATCTGTTTCGAACATGCAAAAATCTGTAATCCCATTTAAGTAGTTTTATAAAATGTAAATTTCAAACTTAAAAAATCTTCTTTACCCAATTATTAGGGTTAAATACATTTTTACCATATGTGGTTTAAAAACTTTATTTTTTATCCCGAGTTTTCATTTTTGTCATAGGTGATATACCTATATTATGAAAAAAGACAAAAATGATACTTCCGTCTATTTTTTCATTCAAAACTTACGGATTTCCACATTAGCGTGACACCATTAAAATTGTGACACGTGGCTGCATAATTTATTTTATTTTATTAATTTTAAGACTTTTTTTAAAAAATAAAATAAAAAAATTGTGAGCCACCCCTTTAGGCCACATCCACCTCCATTTTGACCAAGGGGGTGGCTGAACCACCCCCAAAACTGGCCTTGGGGTGGGCCGGTGTGGCTAAGCCACCCCTACATTCTTTTTTTTTTTTTTTTTTTTTTTAAAAAAAAGCCTTAAAATAAAATAATTTTTTTAAAAAAAAATTGTGCAGTTACATGTCTCAATTTTAATGGTGCTACGTGTCGCTGACGTGAAAATTCATTAATTTTGGACAGAAAAATGGACGGAGGTATCATCTCCGTCTTTTCCCATAACACAGGTACCACTTATGACAAAAATGAAAACTCAGGAAACAAAAAATAAAATTTTTAAACCTCAAAAGGTGTAAGGTATTTAACTCCAATTATTATCCTAAATCCATTTTAAAGTGTGACATAAATGGATAGCTACACGGCCCCATTTGAAACTCCCCCTCTCCTCATTTTTAGGGAGAAATTTTTTTTGAGTGATTGAAAAATATATTTGATGTGATATAAAGTTAAAATAATTTATATGAAAAAGTGAAAAAAAAAAAATAAATTGTAGTGTAGTTAGTTTTTTATTTAAATAGTAATTAAAAAAATTTTAATGTGATATAAAAAATGAAAAAAAAAAAAAAATTAAGAATATTTTGAAGCTGATGATTTAGGAGAAGTGAATAAATAAAGGAGAGGGAGTGGGAAATTTCAAACGGGCCAAAGACTGTATGCAAAAGTGAGTAACGTTTAGCCAATAAAAAAATAAAAGAGTAAAGATCAGCTGCAATCAAGTCCAGTAAACCTGCCTAGAGTACTCACAAGCATTTGATCCTTGGGCTCGCTTCTGCAATTATTTCTTTCTTGATTGGGTGGTGTTGTGAACTAGGGACATGATTTTTGACTGTTGTGGAGGAATCATGAATATTTGAGTGAGTTCTACAAGGTGGGTTCTACCATATAAATTTCACGTGGGATCCAATCTATGTCTTTTGTCTCTTGTACAATTGTTGCACAATTATTGTGTAAGAGACATTTCCTTGTGAACTAATGCCAAAGTCACCCCCAACAGATATTTGAAAGTAATGGAGTGCTCAACTCATTTTTCTCATTTATTTTCACGTTTTTAAAAAATAATCAATTTCAAAATATTTTAATATTTTTATCATTTTTTATATTACATCAATAACTTTTTATTATTATCAAATAAAAAAATTCACTACAATATAATTTATTTATTTATTTTTTCATTTTTTCATACAAATTCTTTCCACTTTATAACACATCAATAGTTACTATTTCTAAAAAAAAAAAAAAAAAACAACTAGACAACCTTATTGTGATTGTCTTGGTGAATATTTTTCTCTTGTTAGTGCTTTATCTCTTTTTATAGGGAGGACCATATCAATTTCTTGCAGAAAAAGAAATAAGACTTGTACGTTATACTTCTTTCTAAAACTGACTTTTTTTTTTCTTTTTTTTTTTTTTTGCACTTAGAGCATTTGTAGTCTTACCAAATTTTACTTACCAAAGTAGCTAAAAATCACTTTTCTCTATTCTAGTGAGCCATTTTTTTTAAATTCCTCCAGCAACTTCACCATTTTAACTATTCACTATCATTATTCTATTTAGATAATATTTTTTCAGATTTTTTTATTCTTTCTCTATTTAATTTTTTTATACAACAAACTACCATACATCTTCATCTTGAGATCATTGCTAAGAAATTCAAAGAAGTTTTCATTTGCTTTTCAACCAAATTCAAGAAAGAAAGAAAGAAAAGATAAATGAAATAACCACAAAGTTTATATCAGGGACAAAGAAACTTTCATGTCCATGAAATATGGACATCATCATGTGAGAGAGATGGGAGATGGGAGAAGAAAGGAAAAAAAAATATGTTGTAATCATGTGAGAGAGAAAAGAAAAACAAAATTGATGAAAGAGTTGGTGAGTGAATAGTACTCATCAAAATTGTTGAGTATTTTTATTCACCAAAACTTTTTGGTTAAAATTGTGAGGCTGCTGAGAATATTTTTTAGTATTTTCATCAAATTAGCTCACCAAAATAGCTAAAAAATTATTTTTATAAAGCTACTAAAAATGCTCTTAAATTGGGCTTTCCGACAGTATCACACCGGTGAAAAAAAACAAACCTAGAGCAATGGATAAAGCCCCACGAAACATGAGGTCGATGGATACTTAGGGATTTTCTCTAAGATTTTAGTGGCACAGATTAATTGGTGATTTCAGCATGGGATCCAATTTATTCCGGCACACCGACTTCGTTGGATTTTGGGTTTTGCTGATCATGAGAAAATTATTTTGTAATTTGTAGAGAGGTAATTGATTATATTATCTCCATTGTTAGTGTAGATTTCATCTATTGGGGTATAAACAGTTGAGAAGATGTTGTATCATATTTTATTATAGTGGATTTCTTCAAACTTGTCTCGGAATTTTTCACTTCACGTTTGAAAGGTTTTCCAAATAAATCTATTTTCTCTCCATATAAGTGTTTTCTATGACTCAACCAATAATTCAGAGGCTCGGCCGGCCGGCCGGCCACTTTGCTAGTCGTTTTCTTGTTTAGTGTAAGTGCATGTCGACCAGTTTGGCCATCTAAAATTCAGCTTTAACAAATCTATATCAAAAAGGGCTAACCAAAATTTTCATTTTATATATAAAACTTAGAACCACTCGTATCGGTAGAACAATATAAAAGTGAGATAAAACCAGAGACAAGCTTTACTGAAGCTAATTATATTATGAGATATCGATATATACATGCATAAAGTCTTAAAACAAACATAAAAAAGACATATAATTCGAAACAACAATTGGAGTTGGGAAATTTATTCAAAACTTGGTTTTATTATATATCTGAATATCTGTAATTGTTCTAAGGATCGAACCCATACACAGACATTCCTCCATCAACGTAGATTGTTTGTCCAGTTATGTATGAGGCTGAAGGTAGGCAGAGAAACGCTACCAAGGATGAAACCTCCTCTGGCTGCGCAGGTCGTCCAAGAGGAGTCCGTGAATTTGAAATTTCCAAGCATTTAAAATTCCCTTTGATTATCTATAATCGTCATAGGAAGAAAGCGCAAGGAATTAAAAGAGAACACAAAATAATAAAAAGATAGGGGAATTGATAAAGACAAGATTCGAAACCATATGAAATTACCGTTTGTCTAAAAACTTTAGTTTATAAGAAATAATAAATTTAATTAATATTATAACAAACAAGAAAAATGCGCTTACGTACATTCTCCATTAAAGGAGTCATTGTGGTCGCAGGTGCAACACAATTGGTCCTGATATTGTCTCGTGCCCACTCACATGCCAAACTTCTAGTAAGTTGGTTTATTGCTCCTGCATAAGACATGAAAATTCACACACATAATTCGTAAATTGACAATCCATAACCTGTGAAAGAAAATAAAATTGCATTAGTATATATATATATATATATATATATATATATCACCTTTACTTGCTCCATAAACGGATGAACCACCTACTGACAACAACCCACCAATGGAAGAAAGGAAAACAATACTTCCTGCTCCCGATCCTTTCAGAAGAGGATGTGCAAGTTGGCTCAGGTGGTAAGCAGATTCAAAGTTGGTATTCATAAGGAATGAGAAATCTTGAGCTGTCACCTCTAGGATTGGTTTAAGAACGTTTGTTCCCACATTATTTATCTATGAATTTAAGTACTTGTTAGAAATAATTAATTAATTCAGCATTTTTTTTAATCAAACACAACACTTTTTTATTAATGAGTACTAAAGGAGACCACCAAAAACTTACAAGAATATTGAGTTTGCCATGAAATTGATGAGAAATTGTGTTCATAAGCTCTTCTCTTTGGAGCCGAGAAGAAAGGTCACAGACTGAACCAGTGACTCGGAAGCCCTTCGCCTCCCACTCGCGCACGCACTTACTAATTTCGGCTTCATTTCGAGAGCATGTGTGCACGGTAGCTCCAAGCCCAGCCAATTCCTCCACAATAGCATACCTAATCCCAACACATAGATATATAAAACTTAGCAGATCCAGCAAATATAAAAGCAGAATTTTGTATCACACAGCATAAATCAACGGGTTCTAAACCATAGGCTGCATGCAGCAAGAGCCAATAGAAAGCCCAAGCAAAAGACGTACAGATGAACAATTAATGAAATTTACGACATTGAAGTCGTGTAAATAATACACCCATTTCGATCTCATGATCTCATGCACTCAACCAAATCTTCAATTATCAAACATCTTTTTCCTTTTCCTATTTCCTAATCTGAAAATAATCGCCAGTAAAAGATCTAGAGATCGAGCAGAAAGAAAAGAACCCGATTCCTTTGGTTCCACCAGTAACAAGAGCCGTTGTTCCCTCAAGAGACCATCTGCTATCTCTGCCACGATTATCTACCAGAGCCATATCACTACAATTAATTACCACCACGAATACTACCAAATTATATGATGATAATAGCTCGACTGTTTTCCTTTCGCTCGGTGGAGATATTTTTAGCCTGGCGGGGCCATCCACGTTCTTTACTCTTTAGGTTGTTTGGCAGTCAAGGACTAATTTTATAGTTAAATATACATGATGCCCCTAAACAGTTTACCAACTGCAGGCTTGTCTCAAATAAAAAAAATTACTATAAATCTCTTTATAAAAATAAAAGGTGAAAATTGTAAGATCGATGAAAACTTTAATTATGATAATTGCACAATTGGTCATTGGGGTTGGCCTAAATTACGAATCGCTTTTTGTTGTACAAAAAGTTCATGTGTTTGGGTATTGAATTTTGAGAATTAGAATTGAATTCTAATTCTATTTACAAATATTGAGGTAAAAAATTGTGTTTGGGTGTTGAATTTTGAGATTGAAAAATATTATATTTTAATGGTAAGAAATAATTGAAAGTTTAAAAAATTGTGTATAATGATTGGTATTTTGAAAAGTTGTGTGAAATAATAATTTAAATAATAATAATTTATTATATATTGATTATTTAATTAAAAAAAATAATTGAAATCAAAATTAAAAATTAAAAAAAATAAATAAAAAATGAAGGAAGGGGTGGCTGCCACCCCTTTGGGGGTGGCCCGGCCACCCCTAGGCAATGGGGGTGGCCGCGCGCCACCCCCAGAGGAGGTCGGGGTGGCCGCGCGGCCACCCCCAGTGGTCGAGGGAGGCCGCGCGGCCACCCCCAGTACTCGGGGGAGGCCGCGCGGCCTCCCCCAAGGGTCGGGGGTGGCCGCGCGGCCACCCCCAGTACTCGGGGGAGGCTACGCGGCCTCCCCCAAGGGTCGGGGGTGGCCGCGCAGCCACCCCCAGTAGTCGGGGGAGGCCGCGCAGCCTCCCCCAAGGGGGGTGGCTGCCAGCCGGCAGCCACCCTTCTGTTTTTTTTTTTAATTTCTTTTTTTTTTTTTGAAAACGTATTTCCTCACTTCATAGCTTTTCATTTTATTTAAATATTATTTTTTAATTTTTTAATATTATTTTTTAATTTTCTTTCGTTCTCTCTTCCGTCTCCGTCTCCGTCTCCAACCTCCATTGCAATAATGAAGAAGACCCCAAATGAAAGAAAGAAGAAGAACCCACAACAGAACAAAAAACAACGACGTCTTCCTCTACACAGGCTACCAGCCACCATGACCAGACCATAGTTCTTCTTGCTCAGACTGATCGACTACAAAACCCACCGGCCACCACCCCATTTTCCAAAATCTTTGCAAGAAAATCACGACCAAACAGAAAGAAGAAAAAAAAAAAAAAAACTATGTTCCTCCAAAAACTCCAACTCCCCTCCACCCAAACGGTGATCCCTGTAGCATTCTCGGCAACTTCCACCACCGTTCTCATCCGGTCCCTGACCCGCGAGAGCTCCAGAGCTATGTCCTCCTGAAAATCCGATCCGCACTCTCGTTGTTGCTATTGTTGTTGATTTTGGAAGTTTATTTTGTTTGGTTGGAGGAAGGAGAGAGAGAGGGAGAGAGATTGCTGGAGAGGACAGAGGGACGGAGAGGGAGAGGGGGGAAAGAAAATATTAATAAAAAAAATTTGACTTGTTTGAACAGTAATAGCCAACATTGGCTAATCACTGTTAAGAAAAAAAAGTTCGAAATTAAAGCTTATTCTGTTGGAGAGAAAAAAAAGTGTAAAAATAGTTAAATCTGACTATTTTGATTAAAGTAGCAACTCTGGAGATGCTTTTAGGGATTTGTTGAATTTTTTTTTTTATTTTTATTTTTATTAATTAATGATTTGTAAGAATAAAGTTTCTAAGCATCATGTTGGCATCGTGTTGACATCATGTATTCTTCCAAAAAAGTTAATTATCGGAGTAAGTACCCGCCCAATATTTTAATTAGGAAGACTTTTTAGTATAAGATGCATTATTTTTCATAAAAGTAAAGATAAGGAGTTTGAGTTGGAGTAGTTCTAGTTGATGATTACTTTCAGAATTTTTATTACTAAACAATTTTTTTCTTGGTTTACTTTCAGCCCTAAAACTCTCTCTACTGAGTTTTATTTTCAAAAACTTTTACTAATTTAACTATCAAACGCTCATCGATCGTACGTCTCGAGTTATCGTTATCTCGATAATTTTTTTTAGATACTGATAGTCCGCTTCGAGCATGCAAAAATTTGTATCTTAAAAATTAATTATATTATGAGATTAATATCTCATTAATGAAGTGCTAATTAATAAAAAAGAGAAGTGTCCAGAGAAAAAAAAAAAAAAAAAAAAAAAAAAAATTCCTCCAAGATGGAGAGGATAAGCTAATCCCATTTAAGTAGCTTTTGAAATATAAATTCCAAACTCCAAAAATCTTCTTTACCCAATTATTAATTATATATATTATCTCGAGTCCATTTTAGAGTGTGACGTAAATTGATAGCTACACGAAGACTATTGTCTGCAAAAGCGAGTAACGTTTAGCCAATAAAAAATAAAAAATAAAAGAGAGAAGATCAGCTGCAATCAAGTCCAGTAAACCTGCGTACTAGCATTCCTCAGTAACAAGTAACAAGCATTGGATCCTTGGGCCCGCTTCTGCAATTATTTCGTTCGTGATTGGATGGTGGTGTGAACGAACGCCAACGTCACCCCCCAACAGAAATTTAAAAATAAGAAAGCAACTGCAGGCTTGTCTCGTATTTGGGCACTCCGGTTTTCTCTGAGGAATTCCACTATACCAACTACAAAGCCCTAGGGAGTAGGAACTCAACGTTGATCTGGGCACCCTATAGTCAAAATTACCCTTCCCAACTCAAAATAGATTTCTCTCCATTTTATCACTTTTTATAAACGTGTTAGACTAGATTTTATGCGTAGAGTATCCCAATATTTTTTTTTAAAAAAAAATAGGAAAAAAGGGTCTGAGGGGGATGACTGGAGTGACTTTTCTATCTGGACATGACTATAATAGTACTTAATTATTTACCGAAAACTAATAATAAGAAGGGCTTAGACGAAAAGACCGTATGTACTCCCTTAAGTTGGTTCAATCATAGCCTAATTTAATCATACCTTACCTAGTCGGTGAAGTGAAAATAATCCAAAGCACTTTTCATTACGAGATTCAATCTAAGACCTACCACTCACCCACTTGAAAGTAAGCTAAGTGCTACCAGGCCGCCGCCACCGCCACCACTACCTTCATGTTTTATGGTGTATCCCTTTGGTTTATCTAAAATGGCTAAGTTTTTTATTTTATTTTTTGCCCATGAGGGTTGGATCAAATGGTTAACTCGTTTGATTAATACTATGAGATCAATTATTCGAGCCTACCTTAAAGAGATTCCACATCATTGAAAACATACTAATTTTTTTTATTTTAGCTATTTACTTTTTAAAAATGTCATTCATTCACATCTATATTACTTATCTATTGTATTAAAATAATATTTATTGTGAATAGGAGAGAAAGAAAGGAACTGAGGGAGAAATAAATGAATAATGACCATAAGGAATGAGATAGAAAGTAATTAAAAATTTATTCATAGAGCTACAATGCTTTTCTACATTTGTGTAAGCCCGGTAGATGAAATGTAAAATTCATTTGGTTTAAAAAATGGATGAAAATGTTTTTAAGAGTTTGGTTAGTCATTTTATATAGATTTTTAAACCGTGTAAGCTATTGTAGATATTTTTGGTGTATATGTTACCACAAAACAAAAGAATAAATTTGTTCATAATTAGAGTTTGGCCCGCCTCCGGTGAAAAAATAAATAAAAGGTGAAAATTGTAAGATCGAGGAAAACTCTAATTAGGTAAAAACCCATGTATAAAGTTTTTTTTTTTTTTTTTTTGAACAGAATAATCATCACCACTTTCATTGCTGAGAATATCAAAAATTGATCCTATCAACAGAGGATCTAGGGACACACATAATCCCTAAAGACAATATCCCGAACACTCCTTGGAGTCTCTTCCAACCAACATATGTCTACATTATTACTAGAAGCCTCCCTAGCTAAAACATGGGCTGCGGCGTTACATTCTCGGGGTGTAAAAACAAAACTCACCGACCGGAAATAACCCTTCTCAATATGTATATTTTCTATAAAGTGCCCAACTCGTGACCCATAAGGAGGAGCATAATTTATTTCCTTTACCACTTGGGCTGCATCACCTTCAAATACTGCATCTAAAAATCCCACTTCTTTGCTGAATTGCATTGCATAAAGAGCCGCAATAACCTCAACTGTCTTGGGATTTACCTTCACTTGCTTTGTCACACTCCTAGCCCCCAAGTACACACCATTGCAATCTCTCACTATCACTCCAATCCCAAGCCTTCCTTTTTCCACACTCAAAGAGGCATCCCAGTTTATTTTGAAAACACCACTGGGAGGTGGACTCCAGGACGGTTGGCGAGGAGTATAGCTCGTACCCCTTAGAGATAATTCTGTACCTGGCTTCTCATTGCATCTTCTAAAATCACACAGCGACGTTGCCCCTTCTTTGTATACAGTGTCAGGATGGGCAAAAATTCCTTCAAACACTAATGAGTTTCTCCGAAGCCAAATCCGTCTGGCTAGTACTGCCAACAATTCAAGGTCCTCCTTGCTCATTTTTCCCAGGCAATGCTCGACTAAGACTCGAAATGAATCACCTTCACAGTAACACTTCTGAAACGCAAACAGATGACTTCCCCAAACATCTCTAGCAGCAGGGCAGGACCATAGTACATGGTAGGTAGTTTCCTCTTCTAGAGTAAATGTTTATTGCTCCTGCATAAGACATGAAAATTCACACACATAATTCGTAAATTGACAATCCATAACCTGTGAAAGAAGATAAAATTGCATTAGTATATATCTACATATGCTCATATATATCACCTTTACTTGCTCCAAAAACGGATGAACCACCTATTGACAACAACCCACCAATGGAAGAAATGAGAACAATACTTCCTGCTCCCGATCCTTTCAGAAGAGGATGTGCAAGTTGGCTCAGGTGGTAAGTAGATTCAAAGTTGGTATTCATAATGAATGAGAAATCTTGAGCTGTCACCTCTAGGGTTGGTTTAGGAATGTTTGTTCCCACATTATTTATCTATAAATTTAAGTACTTGTTAGAAATAATTAATTAATTCAGCATTTTTTTTTTAATCAAACACAACACTTTTTTATTAATGAGTACTAAAGGAGACCACCAAAGACTTACAAGAATATTGAGTTTGCCATGAAATTGAGATTATCGATCGGAATCTATCAAATTTTACTTGAAAGAATGTATTGGATATTAAATTTTTTATTACAAAAGAGTTGTAGACCAATATTTGACTACTATAAGATTTGGATAAAAGTACAGTTATTATTATTATTATTATTTTACCTGGAGGTAAATTATCTCCAATTAATATATAATTTTGACTGGAAGTAATCAAGGAAATAAAATAAATTAGGCTGGGGGGTTCTCCTTGTTGCTGGGAGTATGGGTAGTCCTGACTCACGCACTCAAAACATGCACTAAAAGCTGCGAGGAGATAAGCAGCATTGACTTTTCACCCCTCCCCCTCCACTAAAAATTTGCAAAAGAAGAGACAGAAATAATTAAGCACACAGATCGAATCCATTGATTCGCCAAAGGGCATTCCTCCATCCATCACCAGATCGAAGATTTGCATAGTTATGGGATCAAAGTAAATAGATGCACGCTACATTATTGACTTTTCAAAATAATTGACGTAATGAAATTGAATGTAGGGGGAAAAGGGATCATGAATCATGATTTTGTAAACAGTTTTGTAGTGGAGAGGAGATTAAGTACTACATGCAACTCCGATCCGTTGAACCCATAACTTTTTTTTTTTTTTTTTTCCCGAATAAGATATAACCAAAGCCAAAGAAAATGAGTTAGGGTGTATTTGAGATTACGATTTTGTAGATAAAATGTGCGATTTTAAGTTAAATTGTAAAAAATTAACCGTTTTGGAAATTGCGTTTTTAAAAATTTCGATTTGAAAATGTAAAAAGCTATTTTTTCAAATCGCAGGCAATGTTGTACTTTTTTGAAAACGCATAATTTTAAAGGCTAACCTGTGAATACAAATCATGGCCGAGTTTGAATTGGGCTAAGATATATACGAGTAATATTAGAAGTCAATCTTTTGTCACTCTCGTGTCTCCCAAGAATGATGTGACTTTTAAAATTACCATTAAGCTTGTGATTGATCATTATTGAATTTTGATCGAATAATGATTTTAAAAGTCACATAATTCTTGAAGGGACACAATAATAACTTCTAGAATTATTCAAGATATATACTTGTCATCAGCCAGTGGCCACCATCTTTAGCTTAAAAAAGAAAAAGAAAAAAGAGTTCAGTGGTCAAGAAATCCTATGGAGAGGCATTAAATTAAGAACAGAGTACAACCAGACTTGCTTGGCAGTTGGCAAGGGCGCATTTACAGATTGGGCCATTTGCCTTTAAACTGAAGGGTTGTTACAAAGCCCAATAGAAAGCCTAGAGTCCGTTTGGCCTCCAATTTCACAAGTTAAAAGCATTTTTAAATAAAATTGCAAAAAATATTCTGTTTACAATTGAGTTTGAAAAAAATAACAATTTGAAGACGTGAACACTAACGTTTTCAAATCCTAGGTAATTTATGCATTTTTAAAGGCATAATTAATAATTACATTTTTTTTTTCTCCGAGTATCGTGCTCGAATTACTCAATGCAAAACCTTAGACTAATTAATTTCTACGATTTGAACCCTATATTAAGGGAAATAAGATCATCTCTATTCCAAATGAAATGAATAGTATTTATTTTATGGTCGAGATTTAAAGTTTGTCCATCTAACGGTGTATATAAAGTTAATATACGCTCTTAACCACGAAATAAATACTAATAATTCCATTTGAAATAGACAGGATCATTGACCATGAAAGTTAGCTGGTGACAACTTTCTGTTGTAGGTTAGGACTTTCTAATAAGCTTAATTTCTTGATGAATTGTTTTCAAAGTTTGTGATCTTTGTTTATTTCGCGCGTGCTGCAAGGAAGTCCATGCCTTGTTCTAAAGGTAATTCAATCAATCTCTATCTCTTAATTTGTGTCTCCAAATTAAATATCTTAATTCGGGGTTGACTTGATGGATGGAATTCAATATTCTTGTCTATCTCAAAAGAAAAATAATGCTGAAAATAAGAACAACAAATAAAAAATAGGCAAGATCTTGAGCTAAAAGTCAATAAATGATCGAGCTGTATAATTATAATTGACGGATCGTTAATTTTTGGACGAAAAATTTGACTGAGGTACTAATTTGATATTTTTTTAAAAATTGAGGTACCATTTATAATGCGAATTGAAACTTAAGAACTAAAAAATAAAGTTTTCAAAACTTAGAGACCAAAGTGTATTTAACCTAAAAAATAGAAAATAAAAGAGTAAAGATCGGCTACAATCAAGTCTAGTAAACCTGCCTAGAGTACTCACAAGTAACAAGCATTGGATCCTTAGACCCGCTTCAGCAATTATTTCTTTCTTGATTGGATGGTGGTGTGAACGAACGCCAACGTCACCCCCCAACAGAAATTTGAAAGTAAAGGAGTGTTCAACTCATTTTTCTCATTTATTTTCACTTTATTTTATTTAAAGAAAACTTGCGCACTTAGGTTGCCGGGCTTTAATTTCCGACAGTATCGCACCGATGAAAAAAAAACCGAGAGCAATGGACAAAGCCCCACGAAACATGGGTCGTCGATGGAGACTTTGGGATTTTCTATGACTCAACCAATAATTCCGAGGCTCGGCCGGCCGGCCACTTTGCTAGTCGTTTTCTTGTTTAGTGTGAGTGCATGTCGACCAGTTTGGCCATCTAAAATTCAGCTTTTACGAGCATGAATATATAATCTTCAAGCACCAAAAAAGTACAAGTCTATATCAAAGAGGGCTAATCAAAATGTTCATTTTATATATATAACCCAGAACCACTAAGTATCGGTGGAACAATATAGAAGTGATCGAGATAAAACTAGAGACAAGCTCTGCTGAGAAATCGATACATGCATAAAGTCTTAAAACAAACATAAAAAAGACATAATTTGAAACAACAATTGGAGTTTTACCCTTTCTAAAGCGGCAATCCTTCTTCAAGTGACCCTTTTTACCACAATTCCAACAAGTACCTTTCTCATACCGGCCTCTTGACTTTGAACGATGACTAGATTTTCCTCTTGAATTGTTTCTAAGTGAGCCATCCCGCTCATTAGAACGCCCTCTTGTAACAAGAGCTTCGGTTTCTACCTCTCCCGAACCCTCCAATGATGGGGAAATTTATTCAAAACTTGGTTTTATTATATATCTGAATATCTATAATTGTTCTAGGGATCGAATCCATACGCAGTCATCCCTCCATCAACGTAGATTGTTTGTCCAGTTATGTAAGAGGCTGAAGGTAGGCAGAGAAACGCTACCAAGGATGAAACCTCCTCTGGCTGCGCAGGTCGTCCAAGAGGAGTCCGTGAATTTGAAATTTCCAAGGACTTAAAATTCCCTTTGACTACCTATAATAGTCATAGGAATTAAGTAAGCGCAAAGATTTAAAAGAGAACACAAAATAATAAAAAGAGAGATAAATTGATAAATACAAGATTCGAAACCATGTGAAATTACCGTTTGTCTAAAAACTTTAGTTTATAAGAAATAGTAAATTTAATTAATATTCTAATAAACAAGAAAAATGCGCTTACATTCTCTAGTAAAGGAGTCATTGTGGCCGCAGGTGCAACACAATTGGTCCTGATATTGTCTCGTGCCCACTCACATGCCAAACTTCTAGTAAGTTGGTTTATTGCTCCTGCATAAGACATGAAAATTCACACACATAATTCGTAAATTGACAATCCATAACCTGTGAAAGAAAATAAAATTGCATAAGTATATATCTACGTATGCTCATATATATCACCTTTGCTTGCTCCATAAACGGATGAACCACCTATTGACAACAACCCACCAATGGAAGAAATGAGAACAATACTTCCTGCTCCCGATCCTTTCAGAAGAGGATGTGCAAGTTGGCTCAGGTGGTAAGCAGATTCAAAGTTGGTATTCATAATGAATGAGAAATCTTGAGCTGTCACCTCTAGGATTGGTTTAGGAACGTATGTTCCCACATTATTTATCTATGAATTTAAGTACTTGTTAGAAATAATTAATTAATTCAGCATTTTTTTTAGGGTTAAACACCTTTTTAGTCCCAGAGTTTTGACAACTTTATTTTTTAGTCCTTGAGTTTCAATTCGTATCACAGATGATACATCAATTTTGGGAAATGACCAAATTAGTACCTCGGTTAACTTCTCCGTCCAAAAACTAACGGTCTGCCACGTGTCAACCTCAGAAGTTAACACGTGGCACTATATAAAAAAATTAAAAATTAAAAATTAAAAATCTTTAAAAATCAATTAAAAAAATTTAAAAAAATTGAAAAAACTAAAAAAAAAAAGGGGGTGGCTCTCAGCCACCCCCTTGGCCACCATGGGGGTGGCTGGCCACCCCCATTTTGGCCAGGGAGGTGGCCGGCCTGTCTGGGGTGGCCGAACCACTCCCATGTGGTGGTTCGGCCACCCCCTGGACAGAAAGAAAAAAAAAAAAATCGGGTTTTCCATTTTGCCCTTGGGGGTGGTTCGACCACCCCCAAGGGCAAAAAAAAAAAAAAAAACCCTAAAAAGAATGTTTCCGTTTTGGGGGTGGTTCGGCCACCCCAAGGGCAAAACGGAAAAATTCTTTTTAGGGTTTATTTTTCCCGTTTTTCCCTTGGGGGTGGCCGAACCGCCCCCAAGGGGCACGGGGGTGGTTCGGCCACCCCCAAGGGCAAAACGGAAAACCCGATTTTTTTTTTTTCTTTTTGTCCAGGGGGTGGCCAAACCACCGCATGGGGGTGGTTCGGCCACCCCAGACCGGCCGGCCACCTCCCTAGCCAAAATGGGGGTGGCTCTTTTTTTTTTTTAGTTTTTTCAATTTTTTTTTTAATTTTTTAATTGACTTTTAAAGATTTTTTATTTTTTATTTTTTTATATAGTGCCATGTGTCAACTTCTGAGGTTGACACGTGGCAGACCGTTAGTTTTTGGACGGAGAAGTTAACCGAGGTACTAATTTGGTCATTTCCCAAAATTGATGTATCATCTGTGATGCGAATTGAAACTCAGGGACTAAAAAATAAAGTTGTTAAAACTCAGAGACTAAAAAGGTGTTTAACCCTTTTTTTTAATCAAACACAACACTTTTTTATTAATGAGTACTAAAGGAGACCAGCAAAGACTTACAAGAATATTGAGTTTGCCATGAAATTGATGAGAAATTGTGTTCATGAGCTCTTCTCTTTGGAGCCGAGAAGAAAGGTCACAGACTGAACCAGTGACTCGGAAGCCCTTCGCCTTCCACTCGCGCACGCACTTATTAATATCGACTTCATTTCGAGAGCATATGTGCACGGTAGCCCCGAGCCCAGCCAATTCCTCCACAATAGCATACCTAATACACAACACATAGATATATAAAACTTAGCAGAGCAAATATAAAAGCAGAACTTTGTATCACACAGCAATGACAGCATAAAGCAACGGGTTCTATGCCACAGGCTGCATGCATACAGCAAGAGCCAATAGAAAGCCCAAACAAATTAAAGACAGATGAACAATTAATGAAATTTACGACAGTGAAGTCGTGTAAATAATACACCCATTTCTCATGATCGATCTCACTCAACCAAATCTTCAATCATCAAACATCTTTTTCCTAATCTGAAAATGAAAAGCCAGTAAAAGAGAGATCCAGCATAAAGAAAAGAACCCGATTCCTTTGGTTCCACCGGTAACAAGAGCTGTCGTTCCCTCAAGAGACCATCTACTATCTTTGCCAAGATTATCTACCTGAGCCATATCACTTTCACTACAATTACCACCAGGAATACTACGTACAGAATTATATGATGATAATAGCTTGACTGCTATCCCTAGCGCTTGCCGCTTGGTGGAGATATTTATAGTCTGGCGAGGCCATCCACGTTCTTTAGGTTGTTTGACGGTCAAGGACGGACATAGTTAAATATACATGATGCCCCCAAAAAGTTTACCACTGCATGCAGGGGTAGTGTGATTGGGGGGAAGCCATTGACCGGCTCCTTCCCCCCCACTTTATATTAAAAAACTTTTTTTTTAATCCAAGAGAAGGAATAAAATAATATAAAAAACAAAAAATGAATTAAAAGTGGATTTTTTAATATAAAGGATAGGGAGCCGGTCAATGGCCTCCCCCCAATCACTATCCAGCCTCCACTACAGGCTTGTCTCGTATTTGGGCACTTTCTATCTATTTTAAAAAAAAAAATGGTTAAATACATTATACCTCACGTGGTTTAAAAATTTTATTTTTTATTTCTTCAGTTTTTATTTTTTTTTATAAATGGTACCTGTGTTATGAGAAAAGATAAAAATTGTACTTCCGTCCAAAACTAAAGGATTTTCACATCAGTAACACGTGGCACCATTAAAATTACTACACATGACCCCCATATATATATATATATATATATATATATATATATTGATACTTTTTTTTATAAAAAATAAAAAATAAAAAATTTGTAGGGGTGGCTCAGTCGCCCCTTTGGGCCACATGAGGGTGGCCGTAAAAAAAAAAATGTAGCCATATGACGCAAATTTAATGGTGCCACATGTTGTTGATGTGAAAATTCGTTAGTTTTGGATGGAAAAATTAATGGAGGTATCATCTCCGTCTTTTCCCATAGCTAGCACTACTATCACTTATGAACAAAATAAAAACTGAAAAGAAAAAAAATAAAGCTGTTAAATCAAAGGGGCAAAAATGTATTTAACCAACAAAAAAAAAAAAGAAAAAAAGAAAAAAGCCCAAAGGACTCAAGGTTGATCTGGGCACCCTATAGTCAAAATTACCATTCTCAATTGAAATAGAATTCCCTCCATTTTGCCAGGGATCTTCTCCTTGGGCAGCCACGTGTGTCTGTGGACCATGCTCCGTCTTCTAGGTCGTGACTGATGGTATCCGGTGTTTCATGGCGGCCGCTTGCTACAATGGAGTTCTTAAGGATGGCGCATGGTCTACACGTGTTGTCTCTGGAGATGGCAGTCTCCTCTAACACTGGATCTGTGATTTTGTGTTTTCTATTTTGGTTTTTCGATGTTTTAGTGTGGTTTTTTGCAAGTCTGTCTGTTAAATTTTCAGATATTATTGGACTTTTAATGGATTGATAGCTAGATCAGCACTCTTACCTTTGTTGTGGCGCGTTATTGTTAAAGATGGGCTTATATGTTTGTTCCTGTAATATTTGGTATTTATAAGCAACCCCCAAGTCATAATTTTTTTTTTTGGCTTAGTGTGTATGGTTTTGTACCTCTATTCATTATATTTGCCTTCGAGCATTTGATATATCAATGAAGATCGGTTTTCCTGTTCAAATAAAAAAATAAACGTGTTAGACTAGATTTTATGGATAGAGTATCCCAATATTTTTTTTTTTAATAGGAGAAAAAGGTATGAGGGAGACGATTGGAGTGACTTCTCTATCTGGGTATGATCATAGTAGCACTTAATTATTTGCTGAAAATTAATGATAGGAAGGGCCTAGACGAATAGACCGTATGTGCTCCCTTAAGTCGGTTCAGCCATAGCTTAATTCAACCATACTTTACCTAGTCAGTAAAGTTAAAATAATCCAAAGCAGTTCCCATTACAAGATTCAATCTATGCCGAACCACTCACCCGCTTGGGAGTAAGCTAAGTACTAGCTACTTGACCACCACCTTTAGTGGTGTATCCCATTGGTTTATCTAAAATGGCTAAGCTTCTTTTTTTTTTTATTTTTTGCCCATGAGAGTTAGATCCAATGGTACTAGTTTGGTAAGTACTACGAGATCGATTGTTCGAGCCTATCTTGAAGAGGTTCTACATCATTAAAAATAAAAAATAAAAAAAGTTTTTATTTTAGCTAGTTGCTTTTCAAAAACATTATACATTCGCTTATCTATTATATTAAAATAATATTTATTGTGAATAGGAGAGAAAGAAAGGAAGCAAGAGAGAAATAAGTGATTAATGACCGATAAGGAATGAGAAAGAAAGTAATTAAAAATTTATTCATAGAGCTATACTGCTTTTCTAGATTTGTGTAAGCACGGTAGGTGAAATGTAAAATGCATTTGGTTTAAAAAAACTGGAAGAAAATTTTTTTAAGGGTTTGGTTAGCCATTTTACATATATTTTTAAACTGCATAAGCTATTGCGGATGATTTTGGTGTATATGTTGCCACAAAGTTTGGCTCGCCTCAAATGAAAATATCACTAGAAATCTCTTTATCAAAATAAAAGGTAAAAATTGTAAGATTGAGGAAAACTCTAATTATTTAAAATGGATAATTGCACCACTAGCCCGAGAGTTGGCCTAAACTACGAATCACTCCATGTTGTACAAAGGGTTCATGGGGATTCTTGTAGTAAACTACAATTACGAATCACTCTCTGAACCCGTTTTTCGTCCATCAAGTTAACAAAATCCGTTAGTTTGTCACGTCATATAAATAGTGAGACAACCTCTAAATATTCTATATGTTGTGCCTCACTTATTAAAAGAGAATTTAAATTTATGGGTATTAAATGATTAATATATATATATAAATTTTTTAATAAGTAAAATGCGTTGGGGTCTCGAATACAAATCGTGGCCAGGTCTGAATTGGGCTAAGATATACAAGTAATAGTAGAAGTCACTCTTTTGTTACTTTTGTGTCCCCCCAATAATGATGTGTCTTTTAAAATTACCGTTAAACTTGTGATTAATCATTATTAAATTTTAATCAAGTGATAATTTTAAAAATTACGTCATTTTTTGAGAGACAAAAATAATTTCTAAAATTACTGAACAAATACACTCGGCAGTCGGTCTCCACAATCTTTAGCTGAAAAAAAAAAAAGGAAAAGGAAAATAAAAAGAATTGATAAAAAAGAAAAAAGAGTTCAATGGTCAAGAAATCCTCTGGAGAGGCAATATTAAATTAAGAACAGGGTACAACAAGACTTGCTTGGCAAGGGTGCATTTACAGATTGGGCCATTTGCCTTTAAACCGAAGGGTTGTTACATAGCCCAATAGAAAGCCTAGAGTCTGTTTGGCCTCCAATTTCACAAGTTAAAAGCATTTTTAAAATAAATTGCAAAAAATATTCTGTTTACAATTGAATTTGAAAAAAATGACAGTTTTAAGTCGTGAACTAACGTTTTCAAATCCCAGGTAATTGATGCATTTTCAAAGGCCGAATAATAATTTTATCAAATGCTAATCACTTAATCAATACTTTAACAGTTTGTGCATCTAACGGTGTACATAAAATAATATTTTTTACTATAAAATAAATAATATTAATTCACTTAATCAATACTTTAACAGTTTGTGCATTTAACGGTGTATATAAAGTCAATATTTTTTACCATAAAATAAATACTATTAATTCAATTTGAAACGGAGAGGGTCGTTGACCATGAAAGTTAACTGGTGACAACTTTCTGGCAGGACTTTCAAATAGACTTTCTTGATGAATTGTTCTCTAAGTCTCTGACCTTTGTTTATTTCGTGCTGCAAGGAAGTTCATAAATGCCTTGTTCTAAGTGTAATTCAATTAATCTCTATCTCTTAATTTGTGTGTTTCCAAATTAAATATCTTAATTAATTCGGAGTTGACTTGAGAATGGAATTCAAATTTCTTGAATGTCTATCTCTAATTCTCTTGAACCTCATGATCATTCAATGACGAAGCAAAGACTTTTGTTTACATGAAACAAGATCAACAACTAATTACACAGACAATTTTATTATTAAGAAAGAGAAAAACCATTTATAATAAAATGGACTATCTGCTTAGAGCATTACTAGCAGCTTCCCTACATGAGTTCCCTTCCCTACATTTTAGGAAAATTTTTAAAAAAGTCATAAAAACTACACCACACCAGCTTCCCTTCCCTTTTCCATTCCCTGGGAAGTGAACAGTTCTTCCCAATGCATTGGGAAGCACCGTTCACCTCTCATTCAATATTATACTCATAAATTTTTTTTCTCTCTCCTCCCACAATCCTCGACAAGGGCTGCTGACTTGCTTCGTCTTCTTCCGTCTTCATCTTCTTCCATGAAAATTGTTCAACCCTGCCACAGACAAACGTAGATTGAAGCCTGTCCACACAGATCTTCACCGTAGGCTGGAGATCTTCCGGCGAAATGCTCTCAATTTATCTCCGTCGAGAAGCTCTCCCTCCGTTGAACACGGCTCGGCCGCCTCCAGCTCTAGCAACCCAGAGCTAGCCTCAGACAGAGGAGGATCCCCACCCGGAGCTCACCAAGGCAGGGACATCCGGTCACAACCAGCACTGCCGCCCCTGGAAGGACACTGGAAAAAGCTGAAGAAGAAGCTGAACCAGAAGCCTCCACCGAAACCATCCCAGACCCTGCCGAAATCAAATAAGCCTTGAAAGCCTGACCTGTGGAACTCCCGTAATCAACCGCAGCGGCCGTACTGGACAGAGTAGAAAAGCACGCCGGAAAAGGAGCAGACGAGAAGCCCAACGATTCCGGTGCCGAAAAACCCAACCTGAAAGTACAGAACCAATACCCACATCGGACGGCTTGGTGGATGGCTCAGCTGCGTGGAAGGCAGAGATGCGAGTGGGTTGGTGGTGGTTTCGGTGTGACAGAGTTTGGGTGAGAACGGAGAAGATGAGACAGGGAGAGAGAGAAGAAAAGAGATGAATAAAAAAAAAAAAGTAAAAAGTAAAAAATAATATTTTAAGGATATAGGGAAAAATTATGGAAAGCTGCTGTGGAGTATTTTTCGAGAGGGAAGCAAAAAGTAGTTTTGTTCCCTATATCTAGGGAAAATTGAGGGGAAGGGAAGAGAAGCTGCTAGGAATGCTCTTAGTAGCAATGAGCTGCTTAATTAGTGAGTCAGAAGGAAAAATGTTTTTTTTTTTTTTTAATAAATAAATTATAGCGGTGTTTGGTAAATGAATTAATTTTTAAAAAAATTGTACCATTAATCCATGTGGTTGACTTAAATTACAAATCACTCTATGTGGTATAAAAATAATTAATTGTAAAGTCCTTGTGATAGACGAAAATTACAAATTACTCATTGAAATCGTTTTCCGTCCACAAACTTAACAGAAATCGTTAGGTTGCCATGTTAGTCCAATAAAAACGGGACATGTGTCATTCTTAATAAAAAAAAAATTAATATATTAAAAATTAAAAACCTAACAATAAAAAAACTTCAAATTTTATTATTATTTTTTGGGGTAATTACCTTTTCCCCCCATGAACTACCGACCAGTGTCATTTTGCCCCCACGAACTACCCCTTCGACCAAAATAGAGCATCCAACTACCAATTTGACACCGTTTGCCCCCTTCCGCCAGTCAGACCCATTATGTCCGACGGTCAACTGCTCACGTGCATGTCAAGTGCCGTCTACCCCATTTTTATTCCGAAAATGCCCTCTGGTACAGTAGATTAAAGCTTATGAAAAGAAAAAAAGAAAAACAAAACAAAACAATTCAAACTAAGCAACAGAAGCTTCTTTCACGTCATTTTCTTTGGTGTTCCACTTCAACTTCAAAGCAGTAGCCCGCTGAAAGAGTCGACCTTGAAGAGCTTCAATGTCTTGTTCATGGAAGAGCGAAGCAACATCCGGAGAGCCCATCTGCCGGTGTGAAGTACCTGCACCTTTGAAGACTTCCTTTACCGATGAAAATTTCGGCCGCTTGTTCTACGGTTGTGTGAACTATGAGGTAAGATTTTTTTTTTAATGGATCTGTAAATAATGGGTAGTACCTCTTCTTCGTCTGCTTATTCTCTTATATTTTATAGATAATGGGTAATTTTTTTAGGGTTTGAAAGTTAGATCTTAGATTATTGTCTTAGGATTTTTTTTTATTTTTTTTTATTTTTTTTTGTTCCTTGGTTTCCTGTTTTTGGACAATGAGGTGTTTTTTTTTTGCCTGAACTGTTTTGGGGTTATTGTTTTCGGACAATGGGTAACTGAAGACAATGGGTCGTTTTTTCTTTCTTTTGCTCGAGTGGTTTTTGGTTAAATTATCCTGAAATGAGGTATTGGTTATTATTTAGTTGTGTTCGGACAATGATTGCATGATGAATACCTCTTAGATAATTCATGAAATCAGAGCATTAATATCTTTCTTCTCGTCATTTGCTGAGGACTTTAGCAATAATGACACCACTATTTGGCATTGTAAATAATTTCAGTAGCATTATGTTGTATTTGGTTTGGTTAAATGATAAGCAAATTGAAAGCACCACTTTTTGTGATATGCATGTACTGTATCTTAACAAATCGAAAGAGAAAAGGTCAGTGAGCTTAGTCATGTATGTTAGATTTCTATTTTTTTAATTTATAGATATGATCATGCTTAAATTCCAAAACAGCCAAATTAATATGTACATCATTTCTATATGTATCATAATTGCATTGTATGCTTGTTTCCACATTAATTACCCCTATAATATAATTATGTTAGTAAGTAAAGTGGTATCAATTCTTAATTATACTTGGCCTTCCATTGAACTTTTTTTAACGTTGAAAAACTAACTTTGTTTATGAGACCTCTAATTGAATAGGTTGGTCGGTCTTGCGGATTCTTCCAATGGAAAGATTCTGAAATGCGTGAACATGCTAGACGAGCATTGACTCGTGTGCAACACAGGCACGCTATGCTGAACAAGGAAGTTGTAGAATTGAAGGCCAAGCTAGAGATCGAAGCAATTCGATATGACATGCAAGTGAAAATTGCAAAGACAAATAGCCGAATTTTGGCATTTTCTTGGGTTTTTTTTGTTGTCTTCTTAGCTGTGTTTTGGGGCAACTTGTATGGTGTCAGTCAAGGACATATGTCCTACAAACGGCTACCTTGAAAAATTGTAATGACTAATATGTTTGTAATGATTAGTGTATTTGTAACTTTGAAACCTTGTAACTAGTGTATTGGTAAACTTCGTAATGTGTAGTGTACTTGTAATGTTTGTCTCCCTCTTTTCGAAAATGTAAAAAATGTGTATAATTTCCTGGCATGAAATTTGGTATCATCAAAATAGCTTTTTGACAACCCCAATTTGATTCATTATTCCTTGTACATATGCTAAAATACTGACCTATACTTCCAACATACGAAACTTGAACAAATAGTTTTCTGTACAACTTTGCATTTTGGCATCATCAACATAACATTTTGGCATTTTTGCATAATTTCAAATCAGAAAACATAGCATTGTTCCTG
The DNA here is from genome assembly GCF_958979055.1 of Alnus glutinosa. Classification (NCBI taxonomy): domain Eukaryota; kingdom Viridiplantae; phylum Streptophyta; class Magnoliopsida; order Fagales; family Betulaceae; genus Alnus; species Alnus glutinosa. The sequence continues at coordinate 3,463,693 of NC_084893.1, forward strand.
CATATTTTCCTTCAAACCTAAACAAGTTGTTTCCAACAACATCAAACCAACATAGTCCATATTTCCCACTACAACATCAAAAAATTGTTCCTATCAACAACAAACCAAATTGTTTCCAACTACACTGTTTTGGAACCTGAACAAATAGGTTCCAACATACAAATCAGAAAACATAGTATTGTTCCTGCATATTTTCCTTCAAACCTAAACAAGTTGTTTCCAACAACATCAAACCAACATAGTCCATATTTCCCACTACAACATCAAAAAATTGTTCCTATCAACAACAAACCAAATTGTTTCCAACTACACTGTTTTGGAACCTGAACAAATAGGTTCCAACATACAAATCAGAAAACATAGTATTGTTCCTGCATATTTTCCTTCAAACCTAAACAAGTTGTTTCCAACAACAACAAACCAACATAGTCCATATTTCCCACTACAACATCAAGAAATTGTTCCTATCAACAACAAACGAAACACAGTTTCCAACTACAAACCAACATAGTCGACTATCATATTTCCAACTACAAACCAACATAGTCGACTATCATATTTCCAACAACAGTTTATAAAAACACATCAAGGCTGCCATATTGGTTTTTTCCCTTTGTTTTTAGCTTCCATTCTTCGTATACCCTTCTCCACTGTTGGTACCACCACTCTTGCTGGCTTTCTTACTGGTTCTCGAATGACAACTCCGAGTGCCCTGGCCGGTTCCCGAGTGCATACTGCTGGTTGTGAATCATCACATGTTAGGTCAATAGTGGGTATCTCTTTGTTGGGATCGGGCTCCTTAAATGCTGCCATCAACCTACCAGACCTCCTAATAGGCCTTGCAGCAACAGATTTTGCCTGTGCAACACACTCTTATTAGTAATTCAAAGTCTATTTACATATAAAGTATAGGGTGGAAAGCTGTATTTACTTACAGCTGTGGAATTTGCTCTTTGTGATGCCCGAGTATGCATTGAGGGAGCCATTGTCTTACTCCTTTTCGTTGAAGTAGGCTACATATGTAACATCGTCATTAGAAATAACACATATATATTTGTAATAACAAATGTTACTGATACCTACATCAACAGTAGTAGGTGGAACTCTCTTTTTGGGCCGTGAAACAGGTTGTGCAGCTGTAGATGATTCCGTAGGCTGTGAATCATCAGCAATTGGGTGAGAAGGAATCTGCGACACAAAACAACCAAGGTTAGGAAAATTATTAACAAAGTTGGCAATTGTCTTTTGTTATAAAAAAATAAAAAGTGGTATTTAAGATATATGTACTTACATCATCTAAGTTCAACTCTGTTGCAGTGCTTGGAGTGGACTTCCTCTTCCTCCTAGGGCAAGTCCTAGCATTATGGCCAACTGTCCTGCACTTCGAGCATCTCATGCTTACACCACCCTTCCTCATGCAATGTGGGTTTCTTGGCTCATCTGGACCCCTTCTCCGGAGCTTCTTGGGCCGGCCTGGGGTAGCTCTAATAACGGGTGGGTGAACCTCATCTTGCCCGATTCTGACCCATTGGTCCTCACTTGACACTGGGTATATCATTGGGTCATAAGCCATTTTGTAATTCTCAACACTGTAATACGGATGCAGGTACTGTTCAGGTTTGGCAGAATGATATAAAATGGCTGAGATGGCATGTGGGCATGGAATGCCAGTCATATCCCACTGCCTGCACCCACAAACACGGTCCGTCAAGCTAACCACAAATGTACCATAACTGCACAACACTTCATAGATTCCATCCCCAGCATAAGTTGAAGTACACTCTGCAGCATCCTTTCCACATTGGTCTAACTTTGCCAATATCTTCGGGCACCATTCCCCGACATACTCCCTTATTCCTTACCTCTTCTTCTGGTATCGCCTCATCAACTTCTTCCTAATCATCTCCAGCATGGTAATGATTGGCTTGTCTCGGGCATGGATGATGTACGAGTTGAAGCACTCGCATAAGTTGTTCATGATCAAGTCGCACTTTGGAGTGGTGTCAAAGAAAGCCCTAGCCCAGGTACGAGGGTCAATCTTCTCCAAATAAGCATGGGCAGCTGGACTCAATTTCTTCAGCGCCTCCATTTCCCTTTGATACCCATAAAAATTATATGCAGCAGTTGCTTTCCACAACTTGTCTTTTAGCACCAATCCTTTGTGCCCATCACCCCTAAAGTTTGCATATAAGTGTCGGATACATATGCGATGCGGTGCACTTGGTAGGACCTCCTCGAAGCTTGGTATCAACCCCTAGGCAAAGAACAACAGAAGACAAATTAAAAATAAATAAAGAGAGATTTGAGTCAATGAAAGTAAATGCACAAGTGAAAATGTATGAAAAGACAATATTTTAATATACCTTCTGTCTGTCAGAAATGAATGTCCACCCAGTACAGCCATTTGGACCAAGGTCCCCCACTAGAGTCTCTAGAAACCAGGACCAACTATCCTTAGTTTCAGCTTCAACCACAGCCAGTGCAATCGGATAAATATTGTCGTTTGGATCTCTTCCCACAGCAACCAACAATTGCCCCCCGAAATGTCCCTTAAGGAAGCAGCCGTCAACACCTATCACGGGCCTACAAGCCCTTTTAAAACCCTCCTTGCATGTTGCCAAAGACATATACAACCTTTGAAAAGTAGGTGGGACGTCTAACGTAGGCCTTTCAACTTTCATCAACAATGTACTCCCTCTATTCATTTGTCTTACTGTTGCACAATAATCCCATAGCCGCTTGTACTGTTCCTTGTGCTTACCTTCTACCTGTTCTTTCGCCTTAACTCTGGCCCTGTACAGTTGTCTAGGAGTAACATCCACATTCCATTTCCTTTTTACATCATCAAAGAGAGCTGCAATTGGATAGTTTGGCTGTGTCCTAAATTTGTGGGTCATTCTGTCTGCAATCCATCTAGACGTTACAATCGAAGACTTGTAACATCGTGTACACTGGTGTTTAGGGTTCAGTGACTTAAGCATAAAAGTTCTCTCACCCGTAACCAGTGAACCATAAACTCTCCAAGGACAACCCTTGGGCCTACTCTTACAAACTCCAATAACCCGATCCCCATCATTTTTTGTGAACACAACATCCTTACCACTAAACAAATTGTATTCTCTCACAGCTTTCCTGAATTGAGCAGCAGATTCAAATGACATGCCAACATCCAAATGTGGGTCTTCCATGTCCACATCCTGAAACTGGGAAACCCTAGTAACACACTTAGGCCAACTACTCGCCTCATACTCCTCATCACTTTTAGGGGGAGTTACGAGGATATCACTTCTAGCTAAGTTAGAGGATACCTCATCCTCTTCCTCATCATCCAACATAGTAGCCGAACCACTTAAACCACCAACATCAGCTGCCTTTTCATGGCTACCCTCCCCATGACCACCATCCTCCTCATCAGTATCACCCTCATCATCAAAATGAGGACTATAATCATCATCACGTTTTGAACCACCAGCTTCTGGTTCATCAGCCCCATCCCATGCATCGTCATCGTCACTCATCAATGCATGCCAGTATGGATCATTTACAACCTTCAACCTCCTTTCCTCATTACCACTTTCCACAATATCTTCACCCTCACCCTCACCCTCATTTGCCCCTACTTCAGCACCAGCATATGCAAAAGACACCGTGTACAGTAATACAAGTGTATGGCCTAATAAGACATCGGCCATTCTGGAGACATCCTCATCAGATGTTAATAAAACCAACCCGTCATCTAATTCTCTTCCGGGTATTCGATAGTACACCAGGTCACCTGGTTCGTATCCAAATTTTCCAGCTACTCTTTCGATCTCAAAAAAAGACAAACAATCTAGGTCATACGACTCTTCATACAACCCTATTTGCCCTCTAACATAGGTGCATTTGTATCGCCGATCAAACCGGCCCCCGTAATGAACCCTAAAAATGACATCGTTGTTTGCCATTGTTCAAGTGATAGGACTGATTAACACTGCACATAAAACATACAAACACTGAATTGAGTTTTAAATTTTAAATTTTATTTCGAAAACTTAGAAGTTTATAGGTCATAAAATTTTTAACAAAGAGTTTCACGGTCACTTCCGAACAATGAAGTCAAACTACTTTGTTGATTAGTGACTTGAAATTATTCGGAAAATAGTACTTTCTCTAATGCCAAGTGAAGCCACAAGAACACACACACATACACTTCAGTGAAGGCAAATATTTGCATGTATGATCCTATATGCCTATGCCTAGTGCTTGTGTTGGATGAGCCTGAGGGGATTTGCGTTTACTTGGTTTTTCAAGGCATATGAGTCTTTGTCTTGTGTTTTCCTCAACTTACTGCATTTGGTACAAATAGAATGCTTATTATGTTTTTTTTGAATTTTCAGATTTTGAACAGTGTCGCTCCTTTAAAGAACTCTCTCTCTCTCTCTCTCTCTCTCTCTCTCTCTCTCTATCTATCTATCTATCTATCTATCTATCTATCTATCTATCTATCTATATATATATATATATTATTTGGTTTATGCTGAGGCTTGCTAATATCTTGATTGAAGTGTTACTTTGAAATATCGGCTTGATTTGATACTAGATGGGTGTATGTGGTCACAGGAAAAATAGTGCATTCTACCATTGAAGAATGCCGAGAAGCTTATTTGAACTGGATAAACATGGTAATGTTTTTCTGTTCAATTTAAATGCAGTTTTGATTTTGAAGTTCATGAGTGCTAGATTGTCCATTTAAGAATTTGCATATTTGTTGCTCTTTCAGGCACATGAATTGTTGAAGAAAAAGAACCTTGGTATGGGCTGTTGTAGATAGTTATATTTACAGTAGTTTCTCCAATGCATGAAATTTTATGCTTTGGCTGTTGTAGATGATCAATTATTTTAACCAACACTGAATTTGGTTTGGTTTTCTTTAGCCATTCCTCAGCATTCATTTATTTGTTGGTTGGCTTGTAGGGATGCTTTAGTCACTAAGCAGAAGATGGTTTTGATAATGCGATTTTAAAACTTTATGTTTTCTGGATGTTTTCTATTGATAAATTTTTTCTAAGAGAATTTGAAAATATAACGAGACTCTTGAGTATTGTGATGCACCCTAAGATGCGCTAAATCAAATATGTAATGTATGAAATACCAAAGTAAATTAAATGATAAATAAAGTATGATGATCGTTGCCCTGTCAAGATTGATAGGGCAGAGCCTATTTTCACATATTTTTATAACAGTATTTATTAATTCAATTAATTCGAAAGTATATATAAACCCTACATATGAAATTTTTTTACATTTTACATAAATTGTAATTTGTAGAGTCAAATGATTAATATCTTTAGTTATATTTCAATAATTCGGATGTACTAGAGGAAGTTCCCGGAGGTTTTCTGGTTTTGATATTTGATTCTGGTGTTTGTGGTTGCTGCAGTGTTTGTTTTCTGTTCTGTTGTTTTGGTTGTGTGTAGTAGCTTGTTGCTTTATTAGTTGTGTTTCGTTGAGGAGTAGTAGGCTGTGTTGTTTGGTATTTGGTATCCTAGCTAGGGGGTTTCTTTGTCCCTATGCAGGAGTGCTTCCAGTCTTCACTGGAGTGTTTGTTGGATGTTGAGATTGTGCTTTATAAAGTTTTTATTCATCGAAAAAAAAAACCCTAAACAATTTCAAAACACACACAACAAACAAATGGGGAACAAAGGGGACCACTTCAGGGGAAAATTGGTGAACTTTAACACACAAAGGGGAACAAAGTAACAAAGGGGACCACTTCCGAACAAAAAAAAAAAAAAAAGAACCACTGACCGACAAATGGCCGACCACTGCGGGACCACTTAGGGCAAAGAGGAAACCCTAAACAAATAAAACCAAATCCCAAGTAGCAAATCTATCGGGTACTACCAACAAATAACAACAAAAAGAAATCAACAATAACAAAGCAACAGGTCACTGATCAGAGACAATGAAAACAAACAAATTAAATAAAAAGTACTTACAATTCCGAAAATCTCCAACAAACAGAGTTACTTGTAGCAGATTGGTAGTTGTTATAGGCTGATTTTGATGTTCGAAGATTGCGTGAGGATTGAATGTTGTTCTAGGGTTTTCAGTGTTCAAAGTGAAGTGTGGTTTGAATCCGAAAATAGTGAAGTGTGCGGCGCAGATTAGGGTAGAATGAAACAAAATTCAAGGGCATTTGAGGTATTCCACGCTAAAAAGGGTATTCTCGCCTTTAATCGTACCGGAGGGCATTTTCGGAATAAAAATGGGGTAGACGGCACTTGACATGCACGTGAGCAGTTGACCGTCGGACATAACGGGTCTGACTGACGGAAGGGGGCAAACGGTGTCAAATTGGTAGTTGGATGCTCTATTTTGGTCGAAGGGGTAGTTCGTGGGGGCAAAATGACACTGGCCGGTAGTTCATGGGGGGAAAAGGTAATTACCTCTTATTTTTTTTAAAAAAAAAATAATTGAAGTTTTTATATCTTGAAATAATGCTGAAAATAAATGATCGAGCTGAAAATAAGAGCAAATAAGAACAACAAATAAGAAATAGGCAAAAAAAATGATCATATTATTTATATCTTGAGCTAAAAGTCAATAAATAATCGAGCTGCATCGTTGCTTGATTAGGGATTTGTTGAATTAATTATTATTTTTTTTGATTAATTAATGATTTGTAAGAATAAAGTTTCTAATTAAGCATCATGTTGGCATCGTGTTGACATCATGTATTCTTCCAAAAAAGTTAATTATCGGAGTAAGTACCCGCCCAATATTTTAATTAGGAAGACTTTTTAGTATAAGATGCATTATTTTTCATAAAAGTAAAGATAAGGAGTTTGAGTTGGAGTAGTTCTAGTTGATGGTTACTTTCAGAATTTTTATTACTAAACAATTTTTTTTCTTGGTTTACTTTCAGCCCTAAAACTCTCTCTACTGAGTTTTATTTTCAAAAATTTTTACTGATTTAACTATCAAACGCTCATCGATCGTACGTCTCGAGCTATCGTTATCTCGATAATTTTTTTTTTTCTTTTGTAGATACTGATAGTCCGCTTCGAGCATGCAAAAATTTGTATCTTAAAAATTAATTATATTATGAGATTAATATCTCATTAATGAAGTGCTAATTAATAAAAAAGAGAAGTGTCCAGAAAAAAAAAAAATAATAAAAAAAAATTCCTCCAAGATGGAGAGGATAAGCTAATCCCATTTAAGTAGCTTTTAAAATATAAATTGATAGCTACACGAAGACTATTGTCTGCAAAAGCGTGTAAAGTTTAGCCAATAAAAAATAAAAGAGTAAAGATCAGCTGCAATCAAGTCCAGTAAACCTGCCTAGAGTAGTAACAACTAATAACAAGTATAACAAGCATTGGGCCCTTGGGCCCGCTTCTGCAATTATTTCGTTCGTGATTGGATGGTGGTGTGAACGAACGTCAACGTCACCCCCCCACCCCCCCAACAGAAATTTGAAAATAAGAAAGCATTTGGGCACTCCGGTTTTCTCAGAGGAATACTACAACACCAACTACCAAGCCCACGGGACTCAAGGTTGATCTGGGCACCCTATAGTCAAAATTACCCTTCCCAACTGAAAATAGATTTCTCTCCATTTTATCACTTTTTATGAAAGTGTTCAAGTCTGTTAGACAAGATTTTATAGATAAGAGTACCCCGATGTTTTTCTTTTTAATTTTTAGGAAAAAAAAGATAGGAGGGCGACGATTGGAGTAGACATGATCATAGTATCACTTAATTATTTACTGAAAATTAATGACAGAAAGGGCGTAAACAGAGAGACCGTATGCACTCCCTTAAGTCGGTTCAGCCATAACCTAGTCAACCATATCTTACCTAGCCAGTGAAATGAAAATAATCCAAAGCACTTTCCATTACGAAATTCAATCTAGGACATTTTATTTACCCACTTGGAAGTAAGCTAAGTACTACTTGATCACCGCCTTTAGTGGTGTATCCCATTGGTTTATCTAACATGGCTAAGCTTTTTTTTTTTTTTTGGCCTGTGAGGGTTATATCAAATGATCGACTCATTTGGTTAATACCACCGTTACCACGAGATCAATTGTTCGAGCCTTACCTTGAAGAGGTTTCACATCATTAAAAAAAAAGAAAAGGGCTATTTATTTTTTAATTTTTATTTTAACTAGCTACTTTTTAAAAACATTATTTATACGCTTACTGAAATTACTTATCTATTGCATCAAAATAATATTTATTGTGAAAAAATAAATAAAAGGTGAAAATTTTAAGATCCAGGAAAACTCTAATTATGTAAAAACCCATGTATAAAGTTAAAACTTTAACAAAACAAAATTAAACCTGATCATAGGATGAGGGCATTTAGGTCAATTACGGAATCCAGAGATGATCCCCGATTCCCCCGCCATGTGAGCGCGTCCATACACGTTTTCCTTTTGTCGTTTTAATTTGTTTTTATTTTGTCACTTCTCTCGCTGCGTCCCTATCTGGCAATCTTTGTGTGCGTTCCCATTCGTACCATAAAAAACCTCGTATTTGGAGAAGAACATGAAGCAGAGGAAGACACAGAGAGAAACCCCACATAACACCGAAAACTTAGAGAGAGAATCTCTGGAAATTGTATTGGGTCTGGTGTCGGAAACTTGTGTGTTTGTATGTGTCTATGGGCAATTGCTTGGGACGTCGTTCCAAGTTAGATAATTCTCTGAGCTCTCAGGCGACTTCCGGTAATGTTTCTGGGCCTTGTTCTTGTTGCTTCTATTACATGCAGGTTGATGAATCAGTGTGTGTTTTCTGTTTTGTTGTTATTGCTGTTGTTGTTCAATCTTGTGGTTTAGGAATGTAGAGCAAAATGGCTTTCGTTACATCCTTTAATTGGGCTTACAAGTGGGGTTTCTCTCTCGGGTTTTTTGGGGCTGGCTGTATGTCGATTTGGGCATTTGTTTTTTTGTCGCTGAAGAGTTTGTTTTTGACGTTTTTTCTTTTATGGCTGAATCTCAGCAAACTCTAAAGCTATAATCTTTTCTATGTATGATTGACTTATCAAAAAAAATATTTTCTATGTATGATTGAACGAAGTGGGGAGTTGTGAAGAAATATGTCGGGGTTTGGTTGTTTTCAGTGCGAGTTTTATTGGTTACGTTTCAAGAAGAGCATTTAGTGGGTTTCTAGTAAAATGTCTCTGCTTCAAGACTTAACAGAATCTAGTAGTATTGGGCTTCTTATGCTCTGTACCTGAACTTCGCAGGATTATAACTTTTCAGTGTGGATTTCATTGGCTTCTAGTGAGTTTGGCTGTTTTTGACCTCGCTTTCTTATTTTGGGTGTTTGGCTTTCACATCTTGAAAATATACGGAAATGCTCTTGAAGGATTGTTATATTGAGCATATGCTGTAAATTTTTGTATGTGCCTTTTCTGTTAATTTCAATTATGGGTTTTAAGGTTGTAATAGAAAGCCAAAGACGGTTTAAATGTTTTTGATTCCCTATATCATTCAGAATGAGCTTCTTGCAAGTTTTGATGAATTTGGTTCTCACTGGTGGATTACCTTTCTGGGATGCATTTATTGCATGCAGGAAAAATTATTACTTTTTGTTAGATTCCCCATTCTATTCTTATATGTCATATCTAGCGGTTAAACTTGCTTTCTAAGGTTGGTAGGAATGTTGATCCAAATTCTCATGTATCAATTCTCTTAATATCATAAACAATATTTAGATTTTGGTAGTCGGTGATGCTCAAAGAGATTTTGTTGTTGCAGAACAATTTGTGACTAAAAAAAAAAAAAAAATCAATATATTGTCTGAAGTCGAGGTTTGGAGTTGTGCGAATTTCTGATTTATGAAATAGTGTTTTCATCTTAAGTTATCTCCACCATGAAATTACAGTTCTCATTATATTATATCCTGTTGTCATTTGCTTGAAATGGAACAACTTTTACCTCTTAATTACTTCAAAGTTCACCTTATCATAGTTCATTAAGCTATTTAATGTTGAAACAGTCCAAGTTATGATAGAAGAAACTGTAAGGAACTTTTTTCAATGCTTTCTCAGATAATAACAAATTCCTAGTCAATGAATGATTAAGATCGAGTTTGCTCCAATGACATAAACTAGTGCTGGATTTGGGATGCATAAATTCCATCTATATGGAAAAGATTGGTTGATTTTCAAATCTGCTGTTTCAATGCATTTCCACACAATTAATATTCCTTGTTAATAATTGATTAAGATTGGATTTCCTCCGATCATAGTAAACTAGTGAGCTTGATTTTGTAATATGGAAATAGGGGAATAATGAGGTGTGGGATTGTAAGGAAATTACATGCCCAAAAGTATTATGATGAGCTCTTTCATTTGCTGATATAAATATCGGCTAGTGTACCATATTTTTTTCTTGACAAAAAGATAAGGAGATGGCTCTGTGTGCTCTAATTCATTATTTTGATACTGCAATATGATAATTATTATGAATTCTTTAGAAGGGTTCAAAGCAGATGTTATGGGGGTGTTCCATGATTTTCATGTAAGAAGCAAGTTGGAAAAAGCCTTAATGCCACTTTCATTGTTCTCATTCTGAAGAAATCCGGGGCTATTGATGTTAAGGACTTTCGACCTATTAGTCTTGTGAGTGGAGTTTACAAGACTATTGCCAAAGTCCTAGCCAATAGATTGAGAAGGGATGTGGAGAAGATTATTTTGAAGCCCTAAAACGCATTTGTCAAACCCAGGGATGTTTTGCAAATGGGATATTGAGAAGGCCTATAATCATGTCAATTGGGAGTTCTTATTATATTTGTCGAGGAGGTGTGGTGGAACCTACAAACCCATCTTAGAATTCTCCTTTTTATGAAAATTGATAACTTGGACTTCACTAACTTTCATTACGAGAAGACCATCAAATATCAAGCTACATTTAGACAACATGATCATGTCAAGTTCTAGTTTTCGGGTACATTTATGTGAGCTTCCACTTCATGCACACATGTAATTGGTAGGTCTATATCAAGTCTTCCATTAGAGATACTACTTTAGCTGGATACTGAAGAGATCGATGGAAATCCACAAGGGCCAGCTTCAGTAATTACGGCTTAGTTTATACACCCAACATTTATTAAAACACTTAAACCAACTTGGTCAAGTTTCGACTTCCAGTCTACTAAAAAATTTGAACTAAGTAATGAGCCAAGGGAAATGAAAGAGGAGGTAGTCCTTGGATTTGATGTCTAGTTAGGACATATTATATGAGGATACTTTTATTTTATATTGAGAAATTGATTGGAGGAATCCATTCAGATCAACGTTAAAGGTATCTTAGAGGGAACATGGGATTTCAAGCAATCTTTGCTTTAAAGAAACTATTCAATGTCTTAATGGGAAGTTAACAATTGAAGCTTTTATTTCGAACACAAATATGATATGGATATGTTTATGACATGCGTAGGTCATGCCTTTAGTCATACACCTCCTAGCAAAAGTGATCCATAGATTCCTAGTTTACTTCAATCTCCCTATCAACTTTACTCTTCTTATAGGTGATGTTTAAGTTTTATACATCATTAATGAGTAAGGTTCCCATGTTAAACATGTTACAATACACTGGGAATATTATTTGACATAGCATTGAAAGTGGAAAGCTAGATACTTGATAAGTTGGATATATCTGTGTCACTGAATTTGGGGATGGGATGGTTTTAGTACTTAGACTGATACCTATGCACAAAAAGGCACCTACACCCACAAAAAAGGGCATGCCAGTTGAGCATCACCCATTAAAAAATGCATAAGTGTAAGAATTTCACTTGGGATCAACATCTTCTGTGATCATCTAGATATAACTTAGTGAGGTTGATCCCCATTTTAGTACTGATCGAGGTTTTATGTGAAGCTGATTGGAAGTTGGTATTCCTAGGGTGGAGAACTATGGCCAAGTGGCCAGGATCCTTCATGAGATAGCCAAACGTAAAGAAATAACATTGATGAGTTAAACAAAGAGGGTCACCGAGAATATTAGAATATTTATAGTATTTGCATTCGTAAACTGAACTTACATAAAATGGTGAATAAATAATCTTTTGGAGTACCTTCTTTCCTATAAATACTTTGATCTTGCTGATGCTCAGATATAAATGTTAGATATAACCTATTTACCAGCATACCTAATTTCCTATTCGGTCATGACATACTCCCCATCTCTATGGCAACTGTATTACCTTATCTTTTTCTGTAGGTATATTGCATATGCTCTGCATGCATAAACACTGATTCCACATATGAAGAATGGTTTATGTTTAAAAGTTTCCAACCAAAAATTAGTAGTTGAAAGTGCTTTGCATATTATGGTAAGATGTACTTAAGATTTTGGTTATTAATACATATTATGTCAGTGAAGACTTGGAGCTTACATTAGAAGAGCAAAAGTTCCGGGGCTAGGGTGAGCTGAGGGGGAACAACGTAAGTAAGCGAATGTGTGTAAGCCCAGTCAATAATGACTGTTCTAGGCTGGGCAGGCCATCCACCTTTGTACGGACCGTGAATGGATTTGCCTTTGGCCTCTGGGCACACATGCACTTGTGTTTGTATCATGATAGAATGAGTGCCATTTTTTTTTATACTGCAGTTCCCAATAAAAGAAAAAAAAATTGGTCTTAAACTAATTCATCCAATTGATGAGCTTGTGCATATGCGTTCTCTCTGGAATTTGATGTTTATAAGTGTGGTAGTTTCCGCTGGAGCCTACTCTTTAGTGTCACAAATCATCACACTGCTCTTGCAGGAGCCACAAAAGTTACCAGTAGAAGTGGCCACTCTTCTGTTCCTTCCAGCCTGTCAGTCCCAACACATAGTGAGGAGTATACATCTGGAACTCTCCCCACTCCAAGATCTGAAGATGACATACTGTCATCCCCAAATTTGAAAGCCTTCGCATTTAGTGAGCTTAAGAATGCTACTCGAAACTTCCGTACTGACAGTCTCCTGGGGGAAGGAGGATTTGGTAATGTTTACAAAGGGTGGATTGATGAGCAAACCCTTGGTGCTGAAAGGCCTGGATGTGGAATGGTCGTTGCTGTCAAGCAGCTCAAACCTGAAGGTTTTCAGGGCCATAAGGAGTGGTTGGTAGGTTTCTTTGTTATGCCTCAATTCCCCTTTTGTTTAAATATTTGGTTTGGTCCATCTATTGATTACTGTTGGTTGCAGTCTGAAGTTAATCATCTTGGTCAACTTCATCATCCAAATCTTGTCAAACTTATTGGATACTGCCTGGAAGGGAATAACCTGCTTTTGGTATATGAGTATATGCCCAAAGGCAGCTTGGAGAATCATCTATTTAGAAGTACGTCAATATTTTTGGTCAAGATAACTTTCAATCACTGTTGTTCAAAAATCCAGCATGATATAATGTGTGGCCTGTATTTCTTCATTAACAATTTCCTAAAATCAATGAACAGGCTACCAAGAAAATTATTTTAACATCATTAAATTGCTAGTTTTTACCATGCAACAGATATGTAACTTGGATTGATAACTCTATAGCTGTGTTATTCCAGGGGGTGCCCAACCTCTTCCTTGGGCAATAAGGATCAAAGTTGCCATAGATGCAGCTCGTGGGCTCTCCTTCCTGCACGGCTCTGAACAACAAGTTATCTACCGTGATTTCAAGGCTTCTAATATTCTACTCGATTCGGTATGTTGATAAAAAATAGTAGCACTTTGGTGTGGTGAACAGTTGGCTTAAGCCCACATGGGTGTAAGTCTTGTCAGATATCAATTGGTCAATTTAAAACCCAAGTTTACCAAAAGAGGAAGCAGAAGAAAGAGGAGAAATGGATGAAAGTTCTTTGCTTTTATTTTACTCTTTTTTTCAATTCAATTTGACATAAATCATTTATGCTTGACCAACTAACTATGCCATCATTTCAAGTTTTCCTTCATTTATAGTGCTTCTTATGTATGCAGGAATTCAACGCAAAACTTTCGGACTTTGGTCTTGCAAAAGCAGGCCCTACTGGTGATCGTTCTCATGTTTCCACTCGAGTCATGGGTACTCAAGGCTATGCTGCTCCTGAATATATCGCTACAGGTTTGCTCTTTTTCACCTTATTCTGAACTTCACTGTACCATGCTTTTGTAGTCCATACTATCGAATTTGTAATAGTTTAACTTCTATGCTTAGCGCTATTAGAGACTAGTTTCTGTGTTGTTACCATCGGACTGGCCAATGTCATCCAATACGAATCATATAATTGTTAGTCCACATACATATTGATCAGAATTTGCATCCAACTTGTCTGATGAAAAAATTTGGACAGGGCTTGTAAGTGATTAACATGCCAGTCACTGGAAAATTGACTAATGCATCTTTATGCCTTTATTTTGATTGTATCATCTATATTTATAATACAAAAAGAGAGTCTCACACATGCAGACTGATGCTGTGCCCTAAAAGAATTGGGAATATGAATCTACCAAAACCCCAAATCCATTCCTATACAACTAATAGTACCACTTGACTTCCTACAGAAACCTAGTGCCGGTGAATGATGGGTTTTTTCTAGTTTTTATTCTTGAAAATAATTGTTGAAGCACTAGAATAGCTATAACTTCAGGTGCTTTTGAGGTACGTAGTTCTGCTGTGCTCTATCCAATTGCTATAATAACCTCAGATTTAAAACTGCTTTCATTATTTTCTTTAACAATGATTTATGTTGGATTATCATGGTGTCAATGTGCTCTTTACACCGCCTTCTTGCTACTGTACTCTAAATACTCCTCCTCTGTTGAGCAGGTCGGCTAACTGCAAAGTGCGACGTTTACAGCTTTGGGGTTGTGTTGCTGGAACTACTTTCTGGACGCCGTGCTGTTGATAAAACAAAAGTTGGTTTGGAGCAGAGTCTGGTGGATTGGGTAAAACCCTATTTAGGTGATAGACGAAAGTTATTTCGGATTATGGACACAAAGTTGGAGGGCCAGTATCCTCAGAAAGCAGCTTATGCAGCTGCCATCCTTGCATCTCAGTGTATCAGTGAGGCAAAACGCCGGCCACAGATGTCTGAGGTTTTAGCCATCCTAGAACATCTCCCAGCTGCCAAATATGCAAATAGCCCAGCCTCTAGTCCTTTGTTGAAGTCCCCTCTGAGAAACACTCGCCCTCCACCTCTTAATCTAAGCCCCAGAGGGTCCCCACTGCCATCATCTCATATGAAATCCCCAGTTCTGAAATCCCCGCATGGACGATGAGCAGGAGCTAGTGTATTAGATAACTGACTACCTCGAGTAAATCCCTTCTTTTTTAGGCGCCCTTTGGTTGGTAGTTCCATGAGGAAGTTTTGTGGGCTTCTGATGTGACCCAAGTATCTAGGATAGTCTTTTATCTTGTAGAGAAATTTCCATCTTCATCATCATCTCCATCAACCGAGTTTAATTTCTAAGGAGTATCAGCTGAGTTAGATCTTTCACAAGTTTAATTTCTCATGCTTTCCTTCACTTTGATGAGCTTTATTTTCTTCAGTAGAAGATTATTGTAGCTTGATATGCTATGGTTCTTCTTCTTTTTACCTCTTTTTTTTTTTTTTTGATATTATTTGTTGATATATTTATTTGCCAAGAATGTAATGGCAATCACAGTAATCTGTGTTTCCCAGTAAGTGGATGCCCTACACTCAAACCAGACAACTTAAAAAAGTAATGGCTTAGAACCAGTTGCGTTATCAGCAAAGATGGAGGGGTTGTCACCTTGAATTGTTCATCAGGCTAAATGGGAAACCGTTTGTTACTTAAGCTTCAAGACAAGCCAAGTGCAAGTCAAAATCATAAATGCCGTTTGGTCTTCTTAGTTTGGCAAGCAAAATGAAAGAGACTATTTAACCCAATGGGTTGGCTCAAGTAGTATGAAATTTGGTCTTGGTGACATTTTCATCAGGTCTAACGTTCAAATCCCTTGGGTGCAAACAATTTTTTTGAGGCTAGCCTACTGTTAAAGTCATGGTATTATCCGATCCGGGTTAATGGAGTGCTTTGCACGGATCCGAAATTTATCCCGATAGGAGTGAGGTGGGTACATGAAGTGTTCATGCCTTGGAGGGGAGGGGTTCTTCGTAAAATAAAAAGAAAAGAAAGAAATAGACTAAGAACTAGTTGGTCAAAGTTGCTTGCTAATCTACTGACATATCTAAATAAACCCAAAAATGACTACAAAATGTTGTCTTTAACGCAACATAACATCTTTGAATAGGGAACAACAAAGCGTTTGATACTCTTCGAGTAAATAGTAACAAAACAAAAGCTGGAATCAACGTTTCTTTGTAGCAAGAAACCACTTATCCTTTAGAATTAAACAAGAGAATGGACCCCGCTTAAATTTTATTCTTTCATTTGTATTTTTAGAAAACGAACTAAAAAATTATTATGAATAGAATTATTTTTACTAAAGTAATGTTATTCTTTTCACCTATTTATCATATCAGTTATTAAAAAAAAATAAAAAGAAAGTCATTTAAAACATATCACATCAGTCGGTATAAAATAAGTATGATAAATAGGTGAAAAGAATAGCATTACTTTTTTTTATTATTATTATATAAAATTACATAAAAATCTTAGTGACTTTTAGTGTGAACAAAACCAATTAAACACCAAAAAATCAGTATTTTTTTTTTTTTAAAAAAAAATTTACGTCAAAACTGAAAAGAAATAAAAAAGAGTTGAGTTTGCCGACCATCAAAATATTTTAAAATATTTTAAGTAATTTTTTAAGCCAATCACTTAAAAAAATAAAAATGTTAGTTACTTAAAATACGTCAAATTAACGGATGCGTAGCCAATGTGAAAATCTACTGTGATTGGGTTATTTTTGGCCCGTGGGGAGTCAACCCGAGTTCGACACTCGCCATATCCATGTGATCAGATCAACCGGACATCACCTGATGATCCGACCTTTTTTGTGCATTTTGTCTTTAGAGACACGTGTGACTCGGTATGAGTCTGACCTGACCCGACCCATTTCCAATCCAAGACTGGAGGCCCGCATACTCGAACAAGACTTTTTGCTTTGATTGCCCAAAAAAACGGAGGGTGTTTTCAAGTTCCATGCCAGCTTCTGCAAATTCGTCAATCATCCTGGTAATGATCACCGGCTCCTCCGTTCTACAAGTGCTTGTTATTAATTGATTTACTCAATTATAATCATCTTACTTTTGTATCTAATCGCGGACTTTGTATCTTTTTGTTAATTTTTTTTGGGTAACCAGGCATTAAATTAGGTGGAGGAATGATTAAATTTCTCGATCTTTTTGCAGATTTTCTAACTGGGTTTTGAGGATGGTTCTGGTGTTGGCCTTGGGGGATTTACACGTGCCCCACAGGGCACCTGATCTGCCTGCAAAGTTCAAGTCCATGCTTGTACCAGGCAAGATCCAGCACATCATTTGCACTGGAAATCTTTGCATCAAGGTATGCTTGATGTCTTCGATCCTGCCAATGCTTTTCTGGGCTTGTCTTATTATTTGTTATAATGGGTTCCTGAGTTAGTTTTACTGGGATGTTCTTTCTGTTTGGTTGCTCAGAAAAAGTTGGGGGGAAGAAAAAAGGAAGGAACTAAATTTGGGGTTTTACATTGTTTATGATAGTCCTCTTTGTTAACTGGGACCTGGAAAACAAATGGGTCTGTTGAGTTGAGGCTAATAGCAGAAATTGTCCCCTTTTTTTTTCTGAGCTTCTGCATGTTTGGAAACCGAAATGACATAACCATTGAACTCAAGATATTATGTTCTTATCTTTTGCTCTCTATTCTTAGGAGCCAGAAGGATTGTAAGACTTCCTATACGAGTCATAGGCCATTGAGTCCTTTCCTGCATTGGGTTAATTTGTGGATGAATGCTTGATGGGGTATACTTAGGGGCAGCTTTGATGTCTTGTGATAGTAGTAGAGTTGCTCCTTGGAGCTTTACTTAGGGTTTGGAATGCTCTCCTTTTGTTTTTGTTGGCATTAGATGTATCTGTGTATGTTTTTCCGACAGTTATTTAATGTAAGGGCAGCTTAATTGCTGTAGATGGCCTTGAACGATTTGGGATTTGGGTGATGTTTACTATCAAAGCACTGCTGGGCCGTTGGCTCATATGTTTAAATGCTACATAAAATACAATGGCTGACTGAATCTAGTATGAGACATCCTGAAACTCTGTTATTGAATCATTATGGATGTCGGAAACATGAAATTTGAAATTTCTCCTTTGCACCTACCTGAATCTCTGTCTCATTAGCTGATGTTTGCACGCTTCATATTTGCCAATAAACCTTGTATTCACCTCGATCGTGGGGTTTAAAACTTTTGTTTTTTCTTCCTAGTGAATTGATATTTTCTGTATTCACCTGTAGATCACTTTGTAAAAGCCATAAGAAGTAGTAACATTTAGGTTTTGTATTGGACCTTGCATTGTAGTGCTGCCTCATTTTTATTGTAACCTGGAGCCAAATTTTGCGAATCTCTTAAATTCGTTCCTGCCAGTTGGTGGCAGTTTTCCCGAATGGGTTTTCTATATTATTCCATAGTTAGACTATCTAAATTTTATTTATTTATTTGTTTGAGTACTTTTTGATTTCTGTCTTACACCCACTCGACTTGTTTTTGCTAGCATATGTAATTTCTTTCTTACCTTTTCATGTTTAGTCTTACTGTCTCAGACACATTTAAGTGTTGATTCTTGTATTTGTGCAACTGCTGATTCCTACCCTCTTTATTCTAAACACCCTAACCATAGGGAATGTGTACTTTTTAAAGTCATTTTGGCTGTACTTATTTTATGAATTTTTGGGCACTGGCTCATAATTTTGCAATTATGTTTCCAGGAAGTTCATGACTACTTGAAGACTCTTTGCCCTGACTTGCATATTACTAGAGGTGAATATGATGAAGACGCACGCTATCCAGAGACCAAAACACTAACTATCGGACAGTTTAAGCTGGGACTGTGTCATGGTCATCAGGTTTGATTTCCCTTTGTCTCTTCATTGTTTTATAATTTTTCTTCCTATTTCTTCATTCTCTCGTAGAATGTTTTGAACTTAGATAATATATGAATTTCTTCATTTCCTGCAATCATTCTCGACCTTAAAGCATAATTGATATCTTGGTTTTCTTATAAAAAAGGTGCAAGTTATGTTTGTTTGTTTGTTTTAATAGGGATTACTTCTTCTCTTTTATTTAAATTGGTTTTTGGAGCGAAACTACAAACATGAGGATGTATATACTGATGGGTATAGTTGGCAGAAGTTTTGTGACCGGCTCCATTTCTTATCTAGAGATTTGTTTTTGGGCCTGATATCTAGGGAAGTTGTATTTGTGGAAAAAGAAAAACTCAATGGTTTTGAGGGTATATAGAATGTGAGAAACTTGAGCTTTCATCAGTAATTTCTTTTTAGCACTACCACTATTGTTTTTGTATCTGGCCGATCTCATATGTAATGGATGGAAGATGATTCGATATGTTGAAGTATAGAACTAAAAAATAGAGAAAAATACACTTACTCTCCTTGAACTGACAGGCCATTTGTAGATATCCCTCCAAACTACCATTTGTGACACTTGATTCCTTCAAACTACCATTTCCTTTTAATTGGCACCCTCCGCAAGTGTCTATTGTTAAAATAAATGGAAATTTAAGCACATGACTCACACGTGCAAAATGTTTACTTGAAATGACCAAATTACCCTTCAACCGAAGAAAACAACCAAAAATAATTTTTTTTTTTAAAAAAAAGAAAAAAGGGTGAAGGGGTAGCCAGACCAAGTTGCAAGGGTAGTTCGGCCACTCCCAAAGTTGTTTAATGGTGGTGGTTCGACCACCTCCTTAGGTATCTTGGGGGTGGCCGAAACCACCCCCCAAGGTTGTGGGGTGGTTTGGCCAACCCCAACGTTGATTTTGCGGTGGCCAAGCCACCCTATCAGCCTAAGGGGGTGGTTCATCTCTCACTTTTTTTTGGTTGTTTTTTAATTTTTGTTGTAGTTTTTTTATTTTAAGGACAAATGCGACATTTTAACTCTTATAATTTGGGTATTTTAAATATTTGCACGTGGTCATGTGTGGCATTTTCTAACCGTGTTAACACTAAATGCTAACAGAGGGTGCCAACTTCAAAGAAATGGTAGTTGGAGGAAATCAAGTGTCATAAATGGTAGTTTGAGGGATAAGTGCAAATGAAGTGTTGGTTCGAGGAGATGATAAGTGTATTTTTCCCCAAAAAATAAAAAATAAATGCACATCCTTGATGTTTAGATTCCTGAGATATCTCGTCTATTGCATTATGCCAACCGTAGATCTGTTTTTCTTTTTTCTTTTAAGTTTTTTATGCTAAATTGACAGAGAATTGTAGTTTTTGGTAACTCTACTGACGAGGGAGAAATAATTCGGCTAAAATGAATTTTCTGAATTAATTGTTCTAAAAATTATGATTTAGTATTATGCTGAAAAAAAGAGATGCTGAAGCTAAAAAGTAATTACGCTGATTGAAGTTGAGTTTGCTTTGAATACTACAAAGGCTTCTTATCATCGTCATTATATTATTGCTATTGCTATTATCACTATTAATATTGTTATTTTTTTTTATTAACCCAAGTTTTTTGTTTTTTCAATTAAGTTATACCTGTGCCATTTCATTTATATATAGATACATTTCTGGTCGTATATTTGCTTTTACTTTTCTTCCTTTTCTTTTGGTAAGTAATTTTTCTTTTTTATCCCCTCTCGTTTTTGGTATAATTTATTTATTAGCATTAAATTGTGTTTAATATTAATTTTAAATTTAGTTATTATAAATACATGTAGGTCCATTTTGGTCTTTATGTACAATATATAAAGGTTATCTAATTCTTTATGTGCATAAAAGACCCATCTATAGAATGAGATGGGACCATTTTCAGATTTGTCCCCATTCTTCTTCTTCTTCTTCATATCCACAAGTTGTGTACCAAGTATTATGTACACAAAACTGCTGGTTGGGTCTGCATTTGTGTTTGTAATAGTGGATCAGGCAGTGTGTGTGTGGTTATGGTGGAGTACGTGGTGTTAATTTGCACTTCTTTTGATTTGTAATGGGGGCTGAGATTGGCGGTGGAAAGGATGGCCATTCGGCGGAGGAGACGATGGAAGAAATAAAGAAGGCGATGGAGTAATGAGATCGTTGGAGGGAGTAGCAAGATTGGCAGCGGGATCTTTGAGATGTGGGTAGGGCTGTAGGAGGGTCATGGTGGTTGGTGGCTATGGTGTTTTGTGCGTTAGAGGGAGATGGGAAAAAATAGAAGGGTGGGGGCGGGGGGGAAAGGTGAAGAGTGAGGGAGAAAAAAAAGGAAAAAAAAACTGGGCAACTGTAAACAGAGAGAGCAGTGAGGGAGAAAGCACAAAAACAAGAAGAAGAGGAAGAAGAAGCTTGGTAACAAGTCATTTGTGCCTCAGGTGTGTTCTGAGTGAATCCTGAAACACTGAATGGAAAATGCAAATGAGAAGCCAGAATGAGGGGGGCAATTCTCATTTTGGCTATTTTGTAGAGGTTAGGGAGAATTTATAAAATCTATCATAAACTAGGGTTAAAACACACCAAAGAAAAGAAAAATGCCTTTTCATTCCTAAAAAATTGGTAGAGAGAGAGAGATGCCAAATGCCCCAAGTTGAGAATTTGCATGTATTCTTTTGATTATTTTCTGGAAGTTTCCTTATATTTAAGCTGCTACTAATTATTTTTATAATTGATTTGATTTATCTAAAGGTTATTCCTTGGGGTGACCTAGACTCACTGGCCATGCTCCAGAGACAGCTGGATGTAGACATCCTTGTAACAGGTCATACTCATCAGTTCACGGCTTATAAACATGAGGGAGGGGTTGTTATTAACCCGGGGTCTGCAACGGGTGCCTATAGCAGTATCACTTATGATGTTAACCCTAGCTTTGTGCTCATGGACATCGATGCTCTACGTGTTGTGGTCTACGTTTATGAACTCATTGATGGAGAGGTTAAGGTTGACAAGATCGATTTTAAGAAGACAACCTCTGCAACTCACTCTGCTCATTGAAAACAGATTCTATTTCAGTCTCTTAGACCTTTTTTTTTTTCTTTCTTCTTCTTCCTTGGGATTCCTGTAAATCCGGTTGGTTTGTGATTTATGGTGATCCCATTATTTGTGTATTCAAGTAATAGTGGAAACTCATACTTTTTTAGGATTGGCCCCAGGATAGACTTGTATGATTTCTCAGAATCTGATAAATTTGTGTGATCCATTTTATGAACAAAATGGTGACGCTTCTTGTTTTATATGGATAAGCCACAGAAAGTGAAGGTGATTGGGTATTTGACTCAACTGAACATTTAATGTTTCATGGTCCCCTTTTTTTTTTTTTTTTTTTTTTAATTGAATATGGGAAAAGGGTTACAAGGTTGGATCTTTCCTGCTTCGTATCCTAATGGAAGAGAAAATAGGAGATCCTATAGGAATGCTTCCAAAAACATGATTGGAAGCGGCCTACTTAGCTAAACAATGTGCCCGAAAATTGGCACTACGAGACACTTTCACAGCATTCCAGCTATGAAAGGAAGATAAAATTAAGCTAATATCTGAAATACAATTAGTAAAAGACCAAAAAGAGAAAAGATGAGGATTGTTGATAGCAAGAATAACAAGTAAAGCATCTCCCTCCAAAAATAAATTCTCACAACCAGAAGATGTAGCCAACTGAGAAGTCAAAAGAGCAGCAAAAGCTTCTCCAAGCAGTGCATCAGAATAAGACAGCTTTTGAGTAAAAGCTAGAATAATATTACCATTTTCATCACTAATAACTGCAGCTGCAACAGCAAAATCACCATGGACAGCAACATCAAAGTTTCCTTTGATACATCCAGCAAAAGGTGGAGTCCAAATAGAAGGTAAAATAGAATCAGACCAAGCCTGACAATGCAAGCCCAAAGTATAAGAAATTTGCTTGATTGCTTTTGCAGGAGAAGATTGAATTCCATCATGAATAAGTTTATTCCGAGCCATCCAGATGAAGTCTACAGTAAGAGAAGCAAACAATTGGAATTTCCTAACTTCATATTTAGGAATAGCAAGCATCTTCACAGGAAAAATAATAGCAAGAATCCAATCTGATATATGTCTAGAGGCGAAAGCTGAGGGAAAAAGAGGCCAACTAGAACTCCTCCATAAAATTCTAGCTAAATCACATTCCAAGAAAATATGACATAAAGTTTCAAGAGAATTCTTACAGAAGGGACAAACCCAAGCATCCATATCCTCGGAGATAATAAATCTACCAATATTTGCACGTGAAGGCAACATATCCCAAGCAATCTTCCATAAGAGATGTTTAAGCCTAGCCTGGATTTTAAGACCCCAAAGGGATTTCCAGGTATCCACAGAGAAAGGAGAAACACGACCCCCTTGAGCAATAGAAATTTCATGCGTAGATTTAACTGAAAATTGCCTTGAAGGAGAAGGAGCCCAAACCCATTTATCAAATGAAGAAATGTGAGAAATATGAATACTCATGATATTCTGAACAGTAGTAGGATCAAAAAGATCCATTAGCAATTGAATGTTCCACACACGATCTTCTGTAAGTAGCAGATCATTAACAGAAAAAGAAGGCAACACAACCAAATTTGCGTTTGGTCTAGGTCTGAAATTTGGCATTAAAGGAATCCATGGAGAGCCCCAAATATCCACATTCAAACCATTAGAAATAGAAATACATGCTCCCAATTCAACAACTTTACGATTTCTCAATAATCCTTTCCAAAGCCAAGAAGAACAAGGATTATAAGAAGCCTTCAAAAAAGAGATGCCATTAGTAAGATACTTATTTCTAAGACATTCCACCCACAACAAAGGTTGATTGATTGTCATCTTCCAACCAAGTCGAGCTAATAAAGAATGATTTAGAAATTCCATAGATCGAATACCCAATCCCCCCAAGGATTTAGGCTTGCAAATACTATCCCATGAAAGAAAGGACATACATCTTTTCTTATCTTGTGGAAAACCTGCCCAAAACTTCCGCAAACCTGCATTAATCTCCAAACAAAAGGACTTTGGTAGAAGAAAAAGAGACATAACGTAAGTGGGAATTGCATTTGCTACAGACTTAATAAGAGTAGTTCTAGCAGCTTGAGACAACAATCTAGCTTTCCAACCAGAAATCTTAGCAAAGATACGATCTTTAAGTTCAATAAAAGAATCCTTCTTTCGTCTTTTCAAAAAGAGAGGAATACCAAGGTACTTTGCTCTGGCAGGAATATGAGCAAGATTCAAAATGCCATTGATAGAAACCCTTGTAACTGGCTGGCAATTCTTGCTAAAAAACACAGCGGATTTGGCCATATTAATATGCTGACCAGACCAAGAGGAATAAGTTTCAAGACAATCAATAATGACTTCAGCCTCTCTAACATTAGCCCGAGAAAAAATCATCACATCATCAGCAAAAAGAAGATGAGAAATAGCAGGGCATAAACGAGACATCTTGATACCATGGAGAAGACCCCTATTTTCCGCTCTCAAAATAAGTCTTGATAAAATCTCCGATCCTAAAATAAATAGGAAAGGAGAAAGGTGATCTCCTTGCCGCAGACCACGAGAAGGGATGAATTTTCCAAAAGGAGCTCCATCAATCATAATGGAGAAAGAAGTAGTAGTAATACATTGCCTAATCCATTGAATCCAAGTAGAATTAAAACCAAGTAAAGCTAAAATCCGTAATAGAAATTCCCATTTCATGGTCCCCTTGCACGTATTGTTTGAGCATCATTGAAGCAGAACCAAACCGTGTAAAAATTTGGTTAAAAGTTTGACGTCGATGCTGTCAAAGTCGAATGTCTAATTCATACCTCTAACGTTGTTCTTCTTATTAGCAGATGAACAGAAGGCAGGTTTTCTTGGGGAGACTTTTGAAATTAAAAGAATTAATCACGCGAGCAAATTAATGAAATAAAAACCAAGATCGAGTAAGAACCCAAGAAACGAACTCCTAATTCTGGTTGTAGAAACAGTGTCTGTCGGTCATATAACGGTCACAGGGCAACCAACTCTTTCTTTAGCTTAAAGTCACTCCTCTCCTGAAACTGATTGGCAGCCAACTCTTTCTCCATAAATTATGACCCAGTTACTAGAAAGAAAACACCTACTTCTTCTTCAAGATGTCTATCATCACATCACTTCCTCATCACTGCGAGGCATGGCAGCCCGAGAACTTCTCCGAACCTGACAGATCTTCACCATATCGTGAGTTCTTCATTGAAATTTTTGCTCAGTTTGAATCAACGGAGGAAGACGGCCAGAGGGTTACAAGCCCCATGAAATACGAAAATTTCATTATGCCACGCGATCTTTTGATGATGGGCAGCACATCGTGGTCGACGATATCCAACATGCTTTCCCAGATGGACGTGCCATACAATTTTCAGCCATTCATGATCCAAAAGATCTCAACTTTTGCTCGCGAGCTAGCCCGTGACGCTGACAACATGTGCCGCAAGACTATTCCAATGGTGGTGGCTCTTACCATCGTACACGGCACGCAAGAAGAGGGACTTTCAGAGGCTTTGAACGCCAGCAGCCCATTTACCAGGTTGGTTCGCGCAAGCAAATCATCGGTTGAGGCATTAGAGAAGGTCAAAGCAGAAGGCTTTCCAACGCGATGCGTGGTATGTTTGGAAGATATTTTGATGGGGTTGGAAGCCACTCGCATGCCTTGCTCGCATGTCTACCATGGAGATTGTATTGTGAATTGGCTGAAGAAGAGTAACCTCTGTCCATTATGCCGGTTTCGGATGCCTGCTGAATGAACGAAACAAGAAATTTGTTTTCTTTTTCTTTGGTGAAAATTAGATTTTTTGACCATGCACACATGTAGGTTCACAGAAACACAATTTTTCACGCTCACAATTTAGCTAAATGCCCTGCTTTAACCAGATTTTCTGTTGTGTGCGTGTGTGTGTTTTTTTTTCTTTTTTCTTCTGGATCTTCCTCTAAATAGTGGAAAGATCCTCTTGTAAACCCCTTCTTCTTCTTTTTCCCTTTTTTTTTTTTGGAAATTATTATTCCATATGCACTGTTTTTTTGCTGTTGAAAAGGTAATATAACTTGTCCAAGAAACCTTGGCATCGTTAGGTGCCAGGCATACCCATCACCACTTACCGCTGTGTCTATGAAAATCTAATTGGGACAGAATTAGTTGAGGTAGAACTATCATACCTGTAAAAGTCATTTTTCTGCTTAGTTTGGAGTTTGAGAGACACTAAAAAAAAATATTGTGACAGAACTAGTTGAGGTAGAACCATCATCCCAGTAAAACTCAGTTTTCTGCTCCAGTTTGGAGTTTGAGAGACAGTACAAAACATGGATTTATTTTTAAGGTTCAATCACATTTCAGTTGGTCTTTTCTAAAAGATTTTGAACTTCAATAATTTTCATTGATGTTTAGAATGGTATAAATAGAGGACTAGATTACATGTAATCTTATCTAGAGTTTGAATTACAAAAATATAGAACAGAAAGATTTTGAACTTCAATAATTTTCATTGATGTTTAGAATGGTATAAATAGAGGACTAGATTACATGTAATCCTATCTAAAGTTTGAATTACAAAAATATAGAACAGAAAGTATGAACAGAATTCTAATCTATCTAAATTCAAATTCAAAAATACAGAATCCTATCTCCAGATGTTATCCATTAGTTAGAGATTGTTTGAATGAGTCTTCAACTGAATCTGGACGTGATGACGAATCTGGACATGATGACTCTGCACGTGTATTAGACGAGATGGCAGAGATAACGTTTACAGCTCCCGCAAGCTGATGGGTACGAAACAAATCATAAGCTTGTCATGTAGAAACTGAAATCTGGCCGAACTCAGACCCTTAGTGAAGATGTCTGCAATTTGATCGTGTGTGCTAACGTATTTGATGGAGATATCACCATTAAGCACCTTCTCACGAATGAAGTGGTTCTATGTGCTTAGTCTTAGCATGATAAACGGGGTTAGAAGCAAGTCCAAGAGCCCCAATATCCCAATATTATCACACCTCAGAGATATCGTTTACATTTTCTAGCTAGTAATACATGCATTGTCCCATTGATGTAGTACAGCCCCTGAACAATGCAGAATGCTTCTGTCGTGAAACTCTAGAATCGAGGCAGAATGTTTTGATCGCACCCACGTTCTAACGAAAGTGTGATCGGGGACATTATGGAATCGATAATAATAAGGAAGAAATTGTATGACGTAGAATTATTATCATTTATGATTTGTAATCTTATTAGGATTAGGAGTCTTATTAGTATTTGGATTAAGAGTTTTATTAAGATTTGGATTACAACTCCTAAGGATAGACATATTATCCTTTAGAATTGTTGTGGGAGACCTAGAATTCCTTAAATTACCTTACCATAGAGGCCTAAAATTCTTCGAATTACCTTACTATCTTAAAAATCCCTCAGCCTTGTTTAGCCGCAAGCTTAACTCACCACGAAAGCAAAACAAAACAAAACAAAACAAAACAACAATGAGAAGAGCCATGTTTAGATGGGATTGGCCACTTGTGTCTTCCTCTTTTCCAAAAACAAAATAAGCAAAAGTCTTAAGAGTACTGCTGCACCTACTACTTGTTGACAAGCTCAAATCACAAGTTGACACGTCTCAACAAGTTGTAAAAGAGTAGTAGGTCTAGCATTTTTCAAAAGAATATACTTTAGAACATCATGAGATAACATTTTGGCTAACAACAGGAAAATGAGAGACCAAAGTTCACTATTATTAAATTGTTTTTCACTAGATTTTTTTAAAAAAAATTCTAGTGAGCTGTGAATCTGTAAACCATGATATGCTTATAGATCTGTCCGGGATTAACAATCTGCGAAGGGAAATTTGGGTGATTAACAGAGTCAGGGAACCCCTGTGTCTCCAAGCAGAGGGCAGCATGTTGTGAATAAACGAAACCACCTTTCCCCTTCAAATTATGCAGCAAGTTACCGGTGTAAAACTGCACACCAGGTTTATTAGTCCACAGCTCCATTTTCCTCCCTGATTTACTTTCATGGACCACGGCCGCCTTCTTCAGGTGAAGAGGACTGCCACTGTCTAGCACATAGTTGATGTCATATCCATTAGATAGCTCCTTCAACCTGCTACCAATCTGACGGGGTTCAAGGAAATCGTATGGCGTTCCTTTGACGGGGTCAATTTTGCCGGTCGGGATGAGTTGGTCGTCGACCGAAGTAATCTTTGACCCGAAAAGCTGGAGACTGTGTGACAAGATATTGCCACTCGCTTGGCCACCAAGATTCCAGTAAGTGTGTTGGGCTAAATTCACTGGTGTGGCCTTGTTGAGAGCCTTGGCTCCCATTATTACAGCTAATTTGTTTTTCTGAATAAGCTCGTATGTCACTGAGACAGAAAGATCACCAGGAAAGCCTGCATGAAGTCAAGACAGATCTCAGATATGATGAATTATAAATATCGTAACAGTCATAGCATTCTTCATGCTCCAAAATGAATTTCCAATCAGTTTTATGTTCAAACTTTGAAATGATTTTTGCTCACTCACAGGTAAGGTCGACAATTTTTGATGAACCAGACACGAATCAGCGGATTAAAGTCAATCTATATAGTTTTATAGACATAACCCGAACTCAACATGAAATTAACGGATTAAGGTTAAGAGGTCTGACCCATTTTGATTAAGTAGGTTGGATTAGGATTAACATATATATAGTCTTGTACACGAACCCGAATTGTCATCCCTACTTACAGGTCATGTTTAGTTTTCTGGATTTCATATTTAAGAAGAGGAAAAAAGAAGAAGAAAAAGAAATATATATATATATATATATATATATATATATATATATATATATATATATATATTACCTTCTTCACCATCAGAACTGTGATAGGTGAATGTTATATGACTATCTGGTCTATAGCTCTTTACAGTCCAAACAACGTCACTATATCCTCTGGGGCCACCTGATATTAAACATATATAAGTAATTATTCCAATATTAATCAACAATATTGTAGATCCCAAATAGGATTATATGATTGAGATTAATTACAAGCAAGGAAAATGATGAATATATATTACCATGGAGCGTATTCTTCCCGTCATTAGCAGGTAATTTATACTTTTTGCCATTCAAAGTGAATTGAGCCTCTCCAATTCTGTTAGCAACGCGACCAACAATGGCCCCAAAGTAGGTTGAATCATTCTGCAAACGTCATTAGAAACTCGACCATTAAATTATGATGCCTTTAATTATATATATATATATATATATATATATATATATATATATATATATATATATATATAATTATATTGGATGAATAATTATATTCTTCTTTTGAACTAATAATTAAATTGCAGGCAGAGAGAAAGAAAGAGAAAGTAAGCTGATGAATATCACCTTGTACTCCTTAACTGAGTCGAATCCAAGAACAACATCATCTATTTTCCCTGATAAAAGAAAACAAAAGAAATGAAAAGGATTTATCTGATAAAAAAACAAAGAATTACTTCCATATATACCCATTTGGTTTTGCATTCTGTTTTTCATGTTTTCCACTAAAGAAAAAAAAAAGTACAAATCTTAAAAACGACAAGGCCATAAAGAGACAGGCTGAGGCAGGAACATACCGAATTTATCAGGGAGATTAACAGACAGCACAACTGCACCATAGTTGGTGAGCTTCACAGAAAACTTTCCTCTCTTCAGCTCATAAACTCCAACTTTTTCCTCTGCCTCGGAACCATTAATATTTACAAACAAAAGAGCCAGCAGAAGAAAGAAACATGACAGAGACACCTTAGCCATTGTATATGAAAAAGATGTTTTGTTATAATATTTTTTTCAACGAAAGCTGGTTTAAATATTGGATGGGGAAGAGGAAGGAGATTGAGTTTCAATAAAATTAGCTTACAATCTTGGGATAAGGATCTTAGAAAAGTAACAGTTAGCAGAATTCAAGGATAACTATTTGACTGTTTTGATTCGATAAGATCAGATAACTTTGGCCCCGTTCAAAAAAAAAAAAAAAAGATCAGATAACTTTGGCGAACGAGGTACACGCGCCAAGGCTGTCGAAATAGATAATTATATCACATGTCAAAATAGGTAAACGCGCAATGCACAAATTTTGGTGGTGGTATTATTCATCACGAGTCTAAAATCTTAAAGAATCGTATTGGAATGTACAAAAATAATCTGTAATGTAATTATAGTTAGGTTTTACATGTTATATTAAGCAGGTTTTACATTTTTCCTTGGAGGTGCCATGCCTGGTTTTGTGTTTTCAGTGAGTTCTTTGGTCAAAGGGAAAGATCAGGAAACTTAAAAGACAGCTAGCTAGCATACTGGCTATTGCATGATTAGCATTGTGTATTTTTAACTCTTGTTTCGTATGCGTCTGATATAAGAAATGGAAGGTCAACGACGGAGAAATGGTTCGAATTAAGGACATTTGTTGTGATACCGTGTTAAATTATTGTTTTGTCCCAAAAGTTTAAATTGATAGAAAAATTGTGAACTTATTTGTTTTTAGGGTTAAACACATTTTTGGTATTTGTGGTTTGAAGTTTTTATTTTTTGCCTTCTGTAGTTCAATTAGTATCACAGATGGTATCTGAATTTTGGAAAAAGATCGAATTGGTACCTCTGTTAGTTTATCTATTAAAAAACTAACGGTATGCCACATCAGCTACACTTAACACCATTAAGAATGCAACACCTGTTTTCATATGCCACGTAAATCGCCACATCAGCGCCATGTCACTGCCACATATATATTTTTTAAGAAAAAATGAAAAATATTAGGGGTGGTTGACCCACCCCTACCGTCGGTCTAGGAATGGCCGGACCAGCCCCTTGGCAAAAATGAGGGTGGTTCGGTCACCCCCAAAGAGAAAATGGGGGTGGTTGAGCCTTGTGGGTGGCTTCGGCCCACCCAGGCCCTTTTTTTTTTTTTTTTTTTTGTTCTTTGGTCCTTAGGGGTAGTTCGGCCACCCCCAGAAACCACCCATGTATTCTAGCACAAGAAAAATGGAGTTTGACCTTTGGCCTAAAGGTGGTTTGGCTACCCCAAGGGCAAGAGAGAGAGAGAAAAAAATGGGTTTGGCCCTTGGGGGTGGCCAAACCACCCTCATTTTGGCCAAGGGGGTGGTGAGCCACCCCTAACGATTTTTCAAATATATATATATATATATATATATATATATATATATATATATATATATATATATGTGTGGCAGTGATATGGCGCTGATGTGACGATTTACGTGGCATATGAGGCATATGTCTCGTTTTTAATGGTGTTAAGTGGCGTTGATGTGGCATATCGTTAGTTTTTGGACGAAAGAACTAACAGAGGTACCAATTCGGTTTTTTTTCCCAAAACTCAAGTACCATCTGTGATACGAATTGAACCACATGAGGCAAAAAAAAAAAAAAAAACTTTAAACCATAGGTACCAAAACCCTATTTAACCCTTATTTTTATTAATATTCTAATGTAAAATCATAATTGGAGGGAATCCTTACAATTCTTTCATCACTTTTTGTTGAAGCAAATTTTTGAACGGCTGGACTGGCGACAGGGCCTTAAAAAATGAGGTAGAAGTCATTGGGCCTTTTGAGACTTGGGGAGCCTTCTATGCTTAAATCCACATGGTGTTTTAGGGAGAAAATCTAATTGAGAGATTGGGGAAGAGAGAATGTGTGTATCTAGTTTTTAGGGTAGTAAAACATTTTAACGGGGGAGGATCCTTGGTCCAATATGGTAACATTAGTGTCAATGATGTGTTGTTTCATTGTTGGTTGCATGGTTAGCCGTTGGTGATTGATGAGTTTCCACGTGGAGAAGATTCTAAGAACAAGCTCTGTCACGGTAGGGACTTTCTCATTCGAAACATATCCATGCCAACCACGACCACCAGCCATGGAAAATTGTTGAAATTCACTCTAGAAAAGACACTAAGCTTTA
Organism: Alnus glutinosa; assembly: GCF_958979055.1. Taxonomy (NCBI): domain Eukaryota; kingdom Viridiplantae; phylum Streptophyta; class Magnoliopsida; order Fagales; family Betulaceae; genus Alnus; species Alnus glutinosa. Next base: position 3,495,712 of record NC_084893.1, read on the forward strand.
ATACCAACTCGCGCCGAATAGAACTAGAATTATTCTAATTGCGTATGATAGCAAACAAAAACTAAAGATTGAAGGTGGCGTATTCAAGAAAAGAGAAAAATAACAAAAAGGTTAGAGAAAAACCCTAACAGCTCTAAGGAAAAACAGATAATAACTCTGAAAGACTATAATTTGATTAATACTCGAAGTGTCGAACTAAGCGTACAAGTCGAGCTCATATAGCTGAAAGCAAAAAGATTTTTTAATTGCAAAAGACTAATTATTAAATAAAATCAAACCTCAAATAAAATAAAGATTATGTAAAAAATATGGCAAAATTTGAAAATAAAATCGCTACTAAAATGAGAAGAGAAATATTTCCTACAATAGCAAGAAAATACCTAAAATAGCGATTCGAAAGAGAAAACAACGAATTTTAAGCCCAAAAACAGTGCTCGCCAAACATAGCTTGGTGGCCATGATGTAACCAACAAAAAGAGCTTTCGAGATTGGGATCTTATATATGCTCGATTTATTGTCATGTGCAATCAGTGTTGACTCTTTCATTAGGCCAATTAGGCAGTTGCTTAAGACCTCCAATAAAATTAAGGCCATCAAATGGTAATAATATATTTAAGGCCTGTTCCATTAAAGAAAGTAAAAAAATTAAGGCTCCAACTATGATAAAAAGCGTACTCAATGCTTTCTAGTTAAGGCTCCAATTATGGTAGAAACATGATTACGAACTGAAATATGGAAAAAAAAAAAAATTCAATCCCCAAGATATTAAGACTTTGAGGAGAGAGAGAGGGAGAGATGGAAAGTAAGTCTTGAAGAAGGTCCCGTCTCATTCGATTAAAAATCTCTCTATAGAGCAACATTGAGTGTACAATGTTTATATTGAATACGCATTTGGATTCTCTCCAAGTTAAATGAACGGGAGATGAGTCGGTTAGGTTAAGTGGAAGGGCAAAATTTCTAAAAAAATATGAAAGAATAATTTTACCCTAATTTTTATACTAACTGACTCCTCTCTAGTTCAAATGACTGGAGAGGATCCTTGTCCATTGAATACTTGCTAACAAAGTGATTGAAGGCTCTCTAATTTAGGTTGACAGATGAACGAATTAAATGCTGACAGATCATTATTAGAAAAAGAAAAAAAAATGCCGAGAGGTTGTGGAAAGTCTAAAAAGTCTTAAAGAGCTAGGGTCACATCTTATTCAATTATAAATCTCTTGGGATAACTTCACAAAAGGGTACCCAACTATACCGCTTTTTCACTTAAGGGTACCAATGTAGCAAAACGTTCAATCGAGTGTATGAAGTTATCAAAACCGTTCAATGTAGGGTATTCCGTCACCCTCCGTTCTAAATCGATGACGGAGGCCAAAACACGTGCGTTTCACGTGATATTTTAGCCTCGAACTACCACTTTTGCCCCTCATCTAAACGTTCGGATTTTTTAAACTTGAGAATAATCGGCCGAAAAAATTTCACAACTCGAAGCAACTACTCCCTCGAACACAACTCACCCACTTCCTTCTTGCGACTCAGAACCCTAATCTGGTGCATTTCGTTCTAAATCGATTCGGCTTTCGGCTGTATACAGAAGTGAAATACACAAAGGGTTGAGAAAGGTAACCCTAAACCCTAACTTATATTTTAGTTTATTTATGTAACCGTAATCTGTCAAAGTTTACTATTTTGTTAATGGGTTAGTGAAATCCGGTTCAGTTATGTGATTTTTGTATGTTAATAACATCATGTTTGTAGTTGAGGGGGTTTTCACATCTAGTTGATTTTGTTTGGGTACCATGTTTAGCGCTACTGTCAACATCTGGTTGTGTTTTTATGTTAGTGAAAAAGGTATATTTTTTACGTTTTGTGGTCCCTCATGTTGTGAGTATCTTGTTTGGGGTGTGTTGTGATTGGTGCTGGGTCGGTAAGACTGTGCAATGTGCTGCTCTGAATTTTGTTTACTCTTGTGGTCCCGTGGGTCTTTTTGATGACTGTGCAATGTGCTGGTTTGTTTTTGTCTGTGATGAAGTGGTCCCAATGACTTTATCTAGTGACTGCAATATTGTAGTGTCTTATTCGTTTCTTTTTGTTTGCTCATTGAATTTTCAAACTTGTTCATTTTTAGTTTTTTTTTGGTCAATTTGTAGGACACATAATGTTTAATGAATGTCTTATGTTTGAGGTGCACCACAGAGGTCGGTTTAATAGGGAAAATGGGGTAGCCTATGTTGGTGGGGATGTAACAAATTACCCTGACCTGTATGACAAAGATGAGTTGTCTTTTTTTGAGGTGGAGACTGTAGTTAAGTGCTATGGGTATAGTCCCGGTGATCTAATTTATTACAGAATACCTAACAAGAGTCTAGATGAAGGGCTACGGCTTCTGTCTTCTGACCATGATGTCATTGAAATGGTGGGGCACCACATTGGTCATGGAGTAGCAGAGTTATATGTGGTTGGGTTTATTTTGTATGATGTACCTGTAGATTTACCTGGAGGAGAGGAAAGTGTTGATGAGGAATATGAAGAAGAATATGAGAGAAATACTGTATATAGGAGAGATCCATTTTGGAATGAGGTTCTAAGTGATGACTCGGACGCCTTAGAAGTAAATGCTGATACGGGGTATGGAGAGGCAGGAGCTTCTGTCGAAGGAGAAGATGTAGGAGTAGATCAAGAGTTTGTAGGAGAACCATCACACGTAGTAGAAGAAGATTTGGAAGCAGAAGTAGCAGTAGCTTTAGCTGCAGCTGAAGATGAGTTTGCACAAGGTGTGGGTAAGGGTAAGAGTGTGGTTGAGGGTGAGGATGAGCCTGTTTCCGATGTGTCTCGGAGTGGTATACTGATCACTCCCGATAATACTAGTGGAGATGATGAGCCGGATTCTTCAAAAAGGCCGTGTGTCACCAAGAGGGTGCCATTTTCAAAATCTGATTTTGAGAAGCCGACTCTGCAGAAAGGTAATACTTTTGATAGTGTGTATGATTTCAGAAAAGCTATTAAACAGGCCAATATATTGAAGGGGAAGGACTTAGTTTACCAAAAGAATTCTAAATCAAAAGTAATTGCAGTGTGTAGAGAGAAGAATTGTAAATATAGGGTTTATGGAAGACAGTTGAAGGGTGAGGCCACATTCATGTTGATTTCACTTAGGCCCAAACATACATGTGCTCGGAAATACAAGAATCATTTGATTACTTCCAAGTGGATTGCTGAGTGGTGCTTGGACAGTTTTAGAGATCAACCGAACATGCCTGTAGAAGTCCTGAAGAAGAAGGTGAAGAAGAAATGGAATGTTGAAATCCATCCTAGTACCCTATATAGGGCTAGGAAGAGGGCACAAGAGGTTATTTATGGGAAGTTGGGTGAGCAGTACCATCGTCTATGGGACTATTGCACGACAATCAGAAGCACAAATGTGGGGAGTTGTGTTATTTTGATGGTTGAGAGACCTATGCCCGAAATGCCATGTAGATTCCAAAGGATGTACATATCCTTGGCAGCAATGAAAAATGGCTTCAAGGATGGGTGTAGGCCTGTGATAGGCCTTGATGCGTGTTTCTTGAAGGGGGTTTACAAGGGGCAGTTAATGGCAGCTATTGGAAGGGATGCCAATAATAACATGTATCCAATATCCATGGCAGTTGTAGAGGCAGAGACCAAGGATAGCTGGTCATGGTTTCTTGAGGCACTATTGGCTGATCTTCGCCCCAGTGGTGTACGTAGATGGACTTTTATTTCAGATAGACAAAAGGTATCTTTCCACTTATGCTTTTTATGCTGGACATTTCATTCCAGATTATGTGGTATTTTTCTATGTGTTTGACTTGCTTTTCATGTGTGTAGGGTCTTGTACCAAGTCTTATGGAGGTGTGCCCTAACGCTGAGCATCGGATATGTGTGCGGCACTTGTACGCCAATTTTCGGAACGACGGTCACCGGGGGGTGTTACTAAAGGACTTGCTGTGGAGAGCTGCTGCATCTTACACACAGAATGAGTTCTATGCTGTAATGGAAGAGCTTAAGGGCCTTAATCTGCCAACCTATGAGTACCTTTCGAAGGTTGACCCTGCAACTTGGTGTAGGGGATGGTTCAACACATATGCAAAGTGTGACCTCTTACACAACAATTTGGCCGAGTGCTTCAATTCTTGGATCACCAAGTTCAGAGATAAGACCATACTGGTAATGTTGGAAGGCATTAGGACAAGTTTGATGAGAAGGTACCAGCGGAAAAGAGAAATTATAGCTGCGATGGAAGGCAATGTTGGGCCAAAAATTAAGGAGAAGTTGGAGATAGAAGAAGATGAGGCCGGACATTGTACACCAACATTTGCTGGTGATGGTTTATTTGAGGTCGAGTGCAGGGGTAGAAGGTATGCTGTGAATTTACCTGCCAAGACATGTGGGTGCAGAAAGTGGGATGTTTCTGGTATCCCATGTGCTCATGCCATCTCATCAATATGGCATGGTGGAGGCAACCCTGAGGATTATCTGAGCCCATACTTTGGCAAGGAGATGTACCTAAAGGCATACACACCCATCATCTACCCTGTACCCAGTGAGGAGCAGTGGGCTAGGACAAATCAACCCATCATTGAACCACCTAAGGCAATGGCATCTTCGGGAAGACCTAAAAAACTGAGGAACAGAGGGGCTGATGAGACCTTAAATCCCTACACAGTTAGAAAGGGTGGTACGAAGAACCAATGTAGGATGTGCAAAAAATATGGTCACAATACTAGAACATGCACTGCGAGGATGCGACATGATGAAAGACAAGAACGTAGGCGGAATTTCTATAGAAAACATGCAGCAGATCTTGACTGCAATCTTGACAGGGTAAGTGTTTCCTGTGTTATATTTATGATTGCAAACTTGTATGTTATTCAATGTTGTTTACTAACTAGTTTATTTGATTTTGTTTGTAGTTGGATGGTTCATCCAGTGCCCCATCTGTGGCCCAATCTACTGCATCAATGCCAAGTGCCCCATCCAGTGCCACATCCAGCGCTCCATGTGTTGGTAATCCTACTCACCCAACAGGAAGTAGGGGGCAAAAGAGGAGAAGAGAAGATGGTTCAAGCAGTGTGTCTGGACAAGGTCAGGGAAGGGGTGCAAGCAGTGCATCTACACAAAGTCGAGGTCAAAGGAGCACAAGAGGAAGGGGTGCAAGCAGTGAAGGGGAAGGACAAGGTCAGGGTGAAGGCATTGCAACTGCACAAGGTAGAGGGCAAAATACGACAAGAGGAAGGGGTGAAAGCAGTACAACTACTGCACAAGGTCGAGGTCAAAGGAGCACAAGAGGAAGGGGTGCAAGCAGTCAGGGTGAAGGCATTGCTACTGCACAAGGTAGGGGGCAAAAGAGCAATCTCGGGTTGGCCACCAGGACAAGAATATCTGGCAGGTTGAGAACTTCTGTTTTACAAACAGGAATGCACAAGAGCAAAGGAAAACTCCTTGTCGATCTCACTGGAAACCCTACTGGACCACCGAAAGTTCCAGGGGGTGGACCAGCATGCTCATGGGGTCCTCCCAAAAGTGCAACTGGTATCACTTTTAGAGTTGCTCCCCCTGATTTCGACATGCACAATTTGGTTGCTGCATCCACTGTCATTCCTCAACCAGAAGTACAAGGAGTTGCAAAGAAGAATGACAAAGGGAAGAAAAAAGATGTGGAGAGTCTGAACATGGTTTATTATTATGTTGACATATGTTAAAGTGTGATGATAGTTATGTTATGTTATGTTATGTTAAAGTTTGATGAACAAGTTTGCCAGTTATGTTATGTTAAAGTGTGATGAACATGGAAAGTTAAAGTGTGATGATTTATGGAAAGTTAAAGTGTGATGATTTATGGAAAGTTAAAGTGTGATGATTTATGTTAAAGTAATTGGTTATGCAGATTATGGTATGGAAGTATTTGGTTGTGCAGGATTGTGGTAAAATTTGGAACAAAATTTGGTACCAAGTATTTACTGCATAACTTGGTACCAAATTTGGTTATGTTGCCCACTTGCAACCATTGTTGTAAATTGATTAGGCAGGTTATGGTATCAAGTGGATTTGTGCAGGTTATGGTATCATTGTGGTGGATTTACTGTCCATTTTGTAAATTTGGTACCAAATTTGCAACAAAGTTTGGTACCAAGTATTTACTGCATAACTTGGTACCAAATTTGGTTATGTTGGCCACTTGCAACCATTGTTGTAAATTGATTAGGCAGGTTATGGTATCAAGTGGATTTGTGCAGGGTATCATTGTGGTGGATTTACTGTCTATTTTGTAAATTTGGTACCAAATTTGCAACAAAGTTTGGTACCTATTTACTGTCCCTTTGCAGATTTGGTACCAAAATTTGGTACAAAAGGAAAAGAGAAGTGCATAATGTTAATGCTCAAGCATATGAGGATTGTGGTCAAATTTGGTACCAAAGTTGTGGCCAAAGATGCTACAAAATTTGGTACCATATTTGCTTATGCCCATTTGCTGCCCACTTGCAACCATTGCTCATAATTGAATTGTGCATAATGAATTACCATACCAAGCACCATACAATGTCAACAACATCAATATTAACAATAACATTACAGAATCTTGCACTACAAAATGTTCAGAGCATTACAAAATACTACAACTACAACATTAGCATCTGATCAACAACAAAATTGATCAATTGATCATCGTACAATTAATCAATTGTTTCACTGCAACATCATTCTTAATGGAAGAAACTCTCTGCTGTACGAATGATATACCAGCAACCACATCAACATCACCCATGAACAGACCAATGCAATTTGGTACTTCCTCTCTACTGACCGAGACTTATCCTTTTGTCTCTGTAGTTTGAACTTGTATTTCTCAACTTCAGCCCTGCATTTCTCAACTTCAGCTCTGCATTTCTCAACTTCAGCTCTGCATTTCTCAACTTCATTCTTGTATTTTCCAACTTCATCCAACCTATTTATTCGACTCAGTTCATGTTGGCCTTCAGTGCCTTCAGATTCTCGTGCCAATCTCTCAATCTCGACACAACTCTCTGACCGTAGACACAGATTTCAGGATCACGCCATTTAAAATAATCACATCTCACCTCTGGTTTCTGAATAATCGGAAATAAAATAAAATCAACCAATTTCACGGTAACTCAGAGATAGAACCCTAAAGGAAAAAATTTGGAGAAAATCAAAAGGAAAAACTTTGGGGAAAACCAAAAGGAAAAACTTTGGGGAAAATCTCTTACCTTGTAATCTACACATGAAAAAAACCTCCTACCAAAATTACTTAGGGTGAACGACGTCCAAGATGATGATGTCTTTCCACATTTGCATACTGGACCGTTTGATCTGGACTCTGTCGACTCACTGTCGGACATAGGCTCCATTTCACCCCGGCGCCGTAACTGCACAAATGGCCAAGAATAAAAACCCGTCTCCTTCATGAACGAAAATAGGAGTGAAGTTTAGGAGGATAATAGCCAATAATAAAAACCCACCTTTTCACGATGTTGTTGGACGAAAATGTTTGAGAGCCCGATCTCTCCAGTTCGGCTGCTGTGTTGCGTTGGGAGGGAAGAAGAGTGTGTTTTGAGTTCGAGTATAACGGGTCTTTTTGATCGTTTAGATGAGGGGCAAAAGTGGTAGTTCGAGGCTAAAATATCACGTGAAACGCACGTGTTTTGGCCTCCGTCATCGATTTAGAACGGAGGGTGACGGAATACCCTACATTGAACGGTTTTGATAACTTCATACACTCGATTGAACGTTTTGCTACATTGGTACCCTTAAGTGAAAAAGCGATATAGTTGGGTACCCTTTTGTGAAGTTATCTCAAATCTCTTTATAACTTTCCATTTTTCTCTCTATTTCTCCCACTAAAGTCTCATTAAAAAATTGAATACTTCTCAAATTTCATGATTTTCTTTTTTGGCCTTTAATACAGTCCAGGTCATTGAATTCAGTCATTCCATATCTTTTACAATTGCTTTTGCATAAAGAAGTTTTTAAAAATTAAGAATGATAAAATCCTACGCAATGTTACAAGAAAGATTAAGTGGATTAGCCATATTATCAATAGAAAAAGATATGTTAAAAAAATTTAAATATAAAAACTTAATTTAGCAATTTTACATACCAAAAAGCGAGAAGTATGATTTTAAATAAAATAGTATAATATGTTAATTTTTAGTCGATTAATATATAAATATAAGAAAATGCCTTGATTAAATTTGTCACTTAGCTTAGGCCTCAAACCCTATCAAGCCGGTCCTATGCACAATATTGCCCTAATTATACCTGATTTTACTGATTCTTGTTATTCTTGTGTTGATCTTCTCTGTCAATATATTTCAATACCATTATTTCAGAATCTGACACTCAACATCTGTTAACTCTCCTTCGTCACTCATCCAGCAATGTGATCATTTCTTTTTCTTCTTTGGCTATTTGTCAACATAAATTCATAATGTTTTTAGATGAGCAAAAAACACATGCAATCATGCGTTATAGCTCTGATTCAACTAGCAAAAAGAAAGTCGATTCAAGAACATCAAAGACAACCAAAAAGGGAAAAAAGAAAAAGCAAAAGCCGAAGCCAAAGAAAGCAATGAGCTAATAATGAAATTAATAGAGTCAAATGGACCATTTGGCTAGGTTATCAGCTAGGCTCCCATTGGCTGATAAATGAGCATAATGATCTTTGAAGGATCCATGCAATTAAAAGAAAAAGGAAAAAGGAAAAAGGAAAACGTATTTGACTTTAAAAATGATAAGATTTCTATTACTTTCTATAAATTAAAAGGTATGTATACAAATATCTAAGCCAAGTTCCCCAAGAGAAAAGGAAAATAGAAGAACAAATACACCATTGTATGGTAACAACAACATGATCAGATTCGATCAACTGCATGCCAATCTAGAGAGGAAGTCTACTATCAATACCAATTCAGAGATCCAAGTAACATGCAATTATCGATGAACAAATCAGACGGTCATGAAAACACGTTGAATGCCTGTGCCCCACGGGCAACCTTGATGAAAACATCCTCCAATGTGGTGTCAGCCAGACCCCATGCAAAAACCGTGAACCTGCTTTTTGCATTCTCGACTGCATGGAATACATCAGCAATTCTGATCTCATGTTTAGGCAGCTCAAACTTTTGGGTTCCAGATAAGTGGTATATCTTGTTAGCATTTGGAGAGAGATGCCGCACCATCTTCTCCACATCTTCCTCATGATCCGAAGATGTAGTCATCGTAAACACGTAAGATCCTCCATATCTACCTTTAAGCTATCAAACACCATTGGAATACCAAGTGTTACTGAAAAATCATCTACTTCAAATTTGATTGAAATTACTAAAAATTAGCTGTAAAGAAAATTTCAACTAGAAATCAACAAAATTTTACATGAAATTGCTTTAGTACAGTGCAAATAGCTTTGGTTTGAAAATAGGACACAATACTTTCACCGGCCCACGTGCAATACTAATTTAAATGATTTAACAAATCAACTTCGTTCAATTAGAAAATGCTGAATAATGAAGACCTTATGCATTTTGTCAAGAAAAATAGATATTAATTTTTTCACACTATTTTACTTCCCATTGTTGTTATGCATACAAAGGAACATTCAGAAAAACAAACATATGTAGTTGTGTTCCATGTTCCTTTTTTAGGGGGGTTGCTGCATCAAAATCTTTGTCCCTCGCTAAAACATAGAATTTTGTCCATTTACACAAATCATTGGAAAATACTCCACTAAGAATTGTTTGATGGGGGAAAAGAAGAAGAAGAAGAAGCAATGCATAGAGCACACCTGCAGGGAAGGAGGTGCACAAGATATCATATAACCATTGTGGAGTTATTCCTCATGTTCATTATATTCATCTACTAAGCATGGCAGAAATGTTTCGTATCACGTTCAGAAAGATTTATTTTTCCCTTAATATTGAGGATTTCAAAAGAAAATCTAATGTTTATAGGATTCAGACAAGAATATATGAACTAGGCAATACATTTCGTATTTAACCTTCCGGCATCCAAGTAGCTTGCCATGTTTTTCAATGTCTTCATATATTGAAGATATCAGGCATGCTAAATTTTTTGAATGAGATTCCTTTTTTGTTCTTTTCTTTTGGGGGGGGGGGGGGGGGGGAGCGGGGGGAAATCTTCGTGTGTGCATGTCAGAGGATATAAATAAGATGAAGAGTACTTAAAATGGAGCCAACGTAATATGGAGGATATAATATTGAGTTAAGATACCTCTTTAGGATTTCCAATGCACTGCAAGCTGCCATCTACAAATATTCCTAATCGATCACACAAGACCTCTGCCTCTTCCATGGAATGTGCTGAAAATACAAAAACAATACCAGTAAATTAATGAGGTAAAAAGTGCCGTTATGCTGTTCTCTCATAAGAAAATGTGCAGAATTGGGATGGGACGATATAAAACCAGTATATAATACGTTACTTCTATCTATAACACTGCATTAACAAGTTTCTGGTGATTCAAATTCTACAACACAGAGAGAGAGAGAGAGAGAGAGTTTACTGGTGAGAATGATTGCCCGATCTTGCTTTGCACGCTTCACAACATTCCATAAATTGTTTCTTGAAGCTGGATCTAATCCAGTGCTTGGCTCATCCATATAAACAACCTTGAAAAATTTCCAAGAATTAGACCACAAGAACAAAGCTTCCCTATCCAAAAAATTTCTCATATGGCGAAGTAGATTGAACAGAGATGAAAACATACTTTGGGATCACCAATCAATGAAATCGCAACACTAAGCCTCCTCTTCATACCTCCACTATATTTTCCAGCTTGTTTGTCAGCAACCCCTCCGTTAAAAAGGTTGACATTCCTTAGAGATTCTTCCACTGCCTGCAGCAACAAAATGGCAGTAGAAAATAGGAAGTCAAGAGTCATGCAATAAGGGCTACAAAAGTTAAGAGTTGCTCATTCTACTCCTTAATGACCTTTTTAAGGATAATAATCAAAACTACAACTTATAAACTAGTTTCAATGAGGATTTATCAAATCAAATATTTATTTCTTGATTTTCTAAAAACAAAAACTACAAGGGCTTGCTAAATTTTCTTTTCGAGTTTCAATTGCTCTCAAATACTAATGAACCCTCGCATGACAATATCGAATCAAACAAAACATCTACTTACTTGTGTTAAGGCAGAACCTTTGAGGTTCTTCAGTCTACCATAAAATAGTAAGTGCTCCCTTCCTGTCAAAGTTTCCCAGAGCAGGCTAAAATTGTCGAAGAAAAAATATATTAGGAATTTTACATTAAAAAAAGAAAAGAAAGAGAGACAAAAAAGAAAGAGAATTTCTTTCTTGATGTGGAGGAACTAGCTTACTCATGTTGTGGACATACACCCATACTGGTATATATTCCCTCCATATGAGTCTGTATATCCAGTCCGTCAACATATGCTGTGCCAGAGGTTGGCTTTGTAAGACCGATCATCTGTTAATGGACATATGTAGACTCTTGAATAACTCAGAAAGAAGATGAGAAAATGTGCTTCTAATATGGCAAGAAAATATGCCAAAACATGAAGATTAACCCCATTTAACAAACCTTCACAGTGAAGACTGGAAAGATGTTATAGAGAAGCAAAAATAAGGCAAGTACAACCAATTAAAGATCACTACTCATTTATTAAAATAAGTGACCAAATCACCGCTAAGCATTAAACATTTGATGGATAGGATGAAATGAACTACATGCTTAAAAACAAAAAATTTCAAAGCATTTTCCTATTGCCCCCCATATTATTTCAGGGACCAATATGGAGCTTTGATGATCCCACTTATAAGAAAACACGAAGAAACTTTTTGAGAATTGTGTATATAATTTGAAGAGCAAAAGAGCATTTTGTACTGACCATACTAATAAAAGTAGTCTTGCCAGCACCGTTGGGGCCAAGCATACCAAAGCACTCCCCTCGAGGCAAGGCAAGAGATAAACCTCTAACTGCAAATTTCGCCGGATTTCCATCCCTTCCTGGATACACTTTTTTGAGGTTGTCAACGATGATGGCATGACTTGAGTTTGGTTCAACTAGTAGCTGGTCGACCTTCTCCCTCTAGCAGAAAAAAAAATGGTGAAAATTATTTAATATTGTGTAGTTAAGCCCACATCAATTTGAGAAACATTAAAATCATAACAACTTGGAAGACGAGAGGTAAACATCTCATAAATTTACTGATATAATACAAAGATCTAATCCAACTCACAAGTCCAGCCTAGAAAGTCCTCATTTAATCAACAGTTTATGGTAAATAGACCAGCATTTCAGTTTATGCACTGAGGACTTAAAAATTATTATCAGAAATATATCAATAAATGAAAACTAAGTATATAATTTAGAAGAAGAAAAAAAAATTCACCTCTTGACTGACATCGGGTTTATCCATCTGAACAAAAACCTTAGATTCCTGCCGTTGCAAACTAGGCTTCCGAAAAGATGGAGGTTTCTTTCGAAAGTTTTGCAAGAAAAATAGAGGACCTTTACTTCCTGATGTCACAACTCGATCTATATAATATGCAACAAAAAGCACCACCAACCACTCAACAAACATGATAATCAAGACCTCTTTCATCCCATTCATGCTATTACTCAAGTCTCCCCACCGCATTCCATGAGTTCCCAAAGAGTTTCCTGTGAAGGAAGCTTGTGCAAACTCATATAACCCACGATATAGAGAGAAGCCAGGATATAACTCCATCACAATGATCCACCCTCCTACAATGAAAAAAAAAAAGTTCCACAATGAGTAGACAAGATAGGGAAAAAAAAAAGTCACAAGAAAGCATCAAATAATGGCTTTTAAGGTGCCAACAGGTTGACAAAGAGATATTACAACCAACATTTGGTCAGTATCTTAGAGGAAACTATTACAATTGATTGGATGATCATATCCTCCACTCCTTTAGAAAAATCTGAGAGAATAATTACAGCAATAATAAATGTGACATGGCAAAAATCTCTGCAATAGATCTTGTTACCCTGCATGATAAGCTTATCTTCATTACTTCCTCATTTTTGGGAAAGAAAAAAAGTGGCTCCTTATTTTTCTTTTCTTTTTCCTTTTTATTGGGTGAATGGAGAAAAATGTGCTTCTCTTCATCTTGAAAAACAGAGGTGAACAGAACTATCTTCTCAGCTGTGGTCATCTACAAATGGACTACAGTCTACATCATACAAAAAAAACCATCCTAAATTTTCCTCATCTTGGAGTGGCATAGGTTTTAACCAGTTATACCAACTCCACCTAATTCCAATAGTTGTCATTTATTACATAACTTGTCAGGGTAATAATTAAGAATATATAACCTTTTGGGGTTTAAGTAAAAAGGTTTAGGAGGAAAGACCTATTGCAAATCAGCAGGACAATGGCAGTGAAGCCTTTCAAAAAAATGTGGGACATGAATCTTGGATTTGAGTTCATTACATCAAGATTTTTGATACTCATCCATCTCCTATCCATCTCTTTTTCAAATCCACATTTGGATCTGGAGGACTCACATGTGGGTCCTACATATTCAATGGTGGATTTGAAAAAATATGGATGGGAGATGGAAAAATAGCATTTCTTTTACATCAAAGAACCCCCCCCCCCCCCCCCCCCCCCCCCCCCACCCAACAAAAAAAAAGGAAGAAAATAATAAAGTTTTCCATTTAATTGTTTAGAAGATAGATGCACACATATAACCCTTAAAAAGGCATGCATCCATATGCAAAATACAGTAAAACTTATCATTGTATTTGACAGGGACTAGGCTCTGGCAACACATACTTGTGTTGGCCAGTATCATCCTGCCTTGGATTGATTATGCTTAGAGATGTCAGGGTCATCATGGCACCTGTCGAAAAGCTTCTTTGCCACCATCCATTTCCCTCAAGTCTAAATAAAATCGACACTGCTTGGGGAGGGCTAAACAGGCTTTCCCTTTCTTTTCTTTTTTGCATAGAATTGAGTTTTGCTTTGTTGAAAAGCCACCCAATTGGAAAATAATCCCATCCAAACATAGTTCTTGTTGAATCTTATAAAAATAAAGTATGTCTGAAAACCGTCATAACCAACATGACATAATCTATTTCAAAATTCAACCACTTACTCGGGAACGATGTATCTTGAACAAAGAATTGGAAAAGAAAGCCTCCTAAAAGCCCAGTTCCAAAGACGCATATGTAGCCAATAACTGTTATCATAAATATTCAATCATGACATGCATGTTAGCTCACAATCCTTTACAGAAAAGCAAAATTTCACCCAATTTCAGAAATAAAATAAAATAGCTACGACCAAACCTGCCGCAGTTTTGATATTTGAAAACATTGCAGCCACAAGAAAGGCCAGCGAAATTTGCAAGTTTATATAGATGAAATAAAACACAAATTGGATGCTGTAGTCATTCATTGTGAAGAATTTTAAACCTGCAGCAAAGTGAACTGCATTAAAGAACTTGAACCAGGATCAAAACAAGATGCAGTTAACTGGATGTATTAGGTGGATTACCTATGACTGACCCAAATATCACAAAACATAGCATGTAGATAAAAGATAAGAGAAGAAAATAAGCATAGGAAATCATCCAGTATGGCCCATCACCAAGCCCATGCATTTTCATCATTATTCTCAATTTCTGTTGTTTCTCATAAACCAATGATGTCAAAATGACCTGCATCAAAAAGCAGAGTGATTAGAAAAAAGATAACTCATAAGAATACTACAAATGTATAATATTCATATTATACAACAATCTGATATTAGGCATAATCATTGAACTTGGCTCTCAGAACACTTAAAAATTCAACTAGCGATCATTTTCCCCCAAATGGGTTATAACACAGTTGCAGCCATCACTCACCTCTGATCCTAGGGTACAGAGGAAGTCATACAATTAAACCATAATAGAGGTATGTCTACAATACAAAGAAGTTGATATAGAAGTCAAACTTCAGGAAATTATGACACATTTAATTTCATGACACATTTAAGAAATTAAACTTAAATGAATCTTATGTTCCCAACAGACTAAGGGATTGCCTGACCAAACTAGAGCCATGTCATTTGAAGATAGGGGTTGAAGACATCACCCATTTGTAAACATTTTTTATTGCATACATCAAGTTTTTCTTTCAGCAAACAAAGGAATTGTACTTTCATTTCACTTCTGCAAAGCTATTTAATGTGAAAGTTAATTAGGCGTCTCTGTCATGCCATGACTAGAAAGTCCAAATAATAGTTTAATACTCAACAAAAAAGACATCACAAAATTTATCTAAAATTTCTTAAGCATTTGTCGGATCATGAGGAATTATGATTAGTTGAAAAAAATTATACAGCTATTTGTAAATGTTTACTCGTGTAGCCAATAAGATGATCAACTGGGTAATAGGTGTCATGATTTTTAAAAAATTTGCAACAACATAAAGCCTTCAATACTTAAAAAAAAAAAAATTCAAACAATCCTAGAACAAATGAAGAACAATTGACATACTTACAGGGAATAGCTGTAGAATGACCCATGTAAAGAAGAGTGTACCAAGAAGAGAGGACAAATCCAGCCGGACTTTTGTTTCAGGTTTGGGCATTTCTTTGACAAACTCAAATATCATTTTTGTACCAGGCCCTTGCAAAAACTGAAGGTAGGCATTCGATGCCTGTAAATGTATGGATTGAAAATGTTCAGTGGTTGTCATAGTTTGTCATTTGATGCAGCGAACTTACAACATATCAACAAAGTCGCTTGATGCAGATAAGTAGATAAATGTACACCATTCAAAATCCTGGAAAGCAAGGAAAAGTATTTGAACACCTCCCACCCCCACAAAAAAAGCATATTGACTCTGAAAATAAACATATCTTAACTTTTAATTAAGCCCTGATCTTTAATGGGATTGCATAAACCAAGTTCCAAGATACATAAGGTAATAGACATATTTAAGAATAGCAGAACAGAACAGAAACTACCTAACAAAGACATCAAACAATCGTGAAACTACCATTATACTTCATTTTGAAGCCCAATTGTAATGGCGGTGATACCCTTAGGGCCAATCTTCAGATGATATGACCAAACAAACTCCTCAAAAGAGCCAAATTAAGCCACTCATATGGTTCAAGAAAGTCAAACATCCAAGAAGGCTTGGCAGCCCATTCGGTGGACAATATATGGCATGTCTTAGCATGAACCCAGTCAAGTGTGCAGGCTCAATAACAACTGGCTGAAAACAGCCCAAAACGACTATTGCAAACAAGATAGTTCCCAGTTGGAGATACATTTGGATACATGTTCCCTTATAGGAGTTATCTCTAATGGGAAGACAACTACCTCCCCCTAATTGTAAAAAAATAAGACATGTTCCATTCTGTTACTAAAAAACCATACAATTAGTCAAATATGGGGAAAGCCATAATTGAACTCAAAAAGGAACTCTCATTTTTTGCCTTGTCAATGTTCCTACACTTCTAATTGCTAAGCAAAACCTACTACCTTAAACTAACTGTTTACTCACAATAACTAACAGCATGAGAACCGTTACTTCTCATTGCATCTGAGGACCAATTTAATGTCACTTTAAAAAGACACCCAAGCAAATTTTTCATTTAATAGCCAACCTAGATGGAACAAAATTTGTAATCTCTCTTTGGATAAAAATCTAAATAAAATGGGAAGAGAATACATGAAGGCATGTATATGGTAGTGGAACAAACTGCATCAGAATGCTTGAAATTCAGACCATAAACATCTAGAAATGATATAGAGGACTGTGGGTTCGGCAAGCAGATTCCAACTCTAGGATGGATTCCCATTAAGCAGTCAATCTTTCTTTTATCACCTTGATTTGTAACTAAGATGGAGGCCATTCTTTAGTATCTGCAGATTTTATTGTTCAACAACCATTCACACAAGATACAAATGTGAAATGTCATACAAAGTTTCTATGAGTAAAGCCAAACATGTGAAAAATCAATATGTATATTAGTTATTCGCATGAAAGGAGGAAAACCCAAACAAGTTTATAAGTTCAGTGTATTTACCAGATTCACCGAACGTGGAACGCGCGCCAATGCAATTGCTGTTTGGCCTGTGTCATTCTTATAGGTTGAATTGTACCATATGTTCACATTAAAACTATTGCCATTCGAGTTTAAGAAATCATAAGCTGTGATCAGAAAATAAAGCCATGAGTATTGTTCCCTACATGATACTACTCCAACCACATCAAAATATTCAGTCAAAGATGTCAAGTAGACCAACCTGCAATGATTTCATTAATCTTGCTCTCCAAATTCCCTTTTCGGTAACCTTTATATAGCTCATCATTAATCTCGGAAGAGCTATTGCGCCACAAATGTAAACCTTGGACGCAACTGACCACTAGATTCAATGAAAAACAAAATAAATAAAACTTATCTTAGATTACAATATCAATTAAAGTGCTAAAGAATAAAAGGAGATGAAGAATTTGTACACGGGAAGTATACAGAAGGTAAGCCCAAATAGGAATAAAGGAAAAGAAATAAAAGGTAAAATTAACAAATAAAAACAAGGATGTAAGTCCTAAAACAAAGATTTAGAATCTTCAATGCAAACAGTTTTAAGTGCAATCAGCGTGTGTGTAATTATCTATTTTCAACAAAGATTGCCTTTTTATTTTTTTTTTGATGCATGAAGGAATGTAGTTTGCTAACTTGAATGAAATAAAGATATTAAAGTTCTAAACACGCACACATACAGACAAGTGCCACACCCACACTATCTTGCTTCTCCATTCTGTTCATGCCCTATATGCTCAAGAATTAATGTGTCAGCGTGAACTTTCATGTCAGACTTTATGCTTGTAGGTCCATTCAATAAAGAATGTGCACCTTATATTTTCCGAAGAGAAACAAGAATTTATTGAGGAATTAAAAATGCAAGGGATGTCTACCTTGTTGCAGCTCAATGGATGACTGCTTAAAGGAAACAGAAAATGTAGAATTTGATGGGCACTGGCTTTGCACATTATAGACGGGTTCACCCGAAACAAAAGTAGGATCAAGAAAATTGGTTGTCTGAGGATATGAAGCCGAGCCCTGAAACATTTTGAAAAAGACAATTAGCAGCATACCTGGAAACAATTATCAAGAAAAAGAAGGCAACACAATAATACTAGATGACAATATTGCTCATAACGAAGCCAGTGAAAGCAAAGAAGACTAGAAAGCTTACCGCAACATTAGTGGCTAAAGTATCAACTACGTCAGAGGCATTCAGAGTGAAAGAACTCGTGATCATATTTCCAGCCAAAACTAAATATATGAAGATTAAGGTCAATACAAACAAAATATTGATAATCCCAGTAATGAGACAACCAAAATTAAAATGTTAACACACAGAAGAGAGAGAGAGAGAGAGAGAGAGAGAGAGAGAGAGATACTTTCTCCAAGAGACTGATTATTCCCAGTGAAAAGGAAAGTTGCCGGACAGGACCCTGAACTCCTGCATGACTCATTTGGCAAGTCTGTAAATGGAACAAAATCAGTTGTCACCGCACGATATTCAGGAGCTGGTATTTGTAACAGAGGAGGCCATTCTGGAGGGTTAGGAATTTGACAAGTTCCTGCTTGGTCCAAATCTGAGTATTCTAACCCACAAACTTCCACACACTTTCCATCTCCCGTTGTATTGATACAAGCACAGCCACAATTATTTGAAGGCTTATCCAGAAGACTATTAACAAGTGCTTGAAGGAGAACAAGCAATAAACAAAGGATAAAAGGGAAAGCGATCAGCCGAATATTTGTCTTCATATTTCGTCTCTGAAAGAAAAAAAGGATAATAACAATATCATCAGACAGGGTCACAGTATGCTTTTAAAACTCACTAAGAAAATGTTGTCAATATGAAGCTGTTTAGTGTAAACTATAAAAGCCCACCGAGAAGAACACAAACATATGGACAGTTGAACTGTTGTTGCTTTGTAATAATAAATATAACCAAAATAAATACGTTAAACAAATCGAAGCCCGTACATTTTAGAAACCCAATAAAAAATCGTTTAAGAAATAAGCAAGCCGATTTAGTCAATAAAATACATCCATTTGAAAGACAACCATCAAAGGGACCAATATATCCACCAAAATATACCAATATTCACATAATCAAATAGAACCCAAAAAGCAAAACAACCAAAGATAACTAACAAAAGAGAGAAACAAGCATAGAATCACCACCCAGAATAGTCATCCATTTTTCATTTCTCTCCAGATTCTTAGAACTACTCCAGAACTCGGAGAAAGAAGAGAGATACCTGGTAGGTGACGTTCTTTCTGAGCAGAGCATTAGCCTGGGTCCAGAAGCTGGCAGGACCAGGTGATGGGTCCGCCATTGAAGCCGAAGCAAAGGACTTTCACCCCACAGAGAAATTCGACCGTTACAAAAACCTCCCTCTCGTGTAAAGGAATTCAAAATCCCCGCTAAAGATTGATTTGAAGCTCTTTGAGATTGTCGGCTTTCTCTCTTTTGCTCTGCTCCTGAACTTTGAGCGTTTAAACTCTTCGGAATTTGAAGCGTATATATGCGTTTCGTCGCACAGCGGAAACCACCGGGTTTTGTCCTAAATTACCAAGTCATCCCCTGTCTTTGATTTATTTTCGGAAATGGTTTTGGATTCGGCTGCACCGGGACATGCTTCTCTACCGAAACTACCCTTCGCTAAATGACCATATTGCCCTTCACGCGGTTTGACTCTTTGGGAAGCTCTCGCCCCTCAAGGTGCACGCTGTGGCCGGTGGCCCATACCATAGATGCCTCATGCCGCTGCGATTGTTTTTTTAAGTAAAGAATATCTTCCAGGAAATTACTAAGAAAATTCACGTAAAAACATTTTTTTTAAAAAAAAAATTAAAATTAAAAGTATATTTTTGTCGAAACCATTAGCAAACAATAAAAAATAGAAGAAAAAAAAATCTTTTAAAATCATTATCGAAGCGTATTAACTTTTCTTACGAACGTAATGAATAAAAAAGAGGGAGACTGTTTCTACAGGCTCTTTCTATGTACTTACTTACAAGTTACAGCCTAATGACTCAAGAAGAAAATTAATGGATATGACAAACCTATGGTTATTATGTTTAATATTAATTTTAAAACGAAAAAAAAAAAAACTACCTTAGATCCTTGAATTTATTAGATTTCACATTTAGGACCGGTTTGAATTTGAGGTTTTCAATATGTGTGATTTCAAAACATACGATTTGAAAACGCGATTTTTTAAAACGTAATTAAGCGTTTGGTAAAATTATAATTTGACATTTAAAATCACAGTCAGCCTTTAAAATCGTGTGTTTTTTAAAACACACTCCATTACCTACGATTTGAAAGTGCATATTTTTCTACATTTTCAAACCGTAATTTTTGAAGATCCATTCACAAACTATTACACTTTTCGTGATTTTGTTAAAATCGCACTTTTAACCTACGAAATCACGTAACTAAACGGACTATTAATTTTTGTTAAAAACCTTTAATTTTTACTATAAATGAGAATTAAAGAACGCTAAAAGTAGTATAGTTGTTTTACAAACAAACATACGTGATAACCCATATATGATGGAAATGGCTGTCTTTAATGACTAACATAGTAAGTGTCATGTGGATAATCCCGTTAGTTTATAAGGAACTTATAGTAAAAGTTGTAGTACTCTATTATGCAGAAATGTTCTTGAATTTTATCTTTATTGTTTTAGAAAATTTTCATGTTTTCATTTAGAGAGTAGTCATAATAAGAAACATAGTTGATTACCTTCGTGCTATATGCATTTGAACAACAAATAAAAAAGGCAATTAGTACCTTTCAATATGAACAAACAGCCAAATTTCACCTAACCAAGGAGTATTCAAAATAAAATATGACCCGGTGAGTGGTGGCTCCAAATATGGGTGGAAAGTGGAAACTACTTAGCACACCCAGTAGCATCTCCAAGTATCTTCTAATAAGCTGGTTGGGTTTGGTTGTTCCTTTGTATACTCGCAATGTATTTAGGGCCGTCTTATATTTTTTAATAAAACTTCTCTTACATATGAAAAAAAAAAAAAAAAAAAAACTAACCTTTGGTTTTTATGTTTAATATTAATTTTAAAACGGAAGAAACTACCTTTACATCCTTGAATTTATTAGATTTCACATTTATGGTCAGTTTGGGTTTGAGGTTTTCAAAATGTGTGATTTAAAAAATAGCGATTTGAAAATGCGATTTTTTAAAACACAATTAAGCGTCTGGTAAAATCGCAATTTAACCTTTAAAATCGTTCTTTTTAAAAACGCATCCCTTACTTACGATTTAAAAATGCATATTTTTTTACAGTTTCAAACCGTAATTTTTCAAAAATGCATTCACAAACTATACATTTTTTGTGATTTTGTTTAAAATTATACTTTTAACCCACGAAATCACATGGTCAAAAGGGCTCTTAATTTTTTTTCAAAACCTTTATCTCTCTCTTAGTTTTTTTTTTAAAAAAATTATTTTCTTTTCACTGTAGTGTTGCCTCCGATGTGGGTAGGATAAGTTACAATCGTTATCAAATCATATTTTTATAAGAAATGTGTGTCACGCATCACCATGTCCTCTGCCTTTTTTGTTTGTCAATGTGAACATAATTTTTAAATATTACCCAGTTCAAATCATTAGGCTTTTTCAAGACCTTTTTTTTTTTTTTTTTTTTTTTTTTTTTTTTTTTTCTCTCTCTTTTTTGAGATAAATGGAAAAGAGAAAGAAAGGAGTTGAAGGAGTTGACAGAACATAGTTCTAGAACATAATCCGATTATCATATGTTAAGGGGTTTTTTTTTTTTCCAAATTTGTTTGGGTTTACTAAATGAGAATTAGAGAACCGGAATTATTATAATTTTTACTAAAATTCTCATACAAACAAACTTGTGTGATAGCCCAAGTGTGATGAAAATGACTGTCACGTGGCTGTTTACATTGTAATAACTAACATGGTAAGGGTCACGTGGACAATCCTGTCAATTTGTAAGAAAATTGTAGTAAAAGTTATAGTACTATTAACTCGAACGCACCCCAAAACCTATTCCACATAAATGTTCTTAAAAACAACTTTGAATTTTATCTTTATTGTTTTAGAAAAAATTTCTGTTTTCATTTAGAGAGTAGTCATAATAAGAAACATAATTGATTACCTTCGTGCTATGCATTTGAAGAACAAATAAAAAAGGCAATTAGTACCTTTCAATATGAACAAACAGCCAAATTTCACCTAACCAAGGAGTATTCAAAATAAAATATGACCCGGTGAGTGGTGGCTCCAAATAGGGTGGAAAGTGGAAACTACTTAGCACACCCAGTAGCATCTCTGAGTATCTTCTAATAATTCAGCCTTGCACGGTTCTACATGATCATATATCATTGTGGTCAACAATGTGCTCATTTGACCAAATCTTATGTTCCTTTTGACTTGGTATAAAATATTTTTTGAAAAATGTTTTTTTTTTATATTTTTTTTTAGTGTTTGGTGCGGTTGAAAATAATAGTCAAACCGAAAATATTTTCAATTTGACAAAAAAAAAATATCTTTAGTTTTGAAAAATGATTTACATTTTTAAATTCCGTAAATTATTTTTCGAGTTTGAGTTTTTCCTTCTCAAACCGCTTGATCATCGTTACACCACCACCAAAACAAACCCGGGAAACCGCTAGGTCACCACCAAATCACCTCGGACCATCGCTGATCCACCCCCGGGCTACCGCTGGACTACCGCCAGATTGCCACCGAGCCACCCCTGAACCACCACCGAGCCACCTCCGGACCACTGTTGAGTCACCCTAAACCATCATGGAGCTACCCCTAGACCATCACTGAGCTACCCTGGACCACACCCGAGCCACCTTAGACCATCACCGAGGCACCCTCAAACTACCACCGAACCACCCTCGGACCATCGTTGTGTCCCCTGGACCACCGCTGAGCTCCCCGGATCACCATCGAGCCACCCCTGCACTACCACCAAATTACCCCAAACCACCACTGAGATACCCCTGGACCACCCTCGGACCACCACCAAGCAATTATTTATATTAATATTTAGGGTTAAATACACATTTGGTCCCTGAATTTTGACAACTTTATTTTTTAGTTCTTGAGTTTCAATTCGCATCACAGATGGTACCTCAATTTTGGAAAAAGACCGAATTGACACGTAGCACTATATAAAAAAAATTTAAAAATTTAAAATCTTTAAAAATTAATTAAAAATTAAAAAAATATATATATTAAAAAATTTATAAAAAAATTGAAAAAATAAAAAAATAAGGGGGTCTGGCCACCCCCATTTTGGCACCCCCTTGACAAAAAAAAAATAAAAATAAACAAAATAAAGATCGATTTTGGCCCTTGCTGAACCACCCCCAAGGGCCACGGGGGTTGTTCGGCCACCTCCAGGCCGCACCCCCAACCAACCCTAAGGGCCAAAACCGATCTTTAATTTTTTTTTTTTTTTTTTTTTTTTTCTTGTCAAGGGGTGGCCAAAGAGCCACCCCCTTGTTTTCTTATTTTTTTTTTCATTTTTTTAATATTTTTTTAATATTACTATTTTTTAATTAATTTTTCATTTTTTTTATATAGTGACACGTGTCAACCTCAAATGTTGACACGTGGTGTACCGTTAGTTTTTGAACGGAAAACCTAACCGAGATACTAATTTGGTCTTTTTTCAAAATTGAGGTACCATCAGTGATGCGAATTAAAACTCATGGACTAAAAAATAAAGTTGTCAAAATTCAGGGACCAAAAAGGCATATAACCCTAATATTTATGTTGTGAATAAAAATTGATTTTTATAGGTTAATATGATTGAATGAAAATATAAAAAATATCTGTGATTTTCTGTACGGGCCAAACGCCGAAAAATGTTATCTGTGAAAAATATTTTCCTGAAAAATTATTTCCTTAGAAATATTTTACTATAAAAACATTTTATGTCGAAACAAATGGATCATTAAATGAAATTTTATTGAGGACAAATTTTCCATCATATTTGGTATATTAAACTGACATGTATTCATTTTGAACACATGTTAGTTTAATAGACTAAATTGGAGGAATTTTCTCCAACACAATTAATTGAAAGGAAACTTCTGAGAAAATTATCGTAATATACATATTATATGTTTGTGAATTCTCAGAAGACTTAGTTATAATAGCCCAGTAACAGCATCTAAAAAGTAAAGGACGATAGAGAGCAAGAAGGGAGGTATTATTTGTTGAACTGAGGAGACAAACAACATTTGAAAATGTTACCAAATCAAAGATTAAATATCCTACTCAATGAAGACAATGACAAGGTACTCATTTTAAAACACTTCAAATACTTGTTTGGAGCCCTGAAATGGCTTGAAGGAAAATTGAAATATTACCTACTCGCAGTTACAAGAGGCATATTGTACGAGCCAGAAATATAATCAGATTTAATTATATCATAACCCACAGATAAGTAAGCAGCAAGAAATTCTGCGATGGGTTGAAAGTGATACCTTTGGACGCAACACTGTGGACGCCCATGGCGCCAGTTGTGACCAGTCTTCAGCATCACACGTAAAAACCTCAAAGCAGCTCAGTTACCTCCAGTTTGGGTCATGAAACTATCTAAGAGAAGATTATTAATACACGCAAGTAACATATGGAAATAAACAAATAGCAGGAGTCATTTCACAAACATTGAATACAAAAAATTCACAAAAAGATAATATAAGAAATCATAATGACACCAAATGCTGGTCAATTAATTTTCTTAAACCCTTAAGGTCCAAGGCAAATACAGTTTCCATATTAAATAACAGTGCCTAAGATGATTATGAGCGTACGTAAACACGGCTTGAGAGCGTCCAATACCGTGTAATTCTTAGTATTTAAGATTTCTCCAATGACGACTCTTAACCATTTTGAATAAAAACTCGTTATTCTTATCTAGGTTCAATAAATCTATTAATGCCACATGACTTACTATCACCTTCGAACTAAGATCGTAAAAGTCTCCTCACAAATAAAAATAAAAAAAATCTATAAAAAGTTGAATAGTTCGTAGTCTCCGTGATCAAACAATAAAAAATAAGTAGTTTCTTGGAAAGAGCCTTTTTTTTTTTTTTTTTGGGTGTGATAATTCGGACCATCCAATCCATAAGTAGGTGCAGTGAGATGTTAGCCTAAATCTAACAGTTTTTGAGGAAACATCACTCTATAAGTATTTTAAAATGTGCGATTTGAAAAATTGATTTTTAAAAATACAATTATGCTTTTGGCAAAATTTCAATTTGACCTTTAAAATCGCAGTTTATCTTTTAAAATTCTGCGTTTTTAAAAAAGTATCGCATTGCCTGCGATTTGAAAAAATAATTTTAAAAAAAGGAAATTCAATACAATTTTAAGTGGAGGTCGTAAAATATCACTTTTATAGCTCATCCTTATCGAGGGGCCTCTCATTAAATTATAGTTCAAGAAATTCAATCCTAATTAAGAATGAAAGACCCCAACCACCACGCACGCTTTCAAGAGTTTTGACGAACCCTGTGGTTCCCAAATTTTCGCGAAATTGTAGGAAAGTCAACCAAGAAATTTGGTCGATCCGGATTTGGCTTACACATTTGTAACCGGGTGATCAGTGGACAGTGACAATCATAATTCAACGGGCAAGCCAACTAAATCAACAGCAAAATCTCCCAAGGTTTTCCCAATAAAATGAGAGTACGATCATGCCACGTTATTCGTTGCTTAGATCGCAAGGTTTGACCTACCGGCTACCGCCATTACATTATTCAGTGTCCACTGCAATATCCAGATGACTGATTTGCCCTTCATCCTCTACATCTTAACTGACGAAAGTACCCCTTTTCCTCTTGAAAGTAACGTGACCCCCAAAACGAACGTCGCTTTCTCCGTCAATGTGAACGTGAAAAATCACGTCTCATGGGCTCCTTCCGATGCTAATAATAAGCGCCCGCGAGGTTTTTGAATTTTGATAAATACATGTGGGGTGGTCCAAATTCTTTACCTGTCGTGATAGAGTAGATCGACCAATACACGTCTGCCGATTCGCATTTGAGACGCCTGGTTCCCAATCATGGTCGCCTTCATGGTTGTTCCGTCATCTCTTTAACTCTCTTATCTCATAAAAAGACAGAATGAAATCTCACTTTATTCGGATTATTTATCTGAATTTGAGAGAATTCGAGTAGGTGGTTTTGTAAGAGACCACTTACAGAACCTACCTGACCGGATAATTAATTAAGCAGCCCAATTTTTATTCGGTGAGAGAGGTTCTATAAGTGGTCTCTCACAATTACCTGTTTCGAATTCTCTCAAATTCAGACAAATAATTTGAGATGATCCTGATCCACTTTATTTTCCTAAGAGTGTGTTTGCCTATGCAATTTCACACGTCCATAGCATTTTCTTTTTTAAAAAATAAAATTGTGAAAAGTGTTGCATTTGATTTTTGAGTTTGTTAAAAAAAAAGTACAACACGCAAGAGAATACTTTTTAAAAACGTACAATTTTAAATGTCGAAGTACAATTTTAACTATGTTTGAAATTCGTTCTTTGGTAATCACGTTATAAGTTGGGACGAAGCCAAAAATTCTTATAGACAGGGGTTATGGGCCAAAAAAAAAAATTGTTGGTAGAGACTGATAAGCTAATTTTTTAATTATTTTTATATAATTTTTTCTTTTTTTTTTTTGAATTGAAAGGGGGCCATAACCTCTGCTGGCCCCTAGCTCCGTCCCTGAATTTCTAATTGGACTTTCTTACCACTAAGTTTAAAGGATTTCAATATTCATCATCGCAGAGCAAAAATTAGAACGCTTGATCTTAGCTTAGAGGGTAAGAAAAGTATGCTCTCCAAAGTGTCCACATTGTTGGTCAAAGGCTCGAATTCTTAATAAGATAAAAAATTGACTCCTACCTATATATATAAAAATAAATAAAAAATAAATAAATAAATAAAATTTGACTCCTAATAAACAAGTTAAAACAACGATGACGACGACAATTATTAACCGATCTGCTCCTTCCTAGAACCTGGGGTCTTCAGACACCGGAATTCCGGTAGCGTGTTAAAACAACGAACCCAGTGGCATACCTCGTAATTCCTTTAAAAAGCAGACCCAATTCCCCCCCACTCCCAACCTTGCACGCTGAAGTTAGAACCGCGCCTTTTCAACGTTCCTCTTCTTAGATCCCTGGTATAAAATATAAATACCACCCTCAACATTCCAACTTCCCCACCAAAAAAAAACAATTCTGGAAAGCCAAAACCCGTAAAAGCATGAACTTACGGCGCGGTTTTCCGCTGCTGTGGCAGCAATACGCAGCGCTTCTAAAGAAGAATCTACTGCTCTCGTGGCGGAACAAGACGGCGACGTTCATGCAGCTCTTCTCGTCCTTATTCTTCATCTTCCTTATCTTCTCCATCCAGAAGGCCATCGAGGCTCGCTACGCGACCTCCACGGCATATAAGAGCGTGACGGACCCTAAGGCCCTGCTCTTGCCGCCGATCCCGCCCTGCGAGGACAAGTTCTACACCAAGCTCCCCTGCTTCGACCTTCTGTGGAGCGGGAATGCGAGCGCCACGGTTCGGAAGATTGTGACAAACATCATGGCCAATAACCCTGGCAGGCCGATTCCGGAGAGCAAGGTAGGTGCTTCTGTTTGGTTGCTGTCTTGCTGAGATAAGGAAATGGAAGTGAAATTGTTGAGAATTGCGTGTTTCAGAGCTTTGGTGTTAGGATAAAAAGTGGAGTTTTTTGAGATTTAGTCGCGGTTTAGATGCGGAGAAAATGAGCGAAAAGGGAATTTCGAGTGCTTTGGTCGTGCCAGTTTTGGATTTTTTATTTCTGGCTTTGAATCCATTGGAAAAAGAAATTTTAATATTGCTCAGCCAGTTGATCGGTAGGAAAAAAAAAAAAAAAAAAAAAAAAAAAAAAAAAAAAAAAGGAAACGA
This sequence comes from Alnus glutinosa, assembly GCF_958979055.1. Lineage (NCBI taxonomy): Eukaryota > Viridiplantae > Streptophyta > Magnoliopsida > Fagales > Betulaceae > Alnus > Alnus glutinosa. Next base: position 3,523,752 of record NC_084893.1, read on the forward strand.
AGAATTTTGAGTGTTGTTGTTCGAAAAAAAAAGGTACAATTATCGAATTGAACATCAAGAGAGTTGACCAGCCAGATGCGAATAGAAATTTTTAAATTGATTGAGTCTTTTTTCTTTAAAAAAAATAAAATAAAAATTCTTTGTTTAGTTGCTGAGAACCCAAAGGAAAGGAAAGAGCGAATGACAATTGAAAATTGCTCAGTCCTATACTTTTGCTGTGGTTCGAGTGGAAATTTGAATTCTCTATTGAAATTGGTCCTAAATTTTATTGATACAGAATCTTGGGTTTGGTTAGTTGAGGGGGTGGACGAAAAAGGAAATAGTTTAGGACGATTCTGAATGGGGAATTATGGTGTACCCATTTTCAATGTACCATTATTTATGCAGGTTCAATCATTTGGAACACCGAGTGAAGTAGATGCATGGCTTCTTAGTAATCCGATGAGGTGCCCAGGAGCTTTGCATTTTGTAGAAAGAAATGCTACTGTAATTAGCTACGGCATACAGACTAATTCAACTCCAGTTTCGGTGCGTGGGAATTATGAAGATCCCACATTTAAATTTCAAATACCACTTCAAATTGCCACAGAGCGTGAGATTGCGAGACATCTGATTGGAGGTATTAAATTCTAGTTCTTGTTTTCTGTCATCTTGTTTGGAATTTTCTAGTCACATGATTTTATATGTGATCTCCGTTTCTGCATTTGACTAAATGTACCAGTAATTTGATGATTTTGTGCATGTTCAGACCCAAGCTTTAGCTGGGTTGTGGGGATCAAGGAATTTGCACACCCTGCAGTGTCAACTTTCTCTGCAGTGTCTGCAGTAGGACCAACCTTTTTCCTTGCAACTGCCATGTTTACTTTTGTGGTTCAAATCAGTTCTTTGATCACAGAGAAAGAGCTTAAACTTCGCCAGGTATTGATCGACCTTCCGCAATCTGAAGTTAAAAATAGGATTAATATTGCCGTCCCTTTGCAGAATTGTTCTATTTTTCATTTTTGGTTTTTATCCTCACAGGCAATGAATATGATGGGTCTTTATGATTCTGCCTACTGGCTCTCATGGCTCGCATGGGAGGGATTTCTTACACTTCTCTCCTCACTTTTCTTAGTTCTCTTTGGCATGATGTTTCAGTTTGATTTTTTCTTGCACAACAGTTTTGCGGTTGTGTTCTTTGTGTTCTTTCTTTTCCAACTCAATATGGTAAGAGTATTTCCTGCAAGCCGTGTAGGTCATTGTTTTACTTTATGTTTATTCATGGTGATTTTGGTTCTTAATTAAGCCAGCCCATTTTAAATAGTCACCCTTACCTGTCTTTCTAACTTTTGATGCTAGATTGGCTTTGCCTTCATGTTGTCATCCTTCATTAGCAAGTCATCTTCATCCACAACAGTGGGTTTCTCCATATTTATTGTTGGCTTTATGACGCAGGCAAGATTCCCTTGTTAAATCTCTATGATTGGAGTTATCGGTTCATTTGTACTAATATGTTTCTATTTTGTCCTTGCAGCTTGTTACAATATTTGGATTTCCCTACCGACACAACTTCTCTAGTAACTTAAGAGCTATCTGGTCGTTGTTCCCACCTAATCTTCTTGCTCAAGCTCTAAATCTTCTTTCTGATGCAACTTCAACCCCTCAAGATGTTGGGGTGAGCTGGAGTAGGCGGGCCAAGTGCGCACCAAATGATACGGAGTGTGTGATAACAATTGTATGTGAAGACTTCGAGCTCAAAACCCAATATTGACAATACAAAGATCACAATATACATTGTAGTGAAAAATTGCATATGACACCTTCCTTCCTCTATTTCTCCCTTTTGTATTCCTCATTCTTTTTTCTCTGTTTACTTTAATCTAAGCTGAATCACTTCCGTTTTAATTATTTTGTGTTTCTTCTATTCTTGACAGGATGATATTTACAAATGGCTTGTTGCTACGTTTTTTCTGTGGTTTGTATTGGCTATCTACTTCGACAATATAATCCCAAATGCATCTGGTGTGAGAAAATCAGTGTTTTACTTCCTAAACCCTTGGTATTGGATGGGGAAAGGTGGAAGCAAAGTGAGAGGTAATTCAGCTTGATCTTCAGTATCTGCTCATGAGTTCTCCCCATTGCCTGGAATTATGACTGATGCTTTTCCCCCCTCTCATCGTAGAGGGTGGCATTTGTAGTTGCATAGGTTCTGTCCCACAGCAGGAGCATATTACTCCAGATGATGGAGATGTCCTTGAAGAGGAAAACCTAGTAAAACATCAAACACAGGAAGGCGTTGTTGATCCAAATGTTGCTGTTCAAATACGTGGTCTTGCAAAGACATATCCTGGGACTAGGCAGTGTGGTTGCTGTAAATGCAAGAAGACTCCACCTTACCATGCCCTTAGGGTAAGCACCTCTTTCCAACATTAGTTTTGGCCAAGTTGAGGGAATCAAAGCAAGCTTTTTGTGTTTTTTTTATTTTTTATTTTATTTTTCCATATCTACCTGATCATGTAGTTGGTATAAGTTGGTGGAGGGTCCTAGTGATGGATAGTTTGTAAGGAGGATGGTTTTATGAAATTGACCTAATCAGATATCTTATTTGTTCAATGCACATGCTTCTGTTTTTCCACCATTAACTCTTTCATTCTTAGTTTATATATCAGTGGGCACAGGCAGAGCTGGGTAGACTACATACCTAGATTATGTGTATCAATCGATACGATTGATTGTTGGCCTATGCGGTTGTCGAGGAGAATCTATAGTGGTGGATCCTGCTATCCATCACTCTGGTAGTTATACATTAGGTGTCTTGAGGAGCATTTATTCTCACCCAGATTTATGTTCTTTTTTGTATCTCTATCATCAATGTATTTTTTTTCTTCCCAGTTTATTGATTGTCATCAAGCATCATCAGGCATAAGATTACCATAATGATGCTTATTTGCAACTTTCCTTCAGGGCTTGTGGGTGAACTTTGCAAAAGATCAGTTATTTTGTCTTCTTGGACCTAACGGAGCTGGAAAAACTACGGCAATTAATTGTTTGACTGGGATTACACCAGTGACTGGTGGAGATGGTGATTCTCTCTCTCTCTCTCTCTCTCCTGTTGAAATGAAGTCAAGAAGGGTGTAACATCCAAATCTGTGTTGTTAACAGCATTAATTTATGGAAATTCAATCCGAAGCGCAGTTGGCATGTCAAACATTCGCAGAATTATAGGAGTTTGTCCCCAGGTGACCTCTACGTGTGTCTGTTGATGAATGTGGATTGCCACATGTTTTCAGTTATATATAACATAGTTTTCAATAGCAATGACTCAGAAAAGAAGTTGTGCGCTAATCTTGAATTCTGCATCTCTCAATAGTTTGATATCCTTTGGGATGCATTGTCTGGTCAAGAGCACCTTCACCTCTTTGCTAGTATCAAAGGCCTACCCCCTGCTTCTATTAAATCGGTATGTAATACGCAAGCAAATGGTGTATCACCTGCTTTCTTCCTTACCAGTTTTTGAAGATTCAAAACATACTCTATGATCCCCAGACGGAGTATCCTATTTATTGCGTTTACTTGTGATGATGAAATTTATTGTTGATGCTCGTTTTCATTCTTCTTTAAGATAAACGATTCTTCTCAAATGCAGGTTGCTCAGAATTCATTGGCAGAGGTGAGACTCACTGAGGCAGCCAAAATGAGAGCTGGGAGTTACAGTGGAGGAATGAAACGTCGCCTCAGTGTTGCAATAGCCCTTATTGGCGATCCGAAGTTAGTCATTTTGGATGAGCCGGTACGCAGATAGGAATATTGTCACTCGGATATTTATTTACTTGATCTATTTATGATAAGTTTCATTTTCCCCTTAATCGGCAGACAACTGGCATGGATCCAATAACGAGAAGACATGTATGGGACATAATAAATGATGCAAAGAAAGGTCGTGCCATTGTCCTAACAACACATTCAATGGAAGAAGCTGATATTTTAAGTGACCGCATAGGAATCATGGCCAAGGGTAGACTTCGCTGCATTGGAACCTCAATCAGGTTGAAGTCACGGTTTGGCACTGGTTTCATTGCTAATGTTAGCTTCCTTGGAAGCAATAATGGACAGACTCCACAGACTCATTCTCCTCCCCAAGGAGCTGCAGTTTCTACAATTCATCATGAGGCTGTGAAGCAGTTTTTCAAAGATGTATGTGAAACAAGTAATTGATTAAAGTTTTTCATAAACATAAAAATAGGTTGGTTTCTGACTTGGGGAATGTTTTTACAGCGATTGGATATAGTACCGAAAGAGGAGAATAAAGCCTTTTTGACTTTCGTGATTCCTCATGATAGAGAGAAGCTTTTGACGGTAGGGATCTTTTATGTTGTATTTTGTTTTCGTTTCTATTACATCTGTCCTTTGTCATCTTTATAAATCCTAGCTTTGGGTCAGAATCTTTGCAGTATGGATATGGATTTAGTACCTGGAGCAGTATTGCATTTCCACTGATGCAGCATCAAAATTCTGAACCTTCAATCACATAATAGCTTTACCTTCACAATACACTTAGTAAATGTTAACGATATTAAGTCAGTGCATGACTAAATCATCCTATATATTGCATTCTTTGAAACGATACACATATGGATCATTGGAGAAACATTCAACTGTATTTGCACTGGGATGACGTAGATTAATGAAAATACTTCTGGAAAGCTCTCATTACCAATTTTGTTGCCCAAACTTTCAGAGATCTACAGAATTTTCATCATTATTAAAATAACGAAGTGATGTCATTTATAGTTTTCCTTCTTACTGTATATGGTAAATACCATTTCTACATGATTTGGTAACTTCAGCAGTTTCCATTGTAGTGTCTAATGAAATGTTTTTAGCTCTTACCGTATATGTTGACCTTTATCAATTAGAATAATGTATTTTTTCTTTGGTACTCTTAATCTTGGACAGAAATTTTTCGAGGAGCTACAAAATAGAGAAAAGGAATTTGGTATATCAGACATTCAACTGGGTCTTACAACACTTGAAGAAGTTTTCTTGAATATTGCGAGGCAGGCAGAGCTAGAGAGTGCGGCAGCCGAAGGGAGGTTGGCAACTCTGACTTTAACATCTGGAGTCGCAGTTTCAGTAAGTGTATTTTTTTTTTCATTTACTTTATTTTGTGAATAGCAAGTACATGAGAGGAAAAGCTTTAAGAGTCATTTGTGTGCAGTCCCCCATCTTATCTCCTCTTACAATAATTACGCAGATACCTTTGGGAGCCAGGTTTGTGGGAATTCCAGGAACAGAATCTGAAGAGAATCCTAGAGGGATTATGGTAGAAGTGTACTGGGAGCAAGATGATTCTGGAACCCTCTGCATTTCTGGCCACTCGACTGAGATTCCACTCCCCCATAATATTCAACCAATGCCTTCAACAGTGACTTCTCAAAGAAATTTCTTAGGCCGGTCAGGACTTGTTCATGGAGTTGTGTTTGATCCGAATCAAATTACAAGTACTGAATATCATTGACACATTTACTTTCGAGTTGTATACTAGAACATTGAAAAACTTTACATGATTTTGCTATATACCGCAATGATTTATTTATATATTATTACATTGTTATGCTCAGTCCGTCATTGGCAGGTAATTTATACTTCTGATAAAAAAAAAAAAAACAAAGAACTTCCATACCCATTAGGTTCTGCATACAAATACCTGAGCCAAGTTTCCCAAGAGAAAAGGAAAATAGAAAAACAAATACACGATGATATGGTAACAACAACATGATCATATATATTCAACTGCATGCCAATCCATTGAAGAAGCCTACTATGAATGCCAATTCAGAGATCAGCAATTCTGAATTACATCAGCAATTCTGATCTCATGTTTAGGCAGCTCAAACTTTTGGGTTCTAGATAAGTGGTATATCTTGTTAGCATTTGGGGAGAGATGCCGCACCATCTTCTCCACATCTTCCTCATGATCTGAAGATGTTGTCATCGAAAACACGTAAGATCCTCCATATCTACCTTTAAGCTATCAAATACCATTGGAATACTAAGTGTTACTGAAAAATCATCTACTTCAAATTTGATTCAAATTGCTAAAAACTAGCTCTGAAGAAAATTTCAACTAGAAATCAACAAAATTTTACATGAAATTGCTTTAGTCCAGCGCAAATAGCTTTGGTTTGAAAATAGGACACAACACTTTCACCCACCCACGTGCAATACTAGTTTAAATGATTTAACAAATCACCTTTCATTCAATTAGAAAATGCTGAATAATGAAAGACCACATGCATTTTGTCAAGAAAAAACGAAGATATTAATTTTTTTCACACTATTTTACTTCCCATTGTGTTATGCATACAAAGGAGTTCATTCAGAAAAACAAACATATGTAGTTGTGTTCCTTTTTTTAGAGGGGTTGCTGCATCCAAATCCTTGTCTCTCGTTAAAACATAGAATTTTATCCATTTACACAAATAATTGGAAAATACTCCACTAAGAATTGTTTGATGGGAAAAAAGAAAGATGCAATGCATAGAGTACGCCTGCAGGGAAGGAGGTGCACAAGATACAGCCATGGTGGAGTTATTCCTCATGTCTATTATATTCATGAAATAAGCATGGCAGAACTATTTCGTATCTGTTTAAGACAGATTTCTTTTTCCCTTAATAGTGAGGATTTCAGAAGAAAATCTATTGTTTATACGATTCAGACGAGAATATCTGAACTAGGCAATACATTTCGTGTTTAACCTTCAGGCAACATCCAAGTAGCTTGCATGTTCTTCAATGTACACTCATATATTGTACATATCAGGCATGCTAAAAAAATTATGCACTGTTCTTTTAACAAGAAAAGAGAGGCCACACGATATCTCGTATATAAATTATGCAAAGAGAGCCCTTTTTTTCTTTTTCTTTTTTTCGGGGGGAGGATATAAATACGATAAAGAAGAGTACTTGAAATGGAGCCAACATAATATGGAGGATATAATATTGAAGTTAAGATACCTCTTTAGGATTTCCTATGCACTGCAAGCTGCCATCTACAAAAATTCCTAATCGATCACACAAAACCTCTGCATCTTCCATGTAATGTGCTGAAAATACGAAAACAATTTCTATCAGTGAATTAATGAGGTAAAAAGTGCCATTATGTTGTTCTCTCATAAGAAAATGTGCAGAATTTAACAAGTAGGATGGGATGATATACAGCCAGTATATAATAGGTTACTTCTATTCTATCTATAACACTGCAGTTAAGAGTTTCTGGTGATTCAAATTCTACACAGAGAGAGAGAGAGAGAGAGAGAGAGAGAGAGTTTACTGGTGAGAATGATTGCCCGATCTTGCTTTGCGCGCTTCACAACATTCCATAAATTGTTTCTTGAAGCTGGATCTAAGCCAGTACTGGGCTCATCCATATAAACAACCTTGAGAAATTTCCAAGAATTAGGCCACAGATTGTTAGAACTACTCTCAGAACTCGGAGAAAGAAGAGGGTACCTGGTGGGAGACGTTCTTTCTTAGCAGAGCATTAGCCTGGGTCCAGAAGCTGGCAGGACCAGGTGATGGGTCCGCCATTGAAGCCGAAGCAAAGGACTTTCACACCACAGAGATATTCGACCGTTACAAACCTCCCTCTCGTGTAACGGAAATTCAAAATCCCCGCCAAAGAATTGATTGGAAGCTCTTTGAGATATTGTCGGCTTTTTCTCTTTTGCTCTGCTCGTGAACTTTGAGCGTTTAAACTCTTCGGAATTTGAAGCGTATTTATGCGTTTCGTCGCACGGAGTAAGCCGCCCGGTTTACTCCCCAGTCTTTTGATTTATTTTCGGAAATGGTTTTGCATTTGGCTGGACATGTTTCTCTACCGAAACTACCCTTCGCTAAATGACAATGCTGCCCTTCACACGGTTTGACTATTTGTGAAGCGTATAAGAGCATTCCTAGTAACCTCATCAAATTTTACTCACCAAAGTAGCTACAAATCATTTTTCTTTATTCTAGTGAGCCACTTTTTTAAAATTCTCCAGGATCAATATTTTAACTATTCATTATAACTATTCCATTTAAATAATTTTTTTTTTCATATTTATTTATTCTTTCTCTATTTAATCTTTTTATATAACAAGCTACCATACACCTTCATCTTGAGATTAGATCATTGCTAAGAAATTCACAGAAGTTTTCATTTGCTTCTCAACCAAATTCAAAAAAGAAAGAAATTCATTAAATAATATTATTCCATTCAAATAATATTTTTTCAGATTTCTTTATTCTGTCTTTATTTAATCTTTTTATACAACAAGCTATCATATACCTTTATCTTGAGATTAGATTATTGTTAAGAAATTCACGGAAGTTTTCATTTGCTTCTCAACCAAATTCAATAAAGAAAGAAAAAAAAAATGAAAGAATCATAAAGTTTATGTCAGGGACAAGGAATCCTTCATGTCCATGAAATAAGGACGTACATTATCGTATAAGAGATATGGGAGATGGGAGTAGAAAATGAGAGAAAAAAAGGAAAAAAGTGTACTGATCATGTAAGTGAGAAAGGTGAAACAAAATTGGTGAATGAGTTGGTGAGTGAATATTACTCATAAAAATTGGTGAGTATTTTCACTCACTAAAACTTTTTTGTTTAAAGTGATGAGACTGTTGATAGTGATTTTTTAGTATTTTTATCAAATTAGCTCACCAAAATAGCTTTTTAGTTACTAGGAATGCTCTAATGGCCTAGGGTTGTACACGCATACGCATACGAATGGATATCAATCGCAATTATTCACTATCCGCATATTCAAATACACTTTAAAATGTTTGTTTGGGTTTGCAATTTTAAAAGTACGATTTTAAAATAGTAATTTTAAAATGTGTGATTTAAAAAAATAATTTTTAAAAATACAGTTAAGCGTTTGGCAAAATCAAAGTTTGGCCTTTAAAATCGCAAGTTAGCCTTTAAAATTATGCGTTTTCAAAAAAGCATCCCCTTTTTGCGATTTGAAAAAAAAATTCTGCGTTTTCAAATCGCAATTTTTTTAAAACACAATTCTCAAACAATTCGTTATTTTTTTCAGAAAATTTCTAATGTATCTTTTAACATGTGACTTATATTATATATATATATATATATATACTTTTTAATAGCTTAAAAGAACAAGTCATTTTTAGACTTGATTTACATAAGGTTTTTACAAACTGGTTTCAAAATTAAATGAGAATTAGCTAGAGATAATCAAGATGATGTCCTTGGAAAATAGGTTATTTTATCAACAAATTTTTTTAAACGAAAAAAAAATAAATGGAGTAACAAAGCTTTTACTTTACTACATCTCTCACAAACTTAATTAGAAGCCGTTTACATTTTAAGAAAAATAAATGTCACGTAAACTGTCACGTGACAGATCAAAATTTTAATAACTAAAATAATAAGTATTACGTAAACATTATATGCATATAGCAAATAATTATAAATAACAATAAATTGTCGTTAATATTCATCCATACATACAATCTTGCAGGCCATCCAAAAGAGGAAGTAATCAACAAGCTAACCACCTATTCAACGGGTTTTGAAGAAGTACGTGGTTGCCAATTTCGGAAAAAAAAAAAAGGTAGAAAAGTTGACCAAAAGAAAAAGACTATTCGAACCTATTAAGACAAATTTGTAAACTGGTTCGACCCATCCAAATCGACGTAAAATCTCCCCAGGGTCATACATTTCCGGGTTTGAGGTACAACCATACATTATTCAGTGTCATCGCAATCCAGATGACCAATTTGCCCTTCATCCTCTGCAACTTAATTGACGAAATTGCCCTTTTACATGTGAAAGTAGCATTGCCCCAAAATGAACCTCTTCTTTTCATCAATCTGAACATGAAAATGAAAGATCAAGTCTCATTTGGCTCCTTCCGACGCCGAGCACAAGCGAGATTTGTAATGAGGGCGACAATTTTGATAAGAGAAAGGCTAGATTTTTAAAAATTATTTTTCAAAAATTTGGTTTTCAAAAGATTTGTCACTATCCCATATGCATGGCCGGCTAAATGCCTAAGCGGATTAGGCAATCGTTTAGGGCTCCGGATGAAATAATGTCCCAAATAAATATAGTATAATTAAATTTTGTTTTATTAAAAAAAATAAATAAAACTCCATTTATGACAAAAAGAAAAAGAAAAAAAGTCAATGCTCTTTAATTAAGGTTCCAATTAAGGTAAAAATAATATTATGACAAAAAAAGTTAGTAAGTGCTTTTAATTAAGGCCTCAAATAGGGTAAAAAAAATAAAGACAAAAAATTGAATTCTAGGATATAAAGGAGGAAAAGAAATAAAAATGGAAAGTTACATTAATTGCATCAGTTACTAAACTCGTAATTTCATATGAACTTAAAACCAACATATTGACTAAGTTTGTTCATTAAAATAATTTTTAGAATAAAGTAAATTTCCGTTTTGCGAAAAAGAATTATATGTAACTCAACGTAAAATATCACATCCGTTGAAATTAAATGTCTCCTAACAGAGATGAATTTAGCAAGTCGTTTGGAAAAAAAAAAAAAAAAAAAAAAAAAAAAAAATTGAAGGCAAAAAGCAAGAAGAATGATTTAAAATTAAAATTATTTAGTTAAATATTTAAATATAAAAAAGACCTCACCTACATTTGTCGCTTTAGGCCTCAAAATCTATTAAGCGGAATAGGATCCTCTCCATTTCATTTAATGAAATGAGTATTATCCATTTCAAATGAAATGTCATAATTTAAAGTTGGTGCATCTAACGGTGTATATGAAGCCAACATTAACACGTCTTTTAAAAATTTAAATAATGTAAAATGATGTACACTATTAAATATATCAACTTTAAATCCATACGTACCATAAAATGGATAATACCTATTTCATTTGAAATGGAAATAATCCCATTCCGCTTAATAAGCCAACCCTGCCCATATGATTTATTGTTTTAGTCCATAAAAGCATAAGGTGATGGGATGCTAACACAAAATCACATTTTTGGAATTTTTTTTTGAAAACCCTACCATTAAAGGAGAATTGCAAATACATCTGGTCCAAATTCTTTCCTGTCATAATAGAGTGTATACTTGTCCATCTATTGGTCTAATAAGATGACTAAATGTAACAGAGAATCGTATTTAAGATGCCTAATTGCCAATCATGGCTGCCTTGATTGCTGTTCACCCATCTCTTAACTCTCTTATCCTCAGAAGAAGCCTGAAAGAATAATCCAACTTATTCCTTAAAGACTGTATTTAGCTCTGCAATTTTAAATCACTAGTTATCGTAAAAAAAATTATTATTAATTTTACGGTGTAATTGCATGATAATCGGAATTTGTGTAGATGGGTGACAGTGAAATTTGTTCTTAATTGCGTATATTATGTTAATTAACATACCATATAATCTTGACTATTGAGAGCTCATTCGGCCACAAAAAAGGCTTCAATAAAATCCACCCTTTGGTAATCACAACGAAGCCAGTGGCAAACCTCGTAATTCCCTTAAAAACCAGCCCCAAAACCGCGCCTTTTCAACGTTCCTTTTCTTGGATTCCCCGGTATAAATATAAATACCACCCTCAACATTCCAACTTCCCCTCCAGAAAAACAATTCCTGGAAAGCCAAAACCCGTAAAACGGTAAAAGCATGAACTTACGGCGCGGTTTTCCGCTGCTCTGGCAGCAATATGCAGCGCTTCTACAGAAGAACCTCCTGCTCTCGTGGCGGAACAAGACGGCGACGTTCGTGCAGCTCTTCTCGTCCTTATTCTTCATCTTCCTCCTCTTCTCCATCCAGAAGGCCACCGAGGCTAGCTACTCGACTTCCATGGCCGACAGTAGCGTGACGGACCCCAAGCCCCTGCTCCTGCCGCCGATCCCGCCCTGCGAGGACAAGTTCTACACCAAGCTCCCCTGCTTCGACCTTCTGTGGAGCGGGAATGCGAGTGCCGCGGCTCGGAGGATTGTGACCAACATCATGGCCAATAACCCTGGCAGGCCGATTCCGGAGAGCAAGGTAGGTGCTTCTGTTTGGTTGCTGAGAAAAAGAATTGCGTGTTTCGAGCTTTGGTGTTAAGATAAAAAGTGGAGTTTATTGAGATTTAATCGCGGTTTATGCAGGTACAATCATTTGGAACACCAAGTGAAGTAGATGCATGGCTTCTTAGTAATCCAATGAGGTGCCCAGGAGCTTTGCATTTTGTCGAAAGAAACGCTACTGTAATTAGCTACGGTATACAGACTAATTCAACTCCAGTTTCAGTGCGAGGGAACTATGAAGATCCCACATTTAAATTTCAAATACCTCTTCAAATTGCTGCTGAGCGTGAGATTGCGAGATATCTGATTGGAGGTATTAAATTCTTGTTTGGAATTTTCTAGTCACATGATTTTATATGTGATCTCCATTTCTGCATTTGACTAAATATACCAATAATTTGATGATTCTGTGCATGTTCAGACCCAGGCTTTAGCTGGGTTGTCGGGTTCAAGGAATTCGCACACCCGGCTGCGGAAACTTTCTCTGCATTGGGTACAATAGGACCAACCTTTTTCCTTGCAATTGCCATGTTTACTTTTGTGGTTCAAATCAGTTCTTTGATCGCAGAGAAAGAGCTTAAACTTCGCCAGGTATTGATCGACCTTCCGCAATCTAAAGTTAAAAATAGGATTAATATTGCCGTCCCTTTGCAGAATTGTTCTATTTTTCATTTTTGGTTTTTATCCTCACAGGCAATGAATATGATGGGTCTTTATGATTCTGCCTACTGGCTCTCATGGCTCACATGGGAAGGATTTCTCACGCTTTTCTCCTCGCTTTTCTTAGTTCTCGTTGGCATGATGTTTCAGTTTGATTTTTTTTTGCACAACAGTTTTGCGGTTGTGTTCTTTGTGTTCTTTCTTTTCCAACTCAATATGGTAAGAGTATTTCCTGCAAGACGTATAGGTCATTGTTTGACTTTATGTTTATTCGTGGTGATTTTGGTTCTTAATTAACCCAGCCCATTTTAAATAGTCACCCTTGATCTGTCTTTCTAACTTTTGATGCTAGATTGGCTTTGCCTTCATGTTGTCATCCTTTATTAGCAAGTCATCTTCATCCACAACAGTGGGTTTCTCCGTATATATTGTTGGCTTTTTGACCCAGGCAAGATTCCCTTGCTAAATCTCTATGATAGGAGTTATCGATCGGTTCACTTGTACTAATATGTTTCTAATTTGTCCTTGCAGCTTGTTACATTATTCGGATTTCCCTACACTCAAAGCGTCTCTAGTAACTTAAGAGCTATCTGGTCGTTGTTCCCACCTAATCTTCTTGCTCAAGCTCTAAGTCTGCTTTCTGATGCAACTTCAACCCCTCAAGATGTTGGGGTGAGCTGGAGTAGGCGGGCCGAGTGCGCCCTAAATGATATGGAGTGTGTGATAACAATTGTATGTGAAGACTTCGAGCTCAAAACCCAATAATATTGATAATACATTGATCACTATATACATTCTAGTGAAAAATTGCATATGACACCTTCCTTCCTCAATTTCTCCCTTTTGTATTCCTTATTCTTTTTTCTGTCTTTACTTTAATCTAAGCTGAATCACTTCCATTTTAGTTATTTTGTGTTTATTGTATTCTTGACAGGATGATATTTACAAATGGCTCTTTGCAACGTTTTGTCTGTGGTTAGTATTGGCTATCTACTTCGACAATATAATCCCAAATGCATCTGGTGTGAGAAAATCAGTGTTTTACTTCCTAAACCCTTGGTATTGGATGGGGAAAGGTGGAAGCAAAGTGAAAGGTAATTCAGCTTGATCTTCAGTCTCTGCTCACGAGTTCTCCCCATTGCCTGGAATTATGACTGATTCTTTTCCCCACTCTCTCATCATAGATGGTGGCATTTGTAGTTGCATAGGTTCTGTCCCACAGCAGGAGCATATTACTCCAGATGATGGAGATGTCCTTGAAGAGGAAAACCTAGTAAAACACCAAACACAGGAAGGCGTTGTTGATCCAAATGTTGCTGTTCAAATACGTGGTCTTGCAAAGACATATCCTGGGACTAGGCAGTGTGGTTGCTGTAAATGCAAGAAGACTCCACCTTACCATGCCCTTAGGGTAAGCACCTCTTTCCAACATTAGTTTTGGCCAAGTTGAGGGAATCAAAGCAAGCTTTTTGTGTTTTTTTTTTTTTCCATATCTACCTGATCATGTAGTTGGTATAAGTTGGTGGAAGGTCCTAGTGATGGATAGTTTGTAAGGATGATGGTTTTATGAAATTGACCTAATCAGATATCTGATCTGTTCAATGCACAGGCTTCTGTTTTTCCACCATTAACTCTTTCATTCTTGGTTTATATATCAGGGGGCACAGGCAGAGCTGGGTAGACTACATACCTAGATTATGTGTATCAATCAATACGATTAATTGTTGGCTTATGGGGTTGTCGTGGAGAATCTATAGTGGTGGATCCTGCTATCCATCACTATACGTTAGGTGCCTTGCGGAGCATTTATTCTCACCCAGATTTATGTTCTTTCTTGTATCACTATCATCAAGTTTTTTTTTTCTTCCCAGTTTATTGATTGTTATCAAGCATCATTAGGCATAAGATGACCATAATGATGCTGTCATGGGTGGTATTTATGTTTTTATGGATTTAACTCTGCTTATTTGCTACTTACCTTCAGGGCTTATGGGTGAACTTTGCAAAAGATCAGTTATTTTGTCTTCTTGGACCCAACGGAGCTGGAAAAACTACGACAATTAATTGTTTGACTGGCATTACACCAGTGACTGATGGAGATGGTGATTCTCTCTCTCTCTCTCTCTCTCTCCTGTTGAAATGAAGTCAAGAAGGGTGTAACATCCAAATCTGTGTTGTTAACAGCATTAATTTATGGAAATTCAATCCGAAGAGCAGTTGGCATGTCAAACATCCGCAGAATTATAGGAGTTTGTCCCCAGGTGACCTCTACGTGTGTCTATTGATGAATGTGGATTGCCACATGTTTTCAGTTATATATAACATAGTTTTCAATAGCAATGACTCAGAAAAGAAGTTGTGTGCTAATCTTGAATTTTGCATCTCTCAATAGTTTGATATCCTTTGGGATGCATTGTCTGGTCAAGAGCACCTTCACCTCTTTGCTAGTATCAAAGGCCTACCCCCTGCTTCTATTAAATCGGTATGTAATATGCAAGCAAAATGGTGTATCACCTGCTTTCTTCCTTACCAATTTTTGAAGATTCAAAACATACTCTATGATCCCCAGACGGAATTTATTGTTGATGTTCGTTTTCATTCTTCTTTAAGATAAACAGTTCTTCTCAAATGCAGGTTGCTCAGAATTCATTGGCAGAGGTGAGACTCACTGAGGCGGCCAAAATGAGAGCTGGGAGTTACAGTGGAGGAATGAAACGTCGCCTCAGTTTTGCAATAGCCCTTATTGGCGATCCGAAGTTAGTCATTTTGGATGAGCCGGTACCCAGATAGGAATATTGTCACTCAGATATTTATTTACTTGATCTATCTATTTATGATAAGTTTCATTTTCCCCTTGATCGGCAGACAACTGGCATGGATCCAATAACGAGAAGACATGTTTGGGACATAATAAATGATGCAAAGAAAGGTCGTGCCATTGTCCTAACAACACATTCAATGGAAGAAGCTGATATTTTAAGTGACCGCATAGGAATCATGGCCAAGGGTAGACTTCGCTGCATTGGAACCTCAATCAGGTTGAAGTCACGGTTTGGCACTGGTTTCATTGCTAATGTTAGCTTCCTTGGAAGCAATAATGGACAGACTCCACAGACTCATTCTCCTCCCCATGGAGCTGCAGCTTCTACAATTCATCATGAGGCTGTGAAGCAGTTTTTCAAAGATGTATGTGAAACAAGTAATTGATTATAGTTTTTCATAAACATAAAAATAGGTTGGTTTCTAACTTGGGGAATGTTTTTACAGCGATTGGATATAGTACCGAAAGAGGAGAATAAAGCCTTTTTGACTTTTGTGATTCCTCATGATAGAGAGAAGCTTTTGACGGTAAGGATCTTTTATGTTGTATTTTGTTTTCGTTTCTATTACATCTGTCCTTTGTCATCTTTATAATGTCTTTAAATACCATTTCTACATGATTTGGTAACTTCAACAGTTTTCATTGTAGTGTCTAATGAAATGGTTTTACTTATAATAATGTCTTTTTTCTTTTTTTTGTTTGTTTTTTAACGTTGCCTGTTTTATCTTTCAAACAGAAATTTTTCGAGGAGCTCCAAGATAGAGAAAATGAATTTGGTATATCAGACATCCAACTGGGTCTTACAACACTGGAAGAAGTTTTCTTGAATATTGCAAAGCAGGCAGAGCTAGAGAGTGCGGCAGCCGAAGGGAGGTTGGCAACTCTGACTTTAACATCTTCTGGTGCCTCAGTTTCGGTAAGTGGAATTTGTTTTTTCATTTATTGTATTTTTGGAATTGCAAATACATGAGGGGAAAAGCTTTAAAGGTATTTGCGTGCACTCCCTCATCTTATTTCCTCTTACAATAATTGCGCAGATACCTTTGGGAGCCAGGCTTGTGGGAATTCCAGGAACAGAATCTGAAGAGAATCCTAGAGGGATTATGGTAGAAGTGTACTGGGAGCAAGATGATTCTGGAACCCTCTGTATTTCTGGCCACTCACCTGAGATTCCAGTCCCCCCTAATGTTCAACCAATGCCTTCAACAGTGACTTCTCAAAGAAATTTCTTAGGCCGGTCGGGACTTGTTCATGGAGTTGTATTTGATCCAAATCAAATTAGCAGTACTGAATATCATTGACACATTTACTTTCGAGTTGTATACATGATTTTGCTATATACCGCAATGATTTATTTATATATTATTACATTGTTGTGTAATTTTTTTTTTTTTATGCTCCGTTTGTTTCGACGTAAAATGGTTTCCGTCGTAAAATGGTTTCAGGGAAGTTATTTTTCTGGAAAATATTTTTCGCCGAAAGCATTTTTCGGTGTTTGACGCGTACAGAAAATCACAAATATTTTTCATATTTTCATTCAATCATATTAACCTACAAAAATTAATTTTTATTCAAAACATATAAATATTAATATAAAAATCATCGATGACGAGATTCGGTCACTGACCAACAAGATTCTGACCATTTTTACCTGATTCCGGCTAATATAGCCAGAATTCGAGATAAAGGCCGGAATCCGGACAGTTTCGTCGAAATCTGGAATAGCCTGATTCCGGCAAAAGTGGCCGGATTCCGGCATAAAATCTTGCCAAAGAGGCCGGATCTGGCCAGATCCGTCCGGCCATTCTGGCCAGAGCCGATCGGGAACTGGCCTCTCTGGCCAAGGGCGGCCGGGATCCGGCCTCTCTGGCCAAGGGCGGCCGGGATCCGGCCTCTCTGGACAGATCCGGCCAGATGGCCAGAATCTGATCAGGTGGCCGGATTCCGACCAGATTGGTCGCCGGAATCTGGGCTGATCGGATTCCAGCAAAGGTGGCCGGATTCCGTCGCCAGATTTCAGCGACATTAACCGGATGTTGTTGGATTCCGATACCGGCAATATTTCGATGGTGGTCGGCTGCTTGAACGTGAGGGTCGACTGTGTCGTTTAAAATAGATCGATCGCGTCTGGCGTCTTCAGAAAACGATTTACGCTTTTTAAATTTACTAAGCATTTTTTGTCAAACAGAAATCATTTTTCGGTTGTCTATTATTTTCGCCCCTACCAAACACCGAAAAATGCCGAAATCATTTTTCAAAAATCATTTTACGCCGAAATAAACGGAGCATTAGTTAAACCAAATCCTTGTGTTAATAAAGGTTATATTCTCTGTAAAATTGGTGGGTCCAGTTCCAATGCATGTTTGCTGTCGGTCTTAAACGCTTGTTGGATATTTTCCTTTTTGGAATCATCATATTCATATATCAGATCCTTGCCATTCCCGTGTGCTCCACGCTTGTATTTGTAGGGGATCCCTAGAATTAGCTAATCCATGGTCTCCTTAGCCTCAGTGAGTCAGTATAGATGTAGAAATGTGCAAATTATGCAGAATTTGCTTGCGCAATCAAATTAGCGAATCAGCAAACTAACAATTGCAGAAACCTTAAGGTTTCCGGCAAGCAATTTGCTATTTAGATCGCTAACGATCTAAACAGTAAATGTAAAAGTAGCCTATAAGACCCACCTATCCACACAACAAGCGAACTACTCGGCACTTGCTACTTGTTTGGACATGTGAGTCTTATAAGAGCTCTCTTACATATGGTCCAAATTGCTTTCCTGCAAGAATCCCTATCCATATACCTCACCCACAAAAAATCAACAACGCATAGACAAGGCCTTAAGCCCAAGACTTTCTTTTAGGGCTTTCTGTCTTGCGCGTGGTGGGGGGGGGAGGGAGGGAGGGAGAGGCTTCATGCCTCCCCCACTCCGGCTTGGTCGTTCCCCTTAGCCTTTTTAGGCGAAGGTGGTTTTTGGACCTTATTGGGTTTCCCACTGAAGGATAGTCTCCCAACCACTAGGGTTGTGGAGTTTTGTCCCCCCGATGTAGATCCAGTAGAGGTTGTTTTATTTTTCTTCTTTTTTTTTAGGTTATGGTGGCAGGTGAGTTCACTGGTGAAAGTGCCGAAGGGGAGTGGTCGTCCATGGCGTGTTGACGGCGGAGATTGTGGTCGAGTTTTTTTCACTGTCAGATTTTTGGAGGCCAGATCTATGAGTTTACGTCGTCTTCTGTTGGACACGCGCCCTGCTGTCTTACTCGCCGTCAATTTCTAGTGCTTCAGCTGCTTTTCACGGTCGTGCGGTCTCTCGGTGGTCGGCGCGTGGTCATCACGCGCCTAGATAGTTTTCTGTGTTGGGCTACGCGTGATGGCTACAAACCAGTAGTTTTGCCGTGTCTGGTGGTGCCGATGGTGATTGGAGGCTGTTGGTGTCTGAGTGCTGAAGGGCATCTTCTGGCAATGGCTTTTTCCGAAAGACAGCTTCTCTGTTGAGCTTTTCCTGTATTGTTTTGTTTGTGGTTTCTCTGACAGTTTGCTTTGAGCGTGTACTCATCTAGTCATTAACTTTCGCCCAGAATGTGTAACCGACTCCTTATTCAAGCAAAAGTGTATGTTAACGCAAATGCACCATTCTGTTGGCTGAATTTTTTTAGTAGCAACTGTCTATATGTTCTGTTTGGGATGGGTGCACACATTTGTGGTGGTGTAATTTGTACATCCTTGTGGTGGTTTATGTACCCTTATTCATGTTTCAATGAAAGTTTAACTTTTCCTCCAAAAAAAGCCCAGGTAAATAATCATTTTCGAGAGAACTAGGACTCTTCCGAGTTTAGGTCAACAGTTAGAGATATCAGCATTTAAACCGTATTTGTCTCGCATAATATTTGCGAAAACTCATAAGAACCAAAAATGCTAGGGGAATACTTTGTGTATTTTGCATAAAGTCTTGGGTGGAAACTTTGTCCTGGTCTGAATATTGAGAGATCAGAGCCAACCAATGACACATTTGTTATAGAGAATGGCAGTGATTAGAACTTATTAACAGGACATAACCACACATCCAGGTACATGTTAATTGAACAGTATAAAACATGGTCAAAGGTGAATTACGATCACATCATATCCACAATGTAGTACCCTATGAACAGCCAGAAAGCATTGTCAAAACCAACCACAGTTCAGATTTTTAAGTATGACATGATAAACTTTCAAACCTCTATGATGTACATAAACTCACAACCACCCCAAATACAGGAAAAATCAGTAAAGGCTCTTTGGCCAACACATCCCTCCAACTACAGTCCAAGTTACAGTTTCAGAGCACTTGCAACACAAACACATCAATCAAAAACTCCACATCAATTTTCGCATCCTTATGTTAAACTCCTGAAGATCCCATTTCGCTTGCAAATTACCTTTTCCACTCTGCTTGGGTTACCTTCGCTGCAAAATCAAACAACACCAAGTGTATCATAACTAGATAGGGAAAAAGGAATTTGACAGAGTTTTCTTTTATCAACTTTCTTGGCATAATGAAAGTGCGCCTTTTTTTTTTGGGAAATCAATGGTTTGATAAGAAAATACTATAAAGCTTCAGCTGAACTTCCTCTGAAATGATAGCCATATTGGTTTGAAATGCACAGCAAGATAATTCACAGTATTGCGGAATAAACAAACCAATTAACCCTGAACTGATGGTTCAGAAATTACGCTATTTTCACTTTTAGGACTGAAAAGCACTTCAACTGGAATTCCTTAGAGAAGTTCCTTTTGAGAAAAAAAAAAAAAAAAAAAAAAAAAAACAAATACGCAAAACATTTTCAAACCACTCTTGAGTTCATAAGAATCAGAAACTCTATTGAGAAACAAGCATAACATACCATTCCCATCTCTAGAAGACAAGAGAGATCTATCACTTTTATTCCCCCCTTTGCCACCAGTTTGCACCAGTCTCTGTGTCCTTGGTGACTGTGAACTGATTTTACCATTAGTTGAAGATGGCAGAGAATGTCGTCGTGTGTTGTTATTTTTCTCAACCCCATCTTGTCCAAACCTTGGGGAGCCCTGAACTCTCAGCTTTGCCTTTGCAGATTGAGTTGCTGCCATATAGCTTGGCAATGTTGGACTGCTCTGTGACGCATTCTCTGTGCGTTCTTGTTTTGCTGCAATAGAAGCTTTCCGGCCGGATTTCGGGTTCTCATTGCTTATCGAATCTTCCTTTTGGCTCAACTCTCCATTTGTTATGAAAATGCTCTCATCTTTAACACCACTCTCTATTAAAACATTTAACTCTGCCGCTGCTTCGTCATCAGGAATTTTTCTATCTTTACCACTGCACTCTGTTAAAGGCTTTGAATCCACTGTAGCTTGATCACCATGTGGTAAATCGGACACCTCTTTCATTGCCAATGGTTCAGGAGGTGTTTCTACATCAGGCAATTTATATGTAGTCAAGGTTGCCTCTTTTTTCATTTTCTCACCAGAACTACTCATTCCTCGTTCTAAAACATCAGGACTTGAATTGGTCAATGCCTTTTCCATACTCTGCTTTGGTTTCTCAGTTTCGACCTCTAGCTGGACAGAGTTCTCTACTACAGGATTATGTACCTTTCTCAAATTACGTTTGACCTTTTCAAGCTCATGTTTTGGATTTTCCTGTGCCTGATCTACAGAATGGTTTGAAACTTTCTTCAGGTTACGTTTGGGTTTCTCAGGTTCAAAGGTTGCTGGCACTGAGGCACCACCAACATTTGCAGCAGGGAGCCTCCAGGTGCTACGTTTTGGCCTGCCTATTTGAGCTTCTACAGTTTGTCCATTAACCTGCTTTCTTTGAGATTTTGAGTCTGGCATTTTCTTTGGTTGTGGAATAGGTCTCCAAAAGCAGGATGATGACCAGAGTTCCAACCAGTTTGACACTGAATTTGGTTCCCAAGAATCATAACGAAGGCGCAGAGGCATTACAGTTGGTGATGGCGCAAGGAGCTGAAGTAATGAACCCAGCAGTCAGATTTCCAATCCATGAATAAACTAGAGGGGACAATCAAACAGTAATCTTGCAATTCTGAAATTTACACGTTTGCTGAACAAAATTATAAAGTCAAACTGCCAGGACTGCCCTCTATCATGTCACAATGACATACCACAATTCCAAGATTCTTCTAAACTGAAGAATTTCAATATATACTTGAAAACTTTATACGCTTCAGGTTGATTTTAATTTTTTTTTTTTATAACTAATAAATTTTATTGAAAAAGCGTAAAGGCGCCCCTAAGCTCACAGAAAGTATACAAGGGAATGACCAAAGCACCCCCAAAAAGGAAGAGACCCAACAACCCCGCAGGTTGATTTTAATTATTTTTTATCAAAAAAAATAATAACAAATTTGAGATTTGAACCGATAATAATAATAATAATAATAATAATAATAATAACAATAATAATAATTAAAAAGTAATTAGGCACGGGTATAGTAAGTTATCTTCAGATCTTGTGAATCCCTCACGAAGCTGTATGTAATGTATTGAAGTAAGCATCCCTATCATTTAACATTAAGTTTCACCAAATTCTGAGGCCTGCTTTATCTTTTAAGCTTAAAAGCCACTGCCAATACAGTAAATAGATAAAAGCATAATAGCCAACACATTTCGTTCTCTTAACATCATGTTAAATTATTCTCATTGTAGCTATATACATTGCTGATTGAAAGGACAACTGTACCTTACGAACAAAGGCATTTGCGGACAACTTTGCAATTTGTATATACAAATAAACTCCAACAGGAACCCCGGACTTGTTCTCCTGATAGATTAAAGATGAGGAAGGAAAAATAATTAATGGTAGAAGTATAATCAAAGGCATAATTAAATGCAGCTAGCTTAAGCATGTTTATAAAAACCTAAAGCCTTCCCGGGTGGCCTTTGAGACTATTATTATATTTCCCATATACACCATTGACAAATGATAAAAGTGTGAAACAAGCACAATGGTGCATTTCATTGAAATATATTATGTTGAATCTCCCAGTTTTGTACTCAAGGAAGAGAACAAATTTTTTTTGATAAGAAGGAAGAGAACATATATCAATGTATATAACTTACTTCTAAAGTTTAAAGTCATGCCAAACCAGGTATTGAAAAACAAACAAGTGCATCCTCTCACAAGATGCAACAATGATTATTCTTTTTCTTTTCTTTTTTTACTTTGGGTAAGATTTGAACCTAAGATTAAACCCTACCCGCCCACACTTAACCAATTGAGTGACCATCCAGGGGAAAGAAAATACAATAATGGCCCTCTTGTGAAAGAGGATATGCTCATACTCATATATCATCCTCAATTGCATCTGTTATGTACTGTAAAAGAAGAGTGAATATGGATCCAACCCAGGAGATTTACGTGGTTGAGAGTTTAGACTTCTAAATTATGTTAAACCACCTAACTTTTTACTGCACCAGCAGTGGTGAACGAATGTGTAGGGGAGAGAGAGAGAGAGAGAGAGAGAGAGAGAGAGAGAGAGAGAGGGTGCAAACATTTAATTTCTTTTTATTCAAAGAAATATATTATTATGATAACCTTAAACAATTAGTGGCTTTATTTATGGAGTTAGTTGTGAAAGAAGGTACTTTGGAACTTTTTGCAACATTATTCATGAAGGAAAACTACCTGACAGCCCTTTTGTTTGCAGTAAAGATTATAGACAATTCAAATTCTTCTAAAACCCTATAGCAGAATACTTGTCTTTGCAGACTAAGATTTAATATTTTCCATGTCAGTTTCATTTAGTTGGACCATCCATATGTGGGTCAACACCATTTTGAATGTCCAATAGTCCAGCCAAAGTGCTTGAAGAAAGTAGAACCATTAAACAGCCTGAAAAACTTGAACTAAATTTCAGTCATAGATGGACAGATATTTGTGGACAATAAATATCCTAGTTGAAACAATGTCCCCCATGATATAACTAAGGAAAGGTGTCTATAATGAGTGATTGACTACTGGTAGAGATCTTCAAAACAATTACCAGAGGCACCGGACTGCATTTTTTATGCACTTCAAGTCCAAGATCAGAATGTCTGACCCTTCTCCCACGAACAAGTGCCTGAAACTTTATGATTCCCAGCATACAGCACAAAGAAGCAACAGCTTGCCTCCTAACCAAGTGCCCACGAATAAGTGCCTGCAACCTTATTATGCCTTTGAGGGCCCGAAACGCACGGCGAGCCTTTATTCATAATATGCTTAATTAGTGCAGGCATGATGACAACTATAACAAAAACATATACAATGTGGATTGGATCTGAAATAAATTGACAACTTTCATAAGCTCAAAACTACTTATATTATCAACCAGTTCACTGAGATGTATCTGAACCAGATAGATGGAAAAAGTGACCAAACACCAGTACTAAAATCCATAATTTTTAGAAAACATGACTTTATAATAGAGATAGAGAGAGAGCACTTTTGGCGGTAAGGAGCACAAAGGAGCTTCTCTTGGCCAGAAGATCCATTAGGGAATTTCAGCAATTCGATGATGTTAACTCCAGCACAGAATTAAATATGAGATGCATGCAGGCAGTCAAACCTCTCTAACAAGGGCCATACTTATTACATCAAGGCTAAAAATCTAAAGGGAAAGTAGTAGTGGGGTAAACCAGGCAAGTCTACTGCAAGTCCAAAAAGAGCGAAAAGGAAAAAATATTGCCGGCACAAATATGCTTCCAGAAGAAAAAAGCAACTAATGGACAATGAATTAAAGGTAACCCTTGAAAAAAACTGGAACCCTAATAACACACGCACAAACAAACATAATGATGACTAGCTGGATTTTCCTGCAGGTCCAGGTGTTTGAAACCTTGACCTCTATCCCACCGAAGCCCTCAATGTAGGATGTTCCGACAACAGGAATGCAAAATAAAGTTCAAAGGCTTTAGGTAGATTCAATTGCCAACCATGACAGTCTTCAATAATAAATAATTACCAAATAACCCCTAAAAGCAGCCTGTGCCTTCGTCGCAGCATGCTCCTTCCTAATTTTCTCGGGATCATATGGTGCATCTTGGGGTGTGGATCCCGGTGCCTCGTTCTCTTGATTCCCTGGCAAACTTTTCCCTTCATAGTGTGATGTATTTGCAGCTTCCTTGTTCTCCGATTCTAACTTCCCTTCATCTCTACCAATTGTATGAGGGGTCGGATGTGAAGCCACAGGAGGATCCAAAGCCACATTTCCTTCCGATATCTTGGCAGGAACTAAGACCTCTTTCTCACCGGTAATTTTCTACATCAGAATGATCAATGAGAAAATTAGGGCTTCTGTATAATATAGATGGGAGACAGTTGATACTGCATTTGGTAATGTACATAACAGTGTGATCTAAAGTTCAAAGTTTATACTTTGAACTTCTGGACAACAATTTTGTACTTTTATAATATATACAATGCCCGTTTTAACATCATAACTTATCCAAGAACTTGAATAGCTGGTGAACACTGCATAAGAAGGTGGAAGAACATTTAAAAAAAAAAAATGGAACTCTCAGCAGGAACGTCAAATTCTTATCATTCAAAGTATAATACTTTAGTTTCAGTACCAAAATTTAAAAGTAACTTAGTGTGAAGCTGAAGTTCCATAAAGCGAATCTTAGTATTTACTCTTTGTCTAGAAAAATACCATACCAATATGATATATATTTGGATGATGCCATCTAGTTTAGGAGTTAAAGTTCAAAGAGAGGGTAAAAAGAAGACTGCACAGGAAGCTCTTGCGCCACAAGTCATATCTTTTGAATAGGGATCTGCAGTTGTATAGATGATATAAAATAGTAAATTGCGTAACAGGACATATGATCCGTGCAGTAATCAGCTTAGTATTACCTCTCTTCCCTTTGAAATATTAGATTTGGAAGTCTTCTTCCCAAACAGTACGGCTTTGATCCATTTTGCCGGTGATTTTCCCATTGCAGGAGGGCCAGGACCAGTAATCACGAGAACCTGAATCTGACTCTCTGCATTTTTTTTCATGTGAGAACAGCTTATACACACAAAACAATACCACGTAATCCATAAAAATATAATGCCATGTGAAACGACTGAACCAAATTTGACCACAGCATTCATTTACTTGCGTGCAATTTTCGAATAAATGCCACTAGTTATTGGTTAAAGCTGAAAGGTGATTCCTACATTTTCTCAACAAACAACTAAACAAAGTATCAAGCAAACACTTCCAACAGATCCAAATTAAACAATTCAAAGTACATACATCTCCTCAGCTAACCAACTAACGAATTAAGTATCATAGGGAAACCCAGTTAAGTCAGAATGGTAAACTAAGATCCATGTAAGATCACAATCAGAGTCAAATAGCAGTAAATTTGGAGCAGTTACCTTAAAATCACAGAACACTAACATAAATCTTTGTTTTGTTTTTGCTAAGTAACTAAATATACTAGAAAAACATTATATGAACATAGTAACAAACGTTAAGTCATAGTGTCTTGCAAATCTAGAACCTGAAACACTAATAAGACATTGCAAGAAACCCTAGAACCCAAAAGATCTGCTCCGAGCAAGTAGCTAAAAGTTACCTCGGAAACAAAAACTAAACCATGAATCAGAATACAAAACTAAAACACGCGAGCTTGAACAAGACCAGATCTGAAACTTACCCGAAAAATGCGTTGCTTGAAGACCCCAAATCTACCATTCCTAGGAACCAAAATGAATCAAACCACAGCACAAAGCAAAACACATGGTTCAGGCTTCTGAAACAACAAAGTCGGAGAATATATACAAAGTATGAGTAAGGGAGAGAGAGAGAGAGAGAGAGAGAGAGAGAGAGAGATGGAAAGTACCAGTGAGTGGTACTGAGAGAGCTTGCAAATCAAGGAAATGTGCTCCAAAACTCCATTCATTTTTTCCTTCTGCTTTTGCTTTGCTTTCTTTTCTCTCGTTGACTGTACTCTCTCAGAGCCGAAATGTACATAAAATTGAAAAACCCAAAGATATTATATGCAGCAAGAACATGGTGCGGACGCGCTCATGTTATAAACGTGAAGCGAATCCTAGACCGTTGATTTAGAGTTAGGTTATGAAATCTTAGCATTACAAACGCGGATCGGAAAGAACAAAATGATCGGACGGTTGAGAGAGAGAATTTGTGGTGTGAGTGAGTGCGCAAATGATGAGTTGTCGGATTAAAGGAGTCCCAAGTGCAGTTACTTCGGAACCAAGTGCCTTTATCCTAAAGCATAAGCGAAATTACCTACATACCCTCGTACCAGAAACTAAGAACTTTTACTCTGACGCGCGAGTACGAGCGTGGAGAAACTGATCCGTACGGCTTGGTGCGAATGGGTCACGGAGTTTTAGACGGGAGGCGCGTGAGGTGGAAGAGAATGTGGGTGTAGTGCGAATGGTAGTTGGGTAGCTGCATGGGAGCCACGCTGACTGTTGCCGTGGGCAAACAGAGGTTAAGGTCCTTTAAGGATGTAGTGAGCTTGTGCCTAACCGTCACGGAGTAGAAAACTAGAAATAAAGGTAGACTTGATTTGCTTTGGGATATAGAATTTGGGAAATTATCAAAACACTCACAATGCACAATAATAACATAACACTAAGGTACATTAGGGTGGGGCTCACACATTGAGTCTCACCCCAATATGCATTAGTGTTGTGTCATTGTTGTGCACAAATAGTGCAAGAATCACTCCCATTTTCAAAGAAGAAGAAAAAAAAAACAAAAAAAAAAAAACAAACCACTCATTATTTTTTATTTTCTTTTAATTTTTTTTTTTTAAAAAAAAAAAAAACACATTTGTTGTGGCTGGTATATGGAGCCAAGGGGTGGTGCGACCACCCCAGGACCATTTGGGGGTGGCACATGCCACACCCAATTCTCATCGGGGGTGGCCTGGTCACCCACCAAAGAGGCCACCCCCAAAGACCGCTTCGAGGGTGGTTGTGACCACCCCTAGAGACCACTCTGAGGATGGTTGCAACCATCCCCGACTCTTTGGTGGGTGGTCGACCCCTCAATGGGGGGTTGGCAACTAGGCCTGTACAAACGGAGCAGTTATAACCACTCCGTAACCGCTAACCACTTATAACCGTTAACCGCATAACAGATTTTAAAAGCGGTTTTAAGGATAGGAGCAGCCGGTTAGTAACCGTCCACCCTTATAATTTTTATATATATATATTAAAAATTTGTTTGTATTTGGTTATTTGGATTTGTATTTGATTATTTTGATTTGTAATGTTTTGGATTTAGATTTGGATTTGGATTTGTAATGTTTTGGTTTAGGATTTATTTGTATTTGGTTATTTGGATTTGTATTTTTTTATTTTAATAGATATTTAGATTTGTTAATTTTGTACCAAAATGTCCAATTTTTTTTTTTTTTTAGAAAAAAAAACAAATTAAAACTTGCCCAAATTAAAAATCAGTTTTCAAACCGCCGGTTATAAACATAATAACCGTTAAACGGCAATTATAAAAATAATCGCTTGTGGTTGTTAAAATTCAATAACTGCCTTAGGCGGTTGCGGTTAGCGGTTTTAGCCAATACCCGCTAACCATAACCGCTTATATACCCCTATCGACCACACACTAGTTTTCAATTTTTTTTTCTTATATAATTTGAGTTTTTTTAAACTTTTTTTTTAAAATACTAATAATGTGGGGTTTTTTTAGTAATTTTAATTGGATTCCAATTAAAATATATGAGTTACCAAACTAAATAATAGGAATAACCATTCTATTCCACTCTCTTTTATTCTCGATAATAACTATTATATTTCTCAATGAAATACTCATTTCACAAAC
Source organism: Alnus glutinosa (assembly GCF_958979055.1). Lineage (NCBI taxonomy): Eukaryota > Viridiplantae > Streptophyta > Magnoliopsida > Fagales > Betulaceae > Alnus > Alnus glutinosa. The sequence continues at coordinate 3,552,110 of NC_084893.1, forward strand.
CAAATGAGGTCGTAATAGTTGAATCCTAGGAGTCGATAGGGTCATCCTTTGGTTTCTTTAAGAGCATTTCAGCTTTGGTTTCTTAAGAGCATTTTAACAATGTTTCATTTTAGTTAATGAAAAAATTATTATTTTTTGTTTTATCTATTATTTATTAAATACAAATTCTAACATACTTTTTATTTCATTTTCTATTTTCTTCAGATATTTTTTTATTATTTTCTTAAACCCCTAATAGATAAAATAGATAATTGATTACAACAACAAAAATAAATAAAAGAGAAAAATGATTATTAAAAAAAAAAAAGGAATACATAAGCTAAAGTGCTCGCCTAAAAATAACTAATCAAAAGGCAAAATATGTGTTTTAAATAGTGATAATACAAGTTGTTGTACATGATTTTTGCCTCATATTAGCTAAATATATACAATATGAATGTTTTAAACAAAATTGCGAAAGTTCTTTTTTAAACAAAATTGTGAAAGGTGTTTTGTTTGAAATTGTGTTTTTTAAAAATTTACGATATGAAAACGTAAAAAAAAAACCTAAGTTTTCAAATCATAGACAACAGGCTAGTGTTTTAAAACACAACATTTTAAAAGGCCAAACTATCATTTTAAATGTCAACCCGTAATTTTACCAAACGCTTAAGGTTTAGAATGTCTCTCCAAATCGACAATGTGATTCTTTGATTTAATAACTTTTGACAAGCATGGCATCCACATACACCTATATGTTTTTCCCGATCTTTTGCTTGAACATCATGTTGACCAACCTTTAATAGGTTACCCCTGCATTTTTTCAGTATGGACAGCATTACATTGTAACAATACAAGCCCTAATCGGTGATAAAAGTTGTTTTTGTTATAGTATTGGCTAAATTATTAAATTTACTATTTCCTGTAAGCTTAAGCTCGCAGGATAAGTGGTGATTTAACATATAATTAAAGCTAAAGGTCCTGAGTTCAAACATTGACTCCACAGTTTATCTCTCATGTTAATTAAATATTCTACGTGTTGAGCCTCATTTATTAAGCAAGAATTTGAGCCCACACGTGAGGGAGAGTATTAAAGTATTAATTAAATTTACTATTTCCTATACGCTTAAACCCGTAGGATAAATAGTGATTTAATAGTTTTATCATGATCTAGTTCTTACATGCAAATCTGATTATATCCCAAAAAGGCATCCATGAAGCTAAGTAAATCATGACCTACTATACTCCACTAGAAGGTCAATCTGAGGAAGTGGGAAGCTATCATTCAGGCATGCCTTGTTTAGATCTATGAAATCCGCACACATCCTCCATTTGCCATTGAATTTCTTAACCAAAACCACATTAGCAAGCCAAATTGTATAATGCGCTCTTTGATGAAGTCTGTTTGTCTACTTCATCGGTCACGACTTGATTCCACTTAGGGGCAAAGCTTCCTCTTTCATGCTTCGCTGGCTTGATTGTAGAGTCTACGTTCAACCAATGAACCATTACCAAGGGATCAATCCCTGGCATGTCCTCATGAGTCTAGGCAAAGACATCCATGTTGTATCGGAGAGAGCTTGTGAGTTTTTCAAGAAGCTCCAGAGATAGTTTCTCCAATTGTTACAATTCCAAAGGGGCCTCTGTTATTGTCTCCGATCAACAATGAATCTTGCAAGCCTCCCATTCTTTATAAGCTTCTCGATTTCAAGGTGCATGATTATACATTCCTCGATGTCGTGGCCATGATCTCGATAGAACTCGCAGTACCTCTGTTGGTCCCGCTTGTGGGAAAGTTCTCATTTTTCTAGGCCAGCTAATCTCTGGGTAGTCCTGAATCTGCATGAGTATCTCTGTCACATTAGTATTCAAAGGAGTAAAGTTAAACTCCCTCTGAGGTATGGCCTTATGGCCTTCGGACTTTTTTGAGCTTTTCTTTGAATTTTTATATCTGTCTTCTGTTTGAGGCTCCTTATGTTTCTTCTCAAAAGCTTTGCCTTGCTTTTGCCTAAATTCTAGTAAGCCTACGATTGTCTCTTCCGTGTTAATGAACTCCTCAGCTTTGTTCATGAACTCTTGGAGCATGGTTGTGGTCTTCCAAGCCAATTCCGCCATAGCACCCCATCTAGGAATGCGGCTAGGACCAAGTCATCTTTTGGGTCATTCACGGGTAACTTATCCTTTTTGAACCACAATACATAGTCCCTGAAGGATTCAGACTCCTACTTCAGAGTTGACAAATAAGCCGACGACCTCTTATATGACGACCTGTTTTTTTTTTTTTTACAAAACGTAAAACGAGTCATCGCAGTGACACGACTACGTGTCGCTCAGCCAACATATGGCACATGCCTCATAACATGTACCTGATATACAGAGTTGCATCTACAGCGGAATAAATCATGATACCTAGGAGTAAGCAAATCCCCGCAAAACCCGCCCCGCCCCGCAGAAACCGCCCCAATCCTCCCCGCAGAGCCCAAAACCCGCACCCATGGTGCGGGTTTTGGGGCTGTTTTTGGCCCCCCCGCGCGGTGCGGGGCGGGTTGCGGGGGGGACCCTTGAATTTTCTCGGGTCCCCGCCCCGCCCCGCATATTTAAAAAAAAAAAAAAAGAAGGAAGAAAGCGGCACAAACGTTTCTTACTTCTAACCTAACCCTAAACAAACGCATCTCTTCCTTCTCCTTTTCCTCTTTATTTCCAGTTCTGCCTCTTCCTTTTCTTATTCTACTTTCCTCTTCTTTTGTTCTTCTCGCCGAGTCGAGATACACAGAGAGAGTAGAGAGACCGAGAGTGAAAGATGAGATCAAGAGAGATCAGAGATGCGAAGAGAGATTGAAGAGAGAGAGATCGAGAGACTGAGGAGATCGGGAGAGAGGGAGAGTCAGAGATCGGGAGAGGGAGTCGGCGAGAAGAACAAAGAGTCGGCGAGAGGGAGTCATCCAGCTCCAGCTTCCCCGAACGCCCTCAATCTGCACATCTTAGTTTTCCCTCGGTTTCTAGTTGCTGAAACTGTAAGATTGCTGTTTACTTTTGAGCATTTTGTGGTTGTTCCAGATTCTGTGTCTCATGGGTCCTCCAGTGCTAAAGATTTTCTCTTGATTTGATATTTTTCGGCAAATTTTTGTTCCAAATAATTCAGATTTAGAGGGAGTTGAATCCCAAACCAATTTTTAATTTTGGATGGATTTTTGATCCTATAAACGTGATTTGTTGGGGTGGCTGCTAAATGCCCCCTGTTAGTTCTGGGGAGTTTCAGCCCTACAATTCTAGGGATACTTTTGTACGTGTCCTGGTATTTTTGAAGAATAAGTAGTTTCTTCGTTACTGGAACTCTCGTCTGCCCCAATGATGCTATTTGTGTTGAACTATTTGCCTATTTGGCCCGAGGGTGAATTTCGGGACTCTTGTATGTGCTTTGGAGATGAATTTTGCCGTTTTGATTGTTAGTCATCGAATGGTGAATCTGTTTCCTAGAACTTCTAGAAGGCTGGTTAATGGATGTTAAGGCGAGCAATCGTTGTCCGTAGTTTTTAATTTGTTGTCTTCATATTTAGGAGGAGACCATCGCTAAAGCCGGCTGGCTTGCCGGTCAAAACCCGCGGGGATCCCCGCCCCGCAACCCCGCCCCATCTACACCCGCCCCGTGCGGGTGGAGGGGGTTTTCTGCGGGGTGCGGGTTCACTTTGGAGAACCCGCACCTCTGCGGGGCGGGTTCAAAAAATCCCCATCCCCGCCCCCCCCCCCGCCCCATGCTCAGCCCTAATGATACCATCAAACATAGTGGAAAAGCATAACTATAAATAAACCTGTTATCTACACAAAAGTGAGCCATACACAAGTCTATCTGTTTAAAGCTTAACTACATATAACTATTACAAAATAATAACTTATACAAAATAATAAGTGACACATACGTCTCAAGTCATATACAAAAGTACTCAAAATAAGGACACCATAGTCCTATTCCACTACGACTATTGCTACGGGCTTCAATCGTAGTAACCCAAATAATAAGCTATCGGATCATCATCCGCCTAAGGAGTACCTGCAATCATAGGAATATCATCTACACGGTTGTGGTCGTATCCACATTCCCATAGGTGAAAGAATGAGTCCACCGTCTCAGTATAAAACATACTAAGACCTCAGTGATATAGAACTAACTGAGTTTTCACAAAGAACTAACATTTATTTTATTTTTAGTCGTACGAGCACTATACTAGCCATGATTTACCAATAGCTAATACAGTAAACACAAACTATTCAGAAAACATTAAGGCATACTATATAGCTGTGAAAATATGCAGAAGTTCCAGTCTACCGCTTGGAAGATTCTACATATAAACCCCTCTATAATAATATTTTTCAACGGTGGCTCAGATATATGTGCACACAATCACTCCATCACAGATATCACGCCTACACATAGGTCTTAAGCAATAAAACATAGCATCTTACTCTTCCATACTAGGATATCATTCTTCAACAAAATACTCGCAACACCATTTCTAATCGTATTTCAATTTCATGCCTTGAACGTCAGTAGATCATGAGAGCACAAGAGTTAAACTCAATTATGCTAACATGTCTTTCCTGAAGAACAATAACAGTCATCATTTTTACTCATAGACACGCCATTACTCGCACCTGGGTAGTCATGAATCCATGTACATTCAAGTTCAATGTATGACATCTTAACACATGCGACTATCCGATAAAAATATACATAAGTGCTTTTCATTTAAGACACATATGATACCAATACGTCTAGTAAAAGCTACTCATAACATAAAAACATCACTCATGAAACAATGCATGATATGCATGAACTGGGTTCACTGCTGTTTAACTGTGTTTACTGCTGCTTTATTGCGTTCTGTTACTGTTGTACTGTTGTTCTATGTATCATCTATACTTAGGGGTGTAAACGAGTTGGGCTACTCGTGAGCTTACTCGAGATCGGTTCGAATAAACTCGACTCGTGCTCAAATCGATTATTAAATGAGCTATTCGTGAACACAAAATTAAGGCTCGATTATTAAACGACACAAACTCGTATAAACTCGTGAATCCGCTCGTATAATGATCGACTCGTATATATATATAAACAATATACTATATGTAAGCACAAATTAAGTAACAAATAACTATTGATTAGTATATATTAATTGATTATAATTTATTGGTTATATGTATATAAAATTGTAAAAGTGAATAATATCAATACTTAATTGTTAATAATATGATATAATGACAATCCAAATATTTAATCATATTATTTATATAATATAATATGACTATATGATTATTAGATCATATAATAATAAAACATTGTGACACATGACATGTAATCACTTTATTATATGTTATAAGTATTATCATTAAATATTTAGTAATCGATCATTACATCACGTGATCCAGGATCAAAGATCATACGAATTATTAGATTGTGTTAATATGTTATCATATGACAATACTTAAATAGTTTATGAATTATGATAATTATGATTCATGACTCATAATGATATACTTATAATAGGTTCATAGATAATCTCATAATTCAAGTGATATGATATGATTCACAATTAATAGTCATAAATATATATACATATATAAAGGATTGTTAGATCATGTTAATATGTTATCATATGATAATATTCGTAAAAGTGAATAATATGATATAATAACAATTTAGATATTTAATCATATTATTTATGTAATATAATATGATTACATGATTTTAGATCATATAATAATAAAATATTGTGGCATATGACATATAATCACTTTATTATATGTTATAAGTATTATCATTTGATATTTAGTAATCATTACATCATGTGATCCAGGATCTAAGATCACACAGATTGTTAGATCATATTAATATGTTATCATATGATAATACTTAAATCGTATAATCATATGATATTAATATTATTAGTAGATAATTTATGAATTATGATAATAATGATTTATGACTCATAATGATAATATTTATCATAGATTCATAGGTAATCTCATAAATCAAGTGATATGATACGATTCATAATTAATAGTGATATATATATATATATATATAATTTATAAATATAAATTATAGCTACATAATGTCATATAAGTATAAAAATTCATACTAATACAATGGTTACGTATTTAGATACTTAGATACACTCATACACTAATATACTTATTAAGTATGATTTAAGATTTTAAGAATTTAAGAATTATTAGTAATATTTAGATACAATAACTAGGTATATACATTACATACGTAAGTTAGTAAGTATGAATTTACATTAATCACATGATATAATGACACTTCTGAAATTCAATCTTATTATTCATATATAATGACAATATAATTCATATAATGCAAAATTAAGTTACTGGGATTGAAATTACCAATATGTTAATTATAATCACAAGTTAGATATTAACCGTATTATCATTAGAATTTAGATCATATGATCTAACATTGTGCTTTATAAGTATATAACTGTTGGATATGATCTAATTAGTATTATCAATAGACTTTTTTAAAAAAGTATTATCATTATATTAATATATATAGTATCACTGACCATATAAATAATATGATAATATAATAATTATCATTGTTAATGTTTTAACTTAATATATGTTAGTTAGTATTTATAGTGACTATTATTTTTTTAAATTTTAGTACCAAAAATCAAATGATAATATATATATTGAGATCATATGATACGATCATTATATCTATCTATATTAAAAATGTAAGTATTGACCAAATCTAAATGTAAGTATTGGAATCTTATAATTATAAAAGATCTTGAAAAATGAAAATATGAGAATGAGATTGACCAAATCTATATAATAAACTGAGATTTATTTTTTTTTCTAGTTGTATGCAACATGATCTCACTAACTCTTATGTTATTTGCACACATATAACATATTATACACAAAATGAATTTTGGTTTTTTTTTTTTAGAAAATAAAAAAAAAACAAAAAAAAAAAGCATTATGTGTACAATTTATATACAATTTTTGTGCAAATAATATACATCACTGTAATTTATTATTAAATGTCTAATTAAATAAACAATTTTTTTTTGTTTTTTTTAAAGTTGAACTAGAGTGTTATCATTGTAATTTAAGTATACTTAAGAATCTTTAGATAAACTAAAAAAGAAAAAAGAAAGATTAAGTATTATGATTAGAAACTTATGATAAATATTATTCATAATCATATGATTTAAGTATCCCATTAAAAATGGCACAATCCATGTTCTTGCATGTGAGACAGCCTTTGGTAATGTTAATGAGACATGGTTTGAGGATATTCTGTGGAGTATCACTCATATTGTATCTATCCCTAGATCCTAATTTGTTTGGGATCATTTTTCTGGTGAATAAAAGATTGAAGTATCTATTTAAAAGAAAAAAAAACTTAAGTATCATGATCAGCGTCGTTTTGTATCACCAAGTAGATAATTTTTTTAGTTACAATCTAAGAATTGTGGGCGTGTGGCTAGTAAATTCTCATGAGGAAATGTTTTGTAGGAGTTTGTCATCCGTTTTCTGTATTTAAAAATATTTTGATTCCCTGGTATATTGGAATCCTAAATTTTTTTTTTTCTTTTTGGCTTGAAAGGAAAATTTCAGTTTTTTTTATTAAAAAAAAAATTAATTCAGTTTTAATGCGAGCAGGTTTCGCACAAATCACAATGTAAATGTTATAGCTGGCTAGCTTTTTTTTTAAAAAAAAAAAAAAAAAAATTATTTTTTAAGAGTGGACAGCTTTGAATAATCCCATGGTTTCCCACTTTCCCGAATTCCTGCCCCCGGTTTTGAGCCTTTTCACTTTTGATTTTGACACACTGACACCAATCACAGTCTGACGCTGAATAGTGACTGAGGCACTCAGTTATCACTTTTTTTTTTTTTTTTTTTTATTAAAATATAATCCCAATTTCCCAAATTCAGCTAGGGCTGAGCATGGGGCGGAGGGGGGGGGGGTTGGGGTTGGGGTGGGGATGCACGGGGCGGGGATCCGCAGGTATGCGGGGATCCCCGCGGGTATAGAAAGATATACATATTTCTAACAAATAAATCCATCAATTCAGATCTAGATCTGAGATATCTAACAAAAAACATATACGGATATACCAACAAGGACAAAAACCAGATCTAAGATTTTCAACAAAAGCCATATTAGATATATCAACAAAAACCAGATATGAAATTTCCAACAAAAACCATATACAAAACAGTGAAGTGAAGCTCTAATTTTTTGAAAAATAAAAACACCTGCAAACCTATTGTTACTTCCCACGTTCCCATCTCTCTCACACCTTCTCTGATAAGTTCTCCCCATTTCCGCTCTTGAACCCATCTTTGTTGGATTTCCGACTAGTGCCCATAACAAAACCCAAACAATGAAGTGAAGATTGAAGAAGGTGAAGAGTGGCGCAAGGGGAGGCTGAAGTCTGTGAAGAGAAGAGAAAAAATGAAGAGAAAGTCTAGAAGAGATTGAAGTGAAGCTCTGAATCTTCTGATGAGAGGAAGAGGAAGAGTCTAGAAACAAAATGATAAAATGAAAACTGAAGAGGCGTGCTGGGTAGCCTGGGTTATTTCAACCTATTAGGGATTTTCTATTTTCTTTTTTCTTATGTTTTTTTATGCGGGGCGGGTCCCCGAGGTTTTTTAAAAGCCCAACCCGCTCCCCTCCCCGCCCCGCCCCGCACGGGTTGGACAAAATCCAACTCGTGCCCTCATAAATAACTTCAAAAACCGTGAAAATAGGGGTGGGGCGGGGCGGGTCCTGCTCAGCCCTAAATCCAGCTACCTCTTTAGTTATCAAAAATTCAAAATACTGACGCACGGTCCACTAAGTAAGCACTTAGTTTTCTTTCCTTTTTTTTTTTTTTTTAAGTCGTTTACTTTATCACTTAAACACTTCGTGAACCTTCTTCTGTTCTTCAGACAACACTTTCAAACACAAACACAAACACTTTACACACACACGCTGCACCTTCAGACAAACCTTTCAACCACTTCTCACACGCTGTCACTCGACTCCGGTGACAGTGGCTCCATCTACCTGGCCCAACTGAAGGCCTTCGACGGCTGCCTGTTCGCCGCCAAGGTGATGGACAAGAAGGATCTGGCAAGCCAGTGGCTCTACCTCCTAACCGAGTTTTACCCCAGCAATGACCTCCACGTGCTTCGCCAACGCCAACCCTTCGAGTTTTACCCCTGGCTTCATCTTTGTTCCATCATGTTTGTGTTCTATTTTCTTGTCCTTTGTTTTTCTGGATTTTGTGTATGAGATTTATTGGATGTTCTGGGTTTTGGTTTTAGGTTCTCGATCTATGCTTATTTTGTGTTTATATTTGTTTTTTTTTTTACTCGGGCCCAGCTCGAGCCGAATACTCGAGCTCGAGATCGACCAAAAATGATCGAGTTCGAGCTCGATCAGTAATTATTCCCTAACGAGCCGAGCTCACACACCAAATTTCGGCTCGTGTCAAGCTCGAGCTTCAACATAACATAAACGAGCTGATCCCGAACAGCCAATACCCGCTCAGGATCGGCTCGTTTACACCCCCTATCTATACTACATGCTCTATGCTCTATGCTCTGTGCTTGACCAGTATATGTTTCACTACTATATCATGCTATAAAATCATATTGTTACTAAAAAATGTTCCCTTAAAACTAAATAAATCAGACATTTCATCAAATACTTTGAAATCATTCAAATCATAGTTTCTTCATAAAACATAAACTGTTTTAATGTGACATGTTCTCAAACAATTTTGCATAATTTAAATCACAACTGCAGCATACACTCAAACACTTTAAAACAATTCAACACTCTTCACTCATGCATCAATTCATAAACATCATTTGATATAATTTGAACATAATCGAAACTAATCAAATTATTTCAAAACATATAATTCATCATATGGTCAGTTCAGTTTCATAAACAATATATATTTTTATCAATCTATTACATATAAAAATATATTTTTTCTCAGTGAGTAGAATACTGACCTCAGATCGCTTGTACTTCCAATATCTAAATGACTCTAAGCTCAACCGTAAAGTGCCGCTAAAAATACAATACATTGCATTAATTAGCATTCTAACTAATAATCACACTATGTAGCATTTTGAATCGCTCAAAAAGTCACATTGCTAATTTACCCATAAAACTCTAAAATTCCTAAATATTTATCTATAATTCCTAATTACTTTAGTAAACCCAATATTGCTAACCCATAAGCATTACTTAGGGTTAATCACAATAACATAGCATTTTAACAAAATATCCAAAACTAATGTCTATGAAAAACTTACCAAAAATTCGTCAAGCAAAGACCAAATGCTCGGGAAGCTCCTAGTAATTCCAAACCACACCAAACCTAGAGAAAACACCAAGTTAAACTCATTTCTACAAGATTTATTAAAAATCTCAAAAAATGCGAGTTTAGCGATTTACCTCAAAACGTAGTTCGGGCTTCGAGGATTACATTATCGAAGTCGGATCTAAGATTGGACGGCTAGATTTCAAGATACCACGGTTTTTAGGTAAAAAACCGTATAGAAATAGGGAAGAAAAACCAAGTTGCCGAGAAGAAAAGGGCGTTCTGCCCTCTTTAAAACAAACCTCGTCCGGACGCGCGTCCACTTGTGGACATGCGCCCAAGAAGGGCCGTCCGGACGCCCACATTATCGCGTCCGGACACACCATGTATACTTACATATTTTTACATCATTTTCTCATTTATTCAATTTCAAATTCCTTTTCTCTTATTTTTCTTTTATATAGCTTATTTCTTTGAACTATAAAATATTCTCTGCGCGTCCTATTGTGTTTTCCAGTCGTCAATTTAATTTTAGTCATTTATCCCATTAAATTTATTTTTAAAATGAAAAATAATATTCGAGACATCACATCTTATGTCTCCGACCAACAATGAACCGAGTAAAAAACGTCATTCCCAAATAAGCAAAGCTGTTTATCGACTTATGAGGCATATTCTCTTGGCCCGTGTCAGCTGGGGTAAAATCTCACTTTTCATCACCATAATAGCGTAGTCCCTTTGCTCTATGTTTCTTCAATTGGGCTGGTGTGACTCATTGGATGGGTAACCCAAATCTAGTGGTTCCCCTATTGGGTTTGGGTGTTGTTAAGGCCAATGAGGGATTGCAATCAACCCTCTCTAACACTCTTACTAGGTCAACTCTAGGTTCTTTTCTAGTGGCCACATAATTGTCATGTAACTTGGCCAGTCCAAAAGCCATGACTTCGATGTTGGACCTTAGTAAACGTACTCGGTACCAGGTATTATCTATGAGTCTGCTAAGAAAACAATTGAGTTTGTAGAACTCAACCAAACCCCTTAATTGGTTCAAGAGGGATTTGAATTGTGTCATGTATGTCGTCACTATGGAGGTTTGCTTGAGGCCAATGGGGGCCTCTATAGGGTCGTCATATGCAATGGGCCCAAATATGGTGCAAAGGGTTTGGGTGAAAGCCTCCCAGCTTGTCATCCTACCAGATTTTTTGTAACGCACCACCTTTTATAAAAATGCGTAAGTGGTGATATCTAATCCACCACGTGACATTACTACATTAGAGATAATTTAAAATTTCGCAGCCGAATATATGCGTTTTTTTTTTTTTTTTTCCTTTTCTTTTTAAGAGAATGATAATTCCTACATGACACATTAGAGCTATCTAAAATACCTAAAATATAAATGAATACGAACATGATGTTCTTACACATTATACACACACCAAAACAATAACATATGTGCCATAGTCGACACTTGTATGAATGTAACTATAGTATTAATATAATACAAACTACAAATAAAAACATTACATATTAAAGGAAAATGCATACGTAGGAGATAAGTATGATTTATATAAGAGATAGACTAAACAATGTAGTCTATTGAGATAAAGAGGAAATAGATGGCCTTATTCATATATATCAGGATCGGCATAAGAACCATGCCCGTCCTGATCTTTCTCCTCCATTCTTGCACAATCATCTATGTGATTGTAGGCATTACCACAATCCTATATGCAATTAAGTGAGTCAACCGTTTCAATAATATAATGGTTACTGATTTATTTAGGAGCACATAATAAGAAAACATCATCCTCCTATGGTTGTACTATTATAGTATCAATTAAATAGATTTTCAAAATAGAAACCATTAACATAGCTGATAAGATAAACACCAAAGAGTTAAATATGTTATATAATATAACCTTATGTCTATATATATATATATATAAAAGCAATAAAGCAATGATATGATATAATGATAGTTTTATATGCATAATCTTATTTATTTTATTTCACTCTACTCGTTTAAAGCCGATACTCCAACCATGGAGTTGTTTGGTAAGTAGTTGTGAAATAGAATATTTATTTGAATAGTAGTAAGAAGTGATTGATGTGGTATAAAATTTGTAAGTGTTTTATGAAAAGGTGAAAAAGTTTTATTTTGTAGTGATTTTTTTATTTGAATAGTAATAAAAAATAATTGATGTGATGTAAAAAGTGTAAAAAAGTTAGAATATTTTTTATTTGATTTTTTTGGGAGAAGTGAAAAGGGAATTGGAAATTTATCAATGGGTTGCCAACAGCTTCCATATAAAGCTTATTTGTTTGCTGTTGGAAGCCTATAGTTCTAGCCGACTGAAAGCCTATGGTCCCAATCTTGTTAGTATTAAATCTTTCATAGGAGCCTAAAGTCTCATTGATAGCCATCTCACCCCCTGCTACTCACCAGTTTTGTTATTAACATATTCATTAGTTACAACATTATACACAATATGCAATATTCAATTCACACATATACATTTAAACAAATCTGCAATTATTATGCTATGGAAATCAGTATCATATCTCAGTAAGTAATTTATATTCACTCTTCTTAGCTGTCAGAGAATATCCACATAAGTAATTACTGCAACACAGTTTTGTACATATGATAGTGAATTAGTATAAATTGCTAAAAAGATTATTTTATCACTTTAGACACTTTTGACTTTTAAACAAATTACTATATCTCATAATGTTATTTAGACATTATGTTAGTGTATAAAATAGGTAGGTAAATTACCACATATTTTCATATGGGCATCACTACGGCATTTATATAGTTAATGCCTAAAATACCTTTAAACTAAAACAGACATCATAACCGCATTAGTATGCTAAAAGCTTAACACTTTTATATAAAAATTGACATAGTAACCTCATTAGTATAAATAATGAGTACAATATTTAAAAATACACGGACGGCATAACAACATAATTATTGATAATTCTTATTATACTATTTGTAAAATTTGGCAGAATAACAGTGTTAGTATAACTAAAGCTTAAAAATATTTTAAAACTTTGGACAGCGTAATGGTGCATTTATGGAATAGTCAAATAAATTTGGACATTATAATAGCGTTTTTGGTAAACAAGCATACCACTTTTGAACATAATTTTAAAAATACTCCTTAAGCCTATATTAAACTTAAAACTACATTATAACCTTAAAATTACAAAAATTAAAGAAGCATGCTTCTGAGAACTCACCAAAATGCTCCTAAAAGAAGCTAAAATACTATGACAAAGTTCCAAACTTTGCTGGCCGAGAGTGATAGTGAGAGTTCTTTCTCTTTTTGTTTTAAAAAGGAAGTGAAAGAGACTTTGACTTCTTGTAAAGGTTTGAGGGGCTACGATTTATTTGTTTTATTGAGATCAATGGTTAGGGAAACACACACTCACGTGGCTGGCCTAAATGAGGGAGGGGGGGGGGGGGGGTGAATGTTAGCAAGCAATCATAATTTTTGCCAAATTTCTCTTATCTATAACTAATGGTAATTACATCTTAACTAAGCTTAAAACTAGCCTTAACTCACAACTAAAAGCTGGCCATAATGGTTTGTTTTATTTGGATCAATGAGTAGAGAATGCTGACTAACGTGGTTGGCTTAAATGAGGGAAAGTGAATGTAAGCAAGCAATCATGACTTTTGCCAAAATATCTCATATCTTTAACTTAAGGCAATTTCATCTTAACTAAGCCTAAAACTAGTCTTTAACTTACAAATAAAAACTGGCCATACATGGTAAAAAATAAAGAAGACTTCTATTTTACCAAGTGTGTGATAGTGTGCAACAAAATATTTAAATTGGGGAATTTAAATGACACAAATATTTTGTTGACGAAGTGAAAACTCAATTAAGAGAAAAGCCACTCTGGAGCAGCCAAACCCAGGATATCCACGATTCAGGAGACAAAGTTAGTTACGAAGTAGTAGCACTTATATACCCTTATGTAGTGGTCGTACCTTGAACTCTGACATGTAACCCAACACGAATGCTTCCCAACTAAGTCACTTACCTGAAGGGGTCTTCAATAGAATCATTTACCTTGGCCAACCCCTAAGATAGACTCAGTTTCAGCACTTGACAATGGCTTGAGAGTGAGCGAATCAGCACAATAACTCCTAAAATATTATCTTTAAGCACTATGAAATTCACTACCGAATTCTTACGAATTGCATGGCTAGCTAGCCTAGGGGCCTCTATTTATAGGCTACAGAAACCTAAATCGCTTCTTATGCGAGCAATCAGCTTTCCAAATTCGTTTGAAATTCTTTCCTAAATAGGGCTGTGTCCAAACGGTGTTGCCTTAGCGTCCGAACGATTGCACTTCAGTTGTACGCAATTTCCATATTAAGGCTTGAGGGTCCGGACCATGGAGTCTGACGTCTGGACGGTTGAACATCTTCTGCACGACTTGTCTTATCAAGGATAGCATCCGGACGGAATAGCCACGTCGTCCGGACGATTGCAGCAGTCTTCCCATATCTGTGTTTTGAAAAGAAATTTTTTTGACTTATCGAACACTGAAAGGCGGCCAGACGTGTTATTGAGACGTCTGGACGGATGCAACCGAGAGCAGTTCGAAGCTTCTGGACACAGAGGGACATCCGGACAGAAAGTTCTTGTCATCCGGACAGATGAGCGTCCAGACGGAATTTCACGTCGTCCGGACGGATGCAAGGGAACTGAACTACATTGTTTAAAATCTTGCAGAGTCTTCTTGAAGCTTATCACTGAAGTGTAGACTCTGAATAAAACAACATCCCTGTAAAATAAGCATAATTACATGGAAGTGATTTTATCTAACATAATGCAGTCAATCACAAACTAACACGTGGGATAACTTAAGTATAAAATATTTCAAGAATTAGTCCAGCAATTTGCTGGACGTGGGTGCTGCCATGGTAGTCCCTTGGGCTGCCATGTGGCATTTCCGTCCAGCCCAGGGGTGTTTTAGCATCCTTATCGAAGTTTTAAAATCATGAAATTTGGAGGGTAGAAAGAGGACTCCAAGAAGAGTATTATAGCTTTTGAATCAATTAAATCGGATTTCGTTTGACCATATTTTCGTCATTCTAAAGTTTAAGGTTTATTTCACTTTTCCATCAAATTGGAGCCTTAAATGTGTTCCAATTGACTCCAAATTTTTACCATGTATTCTATACACTTTTTAATTTGTTGTGATAATAATTTTTTTCATAAAATCTCTTCAAAATTGAATTATAATTTTTTAGTCACATATTTGAGTAATAAATGAAATAATATTCCTTATTATTTATCATAAAACATTTCAATTTCTTTAATACTTCTAAGGCTATTTTATGACCTTAAATAATTATTTTCTTAGGCGTTACATTCTTTAAAATCTCATAACCATGTCAGTGCGTCTCTTTCCATGTGGTAATAGGCGATTAAATCGACTGCACATGATTAGTATTATTGAAGGAAAAATATTGTTTGGCCTTATAGACCCAGTTGTTAGGGTCTTCCCCATAAAAAAACAAAAACACAAAAGGCTGTTGTAGAAGAAAGAAGAAAATGGTACGATAAAAGAGTAACAACAATGTTTTGAAACTTCACGTTAATTTTAGGGAAACTATACTTATTTGCTCAAACTTACGCCTAACTTGTAAAAGACATGTTACTTATGCTCCGTTTGTTACGACTTAAAATGGTTTCTGGAAATTGATTTCGGCATTTTTTTGTGTCTAGTAGGACAAAAATAGTAGTCAACCGAAAAATGATTTTCCTTTGACAAAAAATACTTAGTTAATTTTGGAAAATGATTTACGCTTTTTAAAAGCGTAAATCATTTTCCCCAAACGGCAGACGCAGTCAACCCTTTTTTAAATGACACAGTCGACCTTCACACTCAAGCAGTCGATTATCGCCGGAATCTGACAATTGGTCGGTGCCGGAATCTGAATTTTTTTTGCTGGAATTCGGCCGCTATCGCCGGATTCCAGCAGACCAAATTCCAGTCAGTACTAGCCAGATTTCGGCCGTATGAGGCCAGATTCTGGCCAATCTGGCCGGTATAGCCAGAGACCGGCTGAATCTGACCAGATTCCGGCCATACAGTTTGAGTCAGGCCGTATTAGGCCAGATCTGGCCGGAGTCCAGCCAGTACAGCCGAACTTCAGCCATATTAGGCCAGATGCCGGCGAATTTGGCCAGAATCTGGCTCACAGGAATTCAGCAGTGGCGACCGGACGTTGCCGGATTCCATTTTTCGTCGTTGATGATTTCTTTGTGCAAGCTAAACCCCGAAAAATATTTTCGGAACAATCATTTTTCCTAAAAAATGATTTTGTCGAAAATATTTTACGATGGAAATTATTTTACGTCGAAACAAATGGAGCATTAGTACATTTTGATCATTTTCCCGTCATGTGGGTCCTACAAATTCAATCATTGATTTTCAAAATGGGAAAATGCAAGAAGGATAAGAGAATACAAGAAAACATTTATCATTGTGATGTTTCTCGTCCACCCCTCCCGCCCCCCGAAACTTTAAAACAATTGATTCCTTAAATTACTTAACTCTTTCACTTAATCCTATCCGTTAAGATTTTTTCATTAAATCTAGCAAAAATTATAAAAATAACAATAATAACTATGCATTACATTAAAAAAAAAAAAAAAAAAAAAAAAAACTTATTTTCTTTATGTAGATGGAGAAACAACATGTCATTTTATATTTATAGGACTTTCTTCCACCAAAATAACAAATAACAAAGAAAAAGGAAAATTATACACTTACCCCTCCAACTTTCACTCATTTTGTAATGTTTCCCTCAAATTTTTAAAAGGTGTAATTCATTTTCTTTAACTATCTAGCCTTGTTACTTAGTCTCATTCGCTAAATTTTTATCTTAAATTTGATGAAAAATTCGTCATGTACGTCTTGTCATACGATACATGTGATTCAAAATGTCCATTATACCTATGCATCATATAGTTTATTTTTTCTTAAAAAAATTGAAAATTTTCATTTATAACTCATGATTTTTCATCATTTTTGCAATTAAGTACTCAAACTTTTAAAAGTGTCAATTTAGGGTATCCATCTTTCAATTTCTTTTTTCAATTTCATTAATCATCCATTAGAATTTTCCGTTAAATCCTATCAAAATTCTTAAAATACATGTTTTTTTTTTTAAAAAAAAAAATTATAAAAAATAAAAAATAAAGATTCATGCATATGTATTTTTGTAAATTCTATTAAATTTTGACCAACATCTAAATCCCTGTATTTTAATTTTTTGTTTTTTTTCCCTAAAAAAATGAGGGGTATTTTGACAGGATTTAACGAAAAGTTCTAATGGATGGTTGAAATTGAAAAAAAAAATTGAAAGATGGATACTCTAAACCTAAATTGATATTTTTTAAAGTTTGAGTATTTAATTGCAAAATTGATGAAAGATAAGAGGTTAAAATGAAATTTTCCATTCAAAAAAGGGTAACAAAAAGAAATGAGTTAACTTCACAGAAGGGTATCGAACTATCCACTGTTTTGACGGAAGGGTAACAAATTATTATTTCTCTCGAATTAGGGTATTAAACTATAAAAAACCCTCATATAAGGGTATTCCGTCAGGATTCGGTGTTAAATCTTGACGGAAGTGGAGTTAACTTTTTCATTCGGTGATAAATGAGATGGAGGGTTCGGCAGGTGAGGAGTGGCAAGAGACGGAATTGACTTTTTAATCCTTCAAGACATGGGCATAAAGGGAAGAAATGCTTAAGTAAATCCATGCACGTGACTCCACTTCCGTCAGGATTTAATACCAAATCTTGACGGAATACCCTTATGTGAAGGTTTTTGATAGTTTAATACCTCGGTTCGAAAGAAATGATAGTTTGGTACCCTTCTGTCAAAATGGCAGATAGTTCGATACCCTTATGTGAAGTTAACCCAAAAAGAAATCCATGAGAGGAGACCCTGACCTAGCGTGAGTCTCCATGGCTAGGGAGTTGTTTTTTGTGAGAAACTTCACAAAATTCTCTTGAACTTCTACGTGTTTTGAAATTACCTTTCTAAAGTTAAAAAACTTTCAATTTCAACCATCAAACTTATAATTTGATCAATATCTCATTTCTGTTAGGATTTGATGTTAAAATTGAGAGTTTTTTAAGTTTATGGGGTAATTGCAAATATGATGAAATTTTCAGGAGGGATTATGTAAAGTTTTTTTTTTTCTCTCTCTCTCTCTCTCTCTCTCTCACTCTTTTTTTTTTTTTTTTAAAAAAAAAATTATATTTATTTTTTATAAATAGAGGAAAATATACTTAAGTCCATTCCTTTTGCTGTTGTTTCCTCCATGGGTGCTTCCCTCCCTTTCGCCTTTTCACCCTTTCCCCATCCATCCAACCGCTCCCCAAAAACCAATAAATCTAAGAGTTTTCTCTCATAAACCCAAGCCGGCTATACACCGGAAGATCCGTTCCCAAGTCGGCTTTGCACCGATTTTATTTTTCCCTTTTCCAGTTTTTTCAAAGCTTTCCTCCAACCAGCAATGCATCTCTGGCTTACCCCCCCAACATCCACCATGTTTTGAAGATATTTACGTTTGGTGTTTGATGTTTGGTTTTTTGGACTTAGATCTTCGCACCTTCATCCTCTCTCTCAAGACTTGCTCCTCAGCAACGGGTTCACTGGTGTCTCAAGAGTTCACCGGTGGTCTTCTCCACCTCCCCCGCCGCCTGGAGGTCGGCGCATGCTCCCTACAATCCAGAGCACTCATCAAGCCATCCAGCGCGTGGAGCTCACACCTACCCTCTCCTCCACCTTCTGCTTCAGCCCCTGACGACTCTAGAAAGATCCGGTTCTCCCTATTGTTGAGAAGTCATTCTTGGGTGGAGCGTGGTTCTCACGCACCTCCAGGAACGGCTCCCACCCAACCCATTCATGTGTTATTGTTGTTGTTGTTTTTCTTTTTCTTCTTTTTTTTTTTTTTCTTTTTTTGTGTATTTCTAGGTTTTTTTTTGTTGTACACCTCTCCCTATGTTCACCCCTGTAATTGTGTTTGGGTTATTGTGTACACTTGTCAAATCACCTTTAATGGTGACCCCGGTTTTGTAGCATCCGTGCCTTGAGTTAAAGGGCCCACATCTTCATAAGTATTGCCCCCGCATTTTTACGTTTTTGGGTTTAATTTTGGGTTGCCCAAGCCCTGTTGTGTTTTTTATTTCTTATTGTAATTGGTTCTCATGTATTTATATATAAAAAAACAAAAAAAAACAACAACAATTTTCGAAAAAGGCACACGAACTAACGAGTGCGACACTTGAATACATCAAACATCAATTTTTTTTTTGTCAAAAAGGCCACTCTGTCAACTTCATTTAGGAGATCACGCCACACCAGCTTTTTTTAGGATAAAAGGGTGATAAAAGGGTAGAGTATGGAATTACACTGAACTACTCGTAAATCATTATCAAACTTTATAAATTAGTTGATGTCATTGGCTAACGTATAGTGTTTTAAGTAACTTTCAATTTTTTTATTTTTTAAGTGGATAACATAAAAAATCACTTAAAATATATCACATCAGCTAATATATATATATATATATATATATATATATATATATATATATATATATATATATATATATATATTTTTTTTTTTTTAACATGAAAAAATACTTAAAATACTTCACATAAACTAATATAAAATGAGTGTGAATATCATTACTACCATGCAAAATCTACAATATGCATGATATATGGATAGATTCCTTCTATTTTTAGGGATAACATAACCCTGGCATGCTCATTTCTTCCCAACGCTTTGAATCTTTTTGATAGATTAGAATTGATGCAATTATGCTAGCTCACTCAAACATCCAAAACACATCGTTTTATTTCTTATTTTTCAAAAAGACTAATGCTATTGCATCACCTTTGTATCACTCCCAAGCTTGTATGGAATGTAAGGGGGAGAATGTGTGTAGCATTGCTCTAAAGTGAAATGAGAAGAATTTTTCTTTTTAAGGGTCCATTTGGGTTGGTGATGTCAAAAAGTACGATCTAAAAATAATGAATTTAAAGTGCGTGATTTGAAAATTGATTTTTAAAAACGCAGTTAAGCGTTTGACGAAATCGCAGATTGACATTTAAAATCGTAAATTAACCTTTAAAATTCTATGTTTTTTTTTTTTTTAAAAAAAAAAAAAATCAATTTCCTGTGATTTGAAAAAGTAGATTTTATTCGTTTTCAAATCGTAACTTTTTAAAAACGTAATTTTCAAATAATTTATTTTATGCGATTTGGTTTAAAACTACACTTTTTATCTACAAATTTGGATTCTCAAACATACCATAAAAAGAGAAGTGCTTGTTCTCATCGAAATAATGAAGATCTTCAAATGTTGGATTGATGATGCATTTAGGATTGCGATTTTATAGACAAAAAATCTGATTTTAAACCAAATTGCATAATGAATCGTTTGAGAGTTGCGTTTTTAAAAAATTGCGATTTGAAAACACAAAAATATGCATTTTCAAATAGCAGGAAATTTTTTTTTTTTTTTTAAATGCAAAATTTTAAAGGCTAACCTGCGATTTTAAAGACCAAATAACGATTTTGCCAAACGCTTAATAACATATTTAAAATCAATTTTTTAAATCGCACATTTTAAATTCGCTATTTTAAAATTATACTTTTTAAAATCAAACTCAAATGGACCCCGAGAATGGGTTCACGCAACTGTCCGGGCCCGTTCAGCTTTGAGCCCAACGTATAGAAATAGAACCCATTAGACAAAAACAAAAAAGAAAAAAAAAAGAAAAGAAAAAGCCAACCTATCATCTCAACCGCAAAGCAGTTTCAACGGCACTGATTTGAAATTTTGAAATTCAAAATCAAGAGCGTCTTACTCAGGCTTTCAAACGCGCGTGGGTCCCATTCCAGCGGCTAGCCGTTCAAAGATGCCCAACCCTCCAAAATCACATCATCACAGACCGTTGTTTTATTCCGAATGCTGGATATTTCCCCCTCCCACTCTCGAAATTTCCTCATTAAATCTACTCTCTCCGTGTGACCGCCACGTATCCCATAAGTACAAAACCTCCAGGAGTCAGGAGAGCCAGGGAGCGAGTAGCCAGATATTTTAAAACGTTGGCGAGTGGGGTGAGATGCGTGAGTCAGAAAATTTGAGTTTGAGGTGGTGGGGTAGTTCCTAGGGTTTCCCGCCCAAAGGACATTTGGCAAAACATAGGCGTAGAAAGAACAGAAGGAGGATTTTAGATTATAAAAATCCACTCTTTCTCAGGTTTCAAACACAAATTATTCAGAATCCTGTTTTTTGACCTCAAAAACTCTCGAACACTCAGAGCAGAGACATGGAGGAGCCGGTGAACGACCAGTGCCAGACTACAGCAAATTCTGGTACGCAACGTTTGCTTTGATCTCTCTCTCTCTTGAAGGTTTTTCTTTCGTTTTTTCGAACTGAGGTTGTGGTTTGGGATGTTTTTAGGTAACGTAGGCTCGGAGAGGCCGAAGCTTCAGCGGTACCCGCTGCGGTCGGGGACGA
This sequence comes from Alnus glutinosa, assembly GCF_958979055.1. NCBI lineage: Eukaryota > Viridiplantae > Streptophyta > Magnoliopsida > Fagales > Betulaceae > Alnus > Alnus glutinosa. The sequence continues at coordinate 3,574,034 of NC_084893.1, forward strand.
AGTCCAAGGAGGAAAAGCCACCGGTCCCTGAATTGCCAAACCATTCTGCGTCCAAGCGGTACTTTGTTTTCCTTGTGTTTGTGTTTTGTAACTGTTTACGTTGTTAGGTAACGGGATATTGATACTTGGATCCGAGGATTAGCGATGATTTGATTGGTTACTTAACGTTCTGTTTTTGTTAGAGAAAGATTCTCAGGGAGTTGTTCTTGTTTTTCCTTGTTTTCATGTTTTGTATTCTAATTGTTTACGTTGGTTGGTTATGGGTTATGGGTTATGGGTTATTGATACTTGGATTTGAGGATTAGCGGTGATTTGATTGGTTAATTGTTGCCGATTGTTTTATTATACACGTTCTGTTTTTGTTAGGGAAAGATTCTCGGGGAAATTGTGCTTAATTTCTTGTATAAGGGGAAAATAAATGATATTTATAGGATAACGTTTGGTGAAGATCAATTGCTCATGGGTAATAATATATTAAAGGGCGAACCTTAAAGTTCTATGTATTTTGTAATTTGTATAAGATTAGAATAGGTTTATTGTTTCGCAATGGTGGCAGTTTTGGCAAATTGCATACTAATAATTATTGGGGTTGATGTAAAAATAGTGAGCTTTGTGTAATTTAGTGGTGGTATCATTGTGGATTTCTAGATTTTGGGAATAATCAAGTGTAGATTCAGTAGAGAATGAGTGAAGGCTTATCAGTAAATATAGTGTCTGTAATATCATTTGGTATCCTTGGGTGTGTTTAGGTCCTTGCAAGCCCTTGAATTGCTTTAAAAATGTTACCACCACTGTGTAGAACCCTGCAATTCTCCAGGTCGTGTATGGCAGAAAGAATCTGTGCAAGGCACGTGATGCATTTTTTTTGTTTGGGGGGGCGATTGGGATTTGGGAATAGTGGCTGTGCTACTTAAGAAATGTATATAAACACGTTTACTCTTAAATTATTTGAGGCAATATATACATAGTCGATATTATATACAGATTGGTACTTCAAATGATGTGTTTCACTAAGTGATATTCTGTGTACTGAGCACATAATGGGTCTTGAAGTCTTAATTGTTCGGACTTTATTTGTATCATGTAAAATGTTGGTCGCAGTATTCGCAGTTAACTAATGGCTTTGAGTGAACTGGGTGATTGTTATTTTATTTTTCAGGGGGATCTCTACATCAAGTGTAAGTAAAAGCGTTGGTGTTCTTGATCTATCTAGCAAGGAGAAGTCTGCCAAGCCACCTAGAAGGCTCTCTATTCCTGCCAAGTCCACTGTCAGTCCAGTCCCAAAACTAGGTGGCAACATCACTCCAATATCAGAGGTTAGAACGAGGAGGTCTGTTATTAGTCAGGGGAAAAGTGAGACACCTGTTTCTGATGTTTCAAGATCAACAAGCCGGAAGAAGTTCAGCGTTTTGTCCTCAGCATCATATTGGCTCTCTCAGATTAAGCTCTCTGAATCTGCTGCTAAGCACTCAATTTCACTTGGCTTTTTCAAACTAGCCTTGGAGGCAGGATGCGAGGTAGACTAGCATCCGCATCTCAATTCACTTTGTTTTCCTTAATGTTATGTGAGACTTGATTTTAATCTGCTTCTGGATTTTGTTTTTTCCTTACAAATAACATCGAACTCAGCCTCTTCAGCGAATGCGGGATGAACTCAAGTCCTATACCCAGCGACATAACCTCAGTGAACTTGGGGAGCTTGTGAAGGAATTATTTGAAAGGTATGATATATCAGAACACATGGAGCAGTTGCAGGTCTCTGAAACCATTTCTCAGGTGCCTGAAGAGGGAACTCGATCATCTGATGATGATGTCCAAAGCTCTTCTTCTACTGGGGGATCTAGGAAACTGAGGCCCAGGTCTTTGAACACTGATGCTACTCAATCTTCTCCAGTTGCTGAATCGGCTAAGAAGGGAACTATTCAGAAGAGTAATCGTGCAACCAGGACAAGGGGATCTGTAAATAAGAATTCTGCAAATTCAAAACCTGTTTCAGAGACAGGTGGTCATAAGTCGCTAAAGAAACCTGAGAAGCCAAATAAGGTGGAATCAAATAAAGAAAAGGACAAGATCAAGCGGGGAAAGAAATCTGCTCCTGGAACAGGCAAGGGTACTTAGTTATTTTTCCTTTTTTAATTAGTATATATATATATATATATATATATATATATATATATATGGATTGGGTAACTTACAGATTGTGATTCACTGCCATCCACAGTTCAAGTGAGCACTTTGCCTGCCGAGGATATGCCCCAGGAAAACAAAGAAAATATGGTAATGGTAATTTAAATCAACATATTAGCTATAAGTTTTCATATATTACTATTTTAAATTCCTAATCATCAATCTTGAAACAAATTTTGATTCCAAGGTTTTGAGCGGTTGTTTTGGTTTCTTCTAATTTTCTATGTGCACCAATTTTATTGCCATTTACTAATAGTGAATGGCATGTGTATTGTGAATGGTCAATTCTGTACTGTTAAGATGCATTCCCCATATATATCAGAATTTCCAGGGTTTTTGCTAATAGTGAAATAAATACTGTGCATTTTCTGTTTTAGGATTCTCTCTCAATGGAAGAGATCAGCCCGACTGAAGTCTTGTAGACATTCTGCAACAAGACTGCTGGACCTTGTCATTCTCATTCTCTTGGGTTTGTCTTCAGTGTTATTAAATTGGGGGCTTTTCATTTGTATAGAAAGGGTTTAAGGTGAAAGTGTTTCAGTCTGGCGTGTGGAAGATGATTTTAGTTTTCTTTTATTGGTGGTTTTGTTTGTCTAGTCTTATACAGTTGCTGGTGAAATTTTTTTGCATTCCAATGTCTCTTCTTATTTTATTTTATTTTTTTTAAAAAAAAATAGCAAGAAAAAGCATTCTGATTGACACAAACCATCATGTATCATTTTGTGAATGGGAAAATGCTAGAATTACAACAAGTGCACTACAGGTGTACAACTTCAAGGCACATTGGGGGGACTTACATGTGTGGTTCCATCCCAACGTGCTTTAGAGTTGTGTACTTATAGTGCATGTATCACAACCCAGATGAGAAAATGCTAGAACTGTAACTTTTTACAACTTGTACATGTACGTATGGGACTTGTGTGAACAAGTTGTAAATGAGCTATAGTATGCCGTGCTTTTACCTGCTTGTCAAAATACCCGCTTGTCATCCTACTGCTACAACTACAAGTTACCATTAGATTTCTTATTTCTATTTTAAATTATTATTTTTTAATAATATAAATAGTATGATCTCATTTATTAATGGGAGACTAATACGAGATAATTGTGAAATAAAAATAGTTGAAAATTTTGTGATATAGCTGTAGAATAAAGATGTAATTTCTAGCATTACTTTTCTTGTGCCAATTAGATCCAAAGATTCAAACAGATTTAAGACTTGTATGAATCAATCCGGTTTAAGTCTCAAAATCTTATGCATTGATGTTTACTTTTTTGTAAAGAAAATTTCATGTGCTTGATTTTCTTTATAATATAACTTGAATTATTGTCGGTCTTTTATCTCATCCTTCCATAACCCTATACGCTCTCCCTATTCTACTAAGAGCGTTGGTTGGTTGTGGTTGGTATCGGATTGAGATTTCCCTGTCAGTTTTTACCCTGGCATGGCACTTCTCTTGAATTCGCTTGTTTGATTGCCTTCTGGCTAGCCCAACTGACGACCATTGTTTGCAAAGAAATGGAGGGGATCAGAGAGCTTGAAAAGTACTCTGCTCCAATCCTCATTGTGCTCACTTCCTGCTGACAGAATTTGAAGTGAAGCGGAAGACGAAACCGAAAAGAAAGAAGAAGAAAAACAGAGAAGAAGAAGAAGTAAAAGTTTATCTGAGGAGAATTTATATCGTCTTTCATTAACACTTTGAAACTTATATTTTATACAAAAGTATCTAATCAGCTGCACGAATAGAAAGCTAAAGAAAAACAAAAAAAAAAAAAAAAAAAAAAAAAAAAAAAAAAAAACCCTAATTCATTCCAATTCATATCTACAAAGTGATGACCTAGTTACTAGGATACTCTGCATAGTTGGGTCCAATTGGGGGCATAATTCTAACTGATTACTGCTCCCAGATCCATCGCACAAATTTGAGTATCAAGGACTTGTACTCGTTGAGTCCTTAAGGGCCTTGCTATTACTCAGGAGGCTACAATTTGGCAGCAATGGCAGCCTTGGTCGTTGAGATTTTGCCTGTGATTCCAGGTTTCTTGGAAAGGATGGAATTTTATCTTAAATTACGGACAGTTTTGGTGTCATCTACAACAATGCTTGGTTTTTCTGCTTCTCTGCAGGTTTGCTCTATTGGCTTCTATCCTGTTTGACAGGAAAACAAGATAAATCTCTACCTGCAGATCCTCTTTTGCCCTATGCAAAATAAATGTTGTATTTGTACCACCCTTTTGTGAACATAATAAGTATGCATATATTTAGTAAACAATGTTCATTACACTTGTGGGTAATTTCCAATCTGTAGTATTAGTGTTTTGATGATACCTTCATCCCTAAGTTGTCGACATGTTATCTAAAATACAATTTTATCTCCTTGTGAGAGTGCTTAAATTCTGCAAAATGTATTGAAGCGTTTTGCAGCTATAAAGATTTGCTAGGAGATTGAATATTTTAAGATCTTAAAGGTTAAAGGTTTAACCAAATCAATATCCAACAGTCTTACATTTTTTAGATCAATAGTTACCATGTTACAGTCAGAAGTGAAATCACATTTTCGCTTGGGGGGCGGCTAGCGCCTCTTCATGAAAATCCATCTCAAAAGCTAGCTAGCCTTCATGTGCAAAACCCTAAGGAACACTTCCAAGGAAAGAAGAGACCCCTCGTAGCTGTAACCCTATTTCTTTTATTTTTATTTCATTTTATGAAAAAAAAAAAAAGAAGCAAAATACTATTTTATTTTTAAGTTCCCACCACCGATATATGAGTCTTAAAAAATGATTACAACCACTATATTATCTTAAATTTTATCCATAAATTACTCTACGCTATACACATTTTCCAAAAATTTGGACCATTTGGTAATTACTAGAATTAAAGTCTTTGAATCGGGAATATCGTTACACTACAATCTTTTTTTGAACACAAGAAAAGGAACCTTCATTAATGAAAATGAGCCCCAGAGGAGATTACACTTGGCCAAAAGCCAACACAAACACAGAATCACAGAAGGCTAATACAATGCCCAAAGGCGAAATCTCACTGCCCGAAGGCCATCACAGTGACTAGAGATGAAGAATCTCCACCTACTAAATCAGGAAAATCCTGACCTAAAGCAGCTACCAACGGTAGACTATGACAAAGATCAATACTATACAAAAACAATAGCTACCCATATAATAAACAAACATTACAAGGAGTAGATATTAAGCCTATCTTAACAATAAAGCACATCCTAACACAAAGAAAGAGAAGCAGATCTAGCGTCCAAGCCATCAAACATATCCTCATAATGTCTAAAAATTACAAAGATAAACTGTTAAAAAAACACAAGTAGAAACACAACTCAGAGCCGGCAAAGGCAAAAAAAGACCAGCGCCGGGAGGGGAGGCAAAAGCCTCCCTTCGACGAACACATGCACTTGTTGGAGAGTTTCTGGATGAGAGAGAAAAGAAGAGACCAGAGAGAGAGAAATTTAGTATTTTCCTTTTAGAAGAAAAGAAAAGAAAGAGACTTCACTACAATCTTGACACAATTGATCTAAATCGTAAGTTACGTATTGGACTTCCTAAAATTAGGTTGTCCTAATTTTTTTGAAATTCAAGCAAATTAAAAAAAGACAGGCTATGAGATCCACCTGTTCTAGGTAGATAGGCTCAACATCCTACGCTATTGAAAATAGATGAACCCCGCTGCCACTCTTTTAAGCTGTCCAAATTTATTTTTTTTAAAAAAAAAATAGAGCCGCTTAATTATGGGAAAAGGTAGTGAATCCAGGCTAGGGGTTGACATTACTAATAGGGACAACAATAATCTAGGCAAGAGATGAAACAGGAATGCATGTCAACTTTGATCAGTACGCAGAAGCAGTCCAACTATGTTGCGCATAGGTAATGTCACTGCGAAGAACTTTTCAAAAGGACTATACTAAAATAAGCTTCAAAAGCTCACGAGCTCAGAAATGAACTGTGTCAATTTTAATCTTAGTACCTTCTGTATGACTCAACTCAATTATCTCATTCTTTTAACACTGTTAAGGCCTGCGCTTGGTTCTACGTAAAACCAAATTTTGTAAAAGGTTATCTGGAAGGAGGATTCCATAGATCTGCTTGCACCGTAGCATCACCTAAGCCAACAGCACTAGACTACTTCGGATTTATTCACCGACCCAAAATTTAAACAAAACAAATCCTGATTATATTGTTCAAACCTAAAAGAGCTGAAGTTCAATCAACAAGGAAAACACAGATGCAAGCGTGCAGCCAACAAAATGAAGCAACAAGCTAATTCATCCCCCAGCGACGGACGGACCCTAAAAAAGGATAATGGATCTTAAAAGAGTCGATGCCTCAACAATCACTTTTAAGAGCTACATGACTGTAATTTATTTGTTTACTCTACTTCCCCACATATGTTATGGGAATTTTTATTGGATATCCATACTGAAATCAGTCCAGAGCCACTTTTACGTTGAAACAAGTTCATAACAATTCAATGTAAAGTGATAAATAAATTCTATTTTACATAAGCACAACAACAACACACAATGCATCAATTCATATTTAAATAAAATAAAACAGGCCTAACAATTGTGATAGGAACACATGTGAATAATACAAGAGAAAAGTTGAGTTTGCACAAATTTTTTTGACCGGCAACGTCATTTCAAACAGACTCAAGGGTGCCCTATCAGAGGCCCATGGAGTTAGTCTGCTGTCCAGCTCTGCTCCACAATTTCCCTCACTCTACGGTTGTACTCGCGCTTGTTCTCGCTAAACATCCGAGCCGCTTCCGAATTTGCAGGAGAGTTGGGGTTGGGGTCACACAGCAGTGACTGCAATAAGAGAATGACATCTTTTAGAATTCTATCATATAGTTGGTGCTCAATACCTAAACAGTTCCCTATCTCATGTAGTTGGCAGCAGCTTCATTAAATGACTTTCTAATGATCAGTTTAATATTTCAACAAGAAATATGAAATCATTTCCATATGTAGTAAAGTGGTCATGCAAAAAAAGATGAAATGCAGCAGTGACTGGCATCTAAAACTCAATTATGTCTATATCTATCATTGATGTGCTTGCAGCACAAGATATAGGTACAAGCAATGCTATATTTCTAACTATTCCACAATTTTACATATTTTCTTAAACTAATACTAGTGCAAAACAGTTCCAAGGAAAAGGGGACAACATAAAAACTCTAACACCCTGGTCCCATATTGAAAAGATGAGTAGTCTATAAAGAGTGTGGGTGGTTTATAAGATATGCTCATGGGTGCTAAGTCTCACATTACTTATTAGGTAAAACTGAGCTTTATAAGTGATTATAGGGAAACTCCAAATTGACTAGTCCTTTTGAAGTGATAGTGCAGATGTGGTTAATGCTTTTCCTTGGTTCGTTACAAATGGTATCATAGCCACCTAGTAATGTCATGTAGTACTGTCAGCACCGTATGACATGGTCTTTATGAGGACGTTAGGAGTTTAAGGGAGAGTTTGAAACACTCCGGTCCCATATTGGGAAAATGAGTAGTCCACATAGAATGTGGGTGGTTTATAAGAGATGATCATGGATGCTAAGTCCCACATTACTTACTTACTAGGTAAAACTAAGCTTTATAAGTAATTCTAAGGAAACTCCAAATTGACTAGTCATTTTGAGTTGATGGGCAAATGTGGCTAGCGTTTTTCCTTAGTTCGTTACAAATGGTATCATAGTCACCTAGTAATGCCATGTGGTATTGTTAGCACCGTATGGCGTGGCCTTAATGAGGATGTCAAGAGTTTAAGGGAGAATTTGAAGCACTCCGGTCCCATATTGGGAAGATTAGTAGCCCACAGAGTATGGTTAGTTTATAAGAGATGCTCGCACATGAGTGTTAAGTCCCATATTACTTATAAGGTAAAACTGGGGTTTAGAAGTGATTCTAAGGATGCTCCAAATTGACTAGTCCTATTGGGAGTGATAGTGCAGATGTGGCTAACGCTCCTAGATTGTTACATTATTTATCTCATATTACATTTCATCAGCTTAGTCATACATCCGGCCAATATAAATTATTTGCAGTCTTATCCAATAGCATGGACTTCATTGTTTTTTTTTTTCTTCTTTAATGTATATATTAATTCAGGTTTCAAATTGAGACCCTGAATGATGTGTTCACCAATCTGTAACATGAAACTAGCCAAAGCATTCATTACTGAAGAATAAAAGAAAGAACAAGCAATGACATTATGAACAACTACTAATGGGCCAACAATATCTTGGACCTCTAAAAGGACATCATGCTTTGCCATATATAAAATTTAGGCCTACGTTCATGCAAGTGTCTATGCAACAAAGGATTAACGTGAGGGGTTCCATTTTCGGTTTGCCTAGTGTAAGAATGGAATTGGATCGCATAATTGCAACCATGGTCACAACTGGTGGAACAAGTCCATCATAGAGGTCCTTTCCTTTATGTAGCTCTAATCCTGAAACTGAATCTTTTAACCATGGTCACCAAGACAAAGAAATGTACCAAAGAAATTCAATGAGCTATCCACTAACACAATTTCTCCCCAAAACCACACCTCAACAAATACAACAAAAAGCTCCAATTCACGTGATCATAAGCCTTTTCAATATCTGATTACAAATCACATCCGGCTCCCAAGATTTGACCCTAATTAGAACTAAATCTAGAATTTGCTTACCCCCAATGAATGCATTCTAAGAGTTGGATCTTTTAGAACATCCTAGCATGCTTGGAAGAACGCCATAGAAAAACTGTCAGAGCCTAGGGCCTTATCACTGTTCAAAGCTTTCACCACCTCAAAAACCTCACCTTCCTTAAATGCTCTTTCTAACCAATTAGCCTCTACCTCACCAATGGAGTTGAAAGAAAGGACATCCAACTTAGGCCGCCAATTAAATTGTTCAGTATACAAACTACTATAGTAATGCACAATGTGCTCTCTAATCTTGTCTCCGCGGCTCCGCCAAAAAACTAGTTTAATTTAAGACTTCAAAATGCTTTAATTTTTACTTCTTGCCAGAGTTTAACCAAAGTCCTTGTTTACTCTTAACCAGAACATATTCGTTCATTTTTGTGAAGATAGTGGTTTCTTAAAAAGAAATAATTACATTTCTAAAGATCCTAAGGGCCTAATTCCAGTATATCCATGGCAATTAGTTAGATTATGGCATTGGTATATCTTGTATTTCCTAGCCTCAGAATTGGCATCATTACATATTAGAATAATCAACAGCATTTACAGATAATATCAATGGGGCAGATTCAAATTTCCCAGAACCAAAATAGGTGAGGTGAGAGACGAATATAAATCACTAAGATAGATTCAATGAAAGCTGTACTATGTCAACAAAAAGCAGAGTATCTGTAGAAAAAGATGATAATTGCCAAAAGATCATGAAAAACAACTTATTAAAAAAAAGGGTTAACAATAAATACTGCTGTTTTGGTCGGGAACCAAAAAAAATGCCCCTTCATTTTACAATAGAGTCCCACGGTGAAAGGATGAAAATTAATGGCTGATCGGGTTAAAATGTTGGAATAATAGTTCAATGCCCAGCTGGGTACTTAAAAATTGTGCAAAGTATATGGCATGGAAATGGGATGATATACTTATTTGCAATGCCTACAGCTGACTGGAGGCGCAGACGAAGGAATAATATAACTCTATTTCACTAAAATCATCTTCATATTCGTTCTTATTCAGTTACTTGGACACAACGATATGCTATTCACTTTGCCAGTACATTTAAACTGATATCAATCAAGGACGGAAGCAAGCAATTCTGTGCAGCAAGGTAAAGTACCTGGCGCTGGTCCTGCCCAAGGAGAATCCTAGGAGGGGTTGTTTGAACACGGTTCTAAACTTCAAAACTAAATCAATGCACTTATGTATGTCCATATACATGTCTGTGTCTGTACACATGTTGAAAAGCGTAAAACCAACAAGTCTGTCTTGCTCAACTAAGCTGTAGAAGCTGACTACCAAAACACATCTTCTAAATCAAATTAAATATCATAATGTATGCAATATATGCATCTGCTTTGCTTATTCATACAAAACAGTCAGCAACACTACAAATAAAATAATAAAATATTATATTGTACCTGGATAGACGTGAGTATAGCTGCCACATCATATATAGGACTCCACTGATTTTGTAAAATATCCAGACAAATACTTCCATCGGCATAAACTGACCAAATACAAAAGAAAATTCAAGTCAGGAGACATAGTTGGTTAAGATTCAATGTGTAAGTGCCTCATCCAACTTACTATTTGGATGAAACATTCGAGAAACAAATCGCACTGTTGGTGGTTTGTTTGGGTAATCCTCCGTGAACTGCAGAGTCAACTTGAACGTACCTGAATAACTCAAATGAAAATTCTTTTATGTAGATTTAGATGTTAAGATAGTGTTAGGAGAAATAAGCATATCCCTATGCATCAATAAATGGGGGAGAGGATGGTGAGGGAGGAAGAAGGAACCCAACACGCACACACACAAGTATACAACCCCTCCCCCCAAAACACAAAAAAAAAAAAAAAAAAAAAGAAAAACAAAGATCCAATCAACAATGAATCTTATTCCATAAGAGAACATACGGAGAATTCCAAACAGTTCAAGAACAGAATGAAAGACTGGCCAAAACTTAACTAGAATGATCTAGCTAACAAGATGTATTGAGTTGATTTCATATTATACCACTATTGTTTGTACAGTCATCTGCAAAAATCTAACTTTTAGTATCAAATATATGGGGACATGGTTCTAGCAGCACAAGAATATTCACACAGGTTGAATGACGCATTTCTCATGTGTCCATGTCACCATGATGCCACATAATTATGCACTTGAGCACCTCAAGAAATGGAAAGAGCAACTCTTACATGCTGCTGTTCATACCGATAGATGTACATATGTAAACATGTCTAAAAAAAATAGTATTAGAAGCCAATGGCACATGCAATACAATTAATTTATGCAAAATCAGAGTCACAAATAAGCTTTTGTAAACAATGAAATCAGCACCCAAAAAAACCATTCTTACAAAGAATAACCAGATGGGAGAATATCATTTTATCTCAAAAGCAGTACAGAAAGAAACACAAACATATACAACAAATTGCTGCGTTAGTTGGGTCTTCCTCTTGGTGCTCCCTCAAATCTAAAGCCATTTGGGATGGGGTAATTGAGAAATGGAAAAAAGGCTGGCGAGTTGGCAAAAGATTTACTTGTCCAAGGGAGGACGCCTTACTCTCATCAAGAGTACACTTTCCAGTATTCCCGCTGATTTTCTATCTCTCTTCCCCCTTCCAGCTGGCATAGCCAATAGACTTGAGCGTCTTTAGAGAGATTTTATGTGGGACAGTTCAGGTGGGAAACACAATTTACATTTGGTAAACTGGAAGACTATTTGCTCTCCAATTGCAAGAGGGGGATGAGGCGTCAAAAACCTTACTCTATTTAACAAAGCTCTGCTTGGTAAATGGCTTTGGAGGTTCGGGAATGAACAAGATTATTTATAGAGGCAGGTGATTGCTTCGAAGTACGAGATCCAAAGGGGGTGGTGCTCTAAGGAAGCGCAAAGTTCTTATGGGGTTAGTCTCTGGAGGTATATTAGGAAATATTGGAGAGCTTTTTCCAATATATTTCCTTTAAAGTTGGGGGTTGCCTTTGCATCCGTTTCTGGCATGATGTTTGGTGCGGTGATAGTGCTCTAAAGAGTTCTTTTCTTGAATTCTTTGCCTTAGCTCGTAACAAGGAGGCTTTGGTTTCAGAGTACATGAATCGCTCCAGTCCACACACCCTTTGGAATTTTAATTTCATGCGAGACGTTCATGATTGGGAAATCGAATCTCTAGATTCTTTTCTCACTCTTTTATACTCCATGAACCCACGTTCAGGAGCTATGGATAGCATGGTATGGACTCCTAGCCGACATGGTTTTGCGGTAAAAAGCTACTACACTATTTTATTTTCTCCTAACAGTGAAGAGCCTAGTTCATTCCCTTAGAAAAGTATTTGGAAGGTGAAGGCCTCTCCGCACATTGCTGACTCAACGTGCTATTTCTTAAATCCTCCTTCCTGAGATCTCTCATAGATTGGGTCCTTGCTCATGTTCCTACCTTCTCTTCAAGGAATTTGGTAGATCTGATTTGTTTTCTAGATTGTAACAACACCTAGTTCTTGGTGCTCATTGTATAGCAGCTAGTTCTTTGGTGCTCTTGTTTTCTTGTATACTCTTCGTGTACGAGGATTTTCCTCTTTCTTCAATAAAACTTATCATTATTCATCAAAAAAAAATCCCCCAAATAGGAAACTATTCCACCATGTAAAAAACTGGTTTTATAATATGGATTGCAATGGAAATGAGCAAATTAAGAAAGAAAATAGAAAAAAGGTCATGCATCATGAACACTTTATCTTCAAATACAATTAAAGTAAATATGACTCGGTGTGCATTTCTATTGGATGTTGAAGCAAGTAGGAAATGTATCAAAGAAATTAACATGAACATAATCTATTTGATGCATTTATACTAGTTTATTCGAATTCAAGATTCAGTGCAAGGGTTGACTCACCTCCATCCCACGGAGTATCATCAGGACTGCAATCCAAACCAGAAAAGAAACCAGAAATGGCTTATCCAACCATACTTAAACATACTTGAAAAATGAAAAGAAATAGTTAAACAACAAAGAAAAGCACAAGAACAGATCTTTATGCACTTTCTCCCAGCTTACCCAAAAATAACAGCATTCCAAAGCATTATATTGTTGTCTTGGGGTGCCCCACTGATGCCTGCAGGTGGATCTTGTTGCAACCTCTTAAAATCTCTCATCAGCCTCTTCCTAGATGGAGTCGACATTGTCACCACCTACTGATCCTGACAATCACTAACAGTAAAAGAAAAATAAGCAAATAAATACACAAACCAACTCGATACAAGTCTATCCAACACTAAGGTCTTATTTTGGTGAAACCGATAACAGTTGTTTTCTAATAGCCACATTTATGAAAATCATTTTTTACATGAATATGAAATTAACACAAGGCAACCCAATTTGCATGGAACACCAATGACCAAATGCGTCCAAATTAGATATATATAAAAACAAAAAAGTGAAATGCAAGTACAATTACATATCAAACTTGCCAGTACTTATATCACCAATTCACCACAATACAAAGAATTGAAATCAAGTTGCACACACAAGGAACATAACATACAAACACGAGTGCGGGACCTTGATTGTACCAAGCTCCGAATTCAGAACATTTACTTCAATTCAGGATGTTAGAATATAAACTAAATGATTAAATTCATCAATTCCTATCCGCTTAGGCCCCGTAATTCACCTCCCATTTCAATTAAATATTTCGCACGTGGGAAGGGGGAGTGTTAGAATATAAATTAAATAGATTAAATTCATCTTTCCTGTCCACTTTATCCATTTAGGATAAGTGGTGATTTAATACAGGAAATTTGTCTAGTTCTATATATTCAAAACTCAAACCCTAATGAAATCATTTTACTACTCCAGTACCAGCGCTTCCTTAATTGGAACAGGAAATCCAAAAACCCAAATCCCAATCCGTAATTGTACCACGGATTTCCAAGAAACGAAAATGTCCCCGAAGTTAGGGTTTTGACCATAAAAAAATGAACCACGAAATTCAGATCCTTTTCTCTCTGTGTCTCTACTCACCCACCACACCAAACCAAATGGATGCCAAATTAAAGCAAATGAAACAATAATCCATAGCAAATTAAAGCAAATGAAACAATAATCCACAGCAAATAGCACAAAAATCAGATAATTCTGTGAAGTTGGTCTCACCTGGAAGTTGATGGGAAAAGAAACTCCGGTCTCAGAGAGTAAACGGTAGAGTTTTGATTCGGCTTCGCTCGTGTACGGACGATAAGAGCATGCGGTAGAACTAGGCTCCTGGGAACCAAATCAGATCGAAGACATGGGGATAGACAGAGAGAATCTAAGAGCGAGAGAGAGAGAGAGAGATTTTCATTTTTGTAATGTTTTATTGGCATTTGTTTGGGTATTGGTCTAGTCAGCTCGTCACCACTTGGCCACTGGGGATTTGGCTGGCTTTTCTCCTGTCTATTCTCCGACCAATCAATTTTTTTTTCCTTTATTTAACTATTTAATTTTTTAAAGTTTTTTTTTCTTTCTTTTAAATTTTTTTTTCTTTATTTAACTATTTAATTTTTTAAAGCACTTCTTCACATTCTCTTCTCTATAAGTTGTACACCGCCCGATATGAGTGGAGGACTGTGATTTTTCGTGGAAGCCACCCCCTCGATTTTTCCTTTTCTTTTCTTTCCTTTTTTTTAAATAAAAAATATTTTCTTTTATTAAATTATTGTTTGAGAGTATTTTTATTTTTAAACAAAATTTAAAGTTTAAAAATCGAACATTTCGTCCAATTTAACGAGATTCCCTAATGAAATAGGGGTAACGATATAAAAATTGTAGTTACATGCTTTTTTTTGGTTGAAGTATCAATTTATGGTGGCATGTTGACAATGGCCAGTAGTTCATGAGGAAAGATAATTACCCCTAAATTTTGAATAAAGTTTTCTTTTAAACTGAATTTTAGAAGTTTGAAAGAAAACTTTGACGTGGCATTTGGTTCGGAAAATCTAACATTTCTTCCAGCATTCACATTCTCATGAATGTTATGCATGTGAATATGAATTTTTCGAGAATATGATTAAACTAACGTTTGAGAATGATTAAGAATCTTATAAGATTTTCGGAAATATGAGATTCTCACATTTGATCTACTCTCACTGAGCTCCTGGTAATTATTTATACTTCCCAAAACATTCTTAGGTTTATCTTTCAAGTGCATAAAGTTGTTTAATACAAAAGTATTTAAAAATTACACAAAAATTAACATGAAAGAAAAACTAAATATATATTGTGGTTTTCCTTCATTTTCCAATATATAAACAGTCCATATTGTTTCATTTATTTTCTTTATTTTTTTAATCTATAACCAAATAAAACATGTTCATTTTCGTTTCTTCTAGAATAAAAAGAAATTATCACTTTTATATACAAATTTTACAAATGGGCACAGTCAAACCCAAAAAAAGTAGTATTAAAGAATAATAATAACAAAATTCTCGCGTAGTTTATTTTTTATTTTTTATTTTTTGTATAACTAAGGGTGTTCAAACGGAGCGGTTATAACCGTTTTAAAACTGCTAACATCTTTTAAAAGTAGTTATAGGGTTTGAGAAAAGCGGTTAATAACCGCTTATCTATATATATATATAAATTAAAAAAAAAAAAAAAAAAAAAATTGGGATGCCGTCAAGCTGGGAGAGGGGCGTCGTTTTGGGCATTGCTGAATGCCCAACACGATGTCATATATATATATATATATATGCATCTTAAATGTTTTAGGTTTAGGGTTTCACTTTCACTTCCAAATTTCCAATTTCATTTACTCATTTAGTCGCCCAGCCTCTGCCGCCACTCGCCACGCCAGTGCCTCTCGAGTCTCGTCTCCTCTTTGGACCTCTCCACCGCCGCCGCTCGTCTCCGCCGCTGCTATACTGTAAGCTTCTCCACTCCGCTCGTCTCATTTTCTCTCGCTTTTTCAGGTTGCTCCTCCTTGCCTAATCCTTTTTTTTTTTAGCTTTCCCCCCTTCCTTTTCCTTTGATTTTTGAGCAGTGTCCTATACTCAAAAGAAGTTTCTGCCCACCAACAGAGGAAGATATTCCAAAAGGAAAGAGTTTGGTAATCTTTTATATCTTTGTTTTTTGTTTTTTTTTTTATGCTGTGTTTGGTTACTAGGAAAATGTGGGGAAAGTAAAGTTTGACTATTGTGAGAGTTATGTTTTGTTTTCATCTGTTTGGTTTTGAATTTGGTTATTTGGATTTGTAAAATTAGATTTGGATTTGGTTATATGGTTATTTGTTTGTGCCTTTGTGTTTTGGATTTGTAATTTTGAACCAAAGGGCAAAAGGTCCAAAAAGGCAAAAAGTATTAATTTTTTTTTTTGTTTGAAAAAGTTAAAATCTGTACAAAAAGAGGCCCAAAACCGGTGTAAACCAAGCCCAAAACTAGTGTAAACACGGCCCAAACCCGGTCTAAACCCGGCCCAAAACCGGAATTCAAAAGCGGTTTTTAAAACCGCCGGTTATTAAGGCAATAACCGCTAACCGGAGGTTATAAAAATAACCGCCTCCGCCTAGGCGGTTAGCAGTTGCGGTTGGTAAAATAAAATAACCGCTAGGCAGTTAGCGGTTTTAGCCAATAACCGCCGGTTATAACCGTTTGAACACCCCTAGGTATAACCATAACAATAACCAATTAAAATTAAAAAAAGTTCTCAGCAACCAAACAAATATTTTTTTTTAAAAAAAAAATCAATCAATTTAATAATTTATATTCACATCTGGCTGGTCAACTCTCTTGATTTTCAATTCGATAATTGTACCCTTTTTTTTTCGAACAACAAGACTCAAAATTCTTCATTTCCTTTGTTTTTTTTTTTTTTCATACCAATCAATTGGTTGAGTCCATATTAAAATTTCTTTTTCCAATGGGCAATGAATTCAAAGCCAAAAATAATAATAAAAAAAAAATCCAAAACTATCACGACCAAAGCACTTGATATTCACTTTTCGCTCATTTTCTCCACACGCAATTCTCAACAATTTCACTTCCATTTAATTTTCTTAGCAACCAAACAGAAGCACATACCTTGCTCTCCAGAATCGGCCTGCCAGGGTTATTGGCCATGATGTTTGTCACAATCTTCCGAACCAAGGCGCCCGCATTCCCTCTCCACAGAAGGTCGAAGCAGGGGAGCTTGGTGTACAACTTGTCCTCGCAGGGCGGGATCGGCAGCAAGAGCAGGGCCTTATGGTCCGTCATGCTCTTGTATGCCGTGGAGGTCGCGTAGCGAGCCTCGATGGCCTTCTGGATGGAGAAGATGAGGAAGATGAAGAATAAGGACGAGAAGAGCTGCATGAATGTCGCTGTCTTGTTTCGCCACAAGAACAGGAGATTCTTCAGAACCACTGCGTATTGCTGCTAGAGCAGTGAAAAACCGCGCCGTAAGTTCATGCTTTTACGGGCTTTGGCTTTCCAGGATTTTTTTTTTTTAATTTTTTTTTTTATGGAAAGTTGGATTTTTTTTATTTATTTTTTTTGTTATTGTTGCAAAGGGGAATTTGGAATGACATGGTGGTATTTATACCAGGGATCCAAGAAGAGGAACGTTGAAAAGGCGCGCTTTTGTGTGCAAGGTTGGGAGTGGAGGGAATTGGGGTCGCTTTTTAAGGGAATTACGAGGTATGCCATTGGGTTCGTTGTTTAACACGTTACACGCTACTGGAATTTCGGTATATCTGAAGAGCCCCCAACTTCTAGGAAAGGAGCATATCGGTGTTGGCTCGGTTAATAATGTAATGGCTTTTCTCATTATTGTCGTCATTATTGTTGTTTTTTTTTTCTTAATAATATCGAGATTTTCTGTATAAAGGATCCAGCTTCTATGCGGTAGTGAAAACTACCACATAGATGTTGTAGTGTAAAACTATGTCGTTTTAGGGTTTAGAGAAAACGTCATAGTTTTATGACTTGATGCGTTTAAAACCCAAGTCAACAAGGCTTGACTTGAGAATGGCATCCAGCTAAGGTTCTGTCTCGAGCCTTCACTTCAATCGTTTCTCCTCAGCATTAATTCTCGATTCTTCTTCTTCCTTTCTCTTCTATCTTTTTCCAGGCTTGTTTCTTCACTACCAACGGAATGGGTTGGCTCTCCTCGTCACAATCTCAATCGGGATAACCTATAATAGGGAAAACATTGAAAGATTATTGTTCTCATGCAAGAACAACAACACTTTGTAAAAAAAAATAAAAAAATAATAATAATAATAACAACACTTGCCTTGCAATTTCTTTCCTTTTTGAGGTTTCTCTTTCTGCAACGTCCGTGTGGGGTATGTAGTTTGATAAGTTGATGGGTTTTGGGATTTCTATGAAGAAACCGAATTTGGTGATGATTTACTCAACCCTGCACAGAAAACAAACCAAGCAGGTCTACGCCTTGATTGTCATAAATTATTCTACTCTTACTACAGATTTTGTTAAGAGTCTACTTTGTTTGTCAATTGTTGTCTATGCTCGCAACGTGTTTGATAAGATTCATCAACCAACTCAAGTTCTTTATAATTCCCTTATTTTACCATACTCCAAGCTTTCATTGAACAAAAACGCTTTAGAAGCGTTTGTTTTGATGCATGGTAGTGGTACCCATGTGGTAGGTTCCACGATTGCACCCGTCATAAAGTTGTGCACTTGTTGGCTGTTGAATTAGAGAAAGAAATTCATTCATTCGTCGTAAAATCTGGGTTCAGTTCAGATGTTTTTGTTCATACTCCTCTTATGGATTTTTATGCTAAAACGTGTGATATTGAATCTACAAATAAAGTTTTTGATGTGATTTTTATGAAGGATCTTATCAATTATAATTGTTTGATTTCCGAGTATTCCAAGTCTAGTGATGTTATAGTAGCACCACGACTGTTTGATGAGATGTCCGAGAGAACTGTTGTTTCGTGGAATTCTATGATTTCTTGCTATGCAAACAATGGGTATTATCACGAGGGTTTGAGGATTTTCGATAGGATGCGGGCTGAGGGATCTAGCCCCAATGAAATTAGTGTAGCCACTATACTCACTATATGTGCTAAGCTTAGGGATTTGGAAATGGGGTAGAGAGTTAAGAAGTTTATTGACGAGACCAATTTTCGTTTGAATATGATAGTATCTACTGCATTGATGGAAATGTATGTGAAATGTGGGGTTGTTGATGATGTACGTCATGAGTTTGACTGTATGGACAGAAAAGATGTTGTTACATGAAGTGCAATGATTGCTGGTTATGCTCAAAATGGGAGATCGAGTGAGGCGTTGGAGCTCATGAAGACTACGAAGTATTCGGCCTTCTATATATTTCATTTTTTATTTGTTGAATCTAGATCAGAATAACGAGTTTTTCTTCGAAATGGTTAAGAGTCGTCATGGGAGAAATCTTAAATACTAAGTATTACGCGGTATTGGACCTTCTTAAGCCGCATTTATGCTCCTAATCGTTGTAGGCACTGCTATTTTAGTAATTCCTGCCACTCTCATCGGCTAGCTTCCAATAGCCCAGAGGCATATGCCAAACAAACTTCGCTCTCCTCTGGATAAATGCTGCTACTCTTTGCCTGTCAAGGCCCTTGAGTTCACAGAGATGTATCAGCTGTAACATTCGTGCCCACATATATGGAATGCCATTTGTTAAGTTTCCTACACTGAACCCTGCACATAAAACAAATCAAGCAGGTTCGCGCCTTATTTGTCATAAATTATCCTACTCTTACCACAGATTTCATTAAGAGTCTACTTCATTTGTTTATTGTTGTCTATGCTCGCAATGTGTTTGATAAGATTCCTCAACCAACTCAACTTCTTTATAATTCCCTTATTTCAACATACTCGAAGCTTTATTGAACAAAAATGCTTTAGAAGCGTTTGTTTTTATGCATGGTAGTGGTACCCATGTGGAAGGTACCACAATTGCACCTGTCATGAAGTCGTGCACTTCTTTGTTGGCTGATGAATTAGCGAAAGAAATTCATTTATTGGTTGTAAAATGTGGGTTCAGTTCGGATGTTTCTGTTCAGACTCATCTGATGGATTTTTATGCTAAAATGTGTGATATTGAATTTGCAAAGAAAGTTTTTGATGGGGTTTTTATGAAGGATCCGATCTGTTATAATTGTTTGATTTCCAGATATTCAAAGTTTAGTGATGTTATAGCAGCCCAACGACTGTTTGATGAGATGTCCGAGAAAACTGTTGTTTCGTGAAATTCTATGATTTCTTGCTATGCAAACAATGTGTATTATCACGAGAGTTTGAGGATTTTCAAGAGGATGCGGGTTGGGGGATGTAGCCCCAATGAAATCAGTGTAGCCACACTGCTCTCTATATGTGATAAGCTTAGGGATTTGGAAATGGGTTGAGAGTTAAGATGTTTATTGACGAGACCAATTTCCGTTTGACTATGATAGTGTCTACTGCATTGTTGGAAATGTATGTGAAATGTGGGGTTGTTGATGATGCACGTCATGAGTTTGACTGCATGGACAGAAAAGATGTTGTTAAGTGGAGTGCAATGATTGCTAGTTATGCCCAAAATGGGAGACCATGTGAGGCATTGGTGCTCTTTGAACGCATGAAAAATGAACAAATTGAACCTAATGATGTTGCACTTGTTAGTGTTCTATCTGCTTGCTCTCAATTGGGCTTAATGGGAGCTGGTGAACGCATTGGCAACTATGTAGAAAGTCGAGGTTTTTATCTTCAATGTTTATGATGCCTCTGCGTTATTGAATATGTACCCCAAGTGCGGGAATATTAGTAAAGCTCATCAAATATTCAATAAGATGCCTCCTAAAGATATTGTTAGTTGGAATTCATTGATTGTAGGTCTAGCAATCATTATGAGAACATGAAAGAAATTAGAGTAATAATAGATGATATAACATTTGTGGGGGTATTGACTGCTTGCACCCATGCAGGCCATATTGAATTGGGGCTTGAGTTTTTCAGAAGCATTAAATTGGATTGTGATATTACACCAACCATAGAACATTATGCTTATTATGCTTGTATTGTTGACCTCTTTTGTAGATCTGGGAGACTGAAAGAGGCCTATGAGTTTATCTGTATAATGAAAGTGGAGCCTAATGTTATGATATGGGGCACCTTACTCTATGCTTCTAGAATTCATTCAAATGCAGAGCTTACTGTAACACATCAATTGGGAGAAGCTGGAGTTAGAGTGTGAGGATATTTGGGCTGTTAGAAGGCAGCTGAGAATTAGTTAGTAGTTGGGCAGTTAGAAGTAGTTATAATAGTTGCTTCTTGTATTGTATAAATAGGAGGGAAATTGATGAGTTGATATATGCTGAATGTAATTGGTTCTTTAGAGCATTGGAAGCTCTTGGCACCTCGAATGCCAAGGTTGTGGAGACTAGCCATCTCGAATCAGCTCTTTCAATAAAAAGTTCATTCACCTTCTTCACCTCTTCTTCGTCATTTCTTCATCTTTTATATTTTCTTGTTCCATTTCATTCAAGTATTTCCTTTGGTGGTAACAAGAGTGTTACAAGTGGTATCAGAGCCCACGGTCAACATGCTTATGCAAACTAGATCCGCATATATGGCATAAGAGTCACAGTTGGCAAAGCAAGTGAAAGAATTGGGCAGTCAGTTCGCCCAACTGCAGGAGGTTTGGAAGGCCGACAAAGTTGAAAGGAAGTTAGAAATGGAATCTTTCGCAGTTCGTATGCAAGAAATGATTCAAGAAAACAACTAACAACTGGCGCAATTGTTCATAATTCAATTTCAGCAAGGAAATTCGGTGGCGCAGCCCCACCCTCAACAAGGTTTTGGCTCTATTTGCGGTGTTAATGGTGGTGCTCCAAGAATTGACTCCATCAAGTTTGAAGGGATCCTTCCAATTCTTGAGCGTGGCGGGGAAATTAAAGAAAGCAAGAAGGATAGCAGAGATAATTCATGTCCATTAAAAGAAGGAGAAAAACTTCAACCACCAGAAGGAGCAAAACTTCAACAACCATTAGGAGTTATTCCAAGAGAAATAAAGACCGTAGAAGTTCTTCCGAGAGAATCAAGACTCAGCGTATGAGAAGCAACGAAGGACGAGTACAACTATCGGGAATGACACTCTGCAGACCCATAACAGTTGCTCTTACCTACCAACTGTTTGCCGAAATTTATCAACCATGTCAGGTGGAGTTGCTTAGTCCAAAATCTATAAACAGGCTTAATGGTGTTTTTTTTCCTTGGGTATGGTTATTGGGCTTTTGATCCAGGCGGAGAACGAGCTCTACTAGAACAAGGGAGAAGAAATGGGTCATGCTGCCTGCGTGGTGCAGCTCTTGTGTGCCTTGCGAATCATGTCTTTGAGAAGCCGTGCTGCCTTAATGGTCACGTTGCTTAAGTGTACAAGGTAGATGGCTACTGGGTTTTTGATCCCGGAGGAAAACGGCAACTACAAAGTAGCTGTTTCAAAGTTCAAGTTGTTTGCTAGTTAATAAAGCTGCTTCACGTTAGCAAGGGGAATGTCTTCCGTATGTTTGTTAGTCAGCTCATAATTAGGCATGTGTTCACCATGCATGTGTGCCACACATGTAAGGTTTTTCCTTCTGTCACAATTGTGTTGGTGGGTTGGTGTGCATGTGTTCAACAGCTCACAATCAAGAAAATGCCTTCACGTGTGTTGCAGAAGATTCCACTACCAGTTCCACCTTTGGGTTACTTTTGGGCTTCGGGCTGCAATTGTGTGTTAATAATTTAGGTTTCCCTTGTAATGAGTATTTCTCTCACTTACCCGCACCTTGTGGGCAAGGTGCTTTAAAGGAGGGAGTATTGTAACGCATCAATTGGGAGAAGTTGGAGTTGGAGTGTGAAGATATCTGGGCTGTTAGAAGGTAGCTGCGAATTAGTTAGTGGTTGGGCAGATATAAGTAGTTATGATAGTTGTTTCTTATATTGTATAAATAGGAGGGAAAGGCATGAGTTGATGTGTGCTGAATGTAATTGGTTCTTTGGAACTTTGGAGGCTCTTGGCACCTCGAATACCAAGGTTGTGGAGACTAGCCATCTCGAATCGACTCTTTCAATAAAAATTCATTCACCTTCTTCACCTCTTCTTCTTCATTTCTTCATCTTTTCCATTTTCTTGTTCCATTTCATTCAAGTATTTCCTTCGGTGGTAACAAGAGTGTTACACTTACAGAGCTCTCGATCAAGAAGTCACTAGAACTCGAGCCTGAGAACTCTTGGAACTATATCCTTCTTTCCAACATATATGCAAGTGTCGGCAGATGGCAAGAAGCCTCGAGGGTGCAGAATTTGATGAAAATTCACAAAGTGCAGAAAATCATTGCATATAGTTGGATAGAAGTGGATAATAAAGTGCATAAATTTTTAGTTTGTGACACATCTCATGCTAGATCTAATGAGGCTTATTGCATTGTTAATCGACTGGCAATGCAGTTGACTTTGGGAAGTTATAATTTAAATTGTGATTTAGAATTTTGATGATGTTCATAGTAGAAACTAGTAAATGCCTGCTAATTGGAAAAGTATGGTGGAGCTTATTACCACAGACCCCAGTTTAAATCTCAGCCTGGGCTTGGACATCCTTCTGTCTTGCTTGTGGTCCAAACATAAGAAAAGATGTATGGAAAAAGTTTTTACGGTACCCTCTTTTGTTTCTTATGTTGTATCTTGATTTAAAAGGCAATAATGCATTAAAAAGACTGAAATTTTCAAGTTGCCTAGCCTTTCAAGGCATATCGTGATGTATGGTATTCAAACTTATCAAATTTTTGGTTAATTGTCGAAATAAGCTTATGAAAATAGGTCTTCATTCGCATAGCAGAATCACATTTTCTAATTTTTGGCTGATTTGGTGTGGGGGCATCATATTAGATGGTTTCTATGAATTTTACAATGCATGCCACAGAAATGGATTACTCCATCATCTAATTGGGCCAATGATTAATGTTTTATTTATATATTTCAATGTTTCCTGCAAATGCGCAGAATTTACATAATGGTACATAATTATTTACTGTAACTCAATTATTTCACATCCAATGTTGAGATATTCCTCATTGTTTGGTGAAAGATTATCTTACTGTTTAAAGTTTATTTGGCATGACTATTTCCCTCTATTTACTCCTATTGTAATATGCTTCAGAAGCAAGCAATCAGTTCCATACTCACATTTATGTGACTGATGTTTCAAAAAAATTGTTAGATTTAGGCAAACATCCCACTGCACCTACTTATGGATTGGATGGTCTGAATTATCACCCCCCCAGGAAAAAAACAAAAGAAGCTCTTTCCATTAAACTTCTTATTTCTGATTGTTTGATCATGGAGACTACGAAGTATTCAGCTTTTTATATATTTTATTTTTTATTTGTTGAATCTAGAGCAGAATAACGAGTTTTTCTTCGAAATGTTTAAGAGTCGTCATGGGAGAAATCTTAAATACTAAAGATTACACGGTATTGGACGTTCTTAAGCCGCATTTATGCTCCTAATCGTCTTAGGCACTGCTATTTTAGTAATTCCCGCCACTCTCAACGGCTAGCTTCCAATAGCCCAGAGGCATATGCCAAACAAACTTCGCTCTCTTCGGATAAATGCTGCTACTCTTTGCTTGTCAAGGCCCTTGAGTTCACAGAGATGTATCGGCTGTAACATTCATGCCCACATATATGGAACGCCATTTGTTAAATTTCCTTCACCCAACCCTGCACATAAAACAAATCAAGCAGGTTCACGCCTTGTTTGTCATAAATTATCCTACTCTTACTACAGATTTCGTTAAGAGTCTACTTCGTTTGTCTATTGTTGTCTATGCTTGCAACGTGTTTGATAAGATTTCTCAACCAACTCAAGTTCTTTATAATTCTCTTATTTCAACATACTCCAAGCTTTCATTGAACAAAAATGCTCTAGAAAGCGTTTGTTTTGATGCATGGTAGTGGTACCCATGTGAAAGGTACCACAATTGCACTCGTCATGAAGTCGTGCACTTCTGTGTTGTATGTTGAATTAGCAAAAGAAATCCATTCATTGGTCGTAAAATGTGGGTTCAGTTCGGATGTTTTTATTCAGACTCCTCTGATGGATTTTTATGCTAAAACGTGTGATATTGGATCTGCAAAGAAAGTTTTTGTTTTAGGCACTGCTATAATATGGCAATTGTATTTGCTTTAGGCCTTACGGGTTTAAGAAAATTGACCGGCATTTGGTGTTATGTTAGAAAGTATGATTTCTTAAATTATTATTATTATTATTTTTTGTGAAATTTTTGCTTAATTATTATTTTTAATGCCAGCCAATTTGCTTAATTCTTTAGAATGAATCGGGTAGTACGATGTAATTGTTTATAGAATAATGATTCAATGCCACCTAAATATACAACTTTTCACCACCTTGCATATGTGGCAAGGTGGTCCCCCACTACTTTTTGAGTTTTTTTATTTTTTAAAAATAAATTAAAGTAGGGGACCACCTTGCCACATAGACAAGGTGGTGGAAAGTTGTATATTTAGGTGGTAGTGAATCATTACTCTTGTTTATATATTAGAAGATACTTGGAGATGCTACTGGGTGTACTAAGTAGTTTCCACTTTCCACCCATATTTGGAGCCACCACTCACCGGGTCATATTTTATTTTGAATACTCGTGAAATTTGGCTGTTTGTTCATATTGAAAGGTACTAATTGCCTTTTTTATTTGTTGTTCAAATGCATAGCGCGAAGGTAATCAATTATGTTTCTTATTATGACTACTCTCTAAATGAAAACAGAAATTTTTTCTAAAACAATAAAGATAAAATTCAAAGTTGTTTTTAAGAACATTTATGTGGAATAGGTTTTGGGGTGCGTTCGAGTTAATAGTACTATAACTTTTACTACAATTTTCTTACAAATTGATGGGATTGTCCACGTGACTCTTACCATGTTAGTTATTACAATGTAAACGGCCACGTGAGAGTCATTTTCATCACACTTGGGTTATCACACAAGTTTGTTTGTATGAGAATTTTAGTAAAAATTATAATACTTCTGGTTCTCTAATTCTCATTTAGTAAACCCAAACATATTTGGAAAAAAAAAAACCCCTTAACATATGATAATCGGATTATGTTCTAGAACTATGTTCTGTCAACTCCTTCAACTCCTTTCTTTCTCTTTTCCATTTATCTCAAAAAAGAGAAAAAAAAAAAAAAAAATAGGTCTTGAAAAAGTCTAATGATTTGAACTGGGTAATATTTAAAAATTATGTTCACATTGACAAACAAAAAAGGCAGATGACATGGTGATGCGTGACACACATTTCTTATAAAAATATGATTTGATAACGATTGTAACTTATCCTACCCACATCGGAGGCAACACTACAGTGAAAAGAAAATAATTTTTTTTTAAAAAAAACTAAGAGAGAGATAAAGGTTTTGAAAAAAAATTAAGAGCCCTTTTGACTATGTGATTTCGTGGGTTAAAAGTATAATTTTAAACAAAATCACAAAAAATGTATAGTTTGTGAATGCATTTTTGACAAATTACGGTTTGAAACTGTAGAAAAATATGCATTTTTAAATCGTAAGTAAGGGATGCGTTTCTAAAAAGGACGATTTTAAAGGTTAAATTGCGATTTTACCAGACGCTTAATTTTGTTTTAAAAAACGCATTTTCAAATCGCTATTTTTTAAATCACACATTTTGAAAACCTCAAACCCAAACTGACCATAAATGTGAAATCTAATAAATTCAAGGATGTAAAGGTAGTTTCTTCTGTTTTAAAATTAATATTAAACATAATAACCAAAGGTTAGTTTTTTTTTTTTTTTTTTTTTTCATATGTAAGAGAAGTTTTATTAAAAAGTATAAGACGCCCCTAAATACATTATGAGTATACAAAGGAACAACAAAACCCAACCAAAGAAAACAAACAAGCCCAAAAAAGCTAAACCCCAAAACCCGAAAAGAACACCCAAGAAACAGCCCACAAAATAAACCCAATTAAACCCACAAGAGAAAAAAATCCAAAACCCGAGAACAAAACACCTCAAGACCCACAAAGGCTCGCTCTAGCCTTTGGTCTTTTGGCGACATCATCTCATCCACAATAGCCAAAAACATCTTACGGCGACCCTCATCCTTTGCCCGCTCAACGAGCAACCCGTCTCAAAACTCAAGAACTTTCTCCCGAGCACGATCGCTCAAGCGGACTTACAGGCAGCCCCCAGCTAAAGGGCGGACCTATTCAGGGGCAAGGGGGGCTCTGGCCTCCTAGCCCCAGATTTTTTTTTTTTTAAAAAAAAAAAAATTAAAATTTTATCTTTAATTTTTTTTTTTTAGTTTTGCCTCCTAAATTTTATTTATTTTCAATTTGGCTCCCCCAATTTGTTCCGCCACTGCCCCAGCTCCATCAACCCGGGGCTGGCCTCAGACAAAGACGGCAAAGAAGGATCCCCACCGGCTGAGGACTCCGGAGCTGACCCATCAGAGTACCCCTTAGCTTCCAAATCGGAACACCCAAATACAGAGGTCACCGGAGCAGAAGGCAGAGAGGCAGAGGAAGGAGACCCAGGGGCAGACTAACCAGAGGTTAGTCTTAGTCATATCCATTAATTTTCTTCTTCTTTTTTTTTAACAATGGAACCATTCATTCATTATAATAAAAGAGACCCAAAGGGCTAGTTATAGTGATTAGGGGTCCAAAGACACCCTAAAAACAAAGTCAAGAACTGAATCTGACTTGGGAGCAGCTGCCTAAACATAAACGATAATAACATGGACAACAATCTCTTGGAGAAAGTATCTCTCTCTCTCTCTCTCTCTCTCTCTCTCTCTCTCTCTCTCTTCTGTGTGTAAACGTTTTAATTTTGGTTGTCTCATTACTGGGATTATCAATATTTTGTTTGTATTGACCTTAATCTTCATATATTTAGTTTTGGCTGGAAATTTGATCACGAGTTCTCTCACTCTGAATGCCTCTGACGTAGTTGATACTTTAGCCACTAATGTTGCGGTAAGCTTTCTAGTCTTCTTTGCTTTCACTGGCTTCGTTTGAACAATATTGTCATCTAGTATTATTGTGTTGCCATCTTTTTCTTGATAATTGTTTCCAGGTATTCTGCTAATTGTCTTTTTCAAAATGTTTCAGGGCTCGGCTTCATATCCTCAGACAACCAATTTTCTTGATCCTGCTTTTGTTTCGGGTGAACCCATCTACAATGTGCAAAGCCAGTGCTCATCAAATTCTACATTTTCTGTTTCCTTTAAGCAGTCATCCATTGAGCTGCAAGAAGGTATACATCCCTTGCATTTTTAATTTCTCAATAAATTCTTGTTTCTCTCCAGAAAATATAAGGTGCACATTCTTTATTGAATGGTCCTACAAGCATAAAGTCTAACATGAAAGTTCACGTGGACACATTAATTCTTGAGCATATAGGGCATGAACAGAATGGAGAAGCGAGATAGTGCGGGTGTGGCACCTGTCTGTATGTGTGCATGTTTAGAAGTTTAATATCTTTATTTCATTCAAGTTAGCAAACTACATTCCTTCATGCATAAAAAAAAAAAAGGCAATCTGTGTTGAAAATAGATAATTACACACACGCTGATTGCACTTAAAACCGTTTGCATTGAAGATTCTAAATCTTTGTTTTAGGACTTCCTCCTTGTTTTTATTTGTTATTTTTACCTTTTAATTTCTTTTCCCAAATGGTTACCTTCTGTATACTTCTCGTGTACAAATTCTGCATCTCCTTTTATTCTTTAGCACTTTAATTGATATTGTAATCTAAGATAAGTTTTATTTATTTGTTTTCCTTGAATCTAGTGGTTAGTTGTGTCCAAGGTTTACATTTGTGGCGCAATAGCTCTTCTGAGATTAATGATGAGCTATATAGAGGTTACCGAAAAGGGAATTTGGAGAGGAAGATTAATGAAATCATTGCAAGTTGGTCTACTTAACATCTTTGACTTAATATTTTGATGTGGTTGGAGTAGTATCATGTAGGGAACAATACTCATGGCTTTATTTTCTGATCACAACTTATGATTTCTTAAACTCGAATGGCAATAGTTTTAAAGGATAATTATACCATTGGTCCTTGGGGTATGTCATAATTATAAATAACCCCCTATGGTTTACAAAGTTCATGGGAGGTCCTTGTGGTAAACTATAATTACAAATCGTCAGCCTCCAATTTGTGTTTTATTTCATCTATATAAACTTGCAAATTTCCCTGGCCTTTCTTGTGGCTGCAATGTTTTCAAATATTAAGACTGCTGCAGGTTTGGTCGTAGCTATTTGATTTATTTTTGATATTGCGTGAAATTTTGCTTTTCTGTAAAGGATTGTGAGCTAACATGCATGTCATGATTGAATATTTATGATAACAGTTATTGGATACCTATGGGTCTTTGGAACTGGGCTTTTAGGAGGCTTTCTTTTCCAATTCTTTGTTCAAGATACATCGTTCCCAAGTAAGTGGTAGATTTTTTGAAATAGATTATTTGTCATGTTGGTTATGAGACATACTTAATTTATTTTAAAAAGATTCAACAAGAACTATGTTTGGATGGGATTATTTTTCGATTGGGTGGCTTTTCAACAAAGCTAAACTCAATTCTATGCAAAAAGAAGAGGAAAGCCTGTTTAGCCCTCCCCAAGCAGTGTCGATTTTATTTAGACTTGCGGGAAATGGATGGTGTCAAAAAAGCTTTTCGACTGGGTGCCATGCTGACCCTACCCTCTCCAAGCATAATCAATCCAAGGCAGGATGATACTGGCCAACACAAGTATGTGTCGCCAGAGCCTGCTCCCTGTCACATACAATGATAAAAAAAAGTTCACTGTATTTTGCATATGGATGCATGCCTACTTTTATATATGTGCATCTATCTTCTAACAATTAAATGGAAAAGTTTATTTATTATTCTTTCTTTCTTTTCTTTGGGGGGCCGGGGGGGATTACACATTTTTTGAAAGGCTTTACTGCCATTGTCCTGCTGATTTGCAATAGCTCTTTCTTCGTAGACCTTTTTACTTAAACCCCAAAAGGTTATGTATTCTTAATTGTTACCCTGACAAGTTATGTAATAAATGACGACTGTAGGAATTAGGTGGAGTTGGTATAACTGGTTAAAACCTATGCCACTCCAAGATGAGGAAAATTTACTGGTTTTTTTGTATGATGTAGTCCATTTGTAAATGAGCACAGCTGAGAAGATAGTTCTTTTCAACTTTTCTGTCAAGATGAAGAGAAAAACATGCAATCTGCTTGGATGTTGCCAGAAGGTTAAACACGAAATGTATTGCCTAGTTCAGATATTCTCGTCTGAATCGTATAAACAATAGATTTTCTTTTGAAATCCTCACTATTAAGGGAAAAAGAAATCTGTCTTAAACAGATACGAAATAGTTCTGCCATGCTTATTTCATGAATATAATAAACACGAGGAATAACTCCACCATGGCTATATCTTGTGCACCTCCTCCCCTGCAGGAGAATTCTATGCATTGTTTCTTCCTTTTTTCCCATCGAACAATTCTTAGTGGAGTATTTTCCAATTATTTGTGTAAATGGACAAAATTCTATGTTTTAACGAGGGACAAGGATTTGGATATCTCAATCTAAAATAACTAATCAAAATTCAACTACATATGTTTGTTTTTCTGAATATTCCTTTGTATGGATAACAATGGGAAGTAAAATAGTGTGAAAAAAAAATAAAATTAATATCTACTTTTCTTGACAAAATGCATGTGGTCTTTCATTATTCAGCATTTTCTAATTGAGTGAAGGTGATTTGTTAAATCATTTAAACTAGTATTGCACGTGCGTGGGTGAAAGTGTACATGATTTTACATTATTTAAATTTTTAAAAGACGTGCCAATATTGACTTTATATGTATCGTTAGATGCACCAACTTTAAATCATGAAATTTCATTTGAAATGGATAATATTCATTTCATTAAATGAAATGGAAAGGATCATATTCCGCTTAATAAATTTTGAGGTCTAAAGAGACAAATTTAGGTGTGATTTTTTTTATATTTAAATATTTAATGAAATAATTTTAATTTTAAATCATTCTTCTTGCTATTGGTGTTTGTTTGGTGCTTAATAGAGTTCCGCCAATATTTTTGGTGTTTCTATGATTTGCTGTTTGTGTTTGTTTTATTATTGGCAAATCGTTGTTGTGGCTTTGTTTGCTGATCCAATATTGAGTTATCTCCAATAAGTGGGTTAAGATTCGTAAACTAAATCAGGAAGACCTTCTCTACCTGACAGTTTCATATCAGTTTTGCTATCCGCGGGTTGTGGTTTTTCGTTGCCGATTCTTTTTGGCTTCTGTTTATATGTGAAGCATTGGAGTTTTTGAAGCTTAGCGTCTGAGCGCAATTCTGTTGCACCACAAATATTGCTGCGGGCGGCTTGAACCTGCCTCCTCCTACCAAATGAAAATATTATCTTGGAATTGTCGAGGTTTGGCTCAACCTTCTACAATTCGTAGTTTAAGGGCCATGATCAGGAAAAACAACCCTAATGTAATCTTTTTGTCTGAAACTAAGACTACCTCTCCTATTGCTAGTTCTTTAATGCTTCAACTTGATTTCAATATGCTAGTTCAGGCTCCTCCCTCTAGCTCTCGAGGGTGACTTTTGCTTGCCTGGAAAAATGATGTTACACTCGCTGACTTCTATGTATCTCATGATATGATGTGTGCTTGGTGTTCCTCGAACTCCCCTGCTGTTAAATGGTTGATTTCTTTTGTTTATGAACCTCCTTATTAGAAGACTAATTCTGATTTATGGACTACTTTAGCTGCTTTTGGTGATCATTGTGATATTCCATGGCTTTGTATTGGTGATTTTAATGCTATAAGTGCTCAACAAGACAAATTGGGCAGTAGACCTTTCCCATGCTCCTCCAGGAATAATTTTAGTTATTTTATGAATCAGTTTGACATGATTGATCTGGGATTTTCTGGTAACCCATATACATGGTCTAACCACCGGTAATGTCAAAGTTTGATTAAAGAATGTCTTAATAGGGGTATTGCTACAAATCAATGGATTCAGCATTTCTCCTCTTTCTTAGTTACTCATTTGCCAGCCCATAATTTTGATCACAACTCCGTGCTCTTAGATACATCAATTAGATCCCCTTCTCTTTGTTGTCCTTTTTACTTTGAAGAATTTTGGACTAGGGATCCCACTTGTGGATTAGTTATTAATGAAGCTTGGTCAATTCTTGTGTCTGGCTCCCCAGCTTACTGCTTGATAAAAAAACTGAAGAACACAAAGCGGACAATCAAACACTGGAATAAGCATTACTTTGGGGAAATTAAAAGGAAACTGGACTCCACTTATCAACTGCTTGACATCACTCAATAGGCTCCTCCTTCAGATACCAACTTAGCCTTAGAGCTTCATCTCAAATTCCTTTTAAATGAATATCTGATTCAGGAAGAATCCCCCTGGAAGCTTAAATCTAGAGAACTTTGGTTGACATGTAAGGATTTTAACACTCGATTTTTTCATACTAGCGCCCTTATTCGGTGAAGGAGAAATGCTATTGATCTTCTAAAATCCTCTACTGATGGATGGATTACAGGTAGGAGAAATATTTGCTGGAGCTTGTTTTATTCCTCATAATAACTCAAGCCTTCCTATATGATCCTCACCATGGATTCCTACTGCCCCATCCTTTATACCAATACCAAGATTGCCTTCCATCCCCTTTAACCACCCCTTAGCCATTTCTGATCTTATTCACTCTCCTACCATGTCTTGGAAGCAAAATGTCTTGCATTTCTTGTTTGATCCCATCACCACCTCTGAAATTTTAAAAATCACAATTCGTCCCCACTCTTATTCCCTTCTCTGGACCCCATCCACCACCAGTGTTTTCTCAACCAAATCCGTCCATCACCTCATTAGCTTCTTCTCCCTTTCCACACCCTCACCTCTCCCCAAATCTTGCTGGAAAGCACTCTGGAAACTCAAGCTGAACTATCGCTTAAAACTTTTTCTTTGGAAGATGGTATGGAATATTATTCCCACCAAATTTTGAATTTCTCAATACATACCTTCTTCTCTATCAAACACCAGTTGCTCCATTTGCTCTCATCCCACAGACTCCCTTTCTCATCTCTTTTTCACTTGTCCCATTGCATGTGTGGTTTGGCGCCAATCTTTTTGGCCTTTGGATACTATTGCATTAAATGTTACTAACATGATAGATTGGCTCCTTATTATTCTACATCCACACCGTATGCTTGGCGTACCTTTAGCAGAGGCTCATAGGTTCCAAGTATTTGCTGCTGTTGCATGTGACTACCTTTGGTTTACCAGGAGTAAAGCTCATCATGATGGTATTATCCAGAATGCTCTTGTCATATCAACTACAATCAACAAGATTGCTCTGGAGCACTATTCTTCGTAGACAACCAAATATGATAACCCCTGAAGTTTGGAAGAGTCCATCTCCTCCCTATTTCAAGATCAACTATGATACTTCCGTCAGAACTACTTTTTTTGCTCAAGCTGCAGTTTGCAGACTCTACTGGTTCTATAATCAAGTGTCTCTCCCTTATTAGCTCACCTTGCTTTGCTCTTTATGGTGAGGCTATTGCTGCTCTTCTGGCTGCTCATGTGGCAAGTTTGTTAGGGTTATCTTCTTTTATCTTAGAAGGTAATTCTCTCAATGTCACAATAGCGCTTCAACATCCAGAAATTACTACAGATTGGAGAATTGCTTCCACTATCTCCAACATTCACTCCACCATCCCACCAACAGTTGGCTGGAAAGCTAGTCATGTTAACCGAAGTGCAAAATTCTGTGCCCACCATGTGACAAACTAGGCCGCAAGTAGAATTTATTTTGGCTGCATTCCCATCATTTTCCCTTTATCCACATCTTTTCCACCATGTATTGGAAAAAACTCCCCCTCCACCTTCTTTATTCTGTAGTTTGTTTTTTTCTTTTCTTTTCGTTTCTTTTCACAATGTACTTTAAAAAAATAAAAAATAAAAAATTCTTGGTTGACTTTCCTATATTTTCGTAGAAATTGGCAACCACAAGCTTCTTCAAAACCCTTGAATGCGTGGAGAGCTTTTGTTGAGTTCTTTCATTCTTAATTAGGATTGAATTTAAAAAAATAAAGAAAAGTGTGAGTGTGTTTGTCCCACACCAGTTGAACAAAGCCAGTAGGATGAGTTTATAAGCTCCTTCCTCTCACCAAGAGATAGGGCCTTTTGGTGAGATGTGTCGGATTAAGTTTGTAAACTTGTCTGAAAACCTCTTGCTCTCTCAACTTGGTTGTGTGGATTTATCCCCATTTCCCTTCTTCCCAAATTCTCGAAAAAAAAAAATACAAAGAAAAGTGTGAATGTGTTTGTCCCACATTGGTTGAACAAAGCCGGTAGGATGAGTTTATAAGCTCCTTCCTCACATTAAGAGATAGGCCCTTTTGGTGAGATGTATCGGATTAAGTTTGTAAACTCGTCTGAAACCTCTTGCTCTCTCAACCTGGTTGTGTGGATTTATCCCTTTTCTCCTTCTTCCCAAATTCTCAAAAAAAGAAGAAGAAAGGATTGAATTTCTTGAACTATAATTTAAACGTGCTCCATTCCATGGTAAAGTAATATTAAACAAAGTCTTCTAATATTACTTTTTATTGAAAAATAAAATAATTATTATCAGTTGCGGTCCTTGCAGAGCTGAGGGGGTTGGAGGCTCTCCACAAATTTCTTTCTTTTTTTTTTTTCTTTTATTTTATAAAAAAAATTAACCTTTAAATTTGTGAAAAAAATAATTTTAGTCATATCCCTCTCTCTCTCTCTCTCTCTCTCTCTCTCGCGTATCCCTCTCTACCAAACCCTAGGTCTCTTCACTGGTTTTGGCTAGGGGGGAGGAGTCCCTCCCTCCTTTTCCGGTTCTCTTCTTGTTTAGATCTAGTTATTTCTCTTCTTCCTTTTGGTCTTCTTTTGGGTTTCATTGCTTTTGGGGTAGATCTGCGGTGGATGGGTTTTCGTCTGCTCTCATGCGTCCCATCTGAGGCATCACCGACTTATTCCGGTTTGCTCCGTTGTTGGTGTTTTTGTGGTTGGCCGCCGAGCCAGTGTGCGTGGCTTTTGCTTCTTGGGGTGTAGATCTATGATTTTTGGGCCCTCGTCTCTGTGCACGCACCTCACCGGTGGAATCTCTGTCGTCGTCCGGCTCTTCCCCGCCATCGAGTTTGCTGCGGGTGAGATCCGGAAATTTGGGTGTTAGATCTACGGCGTTTGGGTCCTTTTCTCCACGCACGTGCCGCTCCGTTGTCTTCACCGACAGTTTCTGCGTCGTCTTCGACTAGTTCCACGTCGCGTCGGCGCGCGTGGCTTCCACGCACCGGCTCCTTTGCAGTTTTTATTTTTTCCCTTGTAGCTCAGGTTTTTTCTTTGTAATTCGAGATTTGGGTGTTTCTTGTGGGTTTTGGGTTTTGGTTTTTTTCTTTGTTCGGGTTGTTGTGTGGGTATTGAGGGTTTTCTTGGGCTTAGGGGGTTTTCTTGTTTGGGGGTTTTATTGTATTATGGGGGGTCTATTGTATCTTGGGTTTTATTGTATTATAGGGGTTTACTATTGCATCTTGGGTGTTTGTTGGGGGGTTACTATTGTATTTTGGGTCTCATGTGGGTTTTGGGTGTTGTGGGTTTGTAGTTCCTTGTGGGTTTTCTTGGGTTTTTTATGTGGGTTAGCTGAGTTGCTCCTGTGTATACTTCATGTGTACTTAGGGGCGTCTTACGCTTTTTTTAATGAAATTTTCTTTAAAAAAAAAAAAAAATTGGTTTATTTTTTTTATTTTTTTACACTTCGCCCCTTAAGTTTAATTTCTAGGACTAATTCTGTCTTTGACTATTATTTGTGCCTACTTCATGAATATTGAATACTGGTTAATTAGTTTCTCATTATATCATAATTTTAGTCCCATCTAATAAAATTAATTTTCTACACAAAGAAAAACATGGTTCAGTCTATGACTTACGTTCACAGAATAAAGCCTAAAAAGCTACATTTTACTCTTACTTCTTTGAGTGATTACAATATAACAAGCTCCTATTTATAAGAGAATTAGATAATACAAATAAGCTTCAACTAGGTAATTGTGATTAAGTGATAAACTTCAATCGTAATTATGTCACAGTCTTCAACTGTGAGTAGGTGATAGTCTTCAACTATAGCTTGGATTCTTGATCTCCTGATATACTCTAACATTTTCTGCATTATATTTTACTTTATGATTAGCAAAGATGTAGGTCGGTATTGATGTGAAAGAAAATTACTTATAAAAAAAATTTTAGAAAGAAAATCAAGTGACATTTAAAAAAAAAAGAAAAAAAGGATGGAATAGTACAAAATAGCAAGTCCATATAATTACATCCCGTTTGATCTATGTATTTATTTTCGAGGAATTCTATTTCATATTCTATGGTACATCTCCCATTCATTTTTTATCCAAATCAACAATTGAATCTGTAAAACTCACAGATATTATTATTTTAAATGATTAAAGACTCTTGAATTATATGTGATATTAGACAAATTGTTCTTAGAATCTAATATTTTTAACTTATTAACTTCATGAGTACTGCAAATTTCTTATAAAAGGATGTAGCAATTCAATGTCGCTTATCACATTAATCACTAAAAGTCTAAAGGGTGATTATTATTTTTTTATTTAACAATGCTTAATCAAAGGGTTAGTTGAGAGTCTCATGTCAACTTTTTTAGATAGAGTTGTATTACCTAGCATTTTATTATATATATATATAAAGCATTTTCCTTACATTTATTTAATTTTTTTGTTTTTGCCGAAAAGCATTTTCCTTATTTTAATACGTAATAATGATGTCTGAACGATTTTTTTTTTTTTTTGTTATCAGGGTATCTGGTTTCACCTTTTGAGCTGGGCAGTACCTCAGGCTTGTAACCGAGATTAGAAGCCTAGCCTAGGATTCACCAGATTTAGTAATTCCCGCCACTCTCAACGGCTAGCTTCCAATAGCCCAGAGGCATATGCCAAACAAACTTCGCTCTTCTCTAGATAAATGCTGCTACTCTTTGATTGTCAAAGCCCTTGAGTACACAGAGATGCATCAGCTGTAACATTCGTGCCTGCATATATGGAACGCCATTTGTTAAATTTCCTTCACTCAACCCTGCACATAAAACAAATCAAGCAGGTTCACGCCTTGATTGTCATAAATTATCCTACTCTTACTACAGATTTCGTTAAAAGTCTACTTCGTTTGTCTATTGTTGTCTATGCTCGCAACGTGTTTGATAAGATTCCTCAACCAACTCAAGTTCTTTATAATTCCCTGATTTCAACATTCTCCAAGCTTTCATTGAACAAAAACGCTTTAGAAGCGTTCGTTTTGATGCATGGTAGTGGTACCCATGTGGTAGGTTCCATAATTGCACCCGTTATGAAGTCGTGCACTTCTTTGTTAGCTGTTGAATTAGCAAAAGAAATTCATTCATTGGTCGTAAAATGTGGGTTCAATTCGGATATTTTTGTTCAAACTCCTCTGATGGATTTTTATGCTAAAACGTGTGATATTGGATCTGCAAAGAAAGTTTTTGAAGGGATTTTTATGAAGGATCCAATCTGTTATAATTGTTTGATTTCTGGATATTCGAAGTCTGGTGATGTTATAGCAGCACAACGGTTGTTTGATGAGATGTCCGAGAGAACTGTTGTTTCGTGGAATTCTATGATTTCTTGCTATGCAAACAATGGATATTATCACGAGGGTTTGAGGATTTTCGAGAGGATGCGGGCTGGGGGATGTAGCCCCAATGAAATCAGTGTAGCCACTGTACTCTCTATATGTGCTAAGCATAGGGATTTGGAAATGGGGTTGAGAGTTAAGAAGTTTATTGACAAGACCAATTTTCGTTTGAATATGATAGTGTCTACTGCATTGTTGGAAATGTATGTGAAATGTGGAGCTGTTGATGATGCACGTCATGAGTTTGATTGCATGGACAGAAAAGATGTTGTTACATGGAGTGCCATGATTGCTGGTTATGCCCAAAATGGGAGACCGAGTGAGGCCTTGGAGCTCTTTGAACGCATGAAAAATGAACAAATTGAACCTAATGATGTTGCCCTTGTTAGTGTTCTATCTGCTTGCTCTCAATTGGGTTCAGTGGGAGTTGGTGAGCGCATTGGCTACTATGTAGAGAGTCGAGGTTTTATCTTCAATGTTTATGTTGCCTCTGCACTATTGGATATGTACTCCAAGTGCGGGAATATTAGTAAAGCTCGTCAAATATTCAATAAGATGCCTCACAAAGATATTGTTAGTTGGAATTCACTGATTGCAGGTCTAGCAGCCAATGGTTTTGCGGAGGATGCGATTAATCTTTATGAGAACATGAAAGAAATTAGAGTAATACCAGATGATATAACATTTGTGGGTGTGTTGACTGCTTGCACCCATGCAGGCCTTATTGAATTGGGGCTTGAGTTTTTCAGAAGCATTAAATTGGATTATGATATTACACCAACTATAGAACATTATGCTTGTATTGTTGACCTCTTTTGTAGGTCTGGGAGACTGAAAGAGGCCTATGAGTTCATATGTAGAATGGAAGTGGAGCCTAATGTTGTGATATGGGGCACCTTACTCAGTGCTTCTAGAATCCATTCAAATGTAGAGCTTGCAGAGCTCTCGGTTAAGAAGTTACTAGAACTCGAGCCTGAGAACTCTGGGAACTATATCCTTCTTTCCAACATATATGCAAGTGTCGGCAGATGGCAAGAATCCTTGAGGGTGCGGAATTTGATGAAAATTAACAGAGTGCAGAAAACCACTGCATATAGTTGGATAGAAGTGGATAATAAAGTGCATAAATTTTTAGTTGATGACACATCCCATGCTAGATCTAATGAGGTTTATTTCATTGTTGACGGGCTAGCAATGCAGTTGACTTCGGCAAGTTATAATTTAAATTCTGACTTAGAATTTTGATGATGTTCATAGTAGAAACCAATAAATGCCTGCTACACATTTGGAAAAGTATGTTGGAGCTTATTACCACAAACCTCAGTTTAAATCTCAGCATGAGCTTGGATGTTCTTCTCTCTTGCTTGTGGTCCAAACAAAAGAAAAGATGTATGAGAAAAGTTTTGCAGTAACTTGTTTTCTTTCTTATGTTGTATCTTGATTTAAATGGCAATAACACACTGAAAAGATTGGAATTTTCATGTTGCTTGGCCTTTCAAGGCATATTGTGATGTATGATATTCAAATTTATCAAATTTTTGGTTAATTGTGGAAATAAGCTTATGGAAACATGTCTTCATTTGCAAAGCATAATCACATTTTCTGATTTTGGGCTGATTTGGCGTTGGGGCTTCAAATTAGATGATTTCTAGGAATTTTACAATGCATGCCAAAGAAATGGATTACTCCATCAAATTGGGCCAATTATTAATTTTTTGTTTATATATGTCAATGTTTCTTGCAAATGCCAATGACAGAACGTACATACTGGTACAAAATTATTTATTGTAACTTAATTATTTCACATCGAAAGTTGAGCTATTCCTCATTGTTTGGTGAAGATTATTTTACTGCTTAAAGTTTATTTGGCATGTCGCAACAAACTTGACCTGTTCCCACTTAATCCATCATACAACATGATATTGGATATGATAATATATGACTTGTCAAGCCACTGGGTGTATGAAAATGACTATTTCCCTCTGTTTGCTTCTATTGTAATATGCTTCAGAAGCAAGCAATCAATTCTATACTCACATTTATGTGACTGATGTTTCCTAAAAAATTGTTAGATTTAGGCTAACATCTTACTGCACCTACTTATGGATTGGATGGTCCAAATTATCACTCCCTAGAAAAAAAAAAAAAAAAGAAGAAGAAGAAGAAAAAAGAGCTCTTTCCAAGAAATTACTTATTTTTGTTTGTTTGATCATGGAGATTGCGAAGAATTCAGCTTCTTATAGATTTCATTTATTATTTGTTGAAGCTAGATCAGAATAACGAGTTTTTCTTCAAAAGGGTTTAGAGTCGTCATTGGAGAAAATACTAAGGATTGCATGGTATTGGACGATCTCAAGCCGTGTTTATACTCCTAATTGTTTTAGGCACTGCTATAATATGGCAATTGTATTTGCTTTAGACCTTGCGGGTTTAAGAAAATTGACCGGCATTTGATG
Organism: Alnus glutinosa; assembly: GCF_958979055.1. Taxonomy (NCBI): domain Eukaryota; kingdom Viridiplantae; phylum Streptophyta; class Magnoliopsida; order Fagales; family Betulaceae; genus Alnus; species Alnus glutinosa. The sequence continues at coordinate 3,614,150 of NC_084893.1, forward strand.
TCATGTTAGAAAGTATGATTTCTTAAATTATTATTATTTTTATTTTTTTGTGAATTTTTGGTATTCAATGTTTGTGAAATGACTCCTGCTATTTGTTTATTTCCATATGTTACATGCGTGTATTAATAATCTTCTCTTAGATAGTTTCGTGACCAAAACTGGAGGTAACTGAGCTGCTTTGAGGTTTTCACAACTGGCGCCATGTGTGTCCACAGTATTGCGTCCGAAGGCATCACTTTCAACCCTTTGCAGAATTTCTTGCAGCTTACTTATCTGAGGGTTATGATATAATTAAATCTGATTATATTTCTGGCTCGTACAATATGCCTCTTGTAACTGCGAGTAGGTAATATTTCAATTTTCCTTCAAGCCATTTCAGGGCTCCAAACAAGTATTTGAAGTATTTTAAAATGAGTACCTTGTCATTGTCTTCATTGAGTAGGATATTTAATCTTTGATTTGGTAACATTTTCAAATGTTAATTGTTTGCCTCCTCAGTTCAACAAATAATACCTCCCTTCTTGCTCTCTATCGTCCTTTACTTTTTAGATGCTGTTACTGGGCTCTTATAACTAAGTCTTTTGAGAATTTACAAACATGTAACAATTTTCTCAGAAGTTTCCTTCCATATTGTGTTGGATGAAATTTCTCTAATTTAGTCTATTAAACTAACATGTGTCTAGAATGAATACATATCAGTTTAATATACCAAATTTGATGAAAATTTTTGTCCTAAATAAAATTTCATTTTAAGTTTTCGTCATTTGAGCACATGGTTGACCACAATGATATTATATGATCATGTAGAACCGTGCAAGGATGAATTATTATTTTTAATGCCAGTCAATTTGCTTAATTCTTTAGAATGAATCGGGTAGTACGATGTAATTGTTTATATATCATGGTTGACCACAATGATATTATATGATCATGTAGAACCGTGCAAGGATGAATTATTATTTTTAATGCCAGTCAATTTGCTTAATTCTTTAGAATGAATTGGGTAGTACGATGTAATTGCTTATATATTAGAAGATACTTGGAGATGCTACTGGGTGTACTAAGTAGTTTCCACTTTCCACCCATATTTGGAGCCACCACTCATCGGGTCATATTTTATTTTGAATACTCCTTGGTTAGGTGAAATTTGGCTGTTTGTTCATATTGAAAGGTACTAATTGCCTTTTTTATTTGTTCTTCAAATGCATAGCACGAAGGTAATCAATTATGTTTCTTATTATGACTACTCTCTAAATGAAAACAGAAATTTTTTCTAAAACAATAAAGATAAAATTCAAAGTTGTTTTTAAGAACATTTATGTGGAATAGGTTTTGGGGTGCGTTGGAGCTAGGAGTACTACAATTTTTACTACAATTTCCTTACAAATTGACAGAATTGTCCACGTGACACTTACTATGTTAGTCATTACAATGTGGACGGCTACGTGACAGTCATTTTCATCACACGTGGGCTATCACACAAGTTTGTTTGTATGAGAATTTTAGTAAAAATTACATCACACGTGGGCTATCACACAAGTTTGTTTGTATGAGAATTTTAGTAAAAATTATAATACTTCCGGTTCTCTAATTCTCATTTAGTTTTGAAAGCAAAAGAAAACTTGATCCTTGACTTTGTTAGAATAGAATGACCACGTTTAGTCTATACTACCTGTGTATTTAGGGGCGCTTTACGCTTTTTTATAAAGTTTTCTTAATTATCAAAAAGAAAAAAAGACCACATTTAGTGCTCCAAAACTCTCTCCCGTGTAAACCCAAAAAAATTAGAAAAAGAAAAAGAAAAAGCACACCCAGGAAAAAGAAAGGAAATAAAACCCTTAACATATGATAATCGGAAGGGAGGAAAAGAGGGGTATGGGGGGTTTTTTCGCAGTTTAGCGAGAATTCGGGAGAGAAAACAATGGGGGTGCGTTTTTACATTTTAAGATTATTATTATTCCCATTAATTTTCTTCTAGAGTCATTAGGTTGCAAGTAGATAGAAAGAGCCTGTAGAAACAGTCTCACTCTTTTTTAATACGCTTCCAATGGTTGATAATGATTTTAATTTTTTTTTTTTGGTTAAAAAAAAGGGTTTTGATGTGATATTGGGCTGAAAAATGTTATTTTAGTAGGTTTATATTTGAAAAGTATTTTATATTTTTAAGAAAAGATCCACTGCATGCACCTTGAGCTTCACAAAGAGTCAAACCGCGTGAAGGGCAATATGGTCATTTAGCAAAGGGTAGTTTTGGTAGAGAAACATGTCCTGGTGCAGCCGAATCCAAAACCATTTCCGAAAATAAATCAAGAGAAATGATCTATACACAAAGGTTTCACAACTCTCGCACAACATGCTGACATGGCATGAATATTTTATTGTTTTTTTCTTTTTTGGTTCATGCGGTTAGAAGAAAACATGTGAGAGAGGGAAAATCAAAATTTCGTTCAACAGAGCCACTGCCCAGTCCCTCTCTCTCTCAAATTTCTCTCCGTACAGATCGCCCGTCGCCGGCTTCTCTCTTGGCGGTCGCCCGTCGTCCGTCGTCCGGCGCTTCCCGCTCCGGCAGATCCAGCTCTCTCTCTCTCCGGCGCCCGCTCCCCTAGATTCGGTCTTCCGTCGTCCGGCGTTCCTGCTCCGGCAGATCCTCTCCAGCTCTCTCTCTCTCCGGCGCCCGCTCCCCCAAATTCGGTCTTCCGTCGTCCGGCGTTCCCGCTCCAGCAGATCCAGCTCTCTCTCTCTCTCTCCGGCGGTTTTCCTCTCTCCGGCGCTTCCCACTTCGCTAGATTCGGTCGCCCTTCTCTTCGCCGTTCTCTCTCGGCGGCCGGCCTCCTCTGTCGTCCGGCAGATCTCGTCTCACTCCAGCTCTGTCTCCGGCAGATCTTCCCTCCGGCAGGTACTTTCTTTTTTTTTTTTTTTTTTTTTTTTTTTTTTTTCTTTTTTTTGTAAGTGCTTTCTTTGTTTTTGAATTACATGTGATGTTTGAAATTTTGAATGTCTCTAATTTATCTCAACTGGTGAAGTGAGATAGGATGTGAACTTGATTTGGGGTTTTTTTGTTTTGGCTGCTACATTCTGTTTCAGATCAGTGAACTATGGTTTTGCAGTTTGATTTATGAGTTTGAATTTTGGAGCTGGTATATGTGTAACTTGATAAACAAAAACAAATATATTTTAGGGTGTGTAACTTGATAAACAAAAACAAACAGAATTAGGATAATCTTCCATTTCAATTGATTTTTCAACAGAAATTATTTGCCTATCACAACTCAAAAAGTAAACAAAAATTTTAACTACTTTCATGACATGATATTTACAAAAGTTTTTTTTTTCTAAAAAAAAATAAATAAATAACATTTATAAATTATTGTATGTGATTTTGACACACATTTATAAATTATTGTATTAATTACATTTCAGATTATAACATAATGGAAAACTGAAATCCAAAATGTTCAAAATTGTAGTTATTAATTAGTAAGTACTTAAAGTAGTAAAAAACCAATTAGTGGTGCATGACCTAACTATTGGTTGGGAATGCAAATAAGAACTTATGCTAAATATATATTTGGTTGTCTTTCCTACAATTTCTCATTTCGAAATCAGGTTCTTTATGTTGAATTGAGAGTGTGTTAGGTGTTCATGAGTTTTTTATTTTACTTGGTTGGTTGTTTTGCATTTTGCTTTATCCAGACATTTCACTCTTTTTCCATTGCACGCAAGGTGCTTGATAAAATGCTCCACTAACCATTTTTTACTTCTCTTGGCAAGTTTTGTCCAGACTTGAATTGGTTTTACTCTCTACTTGTCTTGGACCATTTTGTTGAGTCCGTATCCAATCTATTCATGCTTGTTTTCATTTAGGTCTCATTCGACTTGTCTTTTGACATTCTCTAATGTGTAATAGAATTTTATTATTATTAACAAATTCTTACATTTTTCCATTCAATTAATTTGTAGTGCTTTTTAATATAGCATGTTTCAAAATGGACTCTTCAAGTTCACAATTGGATAACGAGGGTGAAAAAGTTGAAGAACCGAAGAATTTAACGACGTTTATTTCAGATGAAGAGTTGAGTGATAAGGAAGAAAATGTGTTAAAGGATGGTGAGAAAGTTGAAGAACCAAATGATTTAATGACTTTTAGTTCAGATGAAGAGTTGAGTGATAAGGAAGAAAATGTGGTCCTACCTGTGGTGTTAAAGGATGATGAGAAAATTGAAGAACCGAAGTCATCAATGACTTTTGGTTCAATAGAAGAAGTTTGCTCTTATTATAGGAGGTATGCTAAGCAAGCTGGGTTTGGTATAGCGCATAGAAGTTCAAGAAAAACGAAGGGTATAAAAAGTTACGTATTGCTTATATGTACTCGTGGAGGTGACGAGCGAGCTACAACAAGTGGTGTTGCGAAGCCAATTCCAACAACTAATAGAACAGGGTGTGGTGCCAGGATTTGTGCGAGATTATGTGGTGATGGAACGTGGTTTTTGAGTAAAGTTGAGTTGACGCATAATCATTCGTTAAGCCCGGGTAAAGCGAGATTTTTTAGAAGCAACAGGAAAATTAATGATGCTGCAAAAAGAAGACTTGAGCTAAATGATAGAGCAGGAATACGTCTGAGTAAGAATTTCAATTCATTAGTTGTTGAAAGTGGGGGGTTTGAGAGTCTTTCTTTTGGAGAGAGAGATTGTCGGAATTATATTAACAAGGCAAAAGAACTCCGTCTTGGTAAAGGGGGTGCCCAAGCACTTTGTGATTACTTCAGAAGAATGCAAAAGCAAAATAATGGTTTCTACTTTATGATAGATATGGATGATGATTGTAGGTTACGAAATGTTTTTTGGGCGGATGCACGGAGTAGGGCAGCGTATGATTTCTTTGGAGATGTTATTACGTTTGACACAACGTATTTGACCAATAGCTATGACATGCCATTTGCTCCTTTTGTATGAGTGAATCATCATTGTCAATCTATACTTTTGGGGGCAGGATTAATTTCAAGCGAGGATACAGACACATTTGTGTGGTTGTTTAAATGTTGGTTGGAGTGCATGAATGGCCAAGCCCCTAAAGCAATTATAACAGACCAGGATAGAGCTATGAAAAATGCAATTGCTATTGTTTTCCCTGAAAGTCGACATAGATATTGTATGTGGCACATTATGAAAAAATTCCCTGAAAAGTTTGGATCACATGCTAATTTTGATGGCATTAAGAGTGCCATAAATAAATGTTTGTATGACTCTCAAACATGTGAAGAATATGAGGAAAATTGGAAAGATCTACTGGAGAAGTATAACCTTCATGATAATGCATGGTTGAATGGGTTATATAGGGATAAGACATTTTGGGTGCCGGCATACATGAAAGATACGTTTTGGGCGGGAATGAACACTACACAACGAAGTGAAAGTATGAACGCATTTTTTGATGGTTACATGCACTCACGAACCACATTGAAAGAATTTGTTGATGAATATGATAATGCTTTAAGGAGAATGGTCGAGAGTGAGACATGTGCTGATTTTGATTCTTTCAATCGCACAATCCCATGTATAAGCGCCTTGCAGTTAGAGAAACAGTTTCAAGTTGTCTACACAAATGCGAAGTTCAAAGAAGTACATGATCAATTTGTGAAAATGATGTCCTGTAATAACTCTCATCTCAAAAGTGAAGGTGCAATTTCCACGTTTGAAGTTATTGAATATGTTGCCGTTGGAGACCACTTAATAGAAAAGACATTTCTTGTTTACTTCAATGAAGATGAGTTGGAAGTGAAGTGCACATGTGCATTGTTTGAAGTAAGAGGCATCTTATGTAGGCATTCACTTTCGGTGTTACGGACAAAGAAAGTGACAACTTTGCCACAAAGATATGTTCTTGACAGATGGAGGAAGGATATTAAGCGAGAGTACTCGAAGGTTAAGAGTAGTTATGATGCCATTGATGATAATCCACATGCCCAAATATATGACAAGGTGAGAAACAATTTTGAGGAATTACTGTCACTCGCATCAGAAAATACGGAGGAACGTTGCATGGAACTAATGAAAAGAATTGATCAAATAAAGGAGTTGTGGCGCGTTGCGAAAATCAAGCTTCTGGCATTCCAGCTACTAGTTGTCAAAAGGTGCTTAGTCCTCATAAGGTTACTTGTAAAGGGAGGCCACGAACAAAGAGAAAGGTGGCTGTTATAGAAACAGTGGTAAAGAAATCCAATGTATCAAGCAAGCCACCAAGAGACAACAATGCTAAAACGAAGAGACAAAAAAATCAAGTTAGTGATTTCTTTATTTTTTTTATTATTTATGTCCACATTTTACTTGCTTAAAAACATGTATGCTTTCCCACATTGCATAAACCATTCTTTAATTGTAGGCCTCGAAATCAACGGAAAATCAAGGCAACACTAGTCAATCTCCGTTGCCTTCTGTACCTTCTGCAACTCACGATCATAGTACTCAGGTGATTAGCCAATATCTCTTTATTTATTGGTTGATTTTTGATAATTATTTGATATTTCACGAGGATATTTAATGTTTGTTTTTGCAGGATTCCGTTGCTTCGTCATCGACAGTTGCTCACACCTTCAGTGGTCACCATCATTCTATTCTTTCTCAGGTATAATTTGTGTTTTTTAAAGTCATTGTTTCTCGATTGGAATTTATATGCGTACAATAAGAGAAACGAATCATGCGTGCATTCATTAGGTGAATTTGTCGATTGACCCCATAAATCTGTTGTCCACAATGATAAGCCAACACAAATACCAAAAGGCTTTCACTACAGCCTTACAAATGCGTGATGTGTCAATTGTGAATTGGATTTGCTCCCAGGTAAATCACTTGATAGTATTGTGTTATTAAAATGCATTCATTTTAGATTTTAGATGTCTGAATATTAAAGCTGATTTTCAGGTCTTGACTATGGATCCTCTCCCTTTGAGTCAAGAAGTATTGCTTCAATTGTTGTGGTTTTTACCATATTGTATCAATACCAACCCAGCCGTAATAATTGCTTGGATGACACACGTTTTTAATTCCATAATCCCAACTGATCCGGCAATTGAAATGCATGTGCGGCCCATCTTCAATCAAGTTTATGCCGCACTCAACCATATAAGTGTCCTGCCCACAATTACTGATGCTGTGCGGTCAACTATACGTCTTCTGATGAATGGTTTACTTCCACCTTGAGACCAAAATGATAGTTAATGGTATTTGATTTATTATTTTGGTTATCGTTATGTTTTCTTCAGAACAATATAATGGTCTTGTTTTATAATATATATGTGTTTTCTTGCAGAGCTGAAATGAATATTTTGTGTGGGAGTTGTAATGGAACTAGCTTTCAGATGGACTCCTGGATGTAATGGAGTTGTAATGAAGATTGACTCCATTATTTTATTTTATTTTACTTTTTTTTGTTGTTCTTATATGATGTTCATATATGTTGTGTACTAGCTTAAAGAGGTTGAAGTGAATTTTGGATGGTGTATGTTATTCTATAAATACATGTATATGTAGTTTTATGTATATTATATGTTCATAGATGAATCGGATTTAATAATTAGTCAGTTATTAATTGATTGATTTTGTGGATTTGGGTATTTGATAATGGTAGTTGCTGATGTGCTGATTTGGAAGAATTGGTATGGAGTGTTTGGAGCTTGTCTTGTAAGGTGGCTTGATGACATTCAAGGTTCTGTTTGAGTGCAGCTAAGGAATGGTGACAAGAATCAAAAGATATGGATAAAATGGAGTGCATTATTGCTAAATTTTTCATTTTGCTGGTTGACAGCATATCTAGAAAATGGTATAAAATGTTAGTTTGAGTTGGTGATTTCCTTTGTATGTCTTGCCATGTTTATGTGAGCTGATGTGTGTTTTCTCCTGAGTTCGTTTGAATCTGCCAGCTTTTTATGGTGGAACAGCTCAGCGAATTGCCATTCTGGAAAGGCTGATAATGTTAGCTTCAGCTTTGGTTACATGATAATTTTCTTCTGTATTATTATTGTCAGTGCAGTGCATTAGTGAGATTCAGTTTACAATCACTGTACAAGGGTTGATAATGTTCCTCTCCAGGTTTTGGCCCATGAGATTATAAACTTTTTTTATTTGCTAAGATTAGTCTACGCCCATGTTGACATGTCCACAAAAGTAGTAGACCCTTTCTCGGCTTTTCTAGATTTGTTTAGGCTCAGTTTGAGGGGAAACCTTTGGGCTGTTACCTTTCAGGTTGATATCTGAATACATCTATTGTTGTGATGGTGTTCTTAGATGTTCCATGTGGGACATTTATGGGTTGTTAGTTGGATTTTTTTCGTAAGTATTTGGACCAATATATAAATGAGGGAGTTATGGTGGTGAAAGTGGGTTGTTGTTTCATTTCGATAGAAGAAATGGAAGGAGAGAAATTAAGGGGAGGAGTACTTACAGTCCACAGTCAAATGTTATTGCAACTAGCATGATAAATTAATTATAGCTAGAAGTTGGAACCGTACAAGCAAGACTTGAAATCTCAATAAATTCAAGACAAGGAAGAATAGAAAGGAGAAATTACAAGACTTTTTCTTCTGACTAATCAAGTACTGATTTTACAGATCAACTTCCATCATAACTAAAATTCAGAATTTTTATTGTTCAACTGGATAGAACGTAAAATATTTGACAAGGATCATTTTCAACCTTCTTGTTTCCAACAATTCATTCTAACATCAAGTAGCTAACTTTAGAACCACTATAACCACTGAGATAAATTACAAGGCCCAAAATGATTACGACTACTGCTACCCAAAACATCTTTCTATTACTTTGACGCAGACCCAACTCCAGTCGAAGTCTAGCATATTGTTCATTGTGTTTTGTTTCAATCAGCTTCTCAAGTCTGTCAATGTTGGTCATTGTCATCTTCTCAACTTTTTCAATATCAGCCCGTCTCCCTTCCTCCATGTCTCTCATATGTTCCTCCAATCTCTTCTCATAAGAAGTCATGTGGTTATCAGCCCACTTAAAAAAATCACAATCCCCAGCTTCCTGTGTGAAAACGAATAAATGTCATAAACCACTAACAAAAAATTAAGTCACAATTAATTAATTTTAAAATTACCTTATACTTTATACAGCCATACCACTTTCTTCCGGGGTTGTCACTAGTCCATGAGTACCTTAAACGTGCACGCACTCCACAATAACATAACGGAGGGGGTCTTGACGCATCACTATTTACCGACATTTTTTCGGGCCTACCCCAAAAAAGAAAAAAAAAATTATATACATATAAATATGTTAAATAGATCAAACCATTCAATTTGGACATGAGAATTTTATGTATGGTGAATGTAAGCCTCTAAGGCATGTTCAAGTTCATGTTCAATACTCTGCACCAACCATTTTAAAGAGGCAACATATACAAGAAATATAATAATTCCCCTACAACAAACTATAGATCCAAAAAAACCCATCAACCAATTCAGGCATGCATTAAATCCAAATATCCAGTACACCTCATCCTACGCGGCTTTATTTTTTCATTTTTTTTTTGGTAACATTTTTTTACATCACATTAGCGTATATCAACTCTATATCAAAACACATAGGGTGTGAGACCCATACATGTGAGACCGACATGCATAGAAGAGGTGTAGACTTGGTGTAAACCAAAGTAATGTAGAAATAACACATTCAATTTTTTTTAATCAACCAACTTTAGTGACAGATTAAAATGACATAATGACGCCATGTAGGATGATGTGAGAGAGAGGTGTATGAAAAATGTAGGAGAATCATTGCTCTAGAAATTTTTTTTTTTCTTTTGGGAGTGGTTATGCTAGTGCAGCTTCTTTACTTAGCCAACTGAATATCTTATCTCTAGTCCATTAGAGATATTATTCTATAATTATTAGGCCTAAATAAATGGTGCTGCTGATATTTTATGTATCTGCGAGTGCTCATATATATATATATATGTACTTATATAACCACTTGGTTATGAAATATGAGCACTTGATTTGGGAACTTTTTAATTATGAATTTCTAGAAACTTCTCTTTTCCATAATTGGACATGAAAGGATTTCCTTGTATCTTCCGGCTTCTTTACTCTTTAACAGGTAGTTTAAACTTTTTATTGTTTTAATTTGTCCAAGTTGCTTAGAAAAAAAAAGTACAAGTTAATCTAAGTACTGATCAAGTCTTTTGTTGTTGTCCTGAAGACTTGGGATTAAATCTCGTTCACACCAAAGATGCATGATAGATTTAAGAGAGGAGAAAACTAAATCCATTGTGTAAAAAGACAAAAGAAAAAAGAAAAAAGGTAGTGCAATTTTTTTTTCCTAGAAATGGGTATCTTTTAATTTTATGCTTAATAATTTTATTCCTAATAGTAGGCATGCATAAAATTTTTGTTTACTTTTTGAGTTGTGATAGGCAGATAATTTCTGTTGAAAAATCAATTGAAATGAAAGATTATCCTAATTCTGTTTGTTTTTGTTTATCAAGTTACACACCCTAGAATATATTTGTTTTTGTTTATCAAGTTACACATATACCAGCTCCAAAATTCAAACTCATAAATCAAACTGCAAAACCATAGTTCACTGATCTGAAACAGAATGTAGCAGCCAAAACAAAAAAACCCCAAATCAAGTTCACATCCTATCTCACTTCACCAGTTGAGATAAATTAGAGACATTCAAAATTTCAAACATCACATGTAATTCAAAAACAAAGAAAGCACTTACAACAAAAAAAAAAAAAGAAAAAAAAAAAAGAAAGTACCTGCCGGAGACAGAGCTGGAGTGAGACGAGATCTGCCGGACGATAGAGGAGGCCGGACGACAGAGGAGGCCGGCCGCCGAGAGAGAACGGCGAAGAGAAGGGCGACCGAATTTGGCGAAGTGGGAAGCGCCGGAGAGAGGAAAACCGCCGGAGAGAGAGAGCTGGAGAGAATCTGCCGGAGCGGGAAGCGCCGGACGACGGACGACCGAATCTGGCGGAGCGGGAAGCGCCGGAGAGAGAGAGAGCTGGAGAGGATCTGCCGGAGCGGGAACACCGGACGACGGAAGACCGAATCTGGGGGAGCGGGCGCCGGAGAGAGAGAGAGAGAGAGAGAGAGAGAGCTGGATCTGCCGGAGCGGGAACGCCGGACGACGGAAGACCGAATCTGGGGGAGCGGGCGCCGGAGAGAGAGAGAGCTGGAGAGGATCTGCCGGAGCGGGAACACCGGACGACGGAAGACCGAATCTGGGGGAGCGGGCGCCGGAGAGAGAGAGAGCTGGATCTGCCGGAGCGGGAACGCCGGACGAAGGAAGACCGAATCTGGGGGAGCGGGCGCCGGAGAGAGAGAGAGCTGGAGAGGATTTGCCGGAGCGGGAACGCCGAACGACGGAAGACTGAATCTGGGGGAGCGGGCGCCGGAGAGAGGAAAAATGCCGGAGAGAGAGAGCTGGAGAGGATCTGTCGGAGCGGGAAGCGCCGGACGACGGGCGACCGCCAAGAGAGAAGCCGGCGACGGGCGATCTGTACGGAGAGAAATTTGAGAGAGAGAGGGACTGGGCAGTGGCTCTGTTGAACAAAATTTTGATTTTCCCTCTCTCGCATGTTTTCTTCTAGCAACATGAACCAAAAAAGAAAAAAACAATAAAATATTCATGCCATGTCAGCATGTTGTGCGAGAGTTGTGAAACCTTTGTGTATAGATCATTTCTCATAAATCAAAGTTTGGGGATGACTTGGTAATTTAGGATTAAACCCGGTGGTTTCCTCCGCGACGAAACGCATATATATAGTTTAGGGGAATACAACCGGTTGCGGTTACGGTTATTTGGTCATAACTGCAATCGCAACCGGGGTATCAATTATTTTCATTTTAATAACCGCAACTGCAACCAGCCTACTGATTGCGGTTTTAACTAAATAATCGGATAACCGATTTTCATTTATTGTTGAATCTTTTCAATTTTTTTTTAATCCAATATCTAATTAATTGATCACACCTTCCAGCGATCGTTAGATTGAACGTTAACTAAAAAATTATTTAAAATATTAGGGGTAATTACCTTTTCCCCCCATGAACTACCAAAAAATGCGCGATGCCCCCATGAACTACCAACTCGACCAAAATAGAGCATTCAACTACCAAAGACAACCATTTTCCCCCCTTCTGTCAGTTAGAGGGGTTAAAAGAAACAGTTAACGGGTCATGTGCCGTTTTACATGGGGGCATGTTGAAAGATGGTGGTAGTTCATGGGGGGAAAAGAGGAAGAAAATGAGGGTAAAACGGCGTGTGACCGTCACGTGACCTGTTGACCGTTTGTTTTAACCCCTTTGACTGACAGAAGGGGAAAAGGGTTGTCTTTGGTAGTTGAATGCTCTATTTTGGTCGAGTTGGTAGTTCATGGGGGCATCGCGCATTTTTTGGTAGTTCATGGGGGAAAAAAGTAATTACCCCAAAATATTAAGACTGCAAATATTTGCCTCTTGCCGGGTTCTCAAGTACCGTGAAAGAGTTTTATCCTGCATGTATTTCAACTTGTGTTCTTGCAAAACAACATACTGTTTTGCACTGATTTATAAAATCGAGGTTTGAAAACTCAAGGAAAGCCTTGATCAGTGGCAGTCTTCATAGTGAATCAGTGTAGTGTTTATACTTTATATTTTTATCTGAATCTAGTAATAGCTGGAGTGGCAGGAAAAGACATGTCATTGAAAACTCAAGGAAAGCCTTGATCGATACGAGAAACATCAAACATCGCAAGAAGGGCTCCTGACATCACGGAAAATGCAAAAAATATATATATAATAAAAAACCAGTTACCCGGTTATTAATTGGTTTTTTAAAAGACTATAACCAGTAATAACCAGTTGCAGTTGCGGTTATGTTTCGGTTTTCTGATTTTTCTGATTGGCGGTTATTAACAGTTATCGATTATTTTTTGTTAATAACCGTTCCGCTTGTACACCCCGATATATACCATATACGATTCAAATTCTGAAGAGTTCAAACGCTCAAAGTTCACGAGTAAAGCAAAAGAGAAAAAGTTGACAATCTCAAAGAGCTTCCAATCAATCTTTGGCGGGGATTTTGAATTCCGTAACATGAGTGTGAGGTTTGTAACGGTCGAATTTCTCTGTGGTTTGAAAGTCCTTAGCTTCGGCTTCAATGGTGGACCCATCACCTGGTCCTGCCAGCTTCTAGACCCATGCTAATGCTCTGCTCAGAAAGAACGTCACCTGCCAGGTATTTCTCTTCTTTCTCCGAGTTCTGAGAGTCGTTCTAAGAATCTGGAGAAAAATGAAAATGGATGACTATTCTGGGTGGTGATTCTATGCTAGTTTCTCTCTTTTGTTAGTTATCTTTGGTTGTTTTGCTTTGTGGGTTCTATTTGATTATGTGAATATTGGTTTATTTGGGTGGATGTATTGGTCCCTTTGATGGTTGTCTTTCAAATGGATGTATTTTATTGATTAAATCTTCTTGCTTATTTCTTAAACGATTTTTTATTGGGTTTCTAAAATGCACGGGCTTCGATTTGTTTAACATTTTTATTTTGATTATATTTATTATTACAAAGCAACAACAGTTCAACTGTCCATATGTTTGTGTGCTTCTCGGTACTTATCAAAAAAAAAAAAAAATGTTTGTGTACTTCTCGGTGGGCTTTTATAGTTTACACTAAACAGCTTCATATTGAGAACATTTTCTTTGTGAGTTTTAAAAGCATATTGTGACTCCGTCTGATGATATTGTTGTTATCCTTTTTTTTTTATTTTTTATTTCAGAGATGAAATATGAAGGCAAATATTCGGCTGATCGCTTGTCTGTTTGGTTGCAAGTAGAAAACGTTTTGTACTTGCTATAGTGTTTGCTTTTTTAAAAACAAATCATATTTTATTCAACTTTTTATAATTTATCTCACAAAGTCAAACTTTGAAATTCGCGCACTAAATAAGAATTGAATTCTGATTTCAAAAGTCAAACAGCCAAATGCACCTGTTTGTTAATAGTCTGTTGGATAAACCTTCAAATAATTGTGGCTGGGCTTGTATTGATACAACGGGAGATGGAAAATGTATGAAAGTTCGTGGGTTAGAATACTCAGATTTGGACCAAGCAGGAACTTGTCAAATTCCTAACCCTCCAGAATGGCCTCCTCTGTTACAAATACCAGCTCGCGAATATCGTGCGGTGACAACTGGTTTTGTTCCATTTACAGACTTGCCAAATGGCCCAAATGAGTCATGCAGGAGTTCAGGGTCCTGTCCGGCAACTTTCCTTTTCACTGGTAATAATTAGTCTCTTGGAGAAACTCTCTCTCTCTCCCCGTTATGAGCAATATTGTCATCTAGTATTATTGCGTTGCCTTCTTTTTCTTGATAATTGTTTCCAGGTATGCTGCTAATTGTACTTTTCAAAATGTTTCGGTGCTCGGCTTCATATCCTCAGACATGCTTTTGTTTCGGGTGAACCCATCTATAATGTGCAAAGCCAGTGCTCATCAAATTCTACATTTTCTGTTTCCTTTGAGCAGTCATCCATTGAGCTGCAAGAAGGTATACATCCCTTGCATTTTTAATTTCTCAATAAATTCTTGTTTCTCTCCAGAAAATATAAGGTGCACATTCTTTATTGAATGGACCTACAAGCATAAAGTCTGACATGAAAGTTCATGCGGACACATTAATTCATGAGCATATAAGGCATGAACACATAGGAGAAGCAAGATAGTGCGTGTGGCACTTGTCTGTATGTGTGCGTGTATAGAAGTTTAATATCTGTATTTCATTCAAGTTAGCAAACTACATTCCTTCATGCATAAAAAAAGGCAATCTGTGGTGAAAATAGATAATTACACACGCTGATTGCACTTAAAACCGTTTGCATTGAAGATTCTAAATCTTTGTTTTAGGACTTCCTCCTTGTTTTTATTTGTTATTTTTACCTTTTAATTTCTTTTCCCAAATGGTTACCTTCTGTATACTTCTCGTGTACAAATTCTGCATCTCCTTTTATTCTTTAGCACTTTAATTGATATTGTAATCTAAGATAAGTTTTATTTATTTTGTTTTTCCTTGAATCTAGTGGTCAGTTGTGTCCAAGGTTTACATTTGTGGCGCAATAGCTCTTCTGAGATTAATGATGAGCTATATAAAGGTTACCGAAAAGGGAATTTGGAGAGGAAGATTAATAAAATCATTGCAGGTTGGTCTACGTGACATCTTTGACTTAATATTTTGATGTGGTTGGAGTAGTATAATGTAGGGAACAATACTCATGGCTTTATTTTCTGATCACAGCTTATGATTTCTTAAACTCGAATGGCAGTAGTTTTAATGTGAACATATGGTACAATTCGACCTATTAGAATGACAAGCCAAAGAGCAATTGCATTGGCGCGCGTTCCTCATTTGGTGAATCTGGTAAATACATAGAACTTGTAAACTTGTTTGGGTTTTCCTCCTTTCATGTGAATAACTAATATACATATTGATCTTTCACATGTTTGGCTTTACTTACAGAAACTTTGCATGACATTTCACATTTGTGCCTTGTGTGAATGGTTGTTGAACAATAAAATCTGCAGATACTAAAGAATGGCCTCCATGTTAGTTACAAATCAAGGGGATAAAAGAAAGATCGACTGCTTAATGGGAATCCATCCTAGAGTTGGAATCTGCTTGCTGAGCACACAGTCCCCTATCTCATTTCTAGATGTTTTTGGTCTGAATTTCAAGCATTCTGATGCAGTTTATTCCACTTCCATATGCATGCCTGCATGCCTTCATGTAAATTTTTTTTTGATTTCTAGTTGAAATTTTCTTCAGAGCTAGTTTTTAGCAATTTCAATCAATTAAATTTGAACCAGATGATTTTTTAGTAACACTTGGTGTTCCAATGGTGTTTGATAGCTTAAAGGTAGATATGGAGGATCTTACATGTTTACAATGACAACGTCTTCGGATCACGAGGAAGATGTGGTGAAGATGGTGCGACATCTCTCCCCAAATGCTAACAAGATATACCACTTATCTGGAACTCAGAAGTTTGAACTGCCTAAACATTCTCATTTTTTTCATTTTTTATATCATATCAATAATTTTTTATTACTATTCAAATAAAAAAATTCACTACAATACAATTTTTATTTTATTTTTTCTATACAAATTCTTTTTATTTTATATCACATCATCGCTTTTTACTAATTTCAAAATTAACAACCCACTACTCTGTTCTGTACGTCTTTGTCAAACAAGCTTAATATATAAATAAATCATTGCGGTATATAGCAAAATCATGTAAAGTTTTGCGAAAAGTTACTGTTGAAGGCATTGGTTGAACATTTGGGGGTACTGGAATCTCAGTCTGAGTGGCCAGAAATGCAAAGGGTTCCAAAATCATCCTGCTCTCAGTACACTTTTACCATAATACCTTTGGGATTCTCTTCAAATTATGTTCCTGAAATTCTCACAAACTTAGCTCCCAAAGGTATCTCCACAATTATTGTAAGAGTAGATAAGATGAGTGAGTACACACAAATGGCTCTAAAGCTTCTCCTCTCATGTACTTGCTATTCAAAAAATACCGAAACTGCCGCACTCCCTAGCTCTGCCTGCCTCACAATATTCAAGAAAACTTCTTCCAGTGTTGTAAGACTCCGTTGGATGTTTGATATATCAAATTCATTTTCTCTATCTTGGAGCTCCTCAAAAAATTTCTGTTCAAAACAGAAAGCAGGCAATGTTAAAAAACAAAACAAAAGAAAAAAAAGACAAAGACATTGTTATAAGTAAACCATTTCATTACACTACAATGGAAACTGTTGAAGTTACCAAATCATGTAGAAATGGTATTTAAATACATTATAAAGATGACAAAGGACATATGTAATAGAAACGAAAACAAAATACAACCGCTGTCAAAACATTCCTCTAGTCAGAACCAACCTATTTTCATGTTTATGAAAAACTTTAATCAATTATTTGTTTCACATACATCTTTGAAAAACTGCTTCACAGCCTCATGATGAACTGTAGAAACTGCAGCTCCTTACATTAGCAATGAAACCAGTGCCAAACTGTGACTTCAACCTGATTGAGGTTTCAATGCAGCGAAGCCTACCCTTGGCCATGATTCCTATGCGGTCACTTTAAATATCAGCTTCTTCCATTGAATGTGTTGTTAGGACAATGGCACGACCTTTCTTTGCATCATTTATTATGTCACATACATGTCTTCTCGTTATTGGATCCATGCCAGTTGTCTGCCGATCAAGGGGAAAATGAAACTTGTGACGACCCGTTTTTTTTTTTTTTTTTTTTTTTTTTTTTTTTTTTTTTTTTTTGCTACAAAACATCCACATAATCATTAATCCCTTAAAATATAAACGGATCTTCACAGTGGCACGACGATATGTCGCAAAGCCAACATATGTACATACCCCATAATATGTACCTGGTAAATCAGAGTATAACATCTATCAACTATGCAGCGGAAAACATAACCTAATAGCGGAAATCACATCTTATACATCTATCACAAATAATTACAACAAAGAGCCATTAAGTATCTATATGATTAAATCTTTCCACGAATTAAATAAGTGACATAAATGGTTTTGTACAATAACAAGTGACACAAACGTCACAAGCCATAAACTAAACCTATAAACAAGTGGACAACCCGTGGTCCACCAATTACGACCGTTGCGGCGTGCTTCAGTCATAACATCCAAAATACCCTTCTACAATGCTATCAACTACGACCGGAATACCTGCAGCCAAAAGAACATCATCTATACGGTTGTGGGGGTTTGCCACATCCGTATAGGTGGAATTATGAGCCCACCGCCTTAGCATACATAAATACACTAAGACCTCAGAGGTATACTATTCACTGAGTTTTCGCAAAGAACCAACTTTTCATTTTAGTCGTGCGTACACTATAACAGCTACCAATCTTATAAGCTTTTGTTTGAAAAATCCCATAGCTGATATAGCAAACACTGACTAATAGAAAACATTTAAATACACTGGGCAGCTAGTATTATACGTAAAAGATTCGTTATAGAACACAATGGCATTGTTATAGAACACAATGGCATTGAAATCATGCAACCATCCGATACCAATATACATAAATTCTTTTTCTATCAAGACTTTTATGCATACTAATACGTCTAGCAAAACTACATTTAAATCATGCATCCATCCGATACCAATATACATAAATTCTTTTTCTATCAAGACTTTTATGCATACTAATACGTCTAGCAAAACTACAATATACTTATCATGAAAACATCACACAATTTAAACAATGCTATGCATGCTCATGATAGTCTTTTTGTTCATTATGAGCCTCACGCTCTCTTCATTATTATGAGCCTCACGCTCTCTTCATTATTATGAGCCTCACGCTCTCTTCTTTATTATGAGCCTCACGCTCTCTTCTTTATTATGAGCCTCACGCTCTCTTCATTATTATGAGCCTCACGCTCTCTTCATTATTATGAGCCTCACGCTCTCTTCTTTATTATGAGCCTCACGCTCTCTTCTTTATTATGGGCCTCATGCTTTATGCTTTACAATTCTAACTCTATACTCCTATTCTTTGCAAATCATGCTTTCTTCAAATAACATGAACCAATCAACATGAAATTTTCATCATTCTTCTTTGCATAATTAAATCCCAACTACAACACACTTTCAAATACTTCAATCAATTCAAAACCTTTCATTCATGCATCATTTCATAACATCATTGATATTTCAACATAATTGAAACTATTTAAAACATTCAAAGCATACATGTTAACATATCGTCGGTTCAATAGAAAATCATCTATCATTTGCATTTCTATAAAATACGAAAATATATTTTCTCAGTGAGTAGAATACTCACCTTGGCTGCATTGGACACATGACTCGAACTCTACATTGGAGAACCCATTAAAGTCTCCAATCCGGACACTATCCTGCAAGCATTAGTAACATTAGACTATGTTATTGAACTCTATACTCTATGACAAGTACACTACCCACGTGCTCACACGTCGCGTAATCTGCTTCTAAGGCTAGTTAGGGATCCTAAACTATTATTAGGTTATCATTTAGACTAGGTTCTTATTTTATTCCACTTATCATCTTTAGGACACGTTTACTATCTTATTTGACTACTTATTTATATATATATATATATATATATATATATATATATATATATATATATATATATATACATGAATGTTTACGATGCTTAAACCCCATCCAATGATACACTAAAATGCTTAGTGTATATGAATAGGTGGATTAGTTACTTAGTTACCTACTTATCATTATTAACAATTAAGTCTTGTAGTTGGTTTATCCATTTAAGCAAATTAAGTGTATTCGGTCTATACACACATATATATACACATATATGTATAGGATGCTTATCAAGCTAAGCATTATACTTGGAATCAATTTGTTATTAGTTCACAACTCATATCAATTTTATTACATCCATTACGATATATAAATCGTTATCTATGTTTACTTGACTTATTCATTGATTCTTGTATTTCTTTTATAGATATCTATTCATATATTTCACTTTTATCTTTTTATTCTTTTCTTTGACTATTTCCTTTTCATTTTATTCTATTAAGCATTACAACGTATTTTCCATCTCGACCATATTGCTATTTGCACAAAGGATCTAAATATATTAGGTTCACCCTCTTCAGTTCCTCTCTACAAACAAAACCTAACCAAGCAACCACCAAGTAAAGTAAACTATCCCCATTAATAACCAATTGGGCATAGCCATCAAAAGCTCTCAAAATCATAACAATTATAATCATTAAACTACCATTTACTCTCAACATTCCACATACCTCTTAATCCAATTTTCACTAAAGCCTAATATCTATTCATCAATTTCCATGAAAATCAATCTCCAACCAATATTCACTAACCATTTATTATTAAACTACCATTCCAAACCAAATTTAAATTTCATAAAACACTCATCAAAGTCGGCCCATCTAAACTACTCTAAATCAGAATCTCAACTAATCCCAAGCTTCCACAAAACAAAGCCCCAAATTACTTTCCAAAATTGAACCCAATCCAACCAAACATTCAACAATCAATAATGGAGCATTAATCATGAACTAACACAATTATCCCCAATTTACAAACATAAACCAGATTTATATTTCCATCAAAAATACCCATCAAAATCACCCTCTATTCGGCTACCACAAAACAATACCACGGAAGCCTAACTAAAAATCCAACATCTCATAGAAACCAATCCACAACAGAAAACCCATTCGGTTCTTCTAGTACAATGAAACCTCAATTCCACTTCAAGCTCTTTTCCAACCAACTATTAACAATCTATTCTCAAATATCAAAGTCAACTCCCTCTTTCTTAGTGTGGACACACATGGGTTCTCTAAAATCACATTACATCATATACCCCTAATATAAAACACTTCCCACAATTTATTTTCACTAACTCATAACATAATAACATTAACTCTCAAATCATATTCACTAACATAATCACAATAAATATTAACCACTAACACTTTTAAAATAACATTAACCCATAAGAAAATCTTAGGGTTAAATCCACAAATTATCGATTAAACTAAATACCCATAAATTAAGAATTAAAGGAACTTATCCAAAAATTTCCAAACAATATCCTGTGTTTGGGGAATCTTTGTAAACTCCAAATAATACCAAGCCTAAAGAATAATTAAGATTAAACTCATATTTTACAAGATTTAACCAAAAACCTCAAAAATACAAGTTTAGCGATTTACCTTAAAAAGTTCGGTCAAAACGTAGATCGGGCTTCAAGGATTACGTTTCCGTAGACGGATTGAAGATCAAACCGTTGGATCCCCGTAGATCGCAAAAATGAGAAAAGTTTCCCCATCTTTTCTTTCTCTTCTTTCCTTCTCTCGGTTCTGAGAGAAAAAGAGGCATTGCCTCTTATTATTAATATATATATATTTTTTTTCTTCATTGGAAAGGGCCAGATGGCCCTTCCTTCATTTATCACGTGAAGGGCCACATGGCCCTTCACCTTTGTCTTTCAAAGTGGGGAGCAGGTCGCCCCACTATATATATATATTTTATATTTCTTAATTTCTTTTCTAATATATTTTTCTTTTCTATTTCTTTTTATTTTATTTTATTCATTAATTTCTTTTAAATATTATTTTTCCTTTCTAATTTGATTTCTATTATTTTTATTTCCTATTTTATTTGGACTTAAAAACATCACTTGTATTTTCTTTTCATGGCCACTATTTACAAGCCCATAGATTAAAAATAAAACACTCTATTTTATTTTACCCCACTAAATAGACTTATTTTTATTTAATCCTGATAAACTCATTTTATAAACTTTAGTCTCTAAAAATTTTCTCTTGCATTTTAAATGCACCTAATTAAGTTTAATTAATTATTTACTCAAATTTATACTTTAATTATTAAATAATGTCCCAGATATATTTGACCCTATATTTATTTAAACCACACTATAATAATTATTACTCTTTCTATTATTTTACCTCAAGCTTAATTTATTTCGATAACACCATTATTATTACCTAGAATATAATTATTAAGCCCATTTATTAATGAATACAATTTATTAATTGATAAATCTCCTATTTATTTTCTTGGTCTTTACAAAACTTATCATAAATAGATCAAGTAATTAAATAAATATCTGAGTGACAATATTCCTATTTGCGTATGTACCGGCTCATCTAAAATGACTAACTTTGGATTGCCAATAAGGGCTATTGCAACACTGAGGAGACGTTTCATTCCTCCACTGTAACTCCCAGCTCTCATTTTGGCCGCCTCAGTGAGTCTCACATCTGCCAATGAATTCTAAGAAACCTGCATTTGAGAAGAATTGTTTATCTTAAAGAAGAATGAAAACTATCAACAATAAATTATCATCACAAGTAAATGCTTGATGATCGATGCTTGATGACAATCAAGAAACTGGGAAGAAAAAATAAACATTGATGATAGAGATACAAAAAAGAACATAAATCTGGGTGAGAATAAATGCTCCTCAAGACAGCTAATGTATAACTACCAGAGTGATGGATAGCAGGATCCACCACTATAGATTCTCCTCGACAACCCCATAGGCCAACAATCAATCGTATTGATTGATACTCATAATCTAGGAATGTAGTCTACCCAGCTTTGCCTTTCGCCCACTGATGTATATAAACTAAGAATGAAAGAGAAAATGGTGGAAAAACAGAAGCATATGCATTGAACATATAAGATATCTGATTAGGTCAATTTCATAAAACAATCCTCCTTACGAACTATCCATCACTAGGACCTTCCACCAACTTATAGCAACTACATGATCAGGTGGATATGGAGAAAAAAAAAACACAAAAATTAAAGCTTGCTTTGATTCCCACAACTTGGCCAAAACTAAAGTTGGAAAGAGGTCCTTACGCTAAGGGCATGGTAAGGTGGAGTCTTCTTGCATTTACAGCAACCACACTGCCTAGTCCCAGGATATGTCTTTGCAAGACCACGTATTTGAACAGGAACATTTGGATCAACCACGACTTCCTGTGTTTCATGTTTTACTATGTTTTCCTCTTCAAGGACATCTCATGGAGTAATATGCTAGCTCCTGCTGTGGGACAGAGCCCATGCAACTACAAATGCCACCCTCTACGACGAGAGAGGGGGGAAAAGAATCAGTCATAATTCCAGGCAATGGGGAGAACTCATGAGCAGAGACTGAAGATCAAGCTGAATTACCTTTCACTTTGCTTCCACCTTTCCCCATCCAATACCAAGGGTTTAGGAAGTAAAACACTGATTTTCTCACACCAGATGCATTTGGGATTATATTGTCGAAGTAGATAGCCAATAGAAACTATAGAATTCTTAGATATACTGAATTGCTTGTTGTGCTTCCTTACCTTCAACGTAGGTAGGGCTATGTATATATATAATCAAAGTTGTTACAATCAGTTACAAAGGGATAACATTTACAAACTGAAGTTTAAACATTTGTATTTGAATCTAGATAACATTGTATTTGAATCTATTCAGTTAGCTAGCTTTAGCTTTATCTGATGGTTGTGGATTATTTGAACTCATATGATGAATATCCTTAACACACCCCCTCAAGCTCAACGGCGGGGACGTGACGTTGAGCTTGCTTGTAAGAAATGCAAATCGAGCAGTTGAGAGCGGTTTGGTGAAGATATCGGCTAGTTGGTCATGACTGGAAATAAACCGAATATCCAAAGTTTTCTTTGCAACCATGTCCCGAACAAAATGAAAATCAATTTCAACATGCTTTGTGCAAGCATGAAAAACTGGATTGGAGGAAAGATATGTTGCGCCAATATTATCACACCATAGTACCGGGGAACGTTGGAGAGGAATACCAAGTTCACACAGCAGAGAGCGGAGCCAAATAATCTCAGCAGCAGCATTAGCAAGAGCCTTGTATTCCGCTTCAGTACTAGAGCGAGCCACTGTGGCTTGTTTACGACAACTCCAAGAAATCATGTTGGAGCCCAGAAAAATACAATAACCTCCTGTTGAACGTCGATCATCACGGCTGCCTGCCCAATCCGCATCAGAAAATGCTTGGATTTGGGTAGAGGTAGATCGAGAAAACTGAAGACCATGAGTAATGGTCTGTTTAAGATAACGCAGGAGGCGCTTAACCGACTGCCAATGAGTAATAGAAGGATTGTGCATAAACTGTGACAATTTGTTGACAGTGAAAGCAATATCCGGACGAGTAACACATAGATATTGCAAAGCACCCACCGTGCTTCTGTACAACGTAGGATCCTCAAAGGTCACACCATCAAAAGCTGAAAGGCTAGTTGTAGAAGACATGGGAGATGAAACCGGTTTAGCATCCACCATTTTCGTCCTTTTCAGAATGTCAAGAATAAAACGTTGTTGAGATAACAAGACACCGCCAGAGAGACCAACAACTTCAATTCCCAAAAAAAAATTAAGAGTACCAAGATCTTTGATTCCAAAATCATGAGTTAAGCTAGTAATCAGATCATCAATTGCAGAAGGTTTGGAGCTTGTGATTATAATATCGTCCACATATATCAAGATGAAGATAGTGAGACCAGAAGACTTAAAAATAAACAGTGAAGTATCAGATTTTGAAGAAGCATGAAAACCAAGTTCAATAAGTCTGGAACTTAACCTGGAGAACCAAGCTCGAGGAGCCTGTTTTAGCCCATAAAGAGCTTTATCCAATTTGCAGAGGTGCTGAGGAAATTGGGGATGAGAGAAACCAGGGGGTTGTTGCATGAAGACATTTTCAGATATAGTGCCGTGCAAGAATGCATTATTCACATCAATTTGTCTAATTGGCCAGCCAGCAGAGATTGCAAGAGCTAAGACCGTGCGTACCGTGGTTGGTTTGATGACCGGACTGTAAGTTTCTCCATAATCCACACCGGGTTGTTGGTGAAACCCTTTGGCCACGAGTCGAGCTTTGTAGCGTTCAATGGTGCCATTTGCTTTCCTTTTGATCCGAAATACCCACTTGCAGCCAATAATATTCTGAGTTGCTGAAGGAGGTACAAGATGCCAGGTCTGATTTTTTAATAATGCATCAAACTCGGCATTCATGGCTTCTCGCCATTTTGGATGTTTGATGGCTGTTGAATGACACGTGGGTTCAACTTCATCTAAGGCAGTAACGGTAAGCAGGGCATGCGGAAGAGGATGATTTGAAGTACCATCAAAGAATTTCTTTGGTTTAGTGATGTTATTTTTTGAACGAGTAAGCATGGGATGTTGGTTAGAGGAGGGAATAGCGACGGAAGTTGAGTGAGGTGATGAGATAGGAAGAGAAGCATCGGCTTCGGGTAAAATATCAGGGGCGTTAGTTGGTGCAGATGGAGAGAGCAGGTGAGATGGAGATCGGTTGGATGAAGATGAGGATAAGGTAGAGGAATTTTGAATTGGTGGAGGAGATTGAGTGGGAGATGTGTTTGTTGGAGGTGTAGACACGTGAATAAGTGGGAGAGAGTTGTTTGGTGGAGGGGAAGACACGAAATTTGATGAGTGGTGAGATGTTGTAGTTTGAAGAGGAGAGTGTATGACCGGTACAGTGAATGTGTGGGTAGGAGTGACATGTGGATTTTGAATTTTAGGAGGTTAAGGAAATTGAACAAAGGGAAATTGATCCTCTTGAAAAATAACATCTCGTGAAAAATAGATTCGTCCAGTGGGAACATGCAAACACTTGTAACCTTTATGACGAAGGCTATAGCCTAAGAAGACACACTGACAAGAGCGAGGCTGTAATTTGTTGGAATTATATGGTCTTAAATTTGGCCAACATGCACTGCCAAAAACACGTAAGAATGAATAGTCAGGGGATTTTTTGAACAAAACTTCAAATGGTGATTTATTTTGGAGGGAAGATGTGGGCATGCGATTGATTAGATAACAGGCAGTGACAAAAGCATCATCCCAATAAGAAATAGGAACACTGGCATGAGATAAGAGTGCAAGACCAGTTTCAACAATATGACGGTGTTTACGTTCAACTGCACCATTTTGTTGGTGAGTATAAGGACACGAAATGCGATGAGAAATACCACGTTTGTGAAGAATTGTTTGAAGAGTGCGATATTCGCCACCCCAATCAGATTGCACAGATTTAATTTTGAGAGAGAAGAAATTTTCAACATAAGATTGAAATTGAATAAAAATAGTGGAGACATCACTTTTACAGGTAATTGGAAAAACCCAAGAATACCTACTAAAATCATTCAAAAAGGAAACATAAAACTTAAATCCAGTAGTAGAAATAAGTGGAGAAGAACCCCAAACATCAGTGTACAGGAGCTGGAGGGGAGCAGTACTACGGGTATGTTGATGAGAAAATGGGAGTTGATGACTTTTGGAGCGAAGACATGCTGTACATGATTTTGAGCTTTTATTGGAAATCACTGGAAGCTGAAAGGAAGATAGAAGACGCCGAACCACCTGAAAAGCAGGGTGACCCAATCTGGAGTGCCAACTGGACAAGGATGTTCGTTCACCCACCATAGCCATCTTAGCTGGGATGTGCGGTTTATTGAGGACGGAAGATGGCGGAATGGAGTACAATCCATGATTACTCAACCCGTGGAATAGAATTTTCCTCGTAGCTCGATCCTTCACAAAGAAATTAAAAGGATGAAATTCAAAGTAGGTGTTTGTAGATTTTGTAAACTGATGGACAGACAGTAAGTTTTTTTTGATATGTGGAACATGTAAGACATCAAATAAATTAAAAGAAAAATTGGGTGAATGGATTTTTGCATGGCCGATGTGTTTGATGGAGAGCCCATTACCATTACCGACTCGAAGTTGATCTGACCCAGTGTATTCTTCAGCCTTCAAATTGAGATTAGCGAGATCAGATGTGATGTGATGCGAAGCTCCGGAATCAGGGTACCAGTTGAGATCAGTTGGTGTGTGAGGAGTAGCCATGAGAGCTTGCAGATTGGAAGAGGACTCCCTGTTAAAGGAATTGTCAAACCGATGGTAGCAATCCAGTGCAACATGGCCAGGCTTGTTGCAAACTTGACAAACATGACGAGGCTAAGAAGAGGAACCAGAATTTCGGGGGAATTGAGATGAACCACGTCCCCTTCCTCTGTAGTTGAAGGAATGCTAGCCACGGTGGGAAGATTGACGCCCCCTGCCTCGATAGCCATGATATGAGGGAGTTTTTCCCTTAGCAGCAAATTGAGCACCTGCATGTGATAAATCAATGGATGCAATATTGTGAGCAAGCCTTTGTTCATGGGCTAAGAGATGCCCATAAAGATCTTCAAGAGATAGAGGTTCCACACGGGTGGTAACCGAAGTCACAAATGAGTCATAATCAGACCCAAGGCCTGCAAGGAGAAAAGAGATTAATTCGAAATCATTGAGAGGCTGATCCACAGCAGCCAGAGCATCCGCAAGCGATTGAAAACGCTGGAAATAATCAGCAACGGATAGATTTCCCTTCCGTAAAGTAGCTAGCTGATAATGAACTTGCATGACTCGTGCTTTACACTGAGAGCTAAACATGCGTTCAAGGGATTGCCAAGTTTCTTGGGATGTTGTGCATTGGACAACATGAGACAGAACAGATTCTGAGAGAGATGAGGTGAGTGCACCAAGGATCAATTGATCCTGCATCTGCCAAATCTTGCAGGCAGGATTGAGGATAACCGTGGCTCCATCTTCTGTTTCAGTGGTGATGTTTTGAGGTGGGCATGAGAAGCTGCCATCAACAAAACCAAAAAGAGAATGACCCTTTAAGATAGGAACAATCGTGGCTTTCCATAGACGGAAGTTGTCTCTGGTGAGTTTGGTGTTGACAGAGGTGTGAATGGAAACAGCACCTGCGGTAGCAGTGGAAAGAGTTGGAGTCACTGTAGAGTCAACAGTGGAGGAAGAAGAAGCCATTGAGAGGAGCGGGATAAAAAAATGACGTTAGTCAATATAGCTCTGATACCATATAGAATTCTTAGATATACTGAATTGCTTGTTGTGCTTCCTTACCTTCAACGTAGGTAGGGCTATGTATATATATAATCAAAGTTGTTACAATCAGTTACAAAGGGATAACATTTACAAACTGAAGTTTAAACATTTGTATTTGAATCTAGATAACATTGTATTTGAATCTATTCAGTTAGCTAGCTTTAGCTTTATCTGATGGTTGTGGATTATTTGAACTCATATGATGAATATCCTTAACAGAAACCACAGGCAAAACTTAGCAACGAGCCATTTGTAAATGTCATCCTGTCAAGAATGCAAGAAACACAAAATAACTAAAATGGAAGTGATTCAGCTTAGATTAAAGTAAACAGAGAAAAAAGAATGAGGAATACGAAAGGGAGAAATAGAGGAAGGAAGGTGTCACATGCAATTTTTCACTAAAATGCATATAGTGATCTATGTATTGTCAATATTGGGTTCTGAGCTCGAAGTCTTCACATACAATTGTTATCACACACTCCGTATCATTTGGTGTGCGCTTGGCCCGCCTACTGCAGCTCACCCCAACATCTTGAGGAGTTGAAGTTGCATCAGAAAGAAGATTTAGAGCTAGAGTGTTAAAGACCTCTGTAACAAGGGATGAATAATGATAAATTGGGTAGTGTGAAATGTGAATGGTGTTATAGTAGGGTATTTGAGGTATCTCGGGCCTAGCTCCTAACGTTAAGATTATTCGAGAAACTTTAAAAAACTCCCAAACAAAGATAAGAGTTGATAATAATTTTCTTTTTGTTTTATTTCATTCTTCAATACCCCTATTTATAGGGTTACAAAGTTGGAATTACGAAAACGATAATTAAATAAACATTATAAACCCTAAATAATAAATATTAATTCTAAAGGGAGACGAATCCCTTATTTTCTTATTGGAGATTTTGCTTTTGAGCAAGACTCCTTATTTTCCTAATAATAATAATAATCTATTATTCTTTTCGAAAGACAATACGACTCTTACCTAATCTAATTAATCTATTAAAGAGGGGCATAAATATAATTTCAAGAATGCTCTTGTCACATATCTTAGGTACGTAACACTACGCTCTTCAAATGGCCCTTGTCCTCAAGGTCCTAGAAGTATGCTGCCAAGAGATGCTGACGTGGAGGGTAGCACTGGGAAAAAAAAATTGTATAAAGATTTCCCATATTCAGCCAGTGCCGCATGAGTCATTATTTTCCCCCAAACGGATTGGGCATAATATTTCCTTCTACGACAAGCCCTGATTTCATGCTGACTCCCGAGCCACAGGCGTTCCTCCCTCCTCCAGCTAAAATCTCGGATATTGTCATCACTCTCTTCAATTTTTTTCCAGCAGCAAATTCCGGTTCCACTTCTCTTGCAACAGAAAATCCAGAAATCGCGGAAGACCCCATCTTCGTTCCTCCCCCGCCAGTCAGGTCGGAACGTGCGCCTCTGTCCACCTCTCGCAAAGGAAACTCCACGTTTCGAACGGAAAGGTCTGGGCTACCGCTAGTCAAGCCGAAATCGCCGTTTGTCGCGCCATCATTGTTTGGGTAACGTTTGGGTGGCCATCGATGTCTGGAAAATTCGCCCTGAGAAGAATCTTGCTCCATTGGAACAGTCAGATCGCTCCCGAGACCTGTTCCTTGCCACCAGCCGGGGGCCGAAACGCTTAGCCACATCCCAGGGTGCGTCTGTGTCCCACGTTCACTGCCCCATTTTCTTGCTAACCGCCGAGTCGTCGGATTCGTGAAACCCCGGATGTTGTTCTGCAGCACCTGCCTCTTCTTCTTCGGTCCTCCTTTGCCCAAGGCCTTGTCTCCCTTCCCACGACCCGACCCCTTCACGCCCAACTCAGACACTGCAAGGAACTCTTTTATGCCCACGAATTTTCTTGTTTTGTACCTTGCCCTTTTCTTTCTTCTAAACCAGTCACAAGCTCTTCTTTTCTTTCCTCTGGCACCAGAAAATATAGCAACATCCAGAGATGGGGGCCTACGGCATAGCCTAAAGAAACGGCTATGTGGATTTGCATTGTGAGTGGTGGGTTTTGTTTTATTTTTGGGTGGTGACGGTTTGATTCGTGGTGGTGAGGCTTTATGTGGATTGATGGCGCTGTGGGTATTGGGCGAAGGTGCGGCTAATAGATGTGGTTTGTGGCTATGTTGAGTTTTTGCGACGATGGGTGTGGTTATTTGGGTTTGCTTTTGAGTGGGTGTGGGTTTTGGGTCTTTGCATGGTGGTGGGGCTGCGGTTTTGGGTAGTGGTTGTACTGATGGGTTGATTTGTGGTGGTGAGATGTTGTGAATGTTTGGGTTTGCTATAGTGGGAGTGGCTAGGCTTGGAAGTTTATGGGGTTGGTACTGTGGGTGATTTTCTAAGGGTGATGGTGATGGTGAGGTTTCTTTTGTGGGTTGCTCTTCTGCACGGGTGACTTCTAGCTAGGCAGGATGGGTCTTCTGCACGAAATGGCTAGAGCTTGATGGCAAGGGCAGCCATCATCTTCTCCATTCTTTTGGTAAATCTTTCCTCCATAAGTTGCCAATCGGCGTTGAGAGAACTCAACTTGTTCGCTAGACGCTCTAATCTTTGGTTCGCCATGTCGTAACCTGGCTCTGATACCAAGATGTTATGGACCTCCGTAACAAGGGATGAATAATGATAAATTGGGTAGTATGAATGGTGTGATAGTAGAGTATTCGAGATACCCTGGGCCTCCTAATATTAGGATTATTCAATAAACCATAAAAAAACTCTCAAACAACTACAAGAGTTGATAATAATTTTCTTCTTGTTTTATTTCATTCTTCAATATCCCTATTTATAGGGTTACAAAGCTGGATTACAGAAACGATAATTAAATAAATATTACAAACCCTAAATAATAAATATTAATTCTAAAGTGTGACAAATTCCTTATTTTCCTATTGGAGATATTGCTTTATGAGCAAGACTCCTTATTTTTCTAATAATAATAATAATCTATTATTCTTTCCAAGAGACAGTATGACTCTTACCTAACCTAATTAGTAATTATTCTCTTAAAGGGGGGCATAAATATAATTTCTAGAATGCCCTTGTCACATCCCCTGGGTACATAACATTGAACAAGAAGATTAAGTGGGAACAACAACCAGAGAAGTTGTGATGGTAGGGAAATCCAAATATGAATAAAAATAAAAACATATTTATACAAATGAACCGATAACTCCAATCATAGAGATTTAACAAGGGAATCTTGCCTACGTCATAAAGACAACAATAAATATGGGGAAACCCACTGTTGTGGATGAAGATGACTTGCTAATGAAGGATGACAACATGAAGGCAAAGCCAATCTAGCATCAAAAGTTAGAAAGACAGATAAGGGTGACTACTTAAAATGGGCTGACTTAATTAAGAACCCAAATCACCATGAATAAACATAAAGTAAAACAATGACCTATAAGTCTTGCAGGAAATACTCTTACCATATTGAGTTGGAAAATAAAGAACACAAAGAACACAACCACAAAACTGCTGTGCAAGAAAAAATCAAACTGAAACATCATGCCGAAGAGAACTTAGAAAAGTGAGGAGAGAAGTGTAAGAAATCCCTCCCATGCGAGCCATGAGAGCCAGTAGGCAGAATCATAAAGACCCATCATATTCATTAGTTGTGGGGATAAAAACTAAAAATGAAAAATGGAACAATTTTGGGAAGGGACGGCAACGTTAATCCTATTTTTAACTTCAGATTGTGGAAGGTCAATACCTGGCGAAGTTTAAGCTCTTTCTCTGTGATCAAAGAATTGATCTAAAACACAAAAGCAAACATGGCAGTTGCAAGGAAATGGTTGGTACTACTGCAGAGAAAGTTGCCACTGCAAGGTGTGCGAATTCCTTGATCCCCATAACCCAGCTAAAGTTTGGGTCTGAACATGCACGGAATCATCAAATTATTGGTGCATTTAGTCAAATGCAGAAACGAAGATCACATATAAAATCATGTGACTAGAAAATTCCAAACAAGACGACATAACACAAGAACTAGAATTTAATACCTCCAACCAGATATCTCGCAATCTCACGTTGTGGCAATTTGAAGTGGTATCTTCATAATTCCCTCGCATTGAAACTGGAGTTGAATTAGTCTGTATGCCGTAGGGCGGATAAGCCACTTCATGGGGGTACTAAACATAGTAAACTAAGTGTTACTGTCCACCTGTACAACTTGAAGTGCGTTGGTGGGATTAGTAACACTATCTTATCGGCTTTGCTAGAGTTCATTATTCAGTTGTTGCCTGCTTGTGATGAGACTCTGCCAGTTAATACATATGAGGCAAAAAGTTTCTCAGGGACATGGGGCTTGGGTATGAGAAGATTCCAACGTGCCGTAATGACTATGTTATTCTGGAAGGGCAATAAGAAGTTAGATTCATGTATTGTCTGTGGAGAATCTAAGTGGAATGAAGAAATTCATTTAGATGAGGATGGTAAACCCATATCATCGAGCAAGAAACGTCTAGTGAAGGTGTTGCGGTGATTTCCACTCATCACACGACTATAGAGGCTGCTTATGTCGGAGCATACTGCGCCCTATATAAGGTGGCATGCAGAAGGTCGTACTAAGGACGGCGTATTGAGGCATCCGGTCGACTGTGAAGCATGGAGGTCATTCGACCTCTTACATCCTGAATTTTCGACGAATAGCAGGAACGTGCGGCTTGGTCTAACATCGGATGGATTTAATACTTTTGGGAACATGAGCATTTTCCACAGCACTTGGCCAGTAATGCTTGTTTCGTACAACTTGCCTATGTGGATGTGCATGAAACAGACGTCGTTCATACTATCATTGGTTATCCTAGGCCCGAGTTCACCTGATATGAATTTAGATGTCTACCTTCAGCCTTTGATTAATGAGTTACAAGAACTGTAGAATGTAGGGCACGCACTTTTGATACTTCAAAGAAGAATTATTTTGTTATGTGAGCTCAGTTGATGTGGACAATAAATGACTTCCCAGCATAAGCAGATTTGTCTGGATGGCCTAACAGGGGTGCGAATGCATGTCCTTATTGTATGTAGTCAACAAGGTCTATATGGTTGAAACACGACAAGAAATTTTGCTATATGAGCCACAAGAGATACTTGCTCATGGAGTATCTGTGGCGGCTAAACAAAAGGACATTTGATGGGACTGAAGAACTAGAATGTGCTCCTAATGTGCCATGTGGAAATGAAATCCTTCGACAGTTGGACAAATTGTCATTTGGGGATGAGAGTGCGGGTAAAAAAAAAAAAAGAAGTGGAAGAAAGGTGAAGCAGCTACTGATGATAATATAGTGTGAAAGAAAAAAAGTAATTTTTTCAGGTTACCATACTGGAAAGACAATTTGCTACGTCACAATCTTGATGTCATGCATATAGAAAAAAATGTCATGGACAACATACTTGGCACAATTCTAAATATCAAAGGGAAAACAAAGGACAACCTCCTAGCCCGGCAAGACTTGAAAGAAATGGGTTTGAGACCTAACCTACATCCGTTCACGGCCGTTGATGGTAAAACATATATGCCGCAGCTTGCCACACGATGTCCAAGGACGATAAAACACACTTTTTGAGGGTTCTTCGAAATGTGAGGGTGCCGGACGGATATTGATGTGGTCTTTTGTTTACCAAAATATTTTAATAATAAAAATTATCACTCGCAATAGTATGAATCCTTGTAGAATAGGATTATATTGAGGGTGCCGAACCTCAAGGACCGCGTAGGAATTGCTATCAAGTTTTTCAAGATTAAATATAACTTAATTAAAAAGATGTTTGATTTGGTTTTTGTTTTCTAAAAATAAATACATAAAACTAAAAGACATAAAAATTAATAGAGAAGGGATGAGAGAAACAATAGGGGATTGATTTCACCACTCACCGCATAACAATTGTCAATTATAAATTAAAAAGGTAAATTCATACTATGCATGATATAGGACTCGTTTCACTCGAGTAGTCAAGAAATTACCTCTAAAAAATAAGTATAATCCATATTCGGTTGGCACGGACTGTCCACCTAACCACTAAGATGAGGTACGACCTGTCTTCCCTAAGTATGGATTAGCTACGTCTTTAATAGGATACACACAATCAATGGAATAGTATAACCCATCTTCGGTTGTTACGAATTGTCTACCTAAATTACACTAAATTAGGGTGTAGTACAATCCGTCTTTCCTAGGCATGGTCTATTTAACCCTCTTGATCATATGTCAATTAAAATCATTGTATACCAATCATTTACATAATCACAGAAAATATGAAGGATTGGGTTCAATCAATATAAAAGACTTTCTAAGACAAGATAAGAACTTCATAATGATTGAATATAAACATTAAAATCAATTCTCACAGTTATACAACCATCATGCATATAGAAAATACCAAATTAAAATACAATTAAACCATTGTTACTTGGAAAGGGCTACATCAACATCCTTGTAAGAATTTAGCCTCTCTTTGTGGTGCTGGAATGGCCTCCTGCCATGTTTTTCTCCTCTTCAACTTGTCAAGCCTCCAAGAAAAATTTATTGTCTAAAACTAAGCACAAGCACAAACACACCTTCTCTTGAAGCTTAGGGGTCTATTTATAGAGACGATATCAGGTTTGAAGAGCCACGACAGTCACGTACTGATGCAACAGCTTCTCCCTAGTGCATTGCGCGGGTCACTGGCAGATAAAGTGGTTAAATCTCTTGTTGAGATGTCCGTTTAGATGCATATGCTCAACTAATTTAACAGAATATGATATGGACCAACTGGAGGGTGACGTCTGTGTCACTTTGTGCAAGCTGGAATAGGTATCCCCCCCCCCCAAGAGCTTTTTTACCAACATAGTCCACTTGGTCATGCATCTTGTTCATAAATGTATGCTCGGCGGACCCGTACAATGTTGGTGGATATATATATATATATATATATATATATATATATATATATATATATATATAATTGTAAATTTATTAATTATTTCAAAATTTAAGGACAATATCTAACTAAATTGATTGCATGTGTGTACATTGTAGGAGCCTTGAGGGTTCAAGTCTAATGTGGGCAATAAAGCGGCTCCTAAGGGGTGCATTGTGGAGGGGTACATAACAACCGAGTTGGTGACATTTTGTTCGAGGTATCTAAATAACACACCAACCTTCCACAACAAACCCCAAAGGAATCCTGATAGTTTAAATGGGGCGAATACACGAGTCACCCTGAACCGTTTGACATTGACATAGATTCACCGTTATATTATGTTCAACTCTGACGAGTTCCTTCAATTGCGGACGTAAGTTGTGTTTATAAAATATGCGTATTCAATTACGTTGCTGAATAATAAATAATTAAAATAATTTTTAGATGTAGGATGCACATGGATACGCTCAGGCGAGCATGCAATAGGGGTCGTCTTACGGACGATCGGTTGGAAGCCTAGCATCATGAGCAATTCTGCGAATGGTACCGTGCATATGTAAGAATAATGTAGCGTTTAGCTATATATATGTGTAACTAACCAAATTAAGTAACTTTGCATTTTCCATTAATTGTAATACATGCATAAGTTAATCGATTGGACGATCAACGCCTGAAGGAAATGAATCACAAATTGGTTATGCATTGTAGAGGGTCGAAGGAGACAGCAGTCAAGTATAATAGGCATGTGGTCAATAGCAAACTATTTCGCACTCTTGCACATAATGTGGGAATGAAGACTCAGAATAACGGTGTATGAGTACCGACCATTGATGGCGAAACATACTATGGGAAGTTAACAGATATAGTTGAGGTTGAGTACTAGGATAGGACTAAGTACGTTCTATTCAAGTGTGATTGGGTGGACACCACGAGGGATAGGGGATACAAGATAGACGACTATGGCATAGTACTTGTCAACTTCAATCATCATGTCTACAAGGGAGAGCTAATTGCTGATGAGCCTTATGTGCTAACTTCTCAAGTTGACCAAGTATTTTACGTGTAAGATGAAAGGAATCCAGATTGGGCTTGTGCCGTAAGAATTAAGCCGAGGAACATGTAAGACTTTGGTCAGGGTCAATGGCCTAATGATGCAGGTACCACCTATCACGAGTGCGAGCCGCTCGTGTTAACCAATGGTAACCTCCATGATTTGCAGGATGAGTTTGACCGTGACAGACCTGATTTAGATCCGATTAAAGCGCATGTCAATGAATAAATCGTATTTGCTAGTACTATTCACATAAATTCTATTACATCATTTGTAAATTATAGTAATTAATAAGTGCATTGATAAAATGGTATAATTCTCATTGTCAAATTTGCATGTTCCTTATGAATATATATTTGGGTAATTATACGTATTAATTAAAATATTTGGGCGTCTAATATATTTCGCAGGTTTCAATGGAACAGAGGAGTACACATTGAGTGACTCGGGGCCCACGCATGCCCGTGCTGTCTACGTCGTAGGGGTCACAGTATAGCGCGCCAGATGTCGCAGATGGCGATTATAGACCAGTACTCCCAAGTGTGGCGGGGTACCAGGTAGAGCACGGGCATGGCGACCTCACTTATTATTCTTGGATGTTTTCTATGCCAGCTTCTATGCCGCTGACGCTGTCCTAGTTGGGGTTTACTTCTCAGGGTCACGTGGATCGAAATTGCCCCTATACTGGACTCGTTCCATACCAGTATGGACCCATTCCATACGGACCATACCCCTAGTTTGGACTCGTACCATGTAGCTCCGATAGTGAGACACAGAACCTCGCAAGGATCCAGCTGTCGCCTTTTGGGAGGGAGCCAGATGCCTACTTCCGACGACAACCATATGTCACCTCTGAACGACACCCAGATGTCTCCTCCTGATGACAGCCAGATGCTGCCTCCAGACGATAGTCAGAGGCCACCCCTGGACAACAGCCAGATGCCGCCCCCGGATGGGAGCCAGCGGGCGCATCCGGAGGAAGGGGTTCACGATGCGCCTTCTGATGACCTTGTGACCCAACCCTTGCGGACGGAGTAGATGCGGTTGATGGGTAAGTACATATTTTTACAACAAAAATTCTCTCTCTCTCTCTCTCTCTCTCTCTCTCTCTCTCTCTCTCTCTCTCTCTCTCTCTCTCTCTCTCTCTCTCTCTCTCTATATATATATATATATATATATATATATATATATATATTATTTATGCTTTGTAGTTAATATGAAGTTTGAAATAATATACATTTTTTTTTTTTAATGACTTAAGTATTTCATTTTCTATGGTTAGGTTATAATCTGGATAGGAGCGTGTACTTCCAGGTGATTTTGGACCCGAGAAAAAATTGGGTGCTCCTGATGGGGAAAAAGATTGTACTGGAGTACAATACTGCGACATAACCCGTAGGACGCAGAGCAAACCGAGTTAGGCGGCATACAGGCAAGTTAGTAAGGAGTGGAAACTATGTACATATGCGGGACGAATGGTTGAAGGTAGATAAGCAGATAAAGCTTAACATGTGAGCGGCATTGATGGTATGTTTAAAATAGATGTTTAAATTCATGTCCAGGTGGATGTAATTTCTTTTTTCCAATTTTTGGTGAATTTCTCAACTTCATTGTTAAATTGTGTAGGTGCAGTTCTATCTCCCGGAAACTGTAGATCTGGAAAAGGCACAACATGAGGCGTTCCAATATATGGGATATAAGCACCGGCAATAGAAGCATACATTTAAAGACACGCTTGAAATTCAACCAGGTGATACGCCATTAAGCATCCATGCAAGAGTGGATGCAAGTATCTTGCACAATAATACAATATGACACCGCAGATGTGGAACATCTGTTGGGGGCATGGAGTATCAAGAAAAAGAAGGTACATAGGTCATGACTTGTATTACTATTATGTGTATTTTCAATCATTGTTTAATTAATTAAATATTTAATGTAATTGTGTCAATGCTTAAATATCTCAAAATGTTCATTGTGTAGGAGAATGCTAAACGGATGAAGCGAATGCGAGAGCTGAACGACACTACCCACTGCTTAGGATCAAAAAGCTATGCCAAGTTCACACACGATGAGGTATATATGTGCACCAACTTAGTCTAGACATATATATAGATGTAATAATTTTTGTATCTAAATGTACTTTAAAACAAGTGTTAATGTTTATATTTTTTTTTTTAGGATGTTGACGTGCAAGAATGTCTAGCAATGCTCCGACTCGAGCACAAGCATTTGTCATGACGCACACAAGAAGGGACGGGAGTTACCCGACTGAGCGTACGAGGGAGCTATGTGTATGCTATTGATCACATTGTTTAATATTTGTAAGTTATGTGTGTAATTAATTATATATTTACTATAAACATCTGTTAGATGCACTAACATTTACTACAACATACAGGAGAGGATGATACAGCTTATACCGAATGACCTTGCAACTACGCATAGCGTGACTGAAGGCACGGTGCGATGGGAACCAAATGACGCGTACGAACAGGCAATTGGCAAGCCAGAGTACGCAGGAAGGGTTCGGCAAGTAAGGCCAAATGTTTTGCCTGTACGGGGGACGACATATTCATACTACACCCCTTCACAGACATGATCATCCAGTCAAAGACAAAGTTCCTCCGCACATGACGAAAGGATTGCATCGATGGAGATCGAGTTAGAAGTTCAAAATGCAGCACGTCGGACCTTGGAGTTACGGTTTAGCCGGATTGAGTCGAATCTTGCCTTAGGAGTACGTCCTATGACCTAGGTTACTCTGTAGTCCCCAGCGCCAGCCAGCGATAGTACACCACTTTTGGGGATGAAATCGTATAGTCGTTCTGTAGGTATGATTACATTTGTGTAAACTCTCTCTTTGGTCAATGCTTTGGACTTAATATGCATATAACTTATTTTATTAATGTTCTTATTATTTGCAAGTAATGCGACGCCTGCTGGGCAGCCGTCGCCCCTTGGGGAGCCATCACCCTCGCCCCTTGGGCAACCATCGCCTGTTGTGCAGCAATCGCCTGATACGACAAATTGAAGAATTATGACGTTTTTTATTGATGTTTTCTAATTCTATTTTGTTAATAACTATGATGTTTATTTCATGTAAATTTGTTGAAACTGTTATTTTGATTTTGAATTATTTTAATTATATTGTTTATATTTTATGAAAATGTAAATTGTTCTAATTGTTGATGGATTAATTTTTGGGATTTAGGATTTAGGATTTAGGTTTTTTTTTAAAAAAAAAAAAAAAAAAATGACGTGGCAATTTTCGCCATGTGGCAAAACAACCACTTCACCACATGCATGTGGTTGCATGTGGTGACGTGGCCATTGACCACATCGGCATGCGCCAACGTGGTCATAGTCCCCACGTGGACACTTTGACCACATCGCAACCACCCGATCAGCAACGCGGGGTCCACAGCGCTAACGCCACGTGGTGATCTGTTAGCGATGTGGATGACCCGTATCTACGCGGCGAACAGACCACTTTTTTGTAATGAGTACTTTGAAAAACGCCTTTATTTCTTTTTTTTCTTTTTCTTTTCCTTTTTTCCTGTTATTCTTCTTATTTTAGTTAGAGGTGAAAACTCAGTTAGGTTACCAGTAACCAGGTAGCCGGTTATTTAATAACCGGCGGTTACCAGTTGGTACCCAGTTATTCAAACCGGTAACCAAAATTTTAAAAAATTGGGTTTTTTAGGCCTAATTTGAGTATTGAACCTACTTTTTGGACTTAATTTAAACTTTTTTAGCCATTTAAAAAGACATTTCAACCTTTTTTGGCCCAATATGTTGGCCTAAGTTGAAATGGAAGTAAAAATGTAAAACCTTAAATTTTAGTTTTTTAAATAAATAAATAATATATATATATATATATATATATATATATATATATATATATATATTTAAGTGTAAGACTAATCTACATAGAACACCCCTCATTCGCTTAGTTTCCATTGCCCACAACTAACATCCAGCACATTCGACCAATGAAGATTAGGATTTTCAATGTTACATCTCTGGCTCTGCATGCAATTCTTTCAGATTCTGGAATTAAAACTGCATCGAAAAAACAAATGGTCTCGACTTTCCATCTCAAGTCTACAGAAATCACATTGAGTGTCACCTATGTAACCCCAAGCCGTAAGCCTATTTCCAGTAGTAAGTCTATTTCTCACAGCCAACCACATCAAGAAGGCTTGCTTATGAATTGCATAAGAAAACCAAATAAGAGGCAACCAAGTAACCTCTGGCTTCTTTTTCCTCAAAGCATTCCAGGTTTCTGAACTCACATAAGTTCTTTTACGAGTCATAGTCCAAACCGGATTATCAGAAGCTCCTATATATGAGAATTTTCGACAGCCTACTTTGAATAGTGTCTAACTCTTCAGACCGAGCAGGTTTTCAATGCCAATCTCCATTCCTTAGGACAGAAGCTACTTTGACATCAATGCTACTCCGAGAGTTATATATGATTCTGAAACCAAATTTCTCAAGAAGAAGGCCACATGGATGTCGGTCATCATGCCATAAATGAATACCAATTCCATCTCCCACTTCAAATTTAAGAAAGTCTCTAGCAAGATTCCGGATTCTAAGTAATTTCCTTCAATTCCATCAGAAGTCTTGGGGAAGTTTTACATTTCGGATTCTAAGTAATTTTTATTATAAGCAACTGTTTTTCATCTGACATTAATAAACGCCGGTGAAAAAGCAGTTTTTTGCCGGTGGTTTTAGAGACAGTTTTTGACCCGCTAAACTCCCCCCAACCCTTCTCAAATTTTTTTTGTTGGTAATCAAGGTAAAGTTGATGCTGTAAATGGACTTGTCTTTGCTGGACACAATGAACTATGCTACTCGTCCATTATACGTAGAAATTTGGAGATGGGGCGGGCGAGTGAGGGGTCGCTGAAGGTGGTCTAGGAGTTTAGGAAGGGAAGGGTCCGAATGGAGCATTGGGGAAGACTGAGATTCGGGTCATGGAGACCACCGGCCCGTTCGTTGGAATTAGACTGATCGAGATTCGGGTCAAGAGTGACAACTCGCAAGGAAATTAAAACGTGCATTTTTTGAGGATGATATGATGCATTGGCCTGCGCTATCATTGAATCAATCCGTTTTTAATTGTAATTATTTTATTGACTTTAAGTACATATGCATGGAGCATTTCCTAGCTATAATGTCTTGATATTGAAAAAGCTATTCCTACAAATATTCTGCACAATGGCAATAATTGTAAACCATATATAAAGGTACACGTAATTCATCAAAAAAAAAAAAAAAAAATGTCTAATCATCAACGTGTTGCATGCGCACCGACCATATATATATATATATATATATATATGCAAAGCAAAAGGAAAAAGGAAATTAAAATCTTAGTCAACTTTCCTCTCTCGCTGTCATCATGATCATCATGCACAAATTTCCAAATCAAGACAAGACAATATAAACAACAACGTTATTCTAATGAGCAGTCAAAACTCTATGGTATTAATGTCTCTATTATCACCAGGAGATGTTGACGCACTCTTGGGAGCAGAAGACGGCAATGAAGGTGGCAGAAACATCAAACTTCCCGGCGGCGAATTTGTTGAATGCGTTTTGTTTAAGAAGCTTGACGCGCATCCATTCCCGGTGCCAATGATTGTGGTAAGCGCGGCTGCTAGAGCAGATTGGAAACTCGGGTCAGCCGTGATTGCCTTTGTCGCGGCAGCAATGGCGTAGTTTGGCTGTCTTCCCACTGTTTGGATCCTATCGTAGGGTTGATTATTGGCATAGCTGAGGAGCCCATTGCCCCAAGAACTTGCGTTGGACTGATCAGCAGAAGTAGTACTGAAGTTGAGATTTGTGGGGGAATAATTATTATACCTTGGAGGATAGTTTGAAGAGAATTTGTTGAACTGAGATGAGGAAGAGGCTGGTGGGGTTGATGTGAGGTCAAGAGTGATTGTTGGGAATGTAGATGAAGATGAGTAGGAAGGGTTGGATAGGTAGACTTGAGCCTTTGGTCTTGAATAATTATCTGGTAGATAAAAGTTCAGGCCATGGAGATCAGAAGCAGTGATGGTGGTGGGGGCTGCTGTTAGGCTATGGCCCGGTTGGCCGGAGCTTGATGACGAGCCAGATAGAAGCATGGAAGCGGCGGCGGAAGTGGTGGAAGCCATGGCGGTGGCCGACATAGGAAGCGGGTGGTTATGTGCTCCTTCATAGGTGGTGATCAAGATGGACATGTCCTCAGCACATCTTTGCACCTGAAATTGCAAACAATTATTGCATATATTGCATGTAAATTAAAGAGAGTGTATATACGAAACTTATTTTTAATCTGTTAATTCCTAAAAAATTATCTAATTTCAAATTTGTCTTATTTATTCTTTTTTTTTCCCCTTCTTAAATAGTGTATTATGGTGTATTAGTATGTGTTAAATCATCACTTATTCCAAAATTTTAAGCTGATAGGAATATGTAAATTTAATTATTTAATCAATATTTTAACACTCTTCCTCACGTGTAGGCTCAGACTTCCTTTTAATAGTTAATAGGTGGCCCAACACATGGAATATTTAATTGAAATTGAAGGTAAATGACGTAGTCAAAGTTTGAACTCAAGACCTTTGGTTCAATTTCTGATACCGGCCATGTTAAATTACTATTTATCCCAAAAGCTTAAGTTGATAAAAAGATATAAATTTAATCACTTACTTAATACTTTAACAGTAGAGATAAGCAGACATGATACTTTCTTTTATAAAGTAACATAAATTTAAAAGAAAAAAATAAAAGAAAATGCAAAATCAGTACTCACACAGATGTTAGAGATGAGGGCCGGATTAATTAGTACCGAGGCAAATTATATATTACTCTTTGCTGGTTTTGATTAGCCTTTTGTTTAGAACAAAATTGTGGGTTGTCATAAAAAAAAAAAAAATGTCATATATATTTATATTAGTCAATAATATATTCAAGTAAACATCATAACGGACAAATACAACAAAAAAGTTTTCTATGGGAACACAGAAACCAAGTGCATGTATGTTTAAATTGTTTAATAATGGCTAATTTTGAAAAAATGTGAGTGAGAACTCTTTTTCTTTTTGGGTGAGATTCACATTTAAAAGGAGTGCCTTTTGTATTTTAAATTAGTTGTTAATAATTTCAAAAAGAATGTAAGCGGTTTCAAAACCTTTGCCGGTTTCTAAAATCATTACCAAAATACAATACTGTATGCTTAAAAACGCATTTTAGTGTCGTTTAAGATAGTGTCGTTCGCACAAAACAGCACTAATTAGCTATACATACTTTACAGATTTAATAAGTTGTAATTTTGAAATTTGGATAATTTCTCAAAGATAAAACATATATATATATATATATATATATATACATACTTTAAACTATAAATTTTTTTATATAAGTACCTGTTTTCTTACTGGGCACGAGGGTGCAACAG
This sequence comes from Alnus glutinosa, assembly GCF_958979055.1. NCBI lineage: Eukaryota > Viridiplantae > Streptophyta > Magnoliopsida > Fagales > Betulaceae > Alnus > Alnus glutinosa. Next base: position 3,657,162 of record NC_084893.1, read on the forward strand.
TACAACGATAGTATGCTCGAGGGCATGGGTTTCCTTTTGCAATCTTTTGTCCATATTTCCTCCATTGGCATCCATCATTCATCTGTATATATATAAAAAGTTAAAAAATATCTGTTGTTGAATAATATTTAATCATCGTTAATGGATGATTAATTAAATACTTACTGTTGGAGTTTCACATCGAGCCCTCACAGAAACCCTAGCTTTCTTCATAGGATTCTGCTGTGAAACCTCATCATCTCCAGTACTTCTCATTGTCTTCAGACCTTTATTACCACCAGGTGGCCATGTCTCCCCAGCGTCTTCCTTGGCTTCTTCAGAATTACTGTTAAAAGGGCTTGGATTACGCAAAGATTGATCACTTAATTCTTTTGATTTAGACAAATCGAATTTGCAGTCCAGTCCAAGACTCAAGCCTTCTTTAGATTTCTCATCATCATCATCATCTTTCCATTGGCTAGAATTAGAAGCTATAATATTCTTTTCGTCCTTTTTTGTGTCACTTTGAACTACTCTTCCAAGGCTAAGGGAAACAAACTGATGATCCGGCTCTTCAACTTCTTGATGCTTGTTTCTCCCTTTTTGTTGAACAATGTCATAGAATCGCATTTGGAGGGTCTGGTAATCCTTCACCATTCGATCTAAATGCTTCTTTAGCCTTTGATTTTCTTCTCTCACCTCACCCATTTCTGCTCTAGCAGATTGAAGCTGATCATCCTGTATGTATTCAATTCACACATATAATTATAGACTGATTTATTATTCATCCTATATTCTTTGATTAATGCTAGATATTGCATTTTTATTTCATAATTATGACGTGACAGCCACTTAAATCAATTCTTATATTAAAAAAAAAAAAAAATCAAAGATTGGTTTGGATAGCCATATCAATCTTGTGAAATAGTTGTAAAATAAAAATATAGTATATTCATTACTCAATATTCTTGTGAACAAAAGAACAAGGTATTTCTAATTTGAATTCATTAACCTGTTTTTTTTTGCTTGAGGAAGATATTATTGAGGCAGGTGCTCCTGAAGATCTTCCCATATTAGTCACCAGTGGCGCCTGCTGGAGCATCATAGTTAGAAGAAATCCACTGGCATAAAGAATTGTATATGTAGTGAATTTGGATTCAAATAATTAACTAGGGTTTTGGGAAGGCTTTTATTATCATTATTTGGAATTGTTTATTTTTATGTTCATAATTATAATAGTTAAGAAACACAAATTCATATGAATTGAACTTCTGACCAAATAGGAGTAAAAAGCTTCATTAATTATAATTAATCCAAGGATCCATTGATGAGATGGCCGTAGATCCATTAATCATACTTGGAAATATCATTAGCAAGTTTATTTATGCTTTAATTTATTTAGAAATTAGAAGAACTCTTGGTTATATGATAAAATAGAGCTGCAATCATAAACCAATTGATCGTAGACAAAATAAAACCTGCAGCTTGCTGCAGCTTAAACCCTTTTCTTTAATTAATTAGGTGAAGATGGATGGCTTCAAGTCAATTTCATTTAATTTTTTGGATGAATGATTCAAATCAATTTCCTTGCACGCTAGTATTCTATGAATTAACTGATTAATTATTAAGCCATCCGTAAAATATTGGATCGAAAAACATCAGAAAAGAGGAGATCGAGAATTAAGAAGAAATTAAAAATTTTGTAAAATCGATCAAATCCACAATAAAATTTCACAAGAAACATGCATGGAAAGAAGAAGAAAAAAGCTGTTCTTTAATTTGAGAGGTGCATGCTTTTGATGCCATCTTGTGTTTCAGCAGGCCTGTCTGCTGGAGTGTTTGTGATCTTTGTCTGGTTGGTATAAAAGAATTCATTCATAGAAATAAAGAAGAAGAGGAAGATCAGAAGAAGAAGAAGAAAGCTCAACCTTGACGACTGTCTCTTCTTCATATATTTTCTCCTCCTCGAGTACTCCACCTCCATGACCAGATCCTTCCATAGCAGCCTCCATAGCTCTCCTTATCCTTTAGTTTTTTTTATCTCTTCTACCAATTCTCTGGGTCTCAATTTGCTCCTCTTGATCTTATACAGACAGCATGAAGTATTTGACTCCGTTTAGAAAAGAGAAAAGGCCAAGATTTTCACACTCCAACGCGGACAAAATGTTAGCAATCCGGCCATCCAACTTGCCTTAAAGAAATAGTTGAACTTTTATTAACCAATTAATTATATTCATAAAATAGAAGAATTCAACTTCAACGTTTGAGATAACATGTCAGAGAGAGAGAAAACGAGGGAGAGCTTTAAGCCGCAATGTTCGGACCCCACGCAACACTACTGCCATCGTTGAAGTTTCGTACATAAACAAAAGTCACAAGGGCATGGGTTCGTGGTCAAACTTTAGCTAGCTAGTAGCTAGCCACCGTCGTGTTACCACCGGTGACCGGCGACCGGAGTTTTTCTTCTGTAGGGCCAGTTAAACATGGGGTAGGCTATATTCTATATAGGGCAATTCCTTTGTATTAGAAGATATTTTTAATTGAGGTACGGTCAAACTAAATTACCTAAAAGGAGAAGAAAAAGATTAGGGTCAAACATGGGCCCATGGGTTTGGGTTTTGGAGCGGTCGGTTGGACATTGGTCCATGCATTCCACTTTATTCACGTTCAATCTCAAGGTCCATATTGGAGAGTCAGGATCCTGGGTGCCACTCTTTGTTCGCTATCAACATCACAAAAAATCATGGGTATTAATGTTCCATGTGCTTTATGCATATTATATACAACTATTTTACGCCTTTTTTTTTTAACCATTTTTGACACGTTTTACTCTCCGATTGAAAATACATCTGTCACAACAAAAGAAAAAAAATTATATCATCTAATTACATACTGACATATATATATATATGTTAAAAGTTGTAAAAGAGTTTGATGTATATATTCTAGTATTAATTTTCTCCTTCCTCAAAATCATTTGTTGAAGAAATTTTCTAATCCAGTCTATTAAACTAACACATATCTTTAAAATATACAATTTTTACATGTATTTTTAATAAGCGAAAATCACTTACACTTATGCTCCGTTTGTTTTGACGTAAAATGGTTTTTGAAAAATGATTTCGACATTTTACGATGTTTGATGAAGGTGAAATTTAAATAATAATCAACCGGAAAATGATTTCTGATTGACTCAAAATGCTTAGTAAATTTCAAAAAATAATTTATACTTTTTAAAAGTGTAAATCATTTTTCCCAGATGACAGACGCATTCGATCCTCTTTTAAACAACACAGTCGATCTTTACGTTTAAGCAGTCAACCACCACCGGAATATGGCCAATGTCGAAATCCAACAACGTCCGATCACTGTCGCCAGATTCCGGTGACCGGATTCCGATCACCTTCGGCGAAATCCTATCAGTCAATATTCCGACCTATTGGCCGGGATCTAGCCGTTATGTGCCAGATTCCAGCCAGAGCAGTTGGTTTTCGACCAAAACTGTTGGCTTCTGGCACAAATAGCCAAATTCTGGCCACCTTCGCCGGAATTTGGTCAACCCAGATTCTGGCGGAACTGTCCAAATTTCAGCAATAGTAGTCGGAATCCAATGAAAGTGGCCGGCCGGAATCCTGCCAGTCAGTGACGGAATCTTATCACCAATTATTTTTATATTATTTTACATTAATATTTCTATATTGTGAATACAAATTGATTTTTATAAGTTAATATGATTGAATGAAATATACAAAAAATTTGTGATTTTCCATACGCGCCAAAACCGAAAATTGTTTTTGGCTAAAAACATTTTCTTGAAAAATGACTTCCTTTAAACCATTTTACGACGAAAATCATTTTACGTCGAAACAAACGGAGCATTAATAACATATAGGACGGAATTAAAAATTTAACTTGAGGGAATCATATAGTATTGAAAGTTCTTCTAAGGGACAAAAGAAAACAAAGAAATACCTAAAATATTTTTTTAACATATTTGAAGGCTATATATATATATATAGATATATTGTGTGGATGGGAGCTGGAGGCTAGGGCCATGTTGGGCCATCCATGACCTCCTTTAGCCCTCCCTTAATAAGGTCTGTCACTAAAAAGATATGTCAATTAATTAATAAACCGAAGTTAAGATAATTTCACCCGACCAACTTTAGGAGAAAAACTTTGTACAATTGATTGATTATTAGCATAACAATACCTTTCACAGTTTCGCGTGTTTAGAAGACACAATTTATGTGGTCTTTTTTTCTTCTTCTTCTTCTTCTTTTTTTCTTTTTTTTTTTAAAGGACAATTAATGTGGTCTTGAGCTGACTTGGATAATTCTTTGAAAGAGAAAAATAGAAATGTTATTTTCAAACGGTGGTTGGCTCTATACAATTTCTACTCACGTGATAGGACCGACTATATATACACTGAGCCCTAGCTATCATGTGTCAATTATGAGAGTGATATATATATATATATATATACAAACACCGACCAATATTGTGTGTAGAAATAACGCCACCCTGAAAATATAAGTTGAATATAGTTTTTTTTTTTTTTTTCCAAGAATATAATTGCATAATAAAATCTAGATTCATTAATTTGTATCAATGGCGTTGCCCATCTTATAGTTAATTTCTAAAGTATCGTAATTTGAGCCTCTACTGGGCGCCTTTATTAACTAAAAGTATTTAAAAAAAATAACCAATTAAGAGTTACGGTAAATTATTCACACGAATATCAAGCATTTGTGCAATATTAAAAGAGGAACCGACTACCAAAAAAAAATATAAAAAAATTTTATATGTTAGGATCTTACACATTTTTAATTTGTGATATCTCTGGTTGTCAAAATGCAATTTGTAACGACTATAGAGTTGACATTGGATATAATTGAAACTTCACAGTTTAGTTTAAGACTAAGTCCGAATTCTGAAGTTTATTGTATAGTTACCCTAAAATTGTATATGGGATAATTGCACCGTTGGTCCCTGTGGTATACCATAATTATTTTTCACTTCCTATGGTTTAAAAAGTTTATAGGAGGTCCTTCTGATATGCAATAATTACAAATCGATCTCTGGCGTCAAATTCTGTTAAAAATTTTAACAGATTTCGTCAAATGCCATGTCAGCGCCACGTGTCGTCATCTTATTGGTGACACGTGGCGCTGACATGTCTAATCTTAATAAAATAATATAAATTTATTAAAAAATAAATAAATAATACTTATTTTTTTTTTAAAAAAAAAAAAAAGAAAAAAACAAAAATGGGGAAAGGGGGTGGCCGCGCGCCACCCCCAGAGGCCGCCGGGGGTGGCGCGCGGCCAGGCCACCCCCAAAGGGGTGGCTGGGCCACCCCTTCAGCTTTTTTTTTTTTGCTTTTTTTTTGAATTTTTTTTATAAAAAAATAAGTATTTTTATTTATTTTTTAATAAATTTATATTTTTGCTGACGTAGCATTTGACGGAATCTGTTAAAAATTTTAACAGAATTTGACGCCAGGGATCGATTTGTAATTATTGCATATCAGAAGGACCTCCCATGAACTTTTTAAACCATAGGGAGTGAAAAATAATTATGGTATACCACAGGGACCAACGGTGCAATTATCCCATTGTATATATATCACATGTTTTATCATAAATCTCCGATAAAATTCTACTTGTTTCCACGCAGCATTAATATAAGATTCATACCATACTTTTCATCAAAATTATATCCACGTACAATATGTGTTATGCTCATTTTGTTTCGAAGTAAAATGGTTTCGTCGTAAAATATTTTCAACAAAATCATTTTTTTTTGAAAATATTTTTTCGCCTTTTGGCTCGTACGAAAAAATCACTGGTGACGAGTTTCCGTCACTGATCGACAGGATTCCAGCGATGAAGGTCAGAATCCGGTTAGTTTCGTTGGAATCTGGCACAGTATCGTCGGATTCCAGCGATGGTCAATTGCTTGAGCATGAAGGTCAATTGCATCGTTTTAAAGAAGGTTGACTGCATTTGCCGTATAGAGAAAATGATTTACGCTTTTAAAAAACGTAAATCATTTTCCAAAATTTATTAAACATTTTTTTGTCAAACAGAAATTATTTTCAGATTTACTATTATTTTCACCCCCACAAAACACAGAAAAGTGTCGAAAACATTTTACACCAAAATATGGTGGTAGTTACAATAAAGTCACATGTTTGAGTTAGGTAGCTAGTGATAACGGATTTTCAAGTTAAATAATAGGAATCAAGCAAGGATGATTAAATATCTAGCAATTTAAAATGAATACAAAATACAATAGAAGTTAATTGAAAAAAAAAAAAAAAAAAAAAATCTTAATTTTATATAGTTTGACTAACCATATATATATATAAGTGAAAGTCATCGTTATTTTCCAATCCAGGTGGGAAATCAGCAATATTCAAATCTTGATCATGACAAAGAAACTCATCGAAAGATCTCGGTTTACCATTAAAAAAAGAAAGAAAGAGAAATTAATGCGGAAAAGTCAAAAAGCCACCACAATTGGCTTTTGACGATGATTGGTATTTGTATTTGTTAGAATATTACTTAAATGCTTAATTTTATTAATTTTTACTAGCCAAAGTGCAATTTCTCACCATGCATGTAGCTAGTACTATAAGTACCGATCCGGATCCCAACAATTTGTTGTTAAGATAGTTAGTAATTCAGGTAATAAATATAAGAAAGTGTTTATGGTGTCCATCTGTCCGAATAGGTCTTAATTAAGCAGCCCGCCTACTTCTTAAGGCAGATGGCCGGATTCCATCAATTCGAAAAGCAAAATTATTAAGAATCTCTATCCATAGTGAAGTAACACATATTCATATGATTAATTGAAGGAAAAAAATTTCTTCCAATTTAATTTATTAAATTGACATCTGTCAAATAAATTTCTTCCGACCCGTTTTGAAAGAGATCGACCTTTGTTCTTATTTTAAAAAGAAAGATATTAGTATTTCTCCATTAACGTCTGCAATTTTCATGACAGATCAAACAGCCGCCAACTTAGGAGTTGAACTGTCCTCTGGAGGCTTAACCGCTTGAGCTGGCTACGTGGTTTGGGATATATATATATATATCCCAAACGACATGCAGGATGGTGCATCCGTAAATCTATTTTGTGAAGCACTGGAAAACTTTCATAAATTTCCTTCCCATTTCAATTACAGAGAGTTTTGGGCTAATTGAGAGAGAGGCTCAAAGCTACGGAGGGGGGGCTTCTTAAACTTGGAGATCGAAGACTACCGGAAATTGCTGTTGAAGATGTTTGTATATATAGTTCTAGCTTTTAGAATAAGTGATACGTGATTTAACATGTTATCATACTAAAGATCATGAGTTTGAACATTATCTTTATTATTCACCTTTTATTTCAATTAAATATTATATATGTTGTATCTCACTTATTAAAGTAAAGTTAGAACCCATATATATATATATGAGAGGAAGTATTAGAATATTAATGAAATGATTAATTCACCATTTTTAATATGTTTAAGCTTTTGGAACAAGTGACGATTTAACGGTACTTAAAAGCAAAACAAGACCTGTGGAAAAAAAGAAAAAAAAAAAGTTTATTCATATTAATTATGGGCTATTAGCTAATCATAAAGCCTAGGAAAAAAAATGTTTCAAAACTGTAATGGACAAAATTTTCCTTCAAATTGAGTTAGAGAAATTTTATCTGACGTTAAAATTTTAAATTGCAAGGACTACATAATTTGTGATCAGCTGAAGTTGCTGATAATTATCAATGGTATATAGTACGTGCCATGCATATCATGAGGATATGCATCAGATGAGATGGTAAAACTAGAAAATGGAGAGGAAGAATTAATCCACAGTACAGGATTATATTAATATAATTCGTAGTATTATATTAGTTATATGGATGTGAAACCTCTCATGTATAATTAATAAAATATCATTGCAATCTCAGCACAACTAGCTAATTAAGGAAATAAACAATGGTAAGCTCCAACTATTTTATCCATTCTTTTATATATATATATATATAGCCTACAGGAAAACAATTTTTTTATTATTATTTTTTTAAAAAAAAAAAAAAATCTAATCTCAAGAGCCTACCTCAAGATCAAGTCTATCATATTAATTTGTGTGTCGAATTTGAATCGTGTTGAGACTTGAATATAAAATTATATAGGTCAATTATACCTGACTTATTTAATTAAAATGGTTAGACCTCTCAATCTTAACCCTCCAATTTTATGTTAGATTCGTGAGTATCGTAAAAAATTGTCAAGTCCTAGGGGGCAACCCCTGGATTTAATTTTTTTTTTTCCTTATTTATTCTTGGGATTTCATGTGCTTACGATAGGTAGATTATCATACCAAAAGTCTTGATCCCAGGGTGTATGTATTTAATTACATTTGTACGTATATACACATATATACTCCTATATATATAGCATGAATCACGTTAATGATTTTGTTAACACAAATTAGTGGAAGTCAAACGGCACGCAATCTTTGATTATTATTATCATTATCATTATCATTTTATGGCAACATTATTTGACTTATTATATGAATTTCTATTTATCTTTACCATATGCTCTAATACCGTAGATGCACCACTTTTTTGTTCCGGCCACTTGGATTTGAAAAATAGTAGCAGCTAATTATATTTATAGAAAGATATATAAGAAAAAAAAATTAAGACGCTTGAAAGAGTCAGCAGGTCTCCCCATATATAAACAAAATTTCTTTCAATAACAGTGCCATTTGATGGTGAGCTTTCAATTTTCGACCATTTTGTCAAATCCAGAGGGGTAGATCGAACCACTTGTTAATGCAAATCAGATAAGATTTTGACCTAGCTAGTTTTATTCTTAGACAGAGAACCTTTGAGATTCCATTTACATACGTTGGACTCTCTCTCTCTCCATTTACATACGTTGGACTCTCTCTCTCTCTCTCTCTCTCTCTCTCTCTCTCTCTCTCTTATATATTGTCGTATGTGGGAGTTTATAAATGGGTGTACATATGCAAAAGTAATGACCTTATTTTATAAAGTACATACTTTCTCCATTCTAATAAAACAAGGGCGGATCTATAAAAAAAAAATAAATAAATAAAACAAGGGCGTGCTTTATTTTTCTGAAATTAATATTCCAAAATATATAGAAGTTTTACAAATTGAAATTATTTATCCATTTAACTTGCATACTATCTTTAATTTTGATTCTTTTTTTTTTTAATATTAAATTTGAAAGTCACTTTTCTTATCAGTTTAAGGGTCTATTTGGATTTGCAATTTGAAAAAATAATTTTTAAAAACTCAGTTAAGCGTATGGCAAAATCGCAGTTTAACCTTTAAAATCACATGTTGATATTTAAAATTTTGCGTTAAAACCTCATTGATTGCGATTTGAAAAAACATATTTTCTTAACTTTCAAATCGCAATTTTCAAACGATTCATTTTTTACGATTTGATTTAAAATCATACTTTTTGTTTACGAAGTTGTAATCCTAAACGCGGACCCTAAGAGTATTTTAAAAATAATTTTATATTTATTTTGTTTATGCAAAATGAGTGTTATTTATGAACTTCCACTTATTTTGGGATCTATAGATGGGAAAATTAACCGATATATTACAATATTTTTGTCCTAAGCCGTATATGTTACAGTTTTTTTTTTTTCAAATGAGGAAAGGGTTACCAGGGAGGGTGTATGTATTACAGTTGAATAAAAATACGTATGCATGACATATGGTACATGTATGCCACCTAGGTTTTGGATAATTTCCACAGGAGAGACAAAGAGAGAGCTGGTGGGCAAACAGATTACGTACATTGATATCGATCGGATTGTATTAGCTAGGTCAATGCTTTTTACTTCATTCTTACTTGTGTTACATGATAAGCATTATCTTTCTTTCTCTTTTTTTTTTTTTCTTTTTTCTTTTTTTATTTTTTATTTTTATTTTATAGATACTTGAGTAACCAATTACAACAAGAAATTGAAAATACAAACATAGTAGGGCCTGGGCAACCCAAAAAGTAAACTATGAACAAAAGTACGCGAGGATAATGCTTCCGAATATGCAGGCCCTTTGACTTGAGGCACGGATGCCACTAAGTCGGGGTCACCAATAAAAGTGATTTGACAAGTGTATTGAGTCACAAAGACCCAACCACAAAAACAGGGGTAAACGGTAGGAGAGAAGTACAATAAAACAACCCAGAAATACAATAAAAAAAAAAAAGCACAAACAGTAAAATAAACAGCAGAAGTCCGGTTGATAGAGGAGTGGGAGCCTTCCCTAACGGCGCGTGAGATCCACACGCCGCTAAGGGGAGGCCTCTCATCATCAGGAAACACCGGTTTCACCCGGAACCACCGATGGCCTAAGCGTTGGGAGGCTGAGGGAACAGACGTGTTTGCCACGCGCCGACGAGAACGAAGAACTCGCTGGCGCATGTAGGCCATGCTCTGGTGTGCAAGCGGCGGTGGAAAGAACGGAGACCATCGGTGGAAGCCGGGGACGCCGGTGAACCCGTTGGTGAGGAGCGTGTCTTGTAAAAATCGAAGGAGGAGAGTATATATTAATTTTAATCTACCATGTATGCGCATGTACACATATATATTAATTTTAATATTTTGACTTTTTTAATTATTTCTAAATGTGATCTAGATAAAGTTTTTTTTAATAGGGTAGAGTGTAATAAACTTTAGTTAATTGTTTCCCAACCAGTCATACAAGCTTCATTATTAAAAGAGTTGGAAAAACAAATTAATATCAATAATTATAGCAGCAATAATGCATTTGAACAGGATCCTATTTCCTTTCCATTTCTATTTTATAATTAAGGTTTTATTTTGTTACATTTAATGATGTATATAATATTATATTATTTAAAAAAATTAAATGGCATGACAATATATCAATGTACGTGGCATCATGTACAATGAAATAAAGTATTAACAATGAAATAACTCATCTTAATTTTACTTTAAAATTAATCCCCTTGATATGTACTTTTGTTAGATTCTTAGTTAAATAACCCAAGTCAACGCTTGACATAAATGTGAAAACTATTTGCATATTTTTAGGAGTGTTTTGATTAGTTAATGTTAATGTATTTGTCTTGATCGAGAATATAAAAGAAAAGACCAAAAAAACACACAAACAAATACCACATGAGTTCAAGTAAATCAAGTAAAATATATTTGCTTGAAAATAGAATGTGAATATTGTATTTAGTCTTTCTCTCTCTACATCTATATATATATATATAGAGAGAGGGGTTATCTCAAAGGGATAGTTCAACCGGCTGGAAACTATGTCTCATAAAACGAAGGTCACTAGTTTGAATTCTCTTTCCTCCCTCTTGTGTGAACATGTCAAAAAAAAAAAAAAAAAAACATATATAAATAGGTTTACTTTGTTTGAGTTGTCTCCATTCAACAAATAATTTATAAGGTCTCATTTGGTGTGAAATGAGTATTCTATTAGAAAAGATAACGGTTACTACTAAGAACGAAGAAGTGTGAAGTGGAATAATTATTCACATTCCTTAATTTAGTGATAAAATATATGCTCTAATTGGAATTGAATAAAAATTACTAAAAAAATCTCATATTATTTTTTTTCCTAAAACTTTTTATTTATTTATTTAAAAAACCATATTATTGTTGTGGGTGGCCGGCCACCCTCGGTGCCATTGGGGTTGGCCTTGGCCACCCCTGAGAGACTCCGAAGGTGGTCCCACCACCTACAACAATTCAACCGTCTAAATTTTTTATTTAATTTTTTTTTTCTCTTAATGGTTGAAGGGTTAAAATTTTTTAAAAATAAAATCGGAAAACTTAAGAGTATTTTACAAGATTTTCTACATATTTGAATTTAAAGAGAATTTCAATCCCGTTCTCGGGGTTGGTGCGTTTTCCTTGTTTAATCCTTGGGTTGGTGGGATTTGATGAAGTTTTCATATTTGCATCCACCGTACGTACGCAGGTCCGTATAACAACTCCTCCTTCCTCGACAAATCTCACATATTGAAATGAAAACAAGAAAAAGAAAATAAAGGAAAAAAGAACTTGCATGCATGCTGCTCAATCAATCTTCAACTAACAATTTCTATAACTCTCGGTTCTTCCTAATGAATTTCATACACAAAAATGTTAGACCTACAATTCATTTATAACTTGTTGACACACGTGTTATCGGTATGTGATTGAATGGTGTAAAAAATATTTTTTTTAGTAGCTATCACAGTTTCAATCACATGCTAACACAAACCAGTAAATTGTAAAAGAGTTATACATAGTCAATGCTTTCTTTCAAGTCACTTGCTAAAGTTACTAGCCAGATTTGACGTCCCACATTTTCTGGGTACGAGCATGGAGATATGCTTATATATATATTCGCATCATTCTTGACACATTGCGTTTTAAAATCATGATGACTATGAATCTATTAGAACTCCGCAGTTAAGAATAGTACCAGTGATGGGTGGCTTCTCGGAAAGTATAGTTTAGATGAGCCAAAAGCGGACAATATTGTGTTGTTGGAAGTAAATTGTTGCACTATATATTAATTGAAACGCAAACAATATATATCAACTCAAAATTAGGTAGTCATGTTCAAAAAAAAAAAAAAAAAATCAATCTTTCTGAATTAGTAATAATATATAGTGTAACACTCCAGTCCTACATTCATATAGAGTGTGTGGATTCAAAAATAGATTATAAAATAACTTATACGTACTAAGTCTCACATTAGTTTATTACTAGGCGTCGACTAGGCTTTATAAGCAATTCTACGAAGCTCTATTTGCAATTTAACATGTTGCTAGCGTTTTATTCGAATCATTACAAATGGTATTCAAGTTAGGTTGTATCTCTCGACTATTGAAAAGATAATTAGCCTACATAAAATAAATGAATTACAAAGGAGCTTATGAATACTCGGTCCCAAATTATTTGTTTACAAATACACATTCTGAATTGCAAGTACAGCCTATTTCCACAAACTGGTCGTTGTATTCAACGGGAAAAATTAATTAAGAATTTCAAATTGGCGTAATGCAAAGCTGTGGATTAAGAATAAAAATAATAAATCCAAGTCAATGCGTACATCTTAGCTTGGAAATGAAAGGAACAAATAAGTAATTGGATGTGCACCGTATCTGGATTTTTATTTTTTTATTTTTATTTTTTTTTAATTTAGGAAATGTCAATTTTGACAAGAGCTTCCCACTAGATATTGTTTTATTTGCATTTTTAAGTTTAATAATTTGTAAGATAATATGTGATATATGCAAACTCTCAATTGTCAACTGGTGTCGATATTAATTTCATATACAAATATGTATTTCATGTATTTGGATTTGACATGAAAACTCGGACGGGTAATTTTCATTTGAGCTCTTTTATATTATTGTTAGGAAATATTGAAATTGAAGAGAAAATCCAAAATGAAAACACAAACTTTATTATTAAGTATGCAATTACAGATAAAATTACTAGCTTTCTTCTTATAAAATAATAGTTTCTTGACAATTCTACAAGGGAATATGTTGTATTTGATGGTATTGATACCACCAAGGTTGGATTTTGTCTCTCATATATACGACAAATAAAATAAAAGAAGTCTTTCTGAATATAATTATTATTAATTTTTTTGGTCAATGATTGAAGATTCTCTAATATTGAAAAATCTTATACGTACGCTAGTGGGTTGAACCCTGAGTCTCCTCCATAAATGAGAGGAGACTATTGTTGAACTTTAAGCTTATTAGTCACTTCAAAGGTAATAGCTTCTTTTTCTTTTTTTCTTTTTTTAATTTATTTTTTATATATAATTAAAGGTAATAGCTTAAATGGCCTTACCAAAGATATCCAAAGATATTTCTATTTTATATTACATTAATAATCTTTTTACTATTACTATAAAAAAAAAAAAAAAAAAAAAAAAAAAAAACCTCAACAATCTTTATCATATACACCCTATTTTTGTGCATTTAATGTATACGTGGTGCTAAATCATTTAAAATTATAAATGATATGGTAACACATCGTATAGCAACATATACACTATTTTAGAGAGAGAGAGAGAGAGAGGGGTAACTTTGGCATTGTTCAAATTGGTGGAGATTCTCAAGTCTCAACTTGCAAAGAAATTGAAGAATTGTTGTTGGAAATGTCAAATATGACATTTCTTTTTATTGTTTTGGTCTGAATTAGAAAGGCGAATGCATTAGCATTATTTTGGGCCTCAAGGGAAGTTTAAGCCCCTTAGAAATGGGCTTTACCCAGCAGCAAATATTAAAAGCCCAATTCGTCAAAAACCCACCCAGTAGCCCACTTATACCACGCTCGGCTGCGTGGTCAGTGACTCAGTGCCACACAGACTTGCCTAATATCAAAATCCTTATAGTCAAACACCACCATGAAACCAAGGTCTATGATGTATAATGGATCCCCATCCACGTCCGCCGGATTAGTAGAAACTCCCCAAATTCTAACTTTTTAAAAAAAAACACGGACAAATCTTATCCGTTCATTACTATTCATTAGTTCGGTCTACAATAACGGATTGACCGATTGAATTACATCTACCTACTCCGAACAAATAAAAGCTCGGCAACCCTGGGCCCGCCACAGCCAATTGCAGATTATGATGGAAGATTAACATTTATATAGGATCATCAACGAGAGAGTATTGACAACAAGAGGTCCTGTGCACATGGGAAAACTCTCTCAGAATTCGATTTTACAGGGGCATTATTTGGATATGACGTGGCAAAGGGCAGCCCTGAACTGACTGTTTCCACGTGTTGATAAGCATGCTTCCGATTTTCTAGGTAACAGGAAGATGCAATCTTATATAATCGACTGAAACTGAGACAAATCCAGTCCATTCAGTGAACTATCACACACCATGAATAGGTTTCTGGTCTGTAGAGGAACAAGGGCCGGAGCTCCCCAGAAGGTTGTCAGCTGGTTCGGTTCTTTCAATCTCGTAAGGTATTTTACTATTTTAGTGTGTTTTCTGCCAAAAGCTACCGCCTTTCAGTTTGTGGGTTTGGTGGAAATGAAGGGTATATGCTGGCTCTGTGTTGCTTTTGAAAATTATTTGTCATTTCAGAGCGTTGGGTTTTTTTTTTTGCTTGATTTTTGCACGTTGCTGCTGTGAAGTCATGGGTTCTGCATTCATTTCTATGCTTATAGGTTTCAGTCAGAGATGCGTGTGTCTGGTCGCTCATGTGATGGTTGAGGTTAATATGTTGTAATCTAGAAGAATGCACTACGTTAAAATGCTTTGTCATAGACTGACTGTTGTAGCAGATCCCTAATAGTTGGTATGAGGCATTTTTCAAAGTAGCAGGATTGGCTTGTTGATAATTTCTGCAACCTCAGTGGTCTTTGTAAGTGGGTCCGGTTTGGTCTGTGCTGTTTCAACTCTCTATGTTGTGCTAATCCAACAAGCTGAATGCATTCTGTGTACCCAATCGATTGTTTAGAAATTTACATTGAAGCTATTCATAGGAACTTTTTTGGTGGTCACGTTTTTGCATAATCCATCTAATTTATTATTTGAATATAAAATATGAAATCATCTTCTGTGGTGCTTGTGGACGGAACGCAACGATAGACAGTTTGAGGACAGAGAAAGAACCATAGAGGAGCTCACTTCCTTTTTTCTTCATTCTTTGTACTCCTGGACGGCTGCGTATTTAGCACCTCTAGAGATTAGTTATAACGATTTCCTTGTATTGCTTTCTTCTTCTTCTTCTTAATTGTCTCTCTTGTATACCCCCTGTATACTTGATTGCGTTTTTCGCTCTTCTATTAAAATTTTCTTCTTACTTATCAAAAAAAAAAATATGAAATCATCTTCTATTGTTAATATTGCCAGATAGAAAAATTAAATTTCATTGTCATGCGTTGTCTGAGTACCTTATTTTGGATTCAAGATTGTAGACCGAAAATTGGATGGTTAAGTTGGAATATGATTATGTTTGTTGAGGTGGTTAGAAGTTCTGCATATACTTACTGTCTGTAAATGGATTGCATTTGGAGTCAGAATAAAAGACAGCTTTGGAAGAGCTCTTCTGCCTCTACTATTTTCAAGCCAATCTATTAGATAAAGCTGTCATGCATACATACTCCTAATGAATTTCTTTTTTTTGATAAGTAATAAACTTGTCTTATTAAAAGCATAAGGTGCCTTTAAGTACACCAGAAGTATACAAGAGAAAGCACTTAACTAGAAAGTGAAAAAAAACGAGGAAATCGCTAAAACTAAGCGACAAAGGGGACGCAAAAGCCACTGGCCAAAGATACAAAGTATGAAAAAAGAAGAAGCTAAAATATCATCCAAGGACCTCTCCAAATCCTCGAAACACCTATTGAATTTCTAAGGATAATATTAGGGATATGTACTTGATGATTCTTCCTTGGACTCTTTTGTAATATTTGAAAAGATGTGCTAATAATATGGAGGGTTTGATTGTAGAATCATGATATTTGTGCCAAATATCTAAAGTTGATTTACTTCTCCCCTTGTATGTATTACTTATAATGGTTCCCCTAATAAAACTTTACCTTTTCAATTTCTCTGTCAGATCTGTTCATTCTATACCCTTTGCTACCGTAGATGTTGAAGAAATATCAGGTTCTCAACCCGCCGAAGTTCATAACTTGGGTAGGTACTGCAACTTTAGCAGCATGTGTTACTAATAAGCAGGATGTTGAATTTTTTTTTTTTTTACCCCTTCAAATTAAAGGTAAAGTGTATGAAGTATCAATCAATTATTCTCCCCCGACCCACCCCCAAAGAAAAAAAAAGGCCCTTGCATCTACTTCTTAACCATGTTGAGCCGAAGTTAAAGTCAAGGCCGCTACAATAATTGAGTTTTGTTCATCATATCTTAGTTACTGGATTCAAGGTCGGCTCTGAACTTGTCTTCAGCATAGACCCACATGACCAAGTATTTTGAACGTAGAATGTCTCCACCTTTAGTGCAGGGTAAATGGAAAGGATCTTCAAGTTGGAATACGCTTTTGGATCCTTTAAATGGAGAGCCATTTATTAAAGTTGCTGAGGTAGATGAAATAGGCATTCGGGTATGTTTTCTAAATTTTAAACTTAGGTACTTGTGTTTCAACATGTCATCTTTCCAGTTTCCTTCTCTCATGAATACAATAATTTTAAACTTTTAAATGCTTGCTTGTGTCTGCCTATTTGCATCTAAATCCATTTTTTTTCCACAATTGTTGAATTGCTTAGCCATTTATAGAGAGCTTGTCCAAGTGTCCGAAACATGGTCTACACAATCCATTTAAAGAGCCAGAGAGGTTTGCGTTTCTCATCCTCTCTCTCTCTCTCTCCTTTTTTCTTCCTGTTGCTTATTAATTTCTATCAGAGATAGCATCGCCCATGATATCATGATTATTTAATATATGTTTTCTTAAAAGAGGACCTTAATCACAAGGCATCTTTTGCAGGTATCTTTTGTTTGGAGACATATCTGCAAAGGCAGCCCACATGCTTTCCCTCCCAAAGGTATTGTATTGTAAGCAAAAGATAATGATTTATTTTCCTTTTTCCTTCTTATTTTTTATTTTGTCACTTTTTTGAATTATGTAACTCTATTAAGATTATGAGATGTCAAATATATTATTTTTAGTTTTTTTTTGTTCTTAAAGGATTGGATCATTACTATCACATATTTTTTGATTCATATGACTTTCAGGTTTCCGATTTCTTCACTAGGTTAATACAAAGAGTTGCTCCAAAGAGTTACCAGCAGGCTCTTGGTGAAGTTGTTGTTACACAAAAATTTCTAGAGAATTTCTCTGGTGATCAGGTACATCAAAATGAAATCATTTGAGTGTTGTAGAGGGAAAGGGCTTCTTTCGTGTCAATAACCTGTAACTGACAATCTTTCGATTGGTCTTCTCATCCAAATAGATACAATAATGATCTAATTACTCCTATGTTATGCTGCATTTATGACCAGCTTCTGTAATGGAAGAAATACCATAGACATAATTGTGCTTTCAAATCTTTCTGTAATAAACTGTGCCATTTTCTGCTATAGTTTCTCCAGTAAAGTTGCTGAAGAAGTTCTTTACAATTTCTATTGACAAATTTGGTAGGTTCGTTTCCTTGCAAGGTCTTTTGGAGTACCTGGAAATCATCTCGGACAGCAAAGTCATGGTTTTCGTTGGCCTTATGGTCCTGTAAGTTGTTCCTTCTAAACATGAATGATACTAATAGAAACTATATTATGAAGACCTTCATCAATTGTTTTGCAAAAATCATTTAAACACGGGGCAATCAAATTATTAAGAGTAATGTTATATACCACATTTTATCTCCCAACTATCTCGCAATGGTAATGTGGCAATCCTAACCAACACATAAATTTTTATTTTTTTTTTAAAAAAAAGGTGACTGATCCGAGGGTTGGTTGAGACAACCATGTTAACATTGTGGGATAAAAATGTAGTTTCTATCATTACTCTATTATTAATGAAGGGCATATTTGAGAAATTCACTCGATTTGCAGTAGCTTGTCCACCCATCAATCAATGATGGATGAAGCGATTGGAAGAGAACAGAGGGAACTCTGTTAAATGAGTCTTAACAGTATAATTAAGACATGTTACTAGAATCTTTTTATGTTTTTTGGAGCTCTTCATTAATTTCCTTAGATCTGAGGCAATACGATGCACTATGAACTGGCTATTTGAAATGGAGACGTGATGTTATCCTGTATAGTAAGTGAATCTGATAATACTTCATAGTAGATACCCATTTGCTTGTGCTTTCAAAAAAAAAAGGTCTAATTTTTCAACTAAGCACCCGGTGTACAGCAGAAATAAAGAAAAACTGATGGATCTTGAATATACAATGACATAAATCTCAATGAGGTAGATGCTTTTTCTGGTGGTGTAGCTTTTTATTTTCATTTATATATATATATATATATAGTTCTGGTGGTGGATTTTGGATTTGCCAAAATCCACTCTTCATGTCGAACTTAGAGAAGATCACAAATCCGCTTAACCTATTGATTAGGTCTCTCTTATTAGGGTTTGGATCCTGATCCATTCCAAGACTTTGTTGAGGGGCTTATAATTGATGACTAATCTTGGGGCTCCTATATATATATATATATATATATATTTTAATTTATAACTCTGCATGCTATCTTGTCATCTTGATGAGGATTTGAGTTTCATTTTCTGAAATACAATGTCGTCTCTATGTCAACATGGATACACAAACTGTTTCTTTATAATTTTCTATCTGAAATTTGGATGTTCTAGGGATCCTTTTTTTTTTTTCAAGAATATTAGATTATAAATAATGTATACAGTTTCTTCATTTTTTGCTAATCTAAAAGACTGTCTGTGCAGGTCGCAATTATTGCTCCTTTCAATTTTCCCCTGGAGATTCCTGTACTTCAGTTGATGGGCGCACTTTATATGGGAAACAAACCGATTCTTAAAGTTGATAGCAAGGTATGCCTGTAAAGGTTCTTTTTATATATTATGGTTGGTGGGAAGTTTCTAATTCTCTGATATCATACTAATTAATTCAAACAAATGCTATCAATTTATTTTTGGTGATGCCCTAGTTAACACATTAGTGCAATTAAGGAAAGAATCATACAACTTGTTAGATAAAGAACATTTATGGATGTCTATGAGGGAGGGAGGGAGGGAAGAGTAATGATGATGTGCTAATCCAAGAGTAGGATTTTCACTGGAATTTGTGGTTTAATCATACAACTTGTTAGATAAAGAACATTTATGGATGTCTATGGGAGGGAGGGAGGGAGAGAGAGAGAGAGAGTAATGATGATGTGCTAATCCAAGAGTTGGATTTTCACTTGAATTTGTGGTTTCAGAAGTTGGTGGAATAGAGTAATGCTAGAAGTCCTCCTTACGTCCCTCCAAACTTGATTTGCCTTTTAAAATCACTATTTTGATTTGTGATAGATCACTATTGAATTATAATCAACTGCCGATTTTAAAAGCCGCATCATGTTTGGAGAGATACAAGAGGGGCTTTTAACATTACTCGATGGAATAATGTCCACAGTGCTTTGAAAGAATTTTTTTATTTTTTTTTGTAAATTATCCTTTTGAATATTGGCATCTCTTTCTTGTGCATTTTACTATTCTATGTTGCTTATATGTTTCTTAGATGTACTGTGCATATTTTAAAATAGTGACTGATAATGTTGTGTAGGTGAGCATTGTGATGGAGCAAATGATGCGACTACTTCATTATTGTGGGTTACCTGTGGATGATGTTGACTTTATAAATTCTGATGGGAGGACAATGAATAAGCTACTATTGGAGGTTGGTTTTCCTGATATGATAGATTTTCTTTTCTAATTCTTAATATCAGAGCCTCATACTCAAATATCTGCAATCGCTTGCTTCAGTGATTCTTGGGTGATCAAGTTTTGGAACTTCTAGTGTATTCAACATGTCAATGAGGATCTTTTGAATATTTTATTATATTTGGTAGCTTACAGATTTTTTTAGTTCTTTTCTTTTTTATTTTATTCTACACCCCCCTAAGGCCCCTCCCCAACTTGCTCTTCTAAGTTTGTTTGGATTGGTTATTGATTTGGTATGTTCATTTCTCCTGGAACATACCGTCTTCTCATTTTCTGTATTTTCTCTCAACTGTTTTACCATAACGCCAGTGATCTGCTCGTCTCTAGCAGTGCAAAAATGATAACAGAGTCAGAATGTCAACTTATGATCTGCACGTTATCCTTTGGTTAGATGGTAACCTACATGACGGAAGTGTGGTGGCGGCAACCAAGGGGTGTAGAGTTCCTGTTTCTTTCACTGGATGTGGAGTGGGTTTGATGATACTGTTGGTAATGAACCATATAGGGCAAATAAATAAAAAATAAAAGATAAAGAGGTGTTGGTATTGATGGTAGCAATGGAAGTGGTTACATGTTGGTACGAGGATATGCTGTATATGCTTGGTCATGGCAGCCAATAATAGTTATAGTGATTATGGTCCAAGAAATTTTTTGTATTTGGAAAAGGTATAGTTATCACTAAATAAAATGCCTTGTGCTTATGAAAAAGTGATTCAGCAGCCAATATCGAACTCTTTTCAGTTATTTTATGACAGGAATAGCTCTCACCTTACGATTCTTATGTGTGCATCTACATATACATTTTCTTATATTGTTTATAAAATTAAATTTCATTCTTTTATTACTTTGCAGGCAAATCCACGAATGACCCTATTTACTGGTAGCTCAAAAGTGGCAGAAAAATTGACTGTTGACCTTAAAGGTCGAATTAAGTTGGAAGATGCAGGATTTGACTGGAAAATTCTTGGGCCTGATGTTCAGGAGGTTTCTTATGAAAAAATTGAACTTTAAATTAGCAGTTCTCAATGAGTAAATTTATTGGTTTTGTTGATTTATGTCTTGCGGGTTTTTGAGTGGCAGGAGGATTATGTGGCATGGGTCTGTGACCAGGATGCATATGCATGCAGTGGTCAGAAGTGCTCTGCACAATCAATAGTATTCATGCATGAGGTTAGTTGCTTGCATTTGACACTTCCTAGGAATTTTTATTGTCAAGACTAAGAAGATAACCTCTAGTGTATCTACCTTGGATCATGTGGTGTTTTATGTTATCCGCATAGATTTTCTCGTAGTCACAATATTGTGAATTGGGCATTGTAATTGCTGCCGACCTGTTTCCATTCATTAATCTTGAAAATCTTATTGCTACCCTTGTGCAGAACTGGTCTAGAACTTCACTTGTATCCAAGATAAAAGATCTTGCTGAGAGGAGGAAGTTGGCAGATTTAACTATTGGTCCTGTCCTTACTGTAAGTATGGGATGCTGCTATTTTAATTATATTATTTTGTATAATCAACATAATACCACTCATGGATCATCAAATAACTAGCATTCCTACTACCATCCTAGAAGAGTTTAAAAGTGACATTGTGGAATTGAAGTATTTGAACGGATAGAATTTTTAGATCGTAAAGTTGAAGTCCTTGATGAAGTCAATTTAATGGGTTCCCCCATAAAAATATGCATAATGTGTAGGGAAACATGGGTTATTGGATAATGGATTATATCTCAAAAGTGGCTTTGCTGAACTGGTTAAGCAGGGGCTTAGGCTCAAGTGCTGAACCCTTCAATGATTTGACCGATGTTGGCTGATTTGATCGGAACACCTAGTCAACCTAGATATCTTTGCACGCTTATGGGCCACTGAAGTATGGCATTCTTGGTTGACCCATGGATCTATGGAGTTAGTTTAGTCCTTACAGTATTATCCATTTCATCCTACACCCAAGTAAAACTATTCAAATTTTGTGTATCTATCATGCTCACACTTACCTCACTGAGTAGTCTCCACTAGGATCACCGTCCATGTTGTCTTAAAATTCAGTCAATTGCAGATTGTTAACTTTGCTTTTCTCTGTTGTTGTGGCAGTTTACAACTGCAGCCATGCTTGAACACGTGAATAAACTGCTTCAGATACCAGGTTCAAAACTACTCTTTGGGGGTGAACCTTTAAAGAACCATTCCATTCCACCCATATATGGTGCTTTAAAACCGACAGCTGTTTATGTCCCACTTGAAGAAATTATGAAGGACAACAATTATGAGCTTGTAACAAGAGAAATTTTTGGACCATTCCAGGTAAAGAAGAGAAAGACATTACTGACACTTTTTTTTTATAGTGTATTACCAAATTTCATTCTGCACTTTTAGTTGGAATTATTTGGCGAGGGCATGCTGGTATCCTGAGTAAACTGATATCATTGGCTATTCAAAATATTAGTTGTTAAAAATCTCAACTTGGACAGAACTTGAGGCCCCTGGATAGAAAAATTTTGGGGCTGTGTCTTGAATTGGGATTATCATATCCCTAGTAGTATTAAACTCTCTTTTCAGTTGTTAAAAGCAACTTTTGTGGGAATTTAGTTTCAGAATGTAGGTAGGTTTCCTATCTCCCAATTTATTTCATATGAAATGCGTATTTAATGTGCATATACAAGCATGGGGGTGGTTTGCCACCCCCAGGCTGGCCGAATGGCCACCCCCCAAATATATTTTTTTTTTAGTCGTTTTTTTTAATTTTTTAAAAATGATTTTTTAAAGGGATATTTTAGGAAGAATTGCTCTAAAAATCCCACGTGTGTCGCATGTGGGTCTATTTTTGTCAAAAAGGACGGACTTTCTTAAAACTTGGTTGTGGTGCATTGCAATTTTTTTCAATTTGGAGGCAAGATTGAAAAAGCGGTGAAACATTGGGGGTTTAAGTGTAGTTTTCCCTATATTACTAGTTGGCATACAAACTGAAAGGGATTGTGCGATTTTGAACTAGGCAGACTGGCTATTGTGACGCATTATATCGGAATATTAATTACATAATTTTATTATTATTATTTTTTGATTTATTATCAGCTTAAGCTTTTATGGCAATTGATGATTTAACATGCTATTAAAGTAGAGATTTTGAGTTCAAACTTTGTCTTCATTTTAATGGTTCATCTTCGGATGATTATGATTAGTGTTTCTGAGCTGTTAATGTGTGCCTTGAAGCTAAAAAGAGTCTTTTATATCCTTGAAGTTATTCTAGGTGTCTAAAAGTTGTGGGAAAAGAAAAAGCTCACCAAACAATTTTGGGAAATGAGAATGCTGTTACTTTTCTGGGGTATGCCCAGTTTCCATGCTTGTATATGCACATCTGCTCGTGTGTGCACATGCCTTTTGTGAGAGAGAGAGAGACAAACGAAAAAGTCGATCCTTTTTTTTAAAAAAAAAAAAAAGAAAGAAAGAAAATTATTTATCATTATTTAGACAGGATTGAATTTTAATAGCCGGAAGCTAAATGTTGCTGGTGTCTTTGTGTTTACTCATTGATTAATATTGACTAAATGTTAGTTATGTTTTGTATTGCGCCTAGATTATTACTGACTATAAGAGAGATCAACTCCCACTGGTATTGGATGCTCTGGAGAGGATGCACGCCCATTTAACAGCTGCTGTTGTATCAAATGATACCCTGTTCCTCCAGGCAAGATTCTCTCTCTCTCTCTCTCTCTCTCTCTCTCTCTCTGTGTGTTCGTGTGTGTGCGCACGCTAAATTTTCAGCTATGAAGAATTTTTAACACGCTCTACTTCAGTGTGTCCCAAAATTTGGATTACCTTATTGTTTGTCATGTTTGTCTTTATTGGGATATATTTAATATAAAGTAAGTAATAATACTCAAAATATTATCACCAAGCAATCTCCAGTCTCATGAAATGTTGATGGATTTAAAGTTGTTTGAATCCTTGATGGCTAAGAAGCTTCACTGTTGTGGCTGGCCTAAACACCCAACCTTTGGCCTTTGTGTTGCTTTATGTACTAACAGCTCATTGTTGTGTATGAGCTCAGCCTGTTTAATGAATATATCATTTCCAGATCCTTTTTCTCCTTTTGTTAAGGACGAAGAGGCTGGTGTTTGGACATGATGACATACCTTAACTTCTGTCTAAATGTATGGTCCCTTAATATGGGTACTCAACCTTATAATCTCCAACCTTATTTGTGCAGTCTTCTGGAATCTTTTCAAAAAAAAAAAAAAAAAAGGTGCTCCCCTAGATGATGATTTTCTAGGGGAATTGGGGTTGCGCCCTTGTTTTTTTTTAATTTCGATTAATTATCAAAAAAGAAGAAGATGATTTCAGATACATCGTCTCAGTTTAGCTTATCTGTGTTATAAATCAATATGCAGGAAGTTATTGGAAATACAGTAAATGGAACAACTTACGCTGGATTAAGAGCAAGAACAACTGGAGCTCCTCAGAATCATTGGTTGGTAGAAAATTCATAAGTCTTTTTCCATCACGAGAAGAATATGTGCTTAAATTTATCATAAACAATTGTGTGACAGGTTTGGACCAGCTGGAGACCCTAGGGGCGCTGGAATTGGGACCCCAGAAGCAATAAAGCTTGTCTGGTCTTGCCATAGAGAGATTATATACGATATTGGCCCCCTTCCAAGGCACTGGGAAATTCCACCATCAACCTGAGGAGTCACACTAACAACAGAAGAAGGGAAAATATTCAACTTCCAATGCCTAAAAGTGGTAGCTAATTATATCTTAATTTACTCCCAAAATACGCCATTGTCCTTCACTTTCTCGCTATTTTCTTGGGTTTTGTGATAAATTAAAGGATACTTTATGCAAAGATTGTGGTTTTGCTGTATGCGGAGTACATTCATTATGCAAAGCTTCTGACTTCATATTGCTTGTTGCTTGCAGATGTCTGGTTTTGCATGTCAAAGCCTTCAGCTATTGGAAAAGGGGGGGGGGGGGGAAAGGAAGAATGGCAGCATTGTTTGAAGCTTTAATAAGGTGAATCTACGACTCTGCTGGTGGCATGGAGTTTTGTGAAAGCAAGGGATCAAGGGGACCAAATAAGACAAGGGAACAGAGTTTTTTCTTTTTTCTTGTGCCTACCAAAAGGCTTAAACGTTAAGACTATTTTATCTGTGTCCCTAACAGGGTTGTGTCTATTTCAACTGTCTCCTAACTGAGTGGCACTTTATGAATCTTGTTTCATTTCAAACCTGTAGTGCCACAAACTAGGAAGATGGCTTGTATTACAATATTTAACGTTGTGCTTGGGTTAGGGATTTTGAAGTATGATCTTATTTGAAGTTATGATTGGGAGCTGTCAATGTTTGTTTTCCTTGGATTACCAAGAAAATATTCCAAATTTTCACTTTGAACTTAGGATTTTTAAGCATCCAAATCTTGAGTTTAAATTCCATGGGGAGGTTTTATTTTGCGAATTCTGTTAATATTACTATTTTCACAGTACTATTGCTCTTCATTTTGCCCCCATACGATTTGCTATAATATGGTCAAACTACTTAATTTTTATTTTATTTTTTTATTTTGTGGGCATATTCATCCAAACAATAAAATTTAAATTAATGGGATTGAAATTCCATCAATTTAAATTTCATTGTTTTTCAAATTTAAAAGAATTTTCATTTTCTTCATTAAAATATAACATAGATTCACATATAATTTTAAAAAGCATTCTAAGCAACCTTACGGCAGTAGCTAGTAATCAAGTGGCAAGTTGATGGTATCAAAAAAATAATAATAAAATAAAATAAAGGTGGCAAGTTGATCATTAATAACTGTTTTGAGACAATTAAAATATAACATAGACCATCGCTAGAAGTCATCGGCTGATTTTTACCATTGCTCGTTTTTTATATGAGTCAAAACACCGAAAAATATATATATTTTTAAAAAATAAAAAAATAAATGGTTTTTCTGTTGAAAATACTTGCTAACCGAAAACATTTCAAATTGGTTTGAATAAAATTTAATTAATTGAAACTTATGTTAGAGTTCTACCAAGTAGGCCAATGGTCTAGTTCTTTTGGCATATGCTAATATAATATGATTTTAGCGATGGTTGAATGACAATGTACAAACGAATAATAATAATAAATCTAATTCACAAAAAACAAAAAAAAAAAAAAAAAAAAAAAAAGAAAAGAAAAGAAAAGAAAAGAAAAAGAAAGAAAAAAGGTTTCTGTTTGGTCCTTGTATGGTGCACGTTTATCAAACAACAACATTGGTTTTAAAAAGTGATATAAGTGGCCCTCGTGTGTTTCCCATTCCTTTTGTCTATATTACGTCTAAAAGTTAACGGCACACCATGTATTTGGCGTATTTGAGATTGGAATTTTGTAGATAATAAGTGCGATTTTAAACCAAATTGCATAACATAAATCGCTTAGGAACTGTATTTTTAAAAATTGCGATTTAAAAACGCAGAAAATCTGCTTTTTCAAATCGCAGGTAAGATGATAATTTTTTGAAAACGCTGAATTTTAAAGGCTAAGCTGCATTTTTTAAAAATCACTTTTTCAAATCGCATATTTTAAAATAGTTATTTTAAATCGTACTTTTTTAAATCACAAACCGAAATGAACCCTAAATCATTCATCAATTCTTGCCACGTAGCATATCATTTTATATATATATATATATATATATATATATATATATATATATATATATATATAGATTACAAAAAAAAAAAGTAAAAAATAATAATAAAAGAGTTGGTGACCATTTCTTTTGGACAGAAATTTTTTATAATCCACATATAAGAGTGACATGTGTCATTTGACATGTGAGAAGCACATGTTATAATAGCATGTATTTCTCACGTGTTTTTTTAATAGCATTAATAAAAGAGCATGCGCTTCTCACATGCTTAAAAGACATATATCACTCTTATATGCAGATTGAATGAAATTTCCTACAAGCCGGTTTGTAAATTTTTTTTGTCTATTTCTCTCTACTTCTTTTATTTATTTATTATTATTTCTTGTTTCTTTTTTTCTTTTGTTTCTTTTTTTTTAAAAAAAAAAAAAAAAGTGATATGATGATGTGGCAAGAATAGATGAATGATACGGTATTATGAGGGACACGTGACGAGTGCTGAAGGGCTTGAGCATTCACAGCAGTTTCCCTATAAGAGTCATGTTTCCTAAATTTTAAGAAAAATTTCAAGAAAATCACAAAAAGCCTCCTACAGCAGCTTCCCTATATTTTTTTGTTCTCTGTGAATCACATTCGTTTGTTTATTCACAAAATATATTATCTCTATCATACTTTATCTTTTCTTTCCTACTTTTAATTAAAGTAAAGGTAAAAAGTATATTATCTCTCTCTTACTTTATCTTATATTTCCTACTTTTAATTAAAGTAAAGGTAAAAAATATATTATCTCTTTCTTACTTTATCTTATATTTCCTACTTTTAATTAAAGTAAAAGTAAAAAAATAATAATAATAATATTTTAATGATATAGGGAAAAATGAAGGGAAGCTGCTGTGAGGTTTTTTGTTTTAGGAAAAAAAAAATGTAGGGAAAATGGTTGGGAAGCTGCTGGGAATGCTCCTAGACATGGTAGGTCTTTAAATCTTTGGACGGAATATAAATAGAAGGAATAAATGAAAAAAATGTCGGAACAACTTCTGTTACTTTTTAAAGGGTAAATGAATGATAAATTCTTGAGTCAATACACCATTTGACATCATTCCTTCATTTTTTAAAAATTAATTTTAATATTTTAAGTTTTTCGCAAAAAGAAAAAAACCTAGGTTCACTGTATCACATTTGCATTGAAAAATGATTTTTCTACATCACATTATCATACATCAATCATACACCAAGACACAGAGGGTGTGGAACCATGCATGTGGATTTCATATATGTGGATCTCATACACATAGATTCCACACTCAATGTATCTCAATATATAATTGATGTAGAAATAACACATCCCTTTGTCATTTCCTAACCCTCTCTCCAAGCTCCGAAGGCGACACCCTCCGTCCCTCCCTCAACTCTCAAGTCTCAAGGCTCAAAGTCGTCTGAACTCTCTGGCTCTCCCTCTCTCTCCAAGGCTCCAAGGCTCCAAGCTCCAGGCTGGTTTGTACTTTGTAGCCTAATTTTTGTCCTATAACTAAAGAGTATAAAAAGTTAAGTATAGATATACATTCAAATTGATATATTGTTCAACCCATTTTCTTTTCCCCACATTTTTTTAGAATATTATTTTGGTGTAAGAAGCAAACGTTTAGGTTTACGATTTTAAAAAATGCAATTTAAAAATAGCGATTTTAAATTGTGCGATTTGAAAAAATAATTTTTAAAAACGCAGTTAAGCATTTGACAAAATTGCAGTATGACATTTAAACTCGTAAGTTAGCCTTTAAAATTTTACGTTTTTCAAAAAAACACTCTCTTGCCTGTGATTTGAAATAGCAATTTTCTACATTTTCAAATCGTAATTTTTTAAAAACGCTATTCCTAAATGAGTTAGTTTTTGCAATTTTATTTAAAATCGCACTTTTTGTCTATAAAATTGCAATTTCAAATGTACCCTAAATTGAAACGACGATTTTCTTGAGTTTTAACATCAGATAATAATTTCTATTAAGACCCCAAAAAATGATTATAATTCCTGTTATGAAATTCAACTTTTTTTTTAAAAACTCATAAGATAAATATTAAGAAGATTTACTTAATTAAATAAATTGGATGGAATCTTAATTGATTCGAAGAAAAGTTTAGAATTTTTCTCTCCCAAGTTAGGCCATTGCACCGGATATTTCTACGTGAGAAAGTGTTAAATGAAGAGGAGAATGCTCTCTATAAATAATAATAATAATAATAATAATAATAATAATAATAATAATTATTTTTATTTTTTTTTAAAAAAAAAAAAAAAAAAAAAAGAAAAAAGAAAAGAAAATAGGAGAATTGGTTATCGCACAACCCACAAGCCTAGTTTTTTTTTTTTTTTTTTTTTTTAATTTTTTTTTATAAAAAAATGGTTATCCAAATCCTAGTTTTTTTTTCATGCTTTTGAAAAGAAAGAAAGAACAAAAAAAATCTTAAAAATAGAATTGGGTAATTCGAATCATGTCGGGTTGACACGACCCGCTAGTTAAACGAGTCAGACGTGTCATGTTTGGGTTTCGGGTGTTAACCTGTTTAACTAATTGTGTATGGTTTAAGTTGGCCTTAACGGGTTGGCTGGTCAACCCAAACCTAATATGCCAACTCATTTTGTCACCTCTAGATAAATAACAAAAATTAGCTACAAATCAGTATAATAAAATAACATATATTCTAAAAGCATGTGAGAAGCACATGCTATTAAAAAAAAATATGTATTTTATTTTCTTTTATACTAAGGGACACATGTCATTTTATTAAACTGATTTATAACTTAGATAAAACACCGAAAAGGGAGATGGGCTAAACTTATTAGGCCCAAACTAGTCATGGATCCATTCCAACCCACTTTTGTTGAGTTTGACTACTATAAACCAGATCCTTTACACACCCAATAGCAATAGACCACGTCATCATGGAACACCAAAACATTTTGAGGTGAAAACATCCGATCACAGGTTATTCTCTTAAGAGAAACCCATCAACCTAAACCCAACGTCTCCATTCCTCCGCCCCATGCAACGTCATAGCCGACCGCCAAAGCCCCGCACGCAAAACCCACAAAGACTCCACAATCTTGAAAGTGTTTCAAAGCACAAAGCAATTCCAATTCAAAGCTCGTTCTTTCCTCCACCCCCACCGCTAGGAGTGAGCAAATACCCGCAGAACCCGCCCCGCCCCGCCCCGTGAAGCCTAAAACCCGCACTCATGGTGCGGGTTTAGGGGCGATTTTTGGGCCCCCGAAGCGGGGCGGGGCGGGTTGCGGGGGGGACCCTTAAAATTTCGCGGGTCCCCGCCCCGCCCCGCAGGTTTAAAAATTTAAAAAAAAAAAAAAAAAAAAAAAAAAAAAAAAAAAGAGAAAAGGGGAAAAGAAAGACCAAAGTTTACCCTAATCCTAAAATCTCACTTCTCAGTTCTCACTCTTCAGTCTTCACTTGAGTGTCTTCACCTTCAGAGAACGGCGCCCATCGATCTGCGGAGCTGCCCACGCCACGACGCCCACGCGGCCACGCCTAGCTGCCCACGCCGCACCCCACGACGCCCACGTCCAGCTGCCCATGCCCACCGGCCACCACCCACAACGCCGTACAGCCCGCACCTGTTCACTCGCAAACACCCACCGGCCATCGGCCACCACCCACTCGCAAACACCGAGAGAGTGTTAGGTATTTGGTGGATTTTCCTTTCCAAAAGTGGGTTTCAATTGATTATTGAGTTGTGGGTTAGATTTCAATTGGTTATTGATTAGGCTATATATGTTTGGAGGTTGTATCAGATCGTAAGTCTTTGCTTAGTTGAGAGCTTTTATTTGATTCAGATTCTTTGGTGGGTGGGGGGAGGTTTCGACTTGCGGATTGATTTGCAGCACGGGGCATTTGTAAATGTGGTTTTTTGCACTATGATTAGCTACTGTGCTTAGTCTCTCTGATTTGATCGATCTGTTTGTATCGTTTCCATTTCGAGGTTAATTTTAGCTGGTTTGTGACTTGCTAGCTCGCCGAGCAACGGTGGGTCAAAACCCGCGGGGATCCCCGCCCCTCAACCCCACCCCATCCCCACCCGCCCCATGCGGGTGCAGGGGGCAATATGCGGGGTGCGGGTTCCCTTTGGGGAACCCGCACCTCTGCGGGGCGGGGGCAAAAAAACCCCATCCCCGCCCCCCCCCCCGCCCCATGCTCAGCCCTACCCACCGCCTCCATTCCTCCTCCCACTTCTTTTGTGGCTCATTCACTGTCTATACGAGTGATTTCGAGCTCTTCTTTTAGCTATTTTCTTTTGGGTGTGTATTGGGTTAGACTCACGCTGCTTGAGCCAAAAACGTTTTCTTTACCCTCTTTATGGTTGCTGAGAAGAAATTATGGAAGTTTCAAAGTAATAGTAATGTTTACTGAGAAGCATGTCCGTGATTTTAGATTTTATTTTATTTTATGGATAGTTGGTGAACTGTGTGCTTGTTTTTAGGGGTGTATATTCGGGCAGGTTATAACCGGACCGGAACTGGATCTGAGCAAAGGAAACCGAAAAAACCAGGTAAGTATTTGATTTTAAAAAATTGGGTACCCAAGGTACCTGGTCCTGAGTTCTTGATTTCACAAGACCCTATTATACCCGAGAACCCCGGGATCTGGTCTTATACTTAATTAAATAAAAAAAATAAAAAACCCTTTTTGTTTCGTCCCTGCGCCGTAAATACTAA
Source organism: Alnus glutinosa (assembly GCF_958979055.1). NCBI lineage: Eukaryota > Viridiplantae > Streptophyta > Magnoliopsida > Fagales > Betulaceae > Alnus > Alnus glutinosa. The sequence continues at coordinate 3,688,913 of NC_084893.1, forward strand.
AAAACCCTACCTTTTTCATTTTGTTTCTTTTGGACCTTACCCCCCCCCCCCCCCCCCCGGTATTTAGGAGTAAGCAAATTCTCGCAATACCCGCCCCGCCCCTTCTAACATGAAAACTGCACCCATGGTGTGGGCCACGAGCCTTTATTTGGGCCCCCCGCACGGTGCGGGGAGGGTTGCGGGGGGCCTCTTGAAAATTTTCGGGTCCCCGCCGCGCCCCACATATTAAAATAAATAATAAAAAAAAAAAAAAAAAAAAAAAGGTCAAAAAACCAAAGCTACAACTTACCTAACCGGGCTAACCCTAGCTACTCTTCATCATCGCACAACCCACAAACCACAACCCACAGCGCCGCACCCCACGACGCCCACCGCCCACCGCCCACCGCCCACAGCGCTGCACCCCACTGTACGTTCTCTACTTCTCTCGGTCTATTCTTTTCTTTTCATCTTTCCTTCTTTCCTTCATCTCTTCTTCCATTCTGATCCACTTATTGAAGTTATTGTTCATCTTCCCAGTGTCGCCCAGTGCCCACTCCCAGACCGTGAAAGGTCTCTCTGGGTCTCTCTTTCAACGCACAATGAAAAGCACAGGAGACTCTCCCAAAAGGTTTGCAGATTTGAAAATTTTGTGAGTGGGTTTTATGTGATTTTACTTTAACATTATCTCTTTATGGGTTTAATTTTTCCATTTTGGCATTGTCGTTGAGGGACAAGATTGAAGCAATGGGATTTCTTGCCCTCATTGTGGACAGACGACATGTCTGATTTTAGCTTATATTTTGTTTCCCTCATGTCTCTTTTAGCTTGTATTTTGTTTTTAGCTTGTATTTTGTTGCCCTCATGGGATTTCTTGCTCTCAGTGTCTGATTTTAGCTTGTGATCAGGTCATCCCCTGATTACAAGTTGATTTGATCAGACGCTTTGGTGCTTGGTTTTTTCCTTTTCATAATTTTTTTATTTTCCGAAGAACGGTTGAGAAATTTGGGTATTTTCTGATTCTGATTAGTTCTTCGATCACACCCACAGAGCATTTTAAAAAAACAGAGAGTTTCTGAGCAAGAACTTCTATCATGACTAATTCATGGATTTCTTTGATGAAGATCTTGAGATTTACAGTAGAACCCTGTTTCTTACAGTGCTTTCTAGTTTGATTGCAAAGATTCTGGTTTAGCTATGAGAACATAGGTCAGGGCTGCTAGAAAACAAAAAAATGGTGTTTTACAAGTTACTGAGCCTAGAAAAGAAAAATAGCCTGAGGTTCTGCATACTTTGATGTAATTTTGGTTTATAATGAGTGGTAAATCTGGTTCTGTGAATCTGTATTATTCCAATATTTCATACCCGCGGGGATCCCCGCCCCGCACGGTTGCAGGGGGTTTTGGGCCCAAAACACATTTTTTCTTAAAAAAACAAATACTCTGTCCGGGTACCTGGTTTACCCCTGGTTAACCGTGTACCCCCTTCCCCGGTTACCCGGGGTACCCGGATCCGGACTAGGTTCTGGAAACCCAGGAACCGGAACCGGATTTACACCCCTAGCTGTTTTGTGGTCGTGACTTTTATAGGGGATCTGGGTTTTGTTCAATTTTTGCAGTTTGTAAATTGGGGTTCATTTTTCGGCTTGTTTGTTTATTATGTGTTATATGAAGTAAATAGCTTGATGACGCATTGTAGAGTTGAACGAAGAGTATGGCTGAGAGGGTTGAGTCTCACAACCCTAGCCACAGCTTGTTGAGTCACACCATGAAGAAAACCCAGTTTTGTATGACTGTTATTTTATGATTTGCCAAAGAGGAATATAAGGCTTATGTAGGAAACATAACTGACTAACAAAATTAATGGGCTTCTGGTGTAGTCGATCAAGGAAGGGGATTGTTGTTCGGTGGTGGCGTTCGCGGTGGCCTCGTTTCTTTTGAATGGGGCTATAGTCGATTGCTTAGAATATGGGGTTTCTCTTAAGAGAATAGAGATGATCTGGTGTGGACGTGAACCTTCATATTGGTGTTCCAAGCTGAGGTGGCTGGTTGTATTGCATAAACACAATCACCAACTGACAACTTCTAAAGCCCCTATTTGCAAATTCAAAATTACATTTTGTCGTAGCACATTGCTCTTGAAGTTTATTTCTTTTTGATTTGTCTGCATATGTTAGAATAATTCATTGATGGCAAATTGGCAATCCTCATGTTATTCTTTCTCTCTATTTTTTTGATACTGAGGCGTGTATATGTTTGCTCTTCAGGTTTTGAGCTTTGCTTTCCAATTTCACTATGACTCTGCTTGAAGTGATAGAAAAGGCCGCAGCCAATTCCGAGCCACTCGCCTCACAATCCGAGTACCCTATTGTTCTCAACCCAGATGATGTTTTGCTCAATTTGAGGCCCAAACTTGAAGGCCCAAATCCTGTTTTGCTCGTCAACCCCGTTGTGGGTTGGCAAATCTCGCAGACTGATTCTGAAGTAGTAGATTTGGGCAAGAAATTCTTTTCAAAGTTAAAGCGGAAGCTCAAGAACCCAAATGATTTTGATAAGGTTGAGTTTATTCAAACTTTGAATCAGTTTCTTGAGAAAATCAGGGACAAATTTGGAGTTTCCATTGGGATTGATTCGTCCAATAATGGGTATACTCAGATGTTGATTGAGAAGCTAGGGTCTTTGATGGGAAAAGATGTTGGTGGTTTGGTTTTGGACGCATCCGTGGTTTTGGAGACTTGGGAATTGGTCGAGACTTTGATTGTTAATGGACTTGTTGAGCATTCTTGTTATTCGAATTTGGTCAATAGACTTGTGGCAAAGAAGAGGTCAGACTTGATTTGTGTTTGTATTAAGCATGCTTCGGATCTTGGGGCGTCGGAATTACTTGCCATTTTGAAGTATTTTCTTTGTCCTCCAAAAGATGCTTATAGTAGCATGGTGAATGTGAGGAAGGAATGGGAGAAGCAGGCTTTGTCAGCAATTGAGAAGGCAAGTGATAAGAGTCTCACAGGGAAGAAAGCGAGCTGGGCAAAGGATGCTTCAATTTTGCTTATGATGGCGCACGACGGGTTCTCGGCTCCTGAGCTTTGTTTGCACTACTTGCTGGCCTCATCAAATGTTGATGCGGTGATACTATCGTCCTCCATCAATAAGTTGAGTGGCAAAGAGATGATGAAATTGATTCAGTATTTAGGGAAGTGGTTGAAGAAGTATGAGAGGTTTCCTCAAGCAGTTCCATGTTCTGAAACGTCATCTAAGTTGGGTTTGAAGGCCTGCAGTTGGGTTCCTAAACTTGAAGATGTCATCAACTGTCTTGGGTTGGTGCTGGATGAAAAGTTTTCTTCGCTAGTGTTGCAGCCGGAGTCTCATCAAGAGCTGAGATCTATGGAGGGAATGGTTAGTTCTTTAGCCTCAGAAGCCAGACTATGTTGTTTGATGGCTAATGTAGTTGAGAAGCTGAAAGTTGAAGTTTGAAGCCCATAGAACTAGGAACTGTCACTAATATCAATGCTCCTGGTATTGCATTTGCAGAATTTGGCCTGGCCTATACTGTCAGTAATTTTTTGCGTTTCTTTTCTCCTTTGGGGATGTTGCTTTGTCAGGTTTAATCTGAACTTTTGGATGGCAGCCTAATGCTGAGTTCTAATTTATACAAATGGGATGAATCTTAGACAAGGTCTTAATTTTGGACCGGAAAATGCAGTTTTTTTAATTTTTATTTTATTTATGAATTAGTCTTCAAAAAATGTCATATATCAAATTACAACCATTAATGATCTGTTACAACCAACGTATTCAAATCATGTGAAGCTCCCAGTTTTTTATTTGAACAACGATGTGACAGTTTTTTCACAAACTCAAGTGTTAATGGAATTAACTCGACTTCTCGCATCCAGCTCTAGATTATATGCAATGTCATCTTCAATCTCACCTTCCTAAAATGAGAGCGGGCAATGGGAACATTTTCAATTCTATTATGCCTTCATCTACTCTGGCTCCTCACACTGCAAACACGTAGGACACCAGAATGTGAGATGAAACAAACACTAATTACAAATAGTCCCCTCACTATGACATATGTCGAACAAAAACTGGGGTTTATGGCATCAATTTGTGATAGTCCAATAAAAATTGTTGTTCAACTGAGTTGCCTTAATTTGTCTGGGTAATACGTCAAACGGTCAAAGGCGGGCAGTGTCTTGTAGATATATTTCAAGAATAATGCTAGAAATCATATTTTTATTTTATTATTAATATGTTGATATGGCAGTGCTAATTAATTATTGGATCAGCACGTTATTAAGGTATGATAGTGGTGAAATAAAGTGTTGTTTCTAGCATTACGCATATCTCAATAATGATGATTAGGATGAAACTAGCAAAAAAGTACAACTTATTTGACTCCTAACATCAAAACATCTTCACTTAGCTTTAAAACAAAACATAGTGCAACTAAAACTGTTAAGAGTCATTGGACGTTCAATTTTTTTTCACGAAAAGCAAATTCCTTTGACACCTCTAATGTTAACAAAGCATATTTGAAAGATGGTGGCGTCTGAATAGTGTATAAGCTTGGGATTTGGAAAGTAGCATTCAATTCACCACTTTTTATCGACTTAAACTTTTGAAATAAGTGATAATTTAAAATATTATTATAGCAAAAGGTCATAAGTTCAAACATTGACTCCAAATTCCCATTCCATTTTATCTAAATATTCCACATGTTTTAAGATAAGCGGTAATTTAAGAAACACAAATTTCAAATGGTAACAAGGATTTTCTTTTTAATCTTTTGTGAAAAAAAAAGCTAATTTAATAAGTTTCTTGTGTGAAAAATTAGAGTTTTAATTAGTGTTTTTTTTCTTTAATTTTTTCTTACTTTAAGGAGTCGCTAGTAAATTTCTTTAATTAGGATTCGATTAGTGCTTCATCATGACCTATAAATATTCAATGTCATATTATCATTGTTATTATGATATTTCAATAAAAAATTTGAGGTGTTTATCCTTGTATTCACATTCGTGCTATGTTAATATAAATATCAACTTCCATGAACTTGACTATAACTGAGAAATTGAAATGGTTTGTCCAACGAATAGAAATCCCCATCAATTTTATTGACCAGATTGCTAGTTAGTGCTTTAATTTATCCAACAGTAACTCATGGCATTACTCATTGTGTTTAGAAAGCGGATGGTCGAAACAAACGAAGACAATAATGAAACTAAAATGCTCACCATAATTTTGATTTTGACAAGATTTAACAAAAATATAGAAAAAAAGCCAACACATTCTATGGTTAATGCAAAAAGAAGAAAGAAAAAGATGTCTTTGCTGCACTTCCCATCAGAAGCCTTCAGTAAGAGCAAATACTCGACCTGCCAAAGGTGGAGGCAACGCAGATACAGCTTGTTGAATTTCCTGATAAATCAAAGTACAAATTAACAATTTAATTACCATTGATAATAGTGGAGGATTCATCAGAGAACAAAAGATTATATCTTGCTGACAGAAATAATAAATTACAACAGAAATTTGTATAAAGATACCACAACTCCATAACGAGCTGAAAAGTGGATGAGAAGAATTGCCTTGTTCTCAAACCTCTCTGCATGACTTATTATCTGACAGCTCAACCAGCAAATAAACACAAACAGTAAGTACACCCAGAAAGATGCATCATACGAGATAGTCAGATAGAGGCCAATGAGGGCATGAAACATGATAGTTTCTAATAGAAGGGTTTGGAGACTAAACCTCAGATAGATGAGTGTGTCCATAGTCTCTTGCGTGCTCCACTGAAACGGAGTTATCCAAAAAGGTGCTCTGCAGGAAAAGACATGAGGTATAATATCATAAAAGTATATAAGAGCCTCAGTCAAAGTGAAACCTATCATAGATGCTCAAATGAATTTGAGGACAGTGGATATGAGTGACTGCTTCATATGTATCTCTGTGTGCATGCATGCTTGGGTGATATGACACATAGGATGTGTCACTTTGATACTCTCACTGACTAGGTATCTGCATGAGCAGAGACTATAAATCGTACCCATCCGAAGAGCACATGTTGCAGAATTGCAACTGATCAATATTAAAGACCCAAGAAGTGGAGGAAAATGGTGATTTTCAGTAAGCTTTCTCTCACCTGGTCCACATGATCTAAAGCAAGTATTTGTTATTGAGAATAGCAATCTACAAAAATCTAGAATTACTTTTGGTTAAAACTATAACAATAAATACTCTGGTTAAATCTCAATGTACCAAAATGTCAAAGCAAAAGCCCATCTTTTGTATAAACCCTATGTGAAAGGCAAAACGCTCAATCATAAGCAGCATTCAATTGTTACCATTATATGTTTCCCTAAATCACTGAAGTTTCTTTTTATAGTTGTTCTTCTGTGTTAATGTGTGGGCGTGGGCGTGGGCGTGTGTCTGAGAGAGAGAGTGAGAGAGAGCACTAGATATAAATACATCCAGGGAAATAGGGAATTTTAATAAGTAATGAAATGCACCTCCATAACAAGAATCCTTGATCTCAAAACATCAATGTTATTTTGGTCAACTATGAAGTCAGACATGGTATCTCCAGTGAAAGCAATTTCAGGTACTGTGACAGTGTTTGTAATCTGCAAAAGCAATCCCATCCTAGTTATAAAGTATATTCTATGAGCACAAAAAGCAAGGTGAGTAGGGACAGGGAGATTCAGTTATAAAAAGGGGAAGAAAAAAAAAATTGAAGGCCATGTGACCAGTGAACCAAATGCCAAAAACTTTTGTGCATTAAAAAATTAAAGAGGAAAAGGCAAGGTGAGCAAAAATAGCATGATGAGTAGGGAGAGGGAGATTTAGTTATTAAAAGAAAAAAAATGATGGCCGTGTGACCAGAGAACCAAATGTCAAAACCTTTTGTGCATTAGAAAATCAAAGAGAAAAACCAACACTCACCAAGATATCAAGTTTAGAAGTAAAACTTCCTATTGCAAACATCTATCAACCATGTCCTTATGCCCCATAAAACTCTAAGCTTATTTTCATCTCAAATAATTTCAACAAGAAATTGCATACATTGAAAGAGCGCATGATAACAAGAAAGTTATTCTGATCTTTTGAACAAGAAACAGTACAACATATCTTATTACTGTACGCTATACACTGATATTTTGAATTTTAAAAGGAGGTGAAAACGATCAAATTTAGAATATCTATTGGTTTTACTCATGGCCATGGTTACTTTCCCACATCTCGTTTCTAGTTCTCTCCTTATCAAATTAACAGGAGAAAGACAAATATTGCATTCAAGAGGTGCTAGAATAGTTGGACAAAAAAAATTGCATTATGAAGGGTGTTGTTAAAGTAAATGAAGCAAATTACCAACCCGTATTAATCACAAGAAATCTATGAAGGCAACTCTCAAGACAAACCTCCACGCCTGATGACTTCAAATTCTTAATCTCATTTCCAGGAAGGCCAAGGTACTCCTGCTTAAGTTTCTGTTTTACAGAGTAAACGACATAACCCTGCCAGGAATCATTCATGGTCATTCAATACTTACAGATAGCTCCTAGTATATACTAATTGATCAGCATCTACAAGGAAAGCCAGAAGAGAAAAAATTACAACTAATTATGATACCTGGCTAGGTATGCCATGGTAAGTCTTAAAAGCTCTTACTTTAAGGTCTTTTCTCAAATAAAACTCTTCTCCTGTAACATAATCTATTAGCTTAACTTGAAATTATGACGAGAAGAGAGCAGCAGACACCAATTTTCAGTTGGTGAAAGAATTGAAGATTGGCCATTACCAATATCCAAGCCAATTAGATTATGCTTCAGCTCTGATTGGTCCATTCTTCTGTGCACCTCAAAGAGTTGTTCTACATCTTCTTTTATACATTTTGGTATAATGATTGTAGGGGGCTTCATTCTGTATAAACCACGAGTTGCAACATACATGGGAAGACCTCCCTGTAAATGAATTAAGTCGGAAGTAACACTCAAGCAATACCAATAACAGTAATACATTAATCAAGGGGAAAAAAAAGTCCATGTGCAGCCCATCATACTAATCAAAGGAATAAAATTACAATTTACAAAATGGGTTTTAGGAGTTGTAGATACAATTTGAAACATGAAGTACCCACGATGCTGTCCAGATGGTGTAACAAAAACATATGCATGACAAATAAAAATGAAACAGTTCCGGTTCCAGTTCCAGTTCCAATTCCAACAGCAACAAAAACAAATAGGAAGCCAAGGAAAGCACAAAAGGGACTCACAATGTGGTCCATGTGGGCGTGTGAGATGCAGAGGAAGTCGTGGTAGATAGCGTGCTGGGGGCAGCGGCCGATGTCGAAGGCCAATTTGAGAGTGGGGAACATTATGCATGTTTCGTGGCCTGCAATTGACAGACCCTTCACTGGGTACCCTCCTATATTCATAGCACCCTTCGTTTTCTCCGAGCCCGAGCTCGAGCTGGGTCTCTCTTTCGCCGTGTCGTAGTCTTTGATTTCCGTCTCCATAGGCTCCAAGAAGAAGAAGACGACGGAGATTAAGAGCTGGAGCTTTTCTTAGGTACTTTGTTTACTCTTCTCTCTCTCGTTGGTAAGATGGTTTTTGCGATTTGATTGGGTTTCGCTTATTTGATGGGTTTTGATCAAGTTTCCATGTCCAACATTTTTTCTGATGGATTGTTTATGAAAAAGGTATATGCCTATATGGGTCTTTCTATGTTGATGACTCTGTGATGATTTCAGTATTATTGATTTTATTGAGAGAAATTGATAAATCTTTTATATACACATTTGATGATTAAGTTAATTATATATATATATATATATATATATAATTTTTTAAAAAAAAAACAACGGTTACCAGGTTTTTTAAAATGTTATAACTGATAACCACAACTCGGTATCCGGTTATTCGGTTTGCAGTTATTTCCGTTTTTCTGGTTAGCGGTCGTTGGCGGTTATTAACGGTTATTAGTTATTTTCGATTAATAACTGATTTGCTTGTACACCACTACACCCCTAGCACAAATTATGAATTGAAGATAGAAAATAAAATTCAATAAGAGAGAACGTAACAAGTAGAGAATATAAAATCACTAATTGTCCAGTAAATAGATAAATAACTCTGAAATACTTCAAATTTAATTGATAATTCAAAACTTGATTGCCAAAATAATACAGACATATCTTTATATAGGCAAAGTTTGAGTATTTTCCAAACAGAATACTTAGAGAAAAATAAAGAAATAAAAATACAAAACATAACTCTAAACTTGAAAACAAAGTAAAATTCTTGTATAGAAAGTAAAATATATTATTCTAAAAATAATCTTCAAATATTTTATACGATTCTTTCTATTATCGGACTGATCTTATTCAATAAATAATCTTTAAATCTTATGCCTGATTTTCTCCTACATCAACAACATACATTTGTGCAAGACAGTTGGTCGAGCAGCATGTAGAAAGAGCAATATACTATACGCAGAGCCTTATTAATGTGAAACGATTGTTGTACAACTTTTGACACAATTTCTATACAACTCCAACAACTTTTTTTTAAACTAATCACTGGATCTGTTTTTTTGCATGTAAGTCATGCATATTCAATGATTAATTTTTTTAAAAAAATTGTTAGAGTTATATAGAAGTTGTAAATGTATCATATCTCCTTATTAATTCATTATCTCCAAGACATCTGGCCTTGCATGGTTTTTGTGCATCACCAGTGCTAGACCCATAGCCATATGATGGTGGGTGCCTTGCGATAATGGTGGTGGTGGGACAATGGTGGTGATTTTAACTTTAAGGAGTTGAAAAGATGTACATGTACATGTAACGTGTCTCTAGGTTTATAGGGTGTGTTTGGCAACACTCTCATCTCTATCTCTATTTTTTTTTTCAGTTATCTCAAAAAAGTCAAATCTAAAACATTCAAATTTTTTTTTTTTTTTTTTTTAACTTTTTATATCACATTAATTATTTTTTTATTACTATTTAAATAAAAAAACTCACTACAAAACAAAACGTTTTTACTTTTTTATAAAACAATTATATACTTTTTTGTACTTAACATCACATTAATCAATTCTTACTACTATTCAAACAAAAATTCCACAACAAAACCATTTACCAAACATACCCATAGTCATTTAGGCGTATGTTCCTCCTTTTTCGTTAAACGGCATCAAAATTAAATGTTTGTTTTAGAATTAAAAATGACATGTTTGTTTTTAGTTAAGGGTTAAATACTTTTTTGGTACATGTTGTTTGGAAACTTTATTTTTGGTACTTGAGTTTCAATTCGCATCGCAAATGGTATCTAGATTTTAAGAAAAGACGGACTTGATATCTCCACTCAAAATTTAACAAACTGCCACGTATCAACCCCTGAGGGTTGACATGTGTCATAATGTAAAAAAACTTTAAAAACATAAATTTAAAAAATTAAAAAATTAAAAAAACTTAAAAAAAAAAAAAAGGTATAAAAAACTTGAAAAAACAAAAAAGAAGGTGGGGTAGCTGGCTTGGGGGTGGTTCGGGCCAAAGAGAAAAAAGAAAAAAGAAAAAAAAATTGTGAGGGTTTTGGCAATTGAGAGTGACCGAATCACCCCCAAGGGTCACAAGTCACCCCTGTGGCCAATGAGGTGGCTCGCCAAACCCTTTAATTTAATTTAATTTAATTTTTTTTTTTCTTTTAAAGGGTTTGGCCATGGGGTGGCTGAACCATCCCCAAATGGCCATGAGGGTGGTTCAGCCGGCCCCCCAAGGGCCAAAACCCTCACAATTTATTTTTATTTTTTATTTTTTATTTTTTCTTTGGCCATTGGAGGTAGCCGAACCACCCCTCACCCCATACTGGCCAAAGGGGTGGCTCTTAGCCAAAATGAGGGTGGCCGGCTACCCCCATGGTGGCCAAGGGGGTGGTCAGCCACCCCACTTCTTTTTTCTTTTTTTCTTTTTTTATTTTTTAATTTTTAATACTTTTTTTAAGTGTTTTTTTTTTTTTTCAATTTTTTTTATTTATGTTTTTAAAGTTTTTTTACATTACAACACATGTCAAACCCTTGAGAGGGTTGACATGTGGCAGTCTGTTAAGTTTTTGACGGAAGTACCAAGTTCGTATTTTCTCAAAATCCACGTACCATATGCGATACGAATTGAAACTCAGGTATCAAAAAATAAAGTTTTCAAACTACATGTACCAAAGATGCATTTAACCCTTTAGTTAAATATGAGCCCTTGAAATAGATGTGTTGTAGTTACAAAAGCCAAATCCGGGCAAACATTCAATAGGATTTACAAAATTCCCATAGGACTCTGATTATCAATACTACTTGTTGGAAAATAATCCTACTAAGATCAACCCATTCTTTAGCTATGGGCAGGCCAGGTTTGCACAGGCCCATGAAGACTTGTTGATTTCTTGAAGCTTTAGAAGTACCAATTTATCTACAGACATCTTTGACTCAGTACACACTAGCATCGAATAAAAACTATCCCAGGTACGTCATAAAGAATACTTATACCTGATCACTCGAGAGGTAGACACGCCCCGATAGAGGCGTCACTAAACAATAGAAAGAACTTGTTCAGTCCGGCCCAGTCGAGGTTGATCCAGGGACAAATGCCAATCGAGACTACCAAGAGATCCAAGTTGGTCGCATGATAGATGCCTCCCGGGACTACCAAGAAGTCCAAGTTGGTCTCGGGACAGATGCCTCTTGGGACTACCAAGAGGTTCAGGTTGGTCCTGGGACAAATGCCTCTCGAGACTATTAAGTAGGGCTAAGCATGGGGCGAGGGGGCGGGGATGCCCTTTTTTTGGCCCCGCACCCCGCTAAAATCTCCTTGCACCCGTGCGGGGCGGTTGGGGTTGGGGTGGGGATGCATGGGGCTGGGATCCGCGGGTATGCAAGAATCCCCGCGGGTATAGAAAGAGTAGACAATTTTCTTCAATTGCTGTTGCCATCATGATAGAAACTCTACAAATAAATCCATCAATTCAGATCTAGATCTGGGATTTCTAACAAAAAACATATACGAATATACCAACAAGGACAAAAACTAGATCCAGGATTTTCAACAAAAGCCATATATAGATATGCCAACAAAAACCAGATCTGAAATTTCCAACAAAAACCATATACAAAACAGTGAAGTGAAGCTCTAATTCTCTAAAAAATAAAAACACCTGCAAACTTGTTGCGAGCTTCCCACGTTCCCATTTCTCTCGCACCTTCTCTGATAAGTTTTCCCCATTTCCGCTCTTGAATCCATCTTTGTTGGATCTCCGACTAGTGCCCATAACAAAACCCAAACAATGAAGTGAAGATTGAAGAAGGCGAAGAGTGGCGCAAGGGGAGGCTGAAGTTTGTGAAGAGAAGAGAAAAAATGAAGAGAAAGTCTAGAAGAGATTGAAGTGAAGCTCTGAATCTTCTGATGAGAGAAAGAGGAAAAGTCTAGAAACAAAATGATAAAATGAAAATTGAAGAGGCGTGCTGGGTAGCCTGGGTTATTAGGGATTTTCTAATTTTTTTTTTCCTTATGTTTTTTTATGGGGGCGGGGCGGGGCCCCGGGGTTTTTTAAAACCCCAACCCACACCCCGCCCTACCCAGCACGTGTTGGACAAAATCCAACCCGTGCCTGCATAAATAACTTCAAAAACTGTGAAAATAGGGGCGGGGCGGGTCCTGCTCAGCCCTACTATTAAGAGATCTAAGTTGGTTATAGGACAAATACCTCCCGAAACTACCAAGAGGTCCAAGTTGGTCCCTGGACAGATGCCTCCCGAGACTACCAAGAGGTTCGAGTTGGTCCCAGGAGAGATGCCTACCGGGTTGAGCAGACTCCCAGGTTGAGCAAGACTCCCAAGTTAAAAATACTCCTAATTGAGCAAACTCCTAAGTTGAACAAGACTCCATGTGGAGTAAGACTTTCGGGTTGAACATGACTCATTGTCTATAAATAGGCCATACACATGTATTAAACCAAGTTGATCTTTGTGCTTTTCTACTTCATACAAATTGCTCTAAAAAAAAATTAATTTAGGCATCGGTGTAAGATTCAGCCGACAAAAAACTTATGTCATCAAACCAAAAATTGTCCTAATACTACCCAATGCAAGAGGAGTGATCATCGTAAGAGAACTATGATTACTAATACTACGTACCCAATGAAAGATGACTCTGATTACAAATCCTCTAAGCATCGTAAAAGAGGATGATGCTTTTGTGTTTTCTCTGTCCGGCGGGGTAATGGGGAAATAGAAGTAGCCGTTTGGGTTATGTAGTCCTTCCCCGTCCAATCAGAAAAAAAGAAACATACGGTAGACTTTCATTCCATCACCTTCTGTGCTGATTTGGTATGGCATTCACCACTGGATATTTTTTTTTTCTTCTTTTAATTGAGATTGCATTAGCTTAAAAAGTACTTTTAGGTAAAAAAATATATATATATATATAGATTACTTTTTTTGATTTTATTTTTTACAATAAGAATAGCCAAAAGCACACTTTTGATTTCTTTTTTTTTTTTACTAAAAAGCTCTATTTTACTTTATGCTCAATTTGTTTTGGCATAAAATATTTTCGATATTTTTCAATATTTGGTGGGGTGAAAAGCCTCTTTAATTTTTGAAAAATGATTTACGGTTCTGAATTTAAACTCTTTATTATTGCACATACATTTGTGGGAATCCGCTACCGCCGGACATTGGAGTTTGTTGGTAGCTTGAATCTACAGCCAAAGGTCTCGAGTTTTGGTATCTAATTGCCGGAATTGGCAACGTCTGGTTGTCGTTACCGGATTACGGCGGATTAGATTCCAGCCAGTTTTGAGCGGAATCTAACAAAACCAGCTGGAACATGGCCAAACTGACCGAATTTCAACCAGTCCAGCCGGATTTGGGCGAATTTGGCCGAAATCTGGCTCACCAGAATCCAGGGATGACGGCCAGACGTTGTCGGATTCCGTTTTTCGCAATTGGTAATTTTTTTATACGAGCCAAACGCTGTAAAATATTTTTGGAAAAATCATTCTTTCTGAAAAATGATTTTACTGAAAATATTTTATGACAACAATTATTTAAGTTGAAATAAACGGAGCATTAAAGACATTATTTTTCAACACAATTTCAAACAGACTTTTAATATATTTATGTACAATTGATATAGAACTAGATGATGTGACAGTAAACATCAATGTCCCCCAAACTAACATTTTTTTTTTTTTTTTGAAGGGAAATTTAAGATTTTCCATTAAACAATATCGGAGCATACAATATCCAAGATAGCAGAAGGACAAACTCCTATCCAAATTCTACTACTGTACTGGGTAACAACAAATTTAGCTAAACAGTGCGCTGCTTTGTTTCCCTCACGCCCCACGTGCGCAATTTTCCATTGAGGAAAAGATGAGAGCAGAGCCCTAGCATCAGAAATTAAATTGCCATAAGTGACACAGCAATCCCCTGAATTACCTAAAGCTAGGACCACCTCACGAGAGTCTCCCTCAATAACGATAGAGGAAAAACCCCTTTCTCTGGCGAATTCCACTGCCCTTCTAGCTCCAAAAGCTTCAGCGACCGACGGATTCTGAATGTAAGGCAGCGTAGTGCTTAAAGCTGCCCTCACCTTGCCCAATTCATCCCTGGCAATTATGCCCACGCCCATCCGATTCTGCCTAACGTCCAGGGCCGCGTCCCAGTTTAGCTTGATAAATCCGGCGTCCGGTTTGCTCCACCTCGAATTAGCTCTAGGGCCTTCATTCTCCCTGCAATTAGCCTCCTCTAAGGACTTCCGAAACTCTTCCATCGCTTCTTTAGCGCCTTTCACCACGACAGATGGGGGCGGAGTAGACCCCCCGAAAACCATCGAGTTTCTCCTCAACCAAATTTTGTGGGCTACAATCACCGCAAATTCCATCTCCTCCGAATCCAATCTGTCGGATAGGTAGCAGAAGATGCCGAAGAAATTATCCTCCTTGGCCACACTTTTGTTGATAGACCTCCCACAGCAACTCCATACGGCTTGAGCAGCAGGGCACCGCCATAGAGCATGGCTCGTCGATTCTTCGTCCACACCACAAAGCGGGCAAACAGGTGCCGGAACCACTTTTCTTTTGAAAAGGTTTTTATTTGTGGGGAGAATTTCGTTGCAGGCGCGCCAAAGAAAAAAAGATACTGACCTTGGGATTTTTAAATTCCAGAGGTGCTGCCAGTAAGGGTTTGACTGAGAAGCCGAGGATGATTCCCCAACAGTCCGGGCACGGCGCTCCATCTCCAGATGATAGGCGCTACGGACCGAGAAAGAGCCCAACTTCGTTCCAGCCCAAATTAGCCTATCCTCCTGGGTTCTGGGGCTGATCGGGATGTTGCAAATTTTATGAACTGTCTCCCCCAAACTAACATAACTTGTTAATGTTCACCCCTCGGTGAAAATACCCTAAATATTAAAAGAAAAATTGAAAGAATGGTAAGGTAAATTTTATTTTTTTGTTGGCCTTGAAAAATATTGGCAATTTTTTAGTAGTTTGAAAAATACAATATTTCAATTAAAAGTTTGAAAAGGCATTGTTAACTTTTTTTTCAATAAAAAAAATTAATTCAATGATTAATTTTCACTTGAAATTATTTGAGAGTTGTCCAATAGTCTAATAAATATAATTTCTCGTAGGAACGGAAGTAGCAGATAATTTCCCGCTGTAACAGGAAATTTACGAAAAGCCTGAAGGCTGAAAGTGCCTCTATTAAGTATTAACTCTATTTTTATTTTTTATTTTTTATTTTTTATAAAGAATATTCATCGGTGACCCACATGGCCATGCCTTCCACCGAGTGAGTCTCTTTCTTCCAATTCCTGGTTCGAAACCCTGGCAACACCATTCAAAACCGTAGTTGCCAATCTCGTTCACAATCTTTACCTGCAGAATGGACCATCATCATCATCAACAGCAACAATGGCGTCCCAGGCCATTCCCAGGTAACATCTGCCCCACCTGCTCCAGTTCCCACTTCCCCTTTTGCCCTCCTCCACTTCCTCCCTTCAATCAAAACCCTAGATTACCATTCGACCCGTACCGTGGGCCTGCGGGTCCGCCTCGCTCCTTCGCGGATGGGTTCGGGGATTCGAGGCCGTGGCATAGAAACCCTAGCTTGGATAGAGGAGACCCGCACGGACAATATGAATTACAATCTTACAGCAATGGGTTTGTGGATGACTGTGATAGGAACTCTAAGAGGCCTAGGGTTGATGACATTCGAAATAATCAGAATTCTTTGAGAAATTCTTGGGAGGATGAGCGGCGATTGAAGCTGATTCGCGATCACGGTAGAGGGTCGAGTGGACTTCTGCCGGCCGAAGGCGGTGCGGGCTTGATGATGCCGGGAGTGAATTGTGAAACGAATAGATATGTTCAGGAAGGTTCAGGCTTTGATGGGAATTATGGTAGACCTGGGGTTGGGAAGTATGGAAAAGTCGATGGCATTCCGGACTCTATGACTGAATTGGGAGCGATAGGTTATGATTCGAGGTTTGGTTCCGGCGAGAAGAGAGGGCAACAATATATGCAGAGTAATAGGAATGGGTTTCAGGGTGAGGAATTACCTCATTCCAGATATGGTCAAGTTGAAGGTTCTTTGAATCCTTTTCAGACCTATGGGATTAGAAATGTGGATCAGCTACGCCCACCTTGTCCGGTTTCTGAAGTTCCTAATGATAATTATCACAATAGCCAGAATCCTCAACAGCGGCAAGGTAGTGATTCCATGCCAGCAAATGAACCACAGAATTCTCATATGCCGTACCCTGAACAAAGAGGCAGTGTCGCTATGGACAATCGTGATCCGAACAGTCAGCTGCAACAACACTATGGAATGCAGTATCCTGTTGGTACGAGACATGATTTCCATCCACATGGCCTGCCAAGTAATTTGAGACGGCCACTTGAAGTCAGATTTCCATCACACAAAAATGGCAATCCATATATGAATGAGGATGGAGGTTACTTTCCATCCGCTTCTGGTGGTGGCAGGATTTTTGAAAATAGGGGTCAAATGGAGGCTTCACGGTTACATGGTAGTCAGCCTCCTATTCCTGCTCCTCCACTACCAGCCCTCCCGGTTGACGCAGCATTGCGCCCTTCTTCGGAGTTGAAAGGCTTCTCTTCACCACCTACAACATCCGCTTCTCTGTTTCCTGTTGCTGTTAGTTCATCGCCCATGGTGCCTTCACCATATCCACCACTTCCTGAAGCCCACTCCTTGACCCGGCCCTATTTCCATAATGAGCCACGGCCACCTATGCCTGCTTCCGCTGGCTTTCTTTCAGAGGTACGGTTGCCTTGTTACACGATTTTGTATCTTTAGCATGTCTTGTACTTCTAAGGAATCTCAAGCAATCCACTCATTTTGTCTACTCAGGCTATGGGGGATGGACAACATTTTTCTTTGAAGCTATTATCTTCAGATAAACCAAAAGTTATTGATGCTTCCCACTTTTTTAAGCTGCCTCATCGAACCACCCGCCCTGATCATATTGTGATAATCCTTCGAGGGCTTCCAGGTAGCTTATTTTGGTTGTGCAGTGATGTTCATCCTTTTGCTAGTTTCTTTACGAGAGTTTGAGGAGTCTATCCTTTTGTAAGCTCATTCTTCATGTGTTTGTGTGATAAATTTTTCTCCATTGCCACTCCATTAAGTCTCCAAGTTATGGAGAACTTATTGTATTACTTATACTCTCAGGTAGTGGGAAGAGCTACTTAGCAAAGATGATACGTGACCTTGAGGTTGAAAATGGTGGTAATGCTCCACGCATTCATTCTATGGATGATTATTTCATGACTGAGGTTGAAAAGGTTTGTTGTTGGCTTTATTTGTGTTTGATGATCTACATAGTATCCTTGTTGGTTATTATAAATTTTCTCTTCATGCCTTTTGGTTTTTAAGGTTTAAATAACGTAGAATATATGAATAAGCTTTGTCTTCTACCATAAAGGTTGAGGAAGGTGACGTTTCGAAATCTTCGAGTTCAGTCAGAGGGAAGAAACCAGTAATGAAGAAGGTGATGGAGTATTGTTATGAACCTGAAATAGAGGAGGTAATACGTGTTATTTCATCTGGAACTTGAAAATTTATTTCAAGAAGTACCACTTATCATATGCATGCATATTTTTGGCATTGCACTTTTGTGTTTTTTACTTCATTAGAGGCTTATTTTCCTAGAAGATGTTTGTAGATTTTTTGCATACATGCGTCTTGGAATTGCAAGTTAGTTTAGCTCGTTCTAATCCAATTTTGTTTTTATTTTTTACATCATATTGAGAAATACTTGATCTTTTTCATGAAATAATTTTGTGCTCTACAATTTATTTAATAACTCCCATTTCATGCTTTAGATTTTCATCTAATGTAGATTTTGTTGGAGAATCCTTTTATTTTTTTATACAAATTGTCTTATGATTGGCAAAACATGTTCTCTGAGGTTTATTTTTACTTTGAACTTTTTTTTTTTTTTTTTTGATAAGTAATATAAAATTCAATAAAAAGCGTAGAGGGGCGCAACCCTAATACACGGGAAGTATACAAGAGAGCCCCTAAACGGGAGGAACAACTAATAAATTAAGAAAGTCCACAAAAGTAGAAACACCTAGGTGGCAAAGATGGGGTGCTATCCATAGATATAGCGTGTTAAGAAGACGCTTCCTTAATACTACCATTACAGTCTCGACATCTTCAAAAAGCCTCGCATTCCGCTCCCTCCAAATGCTCCACAAAACACAGTGAGGAACTAAACGCCAAACATTCTTTGCTAGGCCATGCCCTCGAGAAGCACCCCAAGTAGTCAACAAACCCAGCACCGATTGTGGCATGACCCATTCAATTCCAAATAAAGAAAACATAAAACTCCAAAGCTCACGGGCGGTGTCGCAATGAAGTAACAGATGATCAATAGACTCCCCCTTCTTTTTACACATACAACACCACTCAATAACCACAATATTCCTCTTTCGCAGATTGTCATGAGTCAAAATTTTACCTAAAGCTGCAGACCATACAAAGAACGCCACCCTTGTCGGAGCCTTAGCACACCAAATATTCTTCCACGGGAATGATGGACCTTCTTTCCTACTAAGTGCTTCATAATATGACCTTACTTCAAAATAGCTCCTTGTGGAGAGGTTCCAAACTAACTTGTCACCCTCTCCTTGTCGAATCGGAGTGGAGTACAACCGCTCGAAGAAAGAAAGCACCATCTCCAACTCCCAGTCCTGGAATTGCCGCGTAAAGAGAACATTCCAATGAATATTGCCATTATGAACAACCATATTATCTACCACCATTGCCGCTTTGTTCCTCACAAGACTATACAGAACTGGAAAACAAAGCTTCAAAGATCTCTCCCCACACCACCGATCATGCCAGAAACTGATATATGACCCATCCCCTACCACAAACCGAACATAATTGCAAAACTTCTCCCACCCTTTCCTGATATATTTCCAAACCCCTACTCCATAGGAACCCGACACCTCAATAGAGCACCACCCACCCTTTAGGCTCCCAAATTTGGCGTCAATCACCAAACGCCATAAAGCCTCTCTCTCCCTACCATATCTCCACAACCATTTACCCAAAAAAGCTTGGTTAAACTGGGTGAGGTTGTGAACTCCCAACCCACCTGAATGCAACGGAGTACAAATCCTGTTCCATTTCACTAAATGAAATTTGGCCTCATCCCCTATGCCACCCCATAGGAAATCCCTCTGGATTTTTTCAAAACGATTAGCCACCCTCAAAGGAATAGGGAACAGCGACAAGAGATACGTGGGGAGATTGGACAGCGTGCTCTTAATAAGAGTCAACCGTCCGCCCTTTGACAAATACATACGCTTCCAACCAGCCAGCTTCGTTTCCATTTTCTCAACCACCCCTTTCCAAGAAAGAACGGACTTGTAAGAAGCACCCAAAGGCATACCCAAATACGTCATAGGCAAAGATCCAACCCGACAACCCATAAGTTGGGCCAACCCTTCAACATCCTCCACCTCACCAATAGGAACAATTTCTGATTTTCCTAAATTGATCCTTAATCCCGAAACTGCCTCAAAACAAAGAAAAATGCACCTCAGATGTCGAATTTGTTCTTCTTGCGCTCCACAAAAAATCAACGTATCATCAGCAAACAATAAATGATTCACTACTATTGCCTCTGACTCTCTATGTCCCACAGTAAAGCCTGTCATCGAACCCTGCTCCACCGCAGCAGCCAGCATCCGGCTCAAAGCCTCCATAACCACCACAAATAATAAAGGCGATAGAGGATCACCTTGTCGCAACCCGCGAGAGCTAGTAAAGAAACCCGTCGGAGTTCCATTGACAAGGATGGAGAATCTCACTGTAGAGATACAAAAACGAATCCAAGCTCTCCATTTCTCCCCAAAGCCACAACGTTGTAATAAGTAAAGTAAGAAGTCCCAATTCACATGATCATAGGCCTTTTCCAAAGCCAACTTACACAACAACCCAGAATCCCCTGAACGGATTTGACTATCCACACATTCATTAGCAATAAGCACTGAATCCAAGATTTGTCGACCACCAATGAACGCATTTTGGGTGTTTGAAATAATCTTACCCAAAACTGATTTAAACCTGTTCGCAAGGACTTTGGAAATAATCTTGTAGATTCCCCCAATAAGACTGATAGGCCGAAAGTCCCTCACATCCACAACATCATTCTTCTTTGGAATCAGAGAGACACAAGTAGCATTGAAACTCTTTTCAAACTTGCCTCGAGAGTGAAAATCTGCAAAAACAGCCATAATGTCATGCTTTAAGATATCCCAACACTTCTGAAAAAAAGCCATAGAGAAACCGTCGGGGCCCGGAGCCTTATCTCCATTGAAATCTCTGATGACATCCCACACCTCCTTCTCCTCAAACCCTCTCTCTAGCCAGCTACTCTCATCTTCATCAATTGAAAGAAAAGAAAGGCCCTCTACCCTTGGCCGCCAAAAACAATTCTCAACATACAAGTTTTTGTAAAATTGAACTATATGCTCCTGAATCTCCCTTGGATTTTTGGAGATTTCACCATCTATACATATAGAGTCCACTTGATTAAATTTGCGACGCGAGTTGGCCATCCTGTGAAAAAATTTTGTATTCTTGTCCCCCTCCTTCAACCACAAAGCTCTGGATTTCTGTCTCCATATTATTTCCTCAAAAAGAAGAGTTTTCTCCAGCTCTCTAGACATATCTATCTTGCGAACCTTCTCTTCCTCCTCTAGACCTCGGCCTTCATCAACTGAATCCAGCTCACAAATGCCCTCCAATAATTCTTTCTTCTTCTTCCCTACATCACCAAACACTTCAGCATTCCATTTCTTCAAGTCTGTCTTCAATGCCTTCAGTTTAAACGCCAAAATGTGACTTGGAGAACCCGAACACTCATAAGACAACCACCACTTTTTGATTAGCTCAACAAAACCCTCATAATTCAGCCACATGTTCTCAAATTTAAAATACCTTTTTCCTCCTCTTGGTGCCCCACAATCCAAAAACAAAGGGAAGTGATCGGACAGAAGTCTTGGAAGCCCCCTTTGGATTACTTCGGGATAGTGTTCCTCCCACTCCACAGAAATTAAGAATCTATCAATTCTAGACAATGTGTGGTTATTTGACCATGTAAATTGGCCATCTTGAAGTGGTAGATCCACCAAGTTCTGCATGAAGATGAAGTCTGAAAATTCTTCCATAGCAACTGAGAAACTGGCAATGCCCGACCTCTCCCTCGGAAAGCGAACAACATTAAAATCTCCCCCAATACACCACGGCAACTCCCAACAACTCATCAATCCAGCTAACTCAACCCATAAATCCCTCCTATCCCTGTCATCATTTGGGCCATAAACCCCCCCAAAAGCCCAAGAAACATTATCACCAATGTTGCGGAAAGAACAAGCAACCGTATATCTACCTATACATTCCTCCAATTTCTCCACCACTCTCCTATCCCACATAAGTAAGATCCCACCCGATGCTCCATTGGCTCCCAAATAACACCAATCAACCTGATTACACCCCCATAAACTCCGCACCACCTCCCTTGAGATTATTGCCATCTTAGTCTCCACCAAACAAACAATATCCGCCCTCCATTCTCTTAGAAGCCCTCTAATTTCTACTCTTTTTTTTCATCTCATTAAGCCCTCTAACATTCCACGAAAGTAATTTAGGCATCATAACTGCATACCCCTACCTTTAGTGCGATCTCTAGCCGATAGAACCCCTTTCTTCTCATAATTCAAGGACCAAGCCAACCTGTTTAGTTCTCTCTTCCCTTTTGTCCCTTGGTTCAACGGACACAAAGTCTTAGGACTGGCCGAGGATCTTCCTCCAGCAGCTTCTATCTCCTCAAACATAGCTAACATTCTGTCCTCAAATCCTTCGCAAGATAATCCGATAGCTTGATAACATCTCATAACTTTTTCCACCACCCATCTAGGTGATATCCTGTGCTTTTCTCCTCCTTTTGCTGCCAAAGGTGTGATTTCCAGCGGTGCACCACTCGTCCCCTCCTCGTTAGAATTTTTTTCTTCTAGTTCTAACAGGAGATCGCTTCTAACATCCTGTGTACCACTGTCCAGAAGAGCTTCTCCCTCATCTGTTACACCAGAATCTTCCCAAAGGCAGCTCTCCCCTTGATTTCCCACTAAAACAGGTTCACATATCACCATCTGCAAATTGTTAATGTCCATCATCTTTGTCCCTGAGCTTGTACCCACAGTAGGAGCAACCATCTCATTACAAGTACAGTCTGTAACCAGGAGCTCCGGCAAGACTCCCGCAACCTGCTCCCCTACTTCAGAATTTTTTTTACCCTTCAAAGAGCCACCGTCCACCTGAGGAGCCACTGCTGCATCTTCTCCTTCTTCACCACACATCACGACCTCAGACATACTCAGCCGAAGGGAATTTTCTGGTTTCTCAGACCTCATGCTCTGACCCGCCACAGGGACTTGTCCCTGTTTTCTTGTCCAAACAGCCTTAGAAATTCCAGACTTCCGGCGTTGATAAACACGTTGAAAAACACGACTGGAATGATCTGAACCAGACCCACGAGCAGAGACACCGGAATCCTTGTCTTTACGCACCTGATGTGCTGCGGAAGTTGACGCTCTAGCATGCATAGAAAACAAAGGGGTCGGAATGGGTCTTAGGCATGATCCAGCTTTAGCTTTAACAATAAACTTGGGCTTTTTGATGGGAAAACCTAGAGGGGCTTTACCTTTAGAAGTATGGGCCACATTAGAGGATTTGGAGATGGGCCGGGTATCCTTAGAACCCATAAAGGCCTGCTTGGTCTTAGGAGCAGCGTGAGAAGCAAACTGCTTCTGACTGAAATCCAGGTGTCCTTCCTCCAGCAAGAGAAGATCCGTTAGACAAAGACCAATCTCCTCGTGCAGAGCTGCCAACGACTCCCTTAGCCTACGGACACCTAGCCTATCACCATAGAAGACCTTGCGTGATGCAGCGGAAGACGTGTTGGCAGACCCAACAGCTTCTCTCCTTGGGAATGAGACCTGCGACTTTCCCGATGCGCGAGACACCGGAGTTGGTTTCTTCTTCAAGACCTTCGCCGGAAAAAATTCTCTGGTTAGGCTATCGTGAGCCGCCGTTGAAGGAGACATCGACGAAGTAGGGGCCGGAAACACCGGAGCCTTTGCATGAGCACGAAAATCCTTAACCGGATCCTGCACCTGATAAAGTTCCTTCTTCCCTGTTTCATTAGAACCTTCCAACCACCTTGGAATTCTAGCTAAAGGCTGGCTGGAAGGACCAAACGGCTCTTCATTCACTGGCAGAGCCGAAGTTAACACCTCTGCAAAACTCCTCCTTGTCTCCGCTTTAGTCCCAGCTAGTGGAACTTTCGGTGCACTAGTCTGCTTTGTGACCCTGGACTGATCCGCTTGAAGATGACTGATGGCTAGGCGGAGCTCCACCTCAAACCGCTCCCAACCCTCACCGTATCTCCCTTTCGGCACTAAAATGGAACCATTTTTCTTCCTGCCCTCATATTCTTCAATAAGCAGGAAAAAACCATGCCTATTAGAGCATTGTTGTCCAAGAATACGTGGGAAGCCAGCAACGGATTGATTCCAAAAGACTCTAGAATCTTGAACCGAAACTAACTCATCAAACGACTTGATCAGCCAAACTGCCTCATCTCTACGTAGAAGGATAGACCTCGTCACTCCTTTGCATTTCTCTCGTATCCGAATCCCAGTAAAGCCTCCCACCACCGACAAGTCGAAGTCCTTAGACTCAACAGATCATCGACTCACAGACCTCATCACCTCAGTTTATATTAAATTAAAGTAATGAATATGTTCAAATGTTCAAACATGCTTTACTTTGAACTTTATCATGGCTTTTCCCTGATTCTTTTTTTTTTTTTCCCTATCACCTGAGCTAGTCTTACTTGCACCGATCATAAATTCTGCTACTCTTCTAACCAGTTTTCTGGGATAGCAAAGATGCATATTCCATTCACAATTCATGACCTTAAGAGAGCATGGGAATTAGTGTCGCATAAAGTTATTACTAAACAACCGTTTGGAGTAATTAGATGTTTGTCAAGGTTGATAGCTTTAGTTGTTGAAATAGAAATGACCAAATCATGTATTGGTTATCTTATAGGTAGAAGTGCATTATGAGGAGTACATGATTAATGTAGTTTGCTTATGCCACATTGTGATCTTTGTTCATCATATTGGATATGTACCAAATGTGGTATATATTTTTTTTTCATGAATGGTAAAGCATGTTCTTGGATGCCAAAATGCAATTTTTGTATTGCTTTTGCTGTCACATGCTTGCAGTTGTGAACTGGTATATGGTAGTGGCTTTTGCTTTGTTTTACAACCCTATTTGAAGAGGTTACTTACTATGTAGCTATTCTTAAGCTGTTGAGATTTTGACTTGTCTGTTAGTGCATTTGAGCACTAATATCCATTGTGCGCTTGCCTTTACTGGACATACTGTGCATTTGCTCATGCATTCGTGTGTATAAATGCATATATGTAATATGTATATTTATATTAATTTTCTCAAACCCTAATGCTATATATCTTTATGACAGGCTTATCGATCAAGCATGTTGAAAGCTTTTAAGAAGACCCTTGAGGACGGGGTTTTCACCTTCATCATTGGTATGCATTTTCTATTCTAAAATCTCTGGATTATATTGGAAACTGAGAATTTTCATTTATTTGATTTATTTATTTTTTATCATTTTCTTTCTGTAAATTCTGGTTATTCTAAAATTTACTTGATTTATTGAGAATTTTGAAGATGGAATTAATTGCATTATTCTGTTTTAAATCTTGTACTCAGTTTGATGACATGATGTCCATTAGTTTAATCATTTTGAGGTAGTGCCTACTAGTCATATTCAATTGCTCACTTCCAATGCTAATGGTAGCACCAATTAGCACCAATTCATACGCTTTATCACCTCTAGATCATGGGTGCATATAAATATGCCTGAACTATTGTTCGGTTCAAAAAAATAAGAAATCCTTTTACTTCTTTTTTTTTTTTTTTTTTTAAAAAAAAGAAGAATAATTTTCAAAACCTAGGCATAAATACAAGATAAAGCAATTAAAGGTGTCAAAGGTTCTTCTGGTTATGCTGGCTCGTTACGGCATTCAATAAGTTCAATGATCTAGTTTGATTATAGATTAAGTGGTGATGCAGTGCCCATGGCACTGCCTTCATTTTCACTAACAACAGATGCAGTTTCCTTCGGCTATTGACCCTTTTGTTGGTGGTATGTGTGCCTCGTCTTAGTGGATGACCGCAATCTGCGGGTAGCTGATTTTGCTCAGTTTTGGGCAATTGCAAAGGTATACCCTCAATTCTCTCTTTCTAAGAACCTCTACCATGTGTTCTGAAATGACGACTCAATAAATTTGAAATACACCCCAAACATAGCGTGGTTGGTAGTATAATGTTTCCTGTACCTGATCTAATTTAACTGTTGGATCTATACTTTCTTGTTTCAACTTAATCTGGAATGGTTCCAAAATAAAAAATAAAAAAAATACTACATATCTAGTTGCTAAATTTTGGCTGCTGTACTTTTGTTTTAACAAAGCTGTCTAAAATTCTTATATATTGGGGTTTTTCTAGTTATGATTTTGTTAAAGTTAATGTTAACAATGCTATATTATTTAACAGTCCAGTTTCCTATTAATTGATTTCGTGGATTAATTTGTATTTAATGCTAAAATGTTTTATTGATGTTAAATTGGAGAATTGCATTCTCTTTTGGGGACAAATGAAACGAAATACTTTGGTTCGTCTAGATTGTCTAATTTTGCGTCTGAGCTATTTTATGCACACAGTAGATCTTTGGCGTTCTGTAACAACCATGTTGGGGATTTCTTGATATGACAAATTATAGATAATGAAATTGTTTGATAATAGGTACTTTGTATTGGTGTTTTGATGTGCGTGAGTTGGTTTTGGCCCAAATTTTAGGATGTAGCTGCTCTTAGTCATTTTTCCCTTAAACTTGGTCCGAGTAGTCCAGTTCTATCATGCTTCTCAAAATGGCGAAGATTGGCTGAATTTGATGATTGTAATTATGAAAAATTGACGAAAAAAATTCACACGGCTCTGTAATTCTTCCAAATCTATCAGAAAATTTGGGTGAATTTTCATACAAAGGGCCTATCTACTTGTAAGTATTTTACTGCTATTCAGTGCAAGCAGCTACCTATTCTGCTTGCCTAACATTATGCATCTTTACTGGGTTATATGGTGATGCATTCTGGTTCATGTAAGATGGTAGGAGGTGGTGGATGCTTTTCGCACCTGTTGTCTATGTGAATTTTCCTATTCTAAAGGAGCTGACTCACGCAGGCAGAATATACCACAACATTTCATTTTTTATTATTTCCGTCATCTTCAAACTAATGTTCTTTCTACTGATATTTTAAATTTCGCTATTGTGATTTTTATGACATCGAGGTGGATTAGGCATAGGGTGGTTACTTGTGATTTTGTTATTTATTATTGGCTTAACTCATTGTCCTTTTTTTTTTCTTGTCAGAGTTCGGGTTATGAAGTTTACATATTAGAAGCTCCATATAAGGACCCTGTGGTAGGTTTATATATTACATGTTAGTTACCAATGTTGTAAGTCACTATTTTTGTTCACTCTTTCACTGCATACTATTTTCTTGCAATATTTGGTGCTCTTATTTTCAATGCAAGAATTTGATTCATAATTCTTGCAAATCAAGTGTCCTCGTGAAAAAGAGTATACTTTGATGGGTGGTGTACAGCATTTAAAGTTTCTTTATTAATCTTCTGATGCTCTTGCACAAGAAGGGATTAGTGCTTTAAATGTGTTGTTTGATTTTTTCTGGCCATGCTATTTCTTTTCTGTCACAAAGATGCCATTTAGTAATCCTCAGTTTGAAAACAGAGTTACAGCTTCTATAAATTAGGAAAGCTTTTTGTCTTCATATTGAGGCATAATTTGAAATTTTTGTGGATTTTTAGGGCTGTGCAGCTAGGAATGTGCATGGTTTTACCAAAGATGACATTGAAAAGATGGCCAGACATTGGGAGGAAGCTCCATCTTTGTACTGGCAACTAGATGTCAAGGTTAGTTGTAATGATGTTCTCAATTTTGTATTTGGGGTAGTATGTTGAAAATTCAAAGCAAAGATGCATTCATAGGTAGAAATGTTTATTGGAATTTGGGTTAAACTTTGTTACTTTGGTCATTTAACAAAAGAAGAAAAATGCAATATTCAATCGGGAAATGCATTAAATTGTGAAGGTTCAGTATAAATTTGGAATTTTCACTTTTAAAGAAAAATTTGGAGTTGCTTCTACGCTTGGGTTTTGATGCTGTATTTTTGCTGGCTTGACAGTCATTATTCCACGGGGATGATCTGAAGGAAAGCGGAATTCAAGAGGTAGTTAATTAATAATATGCCTTTCATCATTATTAAAAATAGAATTTTATTTTACCATATATTTTGGTGTGATATGCTTGAATGGCTAAAACATGCCCGTCGAATCTGGTAATGTAAATGAAAAAGTGCAGTACGATTCTCATCATGATTGTCAGCTCTATGGGGGCTATTCCCTTGACTTGTACTGATGAGAGTTTGACTCCACGAAAAATTGAGCAAAAGCTTCTGAATTGGCTTATTTGTTGCATGCAGATTTGTACTACAAAACATTGTGCAAAACTCTATTCTCATTATAAGACTAATAGACACTCACTAAGCTTTAGGATTAATTATTGAGGCCCTCAAGCTATGTAACATGGACTTTTCAAAATTTGTATGGCCCTTACGGCTGTCAAATGGTAGGGCCTGGATCCTAGTGGTCTGAATCCAGTCCAATTAAAATAATTTTCATACCACTCAAGATCTGACAGTTGAAAATGAAGCGATTGTTTAATTTTTTATATGGACTAGTTGTTGCTTAGGTTCAGTCCAGTATTTTTTGACAAATCTATTGCGCGCGCGCGCGTGTTATGTTAGGAACTTATTAACTAATTGAACTTTTGAATGAGTGTTTTAACTGCTTTAATCTAAAATTTTAAATGTAATATCTGCCAGGTAGATATGGACATGGAAGATGGAGATCTTGATGAAAATTTATCTGAGCAAGAAAGAAAGCATGAGGATATCATAGTACCACCTGTTGGAGTAGATGCACCTGATGGTATATGCCAGCTCTTGGTTTTTTATACTTCACATAATAGTGATTTTATGTAGATTTGGCATAGTCTGTCTGCCTCTGATTTTCTATGCTTTTAACAAGTATACTTGTGTCCCTTACACAACTTTCTTTGATTTACATTTCAAATCCTTATGATAGATGTTTTACAATTGTGTCTGTCGTGTACGAGCACATTTTGTTTTATTTTATTTTTGTTTCTTCTTCTTTTTCTCTTTAACGATTATGCTTGGGTCAAGTCTGGGTCGGGTTTATGGATTAGTTGAGTTGGATAAATGATGAATTTTTATACAAATATTCCATATTTTCTCTCTTAACTTTTTATCCCTATAAGTTTTCTCTAGTTACTATAAATTAAACCACATTTGACAAAAGAAATCAAGGAATGTGGACTTGGAACGTCTGTAATTGAAGTTGAAAAGTAAGAAAGAATAACCATCAAGCCAGTCATTGAAACAAAAATTGTCATTCCATTTGGAGTTAAGAGTCTTTTTTATTGATCAATTTTCCTGTCAGTGTACTATCACCCAAGGAATGAATTCTTAAATGGTAGGTTCTTGTTTGGGGCAAATACGCAGTTTATTTAAGACATTGGTAAGGAGTTTCTGACAGTAAGTGCAATTGCACACGAAGTTTAAAAAAAATAGGTCACTGTTCAGGTATCTGACTGGGTGAGTTAGGTTTCTGCTTTGCCTCCAAAATAACCCAACATTTTCTATGGATTAACTTTGGTTTGTGTGGAAGCAAGTTCTTGCAAAATCTTGTCCTGTGTCTTGTGGATACTTCATTATCAGAACATTCTTGTTAGGTTTTACGTTTTCATGACTGCAAATAATTCTGACATGCCGAGGAGTGCTGTGATTTGGAAGATGGTGCTGACATGCCTTCTTTGGTGTGTTTGGAAAGAAAGAAATAATAGGTGTTTCGAGGATTTCGAGAGGTCTTTGGAGGATATTTTTGCTTCTTTTTTTCATACTTTGTATCTTTGGACGGTGGCTTTTGTGTCCCTTTGTCGCTTAGTTTTAATGATTTTCTTGTTTGTTTTTTGCTTTATAGTTAGGTGCTTTCTCTTGTATACTTCCGGTGTACTAGGGGGTGCCTTACGCTTTTAATAAGACCAGTTTATTACTTATAAAAAAATAATAATTTCTGATTCCAGCACTAATGAATTTGCTAGTTCATTATTTTTGTGAAATACGAAATCTAATTGTTTGCAGTTTTATCTTTGAGAATTTCCCCAAGGCAAGTGAAACTTTTGTCTGAATAATTATTTCGTGCCTTCATGACAAATTTCTTTTCCACATTATACAAAACAGAAATCATTGCATGATTTTCTTTTGCCTAAATCCAATTAAGAAGGACAATGACCTATTATTCCAAATGTGTATATTGATATGCTTGACTATTTTATGATTTAGATTCTTCAAAGGATAGGAATAGATGGGATTCCGAAGGAGACCATCTGACCGAAGAAGTGAAAGAATTAGGTAGGAGTAAATGGTCGAATGATTTAGATGAAGATGATACTGAAAGAACTGAAAAGGTGAAGGGTAATTTAAATGCTCTTTCTGGATTGATTCAAGCATATGGCAAGGAAAGAAAATCTGTACGTTGGGCTGATCAGGTATTTATAGATGGTTTATACTACTATTTGTCATCTTCAAAGCCCATATGAATGTTAGTGTATTTTGCTTGATCACATTTTTAACTGTCCTCACTAATATTAATATCCGGTGTTGCAATCTGGTGCAGTTTTTAGGTGTTTGAGAGAATTGAGAAATAGACACGGAAAATTTGAAAAATTTCTTTGATATTGTGTTATAACACGTATTTTGACTCACGTGAGTTACAGATTATTTTAGGGTGAGTTCGTTGAATAACATGCTAATAGATTTTTGACTGTCAGTCGGGATGTATTGTGATATCATGACTGCATGTAGCAAAACTGCCATCCAAATGGTGTTTTTGGCCATAGGTGATAGAAACTAAATGTGATAACAGTGTGGATCAGCAACTAAATGCTTTTGTCAAACAGCATGTAGGTGAGAGATAGGGAGTTACTTGTGGATTGATGGACAAAATCATAACATGTGGCTTCAAGATCGTTGTGATGAACTGTATTGGGAGTTTACTAAAGGCTCTTTAAAAATTAATTGTGTATGTGATGGATTAACTGAGGAAGGAGTCTTTGAATTAGTGGAGACTCCATGATGTAGTTGACTTTGAGCCATTCTAAGCCTCTGGAGGAATGTTATCTATCTATCTCATCTACATTATTAAGTATCATGACCATCTACATTATTAATTCTACCGATGTTTGGCTTATTATTCTTTTTGATAGAGAGATGTTTAACGGTGTAGGACATATAGCAGTAAGACCTATTTAAGGAACAGTGGAGTTGCTTAATCTGTTTTGACGGAACCTTTTGTTTCACTTGAATAAGGTTACAAATATTTTGATTTTGATTTTACTTTTGTGGTTAGAAAGTGATTGGCCTCTAATCTGATTGCTTGCTTAATCCTTGTGACTATGTAATCTAACAGCTTGATGCTACTTCTGATTACTTTTGCGTTTAGAATAGTTGCATGTCTATATTTCTAAATTCTGTTGTGCTTATCTTGCTTTTGGTTGCTCCCTTCCTCTCTGCAGTTTGGCAACACTGGTTTTTCAATACACGCGGCGAAGAAGGGAAATGTATTGTCTTTAGTGATTGGACCAGGCACTGGATACAACTTGGTTAGTTATCCAGTTAGTATGGTTGCCTTTAACAATATCAGAGTCTGGATTTTTAAGAGACTGCTTTATGCCATCTTCTGTCATGGAAGTATCTTTATTTTATATTTGGTTGAAGAAGTTCCTTTCTTTTCTAGCTGGTCACTTGGAGCAAATTTTTTGCTCTTGCATTTATTATCTGTGCTAATCCCCCCACAAAGATAAATTATTTCTTTTCCCCCATCTTCCAGTCATTCCCATAGGGTTGACTTAGCAACCTCGCTAAATTTGCTTTCAACACTTGCAGAAGTCCAACCCATTACCTGAAGAAGAGATCCCAGCACCGACCCCTAATGCTGTTGAGTCAAAGAGGCAAAGCATATTCCAAGAGCGACTTCGTGCAGAGCATGATTCATTCAAAGCAGTTTTTGACAGGAGGCGACAGCGGATTGGTGGGCTTGTTTTGGAGGAGGAATAGTAAATTTAAGGGTGCATCCCGCGGTGTCATTATAATTCTTATTTTTTCATTGACAAGGGGGTCGATCTTCTTATTGCGGAGGATCGAAAAGGGCGGTGCAGTCATTGTAATTATGTAGTGTCACTATCAGGATAGGGATTGTCCCGTTAGAAGTTCAGTTTTCCTACCCCCTTTAATCTTTTGATGCAATCGATTGTATATCATGTTGTTCTGTTGTGATGATAATATTTGTTCGAAGAATAGATTAATGAAAAAATTTGCGTAAACTAATTTTTTTTGTTCTTGGCTTGTACTCTGCTGCAAGTATGTTTTGGGATTGTGTAGCATTTGTACCTTTGAGAATTTTTTGGTTTGCTCATGTAACTGATCACATGACTAGAGAATAGTTCACGACTTCACGTTTTCCAAACTAGTATTAAGAATCTGTGATCCTAATCATATATTTGTTTTCCAGATTGGTGGTCACCAGCAGTGAACATTAGGTGTTATCTTGTGTTCTGATTTGCATTAAAAAAAAAAGGTCAAGTTGCTGGGAAATGGGGTTTCAACTCGCTCCATTCTGTCACAATGGATGTATTGAGACTTAACCTCAGCAATCCGTATCATGCAACATTCAGAGAATCACCAGTCATTAAAATACTATTTCCAAAAATCATTGGTTCATAGTTTGATAGTCCCTTCAGTACATCTATTTTCATTTAGTGCTTTGAATGTGTTAAGCATCTACATGGCTTATGTTCAAATATCAAGAAAGTTATATAAAATTCTTTCGGAAACTACACACACTCCCTCAAACTGTCACATGATTGTCAATGTTTTTTTCAAATTGTCAATTGCATCAATGTCCTCTTTTAAATTACAAAAAAATTATCAATGTCTCTCTAATGACAATCATCTTTAATAAAAACAAACAAATTTCTAAAAATTAAATTAAAAAAAAAACCAAGCCACCCCCAAACATATTGAACCACTTTTTTTTTTTTCCTAAAAAAAAAAAAAATTCATTGTTTTTGGTTTTTGAGATGCCTTAAGCAATGTCCGAATGGAAAAACCATTATATTGCATCATCATCTTTTCGATGATTCCTATTTTGAGCTCCATTGTATCATTGTTTGCTCTGCATAATTCCATTAGCCACAATTCCAGGATGAAGTTGTTGACCTTGATTGTTCGGAGTGGAAAAACCGCGAAGTTTTTTTGTCCTTGGCTTGTTGCCACGTACATTGGCTTGTTCAAAATTTTATTTCTAGTTCTTTATCTACTGCATACAATGTCAGCATATGGATGTTGTGAATAAAATGAAACTTCACGAGAGAATAGGTTATCTAAATGTTGCATTACTCTAAGTTAATGTTCCCATGTTCGAGCTATAAGAATCTTTCTTTAAGAGATGGGCGTAAATGAGTAATTTTAAATACTCAATTCTCGTTTCACTGGTCTGATGTGACAATGCTTATTTAGTGCTTGAATTTTTTTTTTTTTTAATAAAGGATGATAGACACCACCACATTGTCCATCATCCTAATGAGATAGGAGTGAAATAAGAGTCGAGTATGTAGTATTACTCTATGTAAATATATATATTTTCTAATTATATTACTCGACGTAAATAGTTTGTATCTAGAGAATGTTGGCTCCGGCATGCTTTTACCTGGGGTTTCGTTGCCCACCACTTAATGCTCTTTTGAAATTTAGCCAGGTAACACTAGAGAAGAAAAGTTGACTGCATTTTAACCATGTACCTCATATAAGCCCCACGCGCGCATCTGCTAAGCTGGAATTTTTTTTTTTTTTTTCCTCCATGCTTGACAAACAGTATGAAAGGAAAGTCATATTACAAGAGTATTATTGAACTATCTTTGTTATTTAACTTCAACAAAAAAGTAGTACTAGCCGATCGACAGGCAATCTTTACATTTATGATCTTCCCCCTTATCCCAATTCCATTCTTTTTTGTTCTCTCATCTCTAACACAAAATAGAGACTACAAAAACAATAAGAGTGATTATGCTATGTCCATTTGCTCTTAGTTCTGCTGCTACAACCTCTGCTTTAATTAACTGCAGGGTTCAGTTTGAACTCCCTATTAATTTATATACAATGCATATGTTATGTATCTTAACATGGCTTATGCTCGATGCAGTTAAGAGCACCTGCAAAGCGCGTGAGCCTTTTCACGAACTTCCCTGGCTTTGCTGTGATCACTCCCTTCTTGTCCATCTTTCTTATTTGCCTTCCAGATTGAACAAAGAAGGCTCCATTCATCAACAAATCCTCCTCTGATCTCCAATTCCATGTCCTCCACTCACTCTCAGGTGCATAGTCCCTCTTAGTCACCTACACCACCCACGTGAAAAAATGTTACTATTTCTACATATATAATGTCAAATTAATGTATGCAAGTGAATGTGCACACATCTAATGTATGTGGCTTGTAGTATGCCTAGCTACCTCCTTTGAAGCTGCGATGGGAGGAGCGATAAACCGGTTACCCTGGCTAAGAATGGTAGGATCTTGGCTACCACCAATGGCATACATGAGCCAATGAGTGTAGTCGTTGTTGACAACATGGACAAACCCATATCGGCACCTTGGCATCCTTTGCACCAATCCCTGGCCGAAGTGATTGAAAGCAAGAGTTATCTGCATGAGTTTATCACCCTCGAATATATTGCTTGCACCAAACAACATCACCTGCATGCATACATACATACGTACATGCTTATTACGGTTCATAACTCATTGAGAAAATAGATATATTTCATTGAAGCGGGAATTACGATCGATCTACGTTCTACCTCATTATGTTTGGTGAAGTGGCAGTTGGAGATGGTGATGGCCGTGGATCCCTGTATGGCATCAATTAGTCCATCCTGGCAATTTGACATTGAAATATGATCAATCCAAATATTTGAGCATCCAAAAATAGAGATTCCATCGCCATCACTCTCCGTGCGAAGGCCATAGTGATCAACTGCGTCTCTAATTTGGCCGCCGGTCCCTTTCTTTATATCATGGATGTGGAGGTCATGGATTATCACATTTTTCACAAACTGAAGGGTTATTTGAGCACCATTGCCAATGTGCACACTAGCCCCACGTCCATCGATGGTCTTGTCACTTGTCACCAATAGCTCTTCGTTTAGCCTAATCGCCATGCTATGTGAAAATATGATCCAGAGTGGCCCGGGCTGGATCACGGCATGGCGCAGGGTTCCCGGTTTAGGGTTCACCATGTCGTTGTCCGATGCATCCTTGACCACATAGATTTTCCCAGCCTTGCCTCCGGTTGTCCCACGACCGAAGCCTATGACACAATTGGCTAGCCTCTTCCGGTGCCTGCCCCAGTTTTTGTAGCATCTCCAGCATCGATCAATTGGGTTTGTAGCCTTACACAGGCTTCTGTGTCTGCCTAAACTTCTCCTTGTGCTATTGCCTCCTTCCATGGCCCTGCATGGAAGTTACATTTGGTAAAAAACACAAAGAAACAAAAAGCATTAACGACCCAACCATACAATTCCCAGAAAACCATTTAGTTTTACTTTCCATGCAAACATCTACTATGTCATATAATGCTCCATACATGAAGCAGTTGGTCTTACTCATGGACTCTCTCGTTAAAATGATCGGTGACGTCCTCGGGATTTCGGTGGTAGGCTTTGAGGGCGTCCTTCCTGGCTTCTTCCGCCCGCTGCTGCCACACCTCATCAAAATCGGCAATGTGAGCCCTCAGGGTGGGAAACATTGCAACCAAAGCACAGAAAACCAGCAATATTCCAAGCTTCATACCTTCCATTGCCTTCAAATTTAGCTTGTTTTCAAATAATGCAACGAGGAAGTTGGATGGTTCTTCGACTAAAAGCTTCAAAAGGATTATGCATGCAAGGGTATGCTTAAATACTAGGACCAGAAATCTAAAGGAAGAAAAGAAAGAAAATGAGACGTAGGGAGGGAAGGGAGGAGAGCCACCCACAACGGTCAAGTTTTTAGCCTACTTGCTTTCTTCGTCCAATATTAATTTACGACATGGTCCTCTCTTGGGTTTCGGGCTTCTTATCTGAAAATGTTAAAAACTCATAAATAAAATAACGACATTGCCGGTTTAAATTTTTGAGTGTTTTTGATTCATCTGATTATATATCATTTTCTTTTTTCAATTTAAACTGTAATTAGATCTTGTGTTTATCCTTAATTAGGCTAACCAAAACACTATCATGTGTGAGAAAACAGATTCAACAAAACTTTTAAAATTTGATCCGCTTGAAAAATCTAAACCAAATAAATATTCTTCCTTGCCTTCTGTTTATAACTGAACTTTGTTTATAACTGAACTAATGTTCGTTGGATAGTGGATGTTAAAATATTGATTAAATAATTAAATTTATTATTTTTTGAGCTTAAACTTTTGGATAAATTGTGATTAAACATGGGATAAATTGTGATGTTTTCATGAGTTTGAACCTTGTCTCAGTCATTTACCTCCCATTTTAATTAAATATTTTATATGTTGAGCCTTAAAAATAGAGTTTGAACCCACATATGATATATATATTTCAAAAAGTACTTAATCAAAAGAAGTTCTAGCTAGAGTACTTATTCATATTTTAAATGGGTAATACTATATACTACATCTACATTTCAGCTCTATCTCACTGGGCTGATGTGACAGTGCCTATCAGCCCTTGGATATTTTTTTTTTAAAATTTTTAATTTTTTTTTTTTACATCAGCCTAGTGAGTGGTGTAGTATAAAACAATATTACTCACTTTAGAGATGAACAATGTTATATATCACACTACTATCTCACTATGATGACGTGACAATTAATATTGTTAATCCACTCTGAGATCAATCAATGTTAAAAGAAGAAAAAAAAAATTAATGATACATTTGCAATATCATGCCATCATATATAATGAGATAATGATATGGTATATAGCATTACCGTTTAGAAGTACACACATATATTAGAATAGAAACTAGTTGGGTACTATTCATTGTGCCACTGGCATGGGTACTAAAAGCCATTAAGCTACAATTGTATGAGAGCTTTTCATTGACCTTCAAATTGGGAAAGAGGAAGCTAGTTTCTTTAACTGCTTTTATTAAATTGATACAATTTATGCGATGGTTTTACTTCAAACAGGCTGTTGAGGCCTTCAATCAAAGACAATATTGGCGAATGAGTGTATCTATGCATGCCTATATTGGCGATTGCCTAATTAAGCAGTAAACTACGCCGAAAGAAGCTAGCCGTGGACGCAAGGAAAGCAAAGTATATGTACTTTTACAGTGGAAAACTACGTCGGCCGGCCACCTCCCAAAACTCTATAGTACTTCACCAACAGGAAAAGTTTGGAATAAGAATGCATATAATATGTATAATTCCCCCATGCAAGGAAAGCCGTTTGAATTTCAACCTGAGGAAAATTAAAGAAAAGAAAAGAAAAAGGAAGTAATCTTGCAACCCATAAATAAGATTGCATTCAACATTACAAAGCATCTGTATCATCTCTAATAAAGTTCATCCATGGCGAACGTTGGAGGGATTGGGAGAACACGCTCACGTAGCCGGATAGTTGAAGACTTTGTACCTTATTCAGGATGGACAGAGGACGCAAAAGGCCATTATCTCCTCATCGATCTGCCTGGTAATCAATCTACATATATATATATCTAGTTACTCGATCTGTATATATATATATATATATATATATATATATATATATATATATATATGTTCCTTCTAGTTTCTACAAGATATAATTTCATTTATGCATGATCGATCGAGATGAAATATGTTGTCTTTGTTCTTGAACATGCTAACTTTTAAAACCTTTTCTTTAAGAAAAAAATAATGCTAGTTAATATTAATGCCAATCAACAGCTGCAGCTAGCAATGATTCTTTTGTAAAGAATTTTTTTTTTTTTTTTAAAAAAAAAAAAATTACGGGTGAAGAGTTAATTTACCATCTTCATAATCGAAAACTTTACAAGCTAGTGATTTTACCATCTTCATTGAAATCCATACACTCATTTCTCACAACAACCCCACAACAAACTGACGTGACTGGTAATATTTTATTATTTTTTTACAAAAAGAAATGAAAACAAAACAAAAAAATAATAAAATATTACCAGCCACGTCAGTTGTTGTGGGGCTGTTGTGAGAAATTAGTATAGGGATCATTTCTCGTGAAAAATAGTTAGAATATTAATTTAAATGGAAAATTTTACTTGTCATTCCTTGAAGAATCATGGGTTTTGCAATGTTATTATTGAATTATAAAAAATTATAATATGGGTATTTTATTTTTCATTTCTTTTTAATTCTTTCAATCCGTTAGAATTTTCGGTTAAATCTTTACGAATGATGCCAAAATAATCAAAATACACTCGTTTATAATATTATAAAAACAAAGTGAAAAATTGTTGTGGATTAGTACACCAATCCCTTAGCCGGTATAGAATATGTGACCCACGACCGCGCCAATCTCCGATGGGTTGTACAATGTAGCATGTGGTCTTATGATCTCAATTCACTGAAGACGAATAGGATTTGGTGACCCATGGCCATAATTGGTTTAGCTTTGTTTTTGTTGTTTTTTTTTTTTTTTTTTTTTTTTTTTTTTTTTTTTTTCTGTTGTTTAATTTACATTTTTGTGCGTAATTTTATAGGAATATAAGAAACATTTCACCTATTATCTATTTGAGTTGACGTAAAACCCTAACGGTAAAGGGGATTGAAATGTGCTGAAAAATGAAATACCCACATTGCAACTTTTGATAATTTAATATTGACATTGCAAAACCTATGACGTCCACCTAAGTTTAATTTTTGAAATGATTAATGACTTAACATATTATTAGAATATAACTATTTAAGTCGTGAGTTTAAACTCTTACTTCATGATATATTGTATACCAATTCTTCATTTTTTATCATCTTAAGCTTTTAAAAATAATTAATAATTTAACGATCCCTGAGCATAGGTGTCCCTTTCCAGCATATTAAAAAGTTGGAAAGTTTGTATTTTAACCAATGGAATTTAAATTGTTGATGAAAGCAATTAAGAAACATGGAAGTGATTTTTCTCCTCTTCTTCTTCTTCTTTTTTTTTTTTTCCTCTCTCTCTCTCCCTCTCTCTCTCTCCTTTTAGATTTCAAGAAGGAAGACGTAAAGATTCAGGTAAGTGATCATACCCCAGGCCAGATGACAGTCACAGGAGAAAGGAAAGTAGATGAGGACAAATATATTTATTTTGAGAAAACCTTCGAAGTGCCAGAAAATACAGAGGTCGATCAGATCACCGGACAATTTGACGGTGAGTTTCTGCATGTAACTGTCCCAAAGCAAGCAGTAGAAGATGAGAGAGATGATGGGATTGTGAAAGAATACGTTGATGGCAGTGCACAAGAAAATGAACATGAAGAACCACCTACCAATGATGACAATTTGAGCAGAGATGATGAGCACCACCAAGATGGAAACATCCATGGCAGCTGCCAAAGTGAAGAGGAGAAACGTCAGAGCAAGGGAAATTCCCACATGGGTTTTCCGGAAGAGACAAAAAAGAAATGGGAGATTAATCATGGTCACTCCATTATTAATTTAAAAAGTGTTGCAAATATGCTTAAAAGAAATAAGGAGATTGTAATAACAGCTGTATTAGCCTTCTCTCTAGGGGTATTGGTTTCACGTATGTTGGAATAATCGGCCATTGATGAAGCTCTTAACCCTGCACTCTCATTATTATACGTATTTGTAATCACAGAATAAAAATGCCTTCTC
This sequence comes from Alnus glutinosa, assembly GCF_958979055.1. Lineage (NCBI taxonomy): Eukaryota > Viridiplantae > Streptophyta > Magnoliopsida > Fagales > Betulaceae > Alnus > Alnus glutinosa. Next base: position 3,728,659 of record NC_084893.1, read on the forward strand.
AAAAATCCAAATAAATGACAATCATATCATCTCTTCTATCCTTTTTCTCTTCTATTTCCTTTGAATTTTCTCAACTTAACAAAAGCCAATGGCAGAGTCTCATAGAATGCATAGCCACTAGTTTTCAGCAATTTTTGACATAACTCGACAGAATCCAACACGAAATTAGCGGGTTAGAATTAAGAGATTTGACATGTTTAATTAAATGGGTTGGATTAAGTTTGACATATATAATTTTATACACATATTCCAACACAATCCAAACCTAACATGCACGTGAAAATAAATTGTCATCCCTACTTCAAACTACATGGGAGATTTATTTTTTAAGAACTTCTTTCAATAAGACCATAATATAAAATATCATAACACTACTCGATTCAAAACCTTAAGCTAATAAATTTGGGCCTAATTGTCTTATATTAAGCCCTCATTCTTATGATTCAAGTTACAAGAATCACTTTTTACACCATGATTCTTGATTTTGGTAGATTTTCCTTTTGTTTTCTGTTTATAATCTTTGTCGGAGATTTATGTCATGTGCTTTCAGATTAGAATCTTTGAAGCATAAATTTAATACACCAGGCACATATCATGCACAAGACATTATATGGAGCAGACAAAGATAAGATCATGAACAATTATATACTTTCTCCAAATGTCAATATTGTTATTATAATATAGAGTTTACATGAAGTAGATATATATAGATATATTATATATCCAAGAACACTTTACAGATTATAGGAATTAATTAATCTGATTATCAGTCCACAAGAATGTATACGGAAAGGACATTGTTGACTATCTACTGTCCTGAATCCATCATTGTTTGAGCATCAAATAAATATCAAGCAAATCTACAAGATTAGAGGAATTAAGAACAATCAGAAACATAAGTTACAACCCAATTTAAAAGAGATCTCAAGAAGAAGAATTTTAATCGTAGAATATTAGACTTGTGATCCTAAAAAATGCGCAAATTTCTCTCTCCAAACTCTCCACATTAGTAAAGTAGAGATAACTTTACAGATAACTTCTTTAGAATGTCCGTCCCCGCCCTTCGTCTTCCAATAATGAAGCAGCTCTAGGATATTGCTATGCACGACCTGCAAAACTTCAAATAAAATGAGAAATAATGCTCTGTTTGTTTCGATGTAAAATGTTTTTCGTTGTAAAATATTTTCAACGGAATCATTTTTTAGGAAAAAATTATTTTCCTGAAAGTATTTTTCGGCATGTGGCTCGTACGAAAAAATCATCAACAACGTAAAACGGAATCCGACAACCACTACAGGAATTCCGGCGACGTCTGACCGCTGTCGCTGGATTCCGGCTAAACTGGCCAAAATGGGACAAGAACGGTCTGAATCTGGCAAAAAATTTTAGATTCCGGCCAAAACGGCCGAAATTCGGATTCCAGCAATCGGATACCAAAATTCGAGAATATTTGGCAGTAGAGTCGGGCTACCAACAAACTCCAATGCCCGACGGTGGCGGATTCCCATAAATGTGCTTGAAAGAATGAAGACTTTAAATCCAGAAAATGATTTACGGTTTTCGTTATCTAAAAATTAACAGTCAAACTGAAAATGATTTCCGTTGACTATTATTTTTGCCCTCACCAAACACCGAAAAATGTCAAAAACATTTTACGCAGGAGCACAAGTGTCGAATCTCGCCAGTAAACTCACAAAATCCGGTGTTGGGCGCATGACATATAGCTGATCAAAGAGATAGAGACATAATTGAAAGGTTTCGAGCTTCCTAATTAACATAATTGGTTTAAAAAAGAAAATGTTGAATTTTCCCATAATTTTGGAGTTGCAGCCTGCATTAATTTCGTATATGGTAGATCGAATTTGATTGGTTCAAAATGGAGAAAGTCATTAGAAAAGGATTAACTTTTGGTATATAGTTGTTCCTCTTTTCAGCGAATATTCTTGGAGGTTTACAAGCCTTTTGATGTCATCCACTGCTCATTCACCAGAATATGCCAAAAATAAAAATAGCAGCATCAATTCAAAATTTACTTTTATTTATCATGCAGGATCGGATTCCGCGCGCCAGCAGTCCACCAATTCAAAAAGGCTAAAGGATAACCTATACATTACGCGGGAGGGAGAAGCTTCTTTGGCATCTCTACATGCACTACACCATATATAGTCATAATTTTTATTCAATTATCATTTATTTCCAGAGTTTAAATAATAAACTTTATTATTTATATTAATTTTTCAGCATAATGAAAATCAAATCCAAATTAGATTCTAAAAGAAAATCTCACACTAGTTTACTTTCAAAATTTATCTAAATTTAACTCTAAAAATTTATTTTTAATTGATTTAGGTTGCCACTTTTCAAAATCATTAAACATGAAACTCTCTAAATATTTTTTTATTTTAACTAAATATTATATTTTATTGATGAAGCCAACTTTTGACTTATTCGCATTAAAAATTTACTTTCGTGAGTTTTATTAAAATTTTTAAAAAAAGCTAAAAGTAGAGAGATCATTGTAAATGCTCTTCGTCTCTTCTCCTCTTTCTTTCTTTCTTTCTTTCTCAAGATCCAAATGTTTAAGAGAATCGTTATTTTATTTTCTATGGTACATCTTTTGTTGATTAGATCAGCTGCTTCAACGGTTTATTTGTTAAAGAAAAAGAAAATGGATTGAGATTTATGAGAGATGTATAGCAAAATAAAAAATAACATTTTTCAATGTTTAATATATACTCAGGAAATTTAGGGGGGAAAATGAAATGAAATTTCTCTTTTCACTACATGAAAAAATGGGTAAGCCTAGTGGCTTCCTCAAAACAGGGCATAGGGAAGAATAAGAGAACCCCAAAGAAGAAATAAAGGGGATGCTTTGTGTTTGAAGCACTTTATTCAAAATGTGGGTGCTTTTGACAAAAAGGAGAGGGCCATAGTTGGGACCGTGGAATCATGTGCCTTCTTGCGGAGTCATCTCAGCCATGGGGCATGACTATGAAGGCTTAGGATATTATCAAGGTACCTACCCACGTTCATATGCAATTAGAGTGGATAGTTTCATTAGTTTGGCAAACTCATCATTAATTATCATTTACTAATATTATTTAATACATCCTTATCTTACCTTCGTCTCACTCCATTGATGTAGTATTATTATCTATCAATTTTTAGATCAATTAATTAATTTTTTTTTTTTTAATAAAATAAAATCGAATGACTGATGAGTATTGTAACATTAATTAGTCCAGTGTAATAAGAGTGTAATATGTATCATTTCTCTTATAATTTTATAATAAAAAATGCTATATACTACACTCCTATTCCGCTCTCATCTCATTAAGCTGATGTGACATTGCCCATAATTTCTTAGATCAACAATTCTTAGTTTTTTTTTTTTTTAAAAAAAACTGATAGAATGAAAGTGTAATATATGACGTTACTCTTTTATTATTGTGCAAAAAGGGTTGATTACACCATGATAGAATTTGCAAAACTCCAAATCTTACTAAACTTTTTTTTTCCCTAATTAATTAAACTTTAGGTGTTAAGTACATATAGAATGCTCTAATATTGCATGCAGGCATGCTTAACATCTAAAACTTGAAATGTCTGCTCAGCCATTACAAATTTAGGAATATATCACAAACTTTTTCTCGAAATCAAGTTGATTGAAATTTCTTTAATTAAGTCTATTAAACTGATATATGCCCTCACAATATGTAATTATCATGTACATTTTTAATAAAATTAACAAAGTACGTAAATTTTTTTCTTTAAAATAGAACATGTAATTCTTACATACATATAATACATGCATCATGTGAATATATGTTAATTTAATAAATTAAGTTGTAAGAATTTCTTTCCATCCGGTCTAGAAAAAAAAAAAAAAAAAACACCATATTTGAAAAGGAAAATGCAGGACATAAGAAAATGTACTCCATTCCATTGATTAGAAAAAGATCTTAATCTGTGTGAATAACAAAAGCAAATAGATCGAGATGATTCAATTCTTGTGACGCGGGCGTTAAAACAGCAAAAGAATATAATTAGATAATTAATTAATTATAAAATAAAGAATAAAAAGACAAAAGTATGATGAGGTGGATAACGAACCCTATAAAGGAGGGAAGCCGAAAAGTAGAGAAAGAAAACCTTGGCGAGAGAGAATGGAATAATCCACCACTGCAACTTCCTCCTCGCCGCTACGCCGATCTGAAAAATCCTACTATTCCTTGCCAAAAAGCAAAAATCATAACCCAAACAGTAGTCTACCAGTAAAATTCGTAGCTACCACAAATTCAAAAAAGCACTCACCTCAAAACCAATGTAAAACCCTTCCCCTCTCTCTCTCTCTCTATCACTCTCTCTCTCTCTCTCTCTCTCTCTCTATCCTCTCCGCTATCAACGCCAACACCCATCCCACCGTTTAAGATGCGACAATGACCAACACGACGTCGGCTCACCCGCCGCACCCGAACCCGCTTCCGATCACGAAGCTCATTGTGGAGGTGGTTGACGCACGTGACCTGCTTCCCAAGGATGGGCAGGGCAGCTCCAGCGCTTACGTGGTGGCGGACTTCGACGGCCAGAAGAAGCGGACTTCCACCAAGTACCGCGACCTGAACCCCCTCTGGAACGAGTCCCTCGAGTTCGTCGTCTCCGACCCGGACCATATCGACTCCGAGGAGCTCGAGATCGAGGTCTTCAACGACAAGAAGTTCGGCTCCAATAGTGGCAGCGGCCGTAAAAACCACTTTCTCGGCAGAGTAAAGCTGTACGGGACCCAGTTCGTCAAGCGTGGCCACGAAGGATTGGTGTACTTCCCTTTGGAGAAGAAGAGCGTGTTCAGCTGGATTAGGGGAGAGATTGGCCTGAGGATTTACTACTACGACGAGTTGGTCGAGATTAGTGCACCGCCGCCGCAGGATCCTCCACCGCCGCAGGATCCTCCACCGCCGCAGGAGAAAATGAAGCAGGCGCCGGTTGTGAAGGTTGAGGAATGCAGGGTTTTTGAAATTCCGGCGCCAGTGGGCGTTGGCCACGAGGCCTCGCACTCACCACCGGTCGTAGGCATCGAGCAGTCGCCGCAGCCGCATGTGGTTCATTTTCGTTCGGAGTTTCTGACGCAGTCGGATGGACCTGGTCAGGTGACCGAAGCACTTCCGGAAGTGAGAAAGATGCAGACAGGAAGATTCGGAGGCGGTGAAGGTGTCAGGTTTGTGAAGAGGCCTAACGGAGATTACGCTCCTAGAGTGATCACCAGAAGGTTCACCGAGGGCCGGCCAACGGAGAGGGTCGCTCATCCTTACGATTTAGTAGAGCCAATGCATTATTTATTCGTACGGATCGTGAAGGCGCGTGGCCTCGCGCCGAACCACAGCCCGTACCTGAAAATTCGAACGTCTAGTACCAGCGTCAAATCCAATCCGTGGACTCACCGGCCCGGAGAACCGACCGACTCGCCCGAGTGGCGCCACGTCTTCGCGCTGTGGCAAAGCCGGCCAGATGCAGCGGGCGAGACCTTGGAGATATCCGTTCGGGACTCGCCGTCGGAGCAGTACCTCGGCGGTGTCAACCTCGATCTCAGAGAAGTGCCCAGACGCGACCCGCCGGATAGTCCATTAGCTCCTCAGTGGTACAACCTCGAAGGAAGCGCCGCCTGTCAGCATCCGGGCAGGGTCTCCGGCGAAATCCAACTCTGCGTCTGGATCGGTACGCAAGCGGACGAAGCATTTCCAGAGGCATGGATCTCCGACGCGCCGTACGTGGCGTACACGCGCTCGAAGGTGTACCAGTCGCCGAAGCTTTGGTACCTCAGAGTCACGGTAATGGAAGCGCAGGACATTCACATTCCTCGAAATCTACCTCCTTTGACTGCGCCAGAGATTCGAGTGAAAGCGCAGCTACGGTTCCAGTCCGTACGAACCAAGCGAGGGTCCATGAACAACAACAATGTGTCGTTCCACTGGAACGAGGACCTCATCTTCGTGGCCAGCGAGCCTCTCGATGACTCCCTGGTCGTATTGGTCGAGGACCACACGACCAAGGGGGCCGTACTCCTCGGACACGTCATCCTTCCCGTAAGCTCGATCGAGCAACGGCTGGATGAGCGCTACGTGGCTGCCAAATGGTTTGCACTGGAGTGTAGCGGAGGCGATGGATGTGCGCCCTCCTCCTACTGTGGAAGAATCCATCTGCGCCTTTGTTTGGAGGGCGGGTATCACGTGCTCGACGAAGCGGCGCACGTGTGCAGCGACTTTCGGCCCACGGCTAAGCAGCTTTGGAAGCCGGCTATTGGGATTCTGGAGCTTGGCATCCTAGGCGCTCGCGGCTTGCTTCCCATGAAAACCAATGCCGCCGGCAAAAGTTCCACGGACGCTTACTGTGTCGCCAAGTATGGCAAGAAGTGGGTCCGCACTCGTACCTTTCCGGACAGCTTTGATCCACGTTGGAACGAGCAGTACACGTGGCAGGTCTACGATCCCTGCACGGTTCTGACCATAGGGGTCTTCGACAACTTGCGCATGTTTGCTGATGTGGCGGAAGACAGGGGAGACAACTGCATCGGCAAGGTACGTATACGGGTATCTACGCTGGAGAGCAACAAGGTGTACACGAATTCGTATCCCTTGCTGGTTCTGCAAAGATCCGGGTTGAAGAAATTGGGCGAGATCGAGCTGGCCGTTCGTTTCGCCTGCCCGTCGTTGTTGCCCGACACGTGCGCAGTGTACGGACAGCCATTGCTCCCCAGAATGCACTATTTGCGCCCGCTCGGGGTGGCCCAGCAGGAGGCTTTGCGTGGGGCTGCGACGACGATGGTGGCGGAGTGGCTTCAGAAGGCCGAGCCACCGCTGGGGCAGGAGGTGGTCCGGTACATGTTGGACGCGGACTCGCACACATGGAGCATGAGGAAGAGCAAGGCGAATTGGTTTCGGATCGTGGCGGTTCTCGCATGGGCGGTGGGGTTGGCAAAATGGTTGGACGATATCAGGAGGTGGAGGAACCCGGTCACAACAGTTCTGGTCCACGTGTTGTACTTGGTACTTGTTTGGTACCCGGATTTGATCGTCCCCACCGGGTTTCTCTACGTGTTCTTGATTGGAGTGTGGTATTACCGGTTCAGACCGAAGATACCGGCGGGGATGGATACCCGTTTATCGCAAGCGGAAGCGGTTGACCCGGATGAGCTGGAGGAGGAATTTGACACGATACCAAGCTCAAAACCGTCGGATATAGTTCGGGCCCGGTACGATCGGTTGAGGACGTTGGCTGCACGGGTCCAAACAGTTTTGGGTGATTTTGCAACCCAAGGTGAAAGGGTTCAATCGTTGGTGAGCTGGAGGGACCCAAGGGCCACGAAATTGTTCATAGGGGTGTGCCTAGGAATCACAGTAGTACTCTATGTGGTGCCACCCAAAATGGTAGCCGTGGCCTTGGGGTTTTACTACCTCCGCCACCCCATGTTCCGGGACCCCATGCCACCCGCCAGTCTAAATTTCTTCAGGAGGCTTCCAAGCTTGTCAGATCGATTGATGTAGAGATTAGGAGAGAATTTTATTTTATTTTATTATTTTAGCAATTTTTTAGGGTGCAGAATGTGGGTTTTGGTGATAGGTTAAGGCAATCAAACAACTGTCCGTGTTGAAAGGAAAGTGGGAAGTTGTGAGGATGTGTTTTTTTCTTGTTCTTTTTAATATTTGAATTGATTGACTAACTATTGAGAGCTTGAAATAAGAGAAAGGCGTGGGGGGGGGCAAAAAGACAGTTTAGGAGGAAGAAAATTGAGTGCTAGGAGTTGATGGCAAGTGACAGTTTGCTGTAATGGTGTCGCGGAAAGTATAACCCATCGAATTGCTTTTTGATACGTGCAATCCAACGGCGATCTTTTCTTCAACTGTTTGATTCATCTTATGAGCTTTTTTCCATTAATTACTGCATCCCCTATAAAATTGATGTAGATTAGATTAAATCTCTTTTGGTGCTATTTAATTTTTAATGGTTTTATATATTATAATCTAAACTCTCGGATGTAGTGCTTCATTATTCCATGGATGGAAAAGTCCGTAGAAAAAAGCTGTTTTTAACTGGGCCAAAAACACTGGTTGTGGTACAAAACTTTAATTTTGTGCGACGTATTTCAAAAGCATGCTGCGTGGTTGGCAGCCTTTGGATATAATTTTCAGAGTATTTTGACTTGAATGCATTCATATCTAATGGCGCTATCATATCTTCGTTTTTTTTAAAAAAAAATAAAATAAAATATGAAATTACACCTAATTCGGACATCCCAATTGTTAGGAATCCCAAGGCAAAGTAGATTAGAGATCATATGCTTGTCTGTTCAATTTCTAATAGAGTTTATTTTCTTTAAGCTTGATTTTCTTTTTCTTTCTTTTTTGTTTTATTTTCACTTGTTAATTAAATTTGAACGTTTGGTACATATTTTTTTTTTTACTTATTATAAGTATTCCTTTATATCTTTTACCAAAATACTTAAATAATATTACTCTTTTGGAATATTGAAAATTGTGGAAAATGCACTTTCCCTTCCAATAAGTATCACCATTTTGGAGATGTATTTAACTCAAAAAAGAACAAAGAAAGAAAGAAAGAAAGAAAGAAAAAAAAAAACCAACATCAGAAAAGTAAATGGGCATTTTGGACAGATTATGGGCATGTAAGTGACGCGAATTCCGTCCAAATTGACAGAAAAAACAAATGAACGGTTTTTTTTTTAAAAAAAACACTAACGAATGGTGTTAAGTGGCACGGTTAGCTAGTTTGTGGAGTCTGATTGTCACTTTTTAAATATTGGATTTACAAGTGCCAAACTGATGATACTTTAATATAGAGAGAGAGAGAGAGAGAGGGGGGGGGGGGGGGGGGGTTAGGGTGGTTAAATGTATTTTCCCCTAAAAGTTGATTGTATTTGTCTTGAGTATTGCTTTTGAGTCATAATGATTGATTAACTAGTTAAATAAAAATACATCTACAAGGTTTCAAACCGGATTCCACCCCTTAGGACGTTAGTATCGGTCCCGCGATCCTAAAAAGAAGTGACGATTTGCAGGGGTCACGAAGCCTAGGGCAAATCAACTATAAAAAGGGCTGAGCAATTGGTAAAGAGGGATCGATGATCTTCTTTTCTACACACTACTCTACTTTCTCTACATCTCTCTTAGATATACTGACTTAAGCATTGAAGTTATCACCTACAGGCCTACTCCAAAAAGCTCTTATGCTTACCTTCATCCTTCTTTTCCAATACCTCAGACCACCCATTCGGCTTGCAATCAACTATTACGGTTGAGCTAGTCGTTTGGAATTGGGAGTACAAGCGATCTGAGGTGAGTATTCTACTCACTGAGAAAATATATATTTTTATATATATTATGGATTTGTAAAATGTATATTGTTTTATGAATCCGAACCGACCATATAATAAATTATATGTTTTGGATAATTTGAATAGTTTGATTATATTCAATTATATCAATGATGTTTAAGAACTGATGTATGAGTGAAGTGTGTTGAATTGATTTAAAGTGTTTGAATGTGTACTGCGGTTAGAATTTAAATTATACAAATTGTTTGAGAACATGTCATGTTGAAACTGATTATATTTTATGAAGAAACTATGATTTGAATGATTTCAAAGTGTTTAATGAAATGTTGGATTTGTTTAGTTTTAAGGGAACATGATTTAGTAATAACATGATCTTATAACATGATACAGTAGTGAAACATATACTGGTCAAGTACAGAGCATAGAGTATGTAGTATAGAGCATACATACAACAGCAATACAACAGCAACAAAAAGCAGTAAACAATAGTTATTAGGATCGTGGGGGACCCAAGCCCCAGTAGACCCAGTTTTATGCATATCAAATATAACATTGTTTTATAAGTGTGATGTTTTTATGCTATGAGTAGTTTTTACTAGACGTATTGGTATGCATAAATGCCTTAAATGAAAATAGCTTATGTATATTTCTATCGGATAGTTGCATATGTTTAAGAAATATTGAACTTGAATGTACATGGATTCATGACTGCCCAGGTGTGAGTAATGGCATGTCTATGAGTAAGAATGTTGATTGTTATTGTTCTTCAGGAAAGACGTGTTAGCATAATTGAGTTTTACTCTAGTGTTCACATGATCTACTAACGTTCAAGGTATGAAGCTGAAATACGATTAGAGATGGTGTTACGAGTATTATGTTGAAGGATGATATCCTAATATAGAAGAGTAAGATGCTATGTTTTCTTACTTAAGACTTATGTGTAGACATGATATCTGTAATGGAGTGATCATGTGCACATATGTCTGAGTCAGCATTCAAAAGTATTATTATAAAGAGGTTTATATGTAGGAACTTCCAAGAAGGGATGATTGGAATTTCTACATATGTTCACAGCTATGTAGTATGCTTTAAATGTTTTCTGGATAATCAGTATTTAATGTATTAGCTATTGGTAAATTGTGGTTGATATAGTGCTCGCATGACTAAAAATAAAAGAAATGTTGGTTTTTTGTGAAAACTCAGTTAGTTTAGTATCATTGAAGAGATAGAGAGAGAAAACTTTGAGCTTGTTTCACGCCGGGGGGGGGGGGGGGGGGGGAGGAGGCTTCACGTCTCCCCCTCCTGGTGCTGGTCTTCCCCCTAGCCCTCATGGCTTTTGTCATCCCACTGGTCTGTAGTGGTGGATGTTTTGTTCTCCCAACCTTAGGGTTGTGGAGCTGTGGTCCCTCCCGGAGCTAGATCTGGTAAGGTTGGTGTTTTTCTTTCGTTGTTTTGTTTTTGGTTTTGTTGTTGTTGGTGCAAATAGAAGGATTCCCAGGCTCTGGCCAATGGGCATGGTGGATGTCGGTGGGTCTCCGGTGGAGTTGTGCTTTATTGCTAGATCTATAAGCTTTGGCTGAGTGTTGTCAACAGGAGCTTTTCTTTAGTGGTCGCCGGCCTCCTCCAGTCTCGGTAGTCACCAGACGGAACTATGCGGTGTTTTCTTGCGCCACGCGCCGGGGAGTGTCCTCCCTGGGATAGCGCGTGAGGGTCACAATTTGCATATCTGGCTTCGTTTAGTGTCGATCTGGGCTTCTGGAGGTCGTTCGATGCTGGAAGGGTTCCCGGAGTAGGCACGTGTTCTACACGCCCTGAGCTCTGGTGGTGGTTCTCCTGGTGCTGGTTTTCTGGTTTTTTATGTTTGTATTTGTACATTCTTGTATCTTTGTTCATAGTCTACATTTTGGTAGTTGCTTTAAGCCAGGATTTTCTTGATTTAGTGGATGGAGTTTCTTCAGCTTTATTCACTACAATGGTCTACGGGTACTGATGTAGCCTTCGGGCTGTGTTCTCAACTTCTTTGCTCTTGTATTTGTTCTGTGGCTTTGACCTTGATGTAATCCCCTTTGGGGTTTCGTTTCAGCAATGAAGGTTTCTGGAATTTGTTCAAAAAAAAAAAATCACTGAAGTCTTAGTATGTTTTATATTGAGACGGTGGACTCATTCTTTCACCTATATGAATGTGGATACCACCACAATCGTATAGATGATATTTCTATGATTGTAGGTACTTCTAATGCGGATGATGATCCGGTAGAGTTCTATTTGAGTTACTACGATTAAAGCCCGTAGCGACAGTCGTAGTGGGATGGACTATGATGTCCTTATTTTGAATACTTTTGTATATGGCTTGTGATGTATGTGTCATGTATTCTTTTGAATAAGCCATTCTTTTGTAACTGTTATATGTTGTTAAGTCTTAAACAGTTAGACTTGTGTTATAACTCACTTTTGTATAGACAATATGTTTATTTATAGTTATATTTTTCCGCTATGATTGATGGTATCATGATGTATTCTGTTGTAGATATAACTGTGTTTATTAGGTGCATGTTATGGGACATGTGTCATATGTTGGCTTAGCGACATGTAGTCGTGCCACTGTGATGACTCGTTTTACGTTTGTATAAATAAAAATTAAAAAAAAAAAAGAAGGGTCGTCACAGCTTACCTTTATCCTTCTTTTCCAATACCTCGGATCACCCGTTCGGCCCGCGATCAACTATTATAACAAGTTATATACATTTGTCACTCAGATGAAATCCAGTTAAATCTTTTGGGATGAATAATTGGAAGAGTCAGTAGTAAAGAACTTGAGAGAGAGAGAGAGAGAGAGAGAATTATGTATACCTAGAAATTAGTCAAGGAATTTTGTCTTCACAAACAGTTTGTGGCTCAGCGTCTAAAGTTGATGCTAATTTTCATAACCATTGTAACAAAAGGCATATACCTGGTCTTTGAGTTGAAATAGCTGCATCCCTGGCCATATGTCAAGGGTCTTATTTTGTCATATTACCCCAATTAGAATATTGGAGGGTCAGAATAAATAGTGTAAACAACACAATTCTATTTCTACATCTTATTGCAATAGCCCAAGTGATTGAGATTCAGGTATTCCATTCTTTCTCTTCGATCTCTCCTTCTTTTTCCTTAGTTTTCTCGATCTCTTTTAATGAATAATTACACTATCATCTGATCAATTAGCAAACAATATTTCAATGAGAATGCTAAACATCGATAACATATTTGAAAACTCTACCATTATTATAGGCAAGAAGCTTATTAATTACCTCGCATTTCTGCATGCATATATATATATATATATATATATATATATATATATATATATATATATATATATATATATATATATATATAGTTTTACAATTCATTATCTTTTCTTTTAAGTTTCACCAGTTTTATATTTTTAGAGGAAATTGACTCAAATAATTAACCAAGATCTGTTGCAGCCGTAATTTAAATATGGGGGAGACAGCAGAATCCGATAAACATGAGGACAGGGGGGAAATTATGAAGGAGGAGAAGAAAGAAAAGCAAGAGAAGCACGAGGATGGAGATATTGGAAAAGAAAAGAAGGGAGAGGAGAAAACAAAGGACAAAAAAAAGAAAGACAAGGATGGCAAAGAAGGTGGAAAGGAGAAGAAGAAAAAAAACCCTGCTGAAGATAAAAATGATCCTGCAAAACTTACCCAAAAGCTTGAAAAGATCGACTCCAAAATGCAGGCACTTGTGGCAAAGAAACAAGAAATTTTGAAACTGCTTCAACAAGTCGAACAAGCTGCCCCAAATGCAAGTGGAGGAGCCTGCCCCACAACCACCACCACCACCACCACCTCTTGAGACTATTTCTCTCTACATATCCTACTCAATCTTCAGATTTAATTGGGGACGTTAGTCTATATATATGATATATATAAGACTATAGTATATGTTAATATAATAAATAACTACGCTGTTATATATATTCATGTCAATGGACAATAAATTATCAGTTCATAAACATGTTAGGTTACTTGATTACTCAAATTAATAACAAATGGGAAGAGAAAATAAGTCATTTAAATACCTGTTGCGAAAATTGGCCCAATAGATAATTGGACGATGATATATACGACAACTTATGTAAGGAATGAAGCCTGGTCCGGGAGCAATGCAAATGAATTAAGTTGAATTGGTCACGGACCAAGCTTTATTCCTGACATTATAAGCATCATTGCCATGCACCTTGCTAATAACAGCATTAATTTGATACAACATATATATATATATATACCGAACATTCAACAGTGCCGTCTATGAGAAGTACGTACTCTGCTTTAAGCCAAAACTCAGATAGAGATTTCTAGTAATTTTGCTGTTCGGATTGCTAGCAATTGAGACAGTAAATGTGAGTAAGCCTCCATTGGGTCCACTTGTCTGAACAGGTTTTGGGCAGATGGGTTTCATATGAGCTCTCTTAGCAATCCAGACAACAAATTACTCAAAATCCGGATGACAAAACCGTTTGGAAAAATAAATACTTTGGCACAATTTTATTTTTAATCTAAGGGCATGGTTGTATTTTTATAAATTTCATGGGGGCATAACAGAGATATTACATCACATGATGCGTTACTTGTCTAAGTTGACGGAAAATTTTAACAGTAGGAGGCTAAATGAAAGGGCTTGGTAGATTGGTAGGGTAAATTGCGAATGTTTAAAGTTTGGGATGACATTGCAAATTAAGTAATATTTTAGAGGGAATAAGTGTAGTTTCTCCACAAAAAAAAAAAAAAAAACAAAGGCCTTCGATTACCCCATGACTCAAGGGTGGCCAAACCACCCCTTGAGCTTTTGTTGTTTAAAAAAAATTAAATAAATAAATAGACTCTCTTATTTAAAAAAAAAAAATTGAGAAAATAATAATAATAATTAAAAAAAGAAAAACTCTTTTTGGGAAATAATTTTTAAAGCTAGGGTATTTTTAAAAAAATTGAGATCTAAGTAATGCCAATGCTCTTTTCCCTGGAAGTTTGAAATTTCTTTATAAATTGTTTGGTTTTCTACTTGGCCCCTATAAAATATACTAATTAGACCCCTCTACTCTTACATTATTATGACTATGACCCTTACAAGTCTATATATATAGTCATCTATAAATTATAGGAGTTTAAGTTTTTCTCTCCAAAAAATTAGAAACAAGCATGAAGTGAAATCAAAGAAAAATAGCAATATAAGATAAAGTGATTGCAATATATTAAACTAGCTAGTTTTTCAAGAAGTACTATATGATATATATTATTCATCTCCTTTCTTGTTGGTCTCACATACTTCTCAAGACTCTCTTATGCAGCCATACAATCATAATGAAAAGCTAAGAAATAAGAGAGGTTGATACATGAATCGGGTTTTATGTTCAGATTCGATTTCTCATATTTAATGGTATACAAGTTATCATATCATTTAAATTTTTGAATGAAGTGGCATCATGTTAAATGCAACAAAACATAATCTGGACCGTGGAATTGATATTGTTATTTCACTCTGTCCTATGAAAAAGCATGAGGAAACTGTTTTTTGTTTTTGTTTTTTTTTACTTTTTTGCCTATTGCTTTTGGATTGAGAACTTTCACGGTATCTGGTGGTAACTTCCATCAGAGAGCCTGTGTGTGTTGTATCTGCAAACCTCCATAAAGTGAAGAGATTGCAGATATTGAGTAGTCTCTACTGGCCCTCAGCCCTCTTCACTGCGACAAAAGATGCTCACAAATCACAATCAATGAAACAGCATAAACTGAGGGATCCAGATAAACCCGAAGATCTTGCAGCAGATTGCCAGAGTTGAACGGGAATGGGAATTCGCAAATAGACCCATCACACATATTGTTCCATGATGCTAAATTCCAAAATATGCATCAGATAATGAGTTGGATGAAACTGAAAGGTTGAAACCATTGAACCTCAGCGACTCTCGGTGCAACTTCATCAACAGAGTTAGACCCCCTGTTTGTTGAAGTTCATAGACTCTGTGTGGAGATTTGGAAAAAAGAAAAATGATGGGAAGTGCTGCAATTTTTAGTATTACCGCTTACAAATTGATGTGACAGTCCACATTTAATGAAAATGAGTGCCATGTGAATTACTACCACGTTAGTTTGTAAACGTGATAAGTATTGTATAGATTTACTTGACAGTTTGTAAATGGCTTATAGTAAAAGTTATAGTACGAGTACCGTTCTTGGAAAAATTACCCTAGACATGTATTTATTTGGACTGACAAGTGACAACATGTAGAGGAACAACCTGTTCTAGTGCCTCAGCACAATTGTAAGACCTCGTGTTGCTGTTTTTGCTCCTCCTTACTGTTCTAAGTCCTAGTCTAAACTGTCAACAAAGTAGCTGAACTGTCAGAGATCAAAGATCATAGTCGGGCTCTTATGGGTCACTCACTAAATTACTTTGGAACGGGTTCTTGGAAATTTCACTGAATAATATGTCTGACAGTACAAAAGGAAACTTCCTCTTTGGCTGATTCTTTTTAGTTTCAATAAATTTTCATGCCAACCAATGCATTAAATTAAACTGGTAAAAACAAAAGTTTCGATCTCCATAGGTTTTAACATCAAATGAGCATGTCGGGTTTATACTTTGATATTGGCAGAAAGGCCAGAGGTCATACCAATATCTCGGTTTCTCATTTATTTGTTAATATTATTTCTTATTAATTAGATTTCTGGGTTCCCTTTTGAAATATACTTACATGGACTCGTTTTTTACTTCTATGCTAGATCTTCTATACAAGGGCTATGCTCAGCAACCAGCAAATCACTTACAAGGCATTGACTGCAGTCTTGATCTGTCCTGCCAAAGTAATTGCCTCTTAATCTGTCTATGATTAAGCTAAGTTTTCCATTTTTCTTCTCATGTAATTTTGTTAAGTTAAACAAGGGATAATTAATTCATTCTACTGGTGCTGGCAAATTCAACCTCACCCCTTCTTTGTATATTCTATTTGTTTCTTGTTTCAATGAAATTTATCTTGCTTAGAATTTGATGCAAACCCCATAAACAAGAGAGAAAGTAGCTATGAAGCCATACAATAACATCACTTTTCTCTTCTTTGCCATCAAACTTTTTGCAGGAACTGCAACTGACAAACAATTATTCTGAGTCTGCAAATAGTTGGGAATTGAATTGATCAAGTTGAGTCTGATAGTTTAGTGTTATCTTTTGTTTTCCATGATTCTTACAGTTAGGGACATTGTACCTGGACTAAGAACCCTTTTTAACTTTTCCATTCCCGATTCTGCCAAGGTAAGAATTTTCTGCTACTTCCTTACCTGCAGAAGTCTGAAGAACCGTTAAATCAATATTTATTTTTTTTACTTTTGTTGAGCCAGTGGCATTTGATAAATTACAGGAGATCCATTCTTAGACAACCGTGATTGTGGTAACAGGTGGAACTGCAATACTTGAGCGACTATGGTGGGATATCAGGGGGCTTTGGATTGAAATCAGATCCTCTAGCAGGATATAACCCTCTCATCAACTTCTCGGGGCTGATAGGAAGCGATTTTCTCTCCCTTGGGACTGATCTCGCCTTTGACATATCAACAAGAACATTCAACAACTTCAGTGCTGGTTTGAGCTTCAACAGTGACTTCCTTATTGCTTCCTTCAACATGTGAGCATCCCCATGAAAAGTTGGAGAAAGAAATTTTTAAAAGAAGAAAAGAAAAGAAACTGTGTTAGAATATTAATTAAATAATTAATATTCGTCCTTTCTGTTTAGCTTAACTTTTTTGTATAAACAGCAGAGATCTCGAATTCGAACCCCGACTCTACAATGATATATAGAAAAATAGACTTGAACTTTTGGGTAATAGTCAAGATAATTTTCCACCACTATGTGATTCTAAAGTAATCTCTATTGACTGAACCTGAACTCAAATGGTTGATGCTCTAGGCTCCCCTAAAAATATGCAGGAATGACAAGCTTGACACTTGGAAAGCTTCTTGTTGCTGCGTGATGAACCCCTCGACGGAAACTGCCATTGCAGCGGAGCTGAAGCATACTTTTTCAGTCAATGATACCGCCATCACTATTGGCGGCCAGCACGCATTGTTTCCGTTTACATTGGTGAAGGCTCGAGTAAACACTCACGGAAGGGTAGGCGGTCTTATTCAGCAGGATTTGTGGGAAAAGCTTGCTCTAACTATTGGTGGTGATGTGGATTTATTGGACATAAAAAGCTTTCCAAAGATTGGCCTGTCTGTGGCTTTCAGGGTTTAGAAGAAGCCTGTAGAGAAAGCTTCTATACACAACAGAAATTAGCGACTTAAGGAGGTTGTGATTTTGGTTAAATAATTTTTGGGTGTCATAGAATTCTATGGTCATCTTCCTTCCGCTCAAGTTTGTCCATCATTTAGATGATATTGAGGCAAATACTTCAGTTGTAAGTCAGAGATCTATCATAGTAAAAACTGAAAAATATAAATAAATACATAAGAAAAAGAAAGGAGAAGTCGGGGTACACTTCTGTATCACTTCCACAGGGCATACATTTGAGAAAGTGAAGACGTATGTATACAAAAGATTGTCTGTATCCAGTTTTTAAGAAAATGGTAATACGAATAGTAAATGGCAATTACTACCGTTGGCTGTTTTGATGTTTTGAAAGCTTAAAAATAAGGCAAATGATACGAGTTGGGCTATCAATACTACAACTTTGATTACAAATCCCTTACAAATAGACGCGACACGTACCACTAAAATGTGAAATGTCACGTGACACTCCACGTGACACTTACTACGTTTACAAATTAACTTGACAATTCATATGACACTTACCACGTTAGTTATTAAAATGTGAACTATCACACACGTGGTACTTATTTCCACAAAGAGAAGTGCTATACATACTCCTTAAGTGTTCACTCCAAGACATGATAGTGAAAATTATTATTGGATGAAATAACAAATGAAAAAACGTGTGGTATCCAAAGGTGATTTTCATTGCTATGTCAGGAAATGAGCACTTGAAAGTATGTGTAGCATTTCTCTTTTACATAATGCGGACTGCCACGTGAGATTGTGAGAGAGTTATAGTAAAATCTTTAATACTTAAAGATTTTAGATAAGAGGTCCGAAGAGGCATTAAACCTTGACCAATTTAGTTGCACAAAAAGCTTTAAGCAAAGTGACCTGACGCCACTGACAATTCTGTTAGCTCTTTTTAAAGAATAAGCACATTTCCTCTTCTTTCTCATCTTTCATTTGAATAAAGACATTGCACAAGATTCAAGTTTCAGCATGAAGAACACTAAAAAAGTTTCCAGACCAGTGTAGCCTATAGGATAGGAACATCTTCAAGCCTCCTGTCTATAGTGATAATCATAATTCACAGAAGAATTTGACATTAACATCAACATTACAACACGCCAGAAACTTGCAGATAAAGATCAACATGCATCGAGTTCATTTTAACACACTTAAAAGGCGTAAAAATGGAAAATCTAACGCTCCTGGGTAGCAGAAGCCTGAAGAAGTCCTTCACGAATTTGAGTCGCTACGTCACGAACGGCACCAGGTCCATGTGGGATGAACACAGCAGAGGATTTCGAGGAAGCGCCGATTTCCTTCATGGTGTCAAAATACTGTGTAACAAGTACCATGTCCATAACATCCTTTGCAGTGGTCCCCGGCACATTAACAGAGAAGCCTAGCACACTGTCTCTCAAGCCATCCACAATTGCTTGACGTTGGCGAGCAATACCCAGCCCAGACAAATACTTAGACTCAGCCTCCCCCTCAGCTCGCTTAATTTGCAAGATTTTCTCAGCCTCTGCCTTCTCATTAGCTGCCACCCTCATTCTTGCAGCTGATAATATAATGTTTTTCAGAAAAATATATGCATGTGAAAAAAAAAGGAAAATTAAAATACCATCTTCCCTTTAAAATAGGGTGCACTGACTTGACAACATAATGGAAAGCATTAACAAATGGACCGTCCCCAGAACAGTTCAGCATTCTTGATTTGCATGTGGTTAAAATAATGTAAATTCGTGAACCTGCCGCATTCTTATTTCCAGGAAACAGCATGTTCTGTAATCATCTAAGTAATACTAGATTTAGTTGCTTGGTAAACCATTTGACAGGTTACCACCCTGGCAATCTTCTAGGCCAAGAACTTTATACATTAAACGATGACAACTTTATGAGATGATATTGAGATTTATCATATCCATATAAACACTGAGATGGGTTAGAACTTAGATAGCAAAGCAACAAAGACATCCAAAGGAATGGAGGAAATCAGAAGCAAATTAATGCTTTGTTAAATGGTGATGAAACATACCAGCATTGATTTCATTCATTGCTCGCTTCACATGCTCATCTGGTTCTATATCAACAATGAGTGTTTGTACGATTTCATACCCATAAGCAGACATAGCCTGTAAGCAATCACGAACAACAGTTTCACAAGTTCAATATAAGCTCCATGATATTACGTTACAATTGATCGATGGGAAGTCTACCTTTTCAAGTTCATCTTCTACAGCTTTGGCAATTTCATTTTTCTGCTCAAAAGTATCATCCAAGCTGAGCTTTGGGACACTAGCTCTGATTACTAATTTAATGGAAAAGGCAACTCCATTTAGCTGATAATACTTATGACAAATAAAATTAAACTATAGAAAAATGTAAAAGATACTTAACAAAATAAGTAATTAATTACAGATGAAGTACAGGATATACATTTATATACATAAGATATTATATCATGTCATATGCATGTCACTGTAATATACAGTAGGATATTTGGTTCCTACCATCAAACACATAGGCTTGGATTTGACTTCTTGTGTTGCTGAGTTTGTAAAAGGCATCACTTGCCTTGTCTGCCAGAGCACGGTATTGAATAGATGCAACGACATTGACAAATACATTGTCCTGTAGAACAAATGATCACAAAAAGCAATCACCCCAGATGCTACTTCCCAGGCACATGTAACAAGCAACAACAGCCTTACCAAAGTAATTCCTTCTAAATTATCATTTTTTTTTATATAAAAAGGAATTTCCTCCATTGAACTCCAAAAATAAAAGATTAGCATACAAAAGGCGCTTCGATAGCACTAAGAAAACAAATCAACCTTCATTAAAACAGCGTAATTTAATAGTTAAAAAAAACTTAGTATATGCTTTGAGCATGCTCATATGGACACTCTATTTTGCCTTTTTCTGTTTTCTTTTCTAAGGCTAATAACTTACATGAGCTGTAAAATTTAGTTTCCCTGGTTATTCTATGAGAATTTTTCTACATATATTGGGGGATTTAATGTAAATCAAAAGGTTATCATGCTTGTTTTGAGTTCTGAGTGTGACATAACAAGGTAAGAACAGATGGTATCAGCAGTTACCTCAATATGGATGCACCTAGGCAATACAGAGGAAATTTTCAACTATGCTACAAGGAAATAATAAGATTATTTAAGAGAAAAAGTTGCCTTCGCTAAATTACAGATAAACAAACAAGCATCACACATCCACAAAGGTTTAATCATCTCCATAGTTATGGACATTTACAAACCTTTGTCTTGGTCTCACATCGCACATCCAATTGCTGCAACCGAAGAGTGAGATGGCCAGCAATCTGACTTCCAAGGAACCAAGGCAAGCAATGGCATCCTGGCTCAAGCACTTCGTCAAACTTGCCAAATCTCTCCCTGATAGCCACCGTGGATTGGTCAACTTGTACACAACAGAACAGATTGCCCATCTTCTCTTCACGATGTTGTTATCTCTAAAACATATGCAGATAAATCAACCTTTCACAACAAGAACACAGGAAGCAAGAAAGTTCATTTTTACTAAAAAAAGAAGAGAGACAAAGAGAGACTTACAACTCAAAAAACAAACAAAAGGCAAGGGAAGAGAGCAAGAAAATGAGTGTGAGGTAGATAGGAATGACAAATCAAACAAACTAGACTTTGATCACTTATATAGACCCCAACAAGATGATGTAAGAAACCTTTTTAACAATAGCCAAAATCAATGTAAATAAAATAATTTTTCTTGTATCCTATTTCATACTCTAGAAAGGTAAAATTTCGAGTAAACCAATACAAGGAAGTCAAAAAATTAAAACCCTTATGCTTATCTGCCATAGACAGCCTTTAAAATGGAATGATCTGAGCCGTGCCCACTACTGCCAGGAAGACAGCTTTAACTCTATAGTTTACTATTTTTTAAAGAATAACAAATAAATAAATAAAACCCTTTAAAAAATAAAATTATTAATAAAATCATATAGGCATATACTTGGTATAAAATTTTGTTTTGGATTAACAGCTAATTGTCAGGATAAACATAAAAAAAATATTTTTATGCAGCTTGCAGCATTACAAATAGTCTCCATCGTGATACAACCTAGAAAAATAATACTATTATATAGCAGAACAACAAAGAACTAAGAGAATTTATAAAAGAAAACGACATGTTGGGTTCTTGGTAAGCGTGATCATATACATTCCCATTCATAAAAATCATCAACTGCACATTTCACAATAAAACTATAATCATAAATCATTCATAATTCATAATTCATAGTCCGTAAATGATAATGAAGGAAAAAAGAACCCTTTAAGAAAGAAAGAAAAAGAGTACGTTGTGAAGCGAAAGAAAGTCCCACGAAAAACCCACTTGTGATATTGGATTGAAATGAAAGAGAAGACAAAATTCTTACATGGATTTGCTTTTCTCGCAACAAATTGACCCTTTCAAGAGGAGGAAGAGAAAGACGGCTGTGTTGTTTGAGCAGCACGCAGAAAGGTGATAACCGTGGGTCGTTCTTTCGTCTGAGGACCTAACGCTGGAAGGATTCACGAACCTAGGCAGCTTTGCCCGCACGAAACTGGCCCACGCCTATTGATGTCAATCAGGACCCCACAAAATTCTTGATTAAAGTCTATCCTCCACGTCAGCGGCACGTCTCTTCTTCCTATTGGATAAGAATAGGTTTTCCTATATATATATATATATATATATAGGAAAATGATGGGTTGCCGTCCTCCAACCGTCACTTTTTAATAAAAAATTAATTTTTAATAAAAAAGTAATTTCTGATGTTTAAAAATTATTATTTTTATTAAAAAATGACAGTTGAGGGGCAGCAAAACGTCCCCATGAATTACAGCTCATATATATATATATATTAATTATTGATTTTTTTTTTTTTAATGAAGATTGATTTAAAAGTATATCCACAATGTCACACATAAATTAGTTATTAAATTTATAGGATAATGAGAGAATACACTAAAGCTTTTATCAAACATATTTCACGAGAAAAATATATATAGACTTAAAGTTGGTTTAATAGAATTTATAATTAGCCAAAAATATATTATATCTACTAAAAATATATGCTCTATTCTAAGACTTAGTTTAAATAGACTTAAGCCTTGTTTGGTATGCGGAATGAGTATGTTAGAGTATATATAGATTACTCTGAAGTTAGGGATTTGATAAGAATTGTATTGCCTTTGATGGAGAAATGATTCGTAGAGAAATGAGTGTAGGGATCATTTCTCCTTGATAAAAGGATTTGATGATATTGAATCACCATAAATTAAGGGATTTGATTGGGATTATATTTCATCTATAAGCTCTATAAATAGAGTATTTTTGTATTATAAACTCATCAAGTGAATTAGAGTATAATGTAAGCCTTTGGGCTTTATCTTATAGACATAGATCATAGACCGAACCATGTAAAATTTATTGTTTATATTTTGTCATTCCATTCCTTTTCTTTAATTTCTTTTAGGTTTATGTTTTCTTTCATCAAATCATTAATTCAATGTAATATAATCTTTATCAAAGGCAAAACAATTATCATCAAATCCCTAACTTTCGGGTAATCCATACATACTCTAATTGGTATTCCATTAGGAAAATGGAATAGTTATCATATTCCTTAATTTGGTGACAAAATATATGTCATAATTAGAATTGAATCAAAATTTCTAAAAAAAAACTCCACGTGATTTTTTGTTCTTTTCTAAAACTCAAATTAATATATATATATATATATATATATATATATATATATATATATATTGTTGAAATGTTGTTGGTGCCGGCCACCTACAGAAGAACTCGTAGGTGGTATGACCACCCTCAGTGCCTTCGAACTTGACTAGCAATTCAATATTTCAATTTTTATTTTTATTTTTATTTTTTTAAAGGGTTGAAGGGTTAAAATAAAATAAAATAATTTTTCTTTTCTTGGAAAACGTTGTCTATTCCTTAAGGAATGATTATTCCTCTAATTTTTTTAAAGGAATATGTATTCATTTTCATAAAAGGAATAATTATTCATAGGAAAACGTCACTACCTAATAAAATAATGGTTATTCCATAGAAATAATCATTTTATTTCAATGGTCTATTTTGCGAACCTAACGGCCCCAATATTATAAAACCGTAGAACATGGACTTTTAATGTAAAAACAACTTCTAATAAAAAGCCACTCAAAGGATGGAATAAAAATTCTTGTCACAAGCGAGAAAGAAAATTCTTCTCAAATCAATATTCAAGCCATTCTTTCCTATAGTATGAATGTTTTCCAAATGCCCAAATCTATATGCCGGGAAATTAATTCATCCATGCCCAAATGTTTTCCAAATGCCCAAATATATATGCATAGATGAGTTGGTCTAGAACAAGATTTTCAAAATCTCAAGGTGGACTGAGGAGACCTGAAATGCTTTCAATTTGGCATTGTTGGAAAAACAATGGCGGAGATTGCTGCATAATCCTGATAATTTTTAGAGAAAAATATTATCCTCAAGGTACCTTCCTGGAGTTAAAACTATGTTAGAGGCCGTCTTACACTTGAAAGAGCTAGCTTATGAACTGCCTTGATCCTTCTAAAAGTAGAATTAGCTTTATTTTCTTCGATGCCTTTACAATTATTTTTTTGGGATAATTGCACCGTTGGTCCCTGTAGTATGCCATAATTATTTTTCACTCCCTATGGTTTAAAAAGTTCAAGGGAGGTACTCGTGATATGCAATAATTACAAATCGATCCCTAGTGTTAAATTCTGTTAAAATTTTTAACAGATTTTGTCAAATGCCACGTTAGCGACACGTGTTGCCATCTTATTGGCGACACGTGTCCATCTTAATAAAAAAAATATAAATTTTAAAAAAAATAAATTAAAATACTTATTTTTTAAAAAAGATAATAATATATATAAAAAAAAATAAAAAAAAATAAGTATTTTTATTTATTTTTTAATAAATTTATATTTTTTTATTATGATGGACACGTATCGCCATTTTATTGGCGACACGTGTCGCTGACGTAAAATTTGACGGAATCTGTTAAACATTTTAACAGAATTTGACGCTAGGGATCGATTTGTAATTATTGTATACCACGAGGACCTCCTATGAACTTTTTAAACCATAGGGAGTAAAAAATAATTATGGCATACCACAGGGACCAACGGTGCCATTATCCCTTATTTTTTTTAGTCTTAAATGGTTCGTTTGGCAAAAACGAACCATTTAAGAATAAAGTAGAAAATAATATTATTTCTTTTATACTTTTTTTAAAAAAATAAAATTATATTTTATTCAATTTTTTTAAATATTTTTAAATTTTATTTCACAAAGTTAAACTTCGAAATTCGTATAATAAATTAAAATTAAATTCTGATTTTACAAAATCTTTTAGTCTTAGGCCATCTCCAGCAATGAAAGCTATAATAGCTAGTAAAAAAAGCTAACTCTATACTTTAACTACTGTTTATCCTATATTCTCTCAAACAGATTTACTATTTAACTCTTTATTTCCATTTAAATATTATTTCCCAATCTTTTTTTATTATTTTTTCTTCTCCTTTTTCTCTTCTTTCTCGGTTTCTCCAGAGACTTCTTCCCTTCACCCGGCTCTTCCTTCCCCTTCTTTCTTGTTTTCCTTTCCTCTCTTCCATTCAAAGGACATATAGAGAGAGAGAGAGAGAGAGAGAGAGAGAGAGAGAGAGATTGAGTGAGAGGGGAAAACGATAGAGAGAGACTGTGAGATGAGGGAGATCAGTTGTTGATTTTTGAGAAGGCCCGTCCACCGAGGCCGCCACGACCACCTGATCACCAGCATGATCATCACTGCCACCCATATTGGTACTGCGCACAACAATTTGTCGACGAATGTCTCGGCGATTGAAGGCCGACTCAAAAACTCCACACATCGAAGAACGATTCCTCCATTTTATCGAAAATCAGTGACGAAATGAGGCCCGATCTACACGGATCAGTTGTTGATTTTTGAGAAGGCCCGTCCACCGAGGCCGCCACGACCACCTGATCACCAGCATGATCATCACTGCCACCCATATTGGTACTGCGCACAACAATTTGTCGACGAATGTCTCGGCGATTGAAGGCCGACTCAAAAACTCCACACATCGAAGAACGATTCCTCCATTTTATCGAAAATCAGTGACGAAATGAGGCCCGATCTACACGGACCATCGACGAGAGAAAGAGAGAGAGCTTGGGAGGGGTTTATCTTTCTTATTTTCCGGTGATTTCTGAGGAATTTTCAGTA
Source organism: Alnus glutinosa (assembly GCF_958979055.1). NCBI lineage: Eukaryota > Viridiplantae > Streptophyta > Magnoliopsida > Fagales > Betulaceae > Alnus > Alnus glutinosa. The sequence goes on from NC_084893.1 coordinate 3,754,630, forward strand.
GGTAATTTCATTAAGATTCTACTTTTAATTATTGTTGATTTATGATGATTTTGGTTGGTTGTTCTTGGTCGGTTGCAGTGATCATTTGATAATGGGTGATGATTTTGGTTGATTTCGGGAATGTATTTTGGTTGTTTGCGGTGATGAAGGAGAGAAAACACCGGTTGGTTGCGGTGATGATTTTGGTTGTTCTAGAATATGGGTTTCGGTTGATTTTGTTTGATTATTTTATTCGGTAACTGATGAATAGTGAATAGGCAGCATTGCCTATTCACTGTTCACTGTTAGGAAAAAAACGTTAAAGAGGATAATCTACTAGAGAGGAAAAAAGTGCAAAAATGGTCAAATTTGGCTATTTTGGTTAAAATAGCAACTCTGTTGGAGATGCCTTTATAGACTTGGCCCCTAACTACTGGGCCTAACTATTACTTGAATAGGCCTAACTCTAAAAATAAAACATGGGCTACAACATAGCCCAACTACCATACCAGGCAATGACGGAGAGAGGGGGGGCCGGTGGGGGCCATGGCCCCCCTCAACTCTTAAGAAAAATAAAAATAAAATAAAACTTAAAGGTAAACAAAAAAAATTAAATTAAGTTATTTTATTTTTAGATGAATCAAATTAAGGTTTTTTTTTTGCTTATAGGCCCCTAGCAAGATTTTTTTTTTTCCTTGGCCCCTTCCCTTTTATCATCTTTTCAACCATTGTCAAAACTTTTTTCTTTAATAGTTCACATGTAGCAATTGACATGTCTGAGAAGGTAATAATGAAAGGATCTTTACAAAGTTATAGATGTTTTGTTCAAAGTAAACGAAAAGGGTTTAGTAAAGTAGTGCATTGGAAGAAGACAGGTGTGGATTTGAGGAGTCACAAGCTTGACCAAGCTCGATTTTTTAAGAATGTGTGAAAAAAATAACTGAGACTTTTTTTCTTTTCTTTTTTTTTTTTTGTGAAGAATCTTTGGACAGCGGTTTTCTTTATTTATTTATTTATTTTTCTTTCTAAAAACTCTTTTTACTTTTGCTTATTGTTTTTTAATTTGAATGTTATAATAAAAATATCAAAATTGGGTTATGTTTAATTTACTTAAAATTTGCATTTATATATATACTTTAGAAAAATGCTACACATCATCCTCTTGTCCTCCTAAAATTGATGTGGCTCTTAAAATCACCATTGGATCAAAATCTAATAGTCATATATCAAAAATTCAATGGTGATTTTAAGATCTACATCAATTTTGGGGGGACAAAAGGAGGACAAAGGGATGATGTGTAGCATTACTCTATACTTTAACCCTACTTAAGAAAAAAAATTATTTGGCCCCCTCTCATTAAAATGTCTGGCTCTGTCCCGAATACCAGGTTTGTTACAAAAATCTACAGGTAAGTTCTAAAACTCCAATTTATAGTAATTTGTGGAAGATGATCTAGAAGATTAGAGCTCTATGGTGGTTAAGAAGACCTTTTATGGAGGGCATGTAACAATTGAGAGCAACTTCTGTCAGGTCATGGCATAAAACAAGGGTTTTTTGCCCACCAATAACATATTGGCACGTCATCTCAAAATAAAAAATAAAAATAAAAATAAAAAACTCAACAAACTCAAGTGTTGTTGAAACACTGGATTATAACAATTGTTTTGCCCCATTTCTCTCTCAGACAAGTTGAGAACAAAGAGACCACACCTACCCAAATCCACACCATCACAGTCAGGCCGGACACTGCCGGCACCGCCCAAGTCAGACCACGCCACCAACGCTCTTATCGGACCACGCCACCACTGACCAAGTCGGAACACGCCGCCACAACAAGGCCAACCCCAAAGCCACTGAATGTTGCTCCTCTGACGTGGGTATGGACACTTCTGGCATCGCCCAGGCCGAAAAACGCCACAAACACCCGGTTCGGAACACACCGTCACAGCCAGGCCAAACCCAACGCCACCGAACGTTGCTCCTCCAATGTGGGTCTGGATGTTGTGGGTCTGGACACTGGCTGCACCGCCCAGGCCGGAACACGCTGCCAACGCCTGTGCTGGACCATGCTGCCACGCCACCGAACACTGCTCTGCCAACATTGGTCAGTTGCTCTTCCACCTACGGTTCTCTAATTTTCCTTCACTTTCCCTCACTTTGTCGCTCTCCAAACAGAAATTGCATCAATGGTAAACGTTGAAGAGAATATGAAGAAATTAGATGGCAGAGAGGGTATTTTTTTTTATTTTTTTTTTTGTTCTTCTTCTAAGCAGTGATAAACGATGAAGCAATCAGATGCAGATCGAGTGTTTTGATTCTATTTCATTTTTTTTGTTCTAAGCTCACGTGCCAACTTCTCATTGGTGAGCAACAAAAAGCCTAATTTCTGCCATGACTTTACACAAGTTATGGCCTTGGCGATATTATGTGGATATGTCCATCATCAACAGCCGAATGCAATAAAAAGAATGAGGAAGATTTGGAGCTAATGGCTACAATTAAAAGAAGAATTTGGCTCCTTAGGAATATTAATTTTATGGAGGTGATGGTACCCACCCTTCTCAATTAGTAAGAAGCTCAAAAGAATTAGTAGATGAATTCATAAAGCTTCACACAATCAAGAAGACTATGAAGAAAAATCAAGCAACTTTGAGTGATAAAGGTAAACATGAATGGAACAGTAAACAAAAAAAAGAAAGAAAAAAGATTGGTGTGGGTACAATTTTCAAAGATCGCGAGGGGAGTGTGTTGGCATCTATGTATTCCACAAGTCATATATATCCTACCTGGTAGTAGCTAAAGCTTTGGTAGTATGAAAGGTGATGAAATTTTGTAGAGACTTGCTGCTTCAACATGTCATATTTAAAGGAGATGCATTAGAAATAATACGTACTTTGCGGAAGGAAGGACATTGTTGGAGACAATACTGGCAATTGATCGATGATGCAAAAACTATGTTGAATTGTTTTCAGTCATAGTTGTTGAGTGCACTTGTGAGGTGTTCTCAAATTGGCTAAGATGTAAGAAGAGTGAGTTATTTATATAGCATTTGTTGGGCCCAATCCCATATGCTTAAGCTTTTGGGTTGTGTGATGTCTCAACATGCTATATAATGGGCTCACTAAAAAAGGACTTTCCTAGGAATCCCCAATAATTAATATTAGAGCCATGGTTAGTTTCTTAGGAGAAGTGTCTGGACGCGTTTGTTTCTGCCCGGTACGCTCGACACTCTTGAAAATGTAAAAAAGACTCACAGGCGAGGGGGAGTTAAGTCAATGTGGAAGAGAATTACAAGTAAGGAGGAGATTGTTGGGTGCAGTTGTGAAGTGTTCCCACATTGTTAAGATGTAAGAAGAATGAGTGATTTATATAGCATTTGTTGGGCCCAAATCGATATGCTTAAGCTTTTAAATTGTATGGTGTATGTCTTGACATGCTTTTATAATGGGCTCACTAAAAAATAACTTCCTTAGAATTAAGCTAGGCAATTTTTGACACGATTCGCAAACCCGACATGAACACGACGGGAAAAAAATAAAGTTTGGGTTTGGCCTTATCAGGTTCGGGTCATAATCGGATTGTTTATAATTGTGTTTGGCGGGTCAACTTGCGAGTGACCCACCAAACACGATTATGATCCAATTGTTATTCATTTTTTTTTTTACGTCACTTTTGGTCCAAGGCAAAACCCTACCCGCATCACTTTACTTTTCAGTGTTTTCACTTCACCATCTTCACGCCGCACGCCTCCCCTCCTTGGCTCCTTTCACACTTTCAGTCTTCCACCATCACTTTTCTTTTCACTTCACTGTCTTAACTCTTCACAGGCACAGCCGCATAGCTTCACCTTCGGATTGGATGTACTCACGACTTCACACTCACGGCTTCTCGCCGTTTGAGGTTTAGCGAATCAGCGGCTCAGACACTCAATGCTGTGTCTTTTTGAGTTTTTGGTTTGTGAACTTGGGAGCCCTAGATTTGGTGTTTTTTTGGCTGTGAACACGATTTCCCGTGTGATCCGGGTTACAAGTTTTGACTCGATTAATAATCGAGTCGAGTTCGTGTTAAACTCGATTGTGTAATCGGGTCAGTCAGGTCGACACGAACCTGACCCGAATTGCCAAGCCTACTTAAAATCTCCAACGGTGGTATTTGTGGCACATCTACAAAGTGATACACTGTCTACCGAGGCGGCTATTCTTCAATCTTTGGAGCAAGTTTGTGTAAAAGCTTTATATTAAAAAAGGAAGACATTAAAAATCTTTGCTTTTTATTAAGAACTTTGAAAATTACATGCCAAGTAATCACAATACAAAGTTAAATAGAATTTCAAGATAATAGATCGCATTCCGGGATAAAGCTATCACCAATTTGATTGGCGGATAGCATACAACTATAGAATATATAGATTACACTCACAGGAGTACTCTTGACCTTTTATCTCAACGTCCACCATCCCACGTGGCAGTTCCCTTCACCAAGAGAAATCTCAATTCTCAAACAGAGAGACAGCTCTGGCCTCTGGGAACTTTGAAACTCTGTGTGTGTGTCTCTCTCTCTCTCTGTGATCATCCATTAATGGCGGTCACTGCACCCTTTTCAGCTGCGGTTTATCTTCGAGGGCTCGAATCCAACCACTTCCTATCCTCTAAACCTCCCTTTGCCCGCGTTTTTCCGGCCAGAAAATCGCTCACTGTCGTCGGCATGGCACCCAAAAAGAAGGTACTGCCTTTTCTTTTTGTCATTTCCATTTCCACGAGTATCCTTTGATTCATGTTTAGCTGTCGAGAAAATTCTGGGAAAGAGATGGAAAAATAACGTCTTAGTTTTGTATTTTCTGCTCTTAGATTGAAATATGGACATGAAAAGGCTTAGGAGTGCTTAATTTAGGCAGAGGATTACACAAAATTCATTCATTCTCATCCATAAACACAGTCCATATCATCCCATATATCAGTTTAATTCCTTACAAAATTCCCAAAACCCAAAAATAGCATTACATTCCACTTCAAGATTGTGTTTTGTTGTATCCATTGTTTTTCCGCAGTTCATTGATAACCCAACACAGCATTGGAGTCCTTTTTATTTTCTTGGCAGCCAAACAGGAAGTAATCGCATCCATTGTATTATTAGATTTTAAAAATTTTCCTAGAAAAATTAGCCCATTTCAACCAATAAGAAAAAGCGCAGGTGAACAAGTTGGACAACGACTGGGAGAAACAGTGGTTCGGGGCGGGCATATTCTACGAAGGGTCGGAGGAAGTGGAGGTGGACGTGTTCAAGGAGCTCGAGAAGCGAAAGGTCCTGAGCAACGTGGAGAAGGCCGGCCTTCTCTCCAAGGCAGAGGAGCTGGGCCTCACTCTCACCTCCATCGAGAAGCTCGGGGTGTTCTCCAAGGCCGAGGAAATCGGCCTGCTCAGCTTGCTTGAGAAGGCCGCCGGCTTCTCGCCCTCCGCTCTCGCCTCCGCCGCGCTACCAATACTAGTGGCGGCGCTGGTGGTCATCGTGGTGATTCCAGATGATTCTGCGGGGCTGGTGGCGGCGCAGGCCGTGCTAGCCGGGACACTCGCGGTTGGCGGTGCTGGCTTGTTGGTTGCTTCCCTTGTCCTCGGTGGTTTACAAGAAGCTGATTAATTTTCTTTTTCTTTTTCTTTCTTTCTTTTCTTCTTCTTCTTCTTCTTTTTTTTTTTTTTTTTTTTTTTTTTTTTTGTCTTTTAATTTTGTAGTGAATGTGGGTTTTTTTTTCACCAATAAATGTAGATTATGGTTCGCTAATAGTAATATCTGCTGAGATTGGTGAATTAGATAGGAAGAGATGTATAGAGATGAATATATTGTCTATTTTTGTAATTGTATAGATTATGTCATGTTTCTTATAGTTGCACTCGCATTTAGGTCCAATTAAGAAACATATATATCTACTATGAAGTATTTAAAGTGGATAATCTTAAGGGTGTCAATGAAATGAGGGTTTTTTTTTTTGTTTGATCAATGTTATATACTACATCATTATCTCATTAGGCCGATATAACAAACCCCAAATCAGATTAGTGGTGGGGGTGGACCGATGGAATTAAGATTTTAGAGTTTTGGATAACAAACTCCAAATTAAGAGATGCGGAATGATTTTCTAATATATGTTAAGATATGCTAACTTTTGGGCTACGTTTGGTACATTGAAATTGTGATTTTTTAGGAATAAGAATGTGTATTACTAGAAATATAAGAAATTGGAATGTAATGACTATTCATATTCTTTTGTTTTGTGATAACACAAAATTGACCAAATTTCTTCACTAGAATTGAATCAAGTTTCTTAGAATACTTGAATTCTAAAAGTTATTTCATAAAAAATTATTATTTTTACACCCCAAAAATAATGTTATTATGCGACCTATGAGTTTTTTTTTTTGTTTTTTTTTTTTAAAAAAATACTACTCTATTTCTCAATTTGTTTTTTTTTCTTATTTTAGGATAATAGCTCTTCAAACGGAATAGTTATTCCATTCTTATCTACCAAACATGAGCTAGGTGTACATATTCACAATAAGTTAGTGAATCAATTAAGATGAGTATAAAAATGAAAATACACTCTTGAATCTATTACAAAAGTGAATCAATCTACATTTTTTTTTTTTTTTTTGTATTTTTGTTAAAATGAAAAAAGAAAAAGAAAAAAGGGGACCTAAGCGAGCATTGCCGATTAGTTAAGGATGAGTATTGAGGGCGGACAAGCATTTTGATTGGTTTAACCGTTTAAGGTTCATTTTGTGCTATTTGGTCTCTGACAAAACAAAAGAGGCAAACTATGTGGAGATGCGAGGTATCAATCCCTGTTCCTCTCGCATGCTAAGCGAGGGCTCTACCATCTGAGCTACATCCCCACTTGATAACAAGGATACAACCAAAAATAGTTGGAACAATTCAAGCCAGAAACCAAACTTATTTTACCAGTTCATTTGAATTGGAGAGGATCCAAATATATTTTACGGTACTCTTCCAAATCGAATTAAGTCAAACCCAAAAAAATAATATAACTGGACTGAAACAAACATAGCCACACTGCCACACTCATAATCATTCACATTACTAGTGGTTAGACCACTGTGTTAAAGCTAATTTCAACCGCACTATCTCTGTATTATTCTACACTGATCTTTCCTAATGCAGAAAAAAAGAGAGAGCATATAATCCACAACAATGACATATCTAAAATGGTTTGGATTTGCATGGCTTCTTGAATTGTATAATTAATGGCCATTGCCATTGCTTCTGATCAGAAATGAAGGCCAAGAGATCCTTATGACTTGTAAAAGTTAATGTGACTTGTGTCTTTTCTCATGTCTGGTATTGGTAGAGCTCCAACTTGGATTGAATTGCTTCGTCTTTGTACTAGAAACTACTTGTCTTTTGTCACAGTGTGTAGGGGTGAAAATAACCGCCCGCAATAACCTCCCGCTAACCGCTAACCGTCCATAACCGTTAACCGGATAACCGTTGAAACCGTCTAAAAACCGGTAACCGGTAACCGGTAACCGCCTTAAAAAGGCGGTTAGCGGTTTTAAGAAAGCCGTATAACCGGTAACCGGCTTTCCTATTATATATATATATATATATATATATATATATATATATATATATATATATATATATATATATATATATATATATATATTTTAAAAAAAATTTATATATAAAACGACGCCGTTTTGGTGTTAAACACCAAAACGGCGCCGTTTCATTCAGCCTAACCCTACACTAGTACACTGCAGTGCGCACTTATCCGGTCCTCGTCTCGCGCCGTCTCTCCTTTCTCCCGACTCTCGTCTCGCGCCGTCTCACTGTCTCAGACTCTCAGTGGTCTCACTCGACTCACTCGGTCACTCCTCACTCGGTCTCCACTGACTCTCCGAGCCTCCGAGGTACCTTTCGTTGATTTCAGAATTTTATGTTTAATTTTTATAGTTTATTTCTTTCGCTTATTAATTCTCCTGGGTCTTTGAATTTGATAATTTGTTATTTTTTTTTTTTTTTTGTTCTTAACTATCTCAGATCTTCAATAATCGATATTGTCTCTTTTGTGGTGTTCAATTTTCCAAATATATAGGGTTGACTTCTAGGGTTTCTTTTTCCGTTGTTTGAATTATTATTGTTTTGATTTGTTTTGATTTGTTTGATTTGTTTTAGTTTCTGTCTTGGTTTGTTTTTGTTTTAGTTTTTGTTTTGATTTGTTCAAACAATTAATTAATTAAGAAACAAAAACAATTATTAGCTTAAAAAAGAATTCATCTTCTTAGAGGCCAGAGAAATCTTTCTGTGGGTCTTGGTGGATTCCTGGGTAAAAAGAAACTGAGAAGAGATTGTGAGGATGTTTCTGAGAAATTCCATCCCATTTAGTGACTTCTTCTTTCCATTCTCAGGTTTTCTCCCGCAAAATTTTGGCTTCTTTTCCTGGAAGACACGGTTGATTGGACCGTTAGTTTTTTTCTCTGTTTCAAGTTTCCTTTTTTTTACCGTAAAGGTCGGGTTTTTTTTCTTAGCTTGTCCATGGAAGATCTTTAAAAGAGATCACTCACTCATATTCATTTATATATATATATATATATATCCAACAACAAAGTTCTAAAGAAGCAGCATGAAATCACATTCAAAGATATTAGTCATAAATCATGATACACTCATGATTCTAGCTAGTCAATCAAAAAAGGAATCATTCAATTCCTTCCTACTCATTAAAGGGACTATATATGGTTTCCACTCTTAATTAACCATTTTTTTTTCCTGGTAATATATATATTACATTGATCATGTAATTAACCTCAATCACGATTTAATTTAAACTGTCCTAAACAAAAATTTGGGTAAATTTTTTTTTTTTTTTTATGATTCCTAATTAATTAGAATTAGAGCCATGGATCCTGCCAATTTAAAAAGCCATACATATTTTACCTTCTCAAAAACACAAATAACTGTGCTTCCACCAAACGAGAAATATCCAAACTGTACAATAAAATGAAATGGCAATTAGAAGCCAAGATAACATTTTTTTTTAATGCGACAATAACTAGGAAAAAAATACCAATAAATAATTTTGTGTGTGTGGATTTTCTTTATTGAATGATGTTTTATTCTAGTTAAACTAATTACTGGTTATTGGTTATTGGTTATTGATTATTGGTTCATTGATGATAAACTCGGGCTTCGATTGCTTTATGATCTAAATTTCGATTGCTTTATTTGAGATGATATTTCTTTTGTTTTGAGGTGTGATTCTTATTCCTTTCGGTTAAATAAATTTTATTGTTTATCTAATAACAGATGTCAGACATTTTGAGTGATGCAACCACCCCTATTATGGTAGATGGCAATTCTGAAACACCTTCCACTGCAAATATTGAAAGCCCCACACCTTCCAGTTCCCAACAGTCACAATGTAAAAAAACACCTGTGAATCAATCCATTGTGTGGAGTCACTTTAAAAAAGTGTAACCGATCGATAAGGAAAACCCTAAAGCTATGTGCAACTATTGCAATAGGTTAATAGGGTGTCATTATAAGAGGAATGACACTTCAGCCATGATGCACCACCTTACCTATAATTGCCCAGACTCTCCACTTAAGAAATCAAAAGATTCAAGACTACCCAAAAACCAAACAATGTTGCAAATGTCATTCAAGAAACCGGTAGAAGGTGGTAGTGGTAACCAAATTGGATTCATGAAGTATGATTCAAACAATATAAGAAATTTGATTGTTCGGTATTTCATCAAAAGTGAGTTGCCTTTTAGGCATGTGGAGAGTGATGGGTTTAGGGAATTGATAAATGGAATTGAACCTAGGTTCAAAGTGCCATGTCGTATCACTTTACAAAAAGATTGTTTGAAATTGTATGAAGAAGAAAAGCTTAGGTTGAGGACTTTTTTTAGCGGTAAAAGGGTATGCATCACTACCGATACATGGACATCCCTGCAAAATATAAACTACATGTGTGTTACCGCTAGCTTCATAGACTCTGATTGGACGATTCATAAAAAAATTCTCAAGTTTAACCAAATTCCCAATCATAGGGGTGAAACTATTGGAAGAATGATAGAGAGTGCATTGACTCAGTGGGGGATTGATAGTGTGTTCACTATTGCAGTCGATAATGCCTCAGCCAATGATGTGGGGATTGAGTATATGAGAAAGAGGATGAAGAACAAGAGTCATACTGTTTTAGGAGGAGATTTTCTTCACATGCGTTGTGCCGCTCATATTTTAAACCTTGTTGTGCATGAAGGCTTGAAAGACTTAGGTGACTGTGTTACTAATATAAGGAACGCAGTGAGATATGTGAGGTCTTCACCGGAGAGGATGTCAAAGTTTAAAGAGTGTATAGAACGGGAAAAAATTAAATGTAAAAACATGGTGTGTTTAGATGTTCCAACTAGATGGAACTCTACATATTTGATGTTGACCACTGCTAAGAAGTACCAAAGAGCTTTTGACCTATTGGGGGAGGATGAGCATAATCATTTTGTTGTTCCTCAACCTATTGATTGGGAAAATGCTAGGGCATTTGCGACATTTTTGCAAACTTTTTATGAAGCTACATTGAAGTTCTCTGGTTCAACTCATGTCACTTCCAATTCATATTTTTTGCAACTTTGTATTATTCAAAATACTTTGAATGATGGTTGTCTCAGTGAAGATGAGGTCTTGAGTTCTGTGAGTTTTAGTATGAAACAAAAATATGAAAAGTATTGGGGGACTATGGATATGATCAATTTAATGTTGTATGTTGGTTTTGTTCTTGATCCACGCAACAAGATGAAGGCATTGGTGTTTTGGTTGAAAAAATGTAATGGGCCTATGTGGGCGGATCAAATAGAGGCAAAAGTGAGAGACTTCCTGAATCGTTTAATTGAGCAATACAATAAGTTTCATGGGAGGGGAGTAGGGGAGTCATCTAACATTGTTGAAGATACAAGAAGAGTAGATGTCAATCCTATTTGTGGTGATGGAGATAAAGAGACACAATATAGGAATATGTTTTCCCAACACCTTGTCGCAGAGAATGACTTGGAATGTAGGTCGGATGTGGATCAATATTTGTTGGATGGGTGTGAAGCAAATATTATAGATTTTGACATCTTAAATTGGTGGAAGGTTAATACACCAAAATATCCTACTCTCGCAGCCATAGCTCGTGATGTATTGGCCATCCCTATTTCCACCGTTGCCTCTGAGTCTGCCTTTAGCAACGGAGGACGTGTATTGGATACCTTTAGGAGTTCATTGTCTCCGCTTACCGTTGAGGCCTTGATTTGCACACAAGACTGGTTGAAGAATCGCCCAATGATCTATGAGGAAGTGTTTCAGGACTTTATGGAAAGCTATGATGAACCTGGTAAATTTTTATGAATTAGTTATTTATAAATTCATTTCATTTACTTTTCATTATTTATTTATTTAACTCAAACTTTTTCTATTGTAGATGGGCCTAAGAATCATCATTCTCATTCAATGACGACTGACACATCTTATTCCTAGAGGAAGGTTATCATTTTTTGACTTGTCATTATATTTATATTACAATGCAATTGCTTAGTTTGTCAATTTTTTAAGTTTATAATATTTATTGTTGTTATCTCCACAGGATTTTGCTAGAAGACCGAATAGGAGTCGTGTTGTTATTTCCACAAGATGGTTTTGTTCTTGAGTATGGACTTATGGACTATGGATATGGTTTGATAATTGATGGGTGTGGGTGTGTGGACTTTTGGACTATTTGGATATGGTTTTTTTTTTTTATGTTGTGAATCAAACAATGTTGTGAGTGTGGGTGAGTGGACTTGTAGACTATGGATTATTTGAATATGATTTGATTTTTTGATGTTGTGAATCAAACCATATTGTGAGTGTGGGTGAGTGGACTTGTAGACTATGGACTATGGATTATTTGAATATGGTTTGATTTTTTGATGTTGTGAATCAAACCATATTGTGAGTGTGGGTGAGTGGACTTGTAGACTATGGACTATGGATTATTTGAATATGGTTTGATTTTTTGATGTTGTGAATCAATTCATATTGTGAGTGTGGGTGTGTGGACTATGAACTATTTGAATATGGTTTGATTTTTTGATATTGTGAATGTAGGGGTCTAAGAGGTGTGTTGATAGTTGACTTGTGTTTTGAATATGGTGTGTCCACTATGAACGCATAATTGCTTGCAAATTGATTTTATGTAAACGCATAATTGCTTGCAAATTCGTAATTTTGTATTTTAAACAATAGCCTAATTTAACAAATTGCATAATAGAAAACTAGTAAAAAAAAAAAGGTTCAAAACAAAACAGGTCCAATAGCTAAAAAAGAAAACAAAAGAACCCAAAAAAAAAAAAAAAATTGAAAAACCGGTTCCCGGTTACCGGTTGGCGGTTATTTGAAAACCGCCAACCGCCTAGGCGGTTGGCGGAGGCGGTTAGCAATTTTTGCTAACCGGCTTTTTAGCCCTAACAGTGTGGTTGCATCACTTGCATGAATGAGGACAACATCTTCCTATCATCCTATGGAAAGAGACATGTTTCTATAGACTAGTATTCTCGATCCGTGACAGGGGATCGAGAATACTAGAATGTTTGTAATAATCCCATCAACCCCAGAATATTCCCTTGCTACCTTTTAATTCTCACAACAAAAATATTAACAAACAATCTAAATAACACTTTTCAAACCAAAAATAGAAGAAAAACACCCCCAAAACACATTGACAAACATACCTGGTTTCTGCATATATGATATATAGTAGTTCCAATGTTTGCCACATGTGGCTTACAATCCTAGTTTCTGGAAGTGGTTGGCCACTTGGAGTAAAGTTCAAGATGTGCTAGATTTTGGCTGGCTGAAAGCACGTACATGTTCTAATGGCAGTTCCCCATTTAATTTGATCACATCTTGCAGAATCAACAATGAGAAGAAAACGACTGAAGAAAAAAGAGCAACATGAATTGGGTGTTGTTGTGAATTGATTTAGTACGTAGAGGTACAGCTTTAACTGGTCGGTGACGTAGAAAAAAGTTGTTCCAACCTAAACCTACCTAGCATAAAAAAAGAGATTTAAACAAGCAGATGATTAACCAAGATGACAGGATTGAAAGAGATTTAAACCCTGCTGGAGTAATGCTAGGGAGACTCTCAAAATACTCACCCACCATCTCTTAGTTGGCGCCACCCAACAATCCCCAACCACCTGATTTGGTGATTACAACAACCACCTAATAGGAGATCGAGATCGATCTGGCAACCATGACCATGACTACCAAATCACACTTCGGGGGTGGTCACACTACCCTTGGGGTGGCCGATCACCCCTCTCAGAGTGGTTGAGCACCCATGGAGACTCGGAGAGGCTGGGCAAATTTTTTGAGCTAATGTGATGGTTGATTTCTTTTTGGATCGGAGGCCTGACATGGTAGTGCCACGTCAAAAAGTGTAAAAGGTAAGAGTAAAATGACGGTGTCTTTATCATTTTCTTAAACTCAAAGTATATGCAAGAGATTAACATGTCTTTCAATCCCAAAGTATATGCAAGGTTCACGGTTTTTACAATGTTACTCTTTATACCCTTCTTTCATACTTATTTCATTTTGGTTGACATGACATATTATAAGTAGTTTTTTTTACTGGCTTATATGTAATGCCACTTAAAACTTGTTAGTCAACTAATATAAAATGGGTATGGTAAATGGGTTATTCTTTTATAATTAAAAAAAATATGAATCAATTTTGATGCAGGAAGAGCCTAAGAGGTGTGTAAATTTTAGTAACTTGTGATTTAATTCAAGATCAATATAGGTCACCATCAGGAAAGAAGTACACTATGTTTAGGCCATGGACCATTTCTGCAACAGAGTAAGCTTTGGGCCGTAGCCATTGGAGAGTAAATGGTGTTTGTTTGTGGCCACTCGTACGGCCAAAAATGAGGGAAACCAACAAATCTTGCACCTCAATAAGCCCAATATGTGGCAGACTAACATTAGAGTATGGACCATTTGGACCATAATGCAGGGTTAGGTCCTGGCCGCTTGTTAAAAACCTGTTGCTTTGTAATAATAGGTCCAGTCCTGAAATGTTTTCTGTTGTGTTTTCAAAATTTTATTTTCAAAATTTAAAGAGTAAAAAAAAAAAAAAAACCATTACATTTGGATGTATTGGTTTTTGTTGTCTATTTTATAGATCAAAACATGTTTGATAACAGAACATTTGAATGCATGACTGCATAACTCCGTGGCCGTTAGACCCGCATAGCAACCACCGAGTAGTTGGTGGTTGCGAGATCTATGTGGCAGTGAAATATGTAAGGGCGACCATTGTGTGGCCGACGAATCTACATGGCAGCTACCACGTGGTTTCGTGTTTGAATTTGGTTTTAAAACCAATTCCCAGTGCCAAACATGTTTGCTTCATCTTTTGAAAGCATATATTTTTCCAAAGGCAAAAATATATTTTCAGTAACATCTTTTAGAACCAAGCATGTTTAAGGGTAAGTCAGGATTGAAAAAACCAAAGGAAACCTAATCGTGCTTGAGCTTGAACTTGTATGGTCACTTTTCAAAGCATATGTTGACAAAACAACGTTTTAGATGGCGGTTTGATATTTTTTTTAAGGAAGCATCCCTACAAATAACCTAATTGTGCAGGTAATTAAGAAGATGTGAATTGTCATAGTGTGGTCCATTGAGTTTCATTCAAGTTATATGCAAAAGCAGGTTGGCCCAAACATCGATTACACACAGGATAGTGCAATTGGGAATTATCACTCTAATAACATGGAAAGCTACCAAGATTCAAGAAACGTTCATGTTTTGACTTGGATTGCCGAATTGCAGGAGGCATTGCCAAGAAAATGGCCGCCGATTTGACGTGATCAATGCAGACTGAAAGTAAGGGATTGGAGCTCTTTACAATTCCCTATCCAAATTGTAGAGAATTAGAGAGGAGAGTCCCATTGTTTTTCATGCTCAATTTGAAGAGGGTGGTTAATTAGCTTTCTTGTTCAATTTAAGTAGTCATAATCAAGGTTAGTAATCGCGTGTTCGAATCTGCTTGCAGTAGTAGTTGCATGAACCAGATACTACTCAGCAAGGGACTTTACCAATTTGCGCCTCGGAGGAGTTGTGGTGACGGGCTCGCTGTTTAGGCGACAGCTATAGCTAAAACCAAATATTTTATAACGGGTGAGAAGCTTTATGGTAATGCCCAAAGATAGTAGTTACAGTGGTTACCCCTTCCATCCTTCTTTTCTTTTCTTTTCTTTTATTATTTTTTTTAAAAAAAGAGGGGGTCGGAAACTCAGAGATATATATATATATATGCTGGACAACTAACAAGTGTGGCATGACAATTACGCATCGTGATGGGTAACACACATAACACCTCATTCGAATTGGCCCAAATAAAGAGGAGAGGGGACCTTTGTCCTTGTAGCTTTGGACCATTGTTTTTCATACTCTAATTATGAAAAGAAGAGGGGACGGGCAATTTCACATGCACACATTTTTCGGTTCCCTATATTAATTCTAAAATTGGGAGAAAATCATCAATATTTATTGCATGCAATACAGACAATTAATGTGGGAGAATAAGTAAGCCTCGCATACCTCGACTGGTATGCAGAGCTCACTTATCCTCTTACATTAACTGTCCTTATTATATGCAATACGATCAATTAATTGCACCCGATCTCAATCCTCAGTGCAACAATCCTATTATAACTCTCATGTCGCGTCCTTCATAAAGTACCCACCCACAATAGTAACCCAAGTTTGAGTCTCTATATTGCATTATACGTTCTCTTCTTCCGTCTCCTCCCCAAATTACATTTAAAGGGGTCTCTAATCTTTATCCTCCTGTGTTTTTTATTAAGAGGTAGTTAGTAGAATAGTGAAAATAATGTTAAAAGAGTAATACTAATAATTCATACTTATTTTATATCGATTGACATATTATATTTTAAATTTTGTTAACAGTCAACTTCCAATTATCTGTATAATGCAAATTTTAGAATAACTCTACAAAAAAACCAAATTGGGTCGTGTTTGTTAGAAGTTTCGTTTTAAATTTAAAATGCAAAATATAATTTTACCTCTACGTCACATTAAAATATATATATTTAAAAAAGAAAAAGAAAGAGACTCCCAAACGTTTGATTAGTGATAAACAGGGGTAAAATAACTTACTCTGCTCGTCACTCTTCATTTAAATAAAATTATTTTATTCTTTTTATTAAAAAAATTATTTTTTTTATTATAAAAGTCTACTAAGAAACGATAAAACGTCCTCGAGTATCATTTCACCGTTTGAAATAGTTTCATATACTATTTGACTCATTCTTTATGTCCACCCATTACATTAATGGGAGAAAAAGAATATACAATACTTTATGTATATCCAAGCAACTCTCAGGTGAGACCAAACAAAAATTTTAAAATGCTGATTGGACAAGGATGGGCCCACGGTACATGGGGTGTGAGCCAATGGGGACCCGACGTGTTGGAAGCCGAGCCGCGCGTGAGCCCCAAACGGCGGTGACCGAGTCAGGGAGACGGTGATGATCTGTCGGTACTTAATTCTCGAGCTTAGCCAATGGCCACGCCCCTCGCTCACCTCCGAAAGCGACTGATTGGACAGGATTCCTTTGTCTTCTTTTCCCCTATCTCTCTCTCTCTCTCTCTTCGCCTCGTTGTCATGCACAGATACGGCCATACTCTCTCGCACTTATCAATTTTACCCCCCTTTTGTATCAGCCTCTCTATATTTATTTCATAGGTTAATCTTACTAGAAAAAAAAAAAAAAAAAAAAAAAAAAAAAAAAAATTAGCCAAAATCTACTATATATTGTTAAGATAGAAAAGTAATATGGATTTAGTCTCCATTTGGTCTAGCGATTTTTTTTTTTTTAAAAAAAAAATAACAATGTTAAGATAAAGTCAATGAGAACGTGAATTAAAAAAAAAAAAAAATTAAACATTTTAATAAAATTATAGTTTTAACCTTTTTAAAATCAGGTCCTCTTTTCGTGTTTATATTTTTATCTTTTTTAAACATATTTTATTTTTGAATTTTTGTTTAAAAACACACGTTTAAAATGTATGTATATATATATATATATGCTTTACGATAATTCTTATACTCATGTTAAGCTTGTCGGCATAAAAATTTAAAGGAGAAAGTATATATACCTTTTGTAACTAAAAAATAATTTTTAATGTTCTTATTAAATTTTTAATTTATGTAATGTCCTTCCAAACTACAATTGAGGTCCCTTCTTATACAAAAAATAAAATATAATAAACGACAAAATTACCACCGATAAGAAAAGGAAAAAAAAAAAGAAAGACAAAAAGAGCCATAAAAGCTAGGAAATAGGATTATCTCAATTTCAAGTAAAATAAAAAATAATTGATTCATGGTTTAGATTATTTCACAAATATATTAATATATAGAGAAAAAGTACATATATGCTCTCCAAACTACCATCTAATTGTTAATATTCATTCCCAAATAACTAATTGTATCTCAACCCCCTTAAACTACAAAATAAAAAAATAAAAAAATAAAAAATAAAAAAAAAATTGTCACTAAGATCATCAAAAAGAAAAGTAAAATGACCATGAAGTTTTTTAAATAAGACAAAAATGTCTTTATAAATTTGAAAAGAAATTAAAAAATATATATATTTTTAAAAAAATGAAAAAATGAAATTAAAAAAAAAATCGTTTTTTCTTTTAATTTTTTGTTTTTATATAATTGTAAGAATTAAAATTTTAAATAATATTATAAAATAAATACAAATAAAATTTCTGACAATAGGAAAAGGATTATGATATGAAAGCTCGGTTATCTTTCATTTTGTTTTAGTAAAGTCATGTCAAGTGACGTTTAAGTTTATTGATTCAAAACCTTTCATGGTGAAACAACAGAGTATTCCATGTAGACTTTGATGGTTTTAGCTTTGGTTGAAGCTTGCAAGTTTCAAAATTCCTATTATTCTATGCCTCTTTCATCATGGAAAAAAGAAAAATTATAAAAATAGCACAAGTCTCCCTCTAGCCAGGAGGGGCATCATAGTACTTTTAACCATTTCCACCCTCTGCTTATACCCCCATCAGGCTCTGCTTTCAGAGAAAAGTGACTCTTCTCTCTTGCTCTGCTCTGCTCTGAGACTGCAAGTCTGCAACTAGATACTACTTCCTCTCCAACTCTGTTTCACTTTCTTCCCAAACCGTGGTCAAAATCCTCTGTTTTATTTGATTTTTTTTTCCTTATTCTGAGTGATGGGTGTGAGCAGCCGGTGCTCCCATACTTCCCACATCACTGAGATCATCATCACCAGCTTCTTCCGCCACAAGCCTTAGATTCTTGCACGAAAACAGTGCCGTTTGATTAGCCTAACCCAGATGAGAAAAAACTGATCGGGTCTTAGAAAATATTATGGCGGGTGGAAGGGTCTATAACAGTGCTAGTAGTGGTGGTTCCAGTTTGAGTGTTTTGTTTCAGAATCAAAAGGCTTCTTGCGCTTCTGAGCCTCTTGATTCTCTTTTCGTTTCTGGGTCTTCCCCTTCTTTCCTTGGTATACTCTCTCTTCCTGCTTTGTCGTTTTTTTTTTTTAATGAACTACTACTAATATGGTGTTATGGGGGATTTTCTAGTCTTGAATTCGATATATTTGCCTCTAATTTTGCTTTGACTACATGAAAGGATTTCACTTTCGTCATGGCCAATTGATAATATCATAGAATTGCATTCATATGACTGTTTTTCTATTAAGTTTTGATAGTGGTGGATATATGGTTTTACTGATCAGCCTTATGTTGGCTTTGTAATCCAATTGCTAATTACTTGATGTGGGGTAATTTTTATTTTACTTTCTTTCTTATAGATTCAAACAACCCAACTATGTTTATATCGTAAACAAAGAAAGAACACGCAAGAAGAGAATTTTGCCAGGATTCTCCAGAATTCCAAATATTTGGACATCAAATGTTAAAATGCTATGCTAGCCATTCAAGAATTGGTTTACAATTATTTTTTTTTGTTTTGTTTTAGGGATTGAGTAAATTTGGTTTTTTTTTTTTTTTTTTTTTTTTTTTTTTTTGCTTTTTTATTGAAGTGTGGTATGGTCCTGTTTCAGGTTCAAGATCTATGTTGAGCTTTGAAGGTGTTCGTGGAGGAAACGGATCAAACAGGCCTTTTTTCCGCTCGTATGATCACGAAGACAATGGAGACGAGGACTTGGATGACTATTTTCAACAACCTGAGAAGAAGAGACGGCTAACCGTCGACCAAGTCCAGTTTCTGGAGAAAAGTTTCGAGGTGGATAACAAGCTTGAACCCGAAAGGAAAACCCAGCTCGCAAAGGACCTTAGCTTGCAGCCTCGTCAGGTTGCCATTTGGTTTCAGAACCGCCGGGCTCGGTGGAAGACCAAACAGCTTGAGAAGGATTACGAAGTTTTGCAAGCTAGCTATGACAGCCTCAAGGCCGACTATGACAACCTCCTCAAGGAGAGGAATGAACTGAAAGCAGAGGTAAACATAGTACTCCACGATTCACCACCTTTTCTTTTGAATTGTATTGGGATTTGGAGACACATGAATTTGTTTGCTTTGTTTTTTAATTTTCGCAGGTTGTTCTTCTCACGGACAAGCTGCTCGTCAGAGAGAAAGAGAGTGGAAGCTTTGAACCTTCTGAGACCAAGAAGTCATCATCATCCCAGGAACATCTGCAAAATCCGGTTGCTGCTGAATCGGTTTCTGAGGGTGAAGAAGTATCCAAAGTGTCAACAGTAGGTTGCAAGCATGAAGAGATTAGTTCAGTGAAAAGTGATATATTTGATTCAGACAGCCCACATTACACTGATGGGGTTCATTCTTCACTGCTAGACCCTGGCGATTCTTCGCATGTTTTTGAACCTGACCAGTCGGATCTATCTCAAGATGAGGAGGATAATTTGAGCAAGAGCCTATTGCCTCCATACACCTTTCCAAAGCTGGAGGATGTTGATTACTCCGACCCGCCTGAAAATTCGTGTCATTTTGGATTCCCTGTTGAAGATCATGCGTTTTGGTCCTGGTCTTACTGAGTTATCGATCTGTGGTATATATAAAAATATATCTATCTATCTATCTATATATATATGTTTCCTCTGTTTTGGTTTAGAGCATGGTAATGGAGGTAGATGTTCATGTAACTATGTAAGCAAAGCAATAAATTCGAGCATGGGGTGGTGGGTTTTGCCTCTTTTGTGATTTTTGTTTGTGCCGGGCTTCTTTGAATCTTTGTGTTCAATGAAATTCTTTTTTGCTTCGGAATGTAATTAAATAAAAAATAAAAAAAAAGTTGCTGTAGATTTTTTTTTTTGATCTGAAATTCTTTTTTTTTTTAAAAAAAAAAAAAAATTCTATGGGGAAAGAAAGTTGCTGGTGAACTAACACCACCTTCACTAAATTTCCATCCTTTTTGTCCCGGTGGTTTCAGTTGATAATCGGGGCCATAAACAAAACCAGTCGGATTATATATTAAAAGTGATTTTAAAGATTAAGAGCAAATTGTAATTTTGTTAAACATTTAACTGAATTTTTAAAAATTAATTTTTTAAATTACATATTTTTAAATTATTATTATTAAATGCACTATTTTTAAAAATCACACATGCACTATATGTAGATATACTATAAAATCTACTTGCAAAAACTCAAGATTGGAATGCTTAAAATTGTAAGATATAATGTAAATAGTTCATTTCATAATAAAAAAAAAATTAAATATGAATTATCACAAAATAAACAAATCCAAGTTTATTTGAAAAATATGTAAACAAAGTCTAAACATAAAATATAGCTCGATGATATTATATATTTTAAATTGTTATTTTACAAATAATATTTCGTTACTTTATTTACGCTAAACAATGAAATCGAATTAATCTGGTCATATTAAAACAAGGTTCAATTGAATGCCTAGCTTTTCCATAGTGTTTATTTGTACACATTTAAATGAAAATAGTCCGTCCATAAATTTTCAAATAGTGAGTAGCTGCATCTGGTCTAAAGTGTGTAAGAGCTTTGCCTGCACAAAAGAGTTGACTTCAATATTTTTGCTGAGTATGATCTGTAGATATATATATTTCTTGTGGAAGTTATTGAAGCATCAATTAATACTGGTGGTGCTTTCTTTTTGTGTATTGGGGGTCAACTTCATGATTACTTAGCAAAATCACATTTTGTTTTTTCTTTCTATGAAAATAGGATTTATTTATTTTTATTATTATTTTTTTTTTTTTTCTGTTCCTCGTTGACAAGGTGATAAGATTTGAAAGTTGAAAATGGTGTATCTAAGCCGTGATCCAGTTTGATACCCTGCAATTCTTAATTAATTTTTTATTTATTATTATTTTAATATCTGGTTTATATTAATGTAAAAGCTTGAGAGTTGACATTGTTATTTTGGTACGAGTGTAATCTGGGTATAATATTAATTTTTTGTGGAGATTATTGTGTTAACTATGGAACAGCAGTTCACGCAACCACAACCTCATTCAACTGAAGTAATTAGAGATATGTATTTATCTTAAAGTGTAGTTAATTATGTAATTGATTGTGTAAAAACCAAGGATATATAGAACAAAGAAGATAAGAAATATGTTTATTTCTCGAATGAATTTTTACATAATTTTTCCTACTTTTACATAAGAAATAGTTAATTATGTAATTAATTGGCATCACATAATGTCAGAATGCGTGTAGTTGGATGTTACTTGTGGCTGAATTTTAAAGAATGCTTCATGAATCGTAACACTCTATGTGTTGCATCTAAATGGGGTGTGTGTGGCATCTCTAACGCCATGAAGTGGAAGCAAAAAGCCTCGTTTCGAGGCTCAAAACGCTCATTACCTTATATGTGGATAGCGGATAATAACCATATTTAATAAACATAATATCAACGCAAATGTAGATATCTTAAAGTAATAATTGCATATGCATTTTCAACCCTACTAATATCTGTTAAGTTGGTTCATCCTCACTATGTTTGAAAAAGTTATAGGTTTGACTACTTCTCGACAAGTTTGGACAGTAGTAGCCACCCACTTTGCTTCATTGGCGTGATCACGAATAAATCATTAAAAATATGTCATTACAAAATCTTCTCCAAGGTCCAAAAAAACCATGGTTAATTAGTTTATTCATGCCACAAAGTCGCTTGCTGACAAATTGGCTATTGCTGGAAGTCCTGTTGCAGATGATGAACTTTTTTCTTTTATCATTAGTGGACTCAACTCCTTTTGGACCTTTTGTGACATCGATCTTATTCTAGAGAAAGAAATTTGACATTTGAAAAATCTCAATAAGAATTACTCAACAACATATGAAACTATGTTGGATAATCAAAACCAAGTTGTTCCACTAAAACCAAATCCGCCTTATTCCCAAAAAAAAAAAAATTTGATAAAAGGTCAATTATTTGTCTTCCTAAACTCGAGCTTTCACCTTGAGTTTAAGAAACACGTTAGAATATAGGATGTATTTTTTTTAATATTGTGTTGATGTCATTTTCATTGTTTAGTATTTACTATAGATGTTTTATTATCTTACTTTAGCTATAAAATTATAAATATAAATACAACTATAAGCAAGTTAATAAGATGAAGACGTAACCTTAATTATAGTGCATTTATCAATAGTGAACGTAAGCCTTTTAAAGTCAAGAATTTGTCTCTTTTTCTTATATGTGCTTCCCCCTTTTCTCTTCATGCATTATTATATCGTAAATTAATTTCTACACTAATTGAAGCAATTTGTGTTGTGGGTGTCAACTTCAAGATGACTAATTAGTAATTAGGAGGCAATCACATTTTGTTTTCTTCTTTAATTTCTCTCCCAACGTAGGATTCTTTTTTCTTGGTTTTCCTCCATGACAGAATTGCATGATAAGATTTAAATTGATATTATAGAAATGGACGAGGGAGGGTTGGTGAAAGTCCAAATTTCACACGAATTGATAAAAAGTAAAATAATCTGCACCCTGACTTATATTTGTACGGTGAATTATATTCCATATATATTTAAAAATAAATAAATAAAATGGAAGTAATAATATTTTCGTAAAATATATATATATATATATAAAACTGCTCTATAATACTCCAAATCCGAGAATAGAAAAAGAGATGCTATTTTGTCGAATTCAGCAAAATGTCAGCGTCTCTTTGCTTTTTAAATTTCCAAAAAAAATCGTAGGAAAATGCATACGTCATCACATCAATCAACATTTCTTTTAAGTATTGCAAATGTTTTCTCAAAAAAAAAAAAAAAAAAAAAAAAAAAAAAAGTATTGCAAATGCAAACCCATCGAACTATCGAAGTCCATGGTGATGGTGATGGTGATGTTCTTGCTTATCATCTGGAGAACATAAAATGCTTTTACTGTATTATTTTTTAATTTTTGAAAAAAATAAAAAATTCTGATATGACCTTAAAAGTAATTTCTAGATTATAATAAATATACAATGTTTTTGGTTATTTGTTAAAAATGAGCCGGGGCCATTATCTTAGCCAAATTATCTGTTTGAAATTTTGGTAGAAGAAATTTGATAATATCATAGAAAGCTTTAGAAATGGGTAAATGAGTGTTTTAGGAATACTACAAATTTTAATATAATAAGCTTTTTATAAACTCGTATGACCGTTCATATTGGATTGTCACATCAGGCTTTAGTCATTAAAATTTAGACCATCACGTAACATTTATTATGTCTATAAGCTGACGTAGTGACGTTGTAGTTTATATAAGACTTATCGCGTTAGTCACTGTAATATGATCCGTTACATATTATATATATTTTTTGTAAAATGTGAACTCTCACGTATGTCAAAAGTCGTATGAATTAACAATTAAAGAGAAGTCTTGCTCGAAATGAAGCTTGTAGAGGAAAATAATAAGTCAAAATTATTTCATCATGTTTGTAATTTGGCAAAATGGGGCAATGTATATGAGTATACATTGTCAAACATCTTTGTCATGTTTAATAGATTTATGAATGTAATTGACCATTGAAAGGTATGTCTCAACCCAAACAATAACTCTCCCTCTAAACTTTTTTTCAATTAAAACATTTTAAAATAAGAAATACTACACATACTTTTAAGTGCTCACTTTTTAACGTAGAAGTGAAATTCACAATTGGATAATTCATGTACTTTCATTTGTTATTTCATCCAAAATAATTTTTACTGCTACGTCGAAGAGTAAATACTTAAGAGTAAACACTTGAAAATATGTGTAGCACTAATATTTTAAAATATGTAACTTGAATTAGAATTACATACGTGATATTTTGTTATCTATTTTATTTATTTGTTTCTTTGTTAATCTTTTACAGAGTAGCTTTAAATATGAATTACCAACATTTAACAAGTACAATATCATGAATAAATACACGATAGTTTTTTATCCATATTTGCTCCAATTACTGCTAGTTGCTGCTTTCACTAGACGATCTTGGCGTGCCTCGCATACCACGATTGAAGACTTTGGAACATCGTCTTCGCATCATCAATCAATTGCCCATACGGACTTTTAGGTTTTCATTCCTTCCGCAACACTTGTACCATCTCCAATGCATTACTCATCACTCTCTAGTAAGATATTATGAATACCCAAATCTTAACCAAGTTCCGGAGTCTTCCATGCCCCATATCCTTCAACTATTGTTGGGAACTATTGTTGGGTCAACTATAAAGGGTTTTGTGGAACACAGTTGCCAAAACATTCACCTCATGGTCTCTATCAATTATGCCCACACCCATAGTCTTTCTTAATTTACCTATGGCTACATCCCAATTAAAGAATTATTATGTCTCAATTTTGCTCAGCATTCCTTCTCACCCTTCGTGACTCTTCATGAAATTCCTCTACAAACTTCTCGGCACTTCTTATTAGCCGAAAAGGGTAGGGAATTAGGGTCATTTACAATTATTTGTCTGAATTTAAGAGAATTCGGGCATGTGATTATGAGAGAACATTTATGGGACCTACCTAATCAAATAAAAAATTGGCTATTTAACCACTTATCCGGTCAGGTGAGTCTCATAAGTAATATTTTATAATCATCTATCCAAATTCTCTCAAATTTAAAAAAATAATTATAAAGAACCCTGATTCAAAAGTAAATAAGATCATCTTCGAACACTATCGTATTTATGGGAAGCCAAATCCTAATGCATTTATCAAACTAATTTGTATAAAAATTTTAGGTTAAATTTAAAGGACTCACAAATATCCGAGGAAAGAAGGTCTCATTTTATAAATGCAACTAAAAGTTTTTTTTTTTTTTTTTAAAGATATATATGCAACTAAAAGTTCATTCCCATAAAGCTTCCCTTTCTTTGAAGGCCACTACCTTCCTTTGCGGCATATTGCATAGAAAGTTACAACCACTCAAAAGTGCAAGGTGTCCTCTCTTCCCAAAGCACGAGGCTCTTTTCCAGATTTCCTGCCGACCATTACGACGCCGGGTTGATGGGAGTTCAACAGATGCGCACCACGTGTGCGGCTAGATCGAATAGGCTCGTCAAACAAAGCATCACCATCAAGACAAGGTCCACCAAACGCACCCCTTGGAATCAAAAACTTGTGCGGGGCCCCACGACGTAGACGTCAACTGCAACGTGGCTCCAGATCTGAACCCTCATTGGCGGATAATCAGGTCAAAATAAGCTACGGCCCCACCACATGCTAATATTGATATATATTTTTTAAAATAAAAATTTATTCGCTTTCGAGAGAGAGGATACAGATAAGCATAGAAATGATAGAATGGAGGGATCTGTGGGAGTGGGGCCCCGTGGCAGGGGTAAGGAAGAGTCTTTGATGGTGACGCCACGCTTCTGTCCGTTGATAAGATCAATCTCATGTCACACGTGTACGGTTTCTTCCGGTGGGTCCACTTACAAGTGGCCATCTGGCCAAATTATCATGGCCTAATGGAAACGCTCGACCCCTCCATTGTTGATTTGTTGGATTTAACAATGGAAAACAAAAACAAAAACAAAAACAATGACTTGGATGGACGTTGATTATTAGAAGAAAAAAAAAAAAAAAAGAAGAAAATTATGGACTAACTATATAGAAGTGTTTAAAATTTTCAAAGCTATGAGAGTGGATTTATTTATGACAAAAAAATAAATACTGATTTTCTATTTATGAGGTGGGATATGAGAAATGAATGTCAATTTTCTATTAAAATTTCTATTTAACTCTCTAGATATTTTAAATATAAAAATGCAATGCCTTAGACATTCTATTAAAATATAAGGCCTTGTTTTGGGTTCATTTGGATTTCTAATTTCAATAAGTGAAATTTTAAAATATGAGATTGAAAAAGGTAAATTTTAAAAATACAGTAAAGTGTTTGGCAAAATTACAGTGTGTAATATATACTATTTCTCTTCAAAAAAAGAGAGAAGTTATGCAATACATGCCCGTCTATTCTGTAACTTCTTTTTTGTTATTATTATTATTATTGTTAAAGTATCAATTGTCACAAAAGTTTCAATATAAAAAAATAATAAGTTAAATTATTTAATTTATTCATTTTAGAATCATTATTTGGACTCAGAACATTGTTCGATACAATGTTAAATTATTTTTTATTCTAAAAATTTAAACATTTGGGAACAACTTTTATCAACTAAGATTTTCAACTCTCAAACTTTTTCAATTAAGAATAACATATATCAATAAATTGAAGGAAACTTTGCTATTAAGAAAGCTTGAGATACTTTTTTTTTTTTTAATGTTTACGGTTCTTCTCTGAATAATTTTAAACTGTTTCATGAGATTTTATGTGTTGAAATTGAGCATATAAGATCATTTGTGATATATATATATATATATATTCAAAATCGAAATAAAATTAATAAATTATAAAAACTTGTGACAACTGACAACTGACAACCGACCTTTATTAGTAGTTGACTCGGAGGTTGCAAGTTGCCTAAGCTTGTCCGACGATTAAATTTTATTTTCAATTTTTATTTTCAATTTTTAAAGATGCCAGTAATTTGACAATTACGTGGGTGCTGACATGTCGTAAGAGACAAAAATTGTGTTCCTAGTGATGCTAAGTGGTGGTGACGTGGCGAGCCGTTAGTTTTTGGACGAAAAACTTGACTGAGGTACTGATTTAGTCTTTTTCCAAAACAGAAATACCATCTATGATGCAAATTGAAATTTAGTTACCAAAAAATAAAGTTTCTAAAATTCAGATATTAAAAAATTATTTAACCCTTTTCTTTATTTAATTATTTATTTATTTTAGACAAAAGTTGGAGTGACTCAACACAAGCTTAACTCACACTAGATTCTTCACCCTATTTGTTATTTTCGATAGGCCGGAGAGGAGCCGATTCTTTATGCACAGAAGTATTTTTATATTTTTACATCATGTGAAATTATAAAAATATTCTTGTTTATAAATGACCGATTCTTCTCTAATTCTCATCTTTTGTAGTCTCCCTTTCAGGCTGTTATTGGTATTAAAAAAAAAAAAAGAAAAAGAAAAAGAAAAAAGCAACGTATATAATAAAAACTTACATCAATATAAGAGAAAGAAATAAATGCAATGCTCTAGAATTTGGGGCCTTCTGTCTGGTCAATTATATGAGAGAGATTCCTTTTCTGAATGGTTTTTAGAATTTTTTTTTTCTTTTATTTTAAAGTATTCTGATTTGTGAGAATAATTTTGAGTATTTTGAATTGTTTGTTAATATTTTTATTTAAAAAAAAAAAAAAAAAAAAAAACCCTCTCGAAATTCCTTTGTATGCCCAAAGTGACATGCCTAAATAAGAGAGAAAAATGTACTATAATTTGTTATAATATAATTAAATATTTAAATTCATCCATTTATATTAGCTCTAAGTTTGTAGAAGAAGTAATGGTTTAATATAGTATTAAAACAAAGGTTTTGAGTTTGAACTTTGTCTCTGTCATTCATCTCATATTTCAATTAAATATTTCATATGTTATGTCTCACCTATTAAGGAATAGTGTTAGAATATAAATTAAATGATTTGATTAATCCGTTCCTATTAGCTTAAGCTTTTGAGAAAAATTGCGATTTAACATAATTTTAAATGGGGAGCGTGAGAATATAAATTAAATTATTAGATACTTCATTTCCTATTAGCTTAAGTTTTTGGGATAAGTGATGTTTTAACATAATTTTAGTTTCAAGAATTCACCCAATTTTTGTTCTTTGGACATCGATTCTACCTTCTTTCTTTACCTTAAAACTAACACACACTTCCATCATGAATATTCTTGCGTCTAAGTCGGCCGTTATGTGTAAATGTACTAAGTCAAACGAATGAAAATAACTTCTATAAGGACTTGATACAAACCAAGTCTTTTGTGCCCTTCAATAAAAAATAGACACATCAGAAAATCACACCAAATCAAATAAATACGAAAACACACGATTTAAACACCACTGAATAGATATGTTTATATGTCATTTAAATGATGTATCATCTAAAAACCCATATATCATTTAAACACCACTGAATTTGATTGTCTAGAGAGGGTGGCCTAACCACCCCTAAGCTTGGGAAGGGGGGGTTTGACAACCTCTTTTAGCAGAATATGAGATGGTGGTTTAGTCGCCACCGCTAATATGGGATGATCTGATCACCCCTAAAAACTACAAAGTTGATTTATTTTTTATTTTGTATTTTATTTTAAAAAATATTAATAATGTCATCGTAAAAAAATTAACAGAAAGTAAACGGAAAAAACTATATGATAACCGCTTCAACTTTAGGAATAAGTTGATAACTTGTGAACCTAAGGGAGCGCTTTGATAAAAGTTCATACCTTAAGGGACCAATGGAGCTTTTTTTTTATTATTATTTTTTTGCAAATTAAGTTATTCTATTATCACTTTACAAGTGATCAAAGTTGTTGCAAGACAATGACCTACTAGAGCACATGCATAATAATAGTATAATAGTGAAGAATAAAGACAAAGAAAGGTTAGGAAGCATGAGTAAGCAACTTCAAGATCCTTAATCGGGCTTTAGAGTTTAGCTTAATTCATCTCACAAGTGCTCTGTATAGCCCATAAAAGTATTAATGGCGTGGAACCCCAGCAGAATCTGACATAAAAAAAAGCCACAGACACAATTTTAATATGCATACACAAAAATTCACCAGAGATTCATGTGTAAGTGTGTTTGTCATATCATCCCCCATGGAGGACTTAAATCCCCCAGTGATCTTAATCGCAGCCTTCTTAAAGATAAAGGTTGCAACCTCTATACAATCATATAACATCATTTTGTGTAAATTGATGCCTGCCCAAGCTTCCATTTTCCTCTCTAGGAGGCCACTCTTTGGAACAAGAATGTGGACAATATGCTATGAAATTATTTACAGATCAAAATTTGAAGTTGTTCTTCAAGTATAACACCATCTCTTGCTGTAGCAGTAGAAATGAAAGAAGAAAAATCAGACTTGTTAGTAACATATATATGGAAGCCAAAGAATTTTGCTAACATAGTACGTGTCTTGAGCATCTTGAAGGAAGAATAACCTCAAGTGATTACCAGAATAATTAAAGCAGAAAATAGTGAAACTCAGTATTTACTTTGATTGGTAATTCCTTTTTCAACATGGTCAGGACTCAATAATGAGTTTTCTTCAGAATAATCATCTATTAGCTGATATCAGCAGGAATGTTATGTCAGTTGAGAAAATTTTATTTGGAATCCATGAGTTTTTTATTCTTCCTCGAGATTTTTGGTTTCTTTTGCTAACACCCTTTGGAAATTAAATGAAATTTGTAAGGGAAAGAAAAAGAACTTACAATCAAACAAAGAAGGAAGCATCCAGTAGCGCTAGGGAACAAAGCAAACCAAAAATTCAAGTGGTGCAACTTAGCTCCATCAATGAACAGAATAGGCAAGCTTGCAGCTACATTTTGATTGTACAAACTTGCATTTTAGTACCGGATGTGGCCATGTGGGTTTCTTAGGAAGCCAGCAACAATGGAGAGGACAAGAGTAAAGCTATTTGAGGGCATTAATTACCTGGTGGGTGAGTGGCACCCGTGTAGATCATGAAGGCAATGGAAGCGGCCAGGGCAATGCTCCTAGCAAGCCATCCAGGCCCAAACATAGAGAATGCCAGAACACCAATGGCGGCACAGCCAATTTGAGCCATGAACATATTGTACTTCTGCAAAATTTGATACTACTTGATGTAAGTTCTTGTCATGTAGATGAAAAATTTAACACAGCCAATGGTACTAAGAATATTGTTGACAAAACATGGCTGAAATTGCAGGGGGTTAAGTTCAAGTGATGCCCTTTCGTTTCTGTTAGGTGAATTATTATTATTATTATTATTATTATTAGATGAATAAATGCTTTATAAAGTTCAAACTCAAAATGTCTACAAACAAGTAAGGGGATAAATGATTTTTTACATGACCTACGAAGCTGGTATGAGCTCAACACGACACAAAATTAGTAGACTAGTATGAGAGTTCTCACTTGTTTAGTTAAATGGGTCGAGTTATGTTTCGACACGATCCTAACCCGATATTTAGAGTTAAAATCTTTTTGCACGACCAGCAAATCTGACATAAACTAACACGAAATTAACGTATTAAGATTGAGAAGTTCAAACTCGTTTAGTTAAAAAAATTGAATTAAGGTTATCTATATAGTCTTGTACCTAAATTTAGACACAATCTAAACTCTACACACAATACAACCCCTAACAAGGTGAGTAGTTGACTTTCCACGATTTCAAACTACCATTTTTTTTTTTTTTTTCAAATGTACCCTCAAACAAAACAAAAAATTTCTGTAGGTCGGGTGGAAGAAGCTCTAAGCCCAGTGAGCTTTACTTTTGGGCCAGAGCGGCCCCTAGAAGGTCGACAATATAAACAATTTTGTCAACTTGTACACGTGTCAGGAGGGTCCATCGAAGCACGATTCTATCCAAAATTTATATGGGCCGAGCCATTGATCAACGTCAGCCCATTAAGGTCATTGTGGGCTGTTTCGACACAGCCCCAAGAGACAGAGAGAGAGAGAGAGAGAGATACCCGGGCAGCGGGAGAGGAGGGAGTGGCGAGGAGAACGGCAGAAACAGCCCCCAAAGGTGCAATTGTCATTGAAATCCCTTTTGGGGCCAAAACCTGATCCAACTTCCCCAATATCGCCATTGCTGCGAATGCCCCTGCAGAAGGCCAGAGGACATCGCTGAGGGAAGGAGCCGCAGGGCGCTTCCCAGGTTTCCAATCGTCCCAGAATGGTGCCGGTGCGGCCACGTTGCTTGATGATGCCACCACCCCATGTTCTGCTCTTCTTCTTCTTCCTTTGCTGCTAATTATACTTCTCCCATCAGTTTGATTGAAACCAAGACGCCTTTCTAAAACAAGTGCTTTGTTTCGAACGAAATGGGTGTTGATTAGCGATGAAATTGCTGGAGAAATTGAACGCAACGATGGCGGTATCAATGAACTATTTTGATGAATATGACAGCAGCTAGTCCTTAATTGCATGCCCATTTCTCAGATCCCCCACCCTTCTCTCTCTCACTCTCTCTCTCTCTCTCTACCTTCCACTTGTTCCTGGTGGCCGGATATGATCCAATCCAATCACAACCTCAGGACAGATTTCAGTGTTTATGATGTGTGTGGTGTCAAAGGTGGGCTTTTGGGGAGGTCGAAAGGTCATATTGGATACAAATGCTGAATTAATTACAAATGGCTCAAAAGGCAGACCAAAAGTCATCGGTGGCGCCAAAATTAATTAATTAATTCCAACAATCATCATTTTTTAATTTTTTTTTTTTGGGTGAATAAACAAGGGGGATTTTCAGTTTTTCATCTTAAATTTCTAACATCAACCGAAATCATGCTATATACGGGCATTTCAAACAATGTTAATCTTCTAATTATTCAATAACATTTGAAGCAAGATATAGAGAAGATGTAAGATTTCAGACTTGAGACTTGAGAGAGAGGAATTAGTGTTTACCAAAACAGAGTTACGAGAGAGAACTTTTCCATGTCAATATACCTAGAGATAGGGGTGAGCAAAAACCCGCAAACCCGCCCCAACCCGCACTCCCCGCCCCTCCCCGCCCCTAAAATTGCGGTTTTTGATTTTTTTTTTTTACGGGTACGGGTTGGATTTTAACCAACCCGTGCGGGGCGGGGCGGGGCGCGGGTTTAATCTCTTTTTTTCCCCGGATCCCCGCCCCGCCCCGCCCCTCCCCGCGCCCCCCCCCCTCATATATTTTCCTTTTCTTCTAGATTCTTCTTCTTCTCTTCTTCTCTTCTTCCTTCTTTTTCTCTTCTTCTTCACAGATTCACAACCACCCTCTCATATATTTTCTTTTTCTTTTTCTTCCAGATTTTTCTTCTTCTTCTTGCACCATTCTTCTTCTCTTCTTCCTTATTTTTTTCTTATTCTTCACAGATTCACAGTCCCCCCCCCCCCTCTCATATATTTTCTTTTTCTTTTTCTCCCAGATTTTTCTTCTTCTTCCTGCACCATTCTTCTTCTCTTCTTCCTTATTTTTCTCTTCTTCTTCACAAATTCATAGCCCCCCTCTCATATATTTTCTTTTTCTTCCAGATTATTCTTATTCTTTCTGCACCATTCTTCTTCTCTTCTTCTTCACAGAATCACCCCCCTCTCATATATTTTCTTTTCTTTTTCTTCCTGCACCATTTTTTTTTTTTTTTTTTAGGTGTTCTACACCCATGGGGATCCCCGCATACCCGCGGGGATCCCCGCCCCTCAACCCCACCCCATCCCCACCCGCCCCATGCGGGTGCATGGGGATTTTTGCGGGTTGCGGGTTTCCTTTGGGAAACCCGCACCCCTGCAGGGCGGGGCCAAAAAAAGGGCATCCCCGCCCCCCCCCCCCGCCCCATGCTCAGCCCTACCTAGAGAAGGGAGGAGGGGGGGGGGGGGGGGGGGGGAGTGGGGAGGGGCAGGCGGCGTAGAGGTGGGACAAGCGGTGGCGTCGAGGATAGAGAGAGGGAGGCGGTGAGGAATAATCCACGTGTCATTCCATTTGTTGACGTATATAATAAAACGCCAAGAATTAGTTCATGTGTCATTTTTAATTCTTGACTTATATTAAAAAATGTCAGAGAATTATGGGATGTTTGGGTACATTATTTTTCAAAAACAAATTTTATTGCTATTTATTGGTATTTGCAAATTTTCAAAAACAAATCAAATTTTATGCTACTTTTTTTAATTTTGTATCAGAAAGTTAAATCATCCAAACATATTTTTCAACTTTATTTTGCATCGGAATTTGTGCAATAAATTATAATTGAATTTAGATTTCAAAAAATTGAACACCCATTTCTTAGCGTATAAAAATTAACGCCCAGAAAGTACTGACATCCGAAGAAAAAAAAAACTTTGATACATACACTTTTCCCCGTGTTTCACGTGAACGCAAAGAAAAAAAAGAAGAAGATTTAAATATACTTTTTTTTTTTTTATAGTGATTCTAAACTTTTTACAAACTCCCATTACAATATCTTAATGATAAAAAAAGAAATTAAACAACAAATTTGGTAGGTAAATTTAATTGTTGTGAGATGAAAATGTGACCTTTAACATTACTCTCTTATTGTTGCATCATTTTTTATTGGTGAGCTATTTAGATAGTGATTTTCAATTATTCATAGAATCTAATTCTATTCTCAACACAAAAGATATATAAGCTTTTTGTTTGATAACACTCTTTTCTTTTCCTTTCTATTTTTAATTTTTAAAACAAAAATAATAACAAACAACTCAAAACATAAAACACACAATTATTTTAATATTTTTTATTTTAATATTTATGTAACGTTATAACACTTTTTCAAACAAGAAATACCATTTAAAAAACATTAACAACCTACGGAGACACGAAGCCACCGTCCACCAGGAGATCATGTCCAGTCACGAACTCATTGCACGCAAGGAACAGCACAGCATCTGCCACGTCCTTCACCTCCAGCGCAACCCCTTTCAACCTCCTGTATTTCTCATACACCTTCTCAACCTCCTCCACGCTCCTCCCTAGCGCCTGGGTGGTCAACGGCGTTGCGAGTCCACCCGGAGACACGCAGTTCACCCTAATCCCGTGCACCCCAAGCTGAACGCTGGCAGACCGAACCAGGCCCACCACCGCGTGCTTTGACATGCAATAATCGGTGCTCCTCGGCGCACCGTGACAACCGGTCACGCTCCCTGTGCACACGATACTCCGCTTCTCGCTCCCTTCGACCATCACACGCGCCGCGTGTTTCACGCACAAGGCCATGCCACGCGCATTGACAGCAAACAGTCGGTCCAACTGTGCAAAGTCAAGCTCAAGGACTGTCTGGTCGGAGGAACTTAGGATCCCAGCATTGCTGAACATGATGTCGAGCTGGCCATGTTTCTGGACGGTAGATTCCACCATGGTTTTGACTTGGTCTTCGTCGGTAACATCACAATGCACGTAGTTGCACTTGTCTGTGCCAATGGATGTGGCTACTTGGTGACCCAGTTGGTCTTGGATATCGGCGATCACGACCATGCGTGTGCCATGTTCGGCAAAAAGGCGCGCCGTGGCCTCGCCTATGCCTCTTGCACCGCCGGTGATTATGGCTACCTTGCCCTGTAGTCTGTTGTTGGACACTGCGGAGGAGTTTGTCATCGTAAAATCCTCCACACAGTAGAATTGGGGAGACTACTGAGCTAGCTAGTAACTGTTATTATAGTTGGCCGGTAACCTGTTAAATCAGAAAGCAAATGGCCCCATTTAGAAAGCACCATTGTTGGTCAAGTAGAAAACGATAAAATATTTTTGTATAACAGGACTTCAATTTATTATGAGTTTTGCTTTACTTTGCTAAAAAACTGTTGGCCGGACATATAAAATATATTAATATATAAGCCCGATATACAGTTGAATGAAACTGCACGTATAATAGCATGAACAAGAAAGGAAATATATTAATTAATTAATTACGTAATCAAGATATAATATGATAATATAACAAAAGTAATATACTAACATCTCCTTTTAAACTTTAGGCGGCGAAACCAACTTGAGTTTGCAGAAAACATCGTTAACAAATGGACTAGGTGGATGAGATTTCTTGTAGATGTCGACAAGTTGTTTATTGGTGGAGACTAATCGTTCGTAGATATAAGGTGTTGTGCTGAAGATGATGTCACAATCAATTTTGGTATGTTTGGTGCACTAATGAAAAACATCATTATGGACAGCTAATGATGCTTTAATTGTCATGATGAATTGGAAACACGACAAGAAATTTGGTTATTAAAAGTAACAAAGTCGATTGTTAAAATGTAAATGTCGTCGCAAATGACTTTTAGCAACGACAGTTCTTCACTGTAAAGTCGTCGTTGTTGCTTCATCATGAAATGTTATTCGCGACGACTTATAAAGTCGTCATGGATAACTTGTTATTCATGGCGACTTATGTAGTCTACGAGGATAAGAAGTCATTTGTAACGACTACATTACTAGTCGTGAATAATTTTGTATTATTTTTTCTTTTTCTCGAAAAAAAAAAATTATGTTACATTTTTTTAATTTTTCATTGCAATTAATTTTGGCATGGGTGCATGATAGAGAACAAAAATCACTCATATATACATTATACAAGTATTCAAACTACAAATACCTTAATACAACACTCACGTGCATTAATCAAAGTTCTGAAACTAGATAAAAATGTTAAAAAAAGGGATAAATGTACTTTGGCCTCTTCAAGTTTTCAACTAACAACTAATTTTTTATTTAGCCCCATAAATTGATATACATGACACTTAGATACATTAAACTACTATTTTGTTGCAATTAAATTGCTGCATTAAAGTCAATTTTCTTATGATACTCTTCATTTCAAGTTGAGTCAAGTCCACAAGCGGCTTGATTCGACTCGAACTCGAGCTTTAGTCAATATTAGCGAAATGTTTGATCCGAGCCCGAGCTCGATTAAGATGCCTTGCGAGCCCTAATTTAGCAGTTCGGCTCAATTAGGTCTTGTTTATGTTTGTAATTTTTTAAATGTGATAATTAAAAAAAAAAAAAAGAAAAAAAAGAAAGAAAGAAGAAGCTAGATGCATGGGTATAAATAAGCCTGGAACGAACCTTGCAATGCTGCTCAACCACTATACCACTTCTCTCCAAACGTTGCACTGCGTCTCAACTCGCGTCGTTCCATGCATATATGCACCATGCTGTAACGAATATTACCTGGTGAATGTTTTACAGTTTCAGATCATGGACAAGTGAGAGAACAAATAGAAAGATAAAGAACAGTCTTTGGTATTTGGGAGAGAAGAAAGATGTTATAGAAAACCACAAGTAATGTTGGAGTATTAAAAGGTGCGTTGGTTGGTGGGCATTAAATGGGGATGGTAAGGGGGATGAAGCTTTAATGGCTGAGATTAATCGAATGGCAGGAGGGGAAGGGATTTTTTCTTAAAAGGACTTGCAAAATTCGAGGCTGAAAAAGCCTTAAATGGCTGAGATTTGCACGAAGAAATCTATGGGTTGAGAATTAGAAACAAGGATTGGGAAAAGGAACACATCCATGAAGCAAGTGCATCATCTGAGCATGGGAAAAGTGTTGGACTCTAGGGTCATCCATGAAGCAAGTGCATCATCTGAGAATGGGAAAAGTGTTGGACTGTAGGGTGACTTTCACCCATCAATGTGTGAGGCCCACTATTTTTATTTTTTTTATTTTTTTTTTCCCGACTTGTAGATTTGATTTGGATTTAAAAAAACAAGACCTATTTGTATTAGGACTTGGACTTAGACTCCTCTAAATTAGATTAGGAGTTAGTTTTGCTCTTTATAAAAACAGTGGTGCTCACTTATTGTTAGATACACAAAGGCAAAAGAATTTTTGTGTCCTCTGATTAGCTTAGTGTGCTAAGACATTTAGAGAAAAAAAAAATAGAGTTTTTTTTTATTATTCTCCTTTGTATGAGAATAAGATTTGGGTGTATTACAGTTTTGGATTTTGAGTGATTTTTTTTCTTATAACCATCTTAATAGTGAATATTTTGTGATTGCATCTGTCAATAGACGTACATACTTAGCTCATATTAAGGGAACTAGCTACTTAAATCTTGGTATCTGTAGAGATTAATTTAATTTTATTGTCTTTTTATTTTTTGCATCTCACAGGTCTTACGAAATATGATAAATTTCCTAACAAAAAGAACATTAGAAAGAATGAAAAAACAAAAAGAAAAGAAAGAAAGTAATCTGACGTACTAATTAAACTAAGGCAAGTAAAATATTTGCAAGAAGTTCATAAAAAAAGAAACCAGCAGATCTTAAAGGTGCTTAGTATTTGGAATTGCCTATATATCATGGCAGCAACAGCAACAGCAACAGCAACAGTATCAATCCGGCCAATGGATTCAGCTACTCTTTGGCCTACTCTTTGCCCGCCCATAAATACGTTTTATTCTCACACACTCACAGCTCCTCTTTATCGTCTAGATTTCTTGCTCTTCCTCACAACTCCTCGCAGTATATGAAACAGTATGTTAAGGACCCGGGTTTGAGACCGTGTGACTGGTTTGGTGAAAGGTACAGCGACAGGGTTTACGTCCCTGTGCTTACCTATGTTGGAAAGGTAGATGATACGAGGTATTCGAGGTACCTCTGCCTCCTAACAACTACTGGAGTTGGGTTGATAATTTTTCTGCATGATTTTATTCATTCGAATCCCCCATATAACTAGGGTGAATTACAAATACAGCAGTAATTGCTTGATTACCATAATTTTGGGAAAGTATAATTCCCTTAATTAGCTTCCTATAAATCAGCTACTGATTGGAAAGTCCTAAGAATAAGGGGATTGTGTTTTTCCCCAGTTGTAGCCTAAGAATAAGGAATTTACTTCCCAATCAGTAGCTGATTTATAGGAAGCTAATTAAGGGAATTATACTTTCCCAAAATTATGGTAATCAAGCAATTACTGCTGTATTTGTAATTCACCCTAGTTATATGGGGGATTCGAATGAATAAAATCATGCAGAAAAATTATCAACCCAACTCCAGTAGTTGTTAGGAGGCAGAGGTACCTCGAATACCTCGTATCATCTACCTTTCCAACATAGGTAAGCACAGGGACGTAAACCCTGCCGCTGTACCTTTCACCAAACCAGTCACACGGTCTCAAACCCGGGTCCTTAACACAGTAATAATAGCTTGAAAGTTAAAAATTATATTTTTATCTAACAACTATCTCATAATAATGACATGCCAATCCCAACCAAACCGTAAATTTTGATTTTAATTATTTTATATTAAAATTTTTATATTGTGAGTAAAAGTCAATATCTATAGGTTAATAATTATAAAATCATTTTTCAAAAATATAATTTCAACTAAAAACATTAGATAATCTAACAAAAAAAAAGTAATCGTCTAGCTACAGGGTCATCCATTTGCACCATATTTTATATCAAAACAAACGGAGGTGAGTCAATAGCCTTGTAGGCTGCAACTGTTGCTCACTGCCTTGGAGTCTGTCATTGTAAATCACACAATAGAGACGGGCTGGCTAATGATCGAGGTGGTAACTCTTATTGGTTTCAAGAAGATGGACAATACTGTTAACTTGTTAAATCAGAAAGCAGTGCCTTCTATTTAGAAATTAAGCACAAGACCAATATAGTTGGTAACCTGTTAAATCAGAAAGCAAATTTCTCTCCATCCAGAAAGCACTATTGTATGTTACGTAGAAAACGATAGAATATTTTTCTATAACAGGACTTCTATTTATTATTAGTTTTGCTTTAATTTGCTAGAAAACAATAACCCATGACAAAAAACTTGCACTATTGTATATATATTTGTATGGGCAGTCTAATATCGTATGTAGGGCTTATAATTTTTGATACGATTCGTGAATTCAACCAAAGATTAACAGATTAGGGTTGAAAGGTTTTATCCATTTAATTCAATAAATTAGATTATGATTGACTTATATAGCTAGTTTTATACTCATGTTTTGACACGAAATTAGTTGGTTAAAGATTAGGAGTTTGACTCGTTTCAATCTATTAAATGAGTTGGGTTAGGGTTGACATCGATAATTTTATATTCATGCATTGACACAACCCGAACATCGAACATAAATTGCCAACCCCTAATTGCATGTTAAGTAGAAAACCTAGTACATTGAGTGTTCGCTAATATTGTTTATTGGTATTTATGCACCTTAAATTTTATGTGGTCATTTTTGTGTAGGTATGTAACCCTAATTAAGGTACGAGTGATGAGGACGAGAGAAGAGATAATTGGGTTTTGTAGTTTTATTTAAGTTCTAATAATAGGGTTATTAATATTTTTAATTTTATTTAATTTTCAAGAGTTAAGGATATTTTTATAATTCAATAAATGGGGTTTTCCCTATCTTTAGGTGTACGACCTTACACTTCTGACACGTATAGATGAACAATTAAATCCTTAAGGATCATCCTGTCTAGGACCTCTTCCTTTTCAATGCAATCTCGTTAACACAATCATATATATAAGAGAGTTTTTGTATTTGACACACTGTGATAATGCTTGAAATCATTAGCAACAAATGCAATTTAAGTGGGTTATATTGATCGAGGACCAAGTTGGTGATTGCTAATCCCAAGTGAATATATATGATGGCTTTAGAGCTCAACCTTTTGAACGAAATGCAACCTTTTCAAGCTATTTCTTGTAGGGTTGGCAAAACAGGTACTCGACATGATTCGTTAAAACCTACGACCCGTTTAAGGTAGACCCAAATACGACTTGTTTATGTTAAGAGATCGGAGCTCCAGACACAACACGACACGGCTATTTCACGAGTCACCCGACACGACCCGTAAAACCCGTTTAACATAATGGGTCGTATCGGGTCGATACGACCCTTTTGACCCATTTTTAAGACTAAAACTATGATCAAGAATCATCAAGCAACAGAACCAAAATCAAACACTCTTCCAAGTATTAAAACCAAAAAGAAAGGAAAGTAAAAATAAGGAAACTAGATGAGATTGAAGATGACCGAGAGTTTTTTCTCATTGCTTCAGCTCATCCATTAATTACAAAGCATTTACACTAACAAGTAACAACACCACTGAGACTTAACAAGCCATTTCCCGAAACAAATGAAAGATTCAAAATGCTATAACAATGGAAATCAACTATTAACATACCGGCAGTACCGAATGCGACATCGGTGGAACAGAGAGAGAGAGAGCGGCAGAGAGACTGGGACAGCGTTGGCAGTTGGCAGCGAGCGCTGAGTGGAGAGCAGCAAGCGTCGAGCGTTGGCAGTCGGCAACGAGCGCTGAGTAGAGAGGTTGGAGAGCAGAGACTAGAGAGACTAAGAGAGAGAGCGTCGACTCGAGCGGGTCCAGGCGTCCAGCGGGATTGCGGGAGGAAGAAGAAGGGGCTGCGGCAACACGGTGCAGAGCTGAAGAAGAAGAAAATGGAAGAAGAAGAGAAGGGCGGCGGAATTGATTCAGCTAAAAGAAAAAGTTAGAGTTTTGATAGTTTTGATTTTTGAACTTTTGTGTGTTTGTTGTCACTTTGTGTTTTCAACTTTTTGACTAAAACAAAAAATCAGAAATATGTTAAATAGCTAATAAGCCCATTCCCGAATTTCCCGGATTTCCCCCCCCCCCCCCCCCCTTTTTATTTTTATTTTTAAGTTTAATCGTGTCTGGCGGGTCACCCCCGCCAGAATGAGTTAAACGGGTTGACCCGTTTATGACCCAAACCCATTTAAGGTAGACCCAAACTCGCTAATTTCGTATCATGTTATCGGGTCGTGTCAAAATTGTTAGCCCTAATTTCTTGCTTGGCTAATTATGGTGTCTGAAATCGGCTAGCAGAAGGATCTCTTGGTGATTGAGAGAGTTGTGCTATTCCATGATGCAGAAGGATGCAATGGAGTTGGAGAGACAGAGATAAAAGGGAGGAAGAAAAAAAAAAAAAAAAATTTAAATTAATATTTAAAGAAAATAAATAGTAGAATAGCCAGAGAATCAGCTGGAGTGTTTATAGAAAAATATATAGGTAAAATAAAAATTTATAGTTTTCAATAGCTATTTTAGCCTGTGTTTGTTGGAGATGCTCTAAAGGAGCAGGAGCTTAATCTGATGGGCTTTTCCTTCAAAGATGCGGAGTGTGCAGGGGCAAACTTAACCTTGGGTCTTCAAAAATTAGCTTCTTTAAATTTTATTCTCTTATTTAAATGTAGGAAAATTTCTTAAAAACCTCTTGAATCAATTTATTTTTATTTTTTTATTGTTTCGTAAACTAAAAAAACTCAAAAGAACCAAAAATTATACCTTAAATTTAGAGAAACAAAAATAGTTTCCTTAACCTTAAAAGACAAAATTATAGCTGATTAACATGTTTATAAACCGGGAAGATTTTACTGGCACATGCACAAAAGCTAGTAAAATTTATATTACACAAGTGTGCATCAGGTTTAAGGTTTAAGGTTTAATCTTTTGAATACAGATAATTATTATTAAAAAAAATATATATTCTTTTACTTCTCTTGTCCTTTTATTATTCTCTCACTTTTCAAAATTATCATTAGATTTGTTCGAACCATATTATCTCACACATGAACCCCACATATTTCATGGTAACTTTAGAAAGTAGGAAGATGAGAGAAAGAAGAGGAATGCTAGAGTTCCTTCTAGTGTTCTTCTAGAAGGACATAAATGTAATAAAAAAATTACATCTATGTCCTTGTGAATGACATGAATACAATTTTTTTATTTTTTTATTACATTTATATTTTTCTAGATGAACATCAGAAGAACACTAGAAGAAGTTCTAACATTCCTCAAAAAAAGAAAGTAGAGAATGTATGGATTACAAACCCTACAATTTATATATTCTCAAATTATTCAATTTAGGTTGTTTTAAGCATCAAAACACTTGGAAAATGTCATATATTAAAAATGTGGCATGTTATTGAGTTAGACAGAAAGAATTTCCTTTCCAAAATACTTTATTTTTACTTTTGCAAAGACATTTTTTCTTCATAAAATCAAAATAAAATTTTTGGCTAAATTTTTTTTTGACAACATAAAGAAGAAGAAGCGATGAAAATAATATACTCAATTCACAACTGTAAAATGCCATCTTTTTAATAAGTGACATTTTTCATGCATTTCGATGCCTAAAAA
Source organism: Alnus glutinosa (assembly GCF_958979055.1). Taxonomy (NCBI): domain Eukaryota; kingdom Viridiplantae; phylum Streptophyta; class Magnoliopsida; order Fagales; family Betulaceae; genus Alnus; species Alnus glutinosa. The sequence goes on from NC_084893.1 coordinate 3,796,917, forward strand.
GGGCCAAAATTACGTAATTTGTGAATTTAAAATTTCTTTGAAATTGTAAAGAATCTTAATCCAGAATGTATAGCATGTAAAAAAAAAATTAAGAAAATAGTGATATACTGATATACAGGCCTTTGAAATTTCCTTCCCACTCTCCTTCTCTTATTTTCATTTCTCCTAAAAAAAATTAACTTCAAAATTATTCTTAATTTTTTTTTATAATTTTTTTTTATTTTTATTTTCATATGAATTATTTCAACTTTATATCCCATTAATTATATTTTACCGTCAATCAAGATAAAAAAAAAAAAAAGAAGGGAGAAAATTTTAAATAGGAGAGTGATTCATGGGACGGTTTCACCGTTACTTTTGAATAAAAAATAATTTTTAATAAAAAGTGACTTATGATATGACATTAAAAGTCACTTTTTTATTAAAAAAATTACTTTTATTATTCAAAAGTCACGGGTGGGGTACGGAAATCAAATAATGATATACAACAGTTTATTGCCAAGGGCCAAGGCATTGCTCACCGTCTAACTACTGAGACACGAAGCTACCATCCACTAAGAGATCATGTCCTGTCACAAACTCATTACGTGCAAGGAACAGCACAGCATCTGCGATATCCTTCACGTTCAGCACAGCCCCTTTCAACCTCGCGTATGTCTCATACGCCTTCTCAATCTCCCCCGCGCTCTTCCCTAGCGCCTGGATCGTCAAAGGCGTCGCCAGCGCATTCGGTGACACGCAGTTCACCCTAATCCCGTGCACCCCAAGCTGCACGCTCGCCGATCGAACCAGCCCCAGCACTGCGTGCTTCGACATGCAGTAATCAGTTCGCCTCTTGCCGCCGTGGCTAGCTGCCACGCTCCCCGTGCACACGATATTCCCCCTCACGCGCCCTTCGACCATCACACGCGCCGCGTGTTTCACGCACAATGCCATGCCTCGGGCGTTGACTGCGAACAGTCGGTCAAACTGCAAAAAGTCAAGCTCAAGGACAGTCTGATCGGAGGCACTTAGAATCCCAGCGTTGCTAAACATGATGTCGAGCTGGCCGTGTTTCTGGACGGTAGATTCCACCATGGTTTTGACTTGGTCCTCGTCGGCAACGTCACAGTGCACGTAGTTGCACTTGTCTATGCCAATGGATGTGGCTACTTGATGCCCCAGTTGGTCTTGGATGTCGGCGATCACGACCATGCGCGTGCCATGTTGAGCAAAAAGGCGCGCCGTGGCCTCGCCTATGCCGCTTGCACCGCCGGTGATTATGGCTACTTTGCCCTGTAGACTGTTGTTGGGCACTGCGGAGGAGTCTGTCATTGTAAACCACACAATAGAGATGGGCAGAGCAATTATTAGCTACGAACTCTTATTATTATATTATTTTCCTTCTTTTTTTTTTTTTTTTTTTGAAAATATATTATTTTCCTTCTGAGCAGCAACAATTAATTGTTGTTGGTAGAGAGATGAGTCATTTTCTTTTCTTTTTTATGTAGAATAATTTCACTTCACGTGCAATGTTTCTTTTCTTTTCTTTTTTCTAAGCAAAAAGAATAATGAAAAAAAAAAAAGAAAAAAAAAAAAAAGGAAAAAAGGTACTTCAGTGTTCGTGGATCCCACCTCTGGGTAAAGTTCAAGGACTATTTGATCCGTGTTCATCATAGATGATAAGGGCAAGGGGCACAACGAAGCCCATGGAGTTTGGTTATGGCTTATGGGGGATGCCGAATTTGCAGCATGATGACGTTTCTGTACATGCGGCATGCCGAATAAGGATTTCTTATAATTTCAAATAAATTATAAATTATAAATTCTTAAATTACTGAATTTAGGTCATTTTTAAAGATATATGGTTTGAAAATTTTCATTTATGAAAAAGAAGGCATGGAATCGAGGGCGTCATAAAAATTGTTTAAATTTTGTAATTTGAGAATTTACAACTTTAAAAAAAATTATAAGAAATCATGATCTTAAAATAGTCCCACATCACTTGTAGTTTGAGAATTTCTTATAATATCAGTTCTATGATTCATATTTACTTCGTATTAAATAGAGGTGTACCTACGGTAGGTGTTACTACTACATCTTGATATTAATTAAACACGTATTGAAAATTGGCTTATATTTTTATATAAATTTTGTCTATAATCTATTCTATGACAAACAGTTAATATAAAACTATTTTATGACAAAGTTTGAAGATAATCCAAGAGGAAATTTGTCAACAGGGGAAAAAAAAAAAAAAAAAAAAAATCCTTTTTGAATTTATTAAGGTCATTATCTGATTTTATATATATAAACAACATGACTTGCAGGATTAGGGCTTTGCTCCATATATGGTTGAGAGCCAGGGCTAACTGATCAACAGGCCTTAGCTCCCAATTTTACTTGTTAATATTATGGTAATTAAGCTTTTGAGTCTCATGCCTCAATCATATATATTAATGAATGATCGATCACCACAATGCCATAATCATATATATATATATATATATATATATATATATATATATATATATATATATATATATATATATTTATATTTATGATCCCCATATTCCCACCATACTACTTTAACCATCACTACATTTCTTTAGAGAGACAATTTGTGCAATAGAATTCAAAGCATATATTCAAGATGAATATCACATCGTGTTATTTATTCATTTGAAGCTTTGTGTTTAATTTTTTTAGAATTAAGTAGATTATTTTAGCTATTTAGGTGGCCACCATCCAGCACTAAGTTATGCCCTGTGACAAACGCAGAATCATTAGATGCAAGAAACAGCAGTGCATCGGCAACGTGATTCTCTTTCAATACAACCCCCTTCAGAGGACTCTGCGGCTCAAAAATCTTTTCTACTTCCTCGGCTTGCTCAGGATCCACCCCAAGCACATGGCATACCAGTGGCGTTGCTACTATAAACGGTGATACGCAGTTCACTCTGATCCCATGCACTCCAAGCTGCTTGCTTGCCGATCGAACCAGCCCAAGCACTGCGTGCTTGGACATAAAGTAATCAAGGTATTTGTCAGAACCAGTGCAAGAGGCCAAGCTGGCCGTGCACACAATGCTCCCCCTAACGTGCCCATTAACCATCGCGCGCGCTGCGTGCTTTACACAAGCCGCCATGCCGCGAACGTTGACCGCAAAGAGGCGGTCAAGTTCTGAAAAATCAAGATCAAGAATGGTCTGATCAGACCTACTTCCAACCCCAGCATTACTCAGCATTATGTCGAGCTGTGTGTAGTTTTGGACGGTCCATCCCACCATGGATTTGACTTGCTCTTCGTCCGAAACATCACAATGGATGTAGATAGCATGCTCTAATCCAATGGAGTCAGCTACTCTTTGGCCTGCTTCATCTTGTACATCAGCGATCACCACCATACGTGCACCATGATTGGCAAAAAGTCGGGCGGCTGCCTCTCCAATGCCGCTTGCACCCCCGGTGACTATGACCACCTTGCCATCCAGTTTCTTCTTGCACAATGCGGATTCAGCCATTTTTTCACAAACGATTGAAGCTGAGATGATACCTAAAAGCCAACCACTATATATATAAAATTCAACCCCATATCACTCTTTCTCCGCAACAGTATTTGTTGGGTAGCGCGAAGCTTCCCTCTCTCTGTGTAGAAAAATTTGCAGGCGGCAGAGTATTTTATTTGGGCAGTTCATGTTTGAGATAGATAGGACAGTGACACTCAACCAATAACATTTTTTTATTTATTTTTTGGGTAAATTACTCCACCAACTACACGGCCCGCCATCCAATTGTGCATCGAAGTTAAACGTCTTATCTCTATCAATTTTCTCGTGTCTCGTGCAATGCCTAGGCAATAAATTGGATATCACTATTATAATTATTATTATTTTTTACATGCTATACACAAGATTAAAAATCTCCACGGTTTTAATTATGAAATTTTGGCTATTTTTAAGTGTCAAAACGTTTGAAAAGGTCACTTATTATAAAGGTAACATGTTACAATTATGAATTGAGTATATTTTCAACAAATTCTTCTTTTTTATGTTGTAAAAAAGTTTTGAGCAAAAAAATTATATTTTGATCTAATGAAAAAGAAACATTTTTGCAAAAGTAAAAATGAAGCTTTTTGGAAAAAAAAAAAAAAAATTCTTTCTGGCTCGATAAGATGCTACATTTTTAATAAATAGCATTTTTCAAGCGTTTCAATGTCTAAAATGGCCTAAATTGCGTAATTTGAGAACATAAAAATTGTAGGGAATCCTAATTCATACATTCTCTCCTTTCTTTCTCCCATCTTCCTACTTTTTAGAGTAACCATGGAATATGCATGTCCATGTGTGACATAGTATGGATTGCACAAATCTAATGGTGACATTTTAGTCTTATGGGGGACACAGTGACATTTTTTGATAGTTTGACGAGGGGCATTGACACAATTGATAGTTTGGGGGGTATATTGATAATTGAATGGTAGTTTGAGAGGATATGTATAATTTTTCCTTATTTCCTAAAATAATTTTATTTATTATATAAATCCAGACAAGAACCTAAACAATTTGAATTTAGATCAGAAGTGAGACAAAAGATCATTGAATGCTGCGAAGTCCAACCGCATCGTCCTCACTCCTCTGTTTCTTTGGAAAATTTCCAAGGATGGCGGCATTTGTTCAACATTTGGGCGATTCTGGGTCCGCCCTACAAATTTGACTACAATGCACAATTGGATGGCGGGCCGTGTAGTTGGTGGAGTAATTTACCCAAAAATAAAAAATAAATAAATAAATGTTATTGGTTGAGTGTCACTGTCCTATCTATCTCAAACATGAACTGCCCAAATAAAATACTCTGCCGCCTGCAAATTTTTCTACACAGAGAGAGGGAAGCTTCGCGCTACCCAACAAATACTGTTGAGGAGAAAGAGTGATATGGGGTTGAATTTTATATATATATATATATTGGTGGGCTTTTAGGATCATTTCAACTTCAATTGTTCGTGAAAAAATGGCTGAATCCGCATTGAGCAAGAAGAAACTGGATGGCAAGGTGGTCATAGTCACCGGGGGCGCAAGCGGCATTGGAGAGGCAGCCGCCCGACTTTTTGCCAATCATGGTGCACGTATGGTGGTGATCGCTGATATACAAGATGAAGCAGGCCAAAGAGTAGCTGAATTCATTGGATTGGAGCATGCTATCTACATCCACTGTGATGTTACGGATGAAGAGCAAGTCAAATCCATGGTGGAATGGACTGTCCAAAATTACAAACAGCTCGACATCATGTTGAGTAATGCTGGGGTTTTGAGTAGGTCTGACCAGACCATTCTTGACCTCGATTTTTCAGAACTCGACCGCCTATTTGCAGTCAACGTTCGCGGCATGGCGGCTTGTGTAAAGCATGCAGCGCGCGCGATGGTTGATGGGCACGTTAGGGGGAGCATTGTGTGCACGGCCAGCGTGGCCTCTTGTAGTGGTTTTGAGCAGTTCATTGACTATTTTATGTCCAAGCACGCAGTTCTTGGGCTGGTTCGATCAGCAAGCAAGCAGCTTGGAGCGCATGGCATCCGGGTGAACTGCGTGTCACCTTATATAATAGCAACGCCAATGACATGCCATGTGCTTGGGATGGATCCTGAGCAAGCGGAGGAAGTAGAAAAGATTTTTGAGCCCAACATTCTTCTGAAAGGGGTTGCATTGAAGGCGAATCACGTAGCCGATGCACTGCTGTTTCTTGCATCTAATGATTCCGCGTGTGTCACAGGGCATAATCTAGTGGTGGATGGTGGCTTCCTACTTAAATAATCAACTTCCATGCAACTCTAGTTGAAGCAAGCCTTGTTGGGTTTTGGTCCTTTTGGAGATTGGCAATAAAGCTAGCTTTTGATAACATCTTTTGAGCAGATGGATTCTTCAGTTGCAGTTATTATGTTAATATGAATAGAACAATAATGTATTTTACAAAGATCACAAACCAATCACTTAATTAGGACTAAAAATCAAGATGGTAAATTTGTTCTTTCTTGGCACTCCCCTACAAATTGAAATATATATTTATAATTACAACCAACTTGCCAAGTAAATTGTGGGCTCGGTTGAAGGGGGACGAAAAAATTGACTGTTGTCCTAAAAAAAGAGATAAAGTATGATGCTCCGTAAAGTTAGTCATGCATTACGAAAATAAATTGCAAGCATAGAGTTGGTAGATTATAAAAGAGCTCATAGATGCTAAGTACATCAGGAATTTAAGTAAACAAAATTGTGACATTTTAAAAAGTTAGCATCACATTGAAAAGAGAGAATGCTAGATGTACTGAATTTTTTACCGAGAGAACCTTAGGTAGTGACGTGGCTGTTAAAGAAATTATAAAAAAAAATACTCAAACGTTGGGCGGCGGGGTAATGAGGCGTGTTGGGTTGGGAAGGATTTGTCAGAAATTCTGACTTATGCGAGAGAAATGAGGGAGCTCGTTGCCTGGGTGGGTTTCTCAGAAAGAAAATTTTTCTCAGCTTGGGGTGGGTTCTTCTCACTTTTAGTCGTTTGCTTCTCATCCTTTGGAGTCAAAATTTCATTTCTTCCAATATGAACCCGTCTTAACTTTAACCATAGAACAACTTACTCTTCTATATTATAAGGCAATTGAAGAATCCATCTTCTCAAAAGATGTTACAAAATCAGATATCCAACTTCCAAAACCCAAACAAGTTGCTATACAATTTGGAAGGTGTTTCTTAAATAAGGAAGAGAAGAGAGTTTATGTAGCTAGGTAGCCACCATCCACCACCAGGTTATGACCGGTGACAAACTCAGAATCATTAGATGCAAGAAACAGTAGTGCATCGACTACGTGATGTGGTTTCAATAAAACCCCTTTTAAAGGAATGAGCGGCTCAAAATTTTCTTCCAATTGCTCAGGATCCATCCCAAACGCATGGCATATCATTGGCGTGGCCATTATAGACGGTGATACGCAGTTCACCCTGATCCCATGCACTCCAAGCTGTTTGCTTGCTGATCGAGCCAGCCCAAGAACAGCGTGCTTTGACATAACATAATCAGTGCTCTTGTCATAACCACAACAAGAGACCACACTGGCCGTGCAAACAATGCTCCCCCTAACGCGCCCTTCAACCATCGCCCGCGCCGCATGCTTCACACAAGCATGCCATGCCTCGAACGTTGATTGCAAACAGGCGGTCGAAGTCTGGAAAATCAAGGTCAAGAATGGTCTGCTCGGACCTATTTAAAACCCCAGCATTACTCATCATGATGTCAAGCTGCCTGTAGTTTTGGATGGTCCATTCCACCATGGCTTTGACTTGCTCTTCATCAGTAACATCACAGTGGATGTAGATAGCATGGTCCAATCCAATGGATTCAGCTACTCTTAGGCCTACCTCATCTTGGATATCAACGATCACCACCATACGCGCACCGTGATTCGCAAAAAGTCGTGCGGCTGCCTCTCCAATGCCGCTTGCACCCTCAGTGACTATGACCACTTTTCCTTCCAGTTTCTTCTTGCTCAATGCAGATTCAGCCATTTTTTTACCACACAAGTTGAAGCTCATCCTGAAAGATGACCACTATATAGTAGTTTCAATAATTCAATGTAGAAAATTCAACAGCATATCCATCCTTCACTTTGAAATTAAGAATTTCCAGGATAGCAGTAAATTTGGCATCTTCCATAAGTCCAACAGCTAGCATGTGCCTCTTTCACTTTAAATGGTTCATGTCGGCCACGGTGAAGACATCTGAGAGACGAATTCACGTGCCTTAGATTTCGATTTTTTTTTTTGTTCTGTCTCTTGTTGGTATATTTGCTCGACTTTCCAACAGTACATCCCTTTCACTCAATACTTGACTAGCCATCCAAAAGCACATATGAATGAATACCAACAGCAATGTTACGGCATAGTATTACAAGGTTGGGGGAGCCCATTTTCTTGTTTCTATCCCGTCAAGTTGAAACACGCCTATCTAGTATCTCCATTTCATAATCTTCAAGTAGTCTTCTGAATTAACTTTCTCCACTTAATGATACATAATATGTTTTTATTATTTTTATTTTTTGCACGTTTTGATGAGTTAATTTAAAAAGAAGTTATATATGGAGACAGTCAATTGAGATAATAAAGAACCTATTTTTTAATAAGGCCACCATCAATAAGGTAACTAGGTTAGATTAGGGGAAAAGGTATTGGAGGTCAAGAGTCTGATATGAAAGTGGTGGATTATGGTGAATATCTTTCATATCAGCCACCATAGTGGATTATGAAACGTCCGCTTTTCACATGCGTGATCGTCGATAAAAACATAGGGACGTTAATCGTTATGCGAAAAAGAGAAATAAAAACATACAAATTCAACAGGCAGGAGAAACTCACATGTCATTTCCAAGAAAACAATATACAGACCCCACAGATAGGGGTAAATCGCTCCCAAAACATCACATTCTAGCAGAACTTGTTGCTTTTGCATTGGCAGTACACTGACTGCTGTAGGTATCATTAACAATAATCTGAATGTGACTCGTAGAACTCACTGGGACAAGGTGACATGATCTCTTGCTCTAGCAGCTGCAATACTTGGCTCATTGACGGCCGATCATCTGGGTTTGCATCCGTGCATCGGGCTGCTATTTCTAGAATTGCTTCTAGAGTTTCCATATCTGTGTCTGCGCACCTTTTATCTACTACTTCTTCCAATTGGTTTTGCTTCAATAGCATATTCATCTGTAATGAACATTATAAGTTTTGAATGACATTCACTGCATTATCTGGAGACATAAGATGAGAGAAGAAACATTGTGGAGAGCTTACCCAACCAACAACGTTTAAGCCTCTCTTCACAAAAGATGGATCTGTAGGTCTCTTCCCAGTTACAAGCTCTAGCAACAGAACTCCAAAACTATATACATCTGATTTTTCAGTGGCTCTCCCGCTTTGCAGATACTCTGTATTATGGTAAAATAATAACAATGGAGTTGAGTGAGTCAAACCCATTGGGATTAGTAACATAACATAGGTCATATTCTGGCAAACAAATAAATGGACACAATTGGTGAAGTGGAATGGGGCTAAGACTTTCAATGAAAGTTTTCCTAAATATATAATACATGGGGTTTTGTCACTTGCATCATCATGCCTCTAGCGTCTGTGAAACAATAGTCAAAAAGGAGAACATGGGACAGAGAATCAGGCAATGATGGCAAAAACATACATCAAATGAGCAAATAAATTTATGCCAAAGCCTCATATAGGGTGTATGGGGGAGTCACAAATTCTATTTTTATAATCTTATTGCACATGCTCAGGGGTATGACACAAAAGAACTGGATATGTTCCTTCACATGTATATGACAAGTATAGTAGGAAAGTAAATAAATTTAAACAATTTGAACACTCTAAAAGCCTCTGAAGCATTTGAAACTAGCACCATTCAGCTATAACATGAAAAATAATTGGGAGGTTATTTCGCATAGACCTGCCACCACGACATTTTGAAATAATCTTTTGCTAATAATCATTTCTACAATCCTAGAACTATAAAACTCTCAATTTGACATTCCATGGTTCAATGAGTGTCAAGGGCCATCTGTTGGAGTGAAAAGAAGGTAGCTTTGAGACTACGAAAGATGAGTGGTCCTAGCCTAAAGCTGCAATGTGCCAGAAAAGCTGTCAGTGTCAGATTTTCTGATACACTGCAGCATTGCTGTTGGTTTAGACCACTTATCTTTTTTAGGTAGTCTGAAGACCGCTAGATAGTCTAGATTTCCTGTCCATTTTCTGACACACTAGCAAGCACCATTATCCCCAAGCAACTCATATTCCGAAACCAAGCATCGATTCTGTCTGTCATTAAGCAAAAACTTCTTTGCTGTAATCCAATACTGTTTCCTTTAATCTTGTCATAATGGATGCCGCAAAAAAGTTTCACTTCAACATTCCCCAAGTAAATTGTTCTCCTAATTATTAACCACCTTGGCCTTATTCAACCTGATGTTCTAATATCAAAATAGTAAGATCCAAGATGCTAAATAAGAATTGATCACAAAATGGAATATTTGACTAAAAACTGTTTCAAGCTTAGATATTGTAGAGGCTGTATCAAAATACACACCTGGTGCTAGGTAGCCGAAAGTGCCAGCAACCACGGTTGTGACATGGGCATCCTCATCAACCAAAAGCTTAGCAAGGCCAAAGTCCGATACACGAGGCTCCAAATTCTCATCAAGGAGAATGTTGCTGGATTTTATGTCACGATGCACAATCTTTGGACAGCAGTCATGGTGCAAATATGCAATACCCCTAGCGGAACCAAGGGCTACTCTCAATCGAGCACCCCAGTTCAATGATCGTTCTTCAGGGCCATGTTCTAAGAAGAAAAAGACCAAAAAGAGAAGGATAGAAATCAGAAAACCATTGCATTTCAAATTTTACAATTGCTACGTTTTCTACATAGGAATGTACTTGGATTCATATCATGCAAAACTATTACTAGATGGAATACCCAAAAAGAAAATCAAAACAAAACAATAATGCAGACTTCAGTGACCAAAGAATGCTTATATCTAAGCAGAGTAACTGAGAGATGGCACCTTACAGCAATTGATTTTGAGCAGCATAACTTTTTTGCTTGCTATGTAATTTTTTCCAAAACTTTATTCTTTCTTTATTTGAAACTAATAATATATATTATTGGCAACTGTTCAAACAGATGTATTACTACTATTATGTCAGAAATAAAGAAAAAAAAACCAAATACTGAACTGAACTTGACCACCATTATGAGAGCTGATTTCTTTCATTGTTCACATTGTTTTTTATTATTATTTCATGGCCATACAAATCCTCCAAATATTAGCATTTAAACAAGAACCACAAGATTCCAAAATTTTGAAGCATACCATGCAAGAAATCATCTAAGCTGCCCATAGCCATATAATCATAGATAAGAAGCTTTGAAGCTGGGAGCCTGCAGTAACCTCGTAGATTTACTAAATTTATGTGTTTGATGCTACCCAAGATTTCTAACTCTCTCTCAAATACTTGATCTGATCCTTCACGACTCCGATCAATCCGTTTAACAGCGAATGTTCCACAATCATTCATAACCATTCTATACACAGTGCCAAACCCTCCCGACCCTACAACATCCTCCTGATCAAGAGATTCCAGCTTTTCTATGATCTCACATGAAGGGTATGGCAGGTCACCATGGAAAGTAATAAGTTTTGTGCCTGTTCAGAAGTCAAAGGTTTATTGGCAATGATTAAAAAAAGGAACAAAAAATGATGAAATGCTAAGATTTGAGAAAGCATCCAGCTCACTTGCTTCTTTGTCAACTTGTTTTTTTACTTCTGTGTATTTCTTAACAGTTCTTTCCTTCTTTGATAGCAACCAAACCCAGAGCAAAGCAATGAGCACAAGCGCAAGACCCATTGTGGACATTGCACCAATCAGCACTCCTTTGATGTAATGAGAAGATCGCTTAGTAGGGACTGCATAAACCCCAGAATATATAAACCACAATTACCTTATGAACATATGTAATTGTAATATGGTCAAAGTGATTTTGCAGAGCTAGAGACCAACCAGATCTACTTGGACAATTTGTCAACCAACTAGAATCCAGGAAACAATGCTTTAAACTTACCTGCTGCTTCATCGCTTTCAGCATGTGGTAGCACTACGGGGAATCCCATTGAAGTCCTACATGGCTTGTGCACTTGCCGGCCACAAAGGTCAAGATTGCCAGTAAAGCTATGCATAAGCAGAGCAGTTTTTAAGAAAATGCAATGGGATGGAGCATGAAACAGAATTCATCATTGACTAAGGAATCAGGCTATAGAAGGTTTTTACAATTGTCATTACTTTATAAAAGTCTATAACTAAAAAGTTTCTGGATGCTGACAATTATTGCAAAATTGTGAATACAGCTTCTTGTGAATTTCGAAGCTCTGGTCAACATAGGACTATGTTGTAGGCCCTCCCGCTAAACTCCTTTCCCATTGGAAAGAAACTAGAAAAGAGGAATTTGAGAAGATTATAGAAGTAATAAAGGAAGAGAAATACTACAGGAAGACTAAAGGCTCATTATGGTGTGCAATTTTTTTTGTATTATATTCTACTATTCTTTATTATATTCAAAATTGCGAATACTGAAAAAATTTTGTTTTCTAAATTTTGTTTGGATGGTTTAGAGAACCTGAGACAAAATTAGAAAAAATTGGATAAAACTTGAATAGAATTTTAATTAAAAAAAAACCCAAACATGTTTTTGAAAAATAATAAAATATAATTTTAAAACAAGTGTTACCCAAACATGCCCTAAATTATGCACTTTTTCAAAACCACTCCCAAGCTCTTCAAACTAGCCGCTATACCAGCTAGATGTTTTAATTTTCTCTTGGCTCTCTTTCCGGATGCCAGTGAAAGTAAAAGCCTAGGTCATTAATTCAAGAGTAATGTTACACACACTCCCATTTCTCCACACCTTTAGATGGCTTTTAAAATCATCATTGAATTAAAATCCAATAAAGATTTATATCAAAGCCAATGGTGGTTTTAAAAGCCACCTAAGGGTGTGGAGAAGTGGGACTGTGTGTAGCATTACTCTTAATTAATTATACCCAGCTGAGTGACAGGATCCTATATTCAAGTAAGTGCGAGCTTGTTCCCATACTGCCACTAAATCAGATGGACCCCCACTTCTGGGGTGGCAGTGGTTTGAGTTGAGTGTTACACGGGAAATAGAGGATAAACAAATTTTATGGGAAATAGGGGGAACACACAGGCGAATCGAAAATAGAGTCGCCGAATCGGATTGAAATCAGTATGAAGAATTGTCATGCGAGGACTATCCTTCCTCGTACTCTTGTGCTACGAAGACATTGGCAATCCTAACATCAAACATAGAAAACAGGAGTTTCATGACGACATAGATGTTAACGGAAATGGTATTTTTCTGTAATAAAACCTTGAGTTTGGGAACCATCAAGTAGATGCATCCTCATGCTACACCCAAATTCGATAGGTCTACTTGCGTGCCTAGATTACCACTAACATCATTTCCATTATATACCAGTGCACAACATTCTTCTTGTCTCAAATTTTTAAGCTGCGTATAGAGTGATGCCATATAAAGCAACCAAAGATGCCAATGCCCTACTCTGACTGATGTAGCTTAGTGCTTTCCTCATCTCAAATCTTTGACCAAAGCATATTCCAAATTTCCTTGCCACATAAACCAGAATGGGCAGTCATAGTTGTTGCTTACACTTTAGAAACTATGATTTATTTATAATAGCTTGCATTATATTGAAATGAGCATAAACATACAAATTTAGAGAAATGATGTAAAGAGTACTCACGACTCATTCCCAAATGTGCTTAGAGCTCCAAAATCTGGAATCTCACCAGAGAAAAAATTGGTGGACAAGTTCCTGAGACAGATTACAAACGATACAATCTTTCAAGATATTGCCAATTTTGCTTACAATGTAAAAGAATAAGAAACTAGTTAGGCCACATGGCTAGAACTCTGATTGAACTTACAGAGAGTGCAATCGTGTTAGACGTCCAATAGAGGAAGGTATAGCACCCTTCAACGAATTGCTTGATAAATCCCTATATTTAGTTTTCTGGTGTTATAAAACGATCCAGACTAAAATTATATTAATTTGTAAATAGCTCTAGTGACATTGATAACCGAGTGGCTAACAAGAATAGCTCACACTAATAAGTAGCAGAAACTAATAACATCCAAGTACAATATAGTATCAAATATCTTACAAAATAGTGAGATCAGAAAGGTTTCCAATATCCGATGGTATGCCTCCTTGGAGATAATTTTCCCTCAAGTAACTGAAGGGCGGAGAGGGAGTTGAGTCAATACAAAGAATCATTCAAAAAAAAAAAATTGAATAACAGCAATTTTTTTCTAAAAAAATAAAAATTAAAAGGAATTAGGGAACCATTTCCACTTACAGGGCTCTGAGCTCAGTGCAATTGGTAATTTCATTAGGAATAATTCCATGTAAGCCGTTCTGGTGAAGTGCCCTGATTCACCACCAAAAAAGATTCAAAATTTACTAAAAAGAAAAACAAATTATGGTGGAAACTGTTAAAACTCATTTTCTTTAGATGGAGGAAATCAGTGAAAGGAAAAGTTGATGCGCATTGGACTTACAGTCTCTGTAATCTACTCAGTTTACCAATACTGGGAGACATAATCCCTCCTAACTGCATGTAAGGTAGGTTTCTGAAAAACCAAAAAAGTGTAGAGGAAGGTTACACTTGGAAGTAAATAGCATAGAAGCAAATGTCAAAAATTGAAGAATAGGGCTTTACATACATAGAGCGTACTCTTTGGTCATTGAGATGGCAAGTGATGCCAGTCCATTTACAGGGAGACTCATCAGAAGCTTGCCAATTACTGAGGAGGTTTCTACTGTCATTCAAACAGCTTCTGATTTCCAATAATGTCAGACCTATCATAACACGCAGAAAGATTGTTACTTTAAGCTTCATTTGTTGCCCAGAGAAAAAAAGTATGAAAAAAAATAAATAAATAAAGCTTTAACCCAAAACATCTCTAGGACTCCCCTCACAAAATACACCCTTTTCTACTTAGTTCAGCTGACTATTTCGCTCTCATAAAACAGAAAACTTCAAACAACTGCTCCTCCAACTATTTCTTAGGAACTAAACAATTAATTTAAAAAAAAAAAAAAAGAAGAAGAAGAAGAAGAAGAAGAAGAAGAAGAGGGCGGGGCTTTACCATCTTGAGTGAGAGCAAGAGTAGAAGGGCTCAAAAGGGTAGCTGCAAAAATCAGAGAGAAGATCCAAACAAAGGCACCCATTTCCATTCCTGCTCCCAAATGTGCTATCTGGACAGAGCTCTCTAGTGCTCTCAGTCACTATGAAGCCAGAGAGAAAGTGTGGAGCGAAACGAAACTGTTAATGATAACAGTGGTGGGTTGAGTAAAATGGAGGGGAGAGTTGTGATGATGGTGGAGAATTTCCATTATAATTTATTAAACTAATAATTATTTCAACCACGAAAGAGTGGACAGAGAGAGAGAGGAGGGGAAAAGGGGGGAGTTCACTTTTTTTTATATTTTTGAGCAGAGTGAAAGACAGACTTTTGAAAGTTGGTGTTGAAAGTCGTGCAGAAAGAAGTAGCCGTTGTCCAATGGAAGATTCAAAAATATAAAAGTACCTTCAACTCCACTCTCTCGTGTAGGTATTTAACTAAACTCTCCCTCTTGGGAAGAACACGTGTTGCAAACTCTTACTCTCAACCAATTAGAAACAAGTGTAATTCTCATGCGTGGAAAGCGTGCGTATTGTTTAATCACACAGGTGGCCATTCAATCTCCATTCGAATAGGCCGAGGCTGCACTGTACGTGTCTGCTGTACGTGTCCGAGAGATTCTCAACATATTTTACTAAAATGATTTTTATTTTGATAGATTTGGCTTCTATTCTTTTTTTAATTATATTTTATTATATTAAAAATTGTGAAATTATTTTTGGATGATTTTGAGAATTTGAAAAAAATTGTTTGAAAATGCGAATTGAATAATATATATAAAAATAATTTTTTTTATTATTATAGAACTAAAAAATTGAATTTTTTTAATAAAAAAACAAAAATAAAATTGGGATGGCTTTTAAACCACCACTAAGGATGACCGACCACCATAGAAACCACTTGGGAGGGTAGCCTTGCCACTCACAACCGCTATTTTG
Organism: Alnus glutinosa; assembly: GCF_958979055.1. Taxonomy (NCBI): domain Eukaryota; kingdom Viridiplantae; phylum Streptophyta; class Magnoliopsida; order Fagales; family Betulaceae; genus Alnus; species Alnus glutinosa. The sequence continues at coordinate 3,812,660 of NC_084893.1, forward strand.
GGGTGGTTGAGCCACCCTCGAAAATCGGTTGGGGTGGTTCAGTCACCCCCTATTAATTTTAGGGGTGATCGATCCACCCCCAGACACTTAGGGGTGGTCCGACCGCCCCCCGAACACCTAGTGGTGGTCCGGCCACCACGCCAAACACCCAATGGTGGCTCGACCACCTTGTATTTTTATTTATTATTATTTTTTAGTTGGGTTAAAAAATGGTCAGATAAAACTTGAGTATAATTTTAACCGTAAAAGTCTACCCAAACAACTTTTTCAAACATAATAAAATATAATACAATATCATATAACACACGAACTTGTTGTATGAGATATATAAGTAGACGAACTTTATTATGATAGTTTGATAATTACTATCATAATTATATATTGCATATAAGATTTAAAGATATACGGACAGGTTTGTCAAGTTTACCTTGGCACAAGTTGATAATGCTTTTTATGATTGATTTTTAGTATTAACAAACAACTAAGCACATAAAACATTCAAAAAAAAAAAGAGTAGAAAGTATTATTATATTTATGTCATATCATAACGAAGAAGAAAAAATTTAAAAATAACAACTTAATTATAAAGTTTACGTAAATTATTTTATAACTTACTAGTAACACTAATGAGCTATAATATGTGAATTTCTTGTATAATTTTTTTATTTTTGAAAAGTAAAATAGAGATACAAAAATATTATGGGGGAAAGAATTTAGCCAATTAGACTGAGTGCAGAGAATTTGGACAGATAATTGTGAAATTGCACTTATGTGACCTACCTAACTTAATAAAAATTAAGTTATTCAATTACTTTTTTCGGTCAGGTGAATCTCATAGGTGTCATCTTACAATCATCTGTCTAAATTCTTTTAAATTCGGACAAAAAAATCTTAACGGATTCTGATCTGCATTTCATTTGGTCATTGAAACAATAATTGGGGTTTCATAATGTTGATTTAGAATTGGACCAAAGTATTTTGTTACCTACTACTAATCTTCAGTTAAGCTGTCTATTTTTTTCTGGTGTGGAAGTTAAGGAGTACTTCACAAGGGGACAAAAATGTCATGTCGGTGCATGCCCCGACCCACCTCCTCGGCATTCATTGTGCTGTCACACTTCATAATTTTGTCCCAATTATTTTTCTTTCAAATTTTCTTGCAAATTCACATTGCTTTAGACATTCCCGCCAATGAAAATATAAAAGGAAAAAAAAAAAAAAAACATTTCATTTGATTTTTTTTTTCCTTGAGCAATTGTTCATTTGATTCACTAATTGAGTAATTATACCAAATAGATTACCAGGAAGTTAACGAGGAAACAAAAATCATTCCATAAAAATCATTAAAAAATTATTATCACTTTAAAGCACTTTTTTAAAGGGAAATTTAAAAAAATATTTTTCAAAACTATTATCAAATGACTTGACGTAGCGGGAAGCAATTAGAAAATAAAAAGAAGAATTGCTTTTTCAATTCAATTCTTAAAAACTCATCAAGGTAAGAACTTAGCTTTATTTCATTCAAAAGTTGTCATTTCAAATATGCATCTATTGTCTTCTCAACAAAAAATTGACAAGCCTAAGCTAATATGGAAATTAATTTAGATTGAAATCATGGATAGAAATAGGTGATCATTTCTTTTTGAAACATACACTTCATATCGAGCGAATTTTCCAGAATGTTCGAACCTGATTGTGATTGGGGCAGTCCACATCGATTCAAATTGTTGTATTTGCAACCCGCTCAAACAACTTGATTGCGAATGGGACATTCTGCCTCAACTTAAATTGTCACGTTTGTAATCCCGTCTAAACTTGGTTGCAATAAGAGCATTCTGCCTCGATCAATTCCATAATGATATATATATATATATATATATATATATATATATATATATATGTTTGGATGTCCGTTCAAACCTAATTGCGAAAAAGAAATTCTTCTGAAAGAAATTCCTCTGGCTTTGGGTAGCGTAGGGCAGGGAGGATATCTTCGTATCTGGATTGATAAGCTCCCACTCGAGCTCAAATGATGCAAGCAAGGAAAGTATAAAGAAAAGCTAGAGGTTCACAAAGTAATCATTAATTGTTTCCAAGCAAATCAAATGCAGCGAATAATTGAGACTGGGAAATTGAATTTCCTTCCTTGTAGGCTATGGCCAAATGATGAATATCGGTGGAATGCGAGCTACACTATATATATATATATGTTCCCCCCACCTAATATGCATTGGACGTTGTTCATTAATGTTGAGGAGAATATATATATATATATATATATATTTTGGGAAAAATATAAAAAAGCCCGATGAACTGACAACCAATTTTAAAATAGCTCATTGAACTTTCAAGTATGCTAAAATGACCCAATAAACTACCTAAGTGTGCTAAAAAAGTCTATTTTGTTGAAATATTCCGATAACATCCTTGGGAGTAGTTTCGGTCACCCCATTTTTTCATTTGGGGGTGGCATTGCCCAAAGCCACCCCTTCACATTTTTTTATTACTTTTTTGTTTTTTAAATTTTCCTTATTTTTATAGTTTTATTAATTTTTTAATGGAATATATGACACATGGCAAGAGTATTATATGAATATTTTACTAAAATTGGTCTTTTTGGCATATTTTGGTGTTTGATAAGACACTTTAGCACATTTAAAAATTCAAATGACTTTTAAAATCGATTGTTAGTTCGGGATTATTTTTTTTTTTTTTAAATCTTTTTCCCAAATTTGTTTTCTTTGAATTGAGTAGGTTTGACTCGAAACAGTGAGAAAGGAAGATTCATAAATATTTACTAATTTTTGCCTCAGGAGACATATCTTCAACCGATTTTACTACTTCATTGAATTAAAAGAAAAAGAAAAAGAAAGGATAATTACTTTTTAAATAACTTTGGTTTAATGAAAGATCAAACAGATCTTTGAGTTTAAAAAAACTATCACTGATGCTTATAGTAATGGTACATGTGAACGTGCATATGATAAACACTCGTAGTACATGACACATGTTCTGCCCAATAATTTAACTAAGTGTTACATCAAGTCCAATCTCAATATAATATGTGCTTCATAAGACTCATTTAATAAAAAAAAAATTAGCCATTTAGAGGTGGCTGACCACCCTCAGATAATTACTTTTTTAATAACTTTGGTTTTATGGAAAATCAAACAAATCATATAGTTTAAAAAACCATCACCGATGCTGATAGTCCATGCGAACATACATATGATAAACACTCTTAGTACATGACACATGTTCCGCCCAATAATTTAACTAAGTGCCACGTCAAGTCCAATCTCAATATGATATGTGCTCCATTAGACTCATTAAAAAAAAAAAAAAAAACTAGCCATTTGGGGGTGGCCAACCACCCCCAAATAATTAATTTTTTAATAACTTCAGTTTAATGAAAAATCAAACAGGTCATTCAGTTTAAAAAACCATCGTTGATGCCGATGGTACATGTGAACGTACATATGACAAACACTCTTGATACATGAAACATGTTCCACCCAATAATTTAACCAAGTGTCGCATTAAGTTTAATCTCAATATGATATGTGCTCCATAAGACTCATTAAAAAAAAAACTAGCCATTTGAGGGGTGGCTCGGCCAGCCCCAAGCCCTACTAGATGGGGTGGTAGAGCCACCCACTTAGTGAAATGGGGATAACCGAGCCATTACCAAATGTCTCACAGAGAAATTTTTCTCACAAGAACCAAGAGCTAGCTTTTCTCACTACAAGCTTAAGGCTAGAGAGAGAAGCGGAGCTCAAGTGTATAATTCGATTGATTGGCCATTTATAATAACTTATATTAGCAAGAGAAGAGTAAGTTCAATTGTTATTGGTAGACACAAGCAATTGTTTTCTATGATATATAGGACAATATATTACCCATTATTATAGCATATATCTGCGTTTTTTTTGTTTTTGTTTTTCTATTACATTGATTAAAGTGCTATTTAATATGATACCAACAAAAGTAGCTAGGTACACTACTTTCAACCCTTTTTCATCATATAGCTCTCCAAAAATTAGATGAATATATATATAATAATAATAAAAAAAAAAGATTCGTTTGAAATTAAATGACAAACTGAGCATGGAGTCATGATGTTTCAAAACTGAGCATCAATCCGAAAATGTTTTTGAACTTGCCGATCGAGGCTGCAACAGCCAACAGCAGGAATCCTAAGCTCAAATTCAAAACACTATTTTTGGCAATGATGCCCTTAAAACTGTTAATTTCCACCGGAGAATTCTTTTTTTCACGCTAACAAGTCAAGTCATTCACCACCTTTTATTTTATTGTCTCCAGTGAGGACAACAAAAGTTGGCCGGAGATTTGCCTCTTTTTCTACTGGAGGACTGGAAAATTTCCTCAAACAGAATGGGTTTTTGATTTGGGCCGGGCTTCTTTAAAAATTCATGATCTAGCTTGGCAAATATTTAGGAGAGACTAGATTGAAGGAAGGGTGACCATTGGTGTTCGCATGTTGGATTTGAGTCGTGTCGATATATAAGTATATATGTAAGACTATATAAGTCAACTCTAATTCGACCCATTTAATTAAACGGGTCAAACCCCTCAATCCTAACCCTCTAATTTTGTATTAGGTTTATGTCAAGTTCGCGGGTCATGTCAAAAATTGCATGCTATTATGTCACGTGCCTATTCAAGTCATGTTGAAGCATGGGTATAAGACTATATAGTTCAACCTTAATCCTACGCATTTAATTAAATAGCTCAGACTCCTCAACTCCAATCCTTTAATTTCATGTTAGGTTCGCGGGTCGTGTTAAAAAAAATTATCAGCCCTATATTGATCGCGAATA